>NC_080072.1:43610403-44849280 GCF_949987535.1 Balaenoptera acutorostrata | reverse complement strand
TAAAAAAAAAAAAAATAATAATAATAATTTTTTTTTAAAAACCCAAATATCAATGAAACCAAAAGCTGGCGTTTTTTTAAAAGATAAACAAATTTGACAGATTTTTACCCAAGCTCATCAGGAAAAAAAAAAAAAAAAACATGAGAGGACCCCAAAAAACAAAATAAGAAATGAAAGAAGAGAAATAACAACCAATATCACAGAGATACAAAAAAAATCATAAGAGAATACTATGAACAGTTATATGCCAAAAAATTGGACAACCTAGAAGAAATGGTCAAATTTCTAGAAACATACAACCTTCCAAGACTGAATCAGGAAGAAACAGTCTGAACAGAGTGATCACTAGTAGTGAATTGAATTTGTAATTTTAAAAAACCAAACAAACAAACAAACAGAAAAAAACTCCCAGCAAACAAAAGTCCCGAAAGCTTCACAGGGAAATTCTACCAAACATATAAAGGAAGAACTAATATCATCCTTCTCAACTATTAAAAAAATTGAAGAGGAGAGAACATTTGTAAATTCATTCTACAAGGCCATCATTACCCTGATACCAAAATCAGGCAAAGACACTACAAAAAAAAAGAAAGAAAGAAAATTGCAGGCCAATATCTAAGATAAATATAAACAAAAATTCTCAACAAAATATTACCAAACCAAATTCAACAATATAAAAATCCCAAAATCAAGTGTGATTTATTCCAGGAATGCAAGGATGGTTCAATATCCCCAAATCAATATGATACATCACATTAACAAAAAGAAGGATAAAAATCACACTATTATCTCAATAGGCACAGAAAAGGCATTTGACAAAATTCAACATCCATTCATGACAAAAATTCTCATCAAAGTTGTTATAGAAGGAAAATATCTCAATATAATAAAGGCGATTTATGACAAACTCACAGCTAACATCATACTCAACAATGAAAAGGTAAAAAAGCTCTTTCTCTAGAACCAGGAACACGACAAGGATGCCCATTCTCATCACTTCTGGTTAACATAGTTTGGAAGTCCTAGCCATAACAATCGGAAAAGAAATAGAAATAAAAGGCATCCAACCAGATGGGAAGAAGTAAAACTGTAACTATTTGTAGATGACATGATACTATGTATTGAAAACTCTAAAGTCTCCACCAGAAAACGATCAGAACTAATAAGTGAATTCAGTAAAGTTGCAGGATATAAGAATACCTAGGAATAAACTTAACTAAGGAGGTGAAAGTCCTATAATCTGAAAACCATAAAACACTTATGAAGGAAATTGAAGATGATTCAGAGAAATGGAAAGATATCCCATGTTCATGGATTGGAAGAATTAATATTGTTAAAATGTCCATACTACCCAAAGCAATCTACAGATTTAACACAATCCCTACCAAAATACCCATGACATTTTTCACAAAACTAGAACAAATAATCCTAAAACGTATATGTAACCACAAAACACCCCAAATTGCAAAAGCAATCTCGAGAAAAAAGAACAAAGCTGGAGGAATCACTCGCCCTGACTTTAGACTATACTACAAAGCTACAGTAATCAAAATAGCATGGTACTGGCACAAAAACAGACACATAGATCAATGGAATAGAATAGAGAGCCCAGAAATAAACCCACACACTTGTGGTCAATTAATCTACAACAAAGGAGGCAAGAATATACAATGGAAAAAAGACAGTCTCTTCAATAAGTGGTACAAGGAAAACTGGACAGCTACATGTAAAAGAATGAAATTAGAACACTTGTTCATATCATATACAAAAATAAACTCAAAATGAATTAAAGACCTAAATTTAAGACTTGAAACCATAAAACTCCTAGAGGACAACATAGGCAGAACACTCTTTGACATAAGTTGTAGCAATATTTTGGGGGCTCGCTCTCCTAACACAAAAGAAATAAAAGCAAAAATAAATAAATGGGACCTAATTAAACTTAAAAACTTGCACAGCAAAAGAAATATTGACAAAATGAAAAGACAACCTACTGAATGGGAGAAAATATTTGCAAATGATATTACCAGTAAGTGGTTAGTTTCCAAAATATATAAATAGTTCATACAACTCAATATCAAAAAAGTCAAACAACCTGATTAAAAAATGGGCAGATGCACGTCTGGAGCTTGTGCTCCGCAACGGGAGAGTCTGCAGCAGTGAGAGGCCTGCACACCGCGATGAAGAATGGCCCCCACTTGCCACAACTAGAGAAAGCCCTCGCACAGAAACGAAGACCCAACACAGCCAAAAAGAAAGAAAGAAAGAAAGGAAGGAAGGAAGGAAGGAAGGAAGGAAGGAAGGAAGCAAGGAAGGAAGGAAGAAAGAAAGAAGCTTTCATTAAAAAAAAAAAAATAGGCAGAAAACCTGAATAGACATTTTTCCAAAGAACATGTACAGATGACCAACGGGCACATGAAAAGCTGCTCAACATGACTAATCATCAGAGAAATGCAACTCAAAACAATAATGAGATATCACCTCACACCTGTCAGAATGGCTACCATCAAAATGTCTGCAAATAATAAATGCTGGAGAGGGTGTGGAGAAAAGAGAACCCTTCTACACTGTTGGTGGGAATGTAAACTGTTGCAACCACTATGGAAACAGTATGGAGCTTCCTCAAAAACTAAAAATAGAACTGCCATGTGATCCAGCAATTCCACTGCTGGGTATATATCTGGAAAAGATGAAAACTAATTCAAAAAGATACATGCACCCTGATGTTCACAGCAGCGCTATTTACAATAGCCAAGATATGGAAGCAACCCAAGTGCTCATCAACAGATGAATGGATTAAGAAGATGTGGTATATATATAATATGGAATACTACTCAGACATAAAAAAGAATGAAATAGTGCCATTTGCAGCAATGTGGATGGACCTAGAGAATATTATGCTTAGTGAAATAAGCCAGAGAAAGACAAATACTATATGATTTCACTTATATGTGGAATCTAAAAAATAAAACAGATGAATATAACAAAACAGAGACTCACAGATATGAGAACAAACTAGTGATTACCAGTGGGGAAAGGGAAGGAGGAAGAGGAAAGATAGTGGTAGGGGATTAACAAACTACTATGCCTAAAATAAATAAGCAACAAGGATATACTGTACAGCATAGGAAAATATAGCCATTGTTTTATAATAACTTTAAATGGAGTAAAATCTATAAAAATATTGAATCACTGTGTTATACACCTGAAACTAATATAACACTGTAAATCAACTATTCTGCAATAAAAGGAAAAAGAAATAAATTGGAGTAAATTAAATGGTCATTTTGAAACACTCTCCCATATTGGACATTTTCTTTCTCTAGCAATCTTAGAACTCCCCTGTCTTTAAAAGGGAAAAACAAATCCTCCCGCCTCCATCCATAGCTCTCCTTCCTCAGGCTCCCAAGTTCACCCTTTGCACCCATGCCCATTGCCTCCACCTCTCATCTGCCCATTCTGCTGTTAACACCTTGCCACCACCTGCACATGGCCTTGCTCTCTCCCAAGCCACCAGCAGGACCATGTCCCCTGGGAACTCTTTCCAGCCCTTACTCTCTTCACCCTCTTGGGAGCATGTGGCTCTATTGGTCATCCCCTCTTTCTGGAATTTTCTTTCTTGGCTTCCAGGACACTGGGAAATCATTCATGCATTTATTTATTAATATCTTTTGAGGTCTGTGCATGCCAGGTACTGGGCCAGGCACTGGAGCAAAACAAGATCAACTCTCTGCAGTCACGTTGGTCACACTCCGAGCAGAGGCAGATTTCATCAGATAAGCACACAAACCACTGCTTGAGAACTGGAGTGAGTGCTATGAAGTAAGAGTGCGGGGGTTTTGAGAACATAAGACAGGGTGCCCTCACCAAGGCCAGGTGTCAAGGCTTCACTCAGGAGGCAGTGCTTTGAGCTGAGGTCTGCAAGAGGATCAGGAGGCAGCTACTTGGGAAGAACAATCTAGATGTTGCAACAGCATGTGCAGAGGCCAAGATGATGGAGGAGCACAGCCTATTGGGACGTTGTGAAAGGACGCCCCTGTAACCAGTGCAGAGTGAATCAGGGGGAACGTGGCATGAAGTGAGACTGGAAGGGTGGGCCAGAGTCAGCTTTTGCCTTGTAAAACCATGGATTAGGATTCGGGACTTTATCTTATGTGAAATAGCTGTATGGGCATACAGGTTGTGACCTGCACAATCCCTGGGGCCAGAGTTATATTGTAGTCTGTGGTAATGATACCTTGGAAATATGAATGATGTGCCCTGGAGTTGTGCAGTGTGCATCCTGCACAACCATACCCAGAAGCCAAATAGTCTAGCTGCAGTGGGTAGAATGGACTGGAGAGGGCAAGAGGCTTTGAGGAGCTCAGTTAGGAGCCTGCTGCAGTGGCCCCAGTGTCAGCCTACCTTCCCCTTCACGCTCACTCCCTTAGTGAGCTCACCTTTGTCCCTGTCTGCCTTTCCAGCAGTTCCTTCTTAGGGTAACTTCCTAATCTTTGACTTGGGTGGAATTTAAGGAACACTCATCACTAAGCAGTCAGGGGAGGACAGGAATCAGCCCAGAGGGCATAGGACCCTACCTGACAGAGGGTGACTCAGCATGAGCAAGGCAAGGCAGCAGGGCTCAGCCACTGGGCAGGGTCCAAGCTGGAGGCTCACATATGTGCACGAACCAACATGGGAGCAGAAAGGAAGCTGAGCTCCAGGCCTCACGGGTGGTCCCTGAGCCCCTGGTCTATCAGCAAGAGAGCCTGGAGCAGAGTCTGAGCCCAGCAGGGGTGGAGTAGGGTTGGTCTACAACTGGGATAAGGCCTGGGAGGGGGCAGGCAGGATGGGGCCCAGGGGTTTGGGGAGCCCTAAGGAGATTCCCCAGCCCTGGGCCCTTGGCTTATGGCCCAGTAGGTGTTGATCTTTGCGGGGCCTAAGGCCTGGGCACACCTGACTGTGGCAGCTACAACTGCAAGAGTCCCAAGGCTAAGACCTGGAACCACAGCCCAGCCTGCCAGAGCCGCCGGCCTCCCGCTCTGCTGGTCCTGGATGATCCCTGTTCCTGTTGACCACGCCGCTGCTGGAGCCCTGACATTGTCCCCCAGTCCCTTCCCTCCCAGCGACTCAGCCTCCCACCTTTGAAACCCGGAGCATTTATTATTTTCTATTATTTTCTCTTACATCATTTACTTCATCAGACCTTCTGCACAGTTAGGGTTTTTTTCCAATAACTTTAGTGAAATATTATCAAACGAGCCACCATGTAACCAGCACCCAGCTCAAGGGATACAGCAATCCCAGCTCCCCAGACTTCCCTCCGCTTGCCCTTTTTGGACATAATCTTCAACCTCAACTCTCCTGACTTGTATAGTCATCAGACTTTTGCCTTTTTCCTTCTTTTTTTTTTTTAAACTTTTCCTTTTCCTTCTATTACCTCAGTCTGCATCCCTAAGTAGTAGGCAGAGTTCCTTTCTTTATATTTTCACTACGCCAGTTCCTCAGGGAAGGCGCTCCCACAGGGGTGTGAGTGCAGAGGGGCAAGCGCAGGGTGGGGCCTTGGGGGGGAGGAGAAGGCAGAGGAGTCCACAGAGGGTTAGAGGGGCAGCCAGAGGAGGCGACCAGTAAAGAGGAGGAAGAGAGGGAGGGGTCAGGGGAAGTGAGGGCGGGAGGAAATGGTTGTATAAAAGCTCAGGACAGGGGGCTTCCCTGGTGGCGCAGTGGTTGAGAATCTGCCTGCCAATGCAGGGGACGCGGGTTCGAGCCCTGGTCTGGGAAGATCCCACATGCCGCGGAGCAACTAAGCCCGTGCACCACAACTACTGAGCCTGCGCGTCTGGAGCCTGTGCTCCGCAACAAGAGAGGCCGCGATAGTGAGAGGGCCGCGTACCGCGATGAAAAGTGGGCCCCGCTTGCCACAACTAGAGAAAGCCCTCGCACAGAAACAAAGACCCAACACAGCCATAAATAAATAAATAAATAAAAATTTAAAAAAAAATAAAAGCTCAGGACCCACGGTGGAACTCTCCCGAAAATATAATCCAGCTCCCAGCCTCAAACCCGGCCGCCTTGCTCTGTCCTTAATCTTTCGGATGACACATAATCTACGGAGTACTCCCTGCCGGGTGGGCTCCTCTGCCCTTCAGGGGCCCTCCCACCCGTCTTAAGGGAGAGGCAGCTTAGTCCTAACTCACCTCCTCGTCCCCCATTGTAGCTGCAGGCCCTCCCCTCCTTGCCACCCATCACGGCTGGCTCTGTGGGGCAGGGTGAAGGCAGAGGGAGAGGGGCCCCGAGAGACAGGTGAGACCCAGGGCACAGAGTCGGGTCAGGGTCCTCTCGCCTGGGATTCTGTTTCCAGGGCAAAGACTACATGCTCTGGGGTCTGCTTTCTTTCAGTGAGAGATGAGACACCCATGCCCCAGCACCTCTGCCCCTCGCTGCCCCCTGCTCTGAATTCTTGCTGCACACACTGCCCATCCTTCAACACCCACCTGCCCCTGGTTGTCTCATGGGGATGCTCTTCTCTCCCAGCAGGACAGGGAGCTAGCTCTGCAGGAGCACAGAACGATGTCCTGTGGGAGAGGGGAGACACCCTCCCCAGGACCATGCTGGGCACATGTGGTGGGGGGCAGAAGGAAGAGGACACCCGATGCCAGTTTGGGGCCATGTGGCACCACTGAAGCAATGTGTGTTTTTTTGTTTTCTATGCAGACATCGTCAACTGTGACCTGAAATCCACACTGCGAGTGTTGTACAACCTCTTCACCAAGTACCGGAACGTGGAGTGAGGGGCAGACTGGACTGTCCCCTGAACCGCCTTAACCTGCTTATTCCTGTCTCTTGCTCTGTGCTCTCTCCCAAGTCCGCCTGCTCTATTCCCAGAGATAGTGGAAACTGAGATTAGGAAGGAAATGATCAGTAAGTCAGTGGGCTGACCCACACCTCCCAGGCTCTAAAGCTGACCCTGCAATAGCTCGTGAAGGTTGTCGCCATCCTGGTGCCAGGTCCAGATTTCCCTCAGTGTGATTTGGAACCAACTTAGGCACAAGAGCCCACCCACCCACCCACCCACCCTCAGAAGATGAAAATAAAGATAACAGTTACCATTTAATGGGTATAACCTATGGGCTGGGCACCACACTAAGTGCTCTGAGCTACTCAAACTCACGAATACTCATGACTCCTATTGAAGCAGATGTTATCAGCCCCTTTTACAGATACGGAAACTGAGGCTCAGAGAGGTTACATGACTTGCCAGAAGCTGCCATTTGTTTTTCTTCTTTAAAGAACATATGTGTTAATAACCAGCCCGTTGCATTACAGTCTCTGCACATTCTATTCTTGTGTGTGTGTGTGTGTGTGTGTGTGTGTGTGTGTACGTGTGCACCTGTGCCCTCCAAGAAGACAGGAGCCCCCTGATCTCACCACCAGGCAGGCTAGGTCAGGGCTCAGTGATTCACACTGAAATTGGCAAATCAAACTTCACCCAATTAATAGTGTGTGTGTGGCAGGAGTCATGTCCCTCAACTCCTTCGCAAATGAAAATTACTCTTAATTCCTTCAGATTTGTAATAACCCCTTACTCTGGTTTCAGGGTGACATTTGGGGTGGATTCTGCTTAAAATTAATGGAGTGGCACATTTTGCAGCCTTCTTGCTTGATTGCCTGTAATGGAAGTGCCCTATATTTTCCTACAAAATAAGTCCTCAATTCACTATCGTTAGGCAAATGTACAATATACCCAGGCACCACAGAGAGCTGGGCGCGGGCCCATGCGAGCAGGGCTTGGGAAATAGGGCTCTTCAACAGGGACCCTTGAGCTTAAAGAAAGGAACTCCTTTTTGCCCTCTAATTGATCATTTAGACCATTTCTGGCTAAATCTGCCCACATGCAATTACTGGCTAATTCAGGCGAGGAAAAATGTAAGTTATTTAGACCCAAGCTGAGTGGTTTCCTTGCGTGGGTTACCTGCAGGCTTGCGGTTACATGGATCCCCTCTACGTGAACCCAAGTTTGGAACCCAAGTTTGGAATACAGGGCTCTAGTTGTCCCAGCCTGCGGGGCCTGGAGGGATAGGAAAGGGGATGAAGTGGGGGTGAGTAGGAGGACAAGAAGCGTGGGGCAAATACTTGCACACTTAGTATGCATGGGACCCCCTTAGACCGAAGGTTGCAGCTTGGGGTACTTAACACTCATACTCATAAGTTGACCAAGCCCTTGGGATAATTAATAACTTGTACTGATATTATATCTTCATTATAGAATTTTCCTAAGTATGCTCAGTGGACACCAGTCTGTATCCCCACCGCCAGAAGTCTATGCCTGCTTTGTCACTACTTTAGGCCCAATTGCACAAAGCCCATCCCTAGTTTGAGGAATCCACTGTGATCTCTGTCTACACCACCCAGAGGGAGGCCTCCCATCGTGTCCAAAACATTCCTTCCAGCTTTTCATCACTTCTTACTCTATGGTCTAGCTGCAGTCACGCAGAACCCATACAATTTCGATATACTACCTGTTTCTGGGGAGATTTTGCTCTAAGAAAGAAGTATTACTCAGCATAATGAGCATTAAGGATAGAAAGAAAATGTACTCTCTGTGTCAATTTGTGTAAAAGTATACAATTCTTTTTACATAATTAGTGAAATATTTCATTTGTCATTAGGAAACACTAAATACTGTGATATTTGTTTGCTCTCTTTTAAATTCCTGATAGCAAATCAACATAAATAATTGCTTTGTCTCCTTGAGCAATACTAAGGCAGGATGAAATAAATAATGCATTCATTTAAACATGCTTTGCTCTATGAATTTTGTCTCATTTTTTTGTGTTCTTTTCTTATATTCAAGCTGCAAATGGACAGTGGACAAGTGGCCTTATTAAGAGCACTCTTTTTTTATATTTTACAAATATACTGTATGAAGACACGTCAGAACACTCGGAAACTTTTTTAATAGCAGGTCTAATTTATCAGAAAATTGTATTTCGAGACTGAGGTCTTCACCACAGTCCATAATCCCAGGGCTTGGGCCTGGTTTTATAACACTGCCATCTCATTTAGAGGTTTTTGTTTAGATTCTGGAACCTTCTGTGTAATACGTGACTATGTTTTTGAAGGGGGGTAAAAGGCATCAGGAAACAAATAAACCAAACTTAACCCTCATCTCTTTTAAAAGAAAAAAGAAAAGCTGAGGCAAGAATCAAGTCTCTGTAGGCTCACTGTGTCCTTTTTTTCCCTTTTTCCTCTTTTCTAAATTTAAATTCATTGATTTTTTAATACTTGATGTATAAATGGTACAAAATTTAAAAAGTGTGAATATGTATCTAGTGAAAAACCTACTTTCTCTCCCTCCCCTCCCCCAGCAGCCAGTACCTGTCCCCAGAAGCAACTATTTTGTTCTGTTTCTTATATTCACTTCCAGAGATACCCCAACAATATAAAGCATATAATTATTTGTCAACATACATATAAAATCATTCTTTAAACATAAATAGCATATTATACATAGTATCATGCACATTGCTTTTTTCACTTAATGTTCTATCTTGGAGATTATTCTGCACTGAGTATTAAAACTTCTTACAGTTTAAAATGAGAATATGAGTACTTTATAAATACAAATGCACATCTCTGGTCTGCATGAGCTAGAAAATGAAAGCCCTACCAGAAGGAGGTAATGTTGCCTAGACAGTGATTTCAAAAATCAAGACTGGTACCTACTGGGGTGGGGGGGTAGGGAGGGCATTACCAGAAACATTCTTCTGTGCCCTAAACTGAATTTATTTTTTTAAAGGCCTCCTTTGGACTATTATGGCAAATGATGTACAGTTTGATTAAGCTTTTATTTGTACATATTACTAGGGCTACTAATTTGTAATTGACTAAGAAAATGCTAAAGGTTACTGGGTACCCCACAGTATCCTGCTATAAGCCCGATGCCTGTGCAGTGCCTGTCCACTCTATGGGAAGTTCCAATTTCACATGTGCAGGCACAGAACTGACATTTCCAAAATGTGAGAGAAGGACTCTTTATCAGGATATCATCAATGTTGTCTTCAGTTGGTTGCTATTTGCAATTGCTGCTTTCAGTACTTTTTAATTATGAATTACAGTTAGCTTAGCTTTATCATTATCAGTTTATTTTGTTGTGGGTTGCTTGGTTAACCCTACAGAATATACTGAAGCTTATTTGCATCAAGAGTATTCTGGGGCTGTAATTTTCCAATAACTTGACTCTCAGACATGTATACATTGTGGTTCAAATATGAATCATCCATACTCCAGTGCTAGAGCAAATGTATATATAATCCACTCCCCCTACATTATCACTAATTTATTTTTCCACTGGAAAATGAGACTAGATGGAGTCAGTAGGTCAAGCAGTTTTTCCCTGCCTAAGTAGGGGCTGATCAAAAATAATCTGATGTTTGCAGATGACATGATACTATACATAGAAAATCCTAAAGATGCCACCAGAAAACTACTAGAGCTAATTAATGAATTTGGTAAAGTAACAGGATACAAAATTAATGCACAGAAATCTCTTGCATTCCTATACAATAACAACGATAGAAAGAGAAATTAAGGAAACACTACCATTTACTATTGCAACAAAAAGAATAAAATACCTAGGAATAAACCTACCTAAGGAGACAAAAAACCTGTATGAAGAAAACTGTAAGACACGGATGAAAGAAATCAAAGACAATACAAACAGATGGAAAGATATACCATGTTCTTGGATTGGAAGAATCAACATTGTGAAAATGACTATACTACCCAAAGCAATCTACAGATTCAGTGTGATCCCTATCAAATTACCAATGGCATTTTTTACAGGACTAGAACAAAAAAGTTTACAATTTGTATGGAAACACAAAAGACCCCGAATAGCCAAAGCAATCTTGAGAAAGAAAAACGGAGCTGGAGGAATCAGGCTCCCTGACTTCAGACTATACTACAAAGCTACACTAATCAAGACAATGTGTACCAGCACAAAGACAGAAATATAGATCAATGGAACAGGATAGGAAGCCCAGAGAAAACCCATGCACATATGGTTAATTAATCTATGACAAAGGAGGCAAGACTATACAATGGAGAAAAGACAATCTCTTCAATAAGTGATGCTGGGAAAACTGGACAGCTCCATGTAAAAGAATGAAATTAGAACACTTCCTAACACTATACACAAAAATAAACTCAAAATGGATTAAAGACCTAAATGTTAAGGCCAGACACTATCAAACTCTTAGAGAAAAACATAGGCAGAACACTCTACGACATAAATCACAGCAAGATCCTTTTTGACCCACCTCCTAGAGTAATGGAAATAAAATCAAAAATAAACAAATGGGACCTAACGAAACTTAAAAACTTTTGCACAGCAAAGGAAACCATAAACAAGACAAAAAGACAACCCTCAGAATGGGAGAAAACATTTGCAAATGAAGCAACTGACAAAGGATTAATCTCCAAAATATACAAGCAGGTCATGCAGCTCAATACAAGAAACAAACAACCCAATCAAAAAATGGGCGGAAGACCTAAATAGACACTTCTCCAAAGTAGAAATACAGATTGCCAACAAACACATGAAAAGATGTTCAACATCACTAATCGTTAGAGAAATGCAAACCAAAACCACAACGAGGTGCTCTAGAGCCTGCACGCCACAACTAGAGAGAAGCCTGTGCGCTGCAATGAAAGATTCTGCATGCTACAATGAAGATTTCGCATTCAGCAACTAAGACCCAACACAGCCAAAATAAATACAATAAATTAACAAAAAAAAAAGTAAAAAAAAAAAAAAACCACAATGAGGTGTCACCTCACACCAGTCAGAATGGCCATCATCAAAAAATCTAGAAACAATAAATGCTGGAGAGGGTGTGGAGAAAAGGGAACCCTCCTGCACTGTTGGTGGGAATGTGAATTGATACAGCCACTATGGAGAACAGTATGGAGGTTCCTTAAAAAACTAAAAATAGAACTACCATACTACCCAGCAATCCCACTACTGGGCGTATACCCAGAGAAAACCATAATTCAAAAAGATACATGAAAAAAAAAAAAAGATACATGTACACAATGTTCATTGCAGCACTATTTACAATAGCCAGGACATGGAAGCAACCTAAATGTCCATCGACAGATGACTGGATAAAGAAGATGTGGCACATATATACAATGGAATATTACTCGGCCATAGAAGGGAACGAAATTGAGTTATTTGTAATGAGGTGGATGGACCTAGAGTCTGTCATACAGAGTGAAGTTAGTCAAAGAGGAAAACAAATACCGTACGCTAACGCACCTATATGGAATCTAAAACAAATGATACCGATGAACCTAGTGGCAGGGCAGGAATAAAGACGCCGGAGGGGAAGCTGGGATGAAGTGAGAGAGTAGCATCGGAATGACCTCTGTGAAGAAGTACAAAAAACTCTGAAGGAGATCTCATTTAGATTTTGAGGTCTAGAGAGGTCTCTGGCAAAGTGATGTTTTAAAGTGACACCTGAATCATTGAGCTACTCGAGTAAAGAGCTGTTAAGGGAAGGGTCCCAGCTAGGAGAAGACTAGGTTCCCTGGAGGAGCTGGTAGAAAGCCAGGATGGCTAGACTACAAAGAGTGAGCGGGGAGAAGAGGTGTCAGATCAGAGGATTACAGATTTTATCATAGGAGAAATGGGACACAATGTGTGTTAAAAAGCCTTCTGGCCACTATGTGGGAAAACTCTGGAGAAAGCTACATCAGCAATATGGAGGCCTGAGACTGCCCTGCCCATCTCCATACCGTGGTCATGGCTGGAGAGCAAAGGAGACCAGGAGAGGAGCTCCAGCTTCTTCCCCGCCCCACCAGCTAATCTGGCCTCAAGCATGTGCAGGAAGCCTGGGTGTGCTATCCAAAGGCAAGGCCTGCTGGGCGCTCCTAATACTCCACCTCCTCCTGGGAGGGCAGCTCTTAGGCCATCTCCATCCTCTCTACATTTGGGTCCTTTGAGAAGAGCTAAGGGAACCAGAAGACTGGACGAGGCTGCATATGTAAAGCAAAGGAAAGGAGAGGACTACCAGCCAGAAAACTGATCCCTGGGGACCAGGGCCTCCAACCTTCTCACCAGAGGACCTGTGCTATTTTATCCCTGTATGGATTCAATGGGGGGAGTGGGAATGCTGTCATCTAGCCTGGGGGCAGGGCAAGGTATAGGGTTCCTGAAGGTGGAATAATAATTTCATTTTCCCAATTCATATTAATCAGTGTGAACTACTATTGTTATATTACATAAAGCCTATCAAAAGTGGGTCACTTATGCTTCACAGTTAGGGTCTTGTGAAATATCTTTCATAGGAAGGTAGTATATTATTTTATTTTCACTGGGAGTTTTGAAATACCGGAAATATCCCAGGAAACCCCTGCTTGGGAGCTCCTTGGTTGGAAACCAGTCCAGTGGGTGCCTGCCCCAGAAGGATGCAGATTCTCCTTGGCAGGCTCCCTCCCCGAGCAATCGGTATTCTTGCCTCGACTCCCCTAGGCCTTCTGCAAACACAAGGGCAATAGCCTTGATGCTGGCATTTCAAAGGGCACTTAGGAAATTCTGAGAAGCCCCAATGATTAAGATAAATGATGTTTTATCAGTGAAATGAACTTTTCATTTCTTGTTATCGATTTTCATGTTTTCACATCTTCAGATGTGATTTGTTCGCCCTGGGTGGCATTCCAAGACACACAAACATCATTAAGGCAACTGCTTTAAAGAGTGCCCTGTTTTATTGAGGTGGACAGGACAATAGAAAAATATTTAATCTGCTACACGTTTGCTCAGTCTGGGAGCCAGGGTTAGGACTGCACGACACTCAGGCTCTTGTATGTCTTCCTGGAAGCACTGACAATGGCCTCACCGCCTGCCCTTGGCAAACATTTGCCAGTGTCTCTGAAAAGCAGCTCCTGGAAGGCTTTTTTCACTCGAGCTTCAGAGGCTATCCCATCTTTCCTTATTTGCCATGGTATTGGAGAATATAAATTCTCATAGAACTGGGGACATTTGACTTGAAATAATAGATAATAAGATGGTGACCAGTTAACATGTGCTAAGCTAGGTTACTGAGGCCATGTACCCCTCATCTCCTCCACATTGTGAGTCTCTAGATGATGCAGCGCACTTGGGGGCAGGGGGTGGTTGCATCCTCTATACAGTACCTGAGCCTATACTTCCTGCATCGTTGGTTCTCCAGCTAATTCCCATAATGTCCTACTATCTGCATTGGAATTGCATGCAGTCCAGACCCATGACCAAGGTTGCCATCGCCTGTGAGAGACCAAGCTTACCAGCAACCGCTCTAATCAGGGGACCTGCCAGATTGTTTTAGTTTATAAAATTTACCTATTCACGTGTCTTCACTTATGGAATAAATGGCTTTCTGACCTGCATACCTTTGGTGTGATTTTCCAATAAGATACAGAGCTTTCTCTCCTGTTCTTTTCATGATGATTCCAATTCCTACATGAAGTGTTCCCACCCATGGCAGCACAGGCCTGCCCTAGCATTGATGACCAAAACACCGAACACCGTGGGACAAGAAGACTCCCAGTCAACTCCTTTGGCAAGGCCCCAAACTGCACGTGATCAGAATGCAATCAAGTCAGGGAATATTTGTGGAATGCCTGTTCTGGGTCCAGGCCCATTCTATGCACAGAATGGGATCAGAAATTACAGGGTCCCTTCCCAAATGGAGTCTTCCATTCTAATGGGGGTGACAGATGCAGTTCATTTGAAATAATTCAGTGACATGATGAGACAGGCCAGATACCTTTGAGGGTTCCTAGTTAGATTCTCCCAGAAAATACCCCAACTCCAGCTGCCATGTAATCTTCAGTGGCATTTGCCCCCAGGATCAGCAATTTCATGTTCCATACAGATTTGGTGCTTCAAAAACCACACAACTCACCCTAAAGCCAAATGGAGACTTAGGAATAGTTTTTTAAAGTTCTTGCTTGTTGCTGGGAAATCACTGTCTTTGTTCCACAGATTCCAACTAGCCAGCAAGGACCCCAAAGTCCAGCCTGGGCTCCATTGCCAGATGTTTTGACACTGTCATTGCACTCAAAGCTCCATTGCCTCTCCAAATCTCCCTTCATTCAGCCCCACCGTTAGGCATCTCTAGTCTTATTCCCCAGCACAGAATTGCTGCAGAAAGTCACAGTGTGGACACCACCAGATGACCACTCGGTCATCTTGGGCACATCTTCAGTTGCCATTGGGTGCTCCCTGGCTTCTGCAAGTCCTCTCTCATCTCTCGTGAATTGCCTTCACCTTTACAAGCACCTGTGCCCTACATTTTCCCCATGCCACTTCTCCTACTTCCTCCCCATTTATGTCTTCAGCCCTTCCTTCACCAAAAAATCAAAGCTGTTTGCTTCATGTTCTTTCCACAAAATCTCAACTTCTCTTCTTGCTGCCTCTTGCTTCTTCCCACCTCGATCCCTGGGCTGTCCCTTCCTCCACCTGCCTCATCCAGGACCAGCTCCCTCCTCCTCCAGCGTCTTGACTTTTACTCCAAACCATGCATATTTCTAGGATGACAAAAACTTGTATCCATATTTGAGCCACTCCTCCCTGCAATTCCATCTTTTTCCCTGTTGATCTTTTCCTTAAGACATTCTCCTGGAAGTACACAGATCCATACTGATTCCATTTCCTCCCTTTCTTTTATGAATCCCTAAAACCTACCACTAGTTTTCCAGAAGCTGAAATTGCTCTCTGAGTAGTCAGCTCTCCACCCACTGGGCTGAGCCAGCCCTTATTTCCCAGGCCGTGCAGCATCTGACCTTATTGTCCCTCGTTTCCTTCCAGGAACTCGGCAGCCAAGGTTTCAGAGGCACTGCATTCTTCTGCTTCCCTCCCAGCCTCCGGCTGCTGCTCTGTTTGCTCCTAGGTACGCTCTTCCGTTCCCCAGACCCCAAATGTGAATGCCGCCTGGGGGCGTGCTCCATACTTCTCTCCTTACATCTCTCCCTGGCATCTACTGCCGCCTGCTCTCCCCTGGCCCCAACGTCTCACCCGGCCAGTTGGGCATTTCCAGCTTGACAACATCTCCTTTTGAATGGGGTACCCCAAGTCCAACTTGGCACACCCCAAACTGAATTTTTATCCTCCCTACACCGGATTCTTCTTTAAACATCCCTTGTCTCTTCCAGAGGTGCTTTCTCCTTTCCAGGCATCCTCGCTCTCAGATGCATGTGTCCTGAATTTTCTGCTCCCCACCCTACTGCAGCCAGTCAGTTCTACTGACTGCCTCTTCATGAACCACCTGTTTTGCATTGATTCCCTCCTCTTCAGGCACCCAGTGATTTCCCTGACTTAGACCTCATCCTCTCATGCCTGGACATCACAATGGCCTCTGAACTAGTTTCCCTTTGGGCTAATCCATCCTTCACATGTTCCCTGCTTAAATGTCTTGAAGCACAGCTCAGATTATCTCACAACCCTATCAAATAACACTAATGGTGGTGCTTCTTGAGAACTTACAGTATGCACTTTACACATGTAAATCTCATTTAATCCTCTCAAGAACCCTAGGAGGTAGGTACCACTATCATCCTTATTTTACAGAAGAAAAAATGAAGATGCAGAGATATTTAGTGACTTGACACAGGTCATATGCCTTGTCAGTGACAGAGCTGGGCTTTGAGCCCGGGCAGCCTGGCCCCAGAGTTCAGGTTCTAACTTCATGAACTCAGAACCATTAGTGGCTCTCACCATCCATAGACCAGAATCCCTTTGCCTACTCAAGGCCCCCAGAATCTGTTTCTTTGCCACCTGAGCAATCGCTAACCCTTTGCATCCAGACAGAACCATCTGTTGCCAGAGAACCTTTGTTTCCTGCCTGCAGCTGTTCTCCTTTGCCTTGTTTTTCAATGGAATTCCTGAAACAACCAGGCTCCGACTGATAAGGTTGTCATTCATTCATTTATTCTTTGTTCAATAAATATTTAGACATTACCTATGCTGCCAGACACTGTTCTAGGCACAAAACACTACAGAGAACAAAACAGACGTGCCTCGTCCCGATATGTATACGTTCCAGACCCCACGTGGAACTGGGCTGCGTCTCCCATGCTTCTGCTCAGTCTTGACCCCCTCCAGCTGCCATCTCTGCTAGGAACCTGCTAATCCCTTTACCTCTGGGACCAGACCCCCTTTGCTTGTGTCGTACATAACCTGTGCTTTGCCATAGCCAAGAGTGCTGCCAAGGGACAGATGCTCCCTCTTGGGAAGGCTCAGCTCCAAGCCCCTTTCTGCTCAGGAGGCCATGATTCAGTGATGGTTGCAGTGGTAAAGCAAAGACTTAACTAACTCTTGTTGGACTCCAACCATGTGCCAGGCACAGGGTTGGCTCCTACAGACATCTCAGCAACCTCTCAGGTAGGTGCTATTGTTATCCCTATTTTACAGAAGAGAAAACAGAGGTCCACAGAGGTTCACCAGCTGGGACTCAAACCCAGCTCTGTCGTACTCTGAAGTTTCCATTCTCTCCACAATTCCCTGCTGCCTCCATGTTCGTATAATCCTGGCCAACCCAGGGCACACGAGCTGGAGACGGGGGTCAAGAGCAATGCCAGTGGGGTTTGAATTTAACTGTGGGACAGTGTTCCTTTTAACATCTTAAATACTATGTTTCTTCTTGACTTTATTTTATGTATTTATGTATTTCGTTATTTGATTGGCAGAGGGGGAATAGTAGGGCTTTCCTTAACTGACTGCAAGAAACTCCGTAATTGGATGAAGAAAGGTTTAACAAAACTCCAAAGGTGTTCTTTCGAGGGTACGTTCCATGTCTTTTCTGCCAAACACTTGGTTATTGGGACGCTCTGGGAAGGGGTGCAAGTATAAATGCCTGAAGGAGGCTTGCTTCCTTTCCAGCAAAGACATGGCCTGTCACTTCCCTGGAGTGGGGATTCAGGGGGCTGTGCGACTTTGGGCAGAAAGCAGGAGACAGGCTGAGCACAAGGCACGTGGCTGGAGGGAGGGGAAGGGCCTGGGTCTGGGTAGGCTGGGGCAGCTGACCACTGCTGGGCCCATGGCAAGCAGCCAGACCTGCTGAGGTCCCACGGGGGAGGCTCACACAGGCTCCACCCAGTTCAGGCAGGTATACGGGGAGGGAGTGATGGGGAGGAGGACTCCAGCAGGTAGGGCTGAGCCCAGGCAGCAAGCAAGGCTTGAGAACACAGAGGGGGGCTGACCAACCAGCCTTCTGAGCACCACTGGGGAATGGTGATGTAGGGCGGGGGTCAAGGCAGGAGCCTAAGCCCATGAGGTGGACAAGAGAGCCAGGGAAGAGGGCGCTGCCATTACAGTGCCCAGGTGCTCTAACGAGACACGGGGTCTTTAACAACCAAACCTTTCCAGGGCTGGTGAGCTGCTGCCTGCCTGCGAACCCTATCCACACCCTCTTCAATCTTCCTCCCCAATTCCCCCAGTCAGGGAGTTGGCTCCCACATCTGGCTGGGCATATCAGTGGACCCAGGACCCAGCAGCGGGGAACTGAAGAAATGTGATGACAGCCGTCCTGGCTCACGGTCCAGGCCCAGCCCAGCCTCCCTGCCTAGAGCGCACGGCTCTGCTGGCAGGGCCTGCGTCCATGTGTGAACGGTTCCACCGAAAGTCTCTGCTTCCTCCACTCACGACCCAGGATTACTCACACTGGTCTCCGCCCACATAAATGCAGTTCAGAAAGTTAAAGGTGCCACACAGATGCATATTTACAATAAGTCTATGAGATCACATTTCAGAATGGATTTCTAGGGGACAAAGAAAGCCACACACAGCAGCCATCTTTTCCTCCTCTTAGATAGATTTTCCCGATGGGTCAGGGAGTCAACTTACACGAACCAGGACAAACCCAGGAGAGAGGGCACAAGCACTAGGTGCAGCCAGAACCCCTGAAAACTTCCGTTTAGAGCAAAGGACCTGGATTCAAGCCCTACACTTGCTAGCTGTGTGTCACTGGGTAAGTCCCTTTACCTCTTTGAGCCTCTTTTTCTGCAGTGAGATGTAAAGGGGGGTTGTCACACATTGAGTATTGGGCTTGGTTCTGCTTGCCTGACTCAGAAGGTGTCTCCTTCTCACCTCACCCTCTTCAGGCCTCCCTTCTGAGACTGTGTTTCAACTATGAGAGCAACCATCCCAGACCCAGCAGGACCATTCTATAACCCAGTGCTTGTCAGGACGACTGAATGAGTGTAGCTACGGACATTCGGTGAAGCCGAGAGCGCCAAGGTGGATGTGAAGTTCTTACTATTGTTATTCCTACAAGCAGAAGACCAGGGTAGGCCAAAAGCAGCATGCTCACTCTGCCCCTCACATACCTACGGCAGACATTACTAATCAATCCAGCACTCTTCCTCCTTAGATTGACCAGCGATGTCTGCAGTGGAGTGGGAGGGAGGTAGGAAAGGAAAGCTCTTTGCCATTGCAATGCTGCACAGAGTTTACAACTTGGATACCAACACAAGTCTCCAAATAGGTGCTTGAAGGCTAATCACTGGCCCTGTTTAGCTCAGATACCTACTCCTGGGCCAATTAGCTGCAACTGGGAGTAGGGGCAGAAGGCAGAATCTATCAGAAGATAGTAACTACCGTTCAAACTTGAGAGAAGGAAACATCTACTAGAAGAAAGCACATTGTTCTGCTCAGGTGGAACTATTGTTCTCCTCTGGAAAAGCCACTACCCCGGGTTCTGAGGGTAGCACCAAGCCACGTGGGAGATGAGCCAACAAACCCAGGGAGGTTAAGTGGTATGGACAAGATGACCCTCTAGAACCGTCTGCCCCCAGCTTCTGTGCTTTTTACCTCTGGGCAGGCAACAAGGTTTGCAAACACCCATGTGTTACCCAGCCAACCTTGCAGAGACCTGCAGACCCTGCAGCCAGAGGGCAGCCTGAAAAGTGAGACCCAGGGAGCCCTTGGCCAGGTTCTAAGAGCTGAGAAGCAACCACAATGAAATCCAGAAGGCTCTTTATAGAGAAGCCTGCAGTTTGGGAACAATCCCGCTAAGTCATAAATGCTTCAAATTCCTCAGCTTTTGCCTTCAGAATTTCTGGCAGCCCCGGGCAGAGGGCAAGTGTTCATGGACAGACACTGATTTTCCTCTGCTGGGGAAGGCCAGGCTTGAGACAAAGAAGCCAGCAGACCAAGTCTCTCCTCTAGAAAAGTCTGGAGGGGGACTTCCCTGGTGGTCCAGTGGCTAAGACTCCACACTCCCGATGCAGGGGGCCCGGGCTCAATCCCTGGTCAGGGAACTAGATCCCTCATGCATGCCACAACTAAGAGTTCGCATGCGGCAAGGAAGATCCCGCACAGGGCAATGAAGATCCTATGTGCTGCAACTAAGACCTGGCGCAGCCAAACAAATATAATAAATATGTAAAAGAAAAGAAAAGTCTGGAGGTGGGAAGGGTTTCACTGTGGAGGCTAGGGTGCCCACCCAGATTCCCCTTAGGACCCAAGCTCTCATTCCCCCGTATCTCCTCCGTCCCCCTCCCGCCATAGCTGTCTCCCACACGGCCAACGGCCTCAGCCAAGGAGGCGGCTGGGTCCAAGTCTACACGGCCTCCCCTGGAGACCCAATCACCGGTCCACGTGGGCACCAAGGCCAGTACCTTGTTTCTGTCCAGGACCTCTCTGCGCAGCCAGCCCGGCTTCGGAGCTCCTGGTGAGAGTTGCGGCTGCCTCAGCGTTCACCTTGCCTCCCGCCGGCTCCTGCCAACCCTCACAGCTGTTGGCCCTGTGATCAGTGCTCCCGACAGGTGGATCTTGTTCCCCACTCCCCTGTCTGCCTGGTGTTGGCAAACCTCCATCTCAGAGCCTTCTTCCCAGGAAGCTGAAATGTAGAGCCTGGAAAGGGAAGGAAGAGTCATGGGGTCTGGATGCTGGGAGCCCCGAGACATAATCTCACCAGCCCCACCATCCCACCCGTGGAAACAGCCTGCCCGAGGCGGCAGAGCTGACTGGTGGCAAAGCTGGCCCCAGGGGCATTTGACCCCATTGCCCTCCACCTTTGTGGGATGCTACTAAAATTCCTGACATGTTTGATGTGGGGCTACACCCCACAGGCCTGCAAGGCTTGTAGTTGCCCAGCCTCGACACAACTAACTGGCCCAGAGACAGCGACAGAGCCATCAATGGTTTAACGGATAGGGAGATCTTACATAAAACACTAAAGCAACACCCCACCATGTGCGCCAGAGAGCGGGGAAGACGTGACAGCACTCTTCACCACCCAGGGGAAGATGGAGGCTACCATTTATAGGGGGAATTAACATCGGGTTGGCTCATTGGCTACCAGGGAAACAAGCAGCAGGGGCACGCCCCTCACAGCCCCTCAGGTTAATGACCATCAGGAGAGCAGATGTTTTCCTTTAATAAACTCGCAGGTGCAGCTGTTCTGGCCAAAGGGGCAGGGAGCAAGCACGTTCATGTCAGTAGGGCGGAGGTGAAGCAAGGGTAGGTCGAGCAGGGGATGTACAAAGAGCAAGAGAACAGCCATCTTGAGCAGCCTGACCGTACATCTGAATACCTACTCTGTATATAAGCATTTCCCCTAATCTTCACAGCACCCCTGTGAGGGACATGTCATCAGCTTCACTTTTCACAGATGTTATAAATGAGTTGCCTGAGGTTGCATGGCTTGGAGATGGTGGAGCCAAATTCCAACCCAGGTCTGCACGACTCCCCAGCCCGGATTCTGTGCACGAGTCACAGTGCCGCTAGCTCTTTGGGAGAAAACGGGTTGTTTATGACACATACGAGACCCGTGTGGGTCCCGTCCCCTGCTGCCTCTGGGTGAGGACGGCCCGGGGAGGCGCTTTGTGGGCGAGGCTGTGCTCCAGGCCTCGGCGGGTCCTGACCTGAATGCGGCCCACGTGTAGTCACTCCTTTTGCAGATCAAGTTCCCACTTACTCCTCAGGGCAGCCCTGTCAGGTTGGCCTTCCACCCCAGGAATGCCAGAGCTTGCAGAATCAGGAGTTAAGCCAAATCCCCTGCTGCTCCCCAGGGATGTCCCCAAAGGTGACAGAAATGTGTCACACTCGTGCTCTATACACTAGGCTGAGTCAGAATTGCTGTGACTCAGGACATGGCTCATTGAGGAGGCAGCAGGTTGTATGTCCAAGACGATGTACAACGGGGAAGGGGGGGAGGATAAAAGCCTCCTGACAAACCAGCCAGGAGAGAAAAGGGAAGGCTTACCTCTGCACAGGCAAGAAAGGGAAATGGGCAGAAAACCAGGGGCAGGCCCACCAGTTCCTGTGGGCGCCCCTGCACCGCTCCTGCATGTGCACACACACCCCGACCCTGTGCACCTCAGGCCATGAGGCCTCTACCGGCAAGGTCAGTCTCCTTTCAGGCCCTGAGCCCACAGAGGGACCCTCAGCGCCCCAGCGATGTTACCTTCCTCACGCCTATGAGCCTGAGTGGCTGAGGCCTAAGAGGCTGCGAGTCTGAGCAGCGGCCTCTCGCCGTTCCCCAACACACCTGCGTTTCTGCCCCAGTTTCCTTTCCTGGCTCTTGTATTTCCCAAAGAAAGTACTGCCGATCATGAGTCCAACCCGCTTGACTGAGGTCCTGACATCATGCCCAGCCTTGGCTCCCTTCCCCAGGGGTTAGGGGTAGGGATGTCAGTATCTGTGCCCCCAAATCTGGCCACCGGTTGTGGTCTCCTCAAAGGGATAGCGTTCCCAGCACTCGGCCACTGATGGAGGGTGTTGGAGGCTGACGATGGAGGGTGGTCAGAGGAGGCGGCACTATACGGCTGCTGAAGCTCAGGCAAGGTTTAGACGGGGTGGACCTGGGAAGGGCCAGCCCCACAGGCAGACGTGGTGTCCAATATCCAACATCAGGCAGAGGGCGGAGATTCTGGCCACCTACCCAGCTAGTGACCAGGAGCTTGGCAGACTGGGAGCTTCAGGGAAATCCCTGGAGTTCAGGGCTGAGCCCCAGGCCACACAAGGTCTCAGGGCTGGGCCCTGACCTCTAGGCCCAAGGACTGAACTGCATCTGGATCAGCAGTGAGAGCCCTGGAGAGGTGGGGCCAGCCAGGGCAAGAAATAAGGGGTCCTGGACCCAGAGGTGCTCATGCACTCAGCAACGTTTGCCTGAGAAAAGCCAAGAGTAATCAGTCCCCAAAAAGTGACCCAGGGTAGGCAGGGGTGTACTCCAGGAATGCATACAAGACACGAGCTATAAATGTGCTCAGCCTGGTACAGAAGCATTGGGGCTGCAGAGCAGGGCCAGTCCACGTGAGATGTGTCATCAGGCAAGGAGTCCTGAGACCCGTGTTCAAGAGCCAGCTCCACCCGTGAGATGCAGGGAGAACTTGGGCAAGTCGCGGCACCTCTGTCTCAGGTGAGTCCCTGCAGAAAATGCACGGGGCACTCAGCAGGAGTGAGAGTTTAATGAAGTCACTGTTTTCAAAGCTGGGGGCAGGGCTGAGGGAGCAATGAGGGACAATGAAGTGCTGGAGACAGCAGCACTGGGGACCTGGTACCACGCCAGGGCCAGGAGTAGGGCCCTTACAGGGACCCAACAAAATCTATAGCTGCAAGAAAGGGCCGCCAGACAGGAGCCGTGGCTTTTGGTGGAGGAACCTACTCACTGCTGCCAAACCAAGGCCAGACAGGGAGGAGCAGGCAGCTGAACACCCCCACTTTCTCCTCCGGCCCTCGAGTCTCCTGCCGGAGGCCAGGGGAGCCCAGCTGTTGCAGTCTCCTGGGGGCACAGAGAAGTGTGAACAAAGCTTAGAAGCAGGCCTGGAGGGGCAAACAGAGACGATCCAGCACATCTTCTCTGAAAACATTTTCTTAACCAAAAAAGGAGGAAACCATATCTGTCCTGCTAACCTCCAAGGAGGCTGTGAGGATCGGGCAGGTGGGGGACTGGGGCACTTCTGAAGTCCCGTTCAGCTCTCAGAGCCTAGGATTCTCAGCAAATAAAACCACTAGAAGGAAGGACTGAGAAGGGCACCTGGGACAGAAAAGTCTGTGGAAGCTCACAGAGCCAGTCTGGAGACCCAGAGTTCAAACTTGAGTTTAAATTTAAGTGGCCACCACAGTTGGCACCAACTTCCTCAGGAGACAATGGGTATATGTAAAAGGAGTAGTTAAAAGGCCCAGGTTCAAATTCTGGTTTTGCCACTTATTAGGTAAGGAACAGTACTAAAGAAAGACACGGGCTTCCCTGGTGGCGCAGTGGCTGAGAATCTGCCTGCCAATGCAGGGGACACGGGTTCGAGCCCTGGTCTGGGAAGATCCCACATGCCGCGGAGCAACTGGGCCCGTGAGCCACAACTACTGAGCCTGCGCGTCTGGAGCCTGTGCCCCGCAACGGGAGGGGCCGCGATAGTGAAAAGGCCCGCGCACCGCGATGAAGAGCGGCCCCCGCACCGCGATGAAGAGTGGCCCCCACTTGCCGCAACTAGAGAAAGCCCACACACGAAAACTAAGAGACCCAACACAGTCATAAATAAATAAATAAATAAAATAAATAAAGTATTAAAAACTATTAAAAAAAAAAAAAAAAAAAAAGAAAGACACTATCCTGATCTGTAAAAATGGGAATAAACTCTCACAGCCTTGTTATAAAGATTAAATTCAAAGAGATGATATGTCACAATGCCTGGCATACAGTTTGTTCTCATTAAATAGGAGCTCTTTACTTTCCTTTCTTAGGGACACAAGACATGGAAGAAAATGGCACAGACTTAGTGTGAAATGGTGAAAATAAAAGTGAAAAAGCAAGTGAGCTCGGCTTGTCTCAGGAAATGGGTTGCCTATGAAACCAGTCCCCCTAAAGGAGGGCTGGGGAAGGTCTGAAAGAACCCCAAAATGCTTTAAGACAGGTAATATGAGACCATAGAGTGACCCAACGTGAATGTCCAGAGATGACTCAGCCTCAGGGCAGAACGTGGTCCAAAGCACATACCAGCCAAAGCTCCAGGTCCTCCGGCAGCTGGCTCATCAAGTCTTGGTGAACACATACTCCTTCAAAGGGCATCCTGCGGCTTCCAGGTGCCCTGGTGGTTGGGATAGGCATTTAGAATAAACCCCTGGGCGTGTGCTCTCTCTGCGTGAGGGGACAGCTCCTTGTTAGTTGCATGAGGGACGTGAATCGGATACTGAGGAAGCACGCCTGGATGCAGCAGTTCTGGGTGCAATTCCTACCGTGCCACTAGTTGCGGCTTCTCCTTGAGTCTCTTTTTCTCAGAAACAGCAGAACAGGAGTGATGATAATCTCCACTTCACAGAGTTTCCATGATGACTCCGAAAGAGTGCATGGAATGTGGAAAAGTACTCACCCAAGGGTGCGGAAGATCAAGGGGGAGTGTCCCGAGTTCTCTGCTCTCCTCTAGGTGGAAGTGCCCAGCGGGGAAATGACTCTCCCATCAAAGGCAGAGGGAGGGCTAACTCTTCCCTGCCTCAGGGCAGGAGGGAGTTTATGCTGATTGGTATGGAGAACAGACATCCAGGCCCCAGAACTCTGAGTACCAAGGTCATAGGGAGAGAAGTCATTTGGGGATCTGGGGTGATACTCGTAGGGCAAACCAATTAGACAGAAGTAACCTCCAAGATAGCTAATTCACCAAGACTGTGCTCACAGCCAACTGAACCACTGTAGATGCTGAGAATTCCCTGCAGGTCCATGGAAGGGGCATCCAGTGAAACTCGGCAGTGAGCTCCCAGTCAGGGAATACAGAAGCTGGAATGAGAGGACTCCTGCCTGAGTCAGGGCAGAGATAACTCCTCCTGTAACTCTCAGACCTCCCCTGACCCATGGTGTACAAACTGGGTAAGGTTCTCATTGTAGAGTGTGGGATCAGTCATCCCCAGCAAACCCTTCTGTTATGCTCACAAGAGCTCCAGGTATTGGTGATGAGGGAAGCCAACCTAGGTAGACTCTGTCTATAAGCTTAGTGATCCTAGTTCTCAGGATAGGCCAACTGAAGAAGCTCCCCAATTCCCAGTCTTCGTTGGAAAAAAATGATCTCTTAGGCAGACTGGCTTCTCTCTGGACGTGCTTCCTGGAACACCAGCTCCCAGCACAATTCCTGGCCCCTCACCAGCATTCAGTGAATGATCATGCTTTCATTCCCCTGTGGGATGTACTGCCATCCAGACCCAAGAAAACAACACTCATGGTCTAATATTTGTACCCAGCCTATTGGAGAAGGACTTCTGGAAGCAGTCTGCACCCAATGCCTCAGAAAGAACCGAGACCCCAGGCCCCAGCACATCTTAAAGGAGAGAAAGCCAAGCATCCCAGGCCCAGGATCTCCAGCTGTCTGGACCCAGTTAACAAGGCAGACAGCTTTTGCTGTAGTCCCTGAGCATCACAGCTCCTCCAGATGCTAGGCTGGGCTCTGGGGGTTCAGAAAGGCATAAGACACATCTTTACCCTCAAAATGGTTATCCTCAGACTTGTAAATAGGTCTGAGTG
Source organism: Balaenoptera acutorostrata (assembly GCF_949987535.1). Classification (NCBI taxonomy): domain Eukaryota; kingdom Metazoa; phylum Chordata; class Mammalia; order Artiodactyla; family Balaenopteridae; genus Balaenoptera; species Balaenoptera acutorostrata. Next base: position 44,822,806 of record NC_080072.1, on the reverse strand, counting down.
ATAGGAAACAGAAGGCATGGAATAGGGGTAAGTGTTGAAAGAAGGACAGGGGTTGGGTCGTGAAAGAAGGACAGGGGTTGGGTCGTGAAAGACCTTGAATGTCAAGCTAAGGGACTGTCTTTGTCCCGTGTTCAGGAGAGAGAGAGGGTCTCCCAGTTTCTCTAAGCTCAGAAGTGATAAGATCAGGTGTGACCATGCAAGGAGAGGGAAAGAGGGGCCCTGCCTGTTCCCTGGGCTCACAGCCTGGCCACCAGAGCAGTGCTGATGGGCATGTCAGCTCCCCTGGCCCACAGAGTCCAGGTGCCAGGTGGCTTCGTCCCTACTCTCTTGCTCACTTTACCCCCAGGCTCCTTATGCTTCTTGCCAGTATGATCAGAGGACTTGGATGGTCTTGTTGAAGGCCCAGAAGTCTTCAGACTTCACAGTGTAATATAAATGTTAGAGCACTGGCTTGGAGACAGGCAGGTTGGGTTCTAGAACCAAATTTCCTTTCTGAATGACTTTGAACGGGACATGACCACTCTCTGAGCTGGGTTCTGTTACTGGAGAACAGCTTTGCTCATTGCTGGGAGGGAGGGGGTATGCAATGAGATCATGTGTGTCAAGGCAGCTTGTGTGCCCTGAGCACCCAGAATGAGGTCAATCAATGCTTGCCGAACATGAACCTAGCAGCTCAGGCTGGGAGCTTTTCAGGAGGAAGCCCAGCCAGGCCCAGCCCAGCAGGAAAAAGTTCCCTAGCTGGGAGAATTCCGGGGATCACCAGTATTCTAAGACCATATCAGGCAGTGCTCTGACCCCTCCACTGTCCCCAGGGTGGGAGAGGCTGGGGCTCTGCTCCAAGTGTTTATAGGCTATTAATAGTTCATAGCAGCAGGGCTGCAGGCCACTGTCCAAGGGACTTCTCTTTTCCCCGCTGCTCTCAGCTACTCTGCTCTTTAAACCACTTAGAAAGAGTTGTATTATTTGGGAAAGCTGGTGAGGGAGAGGGCATGAAATCCTTCCTAGAGAAGACCACCACTTTCCCCCAAATTTTTGTTTCCCAACAAATATCTATATATTTCATCTCTCTATATTTTTCTATATATTTCTAGTAAGGTAAATGAAAGTCTTCCTTTTCTGCTCTTTGAGGCTTTTTTTAGATTTTGTATAAAGAGGAGTTCACATTGTAAAGCACTTTGACATTTTTTCATTTAATCCTTATCCTGAGGTAGCGGCTCCTTATGTCCCCATTTTGTAGGTAAGAAAACTGAGGTTCTGAGAGCTTATGTGATTCAGCAAGAGTTGCAGAGCTGGCAATGGAATCTCCAGGATCAAGGTCAGGATTTCTTCCTCCAAGTCCTGCACTCTTTCTAGTGCCCCCGCCCACCCACCCCCCTTGTTTCCCTAAGGAACTCCCTCCAATGGCTTTTCAGAGTTTCTCTCTGAAGAGCACAGGAGCAAAGAATTCAGAGTTTGAAAGGACCTGCAGCATTTCCCACACAAGGCAGGAAGCCCTCCCACAATATTCCTGGCAGATGGACGTCCTGTTTCCGGGAAGGGGAAGGGAGGAGAACCAACATTAACAAACCCGTGAAGGAGTGTATCACATAGGTCGCCTGCAACTAGAGAAAGCATAAGTTCTGACCTGACTGGCCTAAATCAAAAGGAAACTTCATCTATTGTATGTAACAAGAATTCCAGGGCTGGTTAATTTGGTGGCTTTTTGATGTCATCAAGGACACAGGTTCTTTCTGGGTTTCAGTGTTGCCATCCTCAGGGGTCAGTGTTTCTCCACATGGGCCTGAGACGGCTGCCTCCATTCCAGACCTCACAGGCAAACTCAAGAAAAGCCAGTACAAACATAACAGGATTTATTTCCCCCTATGTGTCTTCTTCTTCCTCTTTTTTAAAGCAAAAACACCTTTCCTGGCATCCCTTAGTGATGTTCCCGCATGTCTCCTCGGCCAGGACTGAGCCTCACGGCCACCCTTAAAACAATCTCAGGCAAAGGGAGTGAGATCACCAGGATGACTGGCCTGAAATCATGAATATTTTTTATGCCTCCCTGAGTCATGGAGAGGGAGCATGGAGCCCTGAATACAATCAGGATTCTGCCAGCAAGGAAAAAGGGGAGAATGGTTTGGGCGGAGCTGACCAACTATCTCTGGTGCTGGTAAATGCTATTTTCTCTGGCTTTAGGGGAAAAAAAAAAAATGACATTGAGAAGAACTCAATGACTTGAATCCTTGTCTGTTGGATTTTACCCAGCCTCTCACTCACTTCTGTAACCCCAAGCGTATCCAGAACAATGCTTTTCAGATAGGTGGTGCTCAACAAACCAGCTGGATTTAATGCAACAGACATTTAGGGGTTGCCTACTATGTGCCAAGAAGTTTGTAGGGTGATGGGGGTACAGAGATGAACAAGGCAGAGTCTCTACCCTTGAGCTTACAATCTGGTACCTTTGGGTTATTATTATTTTTATTGTTGTTATTATTAACTAACATTTACTTAAGCACACATAATGTGCTACAAGTTTTGGAAATATATAACATTCATGTCAAGATTCAGGGTATTTTTTTGTACCCCATTTAACAAATAATTGACACTGTAGGGCAGGAAGTAACTTGCCCAAAGTCTCAGGGTTCGTGGGCGTCAGACACAAGGACAAACTCGGGTCTGCCTAATTCAGAGACCACTCTCTTTCTGTCAGTCGTATTCTCTGTGACCCTCGCCCTACTGATGTTCTAGCTTACCAATTAAAAAATGTATAAAGTTAAACTAGCATGTGGGTATGTAGGTCTCAAAAGTTATTGTCATAAGGCCAATTTTTGCTTATCTCTCCTGGTCTTTTTTGATCTACTCAGTAGGGATTGCCCTTCCCCTTCCAAGAGATGCAAAGTTGAGCAGTTTTGCCATTTTCTTCTGACTCTTAATGCCTCACATAAAGATTCCAGCAAAACAGTTGGAAGATTCAAATGTCTCCCCTCCCTCAGCTGGAGACATGTCAGAGAGAACCCACAGTCAGGGACGTGGGATGCTTCTTCTCTCTTTGCTCTCTAGACAACAGATTTTCCTCAGGTCAGAATCACTGGTGAGTCATTTCTGGAATCCAGCAGTTCCCCCACTTTTACCACCAGCCTCTGGTACCTCTGGGCCTTCTAGAACTGCCTCAGGATGATCCAGGGAACACGCTCTAAGATGCCACAGGAGAAAATGAAAGACATTTGTTGGCCAGCTTTGCTCAGAAGTGTCCTTCTTGACATGTCATGTGCTTCAGGATCCCACTGGGTCCGCTATGAACCCATGCTTCTCTCTTCACCAGCACACACTGCTGGATGTTACTGGGGTATACTCTGCCCAGAGTCCATCTCCCTCTCTGGATTGAGGATGCTTTGTGCCTTAAAACAGATCTGCTGCCATCCTCCTGGGAGCCCAGAATCCCAGGAGTAGGCACTCAGCCACCCATCTGGCCCAGGAAGTCGGTTTGAAAGGGATTATAAGAAATTCCATAAACATCGCTCCCTAAACCCCAGTGAATCCCACTGCAGGTCTCTCGGTGCCCTGGGCCGTCGTGTCTGGAATCTGAACTCCTTAGAGCACAGACGTATTTCTATGTTGGATGCACCCAGGAAGCTTTCTCCTCTCCCTCGGGGGCAAAGAGCAATGGGCCGCTTCTCAGAACCCTTCAGGCTCTGTGCCAGTTGCTCAAAGTTCTTCTCCTTAAATAAGTGCTTTCTGGGGAAATTTGGTCAATAACCTCCCACTGGGCTCCCAGGGCTCACAAGGTCTTCAGAGGTTGGGCTCGGGGTGAATGTGGGCCTAGCCTCTGTCATTTTTATCACATGCTCTACCCACCTACTTCTACCTTCTCTCACCTGAGTTCCAGTTTCCCCTCTTTTGTTCACCTTAGTTTTTCTTGTCTCAGTATCTTTTCCTGAATGCTAAATAAGACCTTCTTGCTTATGGCCAGTGTTGTAACATAGTGAGAACAAGCAGAGGCCTGAGATTCAGGCTACAGTCAGGTTCCAATCCACATACTTCTATTTACCGCTCTGAGATCTAAAGTAACTCCCCTGAGACCCAATTTCCTCTTTTGTAAAATAGGGATAATAGTTCCTACTTCACAGTGCTGTTGGTGGATTAAATGAGATCTTTTGTGCAGGGGGACTGGTACATAGCCTGGCATATTGTTGGATACATAGTCCATGTCAGTCAGCATCACACCATGTAGCCCACCTAAACAGACTCACTAGTGTTCCATATAGGTTTCTTGAACTAACCTGAAATAGACATTTTCCAGATTTCTGGGCTGCACTGGAAGGGTTTCCTCCACCATCCCTATCTCGGTTTTTTTTTTTTTTTAAATCAAAAGCTTGAAAGTTGAGGAGGGACTGGAGAGAGGGCAATGAAGTAAGCCGGATGCTAGAAGCCCAGACTGCCTTTGGCTCAGTCCAGATTTGAGGGAAACCTGGAATTACTGCGATTTCATCACAGCAGCTGGTCCAAGATAAACCTGCCAGAACTGCTCAGAGGCCAGATCTGGATTGCAGTGATAGCCGGGGCCTGCTGAGAAGCAAGGAGAAACTATTTATCTGACATTTCTTCAACCCCAACCAAGAATTGTCTTTGGCTCAAGATGCCGTTGGGACTGGTTTTCATTTGCATGGAGCTCATTTGAGCATCGCGCCTCTGACAGCAGAGACTTCTTAGAAAGACTTCCATTCCCCTGCCTCCCTTCCACGTGTGCCTTTCTCCTAATTCGGAAATAATGATTCATCCAGGAAGGCTAATCCCCTGGTCTTACTTGTGCTTGGATTGTGCCAGAACCTCACATATAGGTTTTCTCTGATTCGGTTCCCCACCCAGCCTGTACAGGCCTGGGCAGCAGTGAAGATGGCCACCAAGGAATATTTGCCCTCCTTCCAAATTGGCAGGCTTCATCTAATCGAACCCACGTTAACCAATGTGGCACATTTTAATACACTTCGCTGTTTCAAGCTGTGACAGAAAATTAGAGTGTGAATCTTCTTAACAGCCGCTTCTAGAGTGGCTGTCTGAAATCTCTGCATCTTTGACTCTTTGGTGCCAACCAAAGAAAGACTAGTCCATTTATTATATATGTTGGAGGGGTTTTAAGACAGTCATGTCTGGACGAAAATGCCACCATTCTTGTAATATTATTACGTAGATTCTACACTTTTCAAATAGGCAGATTTGGGGAGTGGTATGAATAATCCAGGAATAGAATAGTAAGGTATTTTTTGAGACAACAATCCAGAATGAATCCAATCAGATCAGCATTATCTGCTTCCAACTAGTCACCTTATTCCAAGGGCATTGCCCAGAGCTCCCGGAGCTGCCTTAGGGGCCTGTTGTATGTCTTTGGTGCATCATTTTTAGTCAAAGCCAAGTGCAAGAATGGTCTTTGCTGCACTGCCACGGCCAAAGGTCAGAAACAAATGTTCATCAAAAGGGGACTGGCTAGCGGAGCAACTAAGCCTGTGTGCCACAGCTACTGAGCCTGCACTCTAGAGCCAGTGACCCACAACTGCTGAGCCCGCGTGCCACAACTACTGAAGCCCGCACGCCTAGAGCCCGTGCTCCGCAACAAGAGAAGCCACTGCAATGAGAAGCTCACGCACCGCAACGAAGAGTAGTCCCCGCTCGCCGCAACTAGAGAAAGCCCGCGTGCAGCAACGAAGACCCAACGCAGCCAAAAATAAATAAATAAATTTTAAATACATATATATATATATATAAAGGAGACTGTCTAAATTAATTATGATACATCCAGCCAATGGAATGCCAAATAATCATTAAAAAAAGAATGATGTAGCAAGAATAAACCAGTGTTGCTGGAGACACATATTGAAGAAATAGATCCTAGTCATAGCGATTATCTCTGGGGAGGAAAACTAGAGGCAGAGGGGCAAGGGAAAGCAAGAAGTTTTGTTTTCATCATCTAATTTTTATACATGTTGCATTTTGTACCTTGTATTACCCATGTACACAATAATAAAATAATTGATTTTTCCAAAATACATTCAGAGTCCAGTCCAAAAAAAGATGGTTGAACTAGCTATATAATTCAAACAATTATAATCACTAGCCTTCTCATCTGCTGAGCACTTAACCTGTATCAGCCTTTATATTAAAGCTACTTACTACACATTTATCTTATTTTCTCCTCAAAGCAATCTTATGAAGTAGATTTTACCATCTTTATTTTAGAAGTGAGGACACTGTGACTCAAAGAGTTTTTAAAAGTTGCCTAAGGTTACACAATCCACACAAGGCAAAAGTGGGATTCAAACCTAGGTTGAGCTAACTTTTTCCATTGGCCCCTGGGGGCCTCCTACCATCACTCAATGAGACTGCATCTCCATCCTCACTCTATTCCCAGGGCCTGGCAGAGTACGTGGCACACAGGAGGTGTCTAATACATGCTGAATGAATGATAAACAGAAAGCAAAACAGTGAGAGCAAGACTCAGACAGAAATTCCCTAAAAGGAATGTTACACATGTTTGAGCATCTTAGAATTGCAGGATAACATCCCTCTGAGGTTACTTGGAAGACAGCAACCTTCATTTGGACGGCTATATTCTGCTGTGTTTGCTGAAAAAAAAATAGTCACGTTGTTTTTAGTCACACCTCACAAAGCCTCATTACTTCAAAATGCTTTCTGCTGGAAGAGGATTTCACAACAAGGAGAACCAGAGAATGTGGTTTTCATTAGGCTACCTTTAAAAATAACTGTCTTTCAGATGGGATCATATGAACAAATAAGTATTTCTCTTTTGTTTTATCTTCTGTTTTTCTTCATGATTGTTGGAAAATTCCAACAAGCTTAGCCATTCATTTCAGGGTGAATTTGGGACCCAAACAGTTAAATATCAGCCAATTTGGCTTCCTTGCTGCCTCCCAGCCAAGGAGATGAATGGAATGTTCATGAGGTCGCTTGGCAGGCATCCACATTCCTATGGGAACGTTGCAGCAGGGAGAGCTTTGGGACACTAAGAGGCAAATGTGTGGGAGTTATGGGGCAAACTGCAAATGATCCAAAGTCTCAGAAAAATGTGTGGAGTGCCACTGGCCCAAGGATGCTTTGCAGAGGACCAGCTAAGTCTCCACCCTTGCTCACATCCCTGACACAACAGGAACCACACTGTTCAGTACTTTCCTACAGCCTCCCAGGAGCGGAATGGTACGGGCCATTTCCCTCACCACTGCAGATGGAAGCTTATTAAAAGAATTTCATCAAAGAGTCCCACTTCTTCAGCTGATCTTTATATTCGTTCCTCTTTCTCTCATCCTCAAGAAAATGACTAGGGGAATGTGCCCAACCCTGTCTTCCCCACCCCCGAAGCTTTCTCTGTCCTTCCCCAAGAAAGGGACTCAAACCCAATGCATTTTCATTTTCCTGAAGTGCTTCCTTGTGTCATTTAAAATGTACTCGAGAGACCAGGTGAGCTCACCAGATTTCCACATTATGACCCCCTCCAGCTTTTAGAAAAGGCTACATTTAATGGAGGATGATGGTAGAAGTGGGATTTTCTGTCTAAAATTAGAAACTGTGATATTCATGTTCTCCCCCAAAGAGCAACTCATCAGAAATTTTCTTACCACCCCACTAAAAAGGAAGCTTGAGCCTAGAGCTAGGCATCCAGAGACTTCTGTGTGTCTCCCAAACATCTCCTGTGCTGGTCATACTGAGAAATGCTCCCTGCTGGGAGCCCTGTGCTCTGATTCTCCCTCCCACTTGGTGGCATTGGTACCAAGGAGTGGTAAACACTTGAGAAGAGTTCTCTGTAGTAAGCTGGGCTGTTAAGACTTTTTTATCTTGGCACCATTAGGCTAGGACATGGATCATCTTAATCTCCAGTGTTTTCAAAAAGACACCTTTCCATTTCATCTCCAAAGGCTAAGAGATAAACTACTAGTAGGTCACTGGCTTTGTTGGTGAGGTCCTAACTAATAAATGTCCCTGAAGGCAAAACTATCAGTCTCTCCCAAGGCCAGCAAGCCAGGCTAAGATGACAAGGAAGGACTATCTGGGGGAGAAACAGTAGTTTCTAGGGAGGGAAACAGCATCCTGGCTTTGTTGGTACCATAGGGCACCAAAACCTTAGAAGCCTTCAGAACCAGAACAAAAAGCATAAAGGAATAAAATGGCATGGAAATTACTTTAGTATAATATAATATTAATATAATATAGTCATCTGCTCAGCCCATAATCTAGCTTCCAGGGAAGCTGCATTTCTTTGGCCACAAAAGTAGCCCTTGGCTACAGCATTATCTGAACATATGCCCTGCTCCCCACCCCCTGGCTGATTGATCACTGATGGACACCTGACCCAAACTGAACAAATCAGATTCTCTGTCCAGAAGTTTATATTTGGGATCCAAAGATGCTACATGTCCCAGTTAGCCATTTGAATTGAAGACATGTATTTTAGCAGCAGTGGAGTAGCCATCTTTTGTCTTGTAGATAGAGAGGCCTAAAACCCCTTCTGTAGAAAAAGAAGAAGAATGGACTGACCAGGTGAACAGAAGCAGAGAGAGACCATGTAGAGTCAGACAGCCCCTGAACGACCCTGACCCTGGCTCCTAAGGGTATCTTTCCTCAGGCCTGGTCACATCCTTGGATTCTACAAAATCCATCTATTCTTATAATAATCCCTCTCCCCCTATTTTCTTTGATTAAGCTTGTATGAGTGGGTTTCTGTTACTTATAACCTAAAGAACATTGGCTAAGGCAGAAGCCCAGAAAGGTCCACAGGCCAAGGTAGGAACAGAGAGCGTTTAGGTAACATTTGTAAGGTGAAGTGGTCGACCTGGGCGTCAGGATGGAACTGCAACTGTCCTCACCTCGTCTAGACTGCCCTCCTCCACAAACCCTGAAGAGTTTGTTGTTGTTGTTTTCTTACACAACTAAGGTATATATACATATATACACACACACACACACACACATATATATATATATATATATACTATTAGTAAAGTTCCCAACAATATAAAAGTATATAGAATAAATACAGATGTCTCTCATCACTTACCTAATCATAGATCCTACCTCCAAGATTACCTTTGCTCCTATGTACCATATTTCATGCAAACTGAAATGCCATCAATTGTCAGATACATGCTCATTTCTGAGATGTTAAAAGATGAAAGGAGATACAGTAGTATGTTGGGTATCTTTTCACATATTTTTCTCAGCATTCCACATATCCATAGATTTTTGTATGGTTATTAGTTTCTATCATTAATACATTCATTCCAAGCACATTGTTCTTCAACTGCCTTCTGAACATTTCTTGGAGCACCTTCCTTTTCAGTAGAAAATTTTGTTCTCTCCACGACTGTATCTTGAGTGCTAGAACTGTCCCTGGAACATGGTAGGAACTCAAGAAAGAAAGAAAGTTTCAACTAATGAATGTCCAGCCTCTTTTGTTCTAATGTCTACATGGTCTTCAATAGTATTTACTCAACCTTTCCCCATTAAAGTAACCAGAATGGTTACTTTATTCAAAGAGATGGTTCCTTCCCATTTTTTTTTACCCTTTACAAATAATACTACTTACAAATAATACCGAATATCCTGGCTCCACTGCGTTTATAGAACAGAAATGATCATCATCATTGAGTTACAGATGCTATTATAAGCACTGTACATGCATTAACTTATTTAATATTCTTGAAAGCCATCTGAGGTTGGTGCTATTATTATCATTTCCATTTTTCAGATGACAAAACTGAGAAAAAAAGAGGTTAAATGACTTGCCCCCAAAGTCAGCAGGGAATAAGTTAACAGGCAAGAATTTAGATCCCAGGCAACCTTGCTCCAAAGGCCAGGCTCATATCACTGTGCTTCTTTGTTTAGCTGGATATCTTGAAGTTGAATTGTTATGTCTGACGGAAAGAACATTTGAATCCAAAAATGCTGCATCATTTTAATTCCCTCCCTCACTGTTTGAGAATAACTGCTTCCCACCACCCTGGCCAATAATGGATGCTATCAGTTTTTAAGTCATTTTAAAATATAGGTAAAAAATAGTATTTCAGTATTCATTTTATTTGTATTTCCAGATTTACTGTGACATTAAGCTTGATTTCCATTGATTATTGGCTATTTGTATTTTTCCTATGAATTGCTTGCTCATTTTCTTTGCCCACTTTTTCTATTGGGTTCTCTGTCTTTTAGTTATTGATTTTTAGGAACTCTGAGTATTATAATAAATGTGGCAAAAAGTTTCACCTAGGCCATTTCTTTGATATGATATAGTTTGTCACACAAAAGTTTTTAAAATCTAATGAATTAAATTCATCCGTTTCTTTCTACATATGGCTTCTGACTTTTGTGTCCTCTCCCACTCACAATGATAAAGGATTCTATTTTCTTCTTCTAACATTTTATTTTTAGGTTTAACTCTATATTCCATCTGGAACCTATTTGGGGATAAAACTTGGGCTCTAACTTTTTAAGTGAAGACCCAGTGTTCCTATCACTATTCTTTGCTCTGTTTATCATACATTAAATTTCCATAAATGTAAGGATCTGTTTCTAGACCTTCTGTTTCATTGTTTTAATGGTCTATTCCTGAGCCACAGTATGTATGTAAAGCACAGAGACACAGTCAGCACATAATTAATGTCAATTATCTCCTTCATCTCTTGTTATCCTTCCTATATTCTTTTTCTTTTCACAGTTCCAATCTATAAATTCATGCCTCTGTTATTTTTCTTATCTATTTAGAATCTTTCACCCTGAATTTTAGGGTACACATCTGACTACCCTCGTCTCTAATGAAATGAGATAATGTGGTCAGTTAACCAAGTCATTTTTGTGTAGCTTTATAGCTGTAAATAACACAGCTCCCTCCCAGTCTTATTAAACCAGCCAATCTCTCCTCATTGATCAGAATAAAAACAGTTGAATTTCTTCAGGTCACTTCTTAGGGTTCCTGAAGATAAAATCATTCACAAGTCTGCTTGCCAATCATTCTGCTGTTAGCTGAACCTGAGGTTTTGGGAAAAGATCCAGAGAGACAACTCCCCATCATGGCTATAGTGCCATTTGTTTCCTTTCTGTTGTTGGTTCAGATGAGATCACTGGATGTCTCCCCATGGCCATGTGACCTGCCACAAGGTCCCACAGGTGTCCTCACCACCACCAGGTTTATTGATTCTCACTCAAGTGACCCACGTTCCACCCCTGCCCCTTCTCATAGGGCTGTTTCTGTGAATGAAGGTGATTCTTCTGTCAGCATATTCCAGTCCAGCTCCAGCCTCCACAGAGTCAGTGACACTATGAGATCCCTCTCAAGTCATGAATAAAAATCTCACATTTATTCTGCAAGTTACCTATTTTCTACACATTGGTGTTTTAATATTTGGGGCCATAATAATCTAGTCCCTATTCACTGTTTCTCCGTATAATGCAGAACATCTGGTTAAGAGCATGGCCCCAGAAGCCAGTCGGCTCTGTCTGATCCCAGCTGCCCCCTCAACCAGCTGTGCAATTCAAGCCTCTGTCTACCTCAGTTTCCTCATTTGTAAAATGGGGGCAATGATGACAATAAACCCATCTTATAGAGTTGCTGTGAGGCTAAATAAATTAATAATTATACAGTACTTGGAACAGTGCCTGACACATAATAAAGCCCTGGAACTATTTGCTAAAATAAGTTAAATGAACCATAAAGCCTTTCCTACATTTTCATTAATCTCCCCATGTCATTCCTTCTACTCCACATAAAAATTGCTTTATTTACATTTCTCTCTCCTTAAATATTCATGTGAAAATATTCTTTAGCTATATCAGCTAGGCTTGGAACATATATGCTTTTTCCCATCCTCCATAGATGCCCTGCAGATTTCTGAGATTGATAAGCCCATAGAAATAACAGTAGTGAAAGTACAATAATAATAATAAAGAAGTTTGCAAGGCCTGTATGAAGAAAACTTTTAAACTCTCCTGAAGGAAATAAAGGATTTGCTTGAGTGAGTAGGAAGATTCAGTATCATAAAGATGTCAATTATCCTTGAGTTAATTTGTAAATTAACTCAATAAAAATACTGATAAGTTTTTCAGAACTAGGTAAGGTGATTCTAAAAATTATGTGAAAGAGAAAAACAAACATATCCTGGAAAATTCTGAAAAAGAAGAGAAATGAGGAGGGAACTATACTTAGCAGATTTTAAAACTTTTTTATAGAGTCTCATGAGCTCTTGGTACATGAAGTCACAGACTGACCAGTAAAACAGAAGAAGAAATTAGCCTTTAGTGTACAATAAAGGAGACATCTCAAATCATGGGGAAAGATGAACTATCCAGTGATGGTGTGGGGGGCAGTTAGTAGCCGTCTTGAAAAACCATAGCAGTCAATTCTCATCAGCAGTAGTTACATTCTATAAAAATACTGCCAACACTGAATTAGTGAACACTGAACCGCTTTTGCTAGGAGAAATACAGGGTTAGGGTTCTGCAAGCCTCTGGTCACAACAATTTCATCAGCTGATCAACAGATATCTTGTTTTATGTGTCTTTCTGTTTAAAGACACCTTATTAATATACATTGTTGACTCAACATTTAACTCATGGCCAATAGCACTATAACCCATGCCTGAACAAAGCTCATCTAGCACCCATATTTTCCCTGTAAGGCACTATAATAATAAGCTTCTTGTGCTTGAGAACACTAGATAGCACTTCAGTGCTACACTTGGGGGCCATTTTAAACAGCGAAATTCCCAACAAACAGCACGGAAACGCGAAATGTGGTGCTAAATAGACCACAGAAAGGACATTCGTTTCCAGTACTAGAGCTGAAACAAGAAAGCAGAGCATCATCTTGGTCAACCTCAGCTGGCAACATGCACATGACAGGCAACTCAAATTTCCGCCACTCCTTATATGTCCACAAGTGACAGCACAAGCACTGTGAGTATTGATTTTGGAGTTACAAATACATTTTAGCAAGTAGATGAATTTGTAAATGCAGAATCTGTGAATAATGAAGATAGATGTAGTTAGAACCATGTCTCACATTACATACTAGGATAAATTCCAAAGCATCAAATCTTGAAGTGTTAAAAAAAGTAATCATAAAGTATTAGAAAAAATAATGGACATTTTTCTTTATAACCTTGGAATGGAGAAGAACTTTCTAATCAAAGCACAGAATCAAAAAGCCACAAATAAAAATTGTTAAATTTGACTGCAGTAAAAGAAACAAAAACAACTTTAAGACAAAAAAGAACTACTCTAACAGAAGTCAAACTTAACTCATTAAACAACCAAAATAACAAAAGATAAATGAAAAATTGGGAAAATATTTGCAATTCCTATAAGAACAGAAGGCTAACCTCCTTACAAAATAAAATGTCCTAGACATTGACAAGAAAAAAACTAAACTCCAATTTTAAAAAAACTGAAAAATGATATGAAATATTCAAAGAAAAATTATATAGACAGTTCACAACTCATATGATAAGGTGCTCAACTTTCATAATAAAAGGAATGTAAACTAAAGCTATATTTAGATATTATTTCTCATCAGACTAGCAAAAATCCAAAAGATTTTAGAATGGTGTGATGACACTGCTTTGAAGAAACAAGCATTTTATACATTTCCATTGGGGGTTTTAATGGTACAAACTGCAGTGAGGACAAGTTGTCAATAATTATCAGAATTCAAATGGATATAACCTTTGACCCAGAAATTCACTCTTAGGAATTTATCCTATACTTAGGCACATGCAAAATGACCAATGGACAGAGTTATTCATTGCAACATTGTTAGCATTAGCCAAAGATTAGAATGTCAATAAAATAAGGATTAAATACACTATGGTTATTTAAACAATGGAAGACTGCAGCTGTAAAAACATATGAAAAAGTTCTTTATGGATTAACACAAAAAGATCCTGGAGATATACTGTTAAGTGAAGAGCAAGATGCAGAAGAATATTCATGTTATCCTTTGTATAAAAAAGGAGAGGGCTTCCCTGGTGGCGCAGTGGTTGAGAATCTGCCTGCTAATGCAGGGGACACGGGTTCGAGCCCTGGTCTGGGAAGATCCCACATGCCACGGAGCAGCTGGGCCCGTGAGCCACAATTGCTGAGCCTGCGCGTCTGGAGCCTGTGCCCCGCGACGGGAGGGGCCGCGATAGAGAAAGGCCCGCGGGCCGCGATAGAGAAAGGCCCGCGCACCGCGATGAAGAGCGGTCCCCGCACCGCGATGAAGAGTGGCCCCCGCTTGCCGCAACTGGAGAAAGCCCTCGCACGAACCGAAGACCCAACACAGCCAAAAATAAATAAATAAATAAATAAATAAATAAATAAATAAGAAAATCCTTAAAAAAAAAAAAAAAAAAAAAAAGGAGAGAAGAAAAAATATTATGTGCACTGGCTTGCATATGCATAAAAATTCAATGAAAGGATTATTAAGAAACTAATAACAATGGATTATTAAGAAACTAATAACAATGATTACCTATTCATAGTAATGGAAACTGAGCAAATATAGGAATAAAGTGGGAAGGAGCTTGTTTTAGAATTACCGATATTCAACCCTTGGAAATGTATACCATATTCAAAAAATTAAGTAGAAAATTTTATTTAAAAATGGAAGCTGGATAGATTGGATTATAAAATGAAGGCACATTATCCTTTTATTGACACAAAATCAGAAAGGCAATTAGAAACTCCAGGAAGGGGAATTCCCTGGCAGCCCAGTGGTTAGGCCTCACTGCTTTCACTGCTGAGGGCCCGGGTTCGATCCCTGCTTGAGGAACTAAGAATCCATGAGCTGCGCAGCATGGCCAAAAAAACAACTCCCGGAAGAAAACAAACAAAAATACTATATACAAAAGTCCTGGTCCAAACTGCAAGCAAACTAAAATTCATCGTGATATCTGTAGATGATATGCTATATGCAAAGTGAATCCATTTAGCCTTGATGCTTAGGACAATGTTATTCAGGACCTATCCATTCTCTGGATCCCAGATTCTTGAGCAGTCAAATCAGGTCAGTGGGTACCGATTTAAATTCAGCCCCTCCTGGGCTTCCCTGGTGGCGCAGTGGTTGAGAATCTGCCTGCCAATGCAGGGGACACGGGTTCGAGCCCTGGTCTGGGAAGATCCCACATGCCGCAGAGCAACTAGGCCTGTGAGCCACAATTACTGAGCCTGCGCATCTGGAGCCTGTGCTCCGCAACAAGAGAGGCCGCGATAGTGAGAGGCCTGCGCGCCGCGATGAAGAGTGGTCCCCACTTGCCACAACTAGAGAAAGCCCTCGCACAGAAACGAAGACCCAACACAGCCATAAATAAATAAAAAATAAATAAATAAATAAAAATTTAAAAAAATAATAAATAAATAAATTCAGCCCCTCCTGTGACACACTCAGTGAAACTAAGATCAATGACATTCAAAAGGGAAGTTGTCATGACTGGAGAGTCACTGTGCGGCCCAGCCACCTTGTCTTTTTGTAAAATTACTAAACTAACTGTTAAAATTAACACTAAATCTAACTGTAAACAAAAACACCTTTCTTTAAAACTCACACACTTCTCTAACAAGTAATAATCTAAAAACCCAACGTCGCTTTGGTCATTCTACCAGCCCCAGCAGGCTCTGGGAAGACAAGGATGATTCAAAGACACAATGGAATAATGTAACTATCTTTGTGAAAACTCCCTGGCCGTCACCAGCATAGTTTAACTTCTCTTCACAGTCAGGCTGTGATAAGAAAAGAGTTGTGTGCCAGAGAGTTCCATCTCATTTTCTCTCCACTCTTGCTGGGGTTTCAAGAGTTGCCATCCAGACTTTCTCTACCTGATTCAGACAATCCCTGAGAGGTCCCTGAGCACAGCGGAAGCCTTAGTTTATGGATATATGTGTGTAATTACGGCATTTCATCGTGGAATAGACTCAAGAGCAGTGGTCAGCAAACTACAGCCCACAGACCAAATCTGGCCAGCTGCCTGTTTCTGTAAATAAAATTTAATTGCAACATGGCTACATCCATGCATTTACATATTGTTTATAGCTGCTTTCATACTACAATAGCAGAGTTGAGTAGTTGCAACAAGAGCACATACAGCCGGGGCTTCCTTGGTGGCGCAGTGGTTGAGAATCTGCCTGTCAGTGCAGGGGACACAGGTTTGATCCCTGGTCCAGGAAGATCCCACATGCCGCAGAGCAACTAAGCCTGTGCACCACAACTACTGAGCCTGCGCTCTAGAGCCCGTGAGCCACAACTATTGAGCCCACGTGCCACAACTACTGAAGCCACGTGCCTAGAGCCTGTGCTCCACAGTGAAAGAAGCCACAGAAATGAGAAGCTCGTGCAGTGCAACGAAGACCCAACACAGCCTAAAATAAATAAATAAATAAATAAATTTTTTAAATAAAAGAGAACACACAGTCTGCAAGCCAAAAATATTTACTACCTAGGCTTTTACAGAAAAATTTCACTGAACCCTGTGCAAGATTATCTAGGGCTGGCATCCAGCAGATTCCCACTGACAAAATCAGACAGACATGTAGCCTGAATTGCCACTACAAATCCTGCTTTGGAGGTATAGATATAGATAAAATAATCATTATTATCATACATAATAAGTATATATATGTATATGTCTGTGTGTGTATATGTATGACAGCACACTCTCACTACAAAATAACAGTAAGATCCGGAACAAGAGGTTCATTCAAAGGGACTGTAGTAATCTTATCCTCATTCTTCTTTCTCACAAGAATCCAGTGCGTTCTCCACACCTAAGGGAGGCAGCATAGTGTAATGCAAATAGCAGACAGATCCAGTTGAAAGCAGCCCTCTCACATCCTGGTTCCCCGGCTCAAACAGTGAGACACCACATGTGAAGTGCACCACACATTGTCAGCACCCAGTAAGTGGTGATTATTAGTTTTACCTCACCTATCCCCTTCTGCCTGGATCCCACTCTTCTTTTCTTGCTTTTTTCATTCCCTGGTCCCATTTCCCAATCACCATTTCCTTTAATTACTGCCAATATCTTTATTAAAACCCTTTCTCTTATCGGTATTTAGGTACTTAAAATTTATTTATTTGGCTGCGTCGGGTCTTAGTTGCGGCACGTGGGGTCTTTTGTTGCGGTGTGCGGTCTTCTCTAGTTGTGGTGTACAGGCTTCTCTCTAGTTGTGGTGTGCAGGCTCCAGAGCAGGTGGGCTCAGTAATTATGGCACGTGGGCTCTCTAGTTGTGGCGCGTAGGCTCAGTAGTTGCAGCACGTAGGCTCTCTAGTTGTGGCGTGCAGGCTTATTTGTCCCATGGCATGTGGGATCTTAGTTCCCCAGACAGGGATTGAACGCATGTCCCCTGCATTGGAAGGCAGATTCTTAACCACTGGACTACCAGGGAAGTCCCAGGTACTTTTTTTTTTTTTTTTTTTTAACCAGGTACTTATTTTTTAACTGCAAATTATTGAAGGCTGGAAGCTTCACTAAGTTGCCACTAACAGGCTTCCCTGGTGGCGCAGTGGTTAAGAATCTGCTTGCCAATGCAGGGGACATGGGTTCCATCCCTGATCCAGGAAGATCCCACACATTGCGGAGCAACTAAGCCCATGCACCACAACTACTGAGCCTGCGCTCTAGAGCCTGTGAGCCACAGCTACTGAGCCTGCGTGCCACAACTACTGAAGCCCATGCACCTAGAGCCCGTGCTCTGCAACAAGAGAAGCCACCACAGTGAGAAGACCATGCACCACAATGAAGAGTAGCCCCCGCTCGCCACAACTAGAGAAAGCCCTTGCACAGCAACGAAGACCCAACGCAGCAACAAATTAATTAATTAATTAATTTAAAAAAGAAAAAACTTGACACTAACTAGTAATCAAAAAGAAGTCATGTAGTTATCTGGAAGAGATATATTTTATATATATATATATACTTTTAATAGTTAATACCATGAGAAATAAAGAGAAATATCAACATCCTAGAAATGAAGAAGAAACTGAAAATCAGAACAATAAATATGAGAAGTGACTCTGTGAAGGTCCTTGAGGAAGGGAGGTGATGCTAGTTTCAGTAATCTAGGGATTTGGGTTTCAGCACCAACATAAGGACAGAAAAGCCTTCTGTAATGCTAGGAGTTAGAAATGAGATATCTACACAAGGAGAAGTTTTCTACACCTCCTAAGGGAGGGAGAAAACTATCTATTAGCATGTAAGGATCATAAGAAAGTTTGTCAGTCTTTTCTTAGGCTCTGGATTGAAAAAGAGGAAAAGTCTCTTTTGACAATTCAAAAATGAGAGCCCGCAACGTACATGGCTTTGGACTTTGAATTTATACTCTTCATGCGATCTGAGGACATCAAAGATGTCCAATGGCTGAACACAATTATTTTATATATTTTGTGAGCTTATCTTCTGTGGGTTTTTAATCTGTGGGAATTCTGTACAGCTGAGAAATTAACATAATCCAGTATAAGGGAATACAAAACTACCCTGGAAGGACATGCCTTCAACACTGGCTACACAGGATTCCAAAAAAATAGCCCACTAACAATGAGCTCATAATAAAAGATAACAATGTTAGATGTTTGAAAACATAACACCATTAGTAAACAGTATTCACCACATAAAACACAAGGTAATCATGTAAGTCTTAGATACAGTCTGCATCCATAAAATAGACACTTTTAAAGTTATTAAAGATGAGAACTTCCACTTCTGGTCAATATGAAGTAACAGAGATGGGATATGCTTTTCATCTGAAACAATCCAAAAAAGGACACCATATATGAAACAATGGTTTTCAGATATTGGACATCAGGCAGTTCTGGACTGTGACACCTGAGAGAGAAGGAACATAGAAGATAAGTCCAACAATTGCCTCAGCTTACTGCTTGGAGGGAATTTCCTGGCCACAACACAGGAAGAGAGAAGGGAGGCAGAGGCTTGCAGTTTCCTTACACTGAGAAGAGAGAGCTAGAAGACAGGGAGGCTGAAGTGGCTAGAGCTCCCAGGACAGAGAACCAGAGAAGAGGAAGATCAGCCAAGAGAGAGCTCCAGAGATCATCAGTGCCTCTTGAGTCTTCAGCTGAATACAGACCAGAGCATGTTTGTGAGAAAACTACCCAAGGATGGGGAAATAATCAACCAAAAATAGCAGGGGGAAAACCCCCAAAGCTCACACCAAGCCAGAAATAGTTCATTTTCCTACCAACCAACATGAAAAACCTTCTAATTCATAGGCATTGAGTAGAATACTTAGAAGGATGCCACTTCATTAGTAATATCAAGATTTAAAACAAAAAATACATAGTGATGGATAAAGAGAGACACAATAATAATAAAGACAACAATTCATCAAAAAGAAATAATCCTTGACTTGAGGAGATGTAACTGAGAGCCTGGGAGACCAAGGTGAATAATATCTGAAGGACAGAGTACAAGAGAAGACCAGGCATCACAAAAAGAGAGCTCTGGGGTCTGCAGGGAGTCTCCTTGAATATTCAGCTGAGTATGATAAGCACATGTGTGCGAGGAGACTAGACAAGGCTGGGGAAAGAACCATTTAAAAGATTTAGAAGTAACAATGCCCAGTGCTCTCACATAGCTAGGAATAGTTCCCACTAGCCAGGCTGGGAAACCTTATGATTCTCAGAGTGTGAGGTAGGATACACAGAAGACACTTGTACCAATAGTGGCGAATAATTAGTCATCTACTGAACACTGCTTTAGCTTTGCCTAATAACTCTTAAAAGCAAATCCTGAAAGGCTTCAAGTAACTTAACTGTGTCCCAGATCAAAGGGTGAGAACAAAAATATCCAGCACCCATCAAGGAAAAAATCACAATGTCTGGGATCCAGTAAACAATTCCCAGATACAAAAAAGGAGAAAAAGGTGACCTATAATGAGATAAAATAAATACATACATTAAAACCAAACCAGAACTGACACAGATATTAAAATTACCAAACATAGTCATTAAAACAGTTACAATGACTATATTCCACATGTTGAAAAATAGTTAAGTGGAGATATGTAAGATATTAAAAAAAAGAACCAAATAAAACTTCTAGAGAAGAAAACTACAATGTGTGAGATGGAAAATACACTGGATAGGATTAATGGCAAATTAGATTTTGTAGAAGAAAAGGTTAATGAACCTGAAGATGGAACAATAGAAACTATACCAAAAAAAAGAAACTAGAAAGAAAAGAGAAATCTTCTTAAATGAGCATAGCATCAGTGAGCTATGGAAAGACTTCAAGGGACCTAATAATGTTTGTAATTGGAGTCCCTGAAGGAGAGGAAATGTAAGAGCAGAAAAAATATATCCAGAAATAATAACAATAATTTTTCAAAATTTGATGAAATCTATAAGCCCACAAATCCAAGAATCTCAGCAATCCACAAATGCAAAAAAAATTAAGAAAAATATACCAATGCCCATCATAAATTGTTCAAAACCAGTGATAAAGTGGACAGGAACATGTAAAAGTATGAAACTAGAACACTCCCTGACACCATGCACAAAAATAAACTCAAAATGGATTAAAGACCTAAGTGTAAGGGCAGACACTATCAAACTCTTAGAGGAAAACATAGGCAGAACACTCTATGACATACATCACAGCAAGATTCTTTTTGACCCAGCTCCCAGAGAAATGGAAATAAGAACACAAATAAACAAATGGGACCTAATGAAACTTAAAAGTTTTTGCACAGCAAAGGAAACCATAAACAAGACCAAAAGACAACCCTCAGAATGGGAGAAAATATTTGCAAATGAAGCAACTGACAAAGGACTAATCTCCAAGATTTACAAGCAGCTCATGCAGCTCAATAACAAAAAAACGAACAACCCAATCCAAAAATGGGCAGAAGATCTAAATAGACATTTCTCCAAAGAAGATATACAGATGGCCTACAGACACATGAAAGAATGCTCAACATCATTAATCATTAGAGAAATGCAAATCAAAACTACAATGAGATATCATCTCACACCGGTCAGAATGGCCATCATCAAAAAATCTAGAAACAATAAATGCCGGAGAGGGTGTGGAGGAAAGGGAACACTCTTGCACTGTTGGTGGGAATGTAAATTGATACAGCCACTATGGAGAACAGTATGGAGGTTCCTTAAAAAACTACAAATAGAACTACCATACGACCCAGCAATCCCACTACTGGGCATATACCCTGAGAAAACCATAGGTCAAAAAGAGTCATGTACCAAAATGTTCATTGCAGCTCTATTTACAATAGCCAGGACATGGAAGCAACCTAAATGTCCATCGACAGATGAATGGATAAAGAAGATGTGGCACATATATACAATGGAATATTACTCAGCCATAAAAAGAAATGAAATGGAGGTATTTGTAATGAGGTGGATGGAGTTAGAGTCTGTCATACAGAGTGAAGTAAGTCAGAAAGAGAAAAACAAATACAGTATGCTAACACATATATATGGAATCTAAGGGAAAAAAAAAAAAAAAGGCCATGAAGAACCTAGTGGCAAGACGGGAATAAAGACACAGACCTACTAGAGAATGGACTTGAGGATATGGGGAGGGGGTGGGGTGAGACGTGACAGGGTAAGAGAGTGTCATGGACATATATACACTACCAAATGTAAAATAGATAACTAGTGGGAAGCAGCCGCATAGCACAGGGAGATCAGCTCGGTGCTTTGTGGCCGCCTAGGGGGGTGGGATGGGGAGGGTGGGAGGGGGGGAGATGCAAGAGGGAAGAGAGATGGGAAGGTATTGTATATGTGTAGCTGATTCACTTTGTTGTAGAGCGGAAGCTAACACACTATTGTGGGGCAATTATACTTCAATAAAGATGTTTGAAAAAAAAAAAAAAAGAAAACTTAAAAGCAGCCAGATTAAAAAAAAACAAAAACAAAACAAAACAATATGTTGCATCACACTTTCTGATTTCAAACTATATTACAAAGCTATAGTCATCAAAACAGTATGGTACTAGCATAAAAACAGACACATAGATTGGTGGAACACAACAGAGAGTCTAGAAATAAACCCATGCATATATGGTCAATTAATTTACAACAAAGGAGCAAATAATATACAGGAAAGGACAGCTTCTTCAATAAGTGGTGCTGGGAAAACTGCACAGAGCCAAACACAAAAGAATGAAACTGGATCACTATTATACAAAGATAAACTCAAAATGGATTAAGGACTTGAACGTAAGACATGAAGCCATAAAACTCCTGGAAGAAAACATAGGGAGTAAGCTTCTTGACACTGGTCTTGGCAATGATTTTTTGGATTTGATACCAAAAGTGAAGGCAATAAAAGCAAAAGTAAATTAGTGGAACTACATCAAACTAAAAAGCTCTGCACAGCAAAGGAAACCATCAACAAAAATGAAAAGGCAACCTACTGAATGAGAGAAAATATTTGCAAATCATATATTTGCTAAGGGGTTAATATCTAAAATATACAGAGATTCATAAAGCTCAATAGCAAAAAACAAATGAACAATCCAATTAAAAAACAGGCAGCAGAAGTGAACAGACATTTTTTTCTCACGAAGACATACAAATAGCCAACAGGTACATGAAAAGGCACCCAACATCATTAATCATCAGGAAAATGCAAATCAAAACTACAGTGATATTACCTCATACCTGTTAGAATAGCTATTATCAAAAAGACAAGAGATAACATGCATTGGCAAGGATCAGAGAAAAGGGGACTCTTGTGCACTGTTGATAGGAATGTAAATTGGTGCAGCCACTATGGAAAACAGTATGGAGTTTCCTCAAAAAATTAAAAATAGAACTACCATATGATCCAACAATCCCACTTCTATGTATATATCCAAAGGAAATGGAAACAGGGTATCAAAGAGATATTTGCACTCCCATGTTCATTGCAGCATTATTCATAATAGCCAAGACACAGAAACAACCTAAGTTTCTATCAACGGTGAATGGATAAAGAAATAGATAGATACACACATATATACATACATACATAGGCAGATATACATATACACATACATCAATACACACACAATGGAACATTATTCAGCCATGAGAAGGAAGGAAATCCTGCCATTTGCAACAACATAGATAGAACTTGAGGGCATTATGCTAAGTGAAACAAGCCAGAGAAAGACAAATACTGCATGGTATCACTTACATGTGTAATCTTTTTTTTTTTTTTTTAATTTTATAGCTACTTTATTTATTTATTTCTTTATTTTTGGCTGTGTTGGGTCTTCGGTTCGTGCGAGGGCTTTCTCTAGTTACGGCAAGTGGGGGCCACTCTTCATCGCGGTGCAGGGACCGCTCTTCATCGCGGTGCGCGGGCCTCTCACTATTGCGGCCCCTCCCGTTGCGGGGCACAGGCTCCAGACGCGCAGGCTCAGTAGTTGTGGCTCACGGGCCCAGCTGCTCCGTGGCATGTGGGATCTTCCCAGACCAGGGCTCGAACCTGTGTCCCCTGCATTAGCAGGCAGATTCTCAACCACTGCGCCACCAGGGAAGCCCCATGTGTAATCTTAAAAAAAAAAAAAGTCAAACTGTTAGAAACAAAGAGTAGAAAAGTTGTTGCCAGGGCTGGGGGTGGGCGAAATAGGGAGAGGTTGGTAAAATGCTATAAATACTGACCTATAAAAAGAATAAAGTCTGAGGATATAATGTAAAACATGGTGATTATAGTTGATAATACTGTATTTTATAATTGAAATTTTCTGAAAGTAGAATTTAATGTTCTCACCAAAAAAATGATAATATGTGAGGTAGTGAATGTGTTAATTAACCAGATGGTGGGAATCCCTTCACAATGTATATGTATATCAAATCATCACAATATACACTGTAAATATCTTACAATTTATTTATCAACTATACCTCAATAAAGCTGAGAAAACCAATATGTAACATATGGGGAACAAAAATAACTTGCCAGAAACAATTCAGAGTAGAAGACATCAGACAACATCTTTAAAATGCTGAAAGAAAATAAACATCAGCCTAGAATTTGATACCCAGCAAAAACAACTTTCAAAAACAAAGATGAAACAGATTTTATTCAGATACTCAAAAGCTAAAAAAAAAATTACTACCAGCAGACCCACACTACAAGAAATAGTAAAAGAAATCCCTCAGGCAGAAGCAAAAAGAAATAAGATAAAAATATGGATCTGCACAAAGGAAGAACGAGCACTGCAAATGGTAACTACATAGGTAAATACGTAAGATTTTTCTCTTATTATATAAATTACTGTAAAGGAAATGACTATTTAAACAAAGGCAATAACTAGTTAATGTGGGTTTTATAACACATGTAAAAGTAAAACTTATGACAACAATAGCACAAAGTTTAGGAGGAAAGAGATGGAAGTATACTATTGAAAAGTTCTTATACTATATGTGAAGTGGTATAATATCACTCGAAGGTAGAATGTGATAAGTCAAAGATGTATATTATAAATGCTAGAGCAACTTCTAAAATAATAAAAATAATAATAAAAACTATAATAATCTAACATGAGATAAAATGGAATCACAAAACATATTCAATGTATCCAAAAGAAGTTAGAAAGAGAGGGAAAAAGGGAACAAAGAAAAAATAGGGGGAAAAAAGGAAGATGATAGATTTAAACATAACTATGTCAGTAATCATATTATGTTAAATGGTCTAATTGCCCTAATTAAAAGGCAAAAATTGTCAGATTGGTTAAAAAAAAATTGTGAGGCCCAATTATATGCTGCCTATAAGAAACTCATTTCAAGCATAAAGAGCAGAGGTTGCCTTCCCTGGTCTTCTTGCCAGAAGGAAAAGGTTTTCTCTGAGTTTTACTCTTCATATTACAGTTCTATAATTGGGGCCACCCTTGGGTTAAAGCTGGGATAAAAAGGAGGAAGCAAAACCAGGAAATTCAATCTCATATTGATTGTTCTGCAAGATCTGACTTCCCTCCTCAATCTGAATATTATTTCTTTTATTTTTCAGAGTCTTTAATTAATTTTTAAAATTTCTATTCAGAGTTATTAGTTTGTAACCTGTGGAAAACATAGGCTGTAGTGGACTTAATCCATCTTGACCAACGCTGGAAGTTACGAATATCTTTTTAAGGCAGGCGAAGTTTATGAACATACTTTCAATAGTGGCAGAGAACAATAAACTGATAAACTCATGAAAAAATACTGACATTCATTTATAATAATGAAATGGCAGTTAATGTGATAAAATTTTTACACAGCAGTTTGGCAAATTTTTTTTATTATCTGATAACATCAAGAGTGGAAGAAGATATAAGGAAACAGGAACTCTTATATTTTAGGTGGAATAATAAATTGGTATAACCAATTTCTAACCAAAGACAAAATAGAGATTAAAAGAGCTAAGAGAATATCACATGCAAAATCCATAGGCACAAATTTGAAAATCTACAGAAAACAGATAATTTTCTAACAAAATAAAAATTGTCAGCATTAACTTGAGAAGAAATGAAGTCTGAATAGACCAATTATAAAAGTGGTTGAAAAATGACAAAAAATCTACCATTGAAAATGGCACTAAATCCAAATGGGTTTAGAACTGAGCTTCATCTAAGCTACAAGACAAATTATTATAATTCTATTTAAATTATTCCAAGCCACATAAAAATACAGAAAACTCTGCAACTCATTTTACTAGCAAATATTTTAACAACCAAATTGGTTACAGACAGTACAAAACAAAGATGATCGAGATCACCCATTTATTTAGAAAGAAAAATTCTAAACAAAATATTAACAAATAAAATGCAGCCATGTACAGTAAAACCATATGACCAATTGGTATTTATTTTAGAGATTCAAGGATGGTACAATAGGAAAAGATTGATCAACATAATCCATTACATAAAGACATCAAAGGAGAAAAACTGTGTCATCATTGAGCTTCTATCAACATCTGTCAAGATGTTCAAGACTAATAATCATTAAGAAGCATAGCTGAGAGAGACAGAGCACCTAATTATCTTTTAAGTTGAATTCTGATCGTGTATGATCAGCACTTCGTTCATCCTTCTTGATTACATAAACCGATACATTTCTCTTTTAGTTAAATTTCTCTTAATTACATAAACCAATACTTCAGCTAGTTTGATTTGGAATGCTGTCACTTGAAATTGTGAGTACATCTTAATAAAGCATCAACAGAAAAACCACTAAAAGAAAAGATTATTCAATAAGATAGTCACATACAAAATAAATATATTAAAATCAATAGAGAATCTTCACACATTGCTGGTGGGAATGTAAAATAGTGTAGCCACTCTGGAAAACAGTAGGGGAATTTCTCAAAAAGTTAAACATAAGATTACCATACAACCCAATCATTCCATTCTTACATATCTATCCAAGAGAAATAAAAACACACGTCCCTGGAAGCAACCTAAGTGTCCATCAACAGATGACTGGATAAAGAAGATGTGGCACATATATACAATGGAATATTACTTAGCCATAAAAAGGAATGAAATTGGGTCACTTGCAGAGATGTGGATGGACATAGAGACTGTCATACAGAGTGAAGTAAGTCAGAAAGAGAAAAACAAATATCGTATATTAATGCATATATGTGGAATCTAAAAAAAAATGGTCATGAAGAACATAGGGTCAAGACAGGAATAAAGACACAGACCTACTAGAGGATGGACTTAAGGATATGGGGTGGGGGAAGGGTAAGCTGGGACAAAGTGAGAGAGTGGCATGGACATATATACCCTACCAAACGTAAAATAGATAGCTAGTGGGAAGCAGCCGCAAAGCACAGGGAGGTCAGTTCAGTGCTTCGTGACCACCTAGAGGGGTGGGATAGGGAGGGTGGGAGGGAGGGAGACACAAGAGGGAAGAGATATGGGGACATATGTATATGTATAACTGATTCACTTTGTTATAAAGCAGAAACTAACACACCATTGTAAAGCAATTATACTCCAATAAAGATATTTTAAAAAATAAATAGATAATAAATTAAGTAATTAATTAAAAAAAAACAACACATGTCCCCACAAAGACTTCATGCAAATGTTCATAGTAACATTATTTATAAATAGTCCGTAACTGAAAACAATCTAAATGTCCATCATTGGTGAAAAGATAGACAAAATGTGATATAAACATACAGTGGAATACTATTTGGCAGTAATAAGAAACAAACTGCTAACATAGGCTATATCACAGATAAATCTCAAAAAACATTGTGCTAAATGAAAGACAGATACTTGAGACTACATATTGTATGATTTACTGATATGAATTGTTTAGAAAATTTATAGAGACAGAAAGTAGATTAGTGTTCACCTGGGGCTGGGGATGAGAACAGGGATGAACTGTAAACAGGCATGAACGATCTCACTAGAGGAAGGAAAATATTCTAAAAATAATTTATGGTGATTGTTGCACCACTCAGCAACATTACTAAAAATCATCAAAATGCATGCTTGAAATGGGTGAATTCTACCATACTGTAAAATTTATCTTAATAAAGCTACTAAAAAATTTAAAATAAAGCTAATAGACTTCTGATATACAAAAATAATCAAGTAAAATATATGACAGAAGAAAACATTCCATTCACAATCATAGAAAATCATAAATTATCTAGGAATGCTGTAACAAGAAATGTTTGGAACTTGTTGGAAACTATAAAATTCTACTAAGAACATTAAATCTTGAATAAATGGAAAGAGATATCTTGTTTTTTAAAAGTAAATTTCACCATAATAAATTTTTCCTAACTTAAACTATAATTTCAGTGTATTCACAATCAAAATCCCAGAATTATTCTTTTAGAAGGAACTTGAAAACATGATTCTTAAATTTACCTAAAATCATAAACATGTGAGACAAGCCAGGAAAATTCTTAAAAGAACAAGAAATAGAAACATGTCATAAAATACATTATTATCATAAGGCTATCATCCTTAAACAGTAGAATAGAATTTAGAGATATATCAATGGAATGGAATAAAAGTTAGTAAATCAGCAAATAAATATGCAAATTTAATATATTATAAATCAAAGTTCAAAGCAAAGGGGAAAACATAGAATATTCAATACATGGTGTTTGGACTGGTGTCAAGACATTTGGAAAAACACAAAGTGTGATTCTGACCTCACTTCATATGCCAAAATAAAATCCAGATGGATGCTATTTCTATAATTGCTGAGTAGAGAAGACTTTTCTAAGCATTTCACAAAGATCATTGTCTATAACAAAAAGGTTGATACATTGGATTGCATTTTAGCTAATAGTATTTGACAGCTCACCCTGTACGATGCACTTTTCTAAGCTTTTAAAAACTAGTAACGTGGACTTCCCTGGTGGTGCAGTGGTTAAGAATCCACCTGCCAATGCAGAGGACACAGGTTCGAGCCCTGGTCCAGGATGGTCCCACATGCCGCAGAGCAACTAAGCCCGTGTGCCACAACTACTGAGCTGGTGCTCTACAGCCCGTGAGCCACAACTACTGAAGCCCGCGCACCTAGAGCCCGTGCTCTGCAACAAAAGAGGCCACTACAATGAGAAGCCCATGCACCGCAACGAAGAGTAGCCCCCACTCACTGCAACTAGAGAAAGCCTGAGCGCAGGAACAAAGACCCAACACAGCCAAAAATAAATAAATAAATATTTTAAATAATAATGAAAAAAATAAAAACTAGTAGCGTATTTAATCCACACAACAACCCTATGATGTAGGTACTAGTAGTAGCCCTATAAATAATCCTATTTTGTGCATGTCCTCATAGTCTCTCAGCCTCACATCTCCTGCACTCTCAGCCATTTGCTCTGCTTTGCTCAACACCTCAGCCAAAGGACTTCTTGTAGGCCCTGTGGTCTTGATGCCTGAGGCTGGCCAACCACTTACCTGGAGTCTATGGCTCCTCCCACAACCTCCAGGCTCAGAAGAAATGCCACTCCGCAGGGTAAGGGATCCGGTTGTCCACAGTTGCCAAAAAGCCTGATGATGCAACAGAGAAGGAGGGAAACTTAATTCCCAGTGGGACAAATGTTGACCCTCAGGAAAAAACAGGAAGCTGGAGGATAGAATCCCTCCCCTTCCTCTTACCCACTGACTGTTCTGAGACTCAGGTTGTCATTCAGCCTATCTGGAGACATCTTGCATGGCTGACAGACTCATCAGCTAAGCCACTGCTTATGTCTTTGTAGCTCATCAAGAGACAGTGGCCAGGGTAGTGAGACATTACTTTGCGTTGTTTCCCACACTGCCTGGCCTCACTTTCCTTTGCACTCATTCTTGCTATTCTGGGATTACACCTCCTTTATAAAGCATTAGCACTTAATCCTTGTCCCAGTCTCTGTTTATCAGAGAATCTAGAGTAGGACATCCATCTTTTTCTCATGAGAAAACTCACAGAGAGGTAAAATTACTTGCCAAAGATCATCCAGCTAGTTATTCACAAAGCTTGGCTTTGAACCCAAGGAAATTCATTAATCTTATGGAATATAACTCTAAAAAAGAAAAAAAAAACCAAGACCAAAAACGACAGTGGGCACCATCCTTACTGTTGAACTATGGAACACTATTTTGGGGACTGGGAACAAGACAAGACTGCCTTATTCTACTTATTACCACCTCTGTTCAGTATTACACTGGAAATCCTAAATCATTATGGCAAGCAAAAAAACAAAAGAAACAGCATTGATATTATTCACAGATGTTATGATTGTATATGTAAAACAAATTTTTAATCTATATGTAACTTATTAGAATTAATAAACTTGAATTAATAAAATATTATTGAATACAAGGTCAATATACAAACCTCAATTATAGTTTTATATATCAGCAACAAAACACAAATACTGCTTTCAATAGCATAAAAAATACCCAGGAATAAGTCTTACAAAAAATGTGCAAGGCACTCTCAAAACCATAGAACATTATCAAGAGAAATTAATAAGGACTACTCCAAAATGGAGATACATATCATACCAATGAATTATAAGACTCAATATTAAAATGATGTCATTTCTTCTCAAATTTATTCATAGATTCAAAGTTTTAGCAATTTTTTTGTTTTGGAGGTATTTTGCATGTGTGTGTAATAAATGGGTGCAAAGGATCAAGAATAATCAAAATGCCCTTGAAGAAAAACAAATGAAGAGGGACTTGTTCTAACAGAGGCTAAGCTACAGGAAATTCAATACAGTATTGACACAAAGGTTGAAAATAATGGAAAAGAATAGAACCCTGACTCAAACTTATGCATAAGGAAATAGGCCATAATAAATAATACACTCTTGGACCCTTACTTCATACTATACCTAAAATGAATCCTAGGTAAAGATTAAATGAGAAAGGTAAAACTATACCACTTTCAGAAAATAATATATCTTCATTATTTCACAGTAGGAAAGGCTTTCTTAAGATGCAAAAAGGAAAAAAACACAGAGAAAAAAGTAGATATTCTAAAACATGACACAAATGAACCTATCTATGAAAAAGAAACAGATTCACAGACGTAGAGAACAGACTTGTGGTTGCCGTGGGGGAGGGGGGTGGGGGAGGGAAGTATGGGGAGTTTGGGATTAGCAGATGCAAACTATTATACACAGATGGGTAAACAACAGGTCCTACTATATAGCACAGGTAACTATATTCAATATCCTGAGATAAACCATAATGGAAAAGAATATAAAAAAGAATGTATATATATATGTATAACTGAGTCACTTTGCTGTACAGCAGAAATGAAAACGACATTGTAAATCAACTATACTTCAATAAAAAGTTTAAAACAAGAGAAAAGAGACCTCCAGAGGGCTTCCCCAGTGTTTTACTCCTGACCTTGATTGGTGGTTACATGGGTGTTTTTTTCTATTTGTTAAAATGTACAGTTGCACAACTCTGTGACTATACTAAACACCATTGAATTGTATACATTAAAGGGGTAAATTGTATAGTTGTAAATTATATCTTAAGCTGGGTTTTTTAAAGATATATGTTTATTAAAGTGAAAAGCTAGGCAGGGAGACTTTCAAGATGGCGGAGGAGTGAGACGTGGAGATCACCTTCCTCCCCACAAATACATCAGAAATACATTTATATGTGGAACAATTCCTACAGAACACTTACTGAATGCTGGCAGAAGACCTCAGACTTCCCAAAAGGCAAGAAACTCCCCGTGTACCTGGGTAGGGCAAAAGAAAAAAGAAAAAAGCAGAGACAAAAGAATAGGGACGGGACCTGCACCTCTGGGAGGGAGATGTGAAGGAGGAAAAGTTTCCAGACACTAGGAAGTCCCTTCTCTGGCAGAGACAGGGGTGGCAGAGGGGAAGCTTCGGAGCCACGGAGGAGAGTGCAGCCACAGGGGTGCAGAGGGCAGATCAGAGAGATTCCTGCACAGAGGATCGGTGCCGACCAGCACTCACCAGCCCGAGAGGCTTGTCTGCTCACCCGCCGGGGCCGGCGGGGGCTGGGAGCTGAGGCTCGGGCTTCGGTTGGATCCCAGGGAGAGGACTGGGGTTGGCTGTGTGAACACAGCCTGAAGGGGCTAGTGCACCACAGCTAGCCGGGAGGGAGTCCGGGAAAATGTCTGGACCTGCCTAAGAGGCAAGAGACCATTGTTTCGGGGTGCACAAGGAGAGGGGGTTCAGAGCACCGCCTAAACGAGCTCCAGAGATGGGCGTGAGCAGCTGCTATCAGCTCGGACCCCAGAGACAGGCGTGAAATGCTAAGGCTGCTGCTGCCGCCACCAAGAAGCCTGTGTGCAAGCACAGGTCACTATACACACCGCCCCTCCTGAGAGCCTGTGCAGCCCGCCACTGCCAGGCTCCCGGGATCCGGGGACAACTTCCCCAGGAGAACGCACGGCGCGCCTCAGGCTGCTGCAACGTCACGCCGGCCTCTGCCGCCGCAGGCTCGCCCCGCATCCGTACCCCTCCCTCCCCCAGGCCTGAGTGAGCCAGAGCCCCCGAGGCAGCTGCTCCTTTAACCCCGTCCTGTCTGAGCGAAGAACAGATGCCCTCAGGCGACCTACACGCAGAGGTGGGGCCAAATCCAAAGCTGAACCCCAGGAGCTGTGCGAACAAAGAAGAGAAAGGGAAATTTCTCTCAGCAGCCTGAGGAGCAGCGGATTAAATCTCCACAATCAACCTGATGTAGCCTGCATCTGTGGAATACCTGAATAGACAACAAATAATCCCAAAATTGAGGCGGTGGACTTTGGGAGCAACAATATATATATTTTTTCCTTTTTCTCTTTTTGTGAGTGTGTATGTGTATGCTTCTTTGTGTGATTTTGTCTGTATAGCTTTGCTTTTACCATTTGTCCTAGGGTTCTGTCTACCTGGTTTTTGGGGGGGGAGGGATTGGGGGGTTTTTTAGTATACTTTTTAGCACTTGTTATCATTGGTGGATATCTTTTTTGATTTGGTTGCTCTCTTCTTTCTTATTTTTATTTTTTTATTTTTAATAATTATTTTTTATTTTAATAACTTTAATTTTATTTAATTTTATTATTATTTTTTCTTTCTTTTCTTCTCCCTTTTCTTCTGAGCTGTGTGGCTGACAGGGTCTTGGTGCTTGGGCCGGGTGTCAGGCCTGAGCCTCTGAGGTAGGAGAGCCGAGTTCAGGACATTGGTCCACCAGAGACCCCCCAGCTCCAGGTAATGTTAAACAGCAAAAGCTCTCCCAGATATCTCCATCTCAACTCTAAGACCCAGCTCTACTCAAGAACCAGCAAGCTACAGTGCTGGACACCTTATGCCAAACAACTAGCAAGACAGGAACACAACCCCACCCATTAGCAGAGAGGCTGCCTAAAATCATAATAAGGTCACAGACACCCCAAAACACACCACTGGACGCGGTCCTGCCCATCAGAAAGAAAAGATCCAGCCTCATCCTCCAGAACACAGGCACCCGTCCCCTCCACCAGGAAGCCTATATAACCCACTGAACCAACCTTAGCCACTGGGGGCAGACACCAAAAACAATGGGAACTACGAACCTCCAGCCTGTGAAAAGGAAACCCCAGACACAGTAAGTTAAGCAAAATGAGAAGACAGAGAAACACACAGCAGATGTAGGAGCAAGGTAAAAACCCACCAGACGAAACAAATGAAGAGGAAATAGGCAGTCTACCTGAAAAAGAATTCAGAGTAATGATAGTAAAGATCATCCAAAATCTTGGAAATAGAATAGACAAAATGCAAGAAACATTTAACAAGGACCTAGAAGAACTAAAGAGCAAGCAAACAATGATGAAAAACACAATAAATGAAATTAAAAATTCTCTAGAAGGAATCAATAGCAGAATAACTGAGGCAGAAGAAGGGATAAGTGACATGGAAGATAAAACAGTGGAAATAACTACTGCAGAGCAGAATAAAGAAAAAATAATGAAAAGAATTGAGGACAGTCTCAGAGACGCCTGGGACAACATTAAACTCACCAACATTCGAATTATAGGGGTCCCAGAAGAAGAAGAGAAAAAGAAAGAGACTGAGAAAATATTTGAAGAGATAATAGTTGAAAACTTCCCTAATATGGGAAAGGAAATAGTTAATCAAGTCCAGGAAGTGCAGAGAATCCCATACAGGATAAATCCAAGGAGAAACACACCAAGACACATATTAATCAAACTATCAAAAATTAAATACAAAGAAAAAATATTAAAAGCAACAAGGGAAAAACAACAAATAACATACAAGGGAATCCCCATAAGGTTAACAGCTTATCTTTCAGCAGAAACTCTACAAGCCAGAAGGGAGTAGCAGGACGTATTAAAAGTGATGAAGGGGAAAAACCTACAACCAAGATTACTCTACCCAGCAAGGATCTCATTCAGATTCGACAGAGAAATTAAAACATTTACAAACAAGCAAAAGCTAAGAGAATTCAGCACCACCAAACCAGCTTTACAACAAATGCTAAAGGAGCTTCTCTAAGTGGGAAACACAAGAGAAGAAAAAGACTTACAAAAACCCATAACAATGGGCTTCCCTGGTGGCGCAGTGGTTGGGGGTCTGCCAGCCAATGCAGGGGACATGGGTTCAAGCCCTGGTCTGGGAAGATCCCGCATGCCATGGAGGTGCTGGGCCCATGAGCCACAATTGCTGAGCCTGCGTGTCTGGTGCCTGTGCTCCGCAACAGGAGAGGCCACGATAGTGGGAGGCCTGCGCACCGCGATGAAGAGTGGCCCCCGCTTGCCACAACTGGAGAGGGCACTCACACGGAAATGAAGACCCAACACAACCATAAATAAAATAAATAAATAAACATAGAACAAAACCTGTAAAATAAATAAATAAGTAAATAAATCATTTTAAAATGTGGGGGGAAAAAAAACCCTTGTTTAAAAAAAAAACCCAGGGCTTCCCTGGTGGCGCAGTGGTTGAGAATCTGCCTGCTAATGCAGGGGACACGGGTTCGAGCCCTGGTCTGGGAAGATCCCACATGCCACGGAGCAGCTGGGCCCGTGAGCCACAATTGCTGAGCCTGCGCGTCTGGAGCCTGTGCCCCGCGACGGGAGGGGCCGCGATAGAGAAAGGCCCGCGCACCGCGATGAAGAGCGGTCCCCGCACCGCGATGAAGAGTGGCCCCCGCTTGCCGCAACTGGAGAAAGCCCTCGCACGAACCGAAGACCCAACACAGCCAAAAATAAATAAATAAATAAGAAAATCAAAAAAAAAAAAAAAAACCCAAAACAATTAAGAAAATGGTAATAGGAACATATGTATCGATAATTACCTTAAATGTAAATGGATTAAAGGCTCCAACCAAAAGACACAGGCTTCCTGAATGGATACAAAAACAAGACCCATATATATGCTGTCTACAAGAGACCCACTTCAGACCTAGGGACACATACAGGCTGAAAGTGAGGGGATGGAAAAAGATATTTCATGCAGATGGAAATCAGAAGAAAGCTGGAGTAGCAATTCTCATATCAGACAAAATAGAATTTAAAATAAAGACTATTACAAGAGACAAAGAAGGACACTACATAGTGATCAAGGGATCAATCCAAGAAGAAGATATAACAATTGTAAATATTTATGCACCCAACATAGGAGCACCTCAATACATAAGGCAAATGCTAACAGCCATAAAAGGGGAAATCGACAGTAACACAATCATAGTAGGGGACTTTAACACCCCACTTTCACCAATGGACAGATCATCCAAAAGGAAAATAAATAAGGAAACACAAGCTTTAAATGACACATTAAACAAGATGGACTTTATTGATATTTTTAGGACATTCCATCCAAAAACAAAAAAATACACTTTCTTCTCAAGTGCTCATGGAACATTCTCCAGGATAGATCATATCTTGGGTCACAAATCAAGCCTTGGTAAATTTAAGAAAATTGAAATCGTATCAAGTATCTTTTCTGACCACAACACTGTGAGACTAGATATCAATTACAGGAAAAAATTTGTAAAAAATACAAATTCAAGGAGGCTAAACAATACACTACTTAATAACCAAGAGATCACTGAAGAAATCAAAGAGGAAATCAAGAAATACCTAGAAACAAATGACAATGAAAACATGACAACCCAAAACCTATGGGATGCAGCAAAAGCAGTTCTGAGAGGGAAGTTTATAGCAATACAATCCTACCTCAAGAAACAAGAAACATCTCAAATAAACAACCTAACTTTACACCCAAAGCAATTAGAGGAAGAAGAACAAAAAAACCCTGAAGTTAGCAGAAGGAAAGAAATCATAAAGATCAGCTCAGAAATAAATGAAAAAGAAATGAAGGAAAAAATAGCAAAGATCAATAAAACTAAACGCTAGTTTTTTGAGAAGATAAACAAAATTGATAAACCATTAGCCAGACTCATCAAGGAAAAAAGGGAGAAGACTCAAATCAATAGAATTAGAAATGAAAAAGAAGTAACAACTGACACTGCAGAAATACAAAGAATCATGAGAGATTACTACAAGGAACTCTATGCCAATAAAATGGACAACCTGGAAGAAATGGATACATCCTTAGAAAAGCACAACCTTCCGAGACTGAACCAGGAAGAAATAGAAAATATAAACAGACCAATCACAAGGAATGAAATTGAAACTGTGATTAAAAATTTTCCAACAAACAAAAGCCCAGGACCAGATGGCTTCACAGGTGAATTCTATCAAACATTTAGAGAAGAGCTAACACCTATCCTTCTCAAACTCTTCCAAAATATAGCAGAAGGAGGAACACTCCCAAACTCATTCTACAAGGCCACCATCACCCTGATACCAAAACCAGACAAAGATGTCACAAAGAAAGACAACTACAGGCCAATATCACTGATGAACATAGATGCAAAAATCCTCAACAAAATACTAGCAAACAGAATTCAACAGCACATTAAAAGGATCATACACCATGATCAAGTGGGGTGTATCCCAGGAATGCAAGGATTCTTCAATATATGCAAATCAATCAACGTGATACACCATATTAACAAATTGAAGGAGAAAAACCATACGATCATCTCAATAGATGCAGAGAAAGCTTCCAACAAAATTCAACACCCATTTATGATAAAAGCCCTGCAGAAAGTAGGCATAGAGGGAACTTTCCTCAACATAATAAAGGCCATATATGACAAACCCACAGCCAACATCGTTCTCAATGGTGAAAAACTGAAACCATTTCCTCTAAGATCAGGAACAAGACAAGGTTGCCCACTCTCACCACTATTATTCAACATAGTTTTGGAAGTTTTAGCCACAGCAATCAGAGAAGAAAAAGAAGTAAAAGGAATCCAAATTGGAAGAGAAGTAAAGCTGTCACTGTTTGCAGATGACATGATACTATACATAGAGATTCCTAAAGACACTACCAGAAAACTACTAGAGCTAATCAATGAATTTGGCGAAGTAGTAAGATACAAAATTAATGCACAGAAATCTCTTGCATTCCTATACACCAACAATGAAAAATCTGAAAGAGAAATTAAGGAAACACTCCCATTTACCATTGCAACAAAAAGAATAAAATACCTAGGAATAAACCTACCTAAGGAGACAAAAGACCTGTATGCAGAAAACTATGACACTTATGAAAGAAATTAACGATGATACAAACAGATGGAGAGATATATCATGTTCTTGGATTGGAAGAATCAACATTGCAAAAATGACTATACTACCGAAAGCAATCTAAATATTCAATGCAATCCCTATCAAACTACCAATGGCATTTTTCACAGAACTAGAACAAAAAATTTCGCAATTTGTATGGAAACACAAAAGACCCCAAATAGCCAAAGCAATCTTGAGAAAGAAAAACGGAACTGGAGGAATCAGGCACCTGGACTTCAGACTATACTACAAAGCTACGGTAATCAAGACAGTATGGTACTGGCACAAAAACAGAAATATAGATCAATAGAACAGGATAGAAAGCCCAGAGATAAACCCATGCACATATGGTCACCTTATCTTTGATAAAGGAGGCAAGAATATACAATGGAGAAAAGACAGCCTCTTCAATAAGTGGTGCTGGGAAAACTGAACAGCTCCATGTAAAAGAATGAAATTAGAACACTCCCTGACACTATACACAAAAATAAACTCAAAATGGATTAAAGACCTAAATGTAAGGTCAGACACTATAAAACTCTTAGAGGAAAACATAGGCAGAACACTCTATGACATAAATCACAGCAAGATCCTTTTTGACCCACCTCCTAGAGAAATGGAAATAAAAACAAAAATAAACAAATGGGACCTAATGAAACTTAAAAGCTCTTGCACAGCAAAGGAAACCATAAACAAGATGAAAAGACAACCCTCAGAATGGGAGAAAATATTTGCCAATGAAGCAACTGACAAAGGACTAATCTCCAAAATTTACAAGGAGCCCATGCAGCTTAATATCAAAAAAACAAACAACCTAATCTAAAAATGGGCAGAAGACCTAAATAGACATTTCTCCAAAGAAGATATACAGACAGCCAACAGACACATGAAAGAATGCTCAACATCACTAATCATTAGACAAATGCAAATCAAAACTACGATGAGGTATCATCTCACACCGATCAGAATGGCCATCATCAAAAAATCTACAAACAATAAATGCTGGAGAGGGTGTGGAGAAAAGGGAACCCTCCAACACTGTTGGTGGGAATGTAAATTGATACAGCCACTATGGAGAACAGTATGGAGGTTCCTTAAAAAACTAAAAATA
The DNA here is from genome assembly GCF_949987535.1 of Balaenoptera acutorostrata. Lineage (NCBI taxonomy): Eukaryota > Metazoa > Chordata > Mammalia > Artiodactyla > Balaenopteridae > Balaenoptera > Balaenoptera acutorostrata. The sequence continues at coordinate 44,784,611 of NC_080072.1, read as the reverse complement.
GAACTACCATATGACCAGGCAATCCCACTACTGGGCATATACCCTGAGAAAACCATAATTCAAAAAGAGTCATGTACCACAATGTTCATTGCAGCTCTATTTACAATAGCCAGGACCTGGAAGCAACCTAAGTGTCCATCGACAGATGAATGGATAAAGAAGATGTGGCACATACATACAATGGAATATTACTAAGCCATAAAAAGAAACGAAACTGAGTTATTTGTAGTGAGGTAGATGGACCTAGAGTCTGTCAAACAAAGTGAAGTAAGTCAGAAAGAGAAAAACAAACACCATATGCTAACACATATATATGGAATCTAAAAAAAAAAAAAAAAAGAGGTCATGAAGAACCTAGGGGCAGGACAGGAATAATGATGCAGATGTAGAGAATGGACTTGAGGACATGGGGAGGTAGAAGGTTAAGTTGGGACGAAGTGAGAGAGTGGCATGGACTAATATATACTACCAAATGTAAAATAGATAGCTAGTGGGAAGCAGCTGCATAGCACAGGGAGATCAGCTCGGAGCTTTGTGACCACCTATAGGGGTGGGTTAGGGAGGGTGGGAGGGAGACGCAAGAGGGAGGAGATATGGGGATATATATGTATGTATAGCTGATTCACTTTGTTATAAAGCAGAAACTAACACACAATTGTAAAGCAATTATACTCCAATAAAGATGTTAAAAAAAAAAAAGACCCAGCGGCAGCCAAAAATAAATAAATAAATAAATTAATTAAAAAATAAAAATAAAGTGAAAAGCTAAAAAAAAAAAAAAAAAACCCGAAATTTCCAAACAATTATAGAGTTTAAGATCTGTTGGCATTTCTTCTTTATTTTTACACTGAAGGTAAAGTACTGTGCTCAAAATTACCTGGATTCATTTACTTTTTTTTCTCTGAAGTTATGTTTATTTGAAATACATCGAGGTTAATTTGTTTCTCTTTATATTCAATTTTAGAGTTGTACCTACATCCCTATTGATATAATTCTAGTTTTGAATACTTAAAATTTTTATGTTTCCAGAATAAGAACTATACATATTATACTCAGAAAAAATGAATAAAATAAAATGTACATAGTGCTTTATGCACATTTCTGTATAAACATCCTATTTTGAATAAATAAAAAATTTTTTCAAAAGTAGACAAGTTTGACTTCATTAAAACTTAGAACTTCAGTTAATCAAAGGAATCATAAAGAAAGGGAAAAACCAAGCCAAAAATTGGGAGAAGCTGTTTGCAGCACATAAAACTACCAAAGGTCTTGTACCTAGAATACCATATTTTTTGCTTTTAAAACATTTTCCCAGGACTTCCCTGGTGGTCCAGTGGGTAAGACTCCACGCTCCCAATGAAGGGGGCCTGGGTTCAATTCCTGGTTGGGGAACTAGATCCCACATGCATGCTGCAACTGAGTCCACATGCCGCAATGAAGAAGTCTGCATGCCGCAACAAATATCCCACGTGCCACAATTAAGACCCAGTGCAACCATAAATAAATAAATAAATAAAACATTTTCCACATTTTACCATCACAGAAATTGGGTACATATCATGGTCAATGGCAGGTTATAATTTAATTGATAATGTTCTCTTTTTTTTAATGTAACATAAAATAGCAGAGCATTTTTAATCAATGGCATCTTAGCTTTGATTAAAAACTACGTGTAATGAATACTTAAGAATCACTAAATAAAAGATAAACAACTCAAAAGAAAAATGGACAAATGACTTGAATTCTGTATAAAGAGACAACCAAAATGGTCATCAATTATGCGGAAAAAAAAACTTAGCATCATTAGGAACAAGGTAAATGCCAGTTAATACCATGATGAGATTCTACATATAGGCAAAAGGTTTTAAGTCTGGCAATACCAAGTGTTGACAAAGATGTGAAGAAATAGGACCTCTCATCCACTGCTGGTCAGAGAGTAAATTGGTAAAACTATTTTGGAATACAACTTGGGTTATCTAGTAAAGATAAACGTGTGCAAACCCTATGATCCAACAATCCCTCTCCTAAGTACATATCATAGGAAAACTTCTATACAGTTACACCAGGAGATATAAATAAATTACTTATAATAGTATTATTCATAATATTAAAAAACTGAAAACACAAATGTCCATCAACAGTTCAATGGATAAACAAATTGACATATCCAGGTAATGAAATATTATACATCAATGAAAATAAATGAACTACAGCTACATGAAACAACATGAATGAATCTCATTAACACTACTGAATGAAAGAAGTCACAGGAAAATGCATTCAGTGTTATTCCTTTTATATAAAGTTCACAACAGTCAAAACTAAACAAAATATTATTTCGGGATACACAGATATATGATACAGGCATAAAGAAAATCAGGGCAATGATCGTCACAAAAATCAAGGTCATGATTTCCTGTGGAAGACTGAGAAGTACTTGTGATCATGAAGGGACACAGACAACTTCTAAGGTGCAGGATATTTTATATTTCTTAACTTGAGTAGAGGTTGCACTGGTGTACACTTAATCATAATTCATTAAAACGTACACATCCATTTATATAATCATCTGTATGTATGATAACATATCACAAAATTTTAAAAAGAAAAAACAAAAAAGCAAATTACAGAGTAATATGATCTCGTTTAATTTTCATACTTATATATGTTAAGTGCTAATGGATACAAGAACTCTGGAATACTACATAAACTGCTTAACTTATGGGGTCTGACCTCTGGTATCGTGGGTTGTGAGTTTCTAAGATATTCATAGTCTACGCTGTTTGAATTTTTACAATAAGCTTATATTACTTTGTAATTAATTACTTTGTAAGTAAAATTTTTAAACAACCAGGAAAATGATGCTAGGAAAAATGTCCCAGGTATTGAGGCTAGCCAACTTTCACCCAAATAAGTCAAATTGAAGATTTCCATAAATTTTCATATTCTTTACCATACTGCCTGGATTGCTAAGAATCTGATTTCAAAGGCCAAATAACGCCCTTACAGAAAACCTATTATATCAATACAAGCACAGCCAAAATTCTGGTGCTGACAATGACTCTAACTGCGGTCCCACCATCACATTGTATCACAGTAAGCTTTATCTGCTATAAATAATACTCAGCTACTTCAGACACATTCCAGAGCTTTTTCCAAATATAACAAGAGACAAAAACATTCCAAAATTTACACAAACATCTTGTAGCTTTCCAAAGACGTGGACAACAGGGCAGTAGCAGGACAGTGGCAGGATGCGGCAAGTGCAAAATTTGTAAACACAGATTAAACCTCATGCATCACCTCCAAGTTTAATCAGCTCTAAAATAAAATAAAAAAGAATCCCATCATCCCATCTATAGCTATTTAATGAGATTTTCTAGCCCCTAAAATTTTTTCCCAATTGAGTTTATATTAATAGTGTCTAATTTCTATTTCATAACTACATGGTCATCAGCGTTTTATTTTTTTTCTTTTTTAACTAAAGAACACCCATACAAAACATTTTTATTTGTAAGATACCAAGCCCCCTTTTTTTAGCCCCCCTGAGTGTTAGCTATCCCAAATACAGAGGAGAGCAACCGCAGGCAGCAATAGTTTTAATCATGACTGTTCTTTTGACATTGTCTCTGAACCTTGCCCTTTTCCCAGGGATTAAATCAGTGGTGTCCTGATAAATGTTTAGCAACGCAGCTTTTGGGAGAGTGGAGGTTGGTTGGCAGCATTTGCTGATTTCCATGGTGGAAATACTTCACAATGGACCATTTCAAGGGACTTATGTAATGTCACTGAACACAGAGTCAGAAAGAGATGCACAGTGGCACACCAGCCACTACATAGTATTTCCACCATTCAGTGTCAATAGATAGAAACAACTCAAAAGCACAGAAAACTGTAGTAAAATAATTAAGAAGTGATGAGTTTTGAGCTTGTAGTTTCTTTGTTCTTAGTATAATTTTTAATTATTATGTGTTTATAAAACTTAATTTTTAATAATGGCTGCATCTAATAACCAGCTCACAAAATTCCTGAAAATTTAACAATCAGCTTTGTGAGCTGGTACATCACTGGATTCGACCTTCCAATTTGAACTTAACTTCCCACGGAGACCTCTCTTGGCTCTTTGTGGTTAGGAGATGTACACTTTCCACACTGGACTCCTTGAGGGCTCTCACACCTCTGCATAGACAGGTCCCTGCTTTACTTACCTTTTGCCCAGGCAGGAAACTTCCCTGAAGACTTTTTGTTATTCACAGCTTAGGTCATTTCCCTCCCTTTGAGTTAGAAAAAGGGGCGAAATACCTACTACATTAAGCTTAAAACTAGTTATTTAGAAGTTATAAAAGTTAGTTATATTGTTGATAAAAAACAGAAAGACATTGGTCTTAATTCTTATTCTACTACGTATAAGCTGTAGGACATCATTCAACGTCTCTGAGTTTCAGTATCCTCATCAGTAAAATGGGAATTATAACAACCTCATAGGTGGTTATGAAGATTAAATGAAATAATGTCTACAAAACAGCACAGTGTCTGGCATTGACTAAGTGCTCAACACATGGTAACTGTTGATATTACCTGTTTTTAAAGGCCAATGTTATGCAGGTACCATATGGTACAACTTATGAAAGTTTAGAATAATCTGAACTCCTGGTTAACTAGCTCATTACCAAAGCAAAATGCCTTCCAAAAATCACATTATTTCAATATTCACACTCAAATATTAAAATCAGGAATATGTTCTTCAGCCACCAAAACACCCAACCTGCTTTTTCATACTAATGTGGTGGAGAGGCACATTCATTTATTCGTCCAGTTTTCCAGGCATGGGAAATACAGCATTTAACAAGGTTGATACACTTTTTGACAATCATGGAAATTAAAGGCCTGGTGGGGGACAGGGGAATGGAAGATAATCACATAAATATATAATTTCATACTGAAATTGAAGAGCAAGGAAAAGATGTTACAAGAAATTATTATAAACTGGAGTGTTAGGGGAGCTATCTGTTCAAAAGAGACATTTAAGCTAAGATCTAAATAATGAGTTGGAGTTAACCAGCTACAGATTAGGGGGAAAAGCATTTCATGGTAAGAGATCAGCCTTTGCTGAGGCCTTGAAGTGGGAGAGAGCTTGGTGTGTTCAACGCACTGAAAGATGGGAGGTACATAGTGTCATAAGCAAACTAAGAAAATAAAGAAAAACTATGTCTGTTGTTAACATTAACTATATTTGTTATTTCCCCATCACTCATTCCCCACCCTGCCTCTCCAGTTCTTTCTAAGAGGGTGGATCCTATACCTAGAGGGCTCTTTGTGATATGTTTGACTGCACCAGTTTGGGAGGTAGAAACTGGAACCAAGTTGGGATCAAGCTTAACAGCTCAGCATATTAACAGAATGAGAAGTTTAAGAGCAACCTAGAAGGAGAAGCTGAGAGCCAGGGAGGCAGTATGCTATACTGAGGAAGGGAGTTTCAGCTGGTAGGAAAAGATCAGAGGCTAGGAGGGCAGAAGCCCAGGGTATTGACTCCCTATCTCTCTGCCTCCAGCTGGGTCTCCAGCAGCAGTTGCATCTTTGCTGGTCACTTCAGACCCTGCCAGACAACCCCTTGGTCCCAGCTCCCTTCAGGAAGGCATGGCCATGTTGCTAGCTACCACCAAGGCACCGAGTTCTAGTCTTTGGTAACAACGTCTCCTCTCGGTATTCCTTCAACTCTGAGGAAAATTGTGGCTTCCTGCTATTAGTAATCTCTGGTTGACTCAACTTCCCCTATTTCCTTGCTATTCAAAATGTGGCTCATGAACCAGCAGCACTGACTTTATTCGGGAACTTCTTAAAAACACAGAATCTCATGCTCCACTCCAAACCTATTGAATCTGCATTTTAAAAAGACCCCAGGTGGGACTTCCCTGGTGGCACAGTGGTTAAGAATCTGCCTGCCAATGCAGGGGACATGGGTTTGATCCCTGGTCTGGGAAGATCCCACATGCCACGCAGCAACTAAGCCCGTGCACCACAACTACTGAGCCTGTGCTCTAGAGCCCGCGAGCCACAACTACTGAGCCCGAGTGCCTAGAGCCCATGCTCTGCAACAAGATAAGCCAACACAATGAGAAGCCCGTGTACCACAACAAAGAGTAGCCCCCGCTCGCTGCAACTAGAGAAAACCCACACGCAGCAATGAAGACCCAACGTAGCCAAAAATAAATAAATTCATTCATTTTAAAAAAAAGACCCCAGGTGATTTGAACACATTAAAGTTTGAGAAGTAAGGCCCTATTTGTGTCTTCAGGAAGACCATCCCCTAAGTAACAAATAGCCTGTACTAAATTCCCTCTGTTTGAAATGCCTAGATGGTTTCTGGCAGGACCTAACTGACACAGTTAAGTTTTTATGTTCGCATGTTCACTTGTTTTCAATGCTTACTACCTATCCCTTTATACTACAATTTAATATTCTTGAATTATTTTAGACTCATCTCTCTCTTGGTTTCTCTGACCAATACTTGTTTCACATATTTTTCCTTCAAAACTACACAGACATTGCTGTATTGTTTTAAGTTATTCAGTGTTGCCAAAGAGAAGTCTGATTTTTGTTCCTTTGTAGATAACCTGGGTTGTTCTATTTTTGTTTTGGGCATGGATTCTTACAGAATCTTTTGTTTTCCTTAAAATTCAAAATAGGTCATTAGGAATATATATTAATATCACCCAGAACATACCAAATCATATTGTTCTCCAAACACTGCCCTTTTCTTCCAATAAAGAATAGTTTCTTCTAGTAAGACTTAGATTTTTATCCTTTTTTATTTGTTCTAATCTTTTCTTCAGGAACAGTTCAATTTTATAAAATCATGTCCAACATTGATATTATTATTATTAATCCTGCTTTTGGAGTTGACTTGCAAGCTTCCTTTTTATTTCAAACCATTGCTGATAAAGGTCACTTATCCTTCTTCAGAGAGAACATGACTGCCTACATCCTGCTGGAAAGAGCTAGCAAATGTCTTCCAAAAACTTTTCTGACTCCTCTAGTAGGTAATTTTTACTTTTCTTTTTTTTTTTTTCCTACTATTTTGTTCCAGTTTTTTTGAGATATAATTGACGTACAGCACTGTATAAGTTTAAGGTGTACAACATAATGATTTGACTTACCTACATCATGAAATGATTACCACAATAGGCTTAGTGAACATCCATCATCTGATATAGATACATTAAAGAAATAGAAAAATATACATATTTTTTCCTTTTGATGAGAACTCTTAGGATTTACTCTCTTAACTTTAATTTATACCATACAGCTGTGTTAATTATCTTTATCACATTACATAGTAAGTAATTTCTAGAATAAAGATTTTCTTCTGAGCCTAGAGAATAATTTTCCATTTATTTTATGCTGCAGTAATTTTTATAGGGCTCCTTTTTTTTTTTACTTTTGACTTATCTTTTAACAAGGCTCAACTTTTGCCAACAGGTAGAGGCCACGGGATCTCCTTGGTTTCTCTCCCTGTGCACTTGGGTGCTGGAGCATACTTCTCTAAGATCCACACTTAGAGTAGGTATGATATACATGGTCCCTAGTCCTAGGCTGGGCGGGTAATTTGTCTCACTTGGCTAAGGAAGACTAAGGTAAGCTCTCCTCTCCCTCTGACTTTTGGGTCAGACGCATTCGTTAGTTCTTTTGTCAGAGCATAAAAGACCACATCCTTTTTCCTGCCTCTGCCTTCATCACCACTAGCTTCTCTCTATGTGTGGAGTGGAATTTATGGAATTGAGAGGATAGGACCAGTTCTATCAAGTTCAAAAGATAAACCCCAGGTGCAGAAGGGATGTAGCTGCACAAGGTTTGCTGATATTTGGGGTCACTTTAGACTCCTTCTCCAAAGGGGGCTCCATGCTTTCTAAAGGAGAATGTAATCTAGGATGTGTACCTTTATCAGCAGTATAGCTGGAAGGAATTCCCCCACAGACTTTGGCTTATGGTCTTCCCTTTAGCCTCCAGTGTTTGTTTTTGCATATCTTCGTGGATATTTTAATGGAAGGATATCAGACAATATACTGGGGCCTGGTAATCTGCTGCTATAACAACAACAACAATAAAGGCTAACATTGGTTGAGTGTTTACTATGTGCCAGGCACTGTGCTTAGTATTTTGTGTATATTACCTCATATTTCATCCTCACAAAAATACTTTGCTGTAGGTGTTGGAAGCAACCTCCCTTCCTCTGGCTTCATGTTTCCACGTGGAAGGATCTCCATTGGAATAAAACTCTTGGGGCTTCCCTGGTGGCGCAGTGGTTGAGAATCTGCCTGCCAATGCAGGGGACACGGGTTCGAGCCCTGGTCTGGGAAGATCCCACATGCCGCGGAGCAACTGGGCCTGTGAGCCACAACTACTGAGCCTGCGCGTCTGGAGCCTATGCTCCGCAACAAGAGAGGCCGCAATAGTGAGAGGCCCGCGCACCGCGATGAAGAGTGGCCCCCGCTTGCCACAACTAGAGAAAGCCCTCGCACAGAAACAAAGACCCAACACAGCCAAAAATAAATAAATAAATTTTAAAAAAAAAAAAAGAATAAAACTCTTGGCCTCTTGCTCACCTCTTCAGTCTCCCTGGGGAGAGTCACTCACCTCATTGGCTTGTTATGAAGAAGGAACTAGACACATCTGGCTCAGCCACATCCAGGACCACTCTGCCTGCCTAAAGAAAGGATGCGTTTTGTTCTGCTGCTGAGTCTCACGGTGAGCTGAGTGGAGTAGATCTGCCCCAGGAGAGAAGCCTGTATTTCCGTTTCTTCCTGTGCCTAGTGAGTGCGTTTGATGTTGAGGTACAGGATTAGGAAACACATCGTTTCTAAAACATCCAAGTTTTCAAACACAGTCTTATTAGTAGTAAAGCAACATTTTGATATCCATCCCTCTAATTTCTGCCCTTTCAATTATTCAAATTTATATGGGGAAGATGGGAAAGTATTTGTAGATCTTTTAAAATCCCCGAAGTAGGAATTATTAGCGTCTCTAGTTTAAGTTGTGAAACACAAGCACTGAGCCAACTTATCCAAGGTTCCACAGCTCCTCAATGACAGAGCATGGATTCTTACTTAGTTCTGGCTAACTCTAGAGCAAACACTTGACAACCATGCCAGGCTAATCCCTGTAACGTCCCTGCTCCCCACGGCTGAACTTCACAGAATCTCATCACACCTTTAAGACTCAGTGTCGGCACCATCTGAGGAAAACCCAACCTATCCTTCAAGGATCTGCTGTGGAGACTTTCCCAATTCTCCCAGAGTTAGTGAGTCCATTCTCTGTGTTCTTTGTACAGCCTTCTGTTGGAGAGCAAAGATTAATTCAGTTACTGAATTATTTCATTTCTCTCTCTAAGCTTAGCATCTAGCACAGAGTAGCTGCCAACTTGGTTTGTGTTAAATGATCTCATAGAAACAGATTAACTAATACCAAATTCTTCAAAGCAACGACTTTCAGCACAAGGTCTTACACAGATTCCAGGATGGATTCAGTTGCACTCTAGCAATATTTAAGTTACAGGGCCTCCCTCTGTTCCATTTAGTGTTGGGGGAGGGTTTTTTGTTTTTGTGTGTGTTTGTTTGTTTACGTTCCTTCTAGTCTTGCCTTTAGAAGCTGTTGTGCTGGGAAGCAGTAAGCTGGCAGCATATCTGATGCCCATTAGCATTGTTTTACTGCACCTGATTTAATCTCACCCAGAATTACTACAAGAACCCGAAATAACTGCAACATTTACAGAACATGAAAATAATAACTACCACTTATTTTTTTATTAGCTAATTTATTATTTTTTTAATTAATTTATTTATTTTGGGGGGCTGTGTTGGGTCTTCATTGCTGCATGCGGGCTTTCTCTAGTTGCTGCGAGTAGGGGTTACTCTTCATTGTGGTGCGCGGGCTTCTCATTGCGGTGGCTTCTCTTGTTGAGGAGCACGGGCTCTAGGCATGCAGGCTTCTGTAGTTGTGGCTCGCGGGCTCTAGCGCGCAGGCTCAGTAGTTGTGGTGCACGGGCTTAGTTGCTGCGTGGCATGTGGGATCTTCCCAGACCAGGGATCAAACCCATGTCCCCTGCATTGGCAAGCGGATTCTTAAAGTCCCATAACTACCACTTATCAAGCACCTATCATGTGCCAAACACCATGCCACATGGGTTATACCCATTAGCTCTAACCATCACAAGAAGGCTGTGAGGTAAGTATTATTACTCCCATTTTACAAATGAGAAAACTGAGGCTCAAGGAGATGAAGAGATTTGCCCACTGCCACACACCAGGAAGTGGCAGAGCAGAAATGGAATCAGTGCTGTCTGGCTCCAGAGCCAGATTTCTTTTCCTTTATTCAGTGCCCTCTGGAACATATAGCAGCTGTTGTGATGATTAGAAAAGATAATGGATAGGAAAGTGCTTGGAAAACTCCACAGAGAACCAAGCATGTAAGAGATTATGAAGACTTGTTGAGAGCTTTGGCAAGGGCACTGTGATAATAGCCCTGGGGAGGGGGAACAAATTGATCTGGCTGGAGTTTAGGGACATTTCCTATTATATAATTGCTCTGAATGCAGTATTTCTCAAGCAGTGGAGACGCAGACCCTCCTTTCTTTGTGAAACAGTCCTCATCTCTGGGAACAAAGACGGGAGAGGTTAGTTTGGTTTAAACTAGTAATTTTCTTCCAGGACAAATGAAAGGGTGGGGGAGGATGGTGGTGTTGTCCACTTGCTGTTGGGTCCTAGGCGTTGATTGGTTCCGGAGTCTGCTTTGAGTGAGAGCAGTTACTACAACACATGCTGAACGTTTTTCCATTTAAAATGCATTTCAAAAACACAATAGGCCTGTGTGTTTATTCTCTGAAATATAGCACAACAGAACACATGGTTGTTACATATGTTCTGAATGTTTCACCAGAATTCAGAGGCAGAGAAAGGCATTTTTGTTCTCTCATTCACACAACAAATATTTATTGAATGATTTCTGTATGTCAAGCATTGTACTAGGCACTGAGGAACAAGACAGGGGCCCTGTTGTCAAAAAAAATAAGACCAGAGTAGGAGAGATATACTTATAAACTAATTTTTTTAATATTATGATACAACATAAGTGTAACAATAGGAGTACACACAAGATAAAGAAAATTGAATGAGAGAGTGATGCTCTCCACCAATGGAGACTCTTTCCAAGAATAAATGATGTCTGAGCTGATTTTTGATGACCAAACTGGAATATTAAGCCCAATCCCTATAATGTGCACTCTGCATATATATACGTCCGGTGCATGGAAACACACTAAAATATTATTTGTTATTTTAATAATTATTTATTAAGCACCTAGTACATGCAGAACACTATGTTAATATTTGTGCAGGATGCAAAGAATAAGGTATTGTTCTATCTACCTGATCTATCAAAACAGATTATATTAGAATAGAGAAAACAAGACATGTTCCATAATAATAACAGAATAAACAATAATGGGGAAAATATTTCCCCAACACTGGCTATGAAAGATCAAGCAGACAAAATATAAACTCTGAATCAAGAGAGAGGCAGAGAATGGGGTTAATGACTTAAGCATCCACCTTAAGTAGCTAGAAAAAGTAAATTAAACCCAAAATATGTAGAAGGAGAGAAACAGTAAAACCATTTCTGAAATGATCAATAGAATTGAAAAAAACTCTAGCAAGAGTTCTCAAGAATAAAAGAGAGTAGACACAAAGTGCCAGTTTAGGAATGAAAGAAGGAACATCACTTTAGATACTGTAGATACTAAAAGAATAATACTATGAACAACATAAGGTCAACAAATTTGACAACTTAGATGAAATGGACAAATTCCCTAAAAGAATACAACTTACCAAAACTGACTCAAGAAGAAATAGAAAATATGAATAGATCTATATTTTATTTAAAAATTGAATTTATACCTAAACACTGTTATGGATTAAATATTTGTGTCTTCCTAAAATTCATATATTGAAGCCTAATCCCAATGTGATGGTATTTGGAGGTGAGGCCTTTGGAGGGTGATTATCTCATAGGGGTAAAGCCCTCATGAATGAGATTAGTGCCCTTTAAGGGGCTGAAGAGACAAGAGTTCTCCCTTTCTGCCATGTGAGGACAAAATGTTGATAAGGATGTAAAACAACTGAAACCCAGCAATGCTGGTGGGAGTGTAAACTGGTACTACTTTGAAAAACATTTTGTCAGTTTCATAAAAAGTTAAATACATTGCATGAAACCCAGAAATTCCATTCATAGGGATTTACTCAAGAGGAATAAAAACTTATGTCAAACAAAGAAGTATACACAAATGTTCACAGCAGCATTTTTCGTAATAGTTCAAAACTGGAAACCACACAAATGTCTATCAGGAGGAATGGTGGATAAATGAAGAAACTGTTGTATATTGACCCAGTGGAATACTACTCAGCAATAAAAAGAAACAAACTACTGATATATGTAACAACATGGATAAATGTTAAGCAAAAGAGCCCAAACCCCAAAGTGTTCATATTGCATGAGTCCATTTACATGAAGTTCTAGAGAAAGCAGGTTAGTGGTTACCTGGGGTGGAATTGACCCCTAAGGCAGGTGTCCCCAACCCCCTGGCCACAGCCTGGGCCACACAGCAGGAAGTGAGAGGCAGGCGAATGAGCGAAGCTTCATCTGCCACTCCCCCATTGCTGGCATTATCACCTGAACCATCCCCTCCACCCCCGTCCGTGGAAAAATTGTCTTCCATGAAACCGGTCCCTGGTGCCAAAAAGGGTGGGGACTTCTGCCCTAAGGGACACAAGGGAACTTTTGAGCACAATGGAAATATTTATATGTTTATTGTGGTGGTAATTACAAGGGTGTATACATGTGTCAAAACTCATCAAATTGAACATTCAAAATGAGGGCATTTTTTTTGAATTTTTGAATTTTATTTTATTTATTTTTTTATACAGCACGTTCTTATTAGTTATCCATTTTATACATATTAGTGTATACATGTCAATCCCAATCTCCCAATTCATCCCACCACCACCACCCCCGCCACCACTTTCCCACCTTGGTGTCTGTACGTTTGTTCTCTACATCTGTGTCTCTGTTTCTGCAAAATGAGGGCATTTTATTGTAAGTTAATTAGATCTAACTAGAGTTGACTTAAAAAGGAAAAAAAAAAAAAACTAAACAACAAGGAAGTGTGATGCAGGAAATAGATTATAGACTGATATTCAGACCAACTGGGTTCAAATCTCGGCCCTTATATCCCAGAGACGTGACTTCGGACAGATTACTTTACCTCTCAGATTTTCAGTTTCCTCATCTATATAGTGAGTACTGACATCTATATCAAACAATTGTGTTTGATAACACACAGTAAATATATACACAGAGAAGTAAGTACATATATATACACATATATACATATACACATATACATATAATACACTTATATACTTATAAATATTTATATGTATGTAAATTCAACATATAATACTATTAGTGTTCTAATAATATTCATTCTCTTGTATTTAACTTCCACCAAGGAGATGAAAGAACAGGAAGGCTGTGGTATTTCTTGGAGATGTTTAGCCAGCCTTTTGGACCCAAACAGTCCAGAAGTAATTATGGCCCCGAGTCACAAATCAGGCTGGCAGACACTACTTTCTTCCCTGGATAATAAAACACAGGAAATTGTGGCTTGGCAGTGGTTCTTAGATAAAAGGAAGGCTTGTAGGACAGACCATCCGGAGGGAGGAAGATGGGTAAGAAGCAGGGAAAGGAGATACAAGTCCAACTGTGGATAAGGAGGCTTTTCCTCTCTGCTGCCGATTCCAAGTTTTTCTTCAGTTCTATGATTGATGGTGTCTGTAGGTAACAAATAATTACAGTGTCCAGTGCAGGGTAGCCTGGTAGAAAGAAAACAGCCTTTGAAGCAGCCTTGAGCTTGAATGCCAACTTTCCCATTCCATGGGTGTGTGATCCTTGGCAGGAGAGGTAGGGTCTCTGAATCACAGTCTCCTCGTCTCAAGACAAGGATAATAAAAGAATCTAGCTCCTAGGGTGTCCTGGGTATTAAATAGTACAGGCTTCCACCAAAATCTATTACAGACAGAGTTCTCAAAGACAGGAGTTCCCCTGCATGCAGACCAAGAATAGGCACAGAGCTTCTGGAGGGGGTTCCCCAGAGGCAAGTCCAGACTGGACGAGAATGTTCCCTCAGCCAGTTGGCCAAACACCCCAGCCCGGAGGGTCTTGAGTGAGCCACTCAAGATTTCGCTGGGTCATGAAAGTCTCTGTCCTCCTCACCCCGATTCTCACCCACATTCCTCCTGCAGGATCTCAGCTCCGCCCCCTGCCACTGTTGAGCCTCTTGGCCCTGGAACCCCCAGAGCAGAATGTAAGTGTACTTCCCGTGGGGAAGCACTGCATCACAGCTGGGTACGTTCTGTGAAGTGTTTGTCCTGCCTGCTCTTAGTAAATGACCCCTCTCCTCTGTGGGCCCAAGGCCTCCTGTCCCAGTTGGCGTGCGCACGTCCCACAGCGGCCGCTAGGGGGAGCCTAGTCCAGGAGCTCTGGGAAGTTGGACCACTCTGCTGAGGTCATCATCACAGTAGGAAATCTTGCGGTGGCCCTATGTCTGTGCCTGAAAGGACCTCACTCTAAATAGACCAGTATTCGCAGAATATCTGAGAAAAGAAAACTGTCCAACGCTGAACGAAAAAAATCAGGAAACATCCTATTATCTCTACACTCTCCCTTCACCGGCTAAGATAGTCAGCATTTTCCCCATTCATCCTTTCAACAGTCACTTCAGAAGCTGTGTAGCGTAGTGGAAAGAACAAGGGTCAGAACTCATGGATTCAAGACTGTTTTGAACTCTCCCTGGTTATGAGAACGTGGACGTGTCTCTACTTTTCTGAACCTTTGTTTATTAATAATGTCTATGACCATTCATTGGCTCTGTTCCCTGGGTTATGCTGCTAAAAATTACCTCATTTAATCCTCACAACAATTACATGAAGGAAGTGTTTGTTTTCCTCATTTTATAGACTAAGAAATGGAGACATAAGAAGCCACTTGCCCAAAGTTTTAGGCCAGTAGAGTTGTTGAGATCTTTCTGACTCCAGAGTTTATGCTGAAGCAGTTTTATCTCCAGTATACTCTCTTAACTTTTCAAATGTGCCTTAGTAGTAGTAATAATAATAATAATAACAATAATAATGTCTTCATCACATATTTTGTCTTCCAGACTTTAAAGTTATTCAAATGATTATTTATATTCAAGATTATGTTCAAGGTCACAGAAAGACCCTGTGTTTCAGAATGAGTCACCTCCACAGAGGGCTGTGCGTGAGCAGGAAGAGATCTGTGGAGAGAGCTGAAACCAAGACTGTGATCCAAGCACACATAATGGCAGCAGGCTTCTCCTTCTGCCTTCTCCCCTCACTTGGCACAGGTGCTGAGGCATGTGGAATAGCCTTGTTTCTTCCTGGCCACTCCTTTGCTCCTGGGCAGGGGTCTCCAATCCTCTCCTGAAGAGTCTGATGACACAGTCCCTTTTCCTTGGCACAGCTAGGCAGGCTGGCTTTATTCTTCTTTTGAAATCTACTGCATCTCCCTCAAAACATTCCTCCCAGACATTTATCCAAACTTTTCTTCCATTCTCCTCCTCTGCTGAGCCCCCAGGGTTGCATGGCTCATAATAGTTAAAATCTGGAGCAACTTAAATGTCTATCCAGAGAGGACTGATTAAATACATGATGCTACCTCCTTACATTGTTCATTAGTCATCTAAATTTTAAGTGTAGTTGAAATAAACACAACTCAAACTCCCAGAGGCCAAAATGGGGGCTTACCAGCTGATGTAACTGAAAGACACAAGGATATATGGCTTCAGGTCCAGTGGGATCCAGGTATCCAAAGAATGTTGTCAGGAACCTGCTTCTTTTCATCTCTTGTCTCTGCTTTCTTTTTCTGCATACACTTCATGCTCAGGCTGTAGAGATAGCCAACAGAAGCTCAGGCTTTTATCCCACAAAATTCACTACCCCAAAATGTAAAGAGTATCTCATGTACTAGTTGGAGCTATGGCTGTCCATTTCTTGACAAATCTTTGTGATTCAGACCAGGCCAAGTCTTAATCAAGGGATAGATATTACATAAAGGGATAGATATAACATGAAACTTCTAGAAGAAACATGATAAAATCCTTACAGCTTTGGAATAGGCAAAGGTTTTCTTAAACACCAAAAAAGAACTAGTCATAAAAGGAAACAAATATATAAATTAGACTTAAGCAGGGCTTCCCTGGTGGCACAGTGGTTAAGAATCCACCTGCCAATGCAGGGGACGCAGTTTCGAGCCCTGGTCCGGGAAGATCCCACATGCCGCGGAGCAACGAAGCCCGTGCGCCACAACTACTGAGCCTGTGCTCTAGAGCCCGCGAGCCACAACTACTGAGCCTGCGTGACACAACTACTAAAGCCTGCACGACTAGAGCCCATGCTCTGCAACAAGAGAAGCCACCTCAATGAGAAGCCTGCGCACCACAACGAAGAGTAGCCCCCGCTTGCCGCAACTAGAGAAAGCCTGCTCATAGCAACAAAGACCCAATGCAGCCAAAAATAAATTAATTAAATAAATAAAATTTAAAAAATAATAATAAGGGGGAAGATCCCCCCCCCTCCCTTTAAAAAAAAATTAGACTTAAGCAAAGTTAGAAGCTGTTGTTTGAATGGCACTATTGGAAATGAAAAGTCAAGACTCAGACTGAGAGAAAACAATAGATGCCCCTTAAATTGTAAAATAATTTTGTCACTGTTAAAAATAAGTGGCATGTATCTATATGAAAAGATCTTTGGGATAGGAATTTCTGTTTTGTTTACCACTACATCTCTATCACCTAAAATGGTGCACAATCAATATTTGTTGAGTGAATGAATGACCAAAATATATTACTAAGTTAAAAATAATGCTATGTGCAGATTGATCTCATTTATGTAAAAAAGTATTCTTATATATGTGTAAATGCATAGAAAAAGGATTAAAAGGGGGAAGAGAGAGGTGAGCTTTTACTTTTCACTTCTTATACTTATGTAGATGTTGGATTTTTTACTAAAATAAATAGAAAACATAAAAATCATAAGGCTATCTTATTTCAGGGCCTGGCCTTTGAGCCCTCAGACCATGCCCTGCCTGGAGCAGAAGAGCCATACCTAGTGGTTCTGGGAATTACTCCAGACTCTGTCTTCCAAGCCTACTTCAAAATTTCACTCATGATTGATTTTTCAAGTTTTAGTCCAATTTGTACACAACTGAGCTTCTCATTTTTGACCCAGCTCCTTCAAATTGACAAATTGACTAACTTTTAATTTGCCTTTTCTACAAGATCCTGTCTCTCTAGTCATTCCCTCAGACCATCCATTTCCGCTCTTGAATGAATGATGCTCCAACTTGTCACTGGCCCAGGTTGCCTGGACACTGTATCCTGATGCAGGAAGGTCCTCTGCAGAACAGGATGAGGAATCAACATGGCTCTCTCTTGGGGGTGAAAACTTTGCAAGATGTCAAGTTCAAGTCACTGGAACTATGTAAAACATAAGAGCGTAAGAAAAACTACCCTATTTTTAACATGTTTACTGTTTTCACAGACCATGAGCATAACAAGGATTCTTTATTTTTTCCATTTTAAAGAAAGGGGGAAGCTGAAACTCCAAGTTTGAATAACATGCCCTAGCCACACAGCTAGAATGGCTCTGGCTCCAATGAAAATCTCTTTACTGAAGTTTATTCTCTCGTGTTCAATTACACCAAGTTACTACCAGAGAATATGAGCAGATAGCAGGACCCTGCTCATCCCCAAGTCTCCTCATCTAAATTTGGAACTAACAGAATTCACCTAAAGAATGAAGGAAGTTTCTGCTATAATCTTATTATTGCCCCTGCATGTCCCATCAATGACATTGCTTTGAGAGAGCCCAGGTACTAACCATCATGAGTAGATGGACATCCCATCACCTGGAAGGTATCCCAGGTTATGAAAGATTACCCAAGAGAGCTTGATTATTTCCCACTCACCCAAACCAAGAGGTGTGGTTTCTCTGGAAATATAAAGATTTCAGAACTTTCAAAAGTGCTTCAAGGAAAGTGAGTCAAAATGTAAAAATGTGCCTTATAAAGAGTTTGCTCATAATGTCCTCCCATTCAATATCCTCTTGGAAAAATACCCTAACCTCAGTACAAAAGTGGCAGCTCTATACACTATGTGACCAAGTCCCTGATCACTGTTTACTGGGCCAGAAATGGACACCTAAAATGGAACTGGTCAGACCCTACCCCCTGGCTGAGGTGTTCTAAACTCAGGGAACAACTCAAGGAAGTGGGGAAGCACTGGCCTGAATATTGAAGAAAGAAGTGAAAAATCATCAAACTGATTGGTGAGACGTCCCAGGACTTTCGAAGCTAGGAGTATACCCCTGCTCAAGAGAAAGGACTTACATATACTGACATTTTAATATCCCCTCAAGGAAATGGCCAGGTTACCTTTAATCAGTGAAGTCTACTGCAGCCTTCCCCCTTCAACCTCTCTCTCTCTCTCTCTCTCTCTCTCTCTCTCACACACACAAACACACACAATCTCCAAACAACATTTAGTGCCTTGTTTTTCAAATATATGTTTTTTAAAAACAAGTCTCCTAAGACATCTGGAGAAAGTTTGTATTTTAACATAACAGACTGATGCAAAATGAAGAAACAGGAGAAAGAAAAGAAGAAAGGAAGAAAGAGAAAAAGACTAATATAGGGAAATTAGAAACAATACAGGAAATTAATGAACTTTTAAAAATTATAATATGCTCAAGAAAAAGGCAGGTGAGGTTATTGAGTAATGTGAAATTAGATAATATAACCACTCTTCTGCTGAACTGTTAAAAATTTTTTAATCTGCTCAGTCACTGAAGAACCCAAAAAGATAGTTAAAAATTGCTGGACCAAGATGCAGGAGAAAGCAGAAATTTGGAGGTATCAGGAACTTGGGGTCCCTTTAACCTAGAGGCACTTACCAACTCCAGAAGTGTGTTAAAACACCAAAAGCTAATTTTCTCACAGTCTGGAGGCCAGAGGCCCAAAATCAGTTTCACTGGGACAAAATCAAGATGTCAGCAGGGTCACATCCCTCCGGAGGCTCTAGGAGAGAATCTGTTCCTGCCTATTCTGCCTTCTGGAGGCTGTTGGCATTCTTGGACTAGTGGTAACATCACTCCAATCTTCAAGATCAGCATCTTCAAATTTCTCTCTGCTCCATCTTCATATGACCTTCTCCCCTATGTGCCAATGTCAAATCTTCCCCTGCTTCTCATAAGGATGACCCACCCATGGTGGCATTTTGGGCTTATCCAGGTAATCCAGGACAATCTTCTCACCTCAAAATCCTTAACCTAATTACATTTGCAAAACCTCATTTCCAAATAAGGTCACATTTACAGGTTTCAAGGATTAGGACCTGACATCATTAGGGGGCCATTTTTCAGCCTTCTAAAAGGAGCATCTAAAAACCTCAAGTATCCAGTAATAAATATAATGAAAGATATGCAAGACCTCTACACTGACAACCACATAATGTAATTGAAAGAAATAACAATAAATCTAAATAAGTGGAAGGATATACCATTTTCTTGAATGGAAGATAATATTTTAAAGATACCAATACTCTCCAAATTGATCTATAAATTGTGAGCATGCCTGATCAAAAAATAAGCCATGTTTTATTGGGAGAAATAGACAAGCTGTTTTTAAAATTTATATGAAAATGCAAAAGCTGAGAAGAGCCAAGACAAACTTGAAAAAAGAACAACATTGGAGGACTTGAACTACTAGATATCAATAAAAAGTTAAAATATAAATGAAGTTATATGACAATTGAATTCTAAAGCAGCATTTTTTTTTAAATTTTTTTAATTTTATTTTATTTTATTTATTTATTTTTGGCTGCACTGGGTCTTTGTTGCTGCGCGCAGGCTTTCTCTAGTTGCGGCGAGCGGGGGTTACTCTTTGTTGGGGTGCGCGGGCTTCTCATTGCAGTGGCTCCTCTTGTTGCGGAGCACAGGCTCTAGGTGCACGGGCTTCAGTAGTTGTGGCACGTGGGCTCAGTAGTTGTGGCTCGCGGGCTCTAGAGCGCAGGCTCAGTAGTTGTGGCGCACGGGCTTAGTTGCTCCGCGGCATGTGGGATCTTCCCGGACCAGGGCTCGAACCCATGTCCCCTGCATTGGCAGGCGGATTCTTAACCACTGTGCCACCAGGGAAGCCCTAAAGAAGCATTTTGAAAACTTTAATGTATACAGGAGAACCAGGTAGGCATATCACTTATATCTTTTCCACTCCCTGTCCCCCACTTTCCAGGATAAGCACATTCACTGCAGTGAGGGCTTTTGTTTACAATATGTGGAAGAAGTGGGTGTTCAGTAAATATTTGCTGAATTGACTTTCATAACCCAGTTCTCTCGGCAATTTTTTAAATAATAAATATCACATCAACAAAAGAACGAATACCTTCCCATACATGTCCATTAGTGGTCTGGGGAAATGATAAGTGATCTTATACTAAACTTGGATATTGGATATTGGATATTGGATGAGTCAGTTTTCTATGAAGGCTTTTTCCTGATATAATGAGCTACAGACCAAGAAAACAATGGGACCAGTTCTGTACTTCAGCTGATATCTAGGAAGCACAAGCCTTATTCAGTAATTCCCTCAAGTTAGGTGTGTATTTTACATCAGTACCTTTATCTATACAAAAGGCCCTGGGACCTCCGTCTATTGTGATTCAACAAACAGTACTAGCTAGTGATCTGAAATCAGCTGCCTATACCAATAATGGCTCCATTGGACCTTATCTTTCTATTGTTGCTCCTAAAATTAGTATTTCTTTCTGTTATAATGAAAAAATCAATCTCCATTGATTGCAAAGAGCAAACCTGATATTACAACGTGATTACTTTCAGAATAAATTGAATCCTGTATTGTCCAGTAATAATTATAATGTTAAAGAGATTTCAATTTGCAAGATAAGAAGAAATCCTGTCAATTAGATAATAGCCAATAAACCAATAACCAAACTGTACCAGTGCATTAAACATAATTAGCCTTAGGTTTTTAAAAAATAATTCAGAGGCAAAGTCAAGCCATTCCCTGGGAAGATGTTATGATTGCCAAGTGCAGCTACAAGTCACTCCTGTATCTGAGGCTGACAGAGGCTCAGAAGACAGCATGATGTTTAAGAACATGGTATGAGTAATGTTTTTAGGTTTATTGTTTTATTATTATATTTAATGCTTTATTGTCCTTTGTTCCCACTATAGTAAGCTAGTTTAGGCCCTTGTCACTTATTATACGTGTCTTAGTGCATTCAGGCTACTATGACAAAATACCTCAGACTGAATGGCTTATAAACAACAGAAATCTATTTCTCACAGTTCTGAAGGCTGGATGTTTTGATCAAGGTGTCCATATGGTCAGGTTCTGTGTCTGGTGAGGCCCTGCTTCCCAGTTCATACATAACCATCCTCTCACTGTGTCCTCACAGGATGGAAGGGGACTAGGGAGCTTTGTGCGGTCTCTTTTATAAGAGCACTAATCGCATTCATGATGGCTCCACCCTCATGACCTAATCATCTCCCAAAAGCCCCGCCTCCCAATACCATCACATTAGACATTAGGTTTCAACATATGAATTTGGTGGGGGTGGCGGGGCACAGATATCCAGTCTATAGCAATATGTTCCCACATCCAGGCTGTGCCTCTCTCTACCCATGTCTGTTGAACACCACAATTATATTATCTAAAAAAACTAGAGTCATCCTTTGCCAACCTGATATTCTTTGCATCAGTTAGGGTTGGTTAGGTTATAGTAAGGCAGTGCACATCTCCACATCCTAGTGGCTTACTGTACCAAAAGTTTATTTCTTGCTTATACTGCATGTTCATTGATGGTTGGCAGTGGGGCTGTGCTCTTTGTAAACTCTCAGATCTGGGTAGAGGAAGGCTGTAATGGGTCATAATCCCCACAGCTGAAGGAAGGAAGAGAACATGGCAAATTATACACTGACACTTAACTCTTCTGCCTAGAAGTGACATCCATGGTGGCCACTCACATTTCTTTGTCCAAGGCAAGTCACATGACTATGCCTAACTTCAAAAGGGGCAGGGAAATGCTATCTTATTATGTGCTTACAGAGAGAAATGGAATATTATCAACAGCCCAAATAATTCATACTTTTATAATAGGAGAATTTAAATAAAAGAAACATGCAACCTTATGGGAAAAGTCAAGTGAGGACCACTGAAATTAAAACTTTCAACAAAGTAAATCAATTACCTCAGCACACCATTAGCATTAGTTTTTTAATACACATTAAATTAGCAATAAAGATTCTCTACAATTAATTTCTTATTATCATTCTTTTCTCTCTGGAAAATTTAAAATTTCTCTCCTCAGTAGTTTCAGTACTAGCTATATATTCATTTTGCTTGGTATGTATAATGTATGTAGAATACACAAATATACAAATTATATAAATATAAGGTATGCGAAAAGGCATTTTTCTATTTAATATTCCATTCAGGTGTTCTGCTTTGTTTTGTTTTGTTTTATAAATTTAGTTATTTACTTTTGGCTGCCTTGGGTCTTTGTTGTTGCACACAGCTCTTCTCTAGTTGCAGCGATTGGGGGCTACTCTTTGTTGTGGTGCGCGGGCTTCTCATTGCGGTGGCTTCTCTTGTTGCAGAGAACGGGCGCTAGGTGCGCAGGCTTCAGTAGTTGTGGCACGAGGGCTCAATAGTTGTGGCTCGCAGGCTCTAGAGCACAGGCTCAGTACTTGTGGCACACGGGCTTAGTTGCTCCGCGGCATGTGAGATCTTCCCGGACCAGGGCTCGAACCCGTGTCCCCTGCATTGGCAGGTGGATTCTTAACCACTGCGCCACCAGGGAAGCCCTCTGTTTTATTTTTAACTCCTCATAACAATTGAAAATTCACATATCCTCAGTCAGACATAGTCATAGTCTAGAATAATATACACAATTTTATCTTCCACAACTCAAAATTTATAGGAAAGATATTTGAGATAGAAAAAAAAATCTGGAGTGGCTTCTTGCTATTATTTTACCTCTCTGCTCAAAACCTTTAAAATTTTCCATTATCTATCTGTTCAAATACACATACTAATGCTTGGTATTACATCACTAAAAAAAAAAAAAAAGAAAGAAAGAAAGAAAAAAAAAACTACACAATGAACATGGCTTTGTTCCCAAAAAAACTTGATTTACAAAAAATTCTGATGCTTGGCTTTTGCAAAGATGGCTAGCTCTCTACAAAAAATTCAAAAAGTCCTCTTTCTCCTTTCAGAGTGTGGAGCTGTCACTGGGAAATGGCTGCCTAGCTCTCCTTACAGCCAGTTACAGCTAGTGGAATGTAAGCAGGAGTTATTATTACTATAGTTGTTGCTATTATTTATAAAACACTTGTGAAGTGCATAATATGTGTCAGGTATAGATAAGTGTTTGACAAACATCAACTCACTTAATGCACATAACAATCCTATAAGGAAAGTTCTATTACTGCCCCCATTTCACAAAGAAACTGAGGGTCAGAGTAGTTGAATAATACAGAGGAGCACAGCTAATAAGTCACAGAGATGAAATTCCAGCTTACGACATCTAATTCGAGTCCATATTCTTAACCATTGCATTATGCTTCCTCTTGGGCCAGGGCCTTGAAAAAGCAAATGAGGCTTCTCTATCTACTCTGTGGCCCCAGGGGATGGCAGAGCCACACAACTGTAGGGTCCTGGGTTTCTGATTAGCCACAGGGAAGCAAGCTGCCCACTGACCACAAACTCCCACACTAGACTACCACATGAATGAAAAATAAACTTCTGTTGAGCCAAGGCACTGAAATTTTGGCTTTGTTTGTTACAGCATCTAGTGTTTGCCCTAACTGATACACATGGCAACCAAGACCCACCACAATTTGTCCAGAGTCAAAGACCTGTATTCTAGCCCCAGTACAGGCTCTGACTTAATGTGTGACCTTAATGAAGCACTTCCCTCAAGGCTACATTGGAAAGGTAAGACGATTAGATTGGATCAACATTTTACAATCTGTATTTCAATTTCTGTCTTGAATATGTTGCTTGAATCTTCTTCAAAATAGGACTCCATGGCCAAATAAGGCAGGAAAATTTTGGATACTACATTCCCCCATTAGAGTTACATAAATATTCACTGAATGAAGGCTTTGAGACATCCTACGGTAAGGACTTTAACAATATTCATTAGATGGAGCTGACCACAGAACCTCTTAATTTTTTATGCATTGGGAGAAATTTATTTATACTTAGAGAGTAACTATAGTTAATTATACTGTATTGTATATTTGGAAGCTGCTAAGAGAGTAGATCTTAAAAGTTCTCATCACAACAAAATAAATCTGTAACTATGTATGGTGATAGATATTAACTAGACTTATTGTGGTGATCATTTTTCAAATGATACAAATACTGAATCATTACACTGTACACCTGAAACTAATATAATGTTATATGTCAATTATATCTCAATTAAAACAATACTTAGAGGAATACTAGTGTAGTAAGAAATGTAGTTTGGAGAATGGTGAAATAGAATCCTAAAGCTATTCAAAATTCTAAAAATGTTTTGCATGGTTCTCTACCTTACCAAATTTCCCATACACACCTCCAATCAGATTACCTCATTATTGCTACATATATGCAGCATATACCTCAACTGAGAGCTGGGAACATAGCACATTGTTTCCTGAAGCTGGAATGACCCTTCTCGCCTCTAAATCACTCCGAGTCTTTCTTACATTTCAAGGCTCAACTCAACTCTGTGCCTGGTCCATGAAGACTTCACAGTGTGATCTAGCCCACACCATACTTTTCTCTTACTCAACACATGTTAAACTGTGTGGACCTTCCATAGACATTTTAGGCTTGGACTCCCCTGAAAAGTTTCTTGAAGGAAAGTGTTTGTAGGGCAAGAGATAACTGGAAGGTGAGTTCCTTGAGCTATTTTGATATGCATTGCTTGAACAAAGACAAAATTCGACTGGAAACAGTCACAAACAAGAAATATGTGTATTTATTCCTTGGGGGAGAAATGGGAGAACAAACTTTGTGGTCCTTAGTCAAGAGAATCCATGAGGAGCAAATGAGGAGTGAGATGCAGTTCTCATTGGAAATTCCAAAGATAGTCTGCAAACAGGAAGAGGTTGTGTGTTGGGATGGTCTTCTAAGGTAGGTTTATGTTTAGCCAGGCTGAACATGCATTGACTGCATGGGTGTGGCTATGTATTCAGTTTGCCTCCTCTACATTATGATGGCATCTCCTTTGGCATTTTGGGATATCTGATCTACCAGGATAAACACCTGGGTGCCAGTTACATTTCATGTATTGCCCCACCACAGCCCAAAATAAAGTTCTGTTTTTAATGAAGTACTGGCTGTCCAAAATACTGACATATTTGAAAGAAAAAAATAAATAATTGAAACATAATAGAAGAGGAATGAATACTTTCTAACTCACTCTTCGAGGCCAGAATTACCCTGATACCAAGGCCAGACAAAGAATTCACAAGAAAGAAACTACAGAAAACTATATCCCTTATGAACATGGATGCAAAAATCCTGAACAACATACTGGCAAACCAAATCTAGCAACATATAAAAAGGATTATACATCATGACAAAATGAAATTTATCCCAGGAATTCAAGGGTGATTCAACATATGAAAATTAAGCAATGTAATACACCAGATTGATAAAATAAAGGACAAAACCACATTATCATCTCAATAGATGCAGAGAAAGCATGGACAAAATCCAACACCCTCTCATGATAAGAATTTTTAACAAAGTAGGAATAGGTGGGAACTTCCTCAACCTGATTAAAGGCATCTATGAAAAACTCACAGCTAACATCATAGTTAATGGGGAAAGACTGACAGATTTGTCTCTAAGGTCAGGACCAAGATCAGGATATTTGTCTCACCACTTCTAATCAGCATTGTAGTGAAGGAGCTAATCAAGGTACAAGGCAAGAAAAAGAAAAAAAAGTCATCAGATTGTTGAAACAAAATAGAGAGCCCAGAAATAAACCTTATGTGGTCAATTAACTTATGGCAATAATAGACAACAGGGAAAGAATAGTCTCCTCAATAAATGGTGTTGGGAAAACTGGACAGCCACATACAGGAGAATGAAACTGGACCATGATCTTACACTATGCACAAAAATTAACTTTCAATGAAGATTTGAATTTAAGACCTAAAACCATAAAACTCCCAGAAGAAAACATAGGCAGTAAGCTCCTTGACATAGGTCTTGCAACGATTTTTTGAGTCTGATACCAAAAGCAAAGGCAACAAAAGCAAAAATAAACAAATGAGACTAGATCAAACTAAAAAGCTTCCGCACAGCAAAGAAACCATCAACAAAATGAAAAGGCAACCTATGGAATGGGAAAATATATTTGCAAATTATATATCTAATAAGGGGTTAATATCCAAAATATATAAAGAACTCATAAAGCTCAATAGCAAAAACCCAAACAATCCAATTAAAAAATGGATAGAAGATCTGAACAGATATTTTTCCAAAGAAAACATATAGTTGGTTAACAGGTACATGAAAAGATGCTCACCATCACTAATCATCAGGGAAATGCAAATCCAAACCACAATGAGATATCACCTCACATGTGTCAGAATGGCTACTATCAAAAAAACAAGAAATAACATGGGAATTCTCTGGTGGTGCAGTGGTTAGGGCTCCACGCTTCCACTGCAGGGAGCACGGGTTCAATCCCTGGTCAGAGAACTAAGATTCCACATGCCACATGGTGTGGCCAAAAAAAGAAAGAAAGAAAGAACAAGAGTCGGCAGGGGGTGGAGAAAAGGGAACTTTTGTGCAGTGTTGATGGGAATATAAATTGATGCAGCTACTATGGAAAACAATATGAGGGTCCCTCAAAAAATTAAAAATAGAACTACCATATGATCCAGTACTTCCACTGCTGAGTATTTATCTGAAGAAAAGGAAAACCCTAATTTGAAAAGATAATGCATCTCATGTTCATTGCAGTATTTTTTACAATAATCAATACATGAAAACAATCACTGATGGATGGACGGATAAAGAAAATGTGATACACACACACACACACACACACACACACACACACACACACACACACACACAGGAATATTATACAGCCATAAAAAATGATATCTTGCCATTTGCGACAACATGGATAGACCTTGAGGGCATTATGCTAAGTGAAATGAGTCAGGCAGAGAAAGACAAATACTGTATGATCTCACTTATATGTGGAATCTAAACAAACAAACAAACAAACAAAAACAAGCTCATAGATACAGAGATCAGATTGGTGGTTGCCAAAGGGGAGGGGTAGGAGATGGGAGAAATGGGTGAAGGGGGAAAAAAGGCACAACTTTCCAGTTACAAAGTAAATAAATTATGGAGATGTAATGTACAGCATGATGATATTGGGTTGGCCAAAAACTTGTTTGGTTTTTTTTCCATAAGCTCTTACAGAAAACCCAAATGAACTTTTTGGCCAACCCAGTAGTTAATAATATTGTATTACAAATTTGAAAGTTGCCTAGAGAGTAAATCTTAAAAGTTCTTATGACAAGAAAAAAAAGTTTTCTAACTATGCATGGTGACCGATGTTAACTAGACCTTGTGGTGATCATTTCACAATGTACACAAATATTGAATCACTATGTTGTACACCTGAAACTAATATAATATTATATGTCAATTATACCTCATAACAACAACAAAATAAGTTTTAAAAGTTTATTTAATATTGTTAAGATGACAATACTCCCCCAAATTGATCTACATATTCAACACAATCTCTTTGAAAATTCCAGCTGGTATAGTTTCGGAAGCTGATCCTAACATGCATATGAAAATGCAAACAATCTTGAAAAAGTAAAACACAGTAAGAAGAATCACACTTCCTTCAAAACTTACTAAAAATTTACAGTAATCAAAACAGTGTGGTACTGACATTATAATAGACATATAGATCAACATAATAGAATTTAAAGTCTAGAAATAAACCCATACATCTATGGCCAACTGATTTTTGACAAGGATGCCAAAACCATTTAACGAAGAAAGAATAATTTCTTCAACAAATGGTGTGGGACAACTTAACACCCACATGCAAAAGAATGAAGTTGGGTCCTTCCCTCACATCATACAAAAACTAACTCAAAATGGAGCAAAGACTTAAATATCAGAGCTAAAACTGTGACACTCTTTGAAGAAAACATAAGGGTAAAGTTTCATGATCTTGGACTTATCACTAGATTCTTAGGTATGACATCAAAAGCACAAGTAACAAAAGAAAAATAGATATATTCTACTTTGTCAAAATTAAAAGCTTTTAGGCATAAGAGGACATTATCAAGAAAATGAAAAGAGAAGCAGAACAGGAGAAAATATTTGCAAATCATATATCTGATAAGTGTCTAGTGTCTAGAATATATAAAAAACTCATATCTCAAAAAAAAAAAGCAAATAATCCAATTAAAAGGTGGCTGAAGACACTTCCCAAATATATATACACACGAAAGATCAAGAACTGCCAAAGCAATCCTGAGGGAAAAAAACAAAGTTGGAGGCACAACCCTTCCTGACTTCAGACAATACTACAAAGCTACAGTAATCAAAACAGCATGGTACTGGCACAAAAACAGACAAATAGAGCAATGGAACAGAATAAAGAGCCCAGAAATAAACCCACACACCTATGGTCAATTAATCTATGACAAAGGAGGCAAAAATATACAATGGAGAAAAAGGCAGTCTCCTTAGCAAGTGGTGTTGGGAAAGCTGGACAGTTACATGTAAATCAATGAAATTAGAACATTCCCGTATACCATATACAAAAATAAACTCAAAATGGTTTAGAGACCTAAATGAAAGACATGACACCATAAAACTCCTAGAAGAGAACATAAGCAAAACATTATTGGACATAAATCATAGCAATATTTTCTGAGGTCAGTCTCCCAAATCAAAAGAAATAAAAGCAAAAATAAACAAATGGGACCTAATCAAACTTAAAATACTTTGCACAGCAAAGAAAACCATAAACAAAACAAAAAACCTACAGAGTGGGAAAAAATATTTGCAAATGATACAACTGACAAGGGGTTAGTATCTAAAATATACAAACAATGCATAAAACTCAGTCAAAAAACCAAACACCCTAATCAAAAAATGGGCAGAAGACCTAAATAGACATTTCTCCAAAGAAGACATACAGATGGCCAATAGGCACATGAAAAGATGCTCATCATCACTATTAGAGAAATGCAAATCAAAACTACAATGAGGTATCACCTCACACCAGTCAGAATGGTTATCATCAAAAAGTTTGCAAATAATAAATGCGGGAGAGGGTGTGGAGAAAAGGGAACCCTTCAAAACTATTGGTGGAAATGTAAATTGGTGCAGCCACTATGGAAAACAGTGTGGAGATTCCTTAAAAAACTAAAAATAGGCTACCATATGATCCAACAATCCCACTCTAGGCATATATCTGGAAAAGATGAAAACTCTAATATGAAAACATACATGCACTCCAATCTTCATAGCAGCACTATTTACAACAGCCAAGACATGGAAGCAACCCAAGCACTCATCAACAGATGATTAGTTTAAGAAGATGTGGGGGGTGTGTGTGTGTGTGTGTGTGTGTGTGTGTAATATACACACACACACACACACAATGGAATATTAGTCACCCATAAAAAAAGAATGAAATATTGCCATTTGCAGCAACATGGATGGACCTAGAGAATATCACACTAAGTGAAGTCAGACAGAGAAAGACAAATACCATATGATATCACTTATTTGAGGAATCTAAAAAATAATACAAATGATTCTATATACAAAATAGAAATAGACTCACAAACATAGAAAACAAACTTATGGTTACCAAACCGGGAAGGGAGGGGAGAGGGATAAATTAGGAGTATGGGATTAACAGATACAAACTAATATACGTAAAATAGATAAGCAACAAGGACCTACTGTATAGCCCAGGGAACTATATTCAATATCTTGTAATAAACTATAATGGAAAATAATCTGAAATTTTAAAATATATATATATGTATAACTGAATCACTTTACTGTACACCTGAAACTAACACAATATTGTAAATCAACTATACTTCAGTAAAAACCAAGAAAAGTTAGAAAATATTTTGAAAAATATTGTTAAAAATTGTTAAACTTGTTAAAAATAAAAATCTAATATCAAAATTTATGGGATGCAGCTAAAGTAGGGATTAAAGGGATACTTTTAAACACCTATATCAGGAGACAATCAAGTTCTTAAAACCATTTGAATTGTATACTTACAGTTGGTGAATTTCGTTGTATGCAAATTATACCTCAGTAAAGCTGTTAAAATGTGAAAAAATATATATATACAAATCACCAACAATCAATCACATGAACAGACGTTCAACATCACTTGTCATTAGGGAAATGCAAATCAAATCCACAATGAGATACCACTTCACATCCACTAGGATGACTATCATCAAAAGACAGATAATAACTAATGTTGGCAAGTATGTGGAGAAACTGGATTTCTCATATATTGCTGTTGGGAATGTAAAATGGTGCAGCTGCTTTGGAAAAACTGTTTGGCAATTCCTCAAAAAGCTAACCGTAGATTTATCATATGACTCAGCAATTTTACTTCTAGGTATATACCCAAGAGAATTGAAAACATATATCCACACAGATGTACACAGATATTCATAGCAATTTTATTCAGCCAAAAAGTGGAAACCACCAAAACTTCCATCAACTGATGAATGGATAAACAAAATCTGGTCTAGCCATACAGTGGGTTATTACTGAGTCATAAAAAGAAATGAAATATTAATTTATGCTACAACATGAACGAACCTTGACACATAATGCTAAGTGAAAGAAGCCAGACACAGAAGGTCACATCCTGTATGATTCTATTTATATAAAATGTCCAGAAAAGGAAAACCCATAGAAATATAAAGCAAAGCACTGGTTGCCAGCATCCAAGGGAGGGAGGAATGGGGAGTAACTGTTAATGAGAATGGAGATTCTCTTTGGGGCAACGAAAATACTCTGGAATTAGATAGTTATACAGTGGTGATAGCCGCACTTCTTTGTGAATATAGTAAAACCCACTAAATTGTATACTTCTAAAGATGAATTTCACAGGATGCACATTCTGTCTCAAAAAAAAATCATAGAAGACATGTTCATTCCTTGGAAAGAATCCCAGCAACATGACTTGGGACAAGGTACCTAGATTTTAGGACATTATTTCTTCATTTGCCAGTTAGACATAATACCATCATCTCCACAAGCTTGTGGCTAAGTCAGTATATGTGATGTTCTGAGCCCTGTGCTCTTCATCCTGTTTGTTAGTACTCTCAGTTGAATCTGAATCCTTCTTCTTTTTTTAATGGTATTGCCCTCTGTCCAATCTAGCCTCATCTAAGCCACTAGATGTTTTTCAGGTTCTTTGGTTTGGTTTGGTTTGGTTTTATATATGCCCTCTCCCTTTCTGAAAGTCCTCTCCCTAGAGAAAGTAACATTCACTGAGGACCTATTATGTGCCAGACCCTGGTGTAAAATACCATAATTTAGGCCCCCAGACAATGACCTGGGTCAGCTGTATTTATTTCTACTTTAAAGAATAGACACTGAGGCCTGGCTTACAAAATTCTCTGTAAGTCACACCATTAAGAAGAGTAGGATGTTGGATTTAGATGGGCCTCAGTTCAAACCTGCCTCTCAACAAATTTGATATCTCCCATTAATTACCTAAGCCTCCTGATCTTTGGTTTCCTTATCTATAAAGCAGGGACAATGGGAGAAACTTCGCTGTGAAGTGGCTTTGAAAATTTAATGATACAGAAGATGCACTTAGCACAGATCCTGAAATACAAGTTAACTATTGTTCCCTTACATTAATCTGACTGGTGGCTAAATTTGGATTAGAAGCTGTGGCATTCCAAAGCCTTCTCTCCCACTTCCCCATGTTGCCTCTTCTCTTTTCTGTACCTTCCAAGCAACTCGCCCTATCAGTTGACAAGCAGACTGTGTATTGAAATGTGAGTCAGCAGGGAGGACTAAGAACAAATTATCAATAGGCATACACATCCAGTTTCCCCCAAACTTGTCACTTGTCAATCACAGAGCTTCTATCATTCATGGATGCTCCCATGCTGCTCTCTCTCTCTCTCTCTCTCACACACACACACACACACACACACACACAGAGTTTTCTTACTTTTTCTGAGTAACCAGCCTTAACAGCTTCCTGGAAAAAGGGATACAGCTTGAATCAGAGTTTCACTGGAATGTCCCCAGAAAGTCTCACTTCTTTGGCCTTTCACAAAAACTCCGAGCCACAATCAAAAAGTTTGCACAAGCCTCTCCACTCCCTCTGTGTCTTCTAGTAAACTGGTTTCTGGCCTCTCACAGCTACATCTGTTCTTAGTGGAATGTGCTTATCAATCTTACTCCCGGGGAATGAGTCCAACAGCCTGGTGCCCTGGTGGCTGAGGAGGCTTATACAAGCTTGTGACATGTCACCAACAAGTGGGTTGACATGGGATTTCAATTTTTTATCTTCTGGTAACTTCCATAAGACTCAGAATTCCTCCCCACATGCACCCACACTTCCAGATTCATTCTCTTTTTCTGTCTCAATCCCACTTGCTTTCCCGATCAGTCTATTAGCATCAATTGAGCGTTAGCTCTCACTATGATCATTTTTGTGTTGCTATTGTAGCTTACAGCAATCACTGGTCCAGCTGGACTCCCTGGTAGCTCAACAAAAGGATTTACCATTCCCCAGAAGGCGCTATGGAGTGGCAGAGGGCTTTAGGGTTGGACACCTCTGGCTTTGAATCCAGCTTTCAATTCTGAGGGAACTTGAATATGGTTCTTCTCTTGAACCTGTATCCTCATTTGTAAAAGGTAGCTATTAGTCCCCACATAGCCAGATTTTTGGTGGGAAATAAATGAAGTGATATAATAGGCTCCATGGCAATTATGGACATTGTCATTGCTGTTGTTGCTCTCAGGATTCCAAGAACCACCTGATAGGAACATACTTCAAAGCACGCTCTCAGCGCAAACTGTTACATCAGTGTTAAAAAATTAACCAGGAGATGTCTAAACCTCAAGGGTATACAACGCTTTATATGCAGACACCCAACTCCTAGAACTTGAGTCTAAAGAAATAATTGTGGATATAGGGCAAAGATTTAGCTACAAGAATGATCATCACTTTTTTTTTTTTTTTGGCCGAGCTGAACAGCACATAACTAGGATCTTAGTTCCCTGACCAGGGATCAAACCCATGCCCCCTGCAGTGGAAGCATGGAGTCCCAACCACTGGACTGCCAGGAAAGTCCTGATCACCACATATTATTGTTAATGACGCTGAAAAATTAGAAACAACCTAAACATGAAAAATGACTTCTTATATAGACTATGGAACTCCAATTCGGTAGACAACTAGCAACCCTTTAAATGTGGTAAAAGAATGCTAATGACATGGAAAGGTGTTGACTGTATATATGGTGGAAGTTGCAAAACACAGTTACAAAACAGAATCTAGAACATGGTCCTGATTTTATCTGAAGGAAGGGCTGAAGAGGACATTTGAGTGTATAGAGAAAAGGCCAAAAGGATAATGATTAAAATGTTTGAAGTGGGTATTCTCTTGCAATATTTATTTTTCTATTTTGTATTTTCTAAATTTTTGATAATGAAAATATTGAGGAAAAAATTAACTTTTGGGGTAAGTTTTATTGAAGCAAAACATACACATCGAAAAGTTGCACAAATTCTGGTACAACTTGATGAATTTTGATAAAGTAACATACCTGTGTAATTAGCATCAGCTCATGAAACATAACTTTTACCAGCACCCCAGTCATTACTCGCCCCACACGGATAACCACTATTCTGATTTCTAATAGTCTAGACTAATTTAGTTTGATTTTAAGCACTTTACAAATGGATTCATCCCATATGCTTTGTACAGTCTGTCTTCTTTCATTAACATTGTCCGTGAGTGTCCACGTTGCTGTATGTAATAGTAGTTCATTCATCCTCAACCCTGTATTCTGTTATATGAACATACAAACACAATTTATCTACCTATTCTTCTCTCAGTGTACATTTGTGTTATTACTTGTTTTTGGTATTATAAATAATGCTGCTGGGAACATTCTAGTTCCATCTTTTGTTGAACTTATGTATGCATGGAATTGCTGGTCAGAGAAAATGTGTATGTACAGTTTCATAGACACTGTCAAACTATTTTCCCAGATAGTTGTTCCAAAACACACGTCCACTAGCAGAGTGTAAAAGTTCTGCGTACTCGACTCCAGTCACATGTCAACACTTGGTACTGCCTGGTGTTTTCATTTTGGCCATTTCTAGTGGCATCACCTTAAGGCTTTAATTTACATTTCCCAAATAACTAGTGGAATTAATATCTCTTCAAATGTTTATTGCCATTGGATACTCTCTTTTGTGAAGTACTGTTCAACTCCTTTGCCTATTTTTCTATTAGGTTTCCTGCTTTTTTCATATTGACTTGTAAGAATTCATATACTCTGTATACAAGTTATAACAGATGCATGTACTGCAAACATCTTTTCCCATTGTGTAGACTTGATTTTTTTCAATCTCTTAATGGTGTCTTTTGATGAAAGAGAGTCTTAGTATTAGTGCCCAGTAGTTCTGTAGGATCCTTGCTGTGTCCCCTGGCAAATGTGAGCCCCTGATCATTTTCCAGAGGCAAGAAAGGCAAACCCAGAATCAGAATGAGTCTCTATCCCTGTGAGGATGAACTACTAGTCCTCCCAGAAGGAAAGAAGCCAGTAGTATTATTACCCCACCCGCAGTACTACTTTTGTTATCTGAGTCCTTGAGAAAGTCATGCCAAGATGGGATTAAGTGTGCAAAGATTTTCATTTAAGAAAATGGAGACAGAGCTGCAAACAACTGGGAGAGCCATCAGACCACAAATGCAGGAGACCCCAAGTGTTGGAGTAAGGAAAGAAAGCTTGGGTAAAAGCATCCTAGACTGTCATGGAACATTTCGCAAGGCTGTCAGGGAGTCCTTGAGCTGAAGTCAGTTGTCAGACTTCAGAGTTATCCCACATCACTCAGAAATGGATCTGCCTCAGTATCCTGGCCACGCTTAGTCATTGCTGGCAGCAGCCCGTGGGAAGCATGGTCTCAGCCCAAACACAGTGAAGGATTTCAGAGCACAGTGGGCCCCTGGTCAATTACACTCCCTGTAGTTCACGTTCTGGTAGATGCCCTCTCTTAGCCACCACAACAAGGTAGAGAACAGGGGAGAAGAAGTAGCGGTAAATGGGGAAGGTGACTAATATGTTCATTTTTAAAATACTGAGTTTGATACATCTTTTCCTCTTAGCTATTCAGTAACCAGCAAAATATACATAATTCAGCAAGTGGGTCTGGGTTGCTCAAATAAGACATTAGGGAGTGACCCCTAGAAGAGCTTTGAGAGAAAAGGACCCTCAGGTATCTCCTTATAGGAGATATAATTGTACAAAGGGAACCCAGGGTTTTCAGTGACTTCCTGTTCTTTCTACCCAAAGCTCTTTCCGCTCAGTTGAGATGGTGGAGAGCAGAGCGGGAAGAAAGAGATAGAGGCCTTGTGTAGTAGACCATGGGGCCATGCCCAGACTTAGGGCCCCTCATTATTAAACACCTCCCCAAACATGAGAGCCCAAGATTGCTGACATGTTTCTGCTCTATTTGTTTCAGCAGAGCAAATTGGTTTTTCCCATCTTAAAACTGAATGTGGCCAAAAGTAATTTGTATCACTATTTCAATAAGAATTTTAGAGGGAAGCCAATGTGCATTCATTATACATATGAGTGAGCTTGCACACATGCTTACACACACACACACACACACACACACACACAGTACAAGGATATGAGCAGTCAGATGTGGTCAATCACAGAATCTATGCTCTGCAATCTGGAAGAGAGCGTGTGGGCCCACAAGTCAGGATTAAACACCATAGCGACCAAGTCACTGAAGCTTGCCGAGTCAGACAGCAATTTCTGCTTAATAGAGCCCTTAGGTCTCAATAATTGCTTTGAAATCCACACATCAGCATGCAGTTCTCATACTGGGGAAGCCAGAAATCCAAGCGTGAGGACAGAACAGACAACCTCTCCTATGCACATTCTACCTCCTTCTCAGCATCTGTAAATGTGCATCTGAGACTATCCTTTTAGTACTGTCCAGTCACACACACTCACCTTTTGAAGTTTCAAGGCAGATTGGGCTGGTTTGTGGACAAGAGCAAGAAGTGGCCCCTGAATTAAAATTCGGCTTTTGCTAACAGAGCTGCCACTGAACCATACAACCAACAAGAAAAGGGCACCTCGTTCTCAAGACGCTTTTCTTCTTATGTCTGAAAATTGTCATAATATACTAACTTTGTTAAACAATTTAACAAAGCCACCTTTCAGAAAAAAACTGTTGTAATAAATATGCAAATTATTAATGTTTACTTTTTGAATGGAAAATGTGGCAGGATTCAACATAGACAACAGTACATGGCAGCCGTCTCATCTCAGCACCCAGGAATTGTCCTTCTTCTGCTCTTTGTTTTCACACTGCTGAATTTAACATACTACATTTACATGACTACTACTTGTTAGGAAAACAGCTATTCCAGCAGGCCAGGTTCTGTGCCAGGAATTGCACAGCTGTAGATGCTCAGGGTCTATCTGGAATGACAAGCAGAGCCTGGGGGGATAGAGGAGGCAAAGACTTCCAGCATCAGAGATACTCGAGAAACCTCAACAAACGTGGAGAACAAGGGAGCCTAGAACACTGTGCCCCAGATGCTTGCAGCCTAGAAGCTGCTCTGTGCCTGGCTTTCTTCCTTGGCCTCTGTCTTTCTGGCTCTTTCCAACTTTCCCTACTCCACTTCTCCTCACTCCCAGGGTCCCTCCGCAGCAGCAAATGTGGCTGCTTGAACAGAGAGCTCATTGGTTGGGAAACGGTAGTAGCCAGCATTGAGAAAGAGAGTGCTCTCCCCTTCTCTCCTGGACCAGTGGTGGTCACCATGGGGCCGAGCCCAGCCTGGCCAGACAGTGTCCAGGAACACATGCCTCTCACTCTGCAGGGCACTGCTCAGGAGCCTCAAGAAGAATTATGGAAACTCTGATCTAGAGTCCTGGATTAGAGTTTTAGTAATCTTTTTTTTTCTCCCCATATTTAAAATAATACAACACGGGAGAGTTCCCTGGTGACCTAGTGGTTAGGATTCTAGGCTTTCACTGCCGTGGCCCAGGTTCAATCCCTGGTTGGGGAACTGAGATCCCACAAGCCATGCAGCATGGCCAAAAAAAGACCCAAACAAACAAACAATAAAAATTTAAAAAAAATTATGGAAAAATAACAAAAAGAATTAAGAAGATAAGTTTCCCTTAATCTCATTAACCAGAGATAAGTTGCCTATTTTTTGTTCTGATTACAGAAATAATACATGTAGTCATTATAGAGAAATCTGAAAAATAAACAGAAATATTAAGGAAAAAACTATTTTATGTATCATTCAGCATCATTTTAATTTGTTCTTTGTCTTTTTTCTGTGTACACCACTTTAAAAACAAATGAGGGGGCTTCCCTGGTGGCGCAGTGGTTGAGAATCTGCCTGCCAATGCAGGGGACACGGGTTCGAGCCCTGGTCTGGGAAGATCCCATATGCCGCGGAGCAACTGGGCCCGTGAGCCACGACTACTGAGCCTGCGCATCTGGAGCCTGTGCTCTGCAACAAGAGAGGCCGCAATAGTGAGAGGCCCGCACACCGCGATGAAGAGTGGCCCCCACTCGCCGCAACTAGAGAAAGCCCTCGCACAGAAACGAAGAACCAACACAGCTAAAAATAATAAATAAATAAATAAATAAATTTATAAAACAAAACAAAACAAAACAAATGAGGGACTTCCCCGGTGGCGCAGTGGCTAAGACTCCATGGTCCCAATGCAGGGGGCTCGGGTTTGATCCCTGGTCAGGGACTAGACCCCACATGCATGCCGCAACTAAGAGTTCGCATGCCACAACTAAGGAGCCCCTGTGCTGCAACTAAGGAGCCTGCCTCCTGCAACTAAGACCTGGTACAACCAAATAAATAAATAAATATTTAAAAAATAACCACCACAAAACAAATGGGATTATACCATATATATGGTTTACTGTGGGTTTCTTTTTTCATTTATTTTTATTCTATGAGCATTTTCCCAGTAATTTTAAAATTTATTTCTATTTCTTTTCTTTTTTAAAAATTTATTTATTTTTGTCTGCACTGGGTCTTTGTTGCTGGGTGCGGGCTTTCTCTAGTTGTGGCAAGCAGGGGCTACTCTTTGTTGAGATGCGCAGTCTTCTCACTGTGGTGACTTCTCTTGCTGCGGAGCACGGCTCTAGGCACATGGGCTTCAGTAGTTGTGGCACGCAGACTCAGTAGTTGTGGTTGCACGGGTACAACTGTGGTGCACAGTTGATCTGTGGCCTGTGGGATCTTCCTGGACCAGGGCTCGAACCCGTGTCCCCTGCATTGGCAGGTGGATTCTTAACCACTGTGCCACCAGGGAAATCCTCTATTTCTTTTTTGCTTTTAAATGTTATTCTTATTGTTCATTTATTGATTTTGGAATGGGTCATATATCTACATTGTACAAAATTTGAAAAATATGAAAGAACATAAAGTGAATAATATATTTTCCCTTCATTCCTATTCCCCAAAGGAGCCATTATCATTAACAGCTTTTTATGTCCTTCCTGAGATAGTCTATAAATTAACACACACACACACACACACACACACACACACACACACACACATTAGTAGTATATTAGTTTTTGTGCTGTACTTTTTTCATTTCTTATATTGAGTTTTATTTAATATACAAAGTTCCACAGTAGTCATGAGGTAAATGAAGTACCTCTTTCTTTTTAACAGCTGCATAGTATGCTACTTTTTTTCTTTTTTTTTTTTGGCCACGCCATACAGCATGTGGGATCTTAGGTCCCCCCCACTGCATTGGAAGTCTGGAGTCTTAACCACTGGACCACTAGGGAAGTCCCTAGTATGCTACTTTTGATAGCTGTGCCATCTTGTATTTACCCAATGTTCTATTGGTAGACACTTAGTTGTTTCCAGCTTTTGCCACTGAAACAATACTGTAATAACTCTCCTTGTACATATATCATGAGACACAAATGCAAATGTATCTGCAGGAAAAGTTCCTAAAAGTAGAAGTCTTGGGTCCCAAAGTTTGTGTATTTTAAAATTTGATAGAAATTGCCACTCATTGCAGCACTATTTACAGTAGTCAAGACATGGAAGCAACCTAAATGTCCATCGATAAATGAATAGATAAAGAAGAGGTGGTATATATATATATATATATATATATATATATATATATATATATACAATGGAATATTACTTAGCCATAAAAAAGAATGAAATATTGCCATTTGTAGCAACATGGATGGACCTTGAGATTATCATACTAAGTGAAGAAAGCCAGACAAAGACAAATATCATATGATATAGCTTATATGTAGAATCCAAAAAAAAAAAAAAAGATACAAACGAACTTTTTTGCAAAACAGAAATAGATCCAAAGGCACAGAAAACAAACTTATGATTATCAAAGGGGAAAGGGGGGCAGGGAAGGATAAATTAGGAGTTTGGGATTAACATATACACAATATATATATAAAATAACCAACAATAGATAACCTACTGTAAAGCACAGGGAACTATACTCAATATTTTATAATAACCTATAAGGGAAAATAATCTGAAAAAGAATATATATATGTGTATATATGTTTGTGTGTGTATGTACATGTATAACTGAATCACTGTGCTGTACACCTGAAACTAACACAACATTGTAAATCAACTACACTTCAATAAAAAAAAAAAAATTACCAGTCATCTTCCAAGAAGGGTGTGGAATTTATCTTTCTACTTGCGGAGTATGTGGGCCTCCTATATGGCCCTGATAATCCTCATCTGGTATTCATGTCCTTAAGTGTTCTCCGCCCAC
The DNA here is from genome assembly GCF_949987535.1 of Balaenoptera acutorostrata. Classification (NCBI taxonomy): domain Eukaryota; kingdom Metazoa; phylum Chordata; class Mammalia; order Artiodactyla; family Balaenopteridae; genus Balaenoptera; species Balaenoptera acutorostrata. Next base: position 44,744,328 of record NC_080072.1, on the reverse strand, counting down.
ATTAAATCAGAGCTTTTACTGTATTTAAGAGAATTTATACCTACTTTCTTGTGAACCATATATTTTCTCTAAATACAGTGGACTCTCTGTATCCACAGGGAATTCGTTCCAGGATCCCTACAGATACCAAAATCCACAGATGCTCAAGTCCCATATATAAAGTGATGTAGTACTTCCATATAACCTATACACATCCTCCTGCATACTTTAAATCATTTCTAAATTATTTATTATACCTATACAATGTAAATGCTATGTAAATAGTTGTAAATACAACATAAATGCTGTATAAATAGTTACTGGTGCAAGGCAAAGTCAAGTTTTGCTTTTTGGAATTTTCTGGAATTTTTTCAAATATTTTCCATCTGTGGTTAGTTGAATTACGGTATCTCCACAGATACGGAAGATTGACTATGAATCATTTTTCGTGGAGGCATGATATTCCACTATATAAGTTTAATGTTACTAATTTAACCATTCATCTATTATTAGACACTGAAGTAAATTTCCATTATTTTGGCATTAGCAATACTGGGATAAACATCACAAATCTGTGTTCATATAGCTGGTCATTTCCCGAAAGGAGGTTGTTATAAAGAAATTACTGGGCCAAAGTGCATTATGAGACAGATATGTATAACACAGCGGTCTAGAAATCTAATTTTTTAAGGCTCCTTATACGAAGTGGCAAACTCCTTTTCATAAAAGTTCTGTTAATGTATACTCCTACCCATCTCAACCTCATCCTTCACTGAAGCCAGTATTATCATTTAAAAAATAAAAAAACATGTTGCTAATCTAAAAGACAAAAAATGGCCTTGTGCTACCAGTACTGCTTTTGAAAAGCAACCTCGTGGAGAACCCTAACTGAAACTGGGGTTGCATCAAGGCATGATTAGCCAGTTGGGGTATCTCAGGGCCTCTGGCATCATCCCAAATTCCCACTGTCATCTGAATGTCACCTGACATGAACCTACCTTGGACAATAGCAAAAGCAAAGGCAGCTGTTAGGGTTGTGAGGACCATAGAAGCTGGGACCCTACTGCTCAAAGCTTTGGCTACAACAGATGCCAGGTTTCTGGGGCAGCTCTGATTACACATATTCTGGTCATAATCCCCCAAGCACACGCATGTTTGTCAGACCTTGTGTCCCCAGATGGGGTGTGGAAAATGTGGATGCAAATCTCATTACCCATGCATTGCCTTGGCTCACACTCCCCAAGCCCGGAACAGCAGGGCAGGCATTTAGGACTATCAGGACATCCCTATGAAAGGAGGGTGGTTGGAGCCTAGGGCCCTGTCAGCTAGCTAGGGGGCAAAAGGCTCCTGACAGAAGAGCCCAGGCCCCCAGGGCTGTGAATTTCCTCTTCGTGGAGGTTTGGAATCCTCCAGGGCTCAGGAGGCTCTTTGAGAAAGATTCACACTAAGAGAGTCCATGTGGTAATATTTAGGCTGCAGGGCTCCCTTCCTGCCCAGTGCCAGTCCGTCCCACTGAGCACTAGGGATCCTGCCCTCTTATCTGACATGACCTCCCGATCCTGCCCTGAACATTCTCCCAGGCTCAGAGCCAGCCCTTGACTTGCTGGCCCTGCTTCCAGCATGTGACAGCACCCAGTTTCCCTGCCTGCTTTTCTCACTTGGAACAGGTGGATTGCAGGCCTTCCCCAGGAACTTGGGATATTAACAGAAGTAGGAAACTATCAGCCTGCTTCCCACAGCTCGAGTTAATTTGGATACTTTGGGACGAGGCACACCAGAGACCCTTAGCAAAGACTTGGCTTTCCTGAGACAGTGGCTATAAGTCACCCCTTCCAGTTCCTGTATGTGTAGTGACTTCATGGTCCAAACAAACCCAATCAAGACATCAGACAAAGTAGGGTTATCTCTCATTGTACTACTTCAGAAATTCTCTTAAAGTTAAGATATTATTAAGCAAATGGTTTTTAGGTAGGGGAAGATCACTTATAAATAGGATATAAGGTAAAAGTTCTCAAAATGTTAATCTCCATCTTTTTTTCTTTCTGGGAACTTCCTGACCTTTTTCATAATAAACAAAATCATCTATGTGGCCTTAAGAAGTAAAGGTATTGAGGGGGTGGGTTTGTAGAGCATTTAATATTAACCAATATAAGTGATGGGGCCAAGAGGTGGCTTCACTGTATCCTCCTCACTAATTGTGCAAACTCAGCTTCCAGACAAATTCCCAGCCCCACTTCCCAACAAGATTGCTTCCTCTCTACAAATCCCCTCACTTACCCCGAGGCAGCAGAGCAAGATTGTACTGTTTAGTGATTCTATTTCCAATGGGCCAAACATGCACATAGTAGGCCCTCTGTAGTGTTTGCTCTGCCTCATAAACTCATTGAATCCTCCAAAAAACAAAAAGACCTTCAAATATCTGGAGAAACTATCAAGTTTTATCTAAACTTTCCAAACCCTTCAACTACATCCAGGTGATATCATTTGTTTGTTCATTCATTCATTTATCCAATCATCCATTCATTCATTTGATAATTGCCTACCCTGGGCTAAGCACTGTGACAATCAATTAACTAAGGAACTATGGAAAGACAGAGAAACATGACTCAGTAAAATGGAGTTGACTTCTGTATTTCATTAAATAATTATTTTAATTTGTTCTGTTTTTTAATCTACTACAAATTGAGGGAATCTAACCCAACCTTTTAAGCTAATGTTTATTTTCTTTTTCCCATTTTCCTAGGTTACCTAAGTAAGTGTTGTCATTATGAGTTCAAATTCTCAACTATAATATACTATAGGTAAAATTATAAATTCCTGATCTATGCTCTGATTCCAGGGCATTCGTTAGCTATAATGAAAAACAAAAAGATATGTTTATCTATATATATTTTTTCTTTTATTTTAAAGCTAATACTAGTTTTAAATGGAAATAGAACAAAAAGGTGAAGTAAAGAAAACCCAGAAAGCGCAAAGGCATTACTCCTTTTTGGTGCTGAGTATAATATAGGTGGTTCTGCAATTCAGAGCCAGTTGCACTCCAAAAGGGCACTTATAACTCAATTGCTCGGAATGCAGATCTTGTTTCCCAAAGGCAGAAACAATTGCACGCATAGGGATTAAGCCCCTCCACCCCTAGAAAATCTAGTGAAGGGAGAAACACAAACTGAAGCCAACATGCTGTACATTTCCCACTGAATACTGTTAGGAGACATGCTATGGCTACACACAAAATAGGAAAGCAACAAAATTCAATAAGAAAATTCTTTTAACTTATTTTTCTAGTTCTTGATTATAAGTGGGTATTATTCATTCATTCATTCATTCAAAATACATTTATTGGGGTTTATTTAGAAAGAGATTTTAAAAACCATGTTGGCAAAATTTGCAGACATTCTTTTTTTTTTTTGGGCCACGCCTTGTGGCTTATGGGATCTTAATTCCCCGACCAGGGATCAAATTCATGCCCCCTGCAATGGAAGCACGGAGTCCTAACCACTGGACTGCCAGGGAATTCCCTTGCAGAGATTCTAAAAGGGACTTCTGGGCACTGTCAAGGCACTTGGAGAGTTATGCTGCTTCTTTAATTATGAGTAATTTCATTTTTGAATGTATTGTTTTTCTTTTCCTTGATGTAGGTAAACTACCAACAATATTTATGCACTGACTGGCATGAGCATGGCCACTTTGGGGGTTGTCAGCCAAATGAAACCAAGGTTATTGTTGAGGAATTTTCCAGAGATAACTGGGCAAGAGCTAGAAAACAATGGAAGGAACTCTAAGATCTCACTGTTACGTAACTAAACTAAAACAATTACCTATGTACTGGAAAAGCAATGAAAAGAGGGATATATTAAGTGTCTACTTGTAGCAATAAACAAGACAGACATGTTTTTATAATTCTACATGACACAAAAGAAAGAAGGGGATGGGAAGGAGACATGAGTCAGCATATTCCCTGTGTTGGCCTCCACAAGTTCTTCTCAGCCAGGGTGTGTCATTTGATTTCAGAGAGAGATCTGGGAAAAGGAGGGAAGAGGCAAGTTCTCTGTGTCGGAGGTACTAGAAGAAGCACCCTACTGCTGTCTCTTTGAGTTAAGGGTGCTTGAACTGGTCATCCAAACTCCAAAAGCATCTATATGCCTTGATGAAAACATAATTGCCTTAGAACAATTGCATAAATTGTGAAGAGATGAAAAGTAAAAAATAAATATTAGTAACCATTGTATTGTTCCCCCACCTTATATTACAGGATAATTCAGCACTGTTCTCCATGTTAAAAGGCTCCACAGTAGATCAATCAGTCTATCAGTCAGGCCTTTGTTGAGCTCCTTGGGAAGGCATAATAGAAAACAATCCCTCAGGGAGCTCACAATCAAATAGAGAAGGAAACATTATTAAATAATAAATAACTCAAAATAATAAATATTACAGGTGTGGAAAGGGATGGTCTCTGTTCCAGTGAGGCGCTGGATCTCCCCACGTCAGGACACAATGAGAGGACTTTGCTGATGTGTGATGCTTAGGCTGAATTCTGAACCATTAGTAGAAATTAGCCAGGTAAAAAAAGAATGGCACAGCTTTCCAAGCACATGAAAGCTGTGTGGGTAGGTCCTGAGGCAGAAGACAGCTTAGCATGTTTGAGGAACTGGGAGAGATCTTGTGTGGCCAGTGGGAAAAGAGTAAGAAAGAAATTAGTTCAAATTGAGGCTAGAGAGCTAGGCTAGATTACGTAGGTTGGCCAAATTGAGAATTTTAGATTTTATTCTAAAAGTAATAGGGAATCATTAAATTCATTAAACTGCTTTAGGTTAGAGAGGAGGAATAGTTTCAGAGCAAGAAAATTATTTAGGTTTACATTTTTAAATGATCATTTTGGGGTCTTCCCTGGTGGCGCAGTGGTTGAAAATCTGCCTGCCAATGCAGGGGACACGGGTTCGAGCCCTGGTCTAGGAAGATCCCACATGCCGCGGAGCAACTGGGCCCGTGAGCCACAACTACTGAGCCTGCGCGACTGGAGCCTGTGCTCCGCAACAGGAGAGGCCACCACAGTGAGAGGCCCGCGCACCGCGATGAAGAGTGGCCCCCGCTCGCCACAACTAGAGAAAGTCCTTGCACAGAAACGAAGACCCAACACAGCCAAAAATAAGTAATAAATAAAATTTTTTTTTTTAAAAAAAAGATCATTTTGCGGGTGGGACTTCCAGAATGGTGGAGTAAGGAGCTCAGTGGGCCCTCTTCCCAGCAAAACGTCAGTGTAACTGGAGAAAATTATTTTAAGAAAACAATTAAAAGTCTCTGGAAATTGTCTTAAAGACATACAGCAAACGGAGAAACATTCATTTAAGAAAATCTACTAAATCTTGGTAAGAATAGTGAGCTATCACTCCCTCCTTTATACACATGTTATGGAAACTCTACCCTAGGTATTCAACTCCAGGCAGAAAGAGCTGTCAAGAAGCAGCCAAGAAAGTGGGGACTACCTCTCCCCTCAACCCCCAATCTGGGGTTATAGGTTCAACCCAGAGGGGGAATGCTGCTGGGGCTTCTCATCCACCACCACCACACCACACCCCAACCTTGTATTGCAGAGGCTCTATTCTATTCCATTCAGCTCCACTCATAGAATAGAAATTCTACCCTAGGCATAGAAGGCTGAGAATACTAGGAGTCAAATCATCCCCCACCCTCACCCCCACCCCATGTACTCACAGAGCAGAGTCTCCATGCTAGGAGAGTCAAGCCACGAAGATAAGGGATTGCTACTTCCCTCCCCTCCACTCCCAGTCTCCTCTTGTACAGCAGGAGTATCACCAAAATAAAAGTTGGTCTCCACCCCCAGTTAGATGCAGTGGCACAGGGTTATGCCTGGGAGGAGAGGTAGGCCATGAGATGAAGAACTTTGCAGGTCTGCCTGAGGGGACTGACTGGAACAGAGTGGAGAACTCCTTGCCTAAGAAGGTTGTCAAAAACCAAGAAGACTAGGTGGAGAACAATGAAGAGGAGGCTAGTAGCTCCATTATACAAACCAAATAATAAAGCAGACACAAGTTTAATAGAGAGAACCAGGGAAAGAGATAGCCAAGAAGAAGCCTCCTGGGATCACAGTCAACTCTGGGGTCAGGAAGGCTGTGTGCATGTGCAAGGCTGCACCTATGCAGGAGCAGTCAGAGTAGGACATGGGGCAGACTTGAAAGCATTCCCTGAGCCACATATAGACCCATCAATACAAGGTGAAGCTTCAATAGAGTAAGGGGATTAAATACAGGCATACCTTGGAGATATTGCAGGTTCGGTTCCAGACCACCACAATAGAGTGAATACCACAATAAAATGAGTCACACAAATTTTTTGGTTTCCCAGTACATATAAAAGTTATGTTTACATATATGTACTCTAATGCTATGTCTAAAAAAACATTATGTCTAAAAAAACAACATGCACAATTTAATTTAAAACACTTTATTGTTAGAAAATGTTAACCATCATCTGACAATGCAGGGTTGCCACAAACCTTCAATTCGTAAAAAAATGCAATATTTGCAAAGTGCAATAAAGCAGATGTCTGCCTGTACACATATGACCAAACACAGGAACAATAAGCTACTCTGCCGCAGAGACAATGCCTAAGAAGCCAATCTTAAAAATGAAATCACACCCATCACTGGCAATCTGGAAGAATGTGTGATGCACAAGACTGCACCCTCTCGGGAGTGATTAGAGAAGGAACATCCAAGTTACCAGTCCCTGGCTGAATGCGGTACAAAAATGAAAATATCTTGAATTGTGATAGCAGACTGCAAAACACAACAGTAAAATGTAAAAAATCTAACTGGCTAAGGGAGCTTAAGCATGACCTTTGACCAATAAGTGACTTCTGCTGACCAAGGAGTGACTCTTAGGTATCCAGGCTAAAGGATAAAAACAAAGGGAGAAAACTTGAGTAGGTAAATTAGAGGCTCCATACTACAGGAGAAATAGACTTTGTACAAAATTAGTTCATACAAGTCACTAAAGGAATAAGCAAACAATCAAGCAAAGAAAATAAACAACAAAAACTTCCTGGGAATGAGGCAATAAGTATTCAAGCTGCCACAGTATAATATCTAAGATGTCAAGTTTTCAACAACCAAAAAAAAAACTATAAGATATGGAAAGAAACAAGGAAGTGTGACCCCTATATAGGAAAAAATGCAGACATTAAAAACTGCCATTCAAAGGGGGCACAGATGGTGGAATTAGCTGACAAAACTTGAAAACAGTTATTACATATATGTTCAAAGAGCTAAAGGAAAAAAAACTTAAAGAAAAGTATGATGACAATGTCTCATCAATAGAGAATATCAATAAAGAGCTAGAAACTATTTAAAGGAATCAGTGGGATTCTGGAGTTGAAAAGTACAATAACCAAAATGACAAATTCACTAGAGGAGCTCAGTAGTAGATTTGAGCTGGCAGAACAAAGAATCAACTAATTTGCAGATACATCAACAGAAATTATGCAAATGTTTTTGAAAACAGAGTCTCAGAAAAATGTGCGATATCATTAAGTGCACCATCACATATGTAATGAGTATCAGAGAGGAAGGAAAGAAAAGGACAGGAAAAAATCTGAAAAATTAATGGCTGAAATTTTCCAAAATTTGCTAATAAACTTTAACCTACACATCAAAGAAGCTCAACATGCTCCAAGTAAGATAAACACAAAGAGATACATATATGGACATATCATAACCAAAATGTTAAAAGAAAAAGAGAAATATCTTGAAAACAGGGAAAGAAAAACTACTTGCCATGTACTAGGCAACACCAATATGACTTTTCAAAAAAATTTTATTATTTTTTGGCCGCACCACGCAGCACGTGGGATATTCATTCCCCTGACCAGGGATCAAACCCGCACCCCCTGCAGTGGAAGTGCAGAGTCTTAACCACTGGACAGCCAGGGAAGTCCCACGAATAAGATTAATTGTTGAGTTCTTATGATAAACAGTGGAGGCCACCAAACAATGGAATGACATATTCAGAGTGCTAAAATATTTTTTTAAGAAAAAAAGACCTGTTAACCAAATATCTTTTTTTTTTTTTCTTGTCAAGTCACATGGCTGGTAAATGGTGGATGTAGGATATGAGCCAGAACTGTTCTGATTTTTTTTTTTTAATTTATTTATTTATTTTTGGCTGTGTTGGGTCTTCGTTTCTGTGCGAGGGCTTTCTCTAGTTGTGGCAAGTGGGGGCCACTCTTCATCGCGGCCTCTCCTGTTGCGGAGCACAGGCTCCAGACGCGCAGGCTCAGCAATTGTGGCCCACGGGCCCAGCCACTCTGCGGCATGTGGGATCTTCCCAGACCAGGACTCGAACCCGTGTCCCCTGCATTGGCAGGCAGACTCTCAACCACTGCACCACCAGGGAAGCCCCAACCGAATATCTTATAATAAAAAACTACCTTTCAAAAATGAAGGTGAGGTAAGACATTCTTATATAAACAAAACCTGTTTTTTTTTTGTATTGCTAGTAGATATGCCTTACAAGAAATACTAATGAGAAAGTAAAATTGAAGAAGACTGCCAAACAGGCTTGTTCCTGGCTTCAGCTTTTCTTAAAGGTGAGGCCAGCCCAGATCAGAGTGACTTCATGAAAAATGGTGAAGTAGGAATCTCCAAGAGTTGGTCCCTTCACCAAAGCAAAGGCTGAGCTGGAAAGAGTTGCTTGAATTAACTATTTTGGAACTCTGAAACTCTGACTGGATACTTATAATAACCAGAAGAGTGCTTGTTTCAGTAGATAATTTTTTAAAAAACATAAGAGAATATAGTGAACAACTTTATGCTAATAAAATTAAATGAAATTAAAAATACAGCAAACTATATTACCAAGATTGACACCAAAAGAAATAGAAAACCTAAATAGACTGTTGGCTCTTTAAGAAATTGAATTAGGGCTTCCCTGGTGGCGCAGTGGTTGGGAGTCTGCCTGCCAATGCAGGGGACACGGGTTCGAGCCCTGGTCTGGGAGGATCCCACATGCCGCGGAGCAACTAGGCCCGTGAGCCACAACTACTGAGCCTGCGCGTCTGGAGCTTGTGCTCGACAACAAGAGAGGCCACGACAGTAAAAGACCCGCACACCGTGATGAAGAGTGGCCCCCACTCGCCGCAACTAGAGAAAGCCCTCACACAGAAACGAAGACCCAACACAGCCAAAAATAAATAAATAAATAAATAAAAATTAAAAAAAAAAAAAAGAAATTGAATTAATAGTCAAATATCTCTCAAAAAGCACCATGTGTTATGAGTGAAGTTTACCAAACTTTTAAAAAGGGAGATAACCTTCTTTTATATAAACTTTCAAAAGAAGAGAAAAAGATAAGACACTCAATTTGTTTTATGATTCTAATAAAACATCGATACATAAACTAGACAAGGATGGTAGAGGAAAAGAAAATTATGGACATATCTTGCCAAGAAATCTAGACTCCAAAGTCCTAAAAATAATTGGCAAGTTGAATACAGATGTTTATCAAAACTAAATTTCTTAATTTGGATTTATCCAAGAATGAATGATTTCACATTAAAACCCCTATCAATTAATTTACAGCATTAATAGATTTTATAAACCATGTTACTACCTTCCAGTTTAATGTGTGCTAAAAGCCTCTACGAAGAAAAGCTCAACTGTGTTGCAACAAATATATTAAACAATCCCTTTTTTTTTGGGCTGTGCCGCACGGCACGTGGGATCCTAGTTCCCTGACCAGGGATTTAACCCCCACCCCCTGCATTTGAAGCACGGAGTCTTAACCACTGGACCTCCAGGGAAGTCCCCCAATAGTTTTTTTTTTTTTTTTTTTAGGTAAGAAGTGGATTTATTTAGAGAGAAACACACTCTACAGACAGAATGTGGGCCATCTCAGAAGGTGAGAAAGGCACCAGGGTAAGGGGTTGTCAGTTTTTATAGGAGTGGGTAATTTCATAGGCTAATGAGTGGGAGGAGTATTCCAGCTATTTTAGGAAGGGACGGGGATTTCCAGGAATTGGGCCACCGCCCACTCTTTGATCCTTATGGTCAGTCTTGGAACTGTCATGGTGCCTGTGGGTGTGTCATTTAGCTTGCTGATGTGAGCTTGCTGATACTGAGGTTGAAGGTCTAGTGGAAAAAGTCGACTTGTCCGCCATCTTGGATCCATTTGGTTCTAATCAGTTTATGTCATGTCCTCGGGCTATGTCATTCTTTCAAAGGTTGTGCCCTGCCTCCTTCCCTCCTGTTTCATTCCCCCCTCAGAGATTTTACTCCCATATTTTTATGGGAAGCAGAAGGGCGATGGTCTGTCTTCTGTAACTGCTTCAAGGCTGAGTAGGGGTGTCAACCCTGCCTGTCAGGGAGTAAAAATCTCTGGATGCCTGATCTAGGGGCCCCAGGGACAGGAAAGCTCCTTGTTAAGTCAGTATGGGTTGGAATCCTTGCAGAGCCATCATCTTGGTGTGGAACTGTTGTAATTGTTTCCATAGCCTTTCTATGAATCTCCTTGACGATGAAGCACTTTTTGTAACAGCATCAGAGTACAAAAATATCTATAAATGACAAAAGACTTAACAGGCATGGTTAAACATCTGATTACAGTGTAATCGATAAAGAAACTTGGTTACAATAACCAGAATTACGAATGATTACATTTAACTTAACATACCAAATAATCCCAGTTAAATATTTCTCTTTAAGATACCTCAGGGGACCTCTAAAGTACCCCAAAGTTAGCTGGAAATCAAAAGAAACTTAATTAAAATGTGATATTTGGGAAGTTCGTCAAAAAGTTTTAGAACACTTGGTCAAATAACATCATAGGTCACTGTGAGACAATGCTTATTCCTTAACCAAAGTTACAAAAGATCTTAAAAGCAAATACAAGTCACTTAAAGGCAAAGAAACTCACACAATCTGTTGTCAAAAGCAGCATTTCAAGAATACTTTGGAGGGAGAAAAATAATCGTCTTGTTCTAGCCCATTCCTAACAAAATCCATTTACCCAACTAAATTCAATCCAGTCTTAGAAAATCCTGATCATGCAAACTCTTTTCAGTATTTTTCATTCTTCACACCTTCTTTTACTAAAAACACATATTTTACTTTTCTTAAAAGTTTTTCTCACATTGAGTTACTTTTCTTGTTGACAAATTTGTAACAGAATAAGGTCTTATTTGACCTCTAATAAATCTAGGTACAACAGAAGTATTAGACTTGATATTGATGACTATAACATGTCTATATTAATCAAATTAACAAGCTTAAAGCCACCTTCAATACCAGATATCAGTTTAGTACTGAATATTTTCCCGATGACATGAACCTGTAATTCATTTTGGCCGGACTGTTTTTTATTTCTGAGTATTTATATAAGCACTTAATTTTTTAAAAGCCAATTAAGTAGAGCTCTTTTATGAATTAATTTTTGGCAATACCATACACCTACAATGCACGTGTAGGTACATATGAACACACAAACAAACACAGAGGCCTCACAGCTCCCATTCCAAAATTTCAGCCCTGAGTCAGGTGCAGCATAAAAGCCATCAGTTACGAGGGGTTGGATTCAAATTGGGCTTCTAGCAGATGGAACAAATCAAGGTCACCTGCCTAGATGGCTAAACCCTTTTTACTAGTGTTTACAGAAAAGACACTTAAGATTTCTATTTACCCTTGGCAAGTCAAATTCTAAATTACTTTACCCTCTTTTTATTTTTATTTTTTTTAAGGTTTTAAAAATAACATTTATTTCTTAAAAGTTAACATGTGCATAATAGGAAACCAAAGAACACAAGAAGCAAAAACAAAGTCATCCATCATCACAAGTAGTTTACCATTTGATGTGTCCTTCTAGGTCTCATTTGTGTATTTAAACATAACTAAGCATCCATTTATATGTAATTAAGATCATACAGTTATGTATCATGCTTTTTCACACATCATGAATATTTACCATTTCAAAGTCCCAAAGCTATGAGTATTTTGATAACCAAAAATACACTACATCAACTCAATCTGGAAGGAAAAAAAAAATGTAATCCTTTCTTGGCGACAAAAATCTCAGAAAAGACAAAAATGGCAACAGGCCTCTAGATAAAGATATTGGCAGAGTTATGATTAAAATACTACATTCCCTTAATGTTCAATTAAAAATGAGACATAGGGACTTCCCTGGTGGCACAGTGGTTAAGAATCTGTCTGCCAATGCAGGGGATATGGGTTTGAGCCCTGGTCCAGGAACATCCCACATGCCATGGAGCAACTAAGCCTGTGTTCCACAACTACTGAGCCTGCATTCTAGAGCCCACGAGCCACAACTACTGAGCCTACGTGCCACAACTACTGAAGCCCCCGTGCCTAGTGCCCGTGCTCCACAACAAGAGAAGCCACCACAATGAGAAGCCCACGCACCGCAATGAAGAGTAGTCCCAGCTCATCACAACTAGAGAAAGCCTGCGTGCAGCAATGAAGACCCAACACAACCAAAAATAAATAAATAAATAAAATTGATTCTTTATTAAAAAAAAAAGAGAGAGACGTAAAGCAACAGAGTACACAAAGTATAATGCTTTTAAGAGGATTCATTATCCGATCTAAACTATTAAAGTATTAGGAAGGAGGTATGTATAAAAGGGAGGGAAGTATGTGGATGTGTTCCTATTTATATTTTGATGATAACCATTGATGTGTGTGCATCTCTTAGCTGTACTATAGGAATACATTGTTAAGTAATTCAATGGAAACATACCCTCTTTTTAAAATTTGCATTTAAAAAGATGGCAGAGGGAAGCATTCCTGAGAAGACCAGATAGGACATTTGCATCTCGAAGGAACAGGTAAGTTCCTCCTAGGATGACTTTGTTTCCCCTTTGTTTAATATTTACAAGCCTCTCAAGAGAAATAGGGGAGGTTTGGGGAGCGGTAAAAGGACTGGTGGGCTTTGGATTATTTTTGGAGCCACACCTCTGGTCCTGTAAAGACTACGTTTGTAAAACAAGGACAGTTTTGTTTTCTTTTTCAAAGAATTGGGTGGTTACCTCAATGATATTGAAGGACTGACATACCCATTCACCTATGTTGGAAAGTTTTACTTTTCCTCATGTAGTTTAGGGGAGAAGGCCTCTTCTAAAATTCCTATCAGACTCTGAATATCAGCTATGGTCAGTTTGGTCAGACCAGTGGCCTCCTATTTTGATAATCTACTTACAAACATTTTTGAGGATCTTCCCTAGGTTTAAGAAATTTGTACCTTATATTTAGACACTATATAACCCTTTTTACTTAATAATCACTGGCTGGATATCTTTGGCCAAGCCTGGAACCTCGATATTCCACATTCTAGGGTCTATTAAGGCTTCTGTTTTAGCTTCAGATTTTATCTGTTCATTTTTGCTTTTTGTTAGAACCATTTGGTGATGAGGGTGTTCCCTTGCCCCTCGAGAAACAGAATGGCCCCTAACTTAGTTAATGAATCTCTTCCCATTAAAGGGATGGGACAGTCAGGTACAAACAGAAAGGAATGTAAAAACAGTTGGCCGTTGATCTTGCACAAAAGGGGTTCCAGGAAAGTGTGCCCCTGTCTCTTCCTTGACAACCCCATTACATATTCTTTATGATTGCTAAGGTTTCCAGTCCTTTGGGTTAAGACCGAGAAGGTTGCACCAGTGTCTATAAGAAATTCTATCAAGTAGCCCACCACATCAATGACCACCCGAGGCTCGACATTAGTTATGTAGATGGTATGTCTAGGCAGAACCACTTTCGGCCTTGGGCCCCTTCAGTCTTCTGATTGCAAAGCCATCGATGGCTGAGGGGCCCCCGTCGCCCTCTGGCGTATGCGGCATTCCCTCTCCCAGTGCCCTGGCTGTTTGCAAAGGGTACATCAATCACAATCTTCCCCCCAGTGCCTTTTGTCTGCACAGGGTACACTGGCCTTGTATGGGTACCTGTGGCCTTGTGGTCTGCCAGGGCCAGATTAGCCCAGAAAAGCCAACTTCCCCTTTGGCAGTCTTTGAGCAGACAAAGCCACTGCAATCATTTGGGCCTTTTGCATACTCCTCTGGGTGCATTCAGGCTTTTGGGCCATACCCCTATTACTGAAAGCCTAAAAAGCCAACTGGAACAAATCATTCATTGGAGTCTGAGGACCAGCAGTTGCTTTCTGAATTTTGTGCCTAATGTCTGGGACAGACTAGGTTATGAAATGCATAGTCAAAAGGGCCTGTACCTCGGAGGAGGAGGGATCCACATTCCTTCGGGATCCATGGCCCTGTAGGGTGGGTCAGTTCAAATGTGCTCTGTGTCCTTCCTAGAGTTATCCCTCCAAGCTACACACGCCTTAAATTCCTTTTGGGTTCCATTGCCTAGATACAAGGCCATGAAAATTTGAACATAGGGTACTTCACTCCATTTTAAATTTCCTAACTCATATTGTGGCCAAACCTGATTACCTAACCTACTAAGTTTTTTCTTTTTAATTCCTGTTGTCCAAATCTTTCCCAATCCTGGAGTATATGGCCCAGAGGGGTATTGGTTGGGATTGATACAGCCTGACCCATTTCAGACAAGCCTGAGGTGACGTCTCTAACTCCTGAGCTATCCAAAATTCCACCCTTAAGGCAAAATCCACCACACAATTTGGTCAAGGTTTGCACTTATGATTTTAGATGCTATCCCTTCCAAGGTAGTCTCCCAACCAGGTGTCAGTGCCCCAAAAGTCACAAAAAAATGGCACAGAAGACGTCCTCAATGGTGTTGACGATGAGCGGGAGTTGGTGTAGCTATAAGTTGGGAATAAGGGGTCAGCACTTGTAAGGGTCGGAGGGAGGGGAGTAAAACCAATAAAAAGTACACCTTGGTGGTCACACAGGTCTTCTGGGGTTAACAGAAGAGAGAAAGAAATAGAGCAGGAATGAATAAAAATGCAAGAATGTAGGAGAAAAACTTCAGAGTCAAGGAGAAGAGTATAGAGATTAACAACTCTGTCCTGGATCTGCTGTTGGATGTGCGTAAGTATACGGGGTTGACATCTTGGTCAAAAATGAGCAGACGTGGGCAGAATGTCCTCCCCAGTATGCCTGGCTCGTGGTGCCCCATGGGCCTCTTTAGGACCAAGACCTAACTGTCAACATTTTCTTACCTTATCACTGTCCCTTCGTGGTCACCAGCTGGAACCATGCACCTCAGACTGGGACTTGAACCCATGTGCCGGGACTAGAACCGAGCCAAAACCCAGATTGAGACTCGAACTCATGTGGCCGGGACTTGAACCTGGCCAAAACCCTGATTGGGACTTGAACCCACACAGCTGGGACTAGAACCCGGCCAAAACCCACAGTCTTCCCAACTGAGATCACACACCTGGTTTCAGGACTTAATGAAGCTCAAGTTCTTGATGTCTCATCACAGAAAGAATTCAGTGAGAGACAAAGTGATAGGTAAGAAGTGGATTTATTTAGAGAGCAACACACTCCACAGACAGAGTGTGGGCCATCTCAGAAGGTGAGAAAGGCCAATACTTTTTAAAATTTTTTATTATTTTAATTGTTTTTAAACAATTTTTTATTTTTGTTTTATTATTTTAATTATTTTAATTGTTATTTTAATTATTTTTAATTTAATACTTTTTAAAATTTTTTTATTATTTTAATTGTAAAATACATTCAACATAAAATTTACCATCTTAACCATTTTGAAGTATATAGTTCAATAGTGTTAAAAGCATTTATATTGTTGTGCAATCTCCAGAACCCTTTTCATCTTGCAAAACTGAAAATCTACATCCATTAAACAACACATCTCCATTCCACACTCCTCCCTCCCCCAGTCCCTGGCAACCACCATTCTACTTTCTATCTCTATGAATTTGACTATTCTAAGTACTTCATATAAGTGGAATCACACAGTATTTGTCTTCTTGTAACTGGCTTACTTCACTTAGCATAATGCCATTAAAGTTTATCTATGTTGTATTTTTTTTAATGTTTATTTATTTATTTATTTATTTTTGGCTGTGACAGGTCTTTGTTGCGGCACATGGGATCTTTCATTGTGGTACACGGACTATTCGTTGCAGCATGCAGGCTTCTCTCTAGTTGTGGCATGCGGGCATCTCTCTAGCTGTGGCACATGGGCTCAGTAGTTGAAGCATGCGGGCTCTCTAATTGTGGTGTGTGGGCTCCAGAGCACACAGGCTCAGTAGTTGCAGCACTAAGGCTCAGTAATTGTGGCATGCAGGCTCAGTAATTGTGGCACATGGACTTAGTTGCCCCCATGGCATGTGGGATCTTAGTTCCCCAACCAGGGATTGAACCTGTGTTCCTTGCATTGGAAGGCAGATTCTTAACCACTGGACCACCAGGGAAGTGCCTATCTATGTTGTATTGATAACATATACCAGAATTTCCTTCCTTTTTAAGGCTAAATAATATTCCATTGTATGCACATACCACATTTTGTTTTCCATTCCTCTGTTGATGGACACTTGGGTTGCTTCAACCTTTTGGCTATTGTGAATAATGCAGCTATGAATATGGGTGTACAAGTATCTCTTTGAGACCTTGCTTTTAATTCTTTTGAGTTTATACTCATAAGTGAAATTGCTGGATCATATGGCAATTCTATGTTCAATTTTTAAACACCATACTGTTTTCCCCAGTAGCTATACAATTCTATATTCCCATCAACAGAGCACAAGGGTTCCAATTTCTCTACATCTTCATCAACATTTCTTATTTTCTGCTTTTTTAATTGTAGCTAACCTAATGCATGTGAGATGGTATCTCATTGTAGTTTTAAATTGCAGTTTCCTAATGATTAGTTACGTTTAGCATCTCTTCATGTGTTTGTCGACCATTTATAAATCTTTGGAAAAATGTCTGTTCAAGTCCTTTGTCCACTTTCAATCGGGTTGTTTTGTGTTGTTGCTGAATTTTAGGAGTTATTTAAATATTCTGGATATTAACCTGTTATCAGATACATGATTTATAAATGTTTTTCCCATTAGGTTTCTTTTTCACTGTTGATTGTGTCCTTTGACGCACAGTTTTCAATTTTGAAGTAGTCCATTTAACTACTTTTATTTTTGTACCTGCACTTTTGGTGTCATATTAAATAATACTTTTAAAATGTGGATATCAGTTAGGCAATGTCAGTGGTGGGTGTAGGAGGTGAGGTCTCCTATCTGGGAGCTGCTACAGACAATAGAAAAAGATCCAGAGTAAATTAGGTATTGGAGCTGTCAAACAAGCATTTTAAATAACCATACTAACGTGTAAAAAATAAAAAATTTTGACAGATAACTGACAACTATTTTTAAAAAGTCAAATGGGGGGATTCCCTGGTGGCGCAGTGGTTGAGAATCTGCCTGCCAATGCAGGGGACACGGGTTCGAGCCCTGGTCTGGGAAGATCCCATATGCCGCGGAGCAACTGGGCCCGTGAGCCACGACTACTGAGCCTGCGCATCTGGAGCCTGTGCTCTGCAACAAGAGAGGCCGCAATAGTGAGAGGCCCGCACACCGCGATGAAGAGTGGCCCCCACTCGCCGCAACTAGAGAAAGCCCTCGCACAGAAACGAAGACCTAACATAGCCATAAATAAATAAATAAATAAATAAAATTTAAAAAAAAAAAGTCAAATGGAACTTCTAGAAGTATAAAATAAATTGTAACTGAAATTAAGAATTCAAGAGATGGGCTTAAGGGCAGATTACAACACAGCAAAAAACAGGATTAATAAACTGGAAGTGAAAATATACAGGTTGAAATTCAGAGTGGGAAAAACAATGAATATTATATAAAACAGTATAAGATAAGTATAGGATACAATGTGAAGATCTAACACATATATAATTGGAATTCCAGAAGGAGAGGAGAAGAAATAGGAACAGAAGAATGTTTGAAGATATACTAACCCCCAGATTTCCAAACCTAATGAAATGTATCAAACCACAAATTCAAAGAGTTCTTCAAACTCCAAGTTGGATAAGTATAAAGAAAGCTGTATCTATAGTCAAACTGCTGAATTACAATTTCATGTGTAAATTATATCTCAATACATCTAAAATAAAAAATAAAAACAAACTGCTTAAAGTCAAAGGCAAAGAGTAAAATATAAGCAAATAGAGGGCAAAAAGGCATGCTACCCTCAAAGTAAAACAATAAAACTCAGTTACCTTTTCAGCAGAAACTATGAAAGACAGAAGACAGTGAATGATATCTTTAAAATACTGAAATTTTAAAGAAATCTGCCAACTTGGAATTTCATCCTTCAAAATTAAGGTAAAATTCTTCAAACAAACAATTTTTCAAACAAAGTTTCTGATGAAAAGCTTTGTCACCAGAAGACTTGCACTATAAGAAAGACTCAAGGGAATTCCTCAGACTGAATGAAAATGATCCCAGATTGAAGCATGAAACTGAAGGAAGAAATAAAGACCATGGGAAAGGATAAATATGTAGATAATATAAATGAATCTTTACTGATAATAAAAATAATAATAATGTCATGTGGATATTAAAATATAGGTAGTAATAAAATGTGTGACAACAATAACATAAAAGATAAGAAAGAGATATGGGAATTCCCTGGTGGTCCAATGGTTAGGACTCTGCACTTCCACTGCTGGGATCCCAGGTTCTATCTCTGGTTTGGGAACTAAGATCCCACAAGCCGTGCAGGGTGGGCAAAAAAAAGAAAAAGGAAAAAAAAGATGAGAAGGAGATAAATAGAATTAAACTGTTGTAAACTTCCTGCATTGTTCAGGAAGTGGCAAAAGTATTAATTTAAGTAGACTTTAACAAGTCAAGGGACATAGTGTCATTTATTTGGTAACCACTAAATGAATAATAAAAGAACATATGACTCAAAAGCTAATAGAGAAAAAAATTAAAAATAAAAAAATTTGGGACTTCCCTGGCAGTCCAGTGGTTAAGATTCCATGCCTCCACTGCAGGGGGCACGGGTTCAATCCCTGGTCGGGGAACTAAGATCCTGCATTCTTCATGGCGTGACCAAAAAAATAAAATTAAATTTAAAAAAAAATTGTTAATCCAAAAGAGGGCAAGAAAGGAGCAATGAAGAAACAAAGAAATAGAATGGACAAACATAAAATAAATAAAAGGATGGTAGATTTAAACTCAGTTATATTACTAAGTATATACATTAAATATAAATGGATGAAAACTACGATTAAAAGATAAATACTAAAAAACTAGATGTTTTTAAAAGGCCAGTTATGTTTACATAAAAACACTTTTATGATTGTGGTTTTCATTCTGCAGGCTGCAGGATTGTAGTTCTTCTTGCTTCTGCTGTCTCAAAAAAATACTGTTAAATACAAAGTTAAGACAGATTGAGAGAAAAAGAAGGAAAAAGACATGAGATGCAAGTACTAATCCAAAAAAAAGCTACATATATAAAATATAGGCCTCTAAGGAATCTAGGTGTATAATATATAGAACTCGAAGGGAAAAAAATATTACTAAAGGTTAAAAAGGAAATTTCATATGATAAAAAGGGTAAACAGGAAGATGAAAAAGCTCTAAACATGTATGAACCTAAGCACACATTTGAAAATATATAAACAAAAGTTAATAGAACTAAAAGAAGAAATATGCAAATCCACACACATAGTTGGAAATTTTAACAGACCTCTTTCAAGAACTAATAGAATAAGGAGACAAAAACTCAATGAGGATATAAAAGATTTGAAATGTATGATTAACCATCCTGACTTAATAAATATTTATAGAACAGCACACTGAACTACTGCATAATGTGAACTACTTCAAATTCAGGTGGAACACCAAAATAGACTATAAGATGAGTTGTAAAGCAAGCCTCAACACACTTCAAAGGATTGAAATAATATGGAGTAGTGCTTCTCAAACTTTAGTCAGCATAGATATCAACCAGGATCTTGACAAAATGTAGATTTTTAATTTCCAACAAGCCTACAAATGATACTGATGTTATTGGGCTCATGAATCACACTTTGAATACCAAGAATATAAAATATGTTCTCTGAACACAGTTGATTTAAACTATAAATCAATTTTACAAAAGATTATTAGAAACTCTCCAGAGATTTGGAAGTTAAGCACTCACTTTTTAATAGCCCAGAAAATAAATAAAATAAATTACAGAAAATAAATCACAATGAATGTTAGAAAAATATTTTAAATTCAATAATAGCCAAAAAAATACTACATATACAAACGTGTAGGAAACACCTAAAGCAGTGCCTAGAGAGAAATTTTAAATGTTAAACATATGTATTCCAAAAAAAGAGAAAGGTTGAAAATAAATTATGAAAGCTCCCAACTTTTGAGGCTAGAAAAAGAATAAGAAATCACCCTAAATAAAGTAGAAAGAAGGCAATAATAAAGATAAAAGCAGAGATCAATAAAACGGGAAGTAAACATATAATAGAGGAAATATAACAAAGTCTAAGTTTCTTTGCTGGGATTATTAAAATCAATAAATCCATAGAAAGATTGATGGAAAAAAGAGAGCACTAAGTATGAATATCAAGAATTCTACAAATCCTACAACATAAAGATAAGAGGATATTAGGAAAAACTTCATGGCAATGAATAAATAAAATGGATAAATTCCTGTACAAACAAAAGTTAACAAAACTGAAATAAGAAGAAAAAAATTTTGAATAGTTCCATATCTATAAAAGAAATTCTATTTGTAATTTTTAAACTTTCTCTAGAGAAAGCCTCAGATTTAAATGTATTCATTCCTGAATTCCTCTAAATATGTAATAAAGAAAAAGTACTAGTTTTTCCAAAAACTCTTTCAGGTCATAAAAATGTTAAGGGAACTTCCCAATTCATTTTATGAGTCAGCACAATTTTGATACCAAAAACTGAATAGGACATTACAAGATAGGAAAATTATAGACCATTATCTTTCATGGAACTAAACAATAATTCTATGTAAAATAATAGAAAATTGAATATAGGTTATATAAAAGGGATAATCATGACCAACTGGACTTGTTCCAGGAATGCAAGTGTATTACTTTTCTATTACTGTATAATGAATTACCTCAGTATTTAATGGTTGAAACAAAAAATATTTATTATCTCATAGTATGGATTGGGAGTTTGAGAGTTGCTCAGACAGCTCTCAGGGTCTCTCATGGAGTTGAAGTCAAGATATCACCTGAGGCTACAGTCATCTGGAGGTTTGATGGAGACCAGATAATCAGCTTTGAAGATGGCTTACTTACATGGTTGTTGGCAGGAGGCCTCAGTTCATTGCCATGTGGGAAAGGACACAAAAGGCCACATATTTTATGATTTCACTTATATAGAATTTCTAGAAATAACAAAATTACACAGACGGAAAGCATTTCAGAGGTTGCTTAGAGTCTGGAATAAGAATAGGAATGAACTGCAAGGGAGAGCAAGGAAACATTTTGGGTGATAGTTTGTTATAGTGGTTGTACAACAGTGTACGTTTCCTAAAACTCATTAAACTGTACATTTAAAATTGGTGATTTTAAGGTATGTAAATTGTGCTTCAATAAATTTGTTAAAACATCAACCAATATAATTCACCACATTAATAAAATTAATGAGAAGAATTATATGTTTCTCAATAAATGCAGAAAAAGTATTTGATAAAATTTAACACCTATAAATGATACAGTCCCAGAGCAGATTAGGAATAGAGGAGAACCTCCTTAATCTGATGAAGAGGTTATTACAAAAAAGAAGGAGAAGGAGAAAGAAAAAGCTAAATTTAAAAAAGACTAACACCAAATGTTGTTGAGGATACAGAACATTTGGAACTCATATATTGCTAGTGGTAATGGAAAACAGCACTACCAGTATGATAAATTGTTTTGAAGCTTCTTATAAAGTTAAACATAGACTTAATCCATCATAACTCAACAGTTCCTGTCCTAGGTATTAACCCACCAGAAATTAAATTTGGGTTCACAAAAGGACTTGTATGGAAATGTTTATAGTAGCTTTATTTATAACACCTTCAAACTAGAAATAGCTTAAATGTTCATTTATTTAAGAAATAGCTTAAATAAATAAAAATGTATGGTATTTATGGTACATTGAAAATATTTTGCTGAGCAAATAAGCCAAAACACAAAAGAATACATGCTCTACAATTCCATGTAAGTGAAATTTTAGAACAAACAAAACTAAAACCATGACAGAAATCAGAACAATGGTTGCCTATATGCTGTGTGTAGTGACTGAAAGGAGGCAAGACAAAATTCAAGGGGGAAATAAAAATGTTTTAAATCTTGATTATGGTACTGGATATATGAGTATATTATAATTCATTTAATTATATACATAATTATATACATGTGGATTTTTATCTATGAAAAGTTTACTTTGATTTAAAATACTTAAATAACTTGAAACGTGCTACATTCTCAATCATAATCAAAAGTAAATTATTTTACTTATTCTCTATTGGTCATTTTTTAAAATTGTCCTCTGAGTTTACAGTAGCAGGTCTTAGTAATTTATATGGGGCTAAAGGACATTTTTTTTAATGGTTCTGAATTTCGAACATGGGGGAAAACCCTCCCAAAAATCTATCATTGAAATCCTACTCAAAGGTGAAATACTGAATATTTTCCCACTGATCTCATAAACAAATCAAGGATGTCCACTATCACATTTATTCAGTTTTGTACTGGAGATCCTAACTAGTGCAATAAATCAAGTAAAACAAAAATAAAGAGTAGAAAAGAAGAAAAAACTAAAATTGTCCTTATTCACAGAAATGTGATTGAGTACCTAGAAAATAAAAAAGAATCTACAGAAAAACTATTGTAATTATTAAGTAAATTTATCAAGTTGCTGGATACAAAATCAAAAATGTAAAGAAAATTATTTCTACATACCAATAACAAACATTTAGAAAATGAAAATAAAGAAGTAATACCATTTACAAACAAAGACATCAAACGCACAGGAATAAACCTAATAAAAGATGTGTAAGATCTCTACCTTGACAACTATAACACTGCTGAGAGGAATTTAAAACATATGTAAATTGATTAAATATTCAAAAATCAATCAGTGTAACCACCATATCAACAGGCCAAAGAAGAAAAAACACATGATCATATCAGTTGGTGCAAAAACAAACATTTGACAAAATCTGTTTCCTGTTTGTGATAAAAACACTGAGCAAACTAGGAATAAAGGGGATCTTTCTCATCTCAATAAAGAGCATCTATATAAAAAACTGTCAGGTAATATTATACTTAATGTTGAAAGACTGAATGCTTTCTCCCTAAATTCAAGAACAAGACAAGGCTACTCACTCCTTTTTTTCCCCTTGCGGCTTGCAGGATCTTAGTTCTGCGACCAGGGACCAAACCCATGCCTCCTGCAGTGGAAGTGCGGAGTCTTAACCACTGGACCACCAGGAAAGTCCCAAGGATGCTCACTCTGACCACTCTTGTTCAGCATAGTACTGGAAGGCCTAGCCAGCACAATAAGGCAATAAAAGAAAATAAAAGGCGCACGAATTGGAAAGGAGGAAATAAAACGGTCTCTATTTCCAGATAACATAATTATCTACATAGAAAATCCCAAGGAATCTAAAACAAACAAAACAAAAACAACCTCCTAAATTAATAAGTGAGCCCAGCAGCAAGGCCACAGGAAACAAGATCAACACACAAAAATCAATGTATTTCGGGGCTTCCCTGGTGGCGCAGTGGTTGAGAGTCTGCCTGCCAATGCAGGGGACACGGGTTCCAGCCCGTGTCTGGGAAGATCCCGCATGCCGCGGAGCGACTGGGCCCGTGAGCCACAATTACTGAGCCTGCGCGTCTGGAGCCTGTGCTCCGCAACAAGAGAGGCCGCGATGGTGAGAGGCCTGCGCACCGCGATGAAGAGTGGCCCCCGCTCGCCGCAACTGGAGAAAGCCCTCACACAGAAACGAAGACCCAACACAGCCATAAATAAATAAATAAATAAAAATATTAAAAAAAAAAATCAATGTATTTCTAGACACTAGAAATTAACAAGTAGAAAATGAAATTAAAATACGGTATCAATTACAGTCACTCAGAAGGAAAATATAATAAATTGAAGCTTAGATATTCCCTATCAAAACACAACATTGAGCAAGCAAAAATGCAAGCCAAGGGCATGGGAAAGATATTTGCAGTGCACATCTCTACCAAAGGAATCCTATACAGAATATATAATATGTTCCGGCAGTTCACTAAACAGAAGTTAGGTGATTTTCACAAAAATGAGCTAAAATGTAAACAAGCACAGCACAAAAGAGGATGGGCAAATCACTAATAAATGGATGAAAAACTGTACAGTATTATCAACAATCTGGGAGACACAAATTAAAACTGTAGTCAATACCACTACACCCCCATCCTAAAAGACAGAGAATACCAAGTGTTGATGTCAATGTGGAGCAACTGGTACGCTCATACACTTTTTAGGAAATTTAAATTGTTATAGTCACTATGGAAAACTGTTTGAAATTGTCTTTTAAATCTGAATAAACTTATACTCTATGACCTAGCAATTCAATCTCTGAGTATGTTTCCAACATAAATAATTGCTTAGGGCTTCCCTGGTGGCGCAGTGGTTGAGAATCTGCCTGCCAATGCAGGGGACATGGGTTCGAGCCCTGCTCTGGGAAGATCCCACATGCCGCGGAGCGACTAGTCCCATGAGCCACAATTGCTGAGCCTGCGCGTCTGGAGCCTGTGCTCCACAACAAGAGAGGCTGCGACAGTGAGAGGCCCGCGCACCACGATGAAGAGTGGCCCCCACTTGCCGCAACTAGAGAAAGCCCTCGCACAGAAACGAAGACCCAACACAGCCATAAATAAATAAATAAATAAATAAAATTTTTTATAAAAAGACAAGTTAAAAAAAAAAATTGCTTATATCCATCAAAAACACATCCAACAATATTCAAAGCAGGATTATTCACAATATCCCCAAACTCGAAAGCATGCTAATGTATATCAACAGTAAAATAGATCAATAAACTGTGCTTTTTCATACAGTGGAATTCTACATAGCAATGAGAAAGTACTAAATGCAATGAAATGGATAAATCTTTGAGACATAATGCTGAGCAAACAAACAGAGAACCAAACAAAGAGAAAATCCTGTATGTGATGTCCATATATGTGAGACTCAAAAACAGGCAAAAATGATTGGCATCAGTATAGCGGTTGCATTTCAAGGGTACTGACAGGGAAGGAGCATAAGACACTCTTATGGAGTACTGGAAATATTCCATATCCTAATCTGAGTGGTAGTTAGACAGGTTTATATATAGGTCAAACTTCATTTTAGCTATAAAACTAAGAATTGCATATTTTATGGTATGTAAGTTACAGTTCAATAGGAAAAAAACTCTCACACACAAATCCACATAAACCTTTAGAATTTAAATAATTGAGCATTTGTGTAGTAATACACAAATGGATCAGTGTCCTGTGATAAAGAACTCAGAAATAGATTCACAAGTATGAGAATTCATATTATGAAGTGATAATCACATATCAGTAGGTAAAACAAGAACTATTTAGCTATGTGTTATTGGGACAACAAAGTGGTCATCTCGGCAAAGGATATGAACAATTTTAAGAAAAAGAAATACAGCTGGCTATAAAACATATCTTTTGCCTATTGTTCTATTGGGTTGGTGGATTTATATTCTGGTTAATTTGTAGGACCTTATTGTGTATTATGGAAATTAACCCTTTGTAACAGGAGTTGCAAATATATAAGAATTTTACTGATAATTCCAGTTGATACTGTCTTAGATGAAAAAATTGCCCGAACTGAAATTAACAAAAAAATTATCTAAGAACCTCAATGGCTGAAGAAAAGTTGTCAAATTTGGCATTATGATCAATAGAAGACAAAGTATGTGAAAATCTTGACTGTAACAAGATAATTAGTGATTTGCTGAAATGGAGGCAAGAAAAAAAAACTTTGTGGAAAATATATAATTATTCATAGATTATATATATTTTAGTTTAGTAATCATCTAAATATCACAAGTCCATCAGCAAACTCCCACACATACAGCAGAAACTAACAGAACAATGTACAGCAATTATACTCCAATAAAGATGTTAAAAAAAATTAAATCATATTTGTTATTTACTTACTTTTTTTTTTTTTAAAGATTTATTTATTTTTATTGATTAATTGATTGATTGATTGATTGATTGCTATGTTGGGTCTTCGTTTCTGTGCTAGGGCTTTCTCTAGTTGTGGCAAGTGGGGGCCACTCTTCATCACGGTGCGCGGGCCTCTCACCATCGCGGCCCCTCTTGTTGCGGAGCGCAGGCTCCAGACACGCAGGCTCAGTAATTGTGGCTCACGGGCCCAGCCGCTCTGCGGCATGTGGGATCTTCCCAGACCAGGGCTCGAACCCGTGTCCCCTGCATTGGCAGGCAGACTCTCAACCACTGCGCCACCAGGGAAGCCCTTACTTACTTTTTAGTTTCAAAAAAATATAGCCTTATAATTTTTTGTCAGGAAAATTATTTGCTAGTGTAGGAGGGTAAAATATACTTTAACAGTTTGTTGTCCTGATTTAGATCTTAAATATTTAGACATAAAGTATGTGGGCCTCTATTTGTAATTTATCCCAGGCTATGAAAATGTAAGGAACTGACTAGAAGTAAATATGACAAAGTACTAGCAATTTTCAGTTCTGAGTGGTGGAAACACAACTATTTGTTACATTAATCTATTTGTTGTGTTTTACAAACAGCTTAAAATTTTTTAAAATAATTTTTGTTTTATGATATGATACTTATTTTCTTCTTTATATTTTTCTCAATTTTCTAAATTTTAATATAATTAACATTTCAGTTTTGAATCAAAAAAAGCATTCTAAAATTTTAAAAGAATATTTTGGAATGAAGATAATTTTAAGAACCCAATCCTTTTTTTACTTTTTGGCCACACCACACGGTTTGCAGAATTTTAGTTCCCTGACCAGGGATTGAACCCGGGTCCCGGCAGTGATAGTGCCGAGTCCGATCCACTGGACTGCCAGGGAATTCCCAAGAACCCAGTCCTTGTATGAGCCTGTTTAAGCTTTTTAATATTTAAAGGAAAAGCTGCTCCAACAGGCCTAGTCAGTCATTCACTGACATGCACCAGTAGCAACTAGGACAGGGTGTCAGAAGATAAAGATTAAAGGCAGGTCAAATCAAAGGACTTATTGGAAAACAAAGTGCAGCACAATCCAATAGGGATGGGCAGTGGAAGTGATGAGTTGCCTGTAGGGAGACCAATCAAGGACCTTAGGACACATGAACTCATCCCCACTTTATATGACAGTGTTGTCTATTATTTTAATTCTAGCCTGTATTCTTCCACAAACTGGACATTTAAAAAAATTTTATACAATGTTTGCTTAGAGTTACTGAAATGTTTTTCAATATGTTCATCATTCCTTCATGCTCCTCAGATTTCCATATGCATTCATTTTCCTTTTGGCTGAAGTACAGCCCTTAAAATTTCTTTTAGTGAAGGTCTGTGGGTGATGTAATCTCACATTTCTATGTCTGAAGTTTTTTTTATTTCTAACCCATTCTTGAAATATATAATATGTATATTATATATGGTTTGTATATGGTTTAGAATTGTAGTTTATTTTCTCTCAGCACATGAAGATGTTATCCTACTGTCTGCCAGCTTCCATCAGATCTTCTGCTGCTGAGAAGTCAGACAGCAATCAATATTGCTCCTCTGCAGGTGATGTGTCTTTTGTCTCTGGATGCTTTTTAAATCTTCTTTTTCTCTTTGGTGTTCTTTAGTTATCTGATGATGAGTCTAGATATGTGTTTTGTTTTTATTCATCCTGCTTGGGATTCATTGGATTTCCTGCATTTAAAGATGTGTTTTCAACTCTTCTGGAAAATTATCAGTTATTATGAATTTGAATATTGGCTCTTTCTTATTTATTACATCTTTTAAAAACAGCTTTATTGATATGTAATTTATATACCATAAAGTTCACTTGTTTAAAGTGTATAGTTTTGGGACTTCCCTGGTGGCACAGTGGTTAAGAATCCACCTGCCAATGCAGGGGACACGGGTTTGATCCCTGGTCCGGGAAGATCCTACATGTCACGGAGCAACTAAGCCCATGAGCCACAGCTACTGAGCCTGTGCTCTAGAGCCCAGGAGCCACAACTACTGACCTGCGTGCTGCAACTACTGAAGCCCACTCACCTAGAGCCTGTGCTCCACAACAAGAGAAGACACCACAATGAGAAGCCTGCGCACTGCAACAAAGAGTAGCACCCGCTCACCACAACTAGAGAAAGCCCATGTGCAGCAATGAAGACCCAATGCAGCAAAAATAAATAAATCTTAAAAAAAAATAAAGTGTATAGTTTCCTGGTTTTCAGTATATTTAGTATATTTAGAGTTGTGTGCCATGACCATAATCTAATTTTAAAACACATTACACCCAAAAGAATTCTTGTAGCTGTTAGCAGTCACTCCCCATCCCTACCTCATCTGCTGCCTAGTCTTGGGAAACCACTAATCCGCTTTCTTTTCCTATTTCTCTGCTTACTCTGGAAATTTCATATAAATAGAATCCTACAGTATGTGACTATTTGTTAGTGGCTTATTTCACTTACCATAATGTTTCTGAGATTCATTCATGTTGGAGTATTTATTTGTACTTCATTACTTTTTATTGACAAATAATATTGTTGTATGGATATATCACATTTGTTTGTCCATTCATCATTTGGGTTGTTTCTACTTTTTTGGCTATTGTGAATATGCTGCTATGAACATTTGTGTACTAGTTTTTTCTTTTTTAAAAATATTTATTTATTTATTTGGTTGTGTCGGGTCTTAGTTGCAGCAGGCAGGCTCCTTAGTTGTGGCTCGCTGGCTCCTTAGTTGTGGCATGCGAACTCTTAGTTGCGGCATGCATGTGGGATCTATTTCCCAGACAAGGGATTGAACCCGGGCCCCCTGCATTGGGAATGCAAAGTCTTAACCACTGTGCCACCAGGGAAGTCCCTGTATATAAGTTTTTGTGTGGCTGTATGTTTTCATTTCTCTTGTATAAATATCTAGTAGTGGAATTTCCAGATCATACACTAACTCTATATTTAACATTTTGAGGAATTATCAAACCATTTTCTAAAGGGGCTACAGCATTTTACATTCCCACCAGCAATGTATGAGGGTTCCAATCTTCCTATCCCCATTATCTTCTTTTGGAACTATGACTAGAGATATGCTAGACCTTCTCATTATATCCACCATATCTCATAACCTATCAGGTATTCAATCTCTTTATATTCCATATAAATTCATCCAATTCTATCTTCAGTGGTAGAATCTACTTTCAGTGGTGGAACCCACTTTTCAAACAGGTGTTTTACTTTCCATTATTATAATTTTAATTTTGAGAATTTCTGTGGACTTTTCTCAGTTCTGTCAAATTATTCCATGCTCCTATTTTAAGCTTGTCTTATATTTATGTAAACATATTGTATTAGTCATCTTGGGCTGCCATAACAAAATACCATAGGATAGGTGGCTTAAACAACAGAATTTTATTTTCTCACAGCCTGGAGCCTGGACATCCAGAATCAGGATACCACCATGCTCAGGTTCCTGGTGAGAGCTCTCTTCCTGGCTTACAGATGGCACTTCTGACCGAGTTCTCAGATGGTGGAGAAAGAGAACAAGCTTTCTGTTGTCTTTTCTTATAAAGGCACTAATCCTGTTGGGGCTCCACCCTCAGGACCTCATTTGACCTTAACTACTTCCTTACTCCAAATTCTTTCACACAGGGGGTTAGGACTTCAACATATACATTTTAGGGGGCTATGATTCAGTCCATAACACACATTAAACTTAGTTACTTCAAAGTCCATGTCTTTTAGTCTTGTATCTGAATACATAAAGGCTCTATTTCTGCCTTCTGTTTTTTCTGCTTGTTCTCACAGATGATACCTTGCTTTTTTTTTTTTAATTCATTTATTTTATTTTTATTTATTTTTGGCTGCGCCAGATCTTCGTTGCTGCACGTGGGCTTTCTCTAGTTGCAGGGAGCGGGGGCTACTCTTTGTAGTGGTGCGTGGGCTTCTCATTGCGGTGGCTTCTCTTATTGTGGAGCACGGGCTCTAGGCGCACATGCTTCAGTAGTTGTGGCACGTGGGCTCAGTAGTTGTGGCTCGCGGGCTCTAGAGCGCAGGCTTGGTAGCTGTGGCGCATGGGCACAGTTGCTCCACAGCATGTGGGATCCTCCCGGACCAGGGCTCGAACCCACATTGGCAGGCGGATTCTTAACCACTGTGCCACCAGGGAAGCCCTGGTACCTTGCTTCTTAGCATGTTTTGTGACCTTATTTTACAATGCATTTCTCATTTGTGTTGGAACGTCATCTGTAGGAATTCTTGGAGGCCTGGATTGAGTTTGAATTTTTCCAGTGAGCATTCACTTTTGTGCCTCTCAGTCAATAAAGGGCCTTACAACAGGGGACCACTTTGAATACCATCATCAGCTTGCATTTTCCTTTACAGAAAACTCTGTAAACCCATGTGATGGTCAGTTTTTGGTTACAAATTTTCAGATGATTCTTTTCCCTAACATCTAGCACCAAGGACAAGACATGCATGCAAGTTTTTCTTGCTGTCTCCTTTATTTCAGTAAGATTGTTTTTCTCATTCACCTTAGACTGAGGGTGGGGTCTGAACTTTATGTAAGGGTCTGATATTTGATTCCCTTCTTTTTGTAACCCTTAGCTTTGCCTTCTATTTCCCATGCACCATGTAACTATTAAGATAGGAGCTCAAGTTCTCCAGTGATGCAGAAAATCTCAGGGAAAAAGACAAATCTTGGAGTCTCTTGTCTCCCAAGTTTCCTGCTATTATTTTGATTAGAGATCTGAGATTTCTTATATTCTTTCCGGTTCAGAGAAACATTTAAAATAATGGTTTAAAAAAAATTTTTTTAACTGACATTGTAATCATTTAATTAGGAAAGTGTGCCAAATTGTTACACTAATGGCCAGCGATGAATTGTCTCCCTGTGCTCCTTTGCAATGTAACTTGCTGCTCCAGCTCCAGCCATCAAAAAGTGAGGGTCTGTTTCCCCACCCCTTGAATCTGGGCTGTCCTGTGACTTGCTTTGACTAATACAATGTAGTGTAAGTTATGTGGTATGACTTAAGAGGCCTTCCAGTTTTGCTTCCTGGAACACTTCAGAATCATGTAAAGAAGTCCTAGATGAAAGACCATATGAAGAGAGAGCTTGAGCCATCCCAGCCATCTCAGCTAAGACCTCAGAAATGTGAATGAGGACATCTATGAATGGCCATTCTCCACCCAACCCACTAACTGAATGCAGCCACATGAGTGAGCTCAGGTGAGATAAGCAGAACCTCCCAGTCAATCCACAGAATTGTGAGAAGTAATAAATTACTTTTGTTTTAAGCCACTAAGTTTTTGGGTGGTTTGTTGCACATCCATAGGAAACTTATACAAAGGGTCATTTGGGATATCTAATTCACCATATTGCTGGAATAGGATGTTCCCAGTGTGAAGTGCAGGAACCTAAGAAGGTGAAGACGGCATCCATGTCAGGGGAGGGGAGGCAGGAAGTGGTGAAGAGAAATTAGTTACAATAGGGGATTAATCAAATCATATATTAAGAATAATGGGAGCCAGTTTTCTCACTGTTGGAGAACAGAGTTACAAATGTGGAAAAGAAAACTAGAATGAATTCAAGAGTATTTGATTGGAATTGGAGGTACCATTATAAACTCATAGTTGCAAAAGATGATACCTAGCTAGCTAGCTAGCTAGATATAGATATAAGTATATATGTGAATGCATGCATATATTATCTAATTCTGTCTATAAAGATGCAATGAGAGAAGTAGTCCCCCAAGAGCAATGAGCATACCTAGCACCCAGATCCTGACTTCTAAAAACCATTCTCCACTAAAAGGAATCATGTCTCTTTGGTGAAATGGCTAATTTGAGAGCTGGCCAAGGAAAGTATCAAATGTGTTGGGAACACTTTGGGGCCAGAAAGTTGTAAAGTGCTCAAAAAACGATGGAGACATGTCAAAAGGACACAGAAGCCAGTTGAAGGGGCCCTGACTGGCTAAATATGATATGAGTTGATCATCAAAATAAACACAGATAGTAATGGCTTATAACCACTGAATAAAATAGGAGTCCAGGGATCTATACGGATATAACAAAAATTGACGAATAAAGTGGAAGTTGTTTAAACACAGTACAGTTACATGGTATCAAAGTATCTCCCCACAAATTACTTACTAATTACACACACAAAAATATGCCTTTACAGTGGAGAAGCATGGCAGACACTACCTTAATCAAATGATCAAACCTAACCAATAAACTGAAATCATGCCTAGAAATGACAGGTTGCAATGAGAATATAGCATTACCACTGTGGTGTGCCTGCCATAGATGAATAGTTTGTATCTAATCATGAGGAAACAGACAAATCTGTATTCATTAGCTATTGTTGCGTAACAAATAATCTTTCAAAGTTTCTGTGGGTCAGGAATTTGGGAGCAACTTCGATGGGTGGCTCTCACTCAGGCTTGCCCCTTAGATGGCTGGAGAATCCACCCCCAAGGGGGCTTATTCCATGGCCAGCAGGTTAGTGTGGCTGCTGATTGGATGTTTTAGTTTATCTCCATGTGGGTTTCTCCACAGGACTGTTGGAGTGTCTTCAGGGTGCAATGACTGGCTTTCCCCAGAGCAAGCAATCCAAGAGGCAATCCAAGCAACCTGAGGCACAGGTTGCAATGTCCACCGGGCCTCTAGGTACATGCTGTCACTTCTGCAGTATTCTTCTGGTCACACAGGTCACCCCAGTACAATGTGGGAGGGGACTCCACAGGCCATAAATACCAGGAGATGAGAATCACTGAAGACATTTTGGAGTCTGACTACCACAAACCCAAATTAAGGGACAAAATATTGATAGCTGACCGATAATCTTCAAAACCATTACAATCATGAAAGTTAAGAAAATGCTGAGGAACTAACTCAGATTAAAGGACCCTAAAGAGACATGACAATTAAATGCCACACATAATATGGGACAGGTTCCTTTGCTATAAAGGACTCTATTAGATAACTGAGGGAACCCAAATGCAGTTTGAGGCTTACAGGTCAGTGTTAATTTCCTAATTTAGATGACTGTATAAGGTTATGTATTGGAATGCTCTTGTTTGGAGGAAAGACACATTGAAGAATTTGGGGGTGCTGTGGTGTCATGTTGGTAGCTTCCAATCATCTTTTTGAATATTTGAGATTGTTGAAAGAAAAACACATACACCTTTCAGTGCAGAGAAATGATTCAGACTTCTTAAAATATACATAATCAGGGGGTCTTATACTGCAATTCTTTAACTCAGATAATGTTTTTAGCAGACCTTCTTTATAAGAGTCACAGTGCTTTAAATTTGAAGAACACAGAAAATGTCAAAGAAAAAAAGAAAAAAAGAAAAAATCACCTATAATCTATAATATTTTGGCATGTAGCTTTCTGGTCCTTTTCTGTGCACACATATACTTTTGTTTTTAATCTGAAATTTTATTTTGATTCTCTCATGCCTAATTTTTTAATAGATTAATTTTTAAATTTTTTATATAATTTTTAAAGTTTACACTCCAGTTACAGCTATTACAAAATATTGGCTATATTCCCTGTGTTGTATAATACATCCTTGTAGCCTTTCACCCAATAGTTTGTACCTCCCACTCCACCACCCATATATTGCCCCCCCTCTTTCCCTTTCCCCACTGGTAACTACTGGTTTGTTCTCCATACCTGTGAGTCTGCTTCTTTTTTGTTATATTCACTAGTTTGTTGTATTTTTTAGATTCCACCTAAATACTGTGATATAATACAGTATTTGTCTTTCTCTGACTTATTTCACTTAGCATAATGCCCTCCAAGTCCATCCATGTTGCTGCAAATTGCAAAATGTTTTTCTTTTTTATGGCTGAGCCGTATTCCATTATATATATGCCACATTTTCTCTATCCATTCATCTGCTAATGGACATTGAGGTTGCTTCCTTATCTTGGCTATTGTAAATAATGCTGCTATGAACATTGGGGTGCATGCATATTTTCGAATTAGTGTTTTTGTTTTTTTCAGCTATATACCCAGGAGTGGAATTGCTGGGTCATATGGTAGTTCTATTTTTAGTTTCTTGAGAAACCTCCATACTGTTTTCCACAGTGGCTGCACAAATTTACATTCCCAGAAATAGTGTACAAGGGTTCCCTTTTCTCCACATCCTTGCCAACATTTGTTATTTGTGTTCTTTCTGATGATAACATTTATAAAAACAAATTATAAATGTGATATCATACTGTTCATGTTTTTTATCACAAACCTTCCTCGGGCCAATAACATTCTTCTGCAATATAAAAAAAGATTACTTCTCACTTTTATACATCAATTCAGCAATGAGGCTGAGAGCCAAGCCAAGTTTGTCCTGCCTCCAAAGTCTATACTCTTTCTCCTTGCGCTCCTCCCTCCCCTTGCCACCAAACAGTAAAATACAGCACAGATTTTTTTTCCTCACCCACCAAAATGTATCAACAATGGCAAAGATGCTTGCCAGCTGTGCAGCTCTTTGCAGTTCCCAGCACCCTTTCACACCTGTTGTCCCAGGATCTACCAAAGAGGTATACTGTTATTTTTTTTAATTAAAAAAATTGTATTGAGGGACTTCCCTGGTGATCCAGTGGTTAAGACTCCATGCTCCCAGTGCATTCCTCAATCCCTGGTTGGGGAACTAAGATCCCACATACTGCAACTAAGTCCGCAAGCCATAATAACTGCTGAGCCTGCATGGTCTCGAGTCCATGAGCTGCAACTAGAGAAGCCCACACACCACAACGAAGAGCTTGCACATCACAACAAAGACTCAGTGCAGCCAAAAGTGAATAAATAAATTAATTAATTAAAAAAGCAAACTAACTTAAAAAAATTGTGTTGAAGTATAATTGATGTACAGTATGATATGTTACAGGTGTACAATATTGTGAGTCACAATTTTTAAAGGTTATACTCCATTTATAGTTATTGTAAAATATTGGCTATATTCCCTGTGTTGTACAATATATCCTTATAGCTTATTTATTTTGTACATAGTAGTTTGTACCTCTTAATCCCCTACCCCTATGTTGCCCCTCCCCCTACCCTCTCCCCACTGGTAACCACTAGTTTGTTCTCTATATCTGTGAGTCTATTTCTTTTTTGTTATATTCACTAGTTTGTTGTATTTTTTAGATTCCATCTATGAGCGATATCATACAGTATTTGTCTTTCTGTCTGACATATTTCACTTAGCATAATAGAGGTGTACTATTTTTAACGCACCACCTTCATCCTCAGGGCATTTACATAGCTAATAGCTGTCAGTCTCCATTTCATAATATTCTTTTCAGGAGGTTTATTTAAAATAGTGCTTCGTGGTTTACCACTGGCCCCTTTTGAAGTGATGATAGAAGGTGTCAGTGTATGAGTCAATCAACCAATATTTGAATATCCATTATGCACAAGACTCTGCATCTCAAAACTCTTGGGAGTGAAAAGATGTGAATGCTAATTCCCTGACAGAATGCACACTGAAACTCAACTAGGGAGAGAAGATAAATATGCATACGACAATACACAGTAGCACCAGGCAGTTCTGTGCTCAGTGATGGGAGTCAGTGAAGCACTTGGGCTTTTATTATCAGAAAGACTTCATTGAGAAGGACGGACTTGGGCTCAGCCTCCAATGATGAACGGGTATACATGGAGCAAGCATTTCTGGCGAGAGAGATAGTACTAATAAAGCTGCAGGGGCAGGAATGTTTTAGACATGTGTGGTGGATGGTGAAGAGATGAGCTTCCCTAAAAGGTGACAAAGAGAAAAATGGGCAAGAAAAATGGGCCAGGGACTGATTGGGGGGAGCCTTGAATGACATATCTTGAACAAATTTGATTAAATAGGAAGCAAATGAATTAGATGAAAGTTAGGCTCTAGGTAAGAAATGAAGATGTAGGCAGACAGCTCCCCAGAGCCAACTGGTAGGGAAAAGAAGGGGAAGATGGGACGGTGGCCTAAGGGTTAACTCAGGTTAACAACATTGGGTAAGCTGTGCCTACTAGGTGGAGAGGGAAAGATGAAGATGATGAAGAGAAAGAGAATAATTAGCAAAGCAAGTTCTCCAGTGTGATGAAGGGCATAGAATCCAAAACACATCTGTTGATGGAGAAGTTGATGGAGGGACTATATCTAAGAAGGAGAGGAATTACATACTCTGAGACAGGAGGGGCAAAGATTGGCCTAAGTACAGAGATGAAATGGTTTAAAGGGTAAAGATGTGTTGTCTTGGCAGAGTAGCTGCCTAGAATAGGCCTAGGCTCAGTGGGTTCAGGGCGGCAGGTGTGGAGCAATCTGGTCTGGAGAGTGCTGGTGATTATTTAAAGTGAGATAGCTCAGAGGATAGATGGAGAAGAGAGAGAAAGCCTGGTGAGAGAGCACAGACCTGTAGAGGAAAATCCACACCCAGAGCCCCTCGATTAGGGACCATTTCCTTCAGGTGAGCTGGGGCTGTCTTTGCGATGGATAATTCCTCTAGCCCTTGGTTTCCTCTTCTTCCATGTCTTGGGAATTCTCTGGGGCTAGGATTACCTAGGTTCTCTGGCAGCACTGTTCAATAGAATATTTTTGTGATAATACAAATGTCCTACAATTTGCACTTTTCAATATGGTAGTCACTAGCCACGTGTGACTTTTGAGCACTTGAAATGTGGTTAGTGCAATTGAGAAACTGAATTTAAAATTTTTATTTAATTTCAATTAATTTAAAATACCACAAATGACTAATGGCCACCTCATTGGACACAGCAGCTAATGAATGTCTCCTTTCTCCATAGTAAAGAAGGAGATAAGACTTTGCACAGGAGTGGAGGAATGCATGGGGTCAGATAGAAGAATCTGGTATTGAGAGCCACTAGTTCTCCCAGTGACCACTCTGAGTGACTCTCCCAAGAGTAGATTGGTAGTTTCAGAAACTCCACTTTCTCTTCTTTTCATGATAAAAAAAACTCAAAAGGATCAATTACTTTGGAGAATCTTTTTTTATCCATGACTAGATTCTGAGTATTATCTCACTTTAAGAACAGTCTGTCCTTAAATCCTTACATCTGGGAAGCTGAATTAGCCATCCCAAGGCTTCCTGATAAGAAAATGTAGAAACATAGCAGACAATTTCACTCAGACCAGAGTAACTTCTGTGCCTCTTTTGTGGTCATAGGGAGAAATTCTAGAGTCCTAAAAATAGTTCTGGCTTAGCATCAGAGGGATCTGGATTCAAACTTTGGTACTTGAACAAGTTAGCCAACAATTTTGACTCCACATCTATAAAATGGAAAGAATGATACCTACCTAAAAGGGGCGTTGCAGGTGTCATATATAATCTATAACTTATTCATATTTATTCCACACTAATTGCCAGATAGCGTGCTAGGTACTAGGAATCAGATGGAAAGAAAAGTAGATATGGTTCTTATCCTACTAGCTTATTCCACTAGCTTGTTTTAATGTGGGAAGATAGGCATTAATCAAATAGTCACAGAAGTATATACACAGACTGTGGCAAGTCCAGGAAGGGAGGGTATAGGTGAGGTGATTTTTAAAATACGTCTGCAGATTTTTTGACATTTCCCCTCTAAACAGTAGAATCTAATTCCCCTCCCATTGTATATGGGCCAATCATCACGACTCACTTCTAACAAACAGAACATGGTAGAAGTGATACTATGTGGCTTCTGAGGTTAGTCATAAAAAGGATGCAGCTTTTTGCCTGCATGAGCTTTCTCTCTCTCTCTCTCTGTCCTTCCCCCCTTCCCTCCCTCTCTCTCTATCCACAACTCTCCCTTTCTCCCTCTCTCTCTGTCTCTTTCTCAAATCTTACCTTTGAATTCAAGCCACCATCTTGTGAGGAAGCCCAAGAAACATGCAGAGGTCCATGTAGAGAGAAAGTTAGTCCCCTTGCCAAGAGCAAATACCAACTTGGTAGCCACATGAGTGAACAGTCTTAAAGTGGAAACTCCAATCCCAGTCAAACCTTCAGATAGCTGCATCCCCAGCTGATATCTGACTACAATCTTAAGACAGACCATAAGGTAGAACCACCTAGCCAAGACATTCCCAAATACTTGACCCATAGAAACCATGAAAGATAATAAATGATTATTACTGTTTTAAGACATTACATTTTAGAGAGATTTGTTACCCAGCATTAGATAACTAATGTGATAAAGGCTGGAGAATCATGAAAGACCCTCTTGATGAAATAACATTTGAGCTAATAACAGGGGGAGAAGAATGAATTAGCTAAAGAAGAAGGAAAAGTACTCCAAGGAGCCCTGTGGGCAAATGATAAATTTGAGGAACTAAAAGTTTTCCAGTGTGCTAGGGACACGTAGTTGGGAGGGAGAGATGCAAGATACCTGAAAAGGTAGGGAGAGGTTGGATCATGAAGGGCTTTAGAATGACTTTTCCTAAATATATGATAGAACACTATTGAAGGGTATTCAGCAGGTAGGGATGTATCAAGCCCATCATCTGTGTGTTTTCCCAGAGATAGGAAACACCTGACAAGGACCATATGCATAGTGGAAGATCATAATTCTGGACAGGTTGTCTGACATACTTTTGAGATACCCAGATGATGTTGTCAAGCAGGAAATTATATATATATAACTGAATCAGCTACACTGAATCATGAGGGCTAGAAGGACACCTGTTTTGATGGAATAAGTAATGGAGGCAGAAGCTCAATTGGACAGGGTCAAAGAATATTAAGAGGTAAAGAAATGGAGGTAATGGAGTCAGACAGTTCCTTTCAGATGTTTAGCTATGAAAGGAAGGAGAGAGGACATTAGGAGGGGATGAGGTTAGAGCAATAGAAGGTTGTTTTTTATTTTTGTTGTTTTTAAGATGGGAGGACTTGTGTATGTTTAAATGCTAATGGAAAGGATCCAATATACAGTGAAATTGAAAATCTGGAAGAGAAAGAATGATGTATTCCAAAAGGATTATGGGAATGTGAGAAGGGATAGGATTCAGAACCACGTCAAGCCCTGGGCACATGGGAGGCATTTGAATATTGGCAGGTCTCTTTAACATTTATTTTTAATGTTTAAATATTGTGAAATAAGGTCACCAAGGTGGCGACATCGGTTGTCCCTGACTTGGTCCCCCTCACAAGAGGAACAACTAGAAACTATTCCAGAAAAAGACAAAAATGATAGAATCCTAGAACACAGGGGTAAGGCTGGAGCACCTCCTGTAGCACAGAGACCAAGATAGATGGCATTAGAAGGTAAGAGAAGTGGTTACATGTTAATAGCATTGTCCCCACTCCCAACCCTGGGCCAGTACAGCACCATGGGGAAAGGTCTCCCTTGAGCCTCCAGTTCTTCCAGTGGGAGAAGAGAACCCCGGCAGGAACAACCAGCATCTCCCAGCATTGTGGGTCACTTTGTGGGAGCCCCTGCCCTGATCTCGTTCCATGGAATTGCACGGAATCTGGTAGATGCTTGCAAAAATAATGGATCTTGGCAGATTGAGTTTACACCATGCAGTGCCCAAGTATTAATCCCAACCAGAGTTTTGCTCATCTGCAGAACCAAGCTGGGGGCACACTCTGACCAGGGAACTTGGCGGGGTGCAGATCTGTCAGATTCGGACTTCAAACAAGGAGTTTTGCTGGCCCTAGACCCTGGTTTACCCATGCCTGGGCAAGCAGCTGAATCATAGCCCTACCCCTGCTCTCCTTGCTGTGGAGAGTGTCTTGTGGCCCCATCTGACCAGAAGGGCTGGCAATAACTCCTGGAAGCAATGTGGCCCAGCAGTGCTCAAGCCAAGAGGTAGGCAGGCAGAGATGATTGCCCCCAGAGGAAAGCTAGTAGGGGACGGGGAATGATCCCGTGCTACACACAGGCAGGGGGATTAACTCATGGCCAAGGTTGGTGGTAGCTCCCAGCCCTCCCAACCTGAGAGCCTGTTCAAGAAATTGATAGTTACCTAGAGCAGCCCCTCTCCCTCCTGTTCAGGCAAGGAAGCTGCTACATAGCCCTGCCCACTGTAGAGAGTGCCTTCCAGCCTCATCTGACCACAAGGACTGGACAAAATTCCTGGAAGCTGTGTGGCCCAGCAGCACTTGAACTGGGAGGCTGGTGGGCAGAGTTGACAGTTTGCAGAACACAGCCAGTGGCCCTATTCAATCAGGGAACTTGAGGTGTGGGTTGGCTTGAGTTAAGATAATAAACATAGAACTTTACCAGCTTTAGGGCTGCTTCTCCCACTATCCCTGGGCAGGAAATCTAATTTGTAGCCCTGCTCATTGCAGAATACAGTCTTCAGCCTGTCTGACCAGGGAACCTAACCAGAGAACATGGGAAACATGTGCCCATTCAACAGTCCTACACACAGTGGCACTTGAACAGAGAGTGCCTGTGGCTTCCACCATTTGTGTGGTAAAATGGTGGCCTCGCCTGACCAGGGAATTTAGTGCACATTCTGATTTGGGTCCCCAAACAGCAAACTGTACAGGCTAGGGTCCTGTCCTGCTGTCCTGCCAGGGCATGGAAGCTAATTCATAGTCCCATCTGCTACTGAATATAGTACCCAGTCCTGACCATCTAGTAAACCTGACCAGGGAATCCACACAACCACGGGCCCCATCCTAGAGCCTCACTTGGGTAGGAAACAATGCCAGCAGTCCTATGCAACTGTTCTCAGTCAGTGGCACATGCCCTCCATCCATGTCCTCAGAGCTTGAACAGTTGCCTTCCCCCAAAATAGACCATAATAGCTGGTCCCACCTGCCCAAGGACATTACCAGCAGACATACCCAGAAATCCAACTAAGCTGACTGGTGAAGAACTGTTTCTGCCAAAGCAAACCTGTGAAGTCTGGAAGAGGAACCCCATTACTCAAATGCGCAGATACCAATGTAAAGAATCAAGGATCATGAAAATCAGGTAAATATGACACCACCAATGGAAACTTTATTAAGCTCCAAAAACTGACCCTGAAGAAATGGAGATCTATGAACTGTCAGACAAAGAATTCAGAATAATTCTTTTAAGGAAGCTTAGTGAAGTACAAGAAAACACAAACAGACAACTAAACAAAATTAGGAAACTAATGCATGAACAAAACAAGAAGTTTCACCAAAAAAAACCCCAGCAACCATCAAATAACAAAAACAAAAATGAAACTACCAAACAGAAATCCCAGAGTTGTAAAATACAATAACTAAACTGAAGAATTCAACGGTTTCAAAAATAGGTTCAACCATGCATAAGAAAGAATCAGTGACCTGGAAGATAGGACATTGGAAATTACCCAGGAAGAGGAGCAAAAAGAAAGAAAGATTGAAAAAGAGTGAAGAAACTCTATGGGAATTATGGGACACAGGAAAAGAAACAATATTTACATTGTGAGAATTCCAGAAGGAAAAAAAAAAGGGACAGAAAGTATATTTAAAGATATAATGGCTGAAAACTTCCTGAACCTGGGGAGAGAAATGGACATCCAGATCCATCGGGACCAAAGGACCCCAAATAGCTTGAATTCAAATAGGGCTACAATGAGACACATTATAATTAAATTGTCAAAAGCCAAAGACAAAGAAAGAATTTTAAGAGCAGCAAGAGAAAAAAGAGAAGTTACATGCAAGGGACTATAAGACTATCAGCAGATTTCTCAAAAACTTTTCAGGCCAGGAGAAAATGGGATGACATATTGAAAATATTGAAGGAAAATAACTGTCAAACAAGAATTTTATACTCAGCTAAGCTTTCCTTCAGAAACAAAGGAGGGTTACAGACTTGCCCGAACAAACAAAAGCTGAGGAAGTTCATTACCACCAGGCCTGCCTTACAAGAAATGTTATAGAGTTCTTTGAGTAGAAGTAAAAGAATGCTAACTAATATCATAAAAACATAAAAAGGTAGTATAAAACTCACTGGTAATGGTAAATATATAGTCATAGTTAGATTCTGCAATTTGGTAATAGTGGTGCATAATTCACTTACAACTCTAGTTTAAAAAATTTTTAAGTAGTAAAATAGACATAACTATGATAATCTGTTATTAGTTATATAATACTAAAAACATGTAAACTGTAACAGCAATAACCAAAAATATGTGAAAGTTTACAAATTCTATTGAAGCTAAGTTGTTATCAGTTTAAAATAGAGTGTTACAAATTTAAGATATTTTATGTAAGCCTCATGGTAACCACAAGGGAAAATCCTGTGGTAATTACACAAAAGAACATGATAAAGAAACCAAAGCACACTGATAAATAAAGACATCAAAACCCCCAGAAAGAGAGCAGGATAAGGAACAAAGAACAACAGATCTATAAAACAGCCAGAAAACAATGAACAAAATGGCAATAATAAGCCCTTATCAATAATTACTTTAAATATAAACAGATTAAATTCTTCAACTAAAAGACATAGAATGGATAAATGGATTTAAAAAAAACCAAAAAAACAAGATCCAACAATATGCTGCCTGTAAGAGACTCATTTTAGCCTTAAAGATATACATAAACGAAGAGTGAAGGGATGGAAAAAGACATTTCAAACAAATGGTAACCAAAGAAAGCAGGGGTAGCTATACTTATATCAGACAAAATAGACTCAAAACTGAAAATGGTAAAAAGAGACAAAGAAGGTCATTATATAATGATAAAGGGGTCAATACATCAAGAAGATATAACAATTGTAATTATTTATGCACCCACTAAATATCAGGTTGGCCAAAAAGTTCATTCGGGTTTTTCTGTAACATCTTATGGAAAAAACCTGAATGAACTTTTTGGCCAGCCCAATATATAAAGCAAAAACTAACAG
Organism: Balaenoptera acutorostrata; assembly: GCF_949987535.1. Classification (NCBI taxonomy): domain Eukaryota; kingdom Metazoa; phylum Chordata; class Mammalia; order Artiodactyla; family Balaenopteridae; genus Balaenoptera; species Balaenoptera acutorostrata. Next base: position 44,701,347 of record NC_080072.1, on the reverse strand, counting down.
AGCTAAAAGGAGCAATAAACAGTAATACAATAATAGTTGGGGGCTTTAATATCCCACTCTCAACAATGGATAGATCATCCAGAGAATCAATAAGGAAACTATTTGGACAAAATGGACCTAACAGACATATACAGAATATTCTATAAAACAACAGCAGAATACACATTCTTCTCAAGCACACTTGGAATATTTTCTCAGATAGACCATATGGTAGCCCACAAAACAAGTCTTAGCAAATTCAAGAAGACTGAAATCATATCAAGTATCTTCTCGCACTACAATGGCATGAAACTAGAAGTCAATAACAAAGAGGAAAACTGGAAAATTTACAAACACACAGAAATTAAACACTCTCCTGAACAACGAATGAATCAATGAAGAAACTGAAGGGGAAATAAAAAAGTTCCTTGAGACAAACAAAAACTGGAAAATCAAGATACCAGAACTTGTGAAATACAGCAAAAGCAGTTCTAAGAGGGAATTTCATAGTAATAGACACCTACATGGAAAAGCAAGAAAGATCCCAAATAAACAACTTAATTCTATGCCTTAAGGAACTAGAAAAAGAGGAACAAACTGAGTCCAAAGTTAGCAGAAGAAAGAAAATAGTAAAGATGAGAGCAGAAATAAATATAACAGAGAACAGAAAAAACAATAGAAAAGATTTTTTTTTAATACAAAAGATTTTAATCAAACTAAGAGTTGGTTCTTTGAAAAGATACACAAAATTGACAAATCCTTAGCTAGACTAACCATGGAAAAAAGACAAAGGACTCAAATCGACAAAATTATAAATGAAAAAGGAGACATTACAACTGATACCACAGAAATTCAAAGGATCATAAGAGTCTACTATGAACAACTATACACACCAACAAACTGGACAACCTAGAAAAAATGTAAAAAATTCTTAGAAACATACAACTCACTAAGGCAAATCAGGAAGAAATAGAAAATATGAATATACCAATTACTAGAAAGGAGATTGAATGAGTAACCAAAAATCTCCAAAGAAAAGCCCAGGACCAGATGGCTTCAGTGGTGAATTTTACCAAAATTTTATTTATTTTTTTTCTTTATTTTATTTTATTTTGTTATTTGCTTTTTGGCCATGCCACACGGCTTGTGGGATCTTAGTTCTCTGACCAGGGATTGAACCCAGGCCCTCAGCAGTGAAAGCATGGAGTACTAACCAGTGGACTACCAGGGAATTCCCCTTTATCCAACATTTAAAGATGAATTGACACCAATTCTTCTCAAACTCTTCCAAAAATTCAAAGAGGAGGAAGCACTCTCAAACTCATTTTACTAGCCAGTATTATCCTGATATCAAAACCAGAAAAATATACTATTAGAAAAGAAAACTACAGGCCAATATCCCTGGTGAACACTGATACAAAAAATTTCAATAAAATAACAGCAAACTGAATTCAGCAGCACATTAAAAGGATCATACACCATGATCAAATGGGATTCAAGCCATTTGAATGGATTCAAGCATCTGGGATGCAAGAATGGTTCAACATAGGCAAATCAATCAATGTGATACATCACATTAATAGAATAAAAGAATTATATGATCATCTCAATAGATTCAGGAAAAGCATCTGACAAATTTCAAGACCCATTTATGATAAACACTTTTAACAAATTAGGCATAGAAAGAATGTATCTCAACATAATAAGGGCCATATATGACAAGCCCACAGCTAACATCATTTTCAAAGGTTAAAGATTGAAAATTTTTCCTCTAAGATCAAGAACAAGACAGGGTACCCACTCTCACCACTCTTATTCAAAATAGTAATAGAAGTCCTAGCTAGAGCAATTAGGCAAGAAAAAGAAATAAATGGTATTAGAATTGGAAAGGAAGAAGGAAAATTGACTGTATTTGCAAATGACATGATTTTATATACAGAAAATCCTAAAGACTCAACCAAAAGGCTGTTAGATCTAACCAATAAATTCGGTAAAGTCAAGGATACAAAATTAACATACAGTAATAAGTAGTGTTTCTATACACTGACAGTGAATTTTCTGAAGAACAAATTGATCCCATTTATAACAGCATCAAAAGCAATTAAATATTTACGAATAAATTTAACCAAGGAAGTAAAAGATCTTTACTCTGAAAACTACAACATTTTGATCAAAGAAAGCAAAGAAGACACAAATAAATGGAATGATATCTTGTGTTCATGGATTGGAAGAATTAATTTTGTTAAAATGTTAATAATACTACCAAAAGTCATCTATAAATTCAATACAATTCCTACCAAGATTCCAGTGGCATTTTTTTTTTTACAGAAGTAGAAAGACCACTCCTAAAATTTATATGAAACTATGAGAGACCGCAAATAGCCAAAGAAATCCTAAGAAAGAAGAACAAAGCAGGAGGCATCATATTTCCTGATTTCAAGCTGTACCATACAGTTATAGGCTTCAAAACAATATGGTACTGGCATAAAAACAGACACATAGACCAACGGAACAGAACCTAGAGCCCAGAAATAAATTCAAGCATAATATTTGATAAGGGAGCCAAGAATACTCAATGGAGAAAAGAAAGTCTTTTCAATAATGGTGTTGGGATAATTATATATTCACATGTAAAGGAATAAAACTGAACCCATAACCTACACCACCCCCCAAAATTAACTCAAAATGGATTAAAGACCTAAATGTAAGACCTGAAACCATGAAACTCCTAGAAGAAAACATAGGAAGAGAGGTCCTTCACATGGTTCTTGGTATCGATTTTTTGGATATGACACCTAAAGCACAGGTGACAAAATTAAAAATAAACAAGTGGTACTACATCAAACTAAAAAGCTTCTACACAACAAAAGAAACCATTGACAAAGTGAAAAGACAACATATGGAATGGGAAAAAATATTTGCAAATCATATCTGATAAGAGGTTAATATCTAAAATATATAAAGAACACATACAACTCAATAGCAAGAAAACAAATAACCCAATTAAAAAATTGGCAAAGGACCTGAACAGACATTTCTCCAAAGAAGATATATGAAAGGCTAAAAGGTATATGAGAAGGTCCTCAATGTCACTAGTCGTTAGGGAAATGCAAATTAAAAGCACAATGAGATATCACCTCATGTCTGTTAGAATGGGCACTATCAAAAAGACAAGAGATAACAAATACTGGCATGGATGTGGAGAATAGCGAACCCTTGTGTACTGTTGGTGGGATTGTAAATTGGTACAAACATTACGGAAAACAGTATGGAGGATCCTCAAAAAATTAAATATAGATTTAATTTTTAAACCAGCTTTTTTTTTTTTTTAATTAATTAATTTATTTATATTTGGCTGTGTTGGGTCTTCGCTTCTGTGCGAGGGCTTTCTCTAGTTGTGGCAAGCGGGGGCCACTCTTCATCGCGGTGCACAGGCCTCTCACTATCGTGGCCTCTCTTGTTGCAGAGCACAGGCTTCAGACGTGCAGGCTCAGTAGTTGTGGCTCACGGGCCCAGTCGCTCTGCAGCATGTGGGATCTTCCCAGACCAGGGCTTGAACCCGTGTCCCCTGCATTGGCAGGCGGATTCTCAACCACTGTGCCACCAGGGAAGCCCTAGATTTAATTTTGATTCAGCAATTCCACTTCTGGGAGTATATCCCAAGGAAATGAAAACACTAACTCAAAAAGATAGCACCCGCATGTTCATAACAGCATTATTTACAATAGCCAAGACATGGAAACAACATAAGAGTCCACCAGTGGATGAACAGATAAAGAAGTTGTGATACACACACACTTACACACAGACACACAGGCACACAGACACACAGACACACACACACTGGAATATTATTCAGCCATAAAAAATGTGGAGATTCTATCATTTGTGACAACATGGATGAACCTTGAAGGAATTATGCTAAGTGAAATAAGTCAGATAAAGACAAATACTATGCAATTTCACTTATATGTAGAATCTTAAACAAACAAACTCAATAGCAAAAAGCCATAGAAAAAGATCAGACTTGTGGTTACCAGAGGTGGAGGAAATTGGAGCAAGGCAGTCAAATGGTACAAACTTTCAGTTACAAGGTAAATAAGTACTGGGGATGTAATATATAACATGATGACTATAGCTAACACTACTCTATGATATAAAGGAAAGTTGTTAAGAGAGGAAATCCTATGAGTTCTCATCACAAGGAGAAAAAATTTTCCTTTTCTTTTTTCTTTCTTTTCTTTTTATTGTACCTATATGAGAAGATAGATGTTAGCTGAACCTACTGTGGTAATCATTTCACAATATATGTGAATCAAACCATCGTGCTGTATGCCTTATACAGTGATGTATGTCAACTATTTCTCAATAAAACTTGAAACAAATTGTGAAATACAACAGATATGTAAAGAAGAATGCTTAAAACAAATACATAGCTTAATGAATCCTTAAAATAAACACCCATGAAACCAGACAAAAATATAACATTGCCAGCACTCCAGAAGCCCCCTCTCCCAGTTTTCCCCTCTTTGCCAGAACATCCTATCATTTGGGATAACCACTACCCCAGATTTATTGGTAATTACTTCATGTTCTTCTATCTAGTTTTTTCCCCCCTTCTTTCTAGTTTTGCACATAATTATATATCCCTAAACAATGCTGGTAAATTTTGCTTATTTTTGAACTTTATATAAACACAATTATACTACATGGATTCTTTTATTTCATGCTTCTTTCACTCAATATTATATTTTTTAGCCTTTATCCATGTTGTTGCATGTAGCTGTACTTCATTAATTTTCAACCCTGTATAGTATTCCACTGTATGATTATATCAAAATTCAGGTATCCTTTCTACTGTTAGTGGACATTTGGGTTGTTTCTTGCTTGAGGTTACTACAAAAATGCCCCAATGAACATTCTTATACATGTGTCCTGGTGCATACATACCTGAGTTTCTCTTGGCTGTATTCCTAAGAACTTCTGGCTCACAAAGTATGCATAGCTTCAACTCCACTAGCTACTACCAAAATTTTCATACGTGGTTGTACCAATTTTTACACTCCTATAAGAAAAGGGGATCAACTTCTTAGAAACGAGACAAACTGTATCATTATTATTAATCATACATCTTTGTCTTCCAAAGCAGTATCTTCCTGAGCCAAGTGCTTCCTTATGGTAAATTCTAACCCGCTGGCTCTCCTTTTTAGTTTCAGGTGGACTCAGAGTCTCTACCTCAGCATGACTTGTTACCATTAAGTGGATCACTGTTTCTCTTATATGTTACAAATTAGGTTCTTCCTTGGTAAAACTTGAAGGTAACAAACTTTCTTTTATCATAGGTGATATGTATAATTGTTACATTTCAGGGTAGGTCAGCCCCTGCAGATGGTTGATCTTTCTTGTTCTGTATACTACTGAGTTTGGGCCTTTGAGTGGAAGGTTAAGAGCATGAAATCTGGAGCTGGACTGCCTGGGTTTGAATCCTCACTCTGTACTTTCTAATAGTATGATCTTGACCAAATAATTTCACCTCTCTGATTCTCAGTTTGCTCACTGATAAAATGAGAATAAATAAAATCACCTACCTCATAGGGTGACTGTAGGGATTAAATGAGGTAATATATGGGAAATACTTAGAACAGTGCCTGGCATTCTGTTGTTTTGTTATATATCCATTTCTGTTTTGTGGGCAGTAGAGGGGTTCTGAACATGGGCTGAAGTCAGAAGGAATTCAGGACCTGGCTCTGCTCTTTCCTGACTATGGGACCGTAGGCAAGTCATAGTACCTGCCTATACCTCAGTTCTTCACCTGTATAAACTGAGCTAACGATTGCCACCTTGTACAGGTGCCATGAGGATGAACTGAGATGGCAAATGCAAAATGCCAAGGGCTAAGTATTAGCGCAGTACATGGTAGTTGCTGCCATCTTAGCAGGTGGCAGCTACTTTTCCTGCCCTCAGATGCTGGGAGTGAACAGCTCCTGGGTCCTAAACCCTTAGCTACTCTGCACTGACCAATTGGTGGCTGAGGAGACTGAGAATGTGTGGAGGTTAGGGTGGAGAGACCATGAAAGTTACTACCATTTATGTGTAGGTCTCTGGCAGTGTACACATAGCTGAATGAGACCCAGTACACTTTCTAGAGGCTCAGATCTGGGGCACCCCAGTATGCTGGTAACTAACAGAATACAAGTATTTTGTCTGGAGAAAGGAATTTTGAGGGTGCTAGGGAGGAAATATCTATGTGAGTAGTCTTGCTGGAAGAAAAGGTTTTTAAGATGAGTCTCAAAAAATACGCATGTAGATGGGAGAAGTTGGAGAAAATACTGGTCATGAAGAGCTTTGAATCCTAGGCCAAGGATTTTTTTCCTGAATTCAGTAAGGATTGGGAGACCTTGTATTGCCAGGTGGCTGTGAGATGGGACATAGTGTCTGAAAGGGACCCAGGTGTACTGGGCTAACCAACAGTGATTTAGAAACCCTACTGTCTGGCACTGCCATCGGACTCTATCTGGTGTATTTAGAAGATGATGTTTGGAGAGAGATATGCCTAGTACAGTTGTAATGCCAAATTTTGTGTTTCCCTAACAAATTTCCCAAAACCAGCGTTAAGGTGGCTAGTCATTCTTGTGACCCTCATTGTATCACCTCATTATTGCATGCAAACTAGATAGAGATAAAATGCATCAGTACCTGACTGTGGTGGTGGATACCTACACAGGTGAGAAAACTGTATAGAAGGAAATACAGGCACACACAAATGAGTACAAGACTGCGGAAATGTGAATAAGATGTGGTGGATTGTATCAATGTCAACATCTCAATTGTGTTATTATAGTTAAGACATTACCACTGGTGAGAGAAATGGGGAAAATGAACAAAGGTTTTCTCTGTATTGTTATTTTTTACAACTGCATGTGAATATTCCATTCTCTCAACAAAAATTTCAATTAAAAATGCATTAGTAAAATTATGCTTTGTAGAAAATGTGCTATCTCCAGTCACATTCCTCCTCCCTCAGTTACCCATATTTAGGGGATTCCTGGGGGCACACAAAATAGGCGGCATTATGTATCCTGGGGGCCCCAACTGGAAAGGAGAGCAAAGTGCCCCCAAGAAAAGAAGTCAACAGAACAGGAATTGCTTTGCTACTTCGATCTAACTGAAACTGCCGGTTACAATTACCCCAAATTTTAGACAGTTCTGCCACAGTGGGTCAGCTTTATCCAGCTGTTTTCTGATTTACCCACGGAGTCTACTATGTCACTTCAGCGTCACTACCTCCAAAGGTAGGGTAAAAGTTATTCTATGTGTACATGAAGTTTATTCCACCCCCCCCCACCCCCAAAAAAGAGTGACGTGAAATTGCCAGATGTAGCATTTAAAAATTTAGGGAGTTTTTACCTGACCCATTGCTTTTGAAAATTACAACTCGCAGGGATGAGTGAACTCGATTTCTTGAGCGACTCGGAGGAGACCGTGTTAGCAGGGCAGCGTTATTACGAACTCCGCAATTATCTTTTCTTTGCTATGCTAAAGGTTTCCCTTTCCAACAGTAGGGCTGACTTCGACTTGAATGAGAGCCCTGAACTTTTTATAAACTGAAAAAGAGGGGAAGACATGGCAGGCTGGGAATCCGGCCCCGGGAAGGCGTCCACCGCGCTTGTGAACAACTACGTGAATTTCCAGAAGAGAAACTTCTCTTCCCCACACTTGCAGACTTCCGCCGAGTCCAGGAGCGCTCCAAGCGGCCGCCCGAGCTTCCGCGTCCCGGGACAGGGAAACTGAGGCAGGGCAGGAGCGGCGCGCGCATCTCCGGCCTCGGCGGCCGCCCCAAAGAAGGAACCCAGGCTTCCAGAGTTCTCCGCGCCGCGTAGGCTCCTCCGAGGCGCCCTCCCCCCGGTCCGCCCCGCCCAGCTAGGGACAAAGCCCGGAGCCCGCGCCGGGAAGGGGCAGGGCGGCTCCCGCGCGCTCCCCGCTCCCCCGTGGGCACGAGACTCCGCCCCGCCGCCCCTCCTGAGGGAGCCCGCGCGCGCCCCAACGGCTAGGCGGCCGAGCCGGGCCCGCCCCGAATCCCCATGACGTCACCGGCGGCGGCAGGCCCCGCCCCCGGCCCCGGGCGGCAGGCCGCATGACGTCACCGAGGCCCCACCCCTCCGGAGCGAGTTCGGTCCTGGCGTTCATTTCATTCCTGTCCTCATTCCGAACATTCTTAGCATCGCTCGCGCCGTGCCGCGCCGCCCGAGCCGAGCCGAGCCTCTGCAGCCGCCGCCGCGGCCCCGCCGCCCGCCGCGGGCGCCCACCAAGCACTTTGCAGACTCGCTTCCACCCTGCGGGCCAGTCCGCGCGGCGGGGCCCGGGCTCGGGGCGGCCGCGTCCGGGGACAGGCCATGCAGTGAAGCCCCCCCACCCCGTCCACCTTTGCCCGGAGCCGCGGGCAGCAGCCCAGTACGTCCAGCCGGCCCCGGGGCAGGAGCGGTGCTAGGCGGGGGGAGGGTGGCCCAGCCCGGGGACCGGGAGCCGGGCTCCGAGCTGAAGGCGGGGGAAGCGGCGCCGAAGTTTGCCTCGGACTCGCCGGGCGCTGCGGCAGCTCCCTTCGCCGAGGTAAGTTGGCGCGCGGGGCTGATGCTGGGTGCGGGGGGCGCGCGGGGCGCCGGGGGCTGGGGGCCCGCGGCGTCCGGCACGGGCCGCTCTCTCTCTCCGGACTCTGCTTTGTGTGCGGCGGGCGGGCGGGCACGCGGAGGGCCGGGGCCGGGCCCCTGCGCCCGCCTCCCCGCGCCCCTTCAAGGTGAGCAGCCGGGCGCCGCCGCGGGAGTTGCCGGGACGCCAAGTTGGGCCGCGCGCTGCGGAGCCCGCGCGGCAACAGGCGGCCCTGGAGGCGCCAGGCCGGCCGCGCCCCCCTCGCCCCCCTCGCCCCCCTCTTGCGCCCGTCTGCCTGCCCGCGCGCACACGCACACACCCTCGGGCAGTTTCCACGTTTTTCCCGGGGAAGTCAGAAGTTAGGAGCGAGCGCGGGCGGGGAGAGCCGCCGGCGCCTCCAGGGAGCCCGAAGCCGGCCCGATCCCCCCACCGCGCCTCCCCAGCCGCCCCAGGCGCCTGGGCCCCCCGAGGCCGGCCTGGGGGCTGCGCCGAGTTGTGCTGCTGGCGGGGTTTCGCTCCTTCTTCTCAAAGATGAAAGGAGGCACGGTCGTCTTTGCCGCTTCTCCAGGACTGTTGCTGCCGCCGCCGCTGCTTCATTGCACATTCAAGTGGAAAATTTTCAGGAGTCAGCAGAAACATTGTGTCCAAAAAAGACTGAGTCGCAGTTACCACCAAACCCTGGAGGAGACTCTCCCTGGAAAACTTCCCTTCGGTAGGAAATACTGGGGGATTCATTTGTTTATTGGAAGAGAAATGATCCCCAGGAGGGGAGAAAATCAGGGTGCATTTCTGCTCTTTGTTCGTAGCAGCAACATTTGTTTTGTTCTAAAGTCCAGAGGCCCGCTTTAAAGAAAGTTCAACTTATATGAGTTTCCTTTTTTCTTTTTCTTTTAATGTGTTTTTAATTTTTTTTTAAACCGAAGCAACATTTTAAATGAGTTGAAAACAATGGAGGGGCTCACACCTCCCTTCTTTTTCTCCCACGAAAATAAATAAAATCCAGATCATAATTTTCTTTGCTTTTTAATTGTCTTTTTAAAGATTTATTTAAAGTTGAATGTCACTGTATAAAAATATTTATGAAACAATGAAATACCAGCCACCAGCATTTCTCAGGAGGCTTGTTAACTTCTCAGAAGCAAGTGGCTGCCTGTGATTTGCAGAAATGAAAATTGACCTCAGTAAGCACTGGAAACTTAGAGACAGATGATGTTCCAGGAGCGGGTAATGTAAAAAGGCCGTGTTTTAAAAACAGTGCTTTGGAGGAAGCCCAGGTCCTGGCACAGAAAGATCTGCAAAACCTATCAGATTTCAAAATATTATAGTTTAAAAAATATATGTATTAAAAATGCTACAGATATTGCAAATGAGTAGAACACTGTCAGTTCTGGACAACCACGTGTTTCTTCCTCCCTACCCTTTGCCTTGATTGTTTCTGGAAGTTTAGGTGGTCTGATGCTTGGGGTGTGCTGGGTGCCTGCAGGTGGTTACCTGAATAGACAGATCCCTTCAGGAGGAAGTGATCCCGCTGCGTTGTCCGAGCAGGGAGTGGGCTCTGTTCTCTAAAGCTTGCAGTGAATTTTGGCTGGTGTTTTATGCATGGGGGCTTGTCTGCCAGGGTAATGTGGGGTGGTTTGGGGAACAGACCTCAGGCTGTGCCAAGTGCTTCATCCTTTCACTATTGGGTTTGTGCCCTTCTGTAAATAGCAGGATCTTTGAGCCCCAAGTACATCTGAATGCTTGTAAGGGCCAGACTTAGATCCAACTTTGGTAAGAATCTTTCCTTTTTAGATGGAAATAGTAGAATCAATTACAAAGTGACTCAGGAAAGACAAATGGATTAGTTGAACCTTTGTCAACAGTGAGGTTTTGAATTGTTGATTGTTTTTTAGGGGAAAGGCTTATTTTTCTAATCTCACTATTCCCATAAATGGTCACAGATATTTTTGTTTAGTATTTCTTTCTATGTGCAATTCTGTGTTGGACTCTCAGGTTTCAGGTTTTAAACAGAGTTTACAATTCTTTTATTTGTTGTTGGTGTAAAAGAATGAGCTGATAAGCTGCATCCATTACTGGTTCTTGCCGATGGTATAAAAATGCCCATGTAGACCATTTTATTTTTACGTTAATGATTAAGTATTATTTGATTTGTAGTTTTAAGAGAATATCAGACTACCTTTCCTTCCTCCCTTCCTCCCTTCCTTCCTCCCTTCCTTCCTTCCTTCCTTCCTTCTCTCTCTTTCCTTCTTTCTTTCTTTCTTTCTCTCTTTTCTTTCTCTTTCTCTCTCTCTTTTTACAAGTTTGAAATAAAACCAGTGTGACACTTTGCCTTGACAGTAAGAGTAAAAAACTATTAAAGGAAAGAATTTTTGTGTAGATTCCTCCTCTATGTGTTTTATAAAGTAACAAATAGAACTCCATCCAGGAAACATGCCTGAGAGAGATTATTGGAGGATTTTTTTCTTCTTCTTTTCCCAAAACATAAACCAGGACTCACCATGGCATATACTTAATGAAATTTAATTTAAAGAAGGAGGACACGCTAACTTAGTTTGAGCCAGACTGAACTGAATTTCTCACCAAGAGGTGCTTCCTGGCATTGTGGTGCAGTGTGTGCCTAGGCCCCAGCAGCAAATTAATTATATGTAAGGGCTGCTGGTGGTACGGGGTTGGGGGGCAGTCTGGGGAAAAGTCAGCTTCCTCCTTTCTTCTTCTCTGCCCCTCCCCCTCTTTTGCTTTATATAGAAAGAATTCTATATTCACATACTCACTTTGGGCACTGGTACCCCCACTTTTTTTTTGGAAAAAGGACAAGCAAGTCATACGGAAAAAAATGTTCGGGTTTTTTGCTGCTTGAGTTTCAGTCATTTATAAACAATTTTGAATTTTGCTGGCTCTGACAATACAGAACAGCAAGTATAAGAGGGCATTTCTTAATGGGAAAATTTGGTGGAATATACTTGTGTTGACATGGGGATCTAGATCATATTTGTTGTCACATTTTCAGTAGAAAAATGTGTAACGGCGACAGTTCGAGAATGTAGATCCCAAATGTTAGATAGGCCTTTGGAGGAATGAGCTGTGCCGTTAACAATATTTTAAGGTTTCTTGCTTCTGAAATGGGTTGACCTGTCATACATGGCGGTGGGACAAGAGTTTGTGCACCTGTGGGGTTACTCTTCTCTCTAATCTCGTGTTATTATGTGTTAATTGTGAGCATAATTATACTGCCTGCAAATGATAATTGTAGTGTCTTATCACTCAAAAGGTTGGTGCAAATAACTGTGTGTATGATCCCATGTATGTAAAATGACCGTGCTCACATACAGACAGTAAGTAGATAACACTTTTAAGCTTGTATTTTAGGCATTTTATCTTGTTTCCAATAAAGAGATTGCGAAAGGAGAGAAAAATATTGTGGATTGAAAGCTGTGCTTAGAAGTTGGATCTGTTTAGTGATAAAACTTTTTGGGTTTTTTCCAAAGACTGAAGAATACTGGCCCGAGCAAGTGTCCAGCTTTCTCTGTAGAACTGCAAGGAAATCAGAGCCCACCTTTCTGTTGATAAATGCGGGCATTACAGCTTCCTCTTGCGAGTTCAGAGACTGGAACTGCAGAGTGCTAATGGCCTACTTCTGAACTCGGCAAGAAAAGTATATTGTAAGCTTTGACAGACTCAGGCTGTGCTGCTGGGCTATTGGGGACTGACCGATGACTGGAGTAATCTCTTACAGCTGCGTGGCGCTTTTTCTTATTTTATCTGTAGAAGCCACAGATTACACTGTGGTGTTTAAGTTAGATCCGAAGTCATGTTTGAACAGTATCAGTGATACATTTTATTTTCTTGTTCACGAAGGTGATAAAATCAAGTAATTCAGGTCCATCCTAAGCACTTAATGTTTCAGGGTTGGGCTTTTTGACAAATACAAATTTCAACCCCCTTGTATCGCAATTACTGAATACTGAAATCAGGGAAGTTTGGGGCCTTCCCTCTTCTGCGGTAGTTTGTGGGATGCTAGAATATTTGGATCTAAATACTTGGAGTGTTTTGTTTTTTTTTTGTTTTTAATTTTTATTTATTTTTTGGCTGCGTTGGGTCTTTGTTGCTGCGCGCGGGCTTTCTCTAGTTGCGGGGAGCGGGGCTACTCTCCGTTGCGGTGCGCGGGCTTCTCATTGCAGTGGCTTCTCTTGTTGCGGAGCGCGGGCTCAGTAGTTGCAGCACGTGGGCTCAGTAGTTGTGGCTCATTGGCTCTAGAGCGCAGGCTCAGTAGTTTTGGCACATGGGCTTAGTTGCTCCACGGCATGTGGGATCTTCCTGGACCAGGGCTTGAACCCATGTCCCCTGCATTGTCCCGTGGATTCTTAACCACTGTGCCACCAGGGAAGCCCATTTGGAGTGTTTCTGCATGGGTTTTTATAATTTGTTTCAAAGCTGTGGGCAGTTGAGAGTTTTCAATGTGTAAGATTGTCATCATAAGCTTCCTCGACACTCTCCCTTGTTTGAACTCACAGTGGAAATCCAACCATTTCTTCAGATACATTCGGGCTTTGTAGTGGTGCAGCATAAGAGAATTTTGAAATGTGTATTTATTTTAGTCAAAGCAAATGGGTTTTCAGGAGTGTTTCTTACTGGGTGGGTCGCTTTCAGCTCTTAAGTTCTCCTTTTGTCCACTGGCTTTTTGCATGGTTGGGAGGATTCTCTGAAAATACTTTCCATAGTCTGGGAGTCCTGCCTGGCTAACTGTGAAACCACTGGTCTCTCTTCTGATTGGATAAGGGGTGGGGGGAGTTCCTAAGAGGCCGTCTTTTCTACTTTTGTGGCAGGCCCAGGGAGGAAGGCTCTATCCTGGCTGTATTGTCACTAACCCCCCAGTATTAACTATCCTGATGCAATGCTTCCTGCCCTTTTCACATTAGTTTTTAAGGCTGTGTCCTAGGATTTCATTAATGGTTTTAGTATGAGGAGCAGGGCCCAGCATTGGAAAAGGGGTTTAAAAGAAAAAGCCAGTTTATTGATGAACAAGTTAAGCACCACCATTGTCTCCATTGGGAAATTCTGGTTGCTTTGAGGCATCTGACAGGTTTAGATGTACGTGTAAAGTGACTGAAACATTATTGGCGGGGGTAGATAAAACAATGGCGAGTGCTGTTGTTTTTACATATAAACTGAAAAACTGCTGTTAATGGTGGGAAATGTTAATTATGTGAGAACATATTGAACTTATATTCTCTGGCATGAACTTTTAAAAAAAATGCATGAACTGTGCTGCTTTTTTATAAGCACAGCTTTCTAATTATCATAATTCAGTTCAGCTCTGCTCTTGGATGGAGTTCAAGTGCAATCTCAATTTAACTTGAAAGGAGGTTTTTTTTTTTTTTTTTTTAACTGAGAATGTTTAAGAAAATTTGAAAAGTTCATCCAAGAATGTTGTCTGCTTAGGTGTGGTTAATTGGGGGGATGAAATGAGTGGCTTTCTGTAATAGTTAATTAGATCTGAATATTAGGAAAGAGGCTTTTTTTTTTTTTTGCTTTGTACTGTATCCAAACCTGCATCTTGTGCTTTTTTTCATAACCAGATGCTATGTGTTGTTGAGTTCTCTTTGAAAACCAGTGTCTTTTCCCTGATAGTAAACTAAATAGATATTCTGTTACCATCAATGATATAATCTCTGCAAAGATAGGAACCTGTTTTGAGAGAGTAGAAAGAAAGAAATGCAGACATCTTATGAATTCATTTGCCAAAAATCACTGTTAATCTTTTATACCACCCAAGACTTTAGAAGGTGATATCCTTATGTGGTCATACTTAATGGCATTTTGTAAAGGGAGTCATCTTTGACAGCATTCATTCCAGTGTCCTTTACATTTTCTATGACCTTAGTGTCTTTTCAAAAAAAAAAGAAAAAGAAAAAGTTAATGAAGCCCAGGCGCCAAATCCTCTGTGGAATCAGTTTTAATTGGAAGAAAGAACATCTTCAGCTGGACCTTACGACTTTCGTCCAGTCTGACTTCTGCTAAAATGCAGACTTCTGCCCGCGGAAACCAAATGACTTCATTTGCTCTGGCACTTAAGAGTCGAATTCACTTCCCTGGTGGTGAAATAAAAGGAGCCAAGTGTTTTAAATAGCCACTCCCCGAGGCCCGCCTGCCCGAGTGTTTTGAGAAAAGCGCATTGTCTGCTTGCAGCTCTAGCTGGGAGCTGGCCTGGCTCTCCCTCCCCCCCACCAGACAGCTCCGTTTCTGAAGTTGACATCTGGTTTTCTCTCTGTTCACCTGATGTATACCCACACACGTGCGCACATGCGGCGTGCTTGCATGTGTCCTGCAGGTAACACAGGTCTTTGACATTGAATGTGTGTGTGTTTCAAGTCACTCCTGGGATAGGGGGAGGCTCACAGCTAATAGCACAAAATAAAATGTAAACACAGTAGCCGCCCCACATGCCGCTGCTGCTGGGTTTCTGTCCGATGGTGCTTTCTGGGTAGGCGTGCCTATTGTTGTGGCAGCAACAGGCGGTAGAAGTTGGGGCACCATATGGCGGATGTGGGCCTCAGATAAGCTGTCTGGTAATTTAGCTCATCAATAGCATTTTGATATGCTTCATTTTCAGATCACCCATCACCGTGGCTGGGGGTATCTTGGGGGCTGATTCCGAAACCATTGAAACCTCTGTGAGCCTATGCTTCCTTTGGTGGAATCTCTTTCAGCCCTTTCTCCTTCGCTGCCTTTTCATTTCAAAGCTTTTGGGAGACAATGGTGGTTGGTAAGAGTTAGAAAGAGCTACATCAGCTGAGGGAACCTTCAACCCCGTCTTGAAATCTGGAATGCTTAGAAGACCTCATCAGGTATTTCCATTGACAGAAAAACAGAAAACAAGCTATTTAATAGCGTTTCATACTGGCAGAGCCAAGAAATTCCCATAATTCAAAATTTGCTTTTGTTCTAAATACTGGGAGGATAAGACCAATATGGTTCTTATTTTGACAGAATGTTTCTAGTTTTGTTGTGCATTAAAAATACCTCCCTAATTTTCTTCCACCTTTCATCAAGTGCAAAAATGATTAATATCTATGTAACTGAAAATCAGAGGAAGTATTATCTGTGATTCGGAGGCAAAAAGCAGCTTCCTTTATGACTAGGAATTCTTAAAGAGGGAAATGCTTCTAGAACATCTCTACTCAGATGTTCAGTGAAGCTGAAGCAAAACTAAAATCTCTGCCACTGGTGAATCGACCAGGGGACTCCTGCCTTGAGTTGCTAGGGCCATTTCAGGGATTCTGCACATAGTAGGTGGATTAGTGGAAATTTCATGATGTGCATGCCCATGTGCTTATCAGCCATGTGAATCTCATTCAGCAAACATTTGTGTCCCTGATGTGTGCCAGGCACTGGGGAAGCCAGGGTAAGACTGTCTGTCCCTTTCCCCACCCAGCCTCTCTGCACACTCTCAGTCTCCTTTCCAGGCCTCCCACCTTTTGAGTTTGGGGTTTCTAATTCTTGCTACACAGATCTGTTTACATGGCTAATGCAGGATGGTTCTGACTCAAACCCAGGGCAGCCTCTTTCCACGCCTGTCCTAGGGAGTCTCTGCCTCACCAGTGATTCCCGCCTGAGCATGTGCGTCACAGCCTCCATGGAGCTTTCCACAGACTGGGTATCAGCCCTGGAGCCTTAGGAGGGCTGGGATAGGTGCAGTGTTTCTGTATTTCTAAGAGACCCCAGAGTGGTGTCCACCTCTGATTGGGAATTATTACTCTAGGTATTCTAACTTTTATCCTCAGATGGAATCAGGCTAAATTTGCCTCCTAACTCTAAATGGGATTTTTCCTGTATCTGTGAGGTGATGTACCTAGGAGCATATACTGAATCTTTATGGAATTCAGTAAGATCTTTTTGGTTGGTTTTAAAGATACGGCTACACAAAAATGTGCAGGAGAAGCAATACAATGAGCAGAACCGCCTTCTCCGTGCTCAGCACACATCTGTTACCCCTTGGGAAGGTAGCAGTTGTTTCCAGATGTGATTATAGAGGTGAGCCTCAGGCTCCCTGGCAAGGGGTTTGAGGACTAATTCTTGCCTGGCTGTTTACAGAGGTAGTTTTCATTTTTGAGTGGTGGGGATCTTCACAGAGGGTCTCACGTGGTGCACCTTGATATTGCAGAGTGAGGGCATAGGAAGGGTGATCGTGACAGCATCCCAGAGATGAGCATGGTTTTGCTGCTGATAAACCATACTCAGCTTTTTATTCTTTCCTTTCTTCTCTCTTCCTTCCACCTTAGGCACTTTGAAATCTAGGGGCTCCCAGTTTTGCATAGAACTGTTACATTGAAACATTTGCAGGGGTTCCTGTGTGCCAGGGATTTGGTGATCAGCCAAGGGTGGTCAATGAATGGCCATCAGTAAAACACCCCTGCAGAGTTTCCAATTTAGCAAGGGAAACAGGCATGTGAAGAGATTAAAGAGATCATCGCAATCCAGTGGGGAAGCTGTGTTTTTCATATTTCATGAGTTCCAAGGTGCAGTTTTTTTCCCCCACATTTGAACATTTCGAAATTAGGATGTGTCCTGCAATCATGGCTGGCCAGGTGGTGGTCATGACCCATGTTGCGGTTGCGTACACTCATCACAGCCTGCAGAACAAATGCAGTGGAGAGGAAGAAAATTCCAGAGTCAGTCGCCAAGCGTTCCTAAGAATGTATTTGATGTCGCCAGTGCTCTTATTGACACAGAGGGCAGTACTGTGTGGAAAAGCTTGGATATTGATCTCTCTGAGAAGTTGTTTTAGTGTATCTTACCCACTTTTGTTTGCTTATATAGTTTCCTTTTTATATCTGCATAAGATTGCCATATGATAAAGTTTCAATATTTATAAAATACAGTTTCTAAGTGATAAGGCCGTGCTCTGGCAATGTGTTTCGCAACAGTATTTCTTAGAAATAAAATCATACTGCATTTAACAATCACTGGTGTCTTAGAGTTGATGAAATGTTGATGAAACATGTTTGCATCTCTTTCCAAAAGGATCTGGGAGATTATACATCATTGACGAGTTGCTTTGAGGGAGTGGATTGGGAAGGGGAGGGGCTTTCATTTTTACACATTTGTAGTTTTCAGGAGCATACATTTTCTTAGGTAATATCAGAATAAAGGGAAAAAAAAAATCCAGTGGGGTAAGTGCTCATGATATATCCAAAGAGTTGTGTTGCCCAGTGGTGGGGACTAAGGACACCTTTGTAGAGGAAGTGATGTTGGAATTGGGCCTTGAAGGGAAAGTGGGTTTTTTTAATTTTATTTTTTTTGCCAGATGCCGTTTTGGGATTAGAGTGGGACTAAGTTGTTAAATAAACAAACATCTCCCCCACCCCCGAAATACTCTCCAGAGTAATGAACTCAACCCTAAAATACTAATAAAGAAGTTTCATTGCCAGTCGTGAGCCAGTATAGATCTAAAACTTGGCTATGAACAGTTAATGGAAGAAGCAAAAGGGAGGGAGGGGACTGGTTGTGGGGAGCTGGAAGCTTCCTGATTCTGGTTTGGAAAAAGGCAGGATAATAACGTAGGTTTAAAAGCACAGGTTTGGAGTCGGACACACCTCAGTGGGACTCTTGGCTCAGCCACACTTGTTCTGTACCCTTGGACAAATTACTTCCTCTCTGAGCCTCAGTGACCCCATCTGTACATTTTAATAGAATGCCTCCTGTGTGCCCGACACATAATACATGCTCAGCAAACAGCAGCTTCATGTGCTGTCTTGTACACCAGGTCTCCCTGGATTTCCTGCCAGGTCAGCCTGGACGTTGACTCTCGAAGAACACCCGAGGCTGAAGCAGTTGCTAAGAAGAGCCAGACTTATGGTCTCAGGCGAATGATGAAATCCAGGAGAGGTGAGGCATCCCATAAAGTCTTAGACCATTTATCTCTTTGAACCACGCTTCCCTGATTCATAAAGTAGAGGAAATCCATCCGTAAATATGCAATATCTGAGGTCATTCCATGCCAAATGGTAGTACCAGTTAAATGGGAATGCTTCCGAAGATGGGTAGCATGGTGCACCTATATCCACTCGAAAGGAAATGTCTTCCTTAGGTTCTTGCTTGGAAGCCACTCTCCCAGCTTTGGGATTGGGTTCTGAAAGTTCTTTTCCAAGGTGGTTGTATGGAACTCATCTTTTCATAGAGAAGCTATGCTCAAGGCCCTGGACCTGTTGGTAAAGCCATTATTGAGGAATCCCTGCTGGAGTTCTGAGGGCATCAACTCTGGGTGTGAGAGAACAAGAGGCAGAGAGGTACCTCCCCCTACCTTTGCTGGCCTAATCGCACCTCTTAACCTGTTTAGAGGCAGGCTGCTTAACTTCTCTGTGCCCTTAGTTTCCTCATCTGGAAAATGGGCTGGTGTGTTACCCACTTTGAAGGGCTGTGATAATATGTAGATAAGAGCTAGCTCAGTAGGCTAGAGCTGCAGGTGTGACTGCTGTCAGACTTATCCTGTTCCTCCAAGTACTCCAAGCTCTGGAGTTAAATCTCTGCCCCTCTCATCAGATTCCTTTCTCTGGGCCTTAAATATAATTCACACTCAGTGTGAATGGCAGACCATCTCTCTGCCAGTATATTTGCATATTTTAAGAGAATGTTTGTTAGTCCAAGATGAGTGTCTTAAGTTGGGTTAGTACTGAGGTACTTCCTGGGTAGATGAGCTGAATCCTTTCTGGAAGCTGGTGGGTAGAAACCTGTGTTTTCAAAGCCAGAGGCCCTAAGCTGGTCTTGCCCCACTTGACACCCAGGAACGCTTCAGGGTGTGTCCATGTCCCCTTGTTTTCAGAGCGGGGCCACTCCCAGTGACTGGTTTGAGCAGTTAAGACTGCTTTGTGTGAGCCTGGGCTGAGGACCACCTGCATTTTTGCTCACGTCTTCTTAACCAGGGTATATAGAACTGTGTGTTAATCTGGTTTCCTAGTTTAAATTAAAAATTGAGGTTAAAAATTATTAAAGAGGGGAGTAGACTCGTTGGGAAATAAAGGCTTTTAGAGGCAGGCAGACTGATAGTTGAAGAGGGGAGAAAGGTAGATTTAAAAAAAAATGGTTTACAACCTGTGAATCTACTAAAAGTCACTGAATTATACTTTTAAAAGGGTATGTGAATTATATCTCATAGAAAAAGATGAAGCACGGTACTCCCAGCACTCCTCACACAGTGAGTACATTTGTTTTGCTGGCCAAGTGATTTAAGATTGATATTCAGAGCAGTGACCTAATAATAAGAGTTTACATCTCTGCTAGTTGACTGGTTTTAGTGCGGAGCCTAAAGGTATCCATTAGAAGTATCTACAGTGGAAGGTTTTTTTACTTAAGAAAGAATAACTTCAGTAATGTGGGATGACTTTCTCCTTAATGATAAACGTTGACCATGTTAACTGCCCGTATGGCTTACAGTTTAAACAGCCTGTGAACTAAATCATAAAAGATAAATAAACTAGGAGATCACGAGGGAGAGAGACCTGGAAGGCACGTGAGGCCACAAGTTAAGTATCGAATCTGATTTAAGTTGATTTAAGATGGGGAAAAGTTGAACCCAGCATAGGTTAATTTATACCTCGAATTTCAGGTTCTACTCTGCCCATTTCCTTCTTTTTTCTATTTTTTTAAACATCTTTATTGGAGTATAATTGCTTCACAATGGTATGTTAGTCTCTGCTGTATAACAATGTGAATCAGCTATACATATACATATATCCCCATATCCCCTCCCTCTTGCGTCTCCCTCCCCCCGCCCATTTTTTTCTTAATTTTAACTTTTAATTTATTGCTGGGTCCTCCTGCCAGATGCGCACTGTCTTCCTCGTAATAACTGTTTGTGGTAGTTTTTATCCACTTGTATTTCTAAAGGATTGTTCTCTACCATTCCTTGTGGCTGTGTAACTTCTGGCCTGGTGCAGTCCTGGTTTGGGCTGCTTGTGGCGCAGCCCTTAATCGCGCCCTCTTTTACTGTCAAAATGTCCCAGTTTGGAAGATAAGTGATATGGTCATCCTACGAATAGGAACTGTTGAGGAAACTGGCTGACTCCCTTTAATTAAGCAGAATAGAGAGAAAAATCTCAAGCAGGAGACTTTTGAGGTGCCCTGATATTGAGCTCGTAACAGTGTTATTCTTGGAGCGTCCCAGGCTGTTTCTGAGCTTCAATAGAGGGGAGTTTCAGAGAACAACTTTTCCTATAAACCTGTGCTAGTTTCAACCAAATTGTTTCAAACCCTCTGCTATTCTGTGGATCAATTCATAACGAATTAAAAAAACAATACAATGTCTCATCATTCATGGGAATGATTCAGCACTGGTTCATTTCCTTTGGGACTTGCAAAGTTCAATTTAGAAGTTTTTCCCAGTGGAATTCTGAAAGCTTTGTACTGTGTGAAATTTGGGGATTTTGGATTACAGATTTTAAAACCTGTAGTCTTGGCGCTCTTGACGTTCTTAGTTTCAAACTTGCTTATCTTTGTTGTTTGGGAGACTGTAATGATGTCCTATGATGTGCCGAAATACATTGGACCAGGTATCCACAGGGGATTGGTTCCAGGACCTCAGCAGATACCAAAATCCTCGGATGCTCAAGTCCCTTATGTAAACGGTGTAGTATTTGTATATAACCTACACACATCCTCCAGTATACTTTAAATTATCTGTATAGATTACTTATAATATCTAATACAATGTAAATGCCATGTGAATAGTTGTAAATATGGTGTAAATACTAAATGTAAATAGTTACCAGCTTGTGGCGTATTCAAGTTTTGTTTTTTTTGAACTTCCTGGGATTTTTTTTTTTTTCTAAAATATTTTCGATTCAAGGTTGGTTGAATGCGGATTTGGAACCTGTGGATACAGAGGGAAAATGGAGTGGAATCTTAGAAATTTTTAAGAAATTGTAGTACTTTGCCTAAAACCAAAAATAATTGTAATGACACTGCTCAATTCCAGGTGATTCTTTTAACAACACTATTCATTTAGTTATTTTTATCATGTGCTTTAGGCAGTAACCTGGGCAGGTGTTCAGTTTGAAAGAATGGCTTCTGGCCTTTGCTGTTGAGAATTGGGAGAACTGTTTCCTTGTTGGGGTGGTTCACTGGGAGAAGGCATTTGAGGGTCTTCCCAGGGCTGGGATCTTGGTCCCTCCACTTCCAGCTGTGTGGGTTGGATAGCCCTTGGTCTTGGCTCTCCCTGTGACCTTGGGCAAGTCACTTGAAAATCTTTGCTTTCCCTTTCTGGGAAGATGATCCAACCTGCTTTTGAGCCGAGCTTTAGATTAAAGAGAGAAAATGTGAGAGCCTTAGGCCGAAAGGTCCTGGAGCAGTGTTGTTATCTGAGTCATCCCGTCCACAACCCCACACTCCCTTCCCAAAGCGGGTTTTATGGAGGAGGAGCAGTACTGCTGAGTCTATTCCATAACTCTTCTCTCAGTTGTGCTAATTCCCAGGCCACCCTGGGAGAATTTGGATAAGAAAGGAAGGCTGACAGGCAAGGTTCTGTCTTAAGCCCATTCTTCAGCATTACCTTAATTTAAACCTGAGAGCTTTATTTGTGGTTGAAGAAAGTGAATCTCAGAGAGGTTTAGTAACCTGCCCAAGGTCACACAGCCAGTGCAATGGGGACCAAAATTTGAAGCCAATTCCTAGATCTGTGTGACTTCACGGCTGCCAGGCTAAAAAAAGACTGCATATTAAGTCACCTGTGGCATTTGAATGGTGTTTAGATTGTGACATTGAAACAAAGGTACACTTCCCCTCTTTTGGTGTATTTGTGCAGAAAAGGCAGACTACTTAACACTTTATTTTGTTTTGTGTTCTTGGTGGCCCATTTTACTCTATTTTCAAAACAAACCTGTGGCTAAGGTCCTAAGATGTTAGGTGTGACCCACTCAAGCCTTTCCTAGGGGATCTGCCCCACCCTAGTCGTTCATCTTCTTGAGAGGGGGGGCAAGATTCACCTCTCCCCTTTGGTGTCAGTCTTCAAAGACTGTGGGGACCCAGAACGCCTCACCTCTCAGACTGGTTATATGAAAATGAGAGGCTATCTGGGGGCTGGGTTGATCTAAACTGCTCTATAGGTGTGTTGGGGGCTCTGGCAAGAAGCTGATCTGGTTTGGAAGCCTGGAACTGGACCTGCCAGTTTATCTGGTTTTCCTTTGGAATGTGCTCTTGTTGGCCTGCAGGCAGAGTAAGTTAGTCCCCTCTACCACCCTGAAGGCCTGGATATGGAAATGCCTTCATGTTGGGGGTAGGGTTTTTAGGTAGAAGACCTTTGGGAGTAC
Organism: Balaenoptera acutorostrata; assembly: GCF_949987535.1. NCBI lineage: Eukaryota > Metazoa > Chordata > Mammalia > Artiodactyla > Balaenopteridae > Balaenoptera > Balaenoptera acutorostrata. The sequence goes on along the minus strand of NC_080072.1, from coordinate 44,678,425 downwards.
TTGGGAACAAGGGAGATGGGGTGAATTTCTCCCCTCCCCACCCAGGTGACCAGCTGGAAAATATGTTTTAGGCAGTGATGTGTGATGGACAGTGGCAGGGGCAGAAGGGAAAAGAGAGTTAACTGCTTTCTTCAGAGCCCTTAATAATCAGGTCTCTGAAATAGACAGCAGGGACTTTGAAATGGGATTGCTAATGGGGTTGCTACCCATCTTTGATGTCATGGTTGGTCTTTAGTGGAAGGTTGTGGGATAGTTGATACTGTCTTACTCTTGTTCACCTAATTCTGCTGACTCTGGGCCAAAAGGGGTTAGGGCACTGATGGCCAGTTTCTAGGACTTGTGCTCCTGTCTTCCCCTCCTTCCCTGTCCTGGTTTGCCCCCTTCTTAAGAGTTGTCATATATTTCCCAGTGCCTTTTGGGTACCTCTGCTGTTGGCCATTTTGGTGTTGCCCTAACGTTGTGTAGATCTCTCTCGTGCTATATATATTAAGCAAATATAAAAGCATGGCTTTGAACTCAGACCCAGGTTCCAGTCCCAGTTCTGCTTATTGGCTGAGAGGTCTTGGGGAAAATTATTTAATCTCTCTGGGCCTCTGTCTCCTTATCTGAAAAATGAAAATAAAAAGGATAAGTAAAATATGATGGAATATGGCGAATGGCCCACAGTGAGCTTCTCCATTGGTTGCCCCAACCCATTCTGAAGTCTCCTGCTTCCTCTGTCCTCCGGTTCTCTGTCCAAGATCCTGAGGGTTTTGTCCTAACCAGAATGGACCAGTCTGACAGGAGCTCATTTATTTGCTTTTCCATCTTCCTCCTTTGGGTTTAGTTTTAAGCTTTTTTCCAGCTTCCCTTCTTGCTGGATTTCCTGCTCTGTTGTTTTTCTCTCTTCAGACAATTTCCCTTTTGCTTTCATATTTTCACACACACACAGACACACACACGTGCTGTCCACTTTTTTCACCCTTTCTCCTCTGCTTTTATCACTTTGAGATCTTAAAGAGACTGCCCCTTCAGTTTCCTAGGTTTCACCAAAAATGGTCATCAGCAAAGCACCACTTCTTGATTCTGCTGTCTTTCACATTGGAGAGCATCGGATCTCTTGACTTACGGAGTTACCGGCACTTCCGGTAACTATTTTGAAAAGACATAACTCATCCTGATTCTCATTACATTTTTGAATTTGTGGAATTACATACATTTCTTCCACTTACCTGTTTGACCTTGGGCAACCTCTTTATTTTTTTTGAACCCCAGTTTCTCACCTGTAAAATGGACATAGTAGTGCCTTTCTCATGGGTTATAGTGAGGGTTAGCACGATGCCTGCCAGAGTGTCTCATTAATGTTATCTGCCGATTATAATTACGGCTGTGATTACATCACCCAGTAGCCATGACTTAGAGTGCCAAGTATCTCTTCTCTTAGCATCTTTCTGTCTTTTTGAAGGAGGGGGACAGGAGCAGTGCCTTATTTTTATTTATTTTAGATTTTCACAATTTTTATTATGAAAAGTTCAGTATAGTAGAGGGCAGTGAACGTCCCTGGACCATCATGACTTAGCAACAATCATCACCCTGTGGCCATTCTTGTTTCTTCTAAATCCCTGGTTCCTTTTCCACTAGATTATTTTGAAACAATCACAGATGTCATACCATTTTATCTGTAAAGGTTTAGTATGTATTTTAAAAATATAACTCTTTTTAAAAAACACCAACTAATATCATCACGCCAATATTTTAATAATAATTCCTTAATGTAAAATATCTAGTGGTTCTTTAGTTTTCCTTGATTGTCTCATCAGTGTTTTCCCATAGTTGGTTTGTTTAAATCAGGGTCCAGACAAGATCAAAGGTTATCTTTGGTTGTTCTGTTTCTTAAAGCTCTTTGAAGATCTCTTCCCTCCTTTATTCCCCCTTGCGGGTGATGTGTTTATAAAAGCCTGTTTCTCTTGTCCAGTTTCGCTCATTCTGGATTTTGCAGTTGCATTCTCTTAGTGCTGTTTATCATGCGCCACTATCCTCTGTATCTCCTATAAATTGGAATTTAGACCTAGAAGCTTGGTCTGTTTGAGGTTTAATGTTTTTTGTTTTTTAAGGCAGGAATATTTCATAACTAGCAAGCCACCAGGAGGCACGTGATGTCCAGTTGTCTCTTTCTTTGTGTGTTAGCCACCGATTTATGATCTCTGCCTGTATCTGTTGTTTCATATGGGCTTCGTAAACTGGTCATATTCCAGTCCTCTCATTCCTACTTCATTTATTAGCCAAAATACTCTTATAGAAACTTTCTGTCATCAATTGTTTGGTTAACCTGGCATATAGTTGTACAGAAAAGGCAGGTATGTGGTTTCTTTTGTTTGTTTGAATATCATTATGCAATCGTGGATTTAAAATTGTTGGATGTTTTTGATTCCGTGTAGTTTCCTCTTCTTACTGATGCTCAAGTTGTACAGTCTTTGGGCAGTGGGAGTTTTGGCTCCTGTGTCCTTTTGATGTGACCCTTATTGATAGCAGCTTCCTTGCTATCCTGTGTCTTGTTTTGTGTTCTTGGATTTAGAATGAACCATTTCTGCAGAGCTTGGTTTCTTTTAGTGGGAAATGCTATTTCAGAGCTACAACTTGGGTAGGGTCTCACACACCCCTTGCCCCCCTCAGAAATGGATCCCACCTATCATGTCAACTTTTTGGTCCATGATAAAAACTTTCCTTGCACGCTTGTCTCATGTTTGGCCCCTTTGGCTCTCCTCCTGCCATGTCCACTCTTGTGCTTGTCATCATGTCCTTTTCTCCCTTACGAAAAAGGCCAAACTGAAGAATTCCCCCAGGACAGTTCATGGCTTGACTCTCATCTTGAAGGCCAAAGCTCACATTAATTTAGGCTTCACAGAAGACTTTAATCATTGCTTTCAGTCCTGTCTCCCTGATGGTTTGTTCTGTGCCTTGTTTAAATAACCAGAAGGTGAGAGATTCCTTACCTTATTACCACTCTGAGCCATTCAGTCTGCAAGCTATATTTTGATGATATTGTTGGGGTCAATTTACACACATGTGTTTGAATAAATACTGGTTTTGTAAATTAAGTTTTGTACCTTTCTCTTCTAAAGTGTTTAAAATAGAATATATTTAATCTCTCACTCATTTAAAGAATTTATCACTAATACATTATTTTTATAAGCTAAAAAATTTCAAGGCTCTGTAGTTTTAGGCAGCTTTATGCACTGGAGTCCTAGATGGAACACAGCTATTCTGCTGTTGTGGGAATACAATAGTAAGCCTTTAAGTCTAAAATGAGTGTTTTTTGTTTAATGAGTCTCCTATTAGACTTATTTTTAGTAATTTCTGTCTTTGCTTTTTGGAAATTGTTTGATGCCCATGTTGGTGCATCACAGAATATGCACTTAGGCCAAAAGAAAATCTCATTTTAAATACATCTACAGTGCTCTCTTCAGAGGTTCCATTCAGGCCTGGAGTTTCAGTTTCAGTAATACTTTTTTGTTTTGTTGGTGAAACAAAGCCGTATGCGTTCACAGTCCAGCCAACACAGCCTCACAACAGAATGAGTGAGTAGTACTGAAATTATCATCATTCATGACATCCCTGAGAAATTAACCAGCATCCTGTCCTGTGAAACTTTGTATACTCATTTAATATCCCCACCACACCCCTTCCCACCGCCCCCCCCCCCTTTTTTTTTTTTTTTTTTTAAGGCAGTAAGCTTCATTTAATGGTTCCTCTGTGTTAAGGAAAGTACAGTAGAGTAGGGGTTTATTCCCTTCCCCTTCCTCCAGGGGCACAGAGAGAGGGTGAGGAGCCCTATAATTTACAGGCAGGCCTCTGTGCCCCGAGGTTAAACTCGTTTCACATCGGGAATTTTCTTTATGGTCCTGTGGCTCCCTAACACGGGGGAGGCAAGTGGTAAAAGCTACCAAAGAAAAGCTGGACTGGAGCCACTGACGTCATGTCAGTAAATCTGTTGGAGGAGCCCAGCTGGGCAGCGCCTGCCAGGCAGCCCTTGCACTTTGGCCTTGCCTGGTCAACTGGTCTTACTGCTTCTTCCATCCCCCATGGCCCCCCTCCCCTCCCTCCCCACCCCCCCCCCCCCCGCCATTTTTGTCTTCTTTTCCCCCTTCCCTCTGTGTGACTGGACTGGTGTTGAAACCTGTAAACGGTTTGAAAGCCACCCCTGAAACTGGTCCTGTTCTTAATGCCCCTAGGGGGAGGGGCAGGGAAAACCCAAGGATTGGTGGGCCAGGGAGGCTTGAAAACTTTTCGCTAGTGGGCTTTCTTGATGATGAATGAATCTATGGGGCCGTCACGGAGCGCAGCTAGAGGTGCCAGCTTCTGACTCTACTTTTAGAGAGTTTTGCTTTTCAGGACTGATGTGCGTGCGTGCGTGTGTGTGTGTGTGTGTGTGTGTGTGTGTGGAGGGGGGAAAGAGAAGACTGGTCAGAGGATGGGTGGAAATACTGAACTGCAGTCTTCCTGTAGAGGATGATTTAAGAGAGTGAGTTCCACCATGAGTCCTTTATTACCCATTACTCATTGGTCAGCTAACCCTGAACTCTCCCTGGTTTGCAACTGTAGCAGTTAAATTTAGAGCTACATGCTGCTTTCCATCTTGGGTATTTAGAGTCACCACCCCAGATGCGCCTGAATTAAAATATTGCTGTGCTAAATCTATTTTTACATCTAGGGGAATGATATCTAAAAATAAACCTCATCCCACCTGTTATTCACTTTTGGGAAGTTTGGATGCTATCAAGTCACAGCCCACAGATTAGGCTTTTGATCATGGCTTCAAATGTGGCGTCCACATTCTGCTTTTCCTACCCTTGGTGTGATGTTTTCATCGTTTCATTAACCATTGTCCTCCTGTTTATTTTGCTGTGAATAGTCATTTGCAAATAAGAGTGAAGCATAGGTTCAGATTGGTTTTCAAGTTCCTGAGTCTTAGGGTCAGAAACGTATTAAAAGCAGTATCTTATCCATGAATCATTAGATGAGTCAGTTCCTGAAACCACTACAAGCCTCATAGTTCTTGGCTACAAGCAAGAGCAGGAAATCCAGGCTTCAATAACTTCCTTTCCCAGTCCTGGCTATAGTCGCATTGGTGGTTAGGTTCTGCTGCCTGCCTTTGTAAGTGGTAGAAAGATGTATGTCTGAGGAACAAAGACACTCAAGTCAATTTACTGAAACTGTTTATAATTTGTGGTCTTGCTCTGAATGTCAGGCTGCATTGGCATACCCTGCCCTGCGCAACTCAGCCAGGAAAGGCAGCTGGCTGGGTCCGCTGAGGTGCCCCCAGAAATGCACAGGAAATGTTTCAGGGAGCTTTAGTTAAGCGTCCAGTGAATCCTAAAACTTGAGGGCATGCAAGCAGACATTAGGGGCAGAAAGCTCTGGAGTCCATATGCATAGCTGAAGTATCAACTTCTTTTGTTTTGCTCGCCTAGTCGGGAGACAGAGGAGGGAGAGAGAGAAAGAAAGGGAAGGAGGGAGGGAGGGAGGGAGGGATGGAGGGAGGGAGAGGAAAACACACGAGTGCCAGCCCGCCCGAGCTCTGGCCTGGCTCTCTTGCTCTTGCTTTTTCTTGCAGTTTACTTCCTTATGTACGGGGTCTTTTTTTTTTTTAATTCCTTTTGCAGTGTTTCAGGCCAGTCTTACTGACTTCAAAATCAATTTGATAACTCTTTTACTAAATATTGTAAAGAGTGAGGGAGAAACGTGAAATGCTGCCTCCCAAAGTCATGGGTCTCCACACCCTGTATGTATTTATTCTCTTTTATGAGCAGCCCCCCACCTTGTTTGCCTTCATAAGTGGGGGCAGACTCAGGCTGGTGTCTCTCTGCTGCTTTACGGTTTGCTGGTGAGTTTATGAACTTTTTCCATCTTAAAAAAAATTAAAATTGAGTGTGATACGTTTTCAGTTATTAACTCTAATGTTCTTCTCCGATGCTAATTGGTGTTGGCCAGCTGGGGGATTTGAGAAAGTGGGACTGAAACTAGACTTTTTTCCACTAGGTTTACATGGAGTCATTGGAAGTTCTGATAGGAGTCTAAAAATAGAGTGGGTAGACAAACCCTGTGAAAAAGATGAGGAAACAGAAGAGAAAAATGAACCGATGAGCAGTCACATATTGATGCCGTCTTTTAAATTGAGCTTGTTTCCAATTCATAGTTAGCGATGGCTCAGAAAGGTCAAATTCTGTTTCAGCCTTTGTAAAGGATAAAGTAAAAGCAAATGAAAAAGTTTGCCTGCCTTCTTAATGAAGCCTGGCTGATTCAGGGCACCACAGCCAGGCTGGTGGGTGCCACTTTGTTCTTACTTGTCGTTTGTATTTTGTGTTTGGGTAACTCTCTATTCAACTTCAGTCTGAGCTGAGAGGTTCTGATGAGTTTTTGAGAAAATTGGACTCATCTTCATTTCAGAGGTTGGACTGAGAGCCATAATATCTGACTTTGGTTTTCCAGATTTCAGGCTTGTCCAAAAAAACCCGTTAGTCCTAGGTGAGTTTGTTAGGAAATCACTGAAAATATATTCCCCTTATTAATGTGTGAAGAGTAACTGTCTAAACTTGGAAGAGATTTTTTCTTATGTTGTAAGAGATACAAACCCAATTATTTTTATTTGTCCTGCATTGATCTGAGAGTTAATTTCTTTTTTTTTTTTTTTTTTTTTTAAGATTTATTTATTTTATTGATTGATTGATTGCTATGTTGGGTCTTCGTTTCTGTGCTAGGGCCTTCTCTAGTTGTGGCAAGCGGGGGCCACTCTTCATCGCGGTGCGCGGGCCTCTCACTATCGCGGCCTCTCTTGTTGCGGAGCACAGGCTCCAGATGCACAGGCTCAGTAGTTGTGGCTCACAGGCCAAGCCGCTCCACGGCATGTGGGATCTTCCCAGACCAGGGCTCGAACCCGTGTCCCCTGCATTAGCAGGCAGATTCTCAACCACCGCGCCACCAGGGAAGCCCTAATTTCTTTTTAATGTAGCTTTCAGGCTGGGAGTGCAGATTGAATCTTGAATTGCTTACCCTCTCTGGACCAAGTTGTTCAGGCTCAGGGATTGATTCATTAATTAAAATCAATGTAAATGGATTTGTAAGCCTCCTGTAACAGATTATCTTATTAGCAACCACACAGAGCAGCCCATGATCTGGGAGGAATGTGATTGTTGCCCTAGGTGAAGTAGACCCCCCACTGATGGACTCTTTGGGTCTACTTTATGAAAAACCCAGACGCTTTTGTAAGGAAGGAAGGAGCCTTGCTTAACCTTTACACTGAACAGATTCTTCCTATGGAGAATTATTTTCAGTATGCCTGCCCCAGAGGGCTTTAGTTCTGTGTGTGTATTTCTCTACCATGACTGTGTCTCTCCCCTACCTCTGCATTCGTGATTCAAGGACATTTTTGTGTACTGGCTGGGTTCTGCCTGTTTCCAGGCAAGATTCCTGCCGAGAACCCTCCTGTAAAGAGGAAAGGAGGAACCAGAAATAAATTCCTATTTGATAACAACAAAGTGCTTTTTTTCTCCGACCCAAGCAACCAACAGGCAAACTACAAAGAAGACATTTATCTGTTATTTGAGGATCTGGCTGTACAGCTGTGCTTCCTTGGAGTGATGATAAGAAGACAAGATGGTACCTTTGGAAACCTTGTGGCTTTAAAAAAGGTCAGAGTTCATTAAGCTGTTGTCATTTATATTGTCATTTTTTGTAATTGTGCCAGTCAGGTAGATATCCTCTATAGTTAGACCAACTTACCCACCTTCTCTCTGATGTTTGGATCAAAGGGGGCCGTCTGATCCAAGCTGAGTTGAGCTCTCTCTCCTGAATCTTTTGGGATTGAGACAGCAATCCTAGTGGGTCTTCGATGCTCACCCTACAGTTCAGGGAGAAGCTGACTGGGGAGCAGATGTTTGACCCATGGGTACACAGAAGCATAGAATTAAAACTGCTTTGCAGAGAGAAGAGAACAAAGCTGTTGTGCAGAGGAGGACATGAGAGACCTTGGGAATAGTCTCATTTCCGGATGGTTTTCCATATCCTGGTTTCCATTTCCCATGAGGGCTGGCTGCAGTTCCCGATTCGGGGTCATCTGATAGACCCCTTGGCCTTATAATGAACCCACGTTCCCCTACCCTTTTTTTTTTTTTTTTCTTAGGTTAGTGGGAGTGGGTTTCTGTTAATTGAAACCAAATGGTCTCTGGCCGACTAGTTTGCTGGGAAATAAGCCCTGTGTGGTGTTCTGGAGAGGCCCTACTCAGTGTGATAGCACACAGCTTCTGCTTGGTCTGCAAGGCGGGGCTGCTATCCTGGACCCAGTTCTCCAGTATGGATTCTGTCTGAGGGAACTAACCAGGTAGTAACAATAGGGTGACCCTCCTAACCTGTGTTTCAGACTGGAACATTTCCAGGCCTTATGTAGGCCTTTCTGCTGCCTGGTTTGCCATGTGGTTTAGGTTGTGCGGTGGCTTAGTTCAAATGTGGCAGGTGAGGAATTTTCCCAGTCATACCCTGGGGCACTGAGGAGTTCTGGTTGGCTGAGCACCTGGAAGGAGGCAGGCCAGGTGTGTCACTAGACCTGGGTGTCCTGCCTAGTGGCACCGCCCTTCACTTCCTCCCCTGCCATCTCTGATCAGTGTGGAAAAGCATGCGCTCAGTGGCCTTTGGCAAATGCTTCCTGATGATAAATCCAGTGTGTATATTCTGCACGTGCTTCAAGCTTCCTCTGTCAGGGAACCTTCCAGGTTCATTTTATTAGCAAATGGATTAAATAGCAAACGCCTCTCTTGAGGAGACCTATAAGATGTGTGTGTGCCCCTGGGGATGGTGTCAGAAACAAAAGGCCTGCTTCATCTGCAGTTCCCCAGATTGGAGGGCAGTGGGGGTGGCAGTATAAATGAGCAGGGAGGAAGATTTAGGTGACACTTAACATTTAGAAATAACAAAGTAGAAGTTGTTAAAGAGGATAGAATTTGTTTTGGAAAACCCTTACTGTGTACATTAGGAGACATATGCCGTATTTGTTGGCATCTTTTACAGATTGGAAGCCATTTTTAGTTTAGGCTTGATATAACACGTTCTACCTGCGGGTTTGTTTTTTTTTTTTAACTGAGAAAGTTTGGGAACTTTTCCTCCCTTTTTTTTTTGATTGACGTATAATTGATGTATAATATTATATAAGAAAGTGATTCACAGTTTTTAAAGGTTATACTCCATCTATAGTTATTATAAAATATTGGCTATATTCCCCATGTTGTGCAATATATCCTTGTAGCTTATTTTATACATAATAGTTTGTACCTCTTAATCCCCTACCCCTATACTGCCCTTGCCCCCTTCCCTCTCCCCAGTGGTAACCACTAGTTTGTTCTCTATGTCTGTGAGTCTTTCTTTTCTGTTATATTCACTAGTTTGTTGTATTTTTTAGATTTCACATATAAGTGAGATCATACAGTATTTGTCTTTCTCTGACTTATTTCACTTAGCGTAATGCCCTTCAAGTCCATCCATGTTGTTGCAAATGGCAAAATTTCATTCTTTTTTTTTATGGCTGAGTAGTAGTATTCCATTGTGCACACATACCACATCTTCTTTATCCATTCATCTGTTGATGGATTCTTAGGTTGCTTCCATGTCTTGGCAATTGCAAATAATGCTGTTATGAACATTGGGGTGCATGTATGTTTTCCAATTAGTGTTTTTCGGTTGTATGCCCAGGAGTGGAATTGCTGGGTCATATGGTAGTTCTGTTTTTAGTATTTATGTTCTACCTGTTTTGTTTGTATATTTAGAAAGCGGAAACCTGGAGAGTTTTTTTTTTTTTCTTTAAATTGAGAAGGGATTGGAAAGGGGGACAATGTAGAAATTTGTTGGGACATGGACATGAGGGGTTCAGATTTAGACAAGTGTGTTCCCAATGTCACATCTAGTAAAAACATCTAATGTTTACATGATGTTTTACAATTTACACAGTTCTTTTAATAGATTCACTTATTTAAACCCTCACAACAACTTGGTTTGTATAAGTAAGGAAATACAGTCCAGGAGATTAGGAGGCTAACCCAGGATCACACAGCCAATAAGTGGTTAAACAGCAAGTGGGTAAACCATCACTGGGATGCCACTTAACCATGCTTGTGGGCCTCCTTTGCTCTGCTTCTGTACTTCTGTCAGCCTTTGTTGTGAGAGGAGAATATGTTAGGACAAGGCTGCAGGAAGGTGATGTCTGGGTAGGGGAGGGAGGTCTGGGGGTGGGAAAGAAGTGGTTTTAAACTACCAGTTCAAACATGTCTCTCTGTAGTACTCAGAGCACAGAAAAGAGCAGGAAGGGACTCAGACGATCTTGTCCACTGGATTTAAAACCAGGCTGAATATCTTTGTCACCTGGAGAGTTAAAAAAAAAAAAAAAAAATACTGACTCCTCCTGTTCACCTTGGATCTTCTAAATCAGAATGTCCAATGGTGAAGTTTGGACCAAGGTTCTGAAACCTTCCCAAGTGATTCTTATGAGGTATCTGAGCCCCCCTCAGTTCTGGCCCCACGTCTCTTTAATTAGAAAAGTTCTGTAAAATTTAGCTACTTGGTATTCCCGGGAGCCTGTTAGAGATGCAGACTCTGAGACCCCCCACTCCAGGCCTGCCAAATTAGAATCTTGACTTTAACAAGATTCCAGGTGAAGAGTATGCACATTAAAATTTGAGAAGCACTGCTAATGTCCCAGCGAAACGTCAGGGGCCTGTGGGGTAGGGTAATTGCACATATTCTTTCTCAGTTTGTCATTTGCCTTTTCACTTTCCCTGTTACATAACTTTCCATGAAGAAATTAATTTTACATCAAGTTTATCAACTCTTCCTTTATGGTTTCTAGGTTTTTCATTTGCATGCAAAGGACTATCTTACCCTGAAATTATTGGAAAAATGTCTTCCACATAAAAAAAAAAGAAGTCATAATATACTTTACATAGTTGAATATGTCTAGATTTTGTTTGGTATGGTAGAAAGAGTGAGGTAGAGATCCAAACCTTTTAACTTAATGCTTGTCTTGTCCTAACACAATTCATTGACTCTTTTCTCTATAGATTGGTAAACTAAATTCACATGTGCTCCATTATCTACCTGGAGCTTTAATTACCATAGCTCTGTGAGGGGTTTTGCTGTATAATTCAGCTACTCACTTTTCATCACTTTCTTCTTTAAGATTTTTTTCCTGGCTTTCTTCACAGGTGTGTTTATCTGTCTGTTTACACTTTTAGACGCATTTTTGTCTAGTCAAAAAATTTTTCAGAAACTATTTTTATTGGGGTTCTGTTAAGTTTATAGATTAGTTTAGCCTCATTCTATTTTTAAACATATTTTTGTCTTTTCTAAATTATATATACTAGTTATTCAGAAAATTTTTTCGGTAACAGTCACACCAACCTTTGTAACAGGTGTTTTGCAAGTTTTAAGAATGCATCTTCTGTAGGGTTTGTCTTCATAGAAACTCTCTCTAACTAACCATCCTATCTGGTGGGTGCCCATCCCGTCTCTTCCCCAGCCCAGCTGCCTGTTATCCTGAATCATGTTCCTTTCCCTCAATAAAATTCATTTGTTGATGCTCTGACTGCTAGATTGTAAGCCCCACAAGGGAAGGTTCCATGTCTGTTTTAGTTTCCAGTGGAATTGCTCAGTGCTTAGAAAATTCCTGGCAGTTGGTGCTCAATGAATATTTGTTAAATGAGTTGGAATGAGTGAAATCCCAGTAACCAGAGCTTCTGGCCCTCTAGTTGAAGATTAGCTTCATGTGGGATTGTGTGGACTTGGATTCCAGTTAGAATTCAGCCCATAGTTTGAGAAATTATTCAAATGGATTAAAGTGAATATATGGTTTTTGAGGGAAGCAGTAGTTATCTACCAATTGAATCAAGGACTGGCCTGGAGTGTTTTAATCTATGAAAGCTGACGAAGTGGTAGAAAGTCACAGTGAAGCGTGGAGATTGATGATGATCGATAGCTAGTGCAGGTCTCGTCCCCGGCCAGTCCTTTGGTAAATAATGCTCCCGGTCACATCCCACCACTCTGGGTTTAGCAGCGTCTCTCTGATAGATCATTCTGGTTAGGTTAATTTTTTTTTTTCTTTAACTAGGGAAAATAAAATATTGCTGCAAAGAACTTTGGACCTTTTTTCTATTACTAAAAGTCCCTTACTGAAATTCGTATCATCTATTTATTAAACCCTTTCATTTTGGGTACAGATACCCAACTTGTGAGCACCTTATGGGCAGGAACAGAATCTTAATTCATTTTTTTTTTTTTAAACAAATTTATTTTATTTATTTATTTTTGGCTGTGTTAGGTCTTCATTGCTGTGCATGGGCTTTGTCTAGTCGCAGCGAGCGGGGCTACTCTTTGTTGCGGTGCGCGGGCTTCTCATTGCGGTAGCTTCCCTTGTTGCGGAGCACGGGCTCTAGGTGTGCGGGCTCAGTAGTTTGTGGCACACGGGCTCAGTAGTTGTGGCGCATGGGCTTAGTTGCTCTGCGGCATGTGGGATCTTCCCAGACCAGGGCTCGAACCCGTGTCCCCTGCATTGGCAGGTGGATTCTTAACCACTGTGCCACCAGGGAAGCCCCTTCATTCATTTTTATAATTCTTAACATCCAGGTGCTTGACAAAACTCAAGTAGTGAGAGAAAAATCAAAACTGTAAACGTACCATGTGTTTTAAAATGGTTGGAAAAGTGACGTTTTGTGTGCAGTGGAAATAACTTTTGCATATGTTCTAGTTTCTGCTGGCTTTCTTAAAAGCCACACGGATCTTTAGACTTTCCCTCCTATAATGGAAGAATTTCTAGAAATTGTGTTTCTTGACTCATTTATTTTTCCCTCACTCTGAAACGAGAAGTGTGGGGTATTTCGATGGAGTTGGTCAGACATTTAAAACACTGTGGCTTTGGCTCTGTAGTTTGTGATTTCAGGTCTATATTTGGAATAAATTGAAACTCCAGTGCTATTGGAGGCTTTTAACACATTTGGTGCCAAGGGGCTTGGTTTTGCAGATTATAAGTAGTTCAGTTGATTGTTTCTTCAATAAAAATTATTTTGAGAACAATCACAGTAACTCCACCGCATGATTCTGTGGTCATCTCCTTGAGCGCCATTCGAGATACCTTGAGAAAGTCTGTCTCTGACACTTGCCTGCCTTGTGGTTCAGCTTTTGAGTGAAAAACCATGGCACTTCCCCACTGATGACCCTGTCCCACCCGCTTTGAATTTGTTTGCTTCTTCGTGTGGACAGTGTACACTGTTTGAAGAGTGTATGTAAGCCCGCTGTGTTTTCTTTAATAAAACTGCATTTATCCTTGTGTAGACAGATTGTGTTCTTTGAGTCTAAATTCTTAGAGAACTCTGGGAACTGTTTACTTAGATCTTTTTTTCTTTCTTTAAATAAAGCACTTCCTCTAGTTTATCAACTTTAAAACTGTTAAAAGTCAGCCAAAAAAGTTGGTTGAAGGGAGAAGGCCCTATTCTGGAGTGGTTTGAATTTGGTAACTGTATTTTGGAGTGATAAGGGCTTTTACTTCTCCACAACCTGTATCAAACAAATCAAAACTGTAAAATGAAACACAGGCTAAGGTCACAAACCTAAATTAGGCCTTTCCTTTGAGCTCGGAAGTCAGGTTTTTGGAAAACCAAACAGGGAGGCTTGAAGACATGAGGTGCTGCTATATTTTTTTTTTTTTTTTTTTAAATATTTCACTTATTTATTTATTTGGTTGTGCCAGGTCTTAGTTGCGGCAGGCAGACTCCTTGATTGCGGCTAGCCGGCTCCTTAGTTGTGGCATGCGAACTCTTAGTTGCGGCATGCATGTGGGATCTAGTTCCCTGGCCAGGGATCGAACCCAGGCCCCCCGCACTGGGAGCATGGAGCCTCAACCGCTGCGCCACCAGGGAAGTCCCGGTGCTGCTATATTAAAAGACTTTTGAGTAAGGGGCAAAGTTGAGTATTTGGAGCAGGTTGTGCCTGTGGGTTCTCACTGCTTTTGGATTCCAAAAGGTGGGGTGACATTTCAGTTCATTATATGCTAGGGTCTGTGTTGGGTGGTGGGGACTCAGAGAAGGATGAGAACTCTCGGCTAGTTCAGGGAACTTCAAGGACCTCCAGGGTAGTGGGAGGGAGAGAGTTGTGTTAAGGACACCATCCCAGTCTTCTGTGGTGAAGGATGTGATAGGGAGGTGCAGGGTCTGCTGGAGAAGAGACTCGGGGCCGGGGCTCCTGAGTTCCTCCCGAAGCTCAAATAAAGAGAACTTAGGGTATGCGAGCTGCTGCTCTTTATGGTCTCCTGGACTATGTAGACTACACTCAACATGAAAAAGATGAGTTTCTGTAAGAAATCCTACCCAGAAAGTGACAAGATGATGCAGGAAATGTAAACAAACACTTGGCTTTAATGGAAGGCAAACTGCTGGGGGGGGGGGGTGCCGCCTGCTGCAGCCCTCAGGGGCTGGTTTTCTCGTCCCCATCCCTGGCTGGCTCTGGAACCCTTCTTTTGATCGCTTACAGACTTTATAACTGGAGAGCTGGAAGAGGTAGAGCTAACTGGGTTTTCTATGGGCTTCTTTTATCCCCGTTGTGCGCTGGAATGGTGAATTCTGCTGTCAGCACTGGGGGTCTGCCCCTTGAACCTTTGTGTGTTCTACCCTCAGTGCCATGGCAGCCTCAGGTGTCCCTGGTCCTGGGCTGGTACCAGCCTGCAGCTGTGCAGGGCGAGGATGTTGGAATTGACCCTCAGTCTTACTCTCTGGGAACATCATGGACAAGGTTGAGTAGAGTGCCTCTCTTTCCTTGGGCTCTTTCCCCAGACTAGTCCCTTGTCCCGACTCATGCCTCCCATCTGTACAGTGCGTTATGTCTTAACATCCTGTGGCCAAATCCACTGCCCTATTAGCTCCTCATGACAATGCTGAGAGTAGAAAGGGTAAGGATTGTTGGCTCCGTTTTCGAGATGGAAGATTTGAGGCTCTGAGGACTGCCCCTGGGTGCGTAAGGATTGAAGTCTAGCAAGGAGTCCTCTAAGTCTTTGCCAAGTGCTTTTATGGCTGAGCAGCCCCTCCAGCAGCACTGCTTTTCTCCCAGGCTGCAACCCTCTCCTCCCCTTTCGAGTTCTCTGATCTCTCAGATCGTTTACTTCCTCTCTCCCCCCTCCCCCCGTCCCCCCTCCCGGTAGCTGCTACCATCCTTTCTCTTGTCTGGATTACTCTAGTCATCTCTGAGATAATATCCCAACTTCAGGGTGTCTCATCTGGTTAATTAAGGCTGCTTCATCGTCACCATCATTATCCAGTGACACTTCTATAGCAGTTTTTATGGGTGGCATTATTCTTATTGCTTTGCAAATTCATTTAAGGTCACAATTCTGTGAAGTAGGTAGTATTATCATCCCCATCTAATAGATGAGGAAGTGGAGGCACACAGAAGTTAAAGACCTTGTCCACAGTTACACACCTAGTAGGTGTCAGAGCTGGCTGGCTCCAGTGGCTAAGAGCCGCTATGCCTGATCCTGGACTCTTGTTTCTCCAAAGCTTCCTCTTCCCTACGTGCTTCATCACCCAGTCAACAAGCACATTCTCCTAAGGCCAGGTAGATGAGGCCCCTGCTGTGTGGTTTCAGTGTATCTTTCCAGCCGGATGTCCTACAATGTGTCCTTCCAACATGTTGGATTCTTCTCATATCCCATACCGGCTGTACTCATGCCATTCCCTCTAGCAGAAAGGCTTTCTGTAGCAGAGAACGAGGGCTCTACCACCCATGATGTGTGTGACAGTGTGCTCACCAGGATTTCCATGCCCAGTCCATGCGGTATCACCTGGCACACTGGTTTGTTGTGGGATTGAAGTGATGCATAGCAAGGGCTCAGAAAAGAGGAGCACCTTTTCCAACTGTTTTGTGTTGAAAACCTCCTCCATTTCTCTGCAGCTACCTCCTTTAGGAAGTCTCTTCCTTCTTGACCAGAAGGGACCTTTACTTCCTTTGGCCCATCAACGTCTTAATGGCACTTTCACCATCTACTGGCTTTTATTATTATTATTATTTGCTGCACCATGCAGCATGCGGGATCTTAGGTCCCCAACCAGGGATCACACCCGTGCCCCTTGTAGTGGAAGCGTGGAGTCTTAACCACTGGACCACCAGGAAAGTCCCTTTACTGGCTTTTGTAGGTGTCCTTCCTCCTAAGCTGTAAGCCCTTTCAGGGCTGGGGCTGTGGCTTGCACACCTTTATGGTCTCCGTGGTACTTTGCATATAATAGGCATGCAGAATGTATCTGTGAAGTGAGTGAATTTGGGGCCAGTGGGATTTGGTTACTGCATCCCTTGGAGAGCTGGGTGAGCAGTGCCCAGCGTGGGTTCACCTGCAAGAGCAGCTATCTATTGCATGGGCTCTGGGTTCTGCTCTTTATTAAAAGTCTTCCCTGTTATAGCTGAGATGCTCCCCTCCATTTCAAACCCAGGCTCATGGGATAGTGCAAATTTGCACAGCCATCTTATAAGCAAATTGGCTAAAACCTCAAATCCCCTGGAAGCAGAGTGGCCTTGGGCGTGCTTTTAAAAAACTGCATGGATTTTAGAGCATGGAAAGACTTATGTTAGAGGAACTCGACTCCTGCCAAGTCAGAGACATGTATTATATTTATCTTCTACTATGGCTGAGTCGGCATTGTGGTTGGTTTGTTTTGGGAGCTTCCCTCCATGTACCTAGACCAGAGGAAGATGATGTATGTATGGGCCAAGCCTCCTGCCAAGCACAGGGAGAATGCAGTGTGACCACTCAGTTTGGTATGTGGAATTTGCTGGAGGAGCCACTTTTTCCACTTTACAGATGATTGAAGTGTTTGAGACCAGGCGACCTGAATCATATTAAGCCTGCTGATGAGAAAGTCTTGGTGCTCCCTCCCAGCCTCCTGGCCAGCCACTCCCACCCATTATTCCTCTATTTCAGCCACACTCAACTGTTTCTTCTGCCTCCGTGCCTTCTCTTCCTCCTGCATCTACCTGGGATATGTTCTTGCTTTTGTTCAGCTCTTGCTTCTCTCTAAAGAGAAGAATGTACATCATTTCACAGAAGCCTTCCCGGTTCCTTCAGGATAATGTAACTAAGCCTTCTTTCCTTTCCCCTAGTCCCCCATACTGTTACTCTGCCTTTGCATTTATCACATTGTCCTCTGTATCTTGGATTTACTCCATTCCCTCCCTCTGAGCCCCTTGAGGGCAGGAACTGGATCTTATCTGTGTATCCTGCATGGCACACAGAAGCTGAAAGCACGCTTGAACAAGTCAAAGTATTTGGATGTGATAGTAATAGTTAACATTTGCCAAGTGCTGTACCTGTTCGGTTAACAGAAGTGAGTCCTGGTTCTCGTGATGGTCACTCATTTTGGGTATCTTCAGGTTACTTTTAAGGGTATTGAGGAACTCTCCAAAATAAAATATAATTAAATTTATGTGCATGGAAACATACACCATGCATATGCCTTGCAAAGTAGACATCCAGTGGTTGTCTGTGGGTTGACCAAATTAATGTGTGAGTGAGTCGATGAATGGAGTGAGCCTCCATCCTCTGGGAGGGAGGAAAGGGTGGAATGCACTGCACTTCTGCACCGCTCTTGAGGCTGCATTTGTTGCTTGGCTTGAGGGCTGAGGCAGGAGCTGAGCTGACAGCAGCTCTCGGGGAATCCATATTTTTTCTTTCTAGTCATTTCTGTTTTTGAGAACAGAACAGCAGGTCTTGTGTATCTCCTCACATGTTCCTAGATCCCAAGGGTTTACCCTGTTCTTAAGAATCGTAGAATTCCACCACCAAGTTTCAGCCTGACATGGAACATGCACTTGTAGCTTCCCAGTCCTCACCTCACAGTGCTCTGTGAAGGTGTTTAGTGTCATCGTAGAGTGATGCATACAGAGAAGAACCAAATGCTCCCCGTTTAATGAAAGTGCTGGGGCTGTATGACGAATGCTCTTACGATGTACCCCAGCGGAAGTGTGGGTGGTGCAGTTGTCAACATTTTGCTTGCATTTGTATGTGTTTATCCAGGCAAACATGAGAAAGACCAGTTCTTTCAAGTACTTGACACATACAGAAGTGAAGAAAATTTCATCTTATATTGTGAGAACAATGGCAGCAAAAAGTGCCGAAGGGCTGGTTTGTATACCAGCTGTTACCAAAAGTTGTGTGTTGTATATACAAAACTCTGCTTATTCAGTAGGTAACCTTTTAGAGCGATGCTATGTGTGTAATATACAGTGTGGGCATTATTCTAAGATATTGTCTTTTTATTTTTATGAGTTATTTGTAATGATGTGGATAATAATCTTAGGAGTTTACTTTTTCATACTAGAGTTTGTTGACCACTCAAGGAAAGGTTGAGCTCCAGATATTTCAAATGAGGCAATAAATCACTTTTTTACATTGGCTGACAAACTCCATTACCTAAATCTCTCAAATATAATTTGGTACCCTTGCTTGTATATATTGCTGAAACTTTTACAATAAATTGAATGAGTTCCATTAGGCAATATGGGCTTATGTTCTCACTGTGCATATTTACAAAGGCTGGTAGAATGTCAGTGATGAAATCGAAACTTAGTTTGAACTTTGTGTGTGAAACAAAATAAATTTGACTCTTGAATTTTGCATAAATATCTGTCAGAGCCTGGTACCAAGTATCTGGGGATTTTTAGAGCTGACCTCATTGAACGTTGAATTATGTTCCAAGATACATTTTAACAGTCCTTTCCTCCACACATAAAAGCTTAAACTGGCCAGTGAAACCATTCTTCACCTCCCTCCAAACTGAACATTTCCTAATAAGAAATGTAATCCAACTTGAAATAAAAATTGCCTAGGGGCTTCCCTGGTGGCACAGTGGTTGAGAATCCACCTGCCAATGCAGGGGACACGGGTTCGAGCCCTGGTCCGGGAAAATCCCACAGGCTGTGGAGCAGCTAAGCCCCTGCGCCACAACTACTGAGCCTGTGCTCTAGAGCCCGTGAACCACAACTACTGAGCCTGCATGCTGCAACTACTGAAGCCCGTGTGCCTAGAGCCCGTGCTCTGCAAAAAGAGAAACCACCGCAATGAGAAGCCCACGCACCGCAACGAATAGTAGCCCCCGCTCACTGCAACTAGAGAGAGCCCGCGTGCAGCAACAAAGACCTAACGCAGCCAAAAAAAAAAAAAAATTCTTATTGTCCTAAGTTTAGGTTTCTGGTTAGTTTCATTGAGTGGATTCCTGAGGCTGCAAGTAAAAGGCTAAATAGATACCATTTGCACTATTTGTGAATCAGGATTTTGTGTTCCTGCTTTATATTTCTTTATATTTCTTATACTGTAGGAAAAATAAAAGGGAAATATATTAGATGTTTCATTTGTAATTTAATCTTATGTTCATGAGAGCAGCCTCGCTGTATTTATAATAAATAAATACTATAAATTAAATAATTAAGAAATTCAAATACCACTTTTTATCTGTTTTATATATTGGGGGCATATGTAAGGTTTCCTTTGGCAGAGGGTGATTCTGCTGTTAAAAACCATTGCCAAGATATTTCTGAAGCTGACAGTGGAGCTTCTGGGCTGCAGCCTGCTGTGTTGAATTGGAAACTTGTCATTGAGCCCCTTTCCTACCTGGCTCCTTCTAGGACTGTCAAGATCCTCTGGTGTGGCCGGACCAGACGTGGCGCTCCCCATGCACGTGTCCTGCAGTTCATGCAGGCTTGAGT
Organism: Balaenoptera acutorostrata; assembly: GCF_949987535.1. Lineage (NCBI taxonomy): Eukaryota > Metazoa > Chordata > Mammalia > Artiodactyla > Balaenopteridae > Balaenoptera > Balaenoptera acutorostrata. The sequence continues at coordinate 44,658,673 of NC_080072.1, read as the reverse complement.
GGGAGGGGCAGCCTGGCGGACTCCGGCAGAGTAGTGGTGGTCACAGCTGTATCTCCTCACACTCCCCACGACGGCCCTCTTTTCCTGGAGAAGAGCAGGTCTCATCCCCATTTTATGCTGATGGGAAAACTAAGCTGAGAAAGGGCGTATGATTGGCCCAAGGTCATCTCTTGACCTTGACCCCAGCACTCTTTTCACCAGGCCATGTGACACTTGTAGATCTCAGTGGCTGTGCCTAAGAGGAGAGTTGTGGTTTGTAAAACCCGTTGGCTCTAGATTGTTGGCTATTTGGAGATTTTCTAGAAAGCTTAAGTAAGGGAAAGGAATAACAACATTTGCGACACTTTTTTTTTGTTAGCAGTAGCATGCCAGCAGAAGACTTGTATACCTGCGGTGCTGTGCTTGTGTGCTTGGATGTTCCTCTCATTTTCTGTGGAGGAAAGTAGTTGATGTGTTCTTTCGGAAACACTGGACCCAAGACCTTAGGATCACCCTTCCACTCCTCCTCATGCTTTTTCCTTTGGCGGCCAACCAGCTCCCTGCCTCTATGTGTCAAAAACAAAATCCCTCCCCCCAAGGATGTGATAGAGCTATCTGCAAGCCATTTTAAGGCACATATTCAATGTAATGATGGCTCTTGAATGAGTTTTCACAAAGTCTGTGCACCAGAACTTAACTGCTTCACTCACAGTGACCTCCCCAAGCTTAGCGACGTCACTCAGAGGTGATTTCTATGCTCTGTTTGTTCTTAATGTATTTGTAATTCTAACCTACTTAATTACTGCTTCCCATAGCATAAATGACTGGAGGGGACCATTTATGGCTCTGAAGTAGAGAGGGGGCATCTGCTGGAGAGAGAGAAGCTGATAGCTGATAATATGGGAAGAGACAAACTCAATAGTAGGCACATTTTAAAAGTATATTAAACTGGGGTTTTTCAGCCCTCATTGCCCTGTTGTTTTGAGTGGTCAACACCCCTGTGGGTGTTCATGGTATGACTGTGATCCTTAAGAAACATGCTTCTGTCTAGTGAAATCTGTTTAAGAAGGCAGGGAAGAATTGTAGAAATATTCTTCAAAAAAATAAAAAGTTTTGATGCTCCAAGTGTTGATCCGTATTCATACTGAAAGTATATTAACGAAGAATGAAATTGCAGCTTGCCCCCCCCACCCCCCGTCTCCTATTGCTGATGATCCTTCAGCTCTACCATCTCCCACCTCCTTTCCCTCCTCCAGTCAGTAACTCTCCTTGCCTGTTCACTCGATGTCAGCCCCTGTATGCCAGCTGTTGTATTGTACTACTGAACTTTTCAAGATACTGTACTGTAAGATTAAAATTGTTTTCTTTATTTTTTGTGTTCGTTTTTTATGTATTATTTGTGTGAAAAGTATTATAAACCTATTACACTACAGTACTATACAGCCGATTGTGTTAGTTGGGTACCTAGGCTAACAGTTGGACTTATGAACAAATTGAACTTTCGAATGTGCTCTCGGAATGGAACTCGTTCGTATGTAGGGGACTTACTGTATGTGCTCTTGGCTCTAGCTCTGCTGTGGCAGTTCCCAGAGTCCCTTAGAAGACAAGAATGATGAGCGGGGATATACATACTTGCTGCACGGCTGCTCCTTCATGAGGGTCTGTCTTGCAGAAGCTACAGGCTCTCTGTACACTGACAAGGGATCCTACCTGTGATCCCTTTGCTTTGTGGTCAGAGCCCGGAGCTAAGGACCTCTCTGTGAAATAGTGGTCTTCACTCGAGGTCTGTGCAGTTATGTGTGCCTCTAGTGCGGCCCAGAGTTAACCTTGGTAAGGCTCTTGAACCCTGGACCAGAATAGAATCATGCCTGCTTTTCTTGAAGAGGCAGAGTTGGTGAGGTGAGTATGAATTGGTACCAAGGGTCAGAGATTTTATCCTGCTGAAGGTATTAACTCTGTTGATCAAAAACACCCTTCACTGAGGTGGGATGGTGGTGGAATTTTATATATTACTGGTCGGGGTCCACATAACTTTTCTGGAGGGAATTTTGACAACAGGGATTAAAAGGTCAAATGTGCATATTCTATGACCTCGCAGTTCTACTTAATATAATTTATCCTAAGGAAAGATTTGTATGAGTATGTTCCTCACCATACTGTTTAATATAGTGTCAAACTAGGACTTTATACTTCAATTTTTTTAAAAATGTAGAATAGGTTTTTGTTTTTTAATAACAATTTCCTTTTTATTTATTTATCTTTTATTTATTATTATTTATCATTATATCATATCATATCATATCAAATAAAATTTCATTTATTTGTTTATTTGGCTGTGCTGCGTCTTAGCTGTGGCATGCAGACTCTTAGTTGCAGCGTGCATATGAGATTTAGTTCCCTGACCAGAGATCGTACCTGGTCCCCCTGCATTGGGAGCACGAAGTCTTAACCACTGGACCACCAGGGAAGTCCTGTTTTATTTATTTATTTATTTAGCCATTTATTTATTTATTTATTTAGCCATGCAGCATGTGGGATCTTACTTCCCCCACCAGGGATCGAACCCACGACCCCTGCATTGGAAGCTTGGAGTCTTAATCACTAGACCACCAGGGAAGTCCCAAAATTCAAGTATAGTTGATGTACAATGTTGTGTTAATTACAGCTGTACAGCAAAGTGATTAAGTTGTATACATATATACATTCTTTTTTTTATATTCTTTTCCATTATGGTTTATCATAGGATATTGAATATATCAAAAGTTCTCTGCGCTATACAGTAGGACCTTGTTGTTTATCCATTCTATACATAAAAGCTTACATCTGCTAACCCCAGCCTCCCACTCCATCCCTCCCCCATGCCCCTCCCCCTTGGCAACCACCAGTCTGTTCTCTATGTCTGTGATTCTGTTTCTGTTTCATAGATAGGTTCATTTGTGTCATATTTTAGATTCCACATATAAGTGAGTTTGTGTAATATTTGTCTTTCTCTTTCTGACTTACTTCACTTAGTATGATAATCTCTAGTTGCTGCAAATGGCATTATTTTGTTCCTTTTTATGGCTGAGTAGTATTCCATTGTATATATGTATCACATCTTCTTTATCCATTCATCTGTCGATGGACATTTAGGTTGCTTCAATGTCTTGGCTATTGTAAGTAGTGCTGCTGTGAACATAGTGGTGCATGTATCTTTTTGAATTAGAGTTTTGTCTGGATATATGCCCAGGATTGCTGGATTATATGGTAATTCTATTTTAGTCAAACTAGGACTTTAGAACATTCATTGATAAAGGAGTAGTTGAATAAACTCCAGTAAAACCATGTAGTAAATATTATAAAGCTTTTGAAAATGATGAGGTCCTCTTATGTATTGTTATGGAAAGATGGCAAAGAACTTATCTGAGAAAGTTAGATTACAGATCAGTATGTATAGTGTGATCCTATTTTTAATATATACATATGTGTGTGTGTATATGTATGAAATGAGTACATATTATATAATTTGATATGCATTAATTTTACAGGGGGAGAAGAATATACATCAAATGCTAATAGTGATCACTTATTTAGGATTTAGAATTATGTAAGGACTCTCATTTTCTACCTCATTCATTTTGTATTGTTTGAACTATTTATTAAATGGAAAACCAAAAAGTTTTTATTAGCTATTTATTTTTTAAATTGATGTATAGTTGATTTACACTGTTATATTATTGGTAGTGTCAGGTGTACAGCATAGTGATTGAATATTTTTATAGATTATACTCCATTTAGAGATAGTTACTTCTTAGAAAACCAGCATGGGCCTGTTTTTGAGTTCTTCTAATTTTTTGACTTGCTGGAAACTTTCTGGTTTCCCTTTTCAAAAGGGAGCTTTTTATACTTTTTAAAAGTCCAAAACTGCAACACATTTTTTTTTTTCCTCTCCTAAGCTTGTATAACAGGAATGAGCAAAGACATATTAAATAAAAAGGAACGGAATTGTGGATGTGTCTTTTGTGAAAATAATGTGGCAGTCATCACTGGGTGTCCACTTTGTCAGGTGTCTGGGATGCAAGGGGTTCTTCGAAGAGTTTGCAGTGAAGAGACATGATTATTAACTGGTTGACAGGTGCTAATGGAGCAGCACAGTGCACACAGGGAGAAGGCAGTGATTCCAACAATTCATTTATTCAGTAAAGACTGAGCCCCTTGTCTGGCCAGCTACTGTTATAGGCACTGGGGACAGAGCACAGAGCAAGGCAGGTAAGATCCTGTGCTCACGGAGCTCCCGTGCAGCAAGAGAGGGAAACAGACATGTCATGAAGAGCATGGTCAGTGCGATGACAGAGAGTCAAGAAAAGGATAGGTGAGGTGGTTGTTGTGCCCCATGAGTTAGGAAGTAACTTCGGGAGGAGTGCTGATGGTGAGCAGAGGAGAGGACTGGTGTTAGCCGCAAGGAAGGGTGTGGAAGAGATGGGATGGCATTCCAGGCAGGGGTTCTAGCGGGTGCAAAGGCACAGAGATAAGAAAGGCTTATATCTGGGGATCTGCACCTGTTGTGGATGGACCCCAAGTCTGGAACAGTGTTTCTGGGGCTCCACTGCGAACATGTTTTGGAGTCTGGATTGTATCTATTAGTGACCAGCTGGCCCGCAGAATTTATGAACTGGGAAGAGATGTGATTGGATTGGTGGTTTAGAAAGTTTTCTTTGACTTTGAGGCTGGATTGTAAGGGGAGGAGACAGGAGTCTCAGGATACGCTCACCAGGGAGGCCACTGCACTGGCTCGGGAGCAGGTGATCTGGTTGTGTCAGACGGCCTCCTCCCATGAGGCCCGTTCACATTTCTGCATCCACCCAGCTTCGGTTGATGCTTATGCGTGGATGACTCTCACCACAGCTCTGCTCCTTACTTGCTGTGTGACCTCGAGCGAGTTACCTAAACTCTGTCTCACTGTCCTCTTTCGGTAAAATGGGAATGCTAATATACTTATCTCAAAGGTTGCTTTGAAGATGAAATTAAACAATCATGTAAAATACGTGGCACATTGGCTACAATATATAACGTGCTAAAATGTCATGACCACCACCACCACCACTACTACCATTAGTATTACTACTGTCACCACCATCCTTTCTTCCCTTGGGAAATATATCAGTCACGTGGGAGAATTGGGAAAACGTAAAATGAGAGACCAGGTTTATTTATTTGTTTGTTTGTTTGCCGCAGGAAGTCCCGAGAGACCAAGTTTTTATCTGGGTGAGAATAAATCAAATCCAGTGTGCTTGGCATTAATTACGCAAGCATCAGAGGGCAATTTTGAATTTACCACAATCGACGGGTACCATCTGGGAAGACTTCACTGGGGGACGTGAGTCTTAAATAGTTCTTGGACCTGAATTGACAAGGAGAAGCATAAAGTGTGGACCCCAACTGAATTGGAAAGGTCTTTGGTCTTCTGTATAGTCAGAGGGTTCTCAAGTTGGGGGCCAGATTTTTTTAGGGGCTGGGGGAAAGGGCTGTGCAGTTAGTGTGAGTGTCCTCAAACCCGTATGCCCAGCCAAGAATTGTCTGCAGGCTCACTTAATTCTATGTGTGCTGTCTAAAATTATGCCTGAGTGTTTTTAGATTTCCTTAGATAGAATTAGTTGTCTACAATGCAAATTTACTTCAAAACATTACTGGAAGTAATAGTAGTTTATTGACTGTTAGATATTGGATACTGAAAGTAGGACTGCTATTAGATGGGTGTTGTGTAGAATGTTTTGACGTTAAAAGGGGTTCCCAAACTTGAAAAAGTCAAGAACCACAGATTTTGCCTAATAAAACCAGAAAGTTGATACCGGTAGCATTCTGGCTCATGTAATGTAGCTGGAGGCTTTTGGCTGCAAGTAACAGACAAACCAACTCAAAATGGCTTTATAATAAGGAGAACTTTTATCTCATAGGACTAGAAGTCTGGAGGTAGGGTGATCCTAGAGTATGTTAGCTCAGCAGCTCAGTGACCTCATCAAGGACCTGCTTCTTTCCATTTTTCTCTCTGCCATCCTTTGCATGTCAGCTCCCTCCTCTTATGTCAGCAAATGACTGCAGCAGTTCCAGGCATCACATCACACTAATGCCCAGAAGTATTTGTTCCCAGACTCTCTCATGGTCAGCAAATGGCTGCAACAGCTCCAGGCATCACATCACAACACCAATGCCCAGAAGTATTTGTTCCCAGACTCTATTCTTTCAGTAAGGATAGAAGGTACAGGGTAGTAGCCAGTAGAAAGCTCTCAAGCAGTCACATCTGAGGGCTGTTCTGCCAAGCGGCTAGCCCCAGAGAGCCCCAGGGAGCTAGGAGAAGTGGGAAGTTCTGTTTGGAGTGTGGGATGCTGATGGTAGAAATTGTACCCATATCCCTGTTCCCAGGAGCTTCAGCCTGGTCAGCCTCCAAATGGTGCTCTGGGGAGAGACTGGCTGCTGCTTTGGCCTTTTAAAATGAGAGTACATCGTGTATACTGGCACAGGCTTCAAAGATAAAATGGAGAATGAGACAGGCATGGACTTATCCCTCTTTCATTCATACATGTATTTGTTCATCCCTGTTAGTACTTCCGTAGGGCCGCCATAACAAAATACCATGGACTGGGTGGCGTCAAGATGAGGGTGTTGGTGGGTTTGGTTTCTTCTGAGGCCTCTCTCTTTGGCTTGCAGATGGCTGCCTTCTTGTTGTGTCCTCACTTGGTCTTTGCTCTGTCCACGTGCACCCCTGGTGTCTCTCTGTGTGTCCAGATCTCCTTCTCTTCTTAGGACTCCAGTCCTACCAGATTAGGGCCCACCTTATGACCTCATTTTACTTTCATTATCTTTGTAAAGACCCCATCTCCAAATACATCACAGTCTGAGGTACTGGGGGTTAGGGCTTCAATGTATGAATTTTGGAGAGACACAATTCAGCTAATAACAACCCCAGTTGTCTACTGTGTGCCAAAATGTGCCCTGTACTGTCCTAGGCACTAGGGCTATAGCTGTGAGTAAAAGAGACAAAGATCCCTGTCCGTATGCAGCTTGCCTTGGGATGGGGAATCGAGTAGTCCTCAGTCACCGATTCTGGCTTCTGTTTAGGACCATCTAACTTAGTATGATTTCAGCACTTCCCTCTCCCCCAGACTCCTTATTACTGTAAATTCCATGCTCTGGAGTCATTCCTTCTTCAGAGACACGGGTGGACAAACACCTTGTGACCTAGTGTAACCAGCAGAACAGGTGTGACAGAGAGAGAAGACATCCTTTCTAGTTTAGAGGGGCTTCTTGAGGGGTCAGAGGATGGAACCCAGCCTGGAGACTGGGGAGGAGGGGGCGGGGAGAGGGTGTAGGTTGGGTCAGGTGGTTGGAAAGGGGGGGCAGGGGTAGCTGCGTCCCCTTCAGCTGGGTGCTGAGCACAGGCACCCTGCTCCTGCGGAAGCTTGTTTCTGGAAGTTGCAGCAGACTAGCCACTGCACTGGGGGCTGGTCTACACGAAGCAGGATCCTCTACCAGCAAAAAGATTACGACTTGATGAAGCCTCAGATGATGGTTAGCATTTTTTAGCAATAAAGTACTTTGAAATTAAGGTATGTACATTGCTTTTAGGTATAATGCTATCGCACACTTAATCAACGCCAATATAGTGTAAGCATAACTTTTATATGCACCGGGAAACCAAAAAATTTGTGTGACTCGCTTTATCGTGACATTGGCTTTATTGTGGTGGTCTGGACGGAACCCTCAATATCTTGGAGGTAAGCCTGTAGTTTATAGTGACCATAGGCTACAATATCAGGAGTAATTTGGGGCTAATAAATAAGTAAGCAGCAGAATTGAATGGGGAATAATTATATGTCTCTGTTATAATGCTGCCTTCTACATACAGCTGTGTGTGTTTGGTACTGTGTTTTTAAATGAAAAGATCAGATTAGGTTTGACTTTCTGTCACCAGATGGAGTCTAGCTGTACCTGAAACACGGATTAGGAGGCAGGGCCTTTCATTCCTGGGTATCCTGACTGATGGGGGTCTCGTGTTTTATGGATATAAGATGTGCTGGGTGAGGAGGACAATGGAATTACGCTTCCCACAGAAATCACTCCTGGACTGAGAATCGAGTTTGCACGTGTGCCCTGTAGCATTCATTCTTGCCGAATGCTGGGAGATGAGTGGTTATTAGGTTATGTCAAAGTGGTGTTTGCCTTAATACACGATCCTCCTGCAGTAACTCAATAATGGGAGGTGGAAGGAGGGAGGGAGGGAATGTGGTGACCTGCATATTTCTGAAACACGGTGCGTCTGGAAGTTGAGGAAGCTTGGTGTGGTGAAATCAGGGAGCTGTGAGGGACCTGTACCCAGGCCCACGGCAGGTTTGAATCCACTAACACTGGCACCTCTTGTGAGGCAGTATATAGCTTAGTGGTCAAAAGAACAGCATCTGGGCCCTAGACTGCCTGGCTCCTGGCTCCTGGCCCACCAGTTTCCAGCTTTTTGCCTTTGGGCAAATTACTTAACCTTGCTGTTTACTGAATAGTACAATAGGGGTATTAATAGGAGTTCCTACCTCAAAGAGCTGTTGTAATAGTAAAATGAGCCAATGTACATGAAGCGCTTAGAACCATGCCTGGCTCATGCATCTTTATTGAGATATAAAGCAGGAAGAAGTGGCTTTCTTTCCCTTTAACCTCATACTGTGAGGTAGGGTACACAGAGCTCTGGTAGGAATGGCTCAAAACAGGCTCATGATTCCACCCCCTCCTCCCACCATCTCATACAGAGATGCATGGACATCCCTGGGAAAGATCCTGGGTGTTCTTTGTGAGTAGTGGTCCATGGATGATGCTTGGCCCTGACATGACCCGAGGCTCACCTGCTAGACCTGTCCCTTGCTGGCTGCGGGACCTTCAGCAGCTCCCTCCCCTCTCAGAGCATGAAACAGAGATAAGCGGGCATCCCCACAGCCCTCACAGGACTGTCTTGGGGGCATCAGAGAAGATAACGAAAGTGGAAGGGCTTTGTAAGCTGCAAAGTTCCTCTTCAGAGGGAAGGCATCATTGCTTTTAATCATCTTCCTCACTATCCTCTTGCATCCCCTTGGCCTCCCTGCAGCTCCCCCCTACCCCAGCCCTTGTGGGACAGGGGCTTTGAAATCATGTTTATAGAATGATGTGGTTCTTCTGTAAGGATTTTGATATCTCACACTTTTTTTGTTTTGGTGGAATTATTGACATAATTCAAGTTTGAAGTTGTGTGAGAATAACATTTTGATTTCGTGTAAGGGCATTTCTGAATCCAGTCCCTTCCTTTCCTTTTCTCTTCACAAAATTACATTCTTGTTTTATCCCTGTAGGGTTCTCAAGCAGAGTGCAAGGCTAGTCTGTAGTCAGATAACTTTTCACATTCATTTTAGTGTGACCCAGGCTTTTTTTTTTTAAAGGAGAAATTCCATCAAGTTCCAATAACCTCCATCCTAATGTTACCTTAAGTATCTTCCTCTACCCTAATTTGGGCTGAGTAGTATAAATTTTACTTCCATATGCTTTACATGTATCATCATATTCAATTAAGGGCAGTTCTGTAACTTCTAAGAGTTGGAAAACTTTGCTCTGGGGTGTTCTTGGGGGGGCGTCCAAGAGTCTTTTGAGCAACCACTGTTGAATTGTGGTTGCTTTCTGGGATTGCCAGAGTTTGGGAGGCTATCTCTTAGACAGTGACATTTCCAGGAACCAGGAAAGGGCCCACTGTCCTGGTCTGGGTCACCCCAAGACCCCTCCTCAGGGTCTCTGCAGGGACAGCAGCCCCTGTTTGCTCACCCCAAACAGAGTAGAATGAGAGCAGTTTGAGGAGGTGATAGAAGGTGCGTGGGCGTGGGTGAGGGACTGCGGTGGCATGCCGTAGCATGCTATGGAGGCATGTCCTTGTCCCAGAGTGAGAGAGGGAAGGAGCGGGTCCCCCACACATCACTCACGTGAACGAGGGTAGGATACTGTCCCATAGGCTCCCCAATACCTGAGAGGGCGATGCCGCCCGTGAGTCAGCCTCACGCCTTGCCGAGCCGCTGCACAGTCCCTGGCCACGCGGGGCACCGCTCAACCTCTGAGACTGTGTGCTGCGTGCCTGATTCCAGAGGGCTTCTCAGCACATCTCCGTCTCTTCCTCTCCTCCCCTTCCACTTTTTTGGTCAAAAGGCCAGGCTAGGGACAAGGATCGTTTTGCACTGAAAAGGACAAGCAGTGCTGAGGTAGGTCTTGGCAGCCTTTTCAGAATTTGATCTGGGAGAAGCCCTGGGTTGGAGGTGGGGTAGGGGTAATGATTTAAACAGCAAAGAGCTTGACCAGATACACCAGCCTTGAGCTTTGAGTCCTGAGACTTGAAAATTATGCTTTGGGAAATAAACATTGGGGGCATGGCCTCCCAAAAGAGGGGAAGGCAGGGCGGGAGGAACATTTGCCCAGTAGCATTGCCCATAATGAAAATTCGAACCCTTCCACTTCACAAGCCAGGGTGTGTTGATGGTGGAACAGGCTGTAGATTCCCTAATCTGCGACGTCCTTAAAGCATGAATGAGTCTTTGAATCCCCAGAGCCTATTGCTCCATAAATAGTTACTGAAGTGATTTGAATTGTAGATTTCTTCTCTTTGGGAAGGATGTTTGAAATCTAACTTGCACATTTTGCGGGGGCCCAGAGAGGCTAGGTGACCTTCCAGATCCCAGCCAGTAATTGGTCGAGGTGGAGCTCCATTCCCAGCTTCTCCTCCTAGGGAGGGGCATTTCTCATCATATCATGTTGCTCTTCTAATTAAATCGTGGATAATGTCTATGGCATGTTTAATTTCTAATTAGATGACTTTATGGATCAATTTGCATTTAATGTTAAATCTAATGTGGAAATCATTAAAAAGTTAGATCCCTGGGGAGAGGAATAGGCACTTATTCCATGCCTATTAAAAATAGCAAGTATATGCCCTGTGTTAATACATGAAGCTTTTTATGGGGAACAGGAAAAAATCAGTAGAGAATGCAGGACACATAGGTAGTGTGTGTGCTTGTGAATTGGGGAAACGTCTAGTGTTCAGATTTTACAGTGCTTGTAGGGACTGTTGTAGTAGGTACCATTTACTGCAACTTTATTGCATGCCAGTCCTGTGGTAAGTCCTTTAAGGGCATTGTTTTTTTGTTTGTTTGTTTGTTTTGGTTTTTTAAAATTTATTTATTTATTATTTGGCTGTGTTGGGTCTTCGTTTCTGTGCGAGGGCTTCCTCTAGCTGCGGCAAGCGGGGGCCACTCTTCATCGCGGTGCGCGGGCCTTTCACTATCGCGGCCTCTCTTGTTGCGGAGCACAGGCTCCAGACGCGCAGGCTCAGTAATTGTGGCTCACGGGCCCAGTTGCTCCATGGCATGTGGGATCTTCCCAGACCAGGGCCCGAACCCGTGTCCCCTGCATTGGCAAGCAGATTCTCAACCACTGCGCCACCAGGGAAGCCCAAGGGCATTGTTTTGCTTAACTCTCAAAACAGCTCTCTGAGGTGAGCATTATTATTATCTCCCTTTATAGATGAGGAGATCGAGTCTCAGGAGGTGAAGGTCTCGCAGTCAGCAAATGGTGAAGGCAGGATTTGAATCCAGGCCAGTTTGATTTCATAATGGATCTCAACTCTTCATTACATTGGGAAGTGCTCCTGTGGGTGCTCAATAATTATAGCCAATAGAATCCTGCACATGGTCTGGGTATAAAGTCCATTGGATTCTAAAGTGTTTGCAGCCGATGGTAATTTGGGGGCAGCATCAGTGCTGCCATTACTTACTGCTTTCAAGGAGAGAGATGGCTTCCTAGGTGAGCAGCTGAGGCTCTCTCACAGCGTCCACAGGCTAAAGGGACAGTTCCTAGCAAGGGCGACTCCCTGTCCACAGCTTGTGTAAGGTTGGCCCCAGTGCCTCTTCTTGGAAGCCTCTTTAAGTTAACTCCAAATCTTTGAACGTGTGTATACAGTGGGTTTCCTTTGGACAATGGATCCTCTATGGGATGTTCTTTTAGACTTATATATTTTTTAATTTTCTTATTTTTCTTGTTTGACTACCCTGTATTTAGTTAAGACTGCAGAGAAAGTGGTTTTGAGTCGAGAGTCTCTTACTTACTGCCTGGGTCTTTGGACAGACCATTTAGTCCTAGTTGCTAGTCTACTTGATGTCATTGTGGTTTCCTTGAGGACAGGTGAGTGTGGGAGCGCCCAGCCCAGGGCATGGTGTGCACTTGGTAAAGAAGTTCCCCATTCCCTTCTCCTGTAGGAACAGTGTCCGTTTATGGATGAGATGACTGGATCCAGGAGCCCTCATATTTTTTCTGGCTCTTGCTGGTGCCTGTTGTTCATTCACTCAACCACTGTTCACAAATGCACAGCATCCCGGGCCCTGTTATAGCATCTGGGGACACAGTGCCACTGTGCAGGACAGGAGGGATGCTCTACAGCCCACCCCCACGTCATGGGCCTTTCCCAGGGCTGCGGGCAGACAAGCAAGCAAACAAAATAAACACTAAGTGTAGTTGGTTGGAAGATACTGCCACACTACCAGCTCAAGCAGTCATTCATTCCTCCATTTTTTCAGTAAGCGTTTTGAACACCAGTTATATTCCCAGCACTATGCTAAACATGGACATGTGAAACTGGATCATGTCTGGGAGCCCAGGAATTATTTCACCAGAAAAAGAAGTGTCTGAGGAACACAGATCATTCTCTTGTGTTCTTCTGTCTTAAACATTTTAACTCTTTGAGGTTAAACACTCATTTGAACAAGTACAAGCTTCTAAACCCCACCCCCCTCCCCAATCCAGGGAACTTTCTTGTGTGTGGGGAGATGGACATATGAGTTTGGGTGTTTGGATTTGGCAGATGTTTGCATGATTCTTAACTAGCGGTTCTCAAATATTCTTGTGCGTAAGAATTGCCTGGGTAGCTGGTTAAATTCAGATTCAGGTGCTACACTCCCAGATACAGATCTTCCTTGACGGGGTTACATCCCGATATTCCTTAACTTTTACATTCTTTAATTGTAAATGTGAAATATGTTGGCTTTAAAAAAAAAAAAAAATCAGACTACGTCTGCCATGTAAAGTAGAGAAAGTTCTATAATACAGATCTTCTTCCACTTAGGATGACTTTATGTCCTGATAAAACCCATCCTAAATTGAGAATATTGTAAGTCAAAATGCATTTGAGGGGCTTCCCTGGTGGCGCAGTGGTTGAGTCTGCCTGCCGATGCAGGGGACGCGGGTTCGAGCCCTGGTCCGGGAAGATGGCACATGCCGCGGAGCAATTGGGCCCGTGAGCCACAACTACTGAGCCTGCGCGTCTGGAGCCTGTGCTCCGCAACAAGACAGGCCGCGACAGTGAGAGGCCCGCACACAGCGATGAAGAGTGGCCCCCGCTTGCCGCTACTGGAGAAAGCCCTCGCACAGAAACTAAAAAAAGAAAAAAAAAAACCCAACACAGCCCCCAAAAAAAAAAAAATACATTTGAAGCTTACCTAGCCTATCTTAAATGTGCTCAGAACACTTGCCTTAGCCTACAGTTGGGTAAAATCATCTAACATAAAGCCTCTTTTATAATAAGTGTTGAACATCTCATGTAGTTGATTGAATAATGCACTGAAAGTGAACAGCCGACTGGTTGTATGGGTGCAGGATGGTTGTGAGTGTGTCAGTTGTTTCCCCTTGTGATTGCTGTCCAGCCTCATGAGATAGTATGGTACCACTTATCACTAACCTAGGAAAAGATCAAAATTTAAAATTCGAAGTACGGTTTCTAGTGAATGGGTATTACATTCAAACCTTGCAAATCTGAAAACTCCTTAAGTTGAACCATCCTCAAGTCTGGGATTGTCTGTACTCTGATTCACCAGGTCTGGTTTGGAGCCAACCGTCTGAGCTTTAACCTGACGCGCAGGTGAGTTGGATGCAGGTGGTCTATGAACCACATGTGATGGGTCCACACAGTGCTGGAAGAAAGTTGAATCTCTTCATTTTATTAAGGAGGAAAAACTATTTCCCAGAGATGGAAGGGATCTTGGAAGTAGCGGCAAAAGTAGACAGGACGGGCTGGGGCTTTGGAGCAGAATTGATGTGAAGTCTCATCCTGTCTCTGTCATTTGTAGCCACACACAGACTTGGGTAGGTCGTTCTGCTTCTCCGAGCATCCGATTGCTCATCAGCCTGCCTCACTGGCTGAGAGATGTGATTGGAGGGACCCATGCAAAGCATAGGATAGAGACTTGTGCTAGGTATTGCACATGCCCCGAATTAGCATATTGGTTTCTCAGATTCCTGATTCATCCTTTGAATGTGAGTTGAGCTGCTGCATATACACCCCGTGATTTCTCTTTATTTCACAAGATAAAATGCTATAACCACAATAAAGGAAATGAAACAAAAGGAAAATAGTTCACCCACAAGCGTGCTATTCTAACACAACTGTTTTCATTTTTCCTTTTAGCCCTTGTCTGTATGCAGACATATTTCTGTATAGCTGTAATCATATGTAGACTCAATTTTGTATTCTGCTCTTTTCAGTAAACCTTAAGCAAATGTTTTCCAAATGGTTACATAGTCTTCAAGATGATTTTTAATGGTCTTACAATCTGTCATCCCACAGGCTGAATTTATTTAACCATTCATCTATTATTGGACATTTAGATTTTTTTCCCCTACAGTTTTGTGCTATTATAAATAATACTTGGAGATATGGCTTCATCCTATTGCAGATTAGTTCCTTAGGGTGAATTCCCAAGAGCATGATTTCTGGGTTAAAGGGCACAAACATTTTTTTTTTGGCTCTCGATGGATTGCTAAACTGCTTTCCAAAAGACTTGTGTCAGTTTACCATGCCACCAGCAGTGCAGTAAGGTACCAGTTTCAACATTTGGCCTGCATTAGATAAATGGTCATTTTTACAAAGATTTGGCCCAATGGTGCCTCATTGTTTACTTGGTATTTCTTCTATTATGATAAGGTTGAATATGGCTTTATTATTGTCTTTTCTGGGTTTAATTTTTTTGTTTTTGTTATAGGCAGGACCTAGCCATGTGAGGTCAGGTTTTCTGCTCAGAATTTTTTAGATTCTTGGATTTTACAGTTAAAAAAAAACAAACCAAACTACCAATACCCAAACCTAGAGCCCATCAGTATAATAAATACTTTGGACATATTTTACGGTTGGATTAGTTGTTTGTGATCTTAACATCCTTGCAGGTCACCGGTTAATAGGGTGATACTTGGAGAGGAGAGGGGCTCTTCCTGTTCTCCTTGGAGTCCGCTTTGTTCTTTCCTTCCACTGTCATTCCCCCATTTCCTGTCCCCCTCCTTCCCTGTAAGCACTGTTTTTGTCTCTTTGGAGATAAAACATGAAAGGATCAGCTTTTCAGTCATGCTCCTTCAACTTATAAAATGCAGGTTGCCTAAATTATGTAGTACGGAACCAGGTTAAAGAAAATCACAGCATTGTAGCAAATTGCCTTTAACTGCACTGCAAAAGCAAATGTCTCAGAATCGTAGAAAGGTGTGTTTGAGGGTGTAATCTTAGCTTGTGGTGAAGGGGAGTCTGACTTGTTTTTCAAGTCGGTCTTGAATAGCTTTGTTCTGGAATGCTCGCCCTCCTCAGCATGACAGAGTTTGCTTGATGACAGACTCTTTCACTCTGCCGTGCATACCAGGGCCGCAGAACTGGTTTGCTTATTTGCCTGGGGTAAATGATGGAAACACCTCCCTCTTGCAGCAGCGCCCAGCATGAGAGGGGTGACTCTTGTCCCCCAGGTGCCCTTACAGTGGCTCCTGTGGTCGTCACTTCCCCCCATCCCCCAAGGACCACGAAAGCGCTGAAGGAGACGCACTCCCTTGGGCAGGAGACACAGTTTCTTGGCCCATGGACACCCTCCTTGGGTAGTGCTGCCCCAAGTGGGCGACAGTCTCATGTTGGCCGAATAGCCAGGCGTCTGTACATAAGAGAGTGGTCACGGCTCTATTGCAGTTTAATTCGTTAATGTAACAAGACGGAGCGCATTTTCCTCTCCTGCACACCTCCCGGGCTGTTTGAGATGAGGCACAATTAATTTATTTGTACTGTCTGTGGAGGCGTATGCCAGCTAATGTAGTGCAAGAGCTTTTATCTTTCTGTTTGTAATGAAGAGGGGCAGGCTGCTGGCAAATTGACAAGGATTACTGATGACTCATTCTCGGACTGCAAAGTGCTTTCTTCTGAAATGATAAAATGCGTGTACACACACACGTAGATGCAAACCTAGTTCCTGTTTGAAATGGGCAGAACTGGTTTGGGAAAGTTCAGGTGCCCCTGAAACACTGCAGGAGAAAGAAAGAAAGAAAAAGCAGGTGAAGCTATTTCTCCAGCTCCTTGGCTTGGCCTGACTGAGGGCAGGACCCCTTGCTCAGTGGCGGCCCTGCCTCTCTGAGACAGAAACTCCCTGCCCAGCCTCGAAAGGCTGGCTCTTTTGTCCGGTAGGCAGCCTTCCTCCACGGCCACCTCCCAGTGGTGCCAGGCAGACGCATGCCTGGTTTACCTGGGGGAGCCTGCCCTCTGGGCTGCTTCCTATCCAGGCAGCACCTTGGGGGCTTGGCTTTGTGAGGCTGTGAATTCTGGGCCTGTACAACATTAGCCCGGGAGTGGAGTGCGCTGGGTTCCTTCCGGCCTTTCCCTGAGTTCCCCAGGCCTGGGCCTTGGCCATGGCTGTGTTAGTTGTGAACTGCTCTGTCACCCCACTTTGACATGCTTCGGAAGAAGCAGTTTCTATAGTAGCTTACATTTGCTTCGCCCTTTATGGTATATAAGGCATTACAACAACTCTGTGAGTTGGCTATATTGTTATCCCTGTTTTATGGATAAGGACATTGAAGTACAGAGAGGTTAAATAACACGTTGATGACCAAGGAACTAGCTGGTAAAAAGGCAGTCGTGATGAAAACCAGGACTTTGGAGTCTAAAACCTGACCTTGTGATCTTTTAATGACATTCATTCATTAAGGATAAAATTAAACATTTTCTGTGTAAGAAGTATATAAATGATTGGCCAGGGAAGCTATTCAAGAATTACATGAGAGAATATAGGCATTTCTATAGTTCTGTGGAATAGCAGGAGGTTCATAGGATGCTTTCTGAAGACCTGAAAACAGTCTGTTTTGCCCCATTTTGCACTGGTCCAGAGAAATAACCTCTCAAGTGCAATCTAAATGTTCCTTCCTGTGTCAGATGGCTGGTCAAGCTGGCTGTGCAATGTGGGCTCAGTATAAGCGCCCCCGTCAGTGCTGTGACCCAGGCGTAAGCAACGCAAGTCACTGCATGGCCTTCTTGACTTTCAGAGCTGGAAAGAGCCATGGAGATTTTACAGACGAGGAAACTATGGCCTAGAGAGTGAGAGATTTTGTGTTAGGAGGAATTCCATTCATTTATCCCACCATCCATCCGTGCATCTGGCAAATGTTTATTGAGGCTGTGCTGGGCTGGGAGATAAAGCTTGGGCTATGAATGAAACAGAGTCTTGTTTCAAGGGACGTACAATAGTGGGTAACACAGCTGGGCAGGCACTCACAGTGTGGGGTTAGGGCTGTGGTGTCCGAAGTGGGAGGGCTCTGTTGGGGGGATGGTCAGTGGGGGCTTCCTTAAAAGAGTGGTGCCTACGGTGAGACTTGAAGGATGGAGCTGAAAGTCATTGAAACATGGAGAACCTATGTCGACTGAAAATTGGGGCCTTCCCGAACTCAAATACACCAGAAGTCGGTGCCACTGAAAAGGCTTTACGTGCTTGGAAACAACAGGTGTGAGGCTCTGTGAGATTCAAGCATGTGTAAGAAGTGCTCGCTCCGGGTCCGTGCCGTGCAGCCACATGTGCTGTTCAGCACTCAGAAGGTGGCCCCTCAATTGAGATGCCCCATCAGTGTACAACGGCCGCTGGACTTCAAAGACTTAGTACGAAAAGAGAATGTAAAATACCTCATTGGCAGCTATTTTTATATTGATTACAGGTAGAAATAATATTTGGGTGTGTTGGGTTAATAGATGTTATTAAAATCAATTACATGTGTTTCTTTTTTCCTCTTTTCATGAGGCTACCGGGAAATGTGCGATGACACGTGTGGCTCGTGTTGCGTTTCCGTTACGTGGCAATGCTAGGTGGAGAGAGGCCTGGGAGAGGAAGCGGGTAGGTGATGAGAGCACGGGATTTAGAGTGAGGAGGTGTGAGTCGGGTCCCAGGGGCACAGCCTGTGGCAGGCCTGCGCATCACTGCACCTCTCTGCCCTCCTAACAGGGCACTAACAGCCTCACAGCTGGGGCTAAGAATGAAATCAGAATGCCTATGAGAAGTACACCCCGTTATGAGGGGTGGCTCTCCTTGTAATAAAACAGTTTAGGGTGAAGACGGGATATACCATGCAGTATATACCGATATTCTAAAAGACAGATGAGAAATTTGGCCAATTGCAGAATAAGAGGCTGGTGTGTGGAAATGCATTCAGTACACAGTGAATTACACACTGGGGGTGGATCTGTGTGAGATGCTGTGGATAAGAAAATTCCATCTCTGTTGCACTTGGCTTGCTCTGCTCCAGGAATTCCCTCACCCCTCACATCGGAGTTTGCATCCAGGCTTTCATAGTCCTTGTTCCTTGTTTTGTTTAGTCTCCAAAGGCCGACAAGGGCTAACCATTTCTTTACTTCTTTTTTATCTTTGGGTATTTAGTATTTTAATCCTAAAACTCAGCACTCACTAAATGCTTGATGAACGAACTGCCATTCTGTCAGTATTTACTGAAGACCTGGATGTGTCAGGTATCTGCTGGGCTCCAGAGATGCTGCACTGAACAGAAAGCCACCCTGACCCCAAGATGCTCATTGTGGGGAAGGAGGCAGTTAACAGGCTAAGGTGGAGAGGACTGCAGGAGATACGAAAGCGTTCCTAACTGCTAGATCTTGTGGCCCAAAGGATAACTAGATTAAAGATAGCGAAGGAGAGAGCTAAGAGACAGTTGTAGCTGACTGGAGTATACTTTTTTTTTTTTTTTCTGTGTCATGATTACATGCTTCAGTTTTTGTTTTTTTTTTTTTTAAATTTTTATTTATTTATTTATTTATTTATGTCTGTGTTGGGTCTTCGTTTCTGTGCGAGGGCTTTCTCTAGTTGTAGCAAGCGGGGGCCACTCTTCATCACGGTGCGCGGGCCTCTCACTATCGCGGTTTCTCTTGCTGCAGAGCACAGGCTCCAGACGCGCAGGCTCAGTAATTGTGGCTCACGGGCCCAGCCGCTCCGCGGCATGTGGGATCTTCCCAGACCAGGGCTCGAACCCGTGTCCCCTGCATTGGCAGGCAGATTCTCAACCACTGTGCCACCGGGAAGCCCTGGAGTATACTTTCTTATAATTCCCTTTCAGACAGTGAAACCCAAGAGCTGAGTTTGCTTGGGATCTTACCAGCCCCCAGCCCCCAGGGGTTTCCAGCACTGTGGCAATGTTTGATATTAATGTTACGTTTGTATATTAATTACACTTTCCATTGGCAGTTTACAGACAGCAAGGAGCAAAGATGTTGTAGAACTCGTGGAGCAAACTGATAGCCCTTCCCATCAGGAGTGACCTGGGCTAATTGGAAAGCTCTCACAGGACCGGTGGGGTAGAGGCAGTTTGGCAGGGCCAAGCAGGGGGTATTTGGGGGCATGAAGTAGCTGTGACCTGGCATAGGATGGCAGGCAGGCAGACAGTCATTTCAGCGGGAGAGAGCATCTGATACTCATCCCTTCAGGCTAGTCTTATAATAGTTGCAGATAAATAAGCTGCCTCCAGTATGTTCCCAGAATATCTCTGTCTGCAAAATGTCTTTGAGGGGATGTTTGACTTGCAAGCATGTGGTTGATAAAATAAATACATTTTGAAAATGTAAACCTCTGTATGAGAGGTTTTAGTCTCTTCTCTCCCCTGGGAAAAGTAAGGCCCTTCTTGAACCTCTTTTCTTCCCTCAGTGTAGAATTCCTGCCATGCTTTATAAGAAGAAATATTTTTGGAATGTAGCACCTGCAGAAATATAAAGGGGCTGTGCCCAAACCATTGGGCGGTGGCTATGGTGTGGATGGGTCCTTGGTGGTTTGTGAAGAGATAGCAGCCCTGACACCTGCAAAGCATTTGAGGTGCTGGGCCAGGGTTGGAGGAGCTGGAATTCAGAGGCACTTAAATTGCTTTTAGCTGGATTTTGTGGGCAGGCAGCTGGATTGAGCCATTCTCTCTAGTATTAGAGAATCCTCACCATTCAGTCACACCTGGCTAGAACAGGACTTGGCACCTAGAAAAGTGCCTGGCATGGTGTAGGAACTTAATATATGGTTGTTGAGTGAGTGAATGACTGAATAAATGAATGAGTGAACAAATGAGATGCTTTTCTGGGCTTTGGAGATCTCGTTGGATGAGCGTGCCCCTGGCCCTTGCTTCTTGAGGGTAGTCTGTAGACCACCAGCAGCCTCACTTTGTTAGCATAGGATTCATTCAAGGATCTTATTAAAATGCAGGCTCTGATTTAGCGGAGCTGGGAGTTGGCCCAAGAATCTGCATTTTAACACGTTTCCAGATGATGCCAATAGTGCCAGCCCATAGGCTGTACTTTAAGTAGGGGTTCTATTAAGGTTCAGTCAAATCATCAATGAGTCTTTTGTGAGTGCCTAGCAGCACTAGCGATTGTGGATAAAGGTGGAGGTCTTGGTCCTTGTCTCCAGAAAATGTAGTTATAGTGAAAAATCAAGACTCATCCTTAGAAGTCAGAGAAAAAGCAATCATTGTTATATTCTGTGGTGTGAGAAGTGGTCAGAAGAAAGCTGAAGGAGTAAAGGACCTCTTCATGGAGGTAATGGTTGAGCCACGATGTAGAATCATACGATCTTGGAATTAAAGTTTTCTACTTCCAGTGGAATAAGATCCCTGTAATTGCCCATTCAACTTCTGCTTGAATGCTCTCACAACAGGAATGTATCATCTTTTGCTTGTATAACACTTTATTGTTTATAAAGCAGTCTCACAGGCTTTATCTTGAAATGTCAGTGGAACCTTGTGAGGTTGTATACATTTTACTGCCATTTTACAGATGTGGAAACTGAGGCCCCTAGAGATTGTGACTTGTCCAAGGCTGTATTCTTTCTGGTTGATACTGCTGGGAACTGAACCTTTTGATTCCCAGTTGAATGTTCTTTTAACTGTACTCCATTTGGCTCTGATTTGGTGAGAGAGCAGGGAAGTAGATCCTAAAAGCTTGATTGAAGATTTGAACTTATAGAGAGCAAAATAGAGGTATTGTGGATTCTGGAGCAGTGTTGAAGGAATTGGAATACACAGATTTAGAAGAAGCTAACCCTGTACTGCGTGGAGGCTTTTCCTACAGTGCATTCCCAAATAGTCTCAAAGCATTCTAGAGGCACAGCTCTTTTGATGGGGAGCTCACTACAACAAAGGGCTGTTTATTTCACTAACAGGCCATTCTCTTACATTGAACTCAGATAAGGTCTCCTAGAATCTTTACCCACTAATCCCAGTTCCTTTCCCGCTGAAGGCACAAGCCTAATTCCTCTTTTCATATGCTAGCCCATTTAGATATTTTCTTTTGAAAAATCTAAAGTAATTTTTCTTCCCAGGTTTGCAATATATGTCCATTATGAAACACTGAGAATATATGGAGAAGCAAAATATAGAGAAGCAGAAAGGAGAATTTAAAACTATCAGTAACTTCACCACTCATAGGTAATTAGTGTTGTGAGCGTCACACCATGTTGTCTTCCAGACCATTTTCAGTGCAGTTTTTAAAAAAAATAAATTTATTTTATTTATTTATTTTTGGCTGCATTGGATCTTTTGTTGCTGCACGCGGGCTTTCTCTAGCCGTGGTGAGCAGGGTCTACTCTTCATCGTGGTGTGCGGGCAGCCTTCTCCTTGCGGTGGCTTCTCTTGTGCCTAGAGCACAGGCTCTAGGTGTGCGGGCTTCAGCAGCTGTGGCACGTGGGCTCAGTAGTTGTGGTGCGCAGGCTCTAGAGTGCAGGCTCAGTAGTTGTGGCGCACGGGCTTAGTTGCACTGCAGCAAGTGGGATCCTCCCGGACCAGGGCTTGAACCCGTGTCCCTTGTGTTGGCAGGCGGATTCTTAACCACTGCGCCACCAGGGAAGCCCCTTCAGTGCAGTTTTCGATGTGTGTATATGTTGTTGTTTTTACAAAATGAAATTTGTCTGTAGTATTTGTCTATAGTATTTTGTAATTTTCTTTTTCTTATAAATAGAATTTTTTTTTTATAACTTTCATGTCAGTAACTATGATATTGCAGTTGGTAACATTATTTCATAATGAGATAGGTAATTTATTCTGTTTCATTTTGCCTGTTCCCTCTCATTTTTTTTTTTTTTTTTTTTTTAATGAGGATCTTGAATCAGATGCGTATGTTTTGATTGATTGATTGATTGATTGATTTTGGCTGTGTTGGGTCTTTGTTTCTGTGCGAGGGCTTTCTCCAGTTGTGGCAAGCGGGGGCCACTCTTCATCGCGATGCGCGGGCCTCTCTCGTTGCGGAGCACAGGCTCCAGACGCGCAGGCTCAGCAGTTGTGGCTCACGGGCCCAGCCGCTCTGCGGCATGTGGGATCTTCCCAGGCCAGGGCTCGAACCCGTGTCCCCTGCATTAGCAGGCAGATTCTCAACCACTGCGCCACCAGGGAAGCCCCCCTCTCATTTTTTAAACCCCTGCTTTTGGGTTAATGTCAATGCCTCTATGGTTTAGGTCAACTGTATCTCTGTTATCTATTCCTGGGAGTGGAATGGTAAAGCCCAAGACTAGTTTGAACATGACTGTCATGGCCCTGTGAATTGTTCATTCTCCAGCTTCATGATTCTCATTCCTATTAGGATGTGGCTTCACACTCCTGTCAGCGCTCTGAAACTCGCTCACTTTTGACCATTCATCCCTCTGTGGTTGCTGGGATCCAGATTTGAGATCTCACTTTTCTTACTGTGAATGCAGCAGTCTACTCAGGGCAGCCTGATACTGCACTAGCTTTTATAGGCGCCTCATCACACTGAGTCATTGAGCTCTTGGGCAACCCAGTCCCTTAAGACTTTCTCATGTGATCTTCTCTGCCCTATACTTGTGAGTGTGTGTGTGTGTGCGTGTGGTTTTTTTTTTTTAGCGAGATGCATAACTTGACATTTATCCTTATTAAATTTCCACCTTGTTAAAGTCAGCCGGCCATCATATCCTTTGAGATAGTATCAGGAGCAGACTCTGTCATCCTTCAGTCACTGTCCCTTCCAACTCCCAGTCACTGGCAGATTCCAGCGTCAAATGATTCAGCAAATCCCAGCAGTCAGTTACGTCTCCATCCTCCTCACTGGATTGTGAGTTGTTTGGGGCCAAGACCATACCATATTATTTCTCTTAAAAAACCCAATCCCTACTTCCATTTTTATTTTACATGACCTAGTGGATACCCAGAAAATGTTGCCATGTGGATATTTGCTTTAACTCCAGGATTGAAGGCATGGTGGTAGTGGTAGTGTCATAGTGATGACAAATATAGAGAAGTCAAGGCTGGGTCTCTGGGTGAGGAACTTACAGTGGGGTTGGACAGAATAAAAACTGAGTATCAGTTGTAGTAAAGATAAGTACAGACTTATGGTGTTGCCCAAGGGTTGCCTGTTTTGCTTGAGTTCATTGTTGAGAAGAATCATTGATGTCTTCCAGGGAGGCAGGCAGTGGAGGGATTCCTCAGGGCACAGTAGGTGAATGCCTGAGGCCGTGAAAACCTGAGTTGGGAGGATATCGATGGCAGGGGTTGTGTTGTATGCTGTGAGAGCTGATGACAGGAAACCACCCACCCAACCTTTGAGAATTGGGTTGAGTAATGATCACAGAGAGCGTTCCTATCTGACTGTCCTACGAGATACAGAACAAAAGTTGGCTTCTTTTTCTCTTTTTATTTATTTATTTATCCCCCCCCCCCCCCCCCCCCCGCCTCGCCCCACCTTTTTTTTTTCTTTTTGCCACACCTCGCAGCATGTGGGATCTTAGTTCCTTGACCAAGGATCGAACCTGTGCCCCCCTGCAGCGGAAGGGCAGAGTCCTAACCACTGGACTGCGAGGGAACTCCCTCTTTTTATAGTCATTGAGCTTAAGGCTCACAAAGTTAAGACCTACTCACCATTGATTGCCCTTAGATGAGAGGCTGAACTGAGACCAGAACCCAGGAGCTCAGATTCTTCTCCCTTGGCCAGTCGTCATGGCTCGTGAAGGTGGCCTGGTGGCGCCTCCATTTACCCGCTTCGGTGTCTGCCTTCGGCCCCATCAACTTTCCTGAACCTCAGACCCCTCACCTGTGAAAGGAGTAATATCACCCGCCTTGCCTTTGTGGTGGTTGTGAAACCCACGAGACGGTGCTGTGAGAAGTGAGCCCTGAGCGCTGGGCTTTGGACACAGCTGCTTCTAAGTAAAGACCTGCTGAGGTGGATGACAGTGAACTTGGCAGCATTTCTTAACCTCAAGAGAGTTAAGGGGCAGCAGCCTGAGGGTTCCAGCTCCCCCGGTGTGGCTGTGGTCTTTTGCAGGCATGAAGGCAGCTCTGGAGCCCCTGCTTCCCACCCCCAGCAGTTTCAGCTCTCCTGGTTGGGACAAAGGCCCTTGTTTACTAAAAGGAAAGCTTTCTTCCAGGAAGAGGGAGAGGTTCTTTAGGGGCTGGGTCCAGTCACAGGGAGTTTGAGCACCTCCAGCCCTCCAGCCCTGGTCTTCTTGGAAACTTCAGGGCTTCATCATTGCCTGGGACCTTAGTTTCTGGTGCAGGGTGAGGTTGCAGGATTCTGGGGTAGACACTCAACTTACCTCTCCTGCTGCCTCCGGGTATGGTAGATACAGATACAGATGCTGGTATCTGTCACACTCCCCTCAACTACAAGAAGGCTGGTTTATATTTGTTTATAGATGCATGCCTACTTAAATAATGCACATATATGTGTGCATGTACATATATATGTAAACAAATGTGCATTCACCACTAGATATACAGAAATACACAAACGCCCATTTTTTTAAAAAAAGAAAATGCAAGCTCTAAAATTATATTTGAGCTTGGTTTAGTCTTTCTTTTGTGTTGATTAAATGTTAATGTGCTGCAATTAATTTAGTAAAGGAAGTTCAAACAGGGAGATGGGAAGAAAATAACTACAGCTAATTGGCAAGAATTCGAGGCTATCCAGAAAAGTAATCTAACCAGCAGAAGTTGAAATGTTTTAGGTATCTGGTTCAGGAGTTTTTTTGTTTTTGTTTTTTATTTTTCCCTTTTCCAGTTTAGAACTACTGATGGCTTCCCTTCCAAAGGATGGCCATCTTCTCTTTTCTTTATTGTTAACCAGGATTCTCTTTCCCATTCCCTTCCTCCCAGTTCCTTTTTGGTTCATTCACTCTGAGTCTTGCTGAGTCAGCATTGGGGAAAGGGGGTTTTGCAGGAAGGATTAGAAAAGGGAGAGGAAGAAGAAGTAGCAAAAAAAATCTTCTCCTCCCACAGTGGTTCTCTGCCACTCTGGTCCCTGCCCCAGACCTGGGGTAGCCATTGGGCAGAGATGGGGTTAACACGTTTGCCATTTCAGACATTTCCATGTATGTTAGCTCATCACTACCCTAGGAGAGAGCACATGAGGACACTGAGGCGTGGCGATGTTAAACGCATTGCCCTGGTACAGCGGCAGAGTGGTGGAGTGTGCATTCCAGCCCAGCCCTCCAAGTTAAGAGTCAGGCTCCCTGCTAAACTCTAGCTCCTCAGGCAGATCTTTGCCTGCCCTCCCTGGCTCCTAACCTGCTTTATATTTTTTGAGCACCTACTACGTGCTATGCACTGTTTTGGGTGTCAGCTGATGTATCTGCCTCTCACTGAACTGTGAGATCTTTGAGGGTGGGGTGCATGTTCATTACTCATCTTTATCTCTCCAGCACAGTGTCTGGCCCAAAGTTGGCCACATGCCTGTTTAAGGCTAATCGAACAAATGCTTGTATGTTTTTTTGACAGCCATCTAAATTTTGAGCAATCCAGATACCTACCACTTCTGTGTCTCAGCCTTGCAGAAGTAGCATATAGTAGGCCATGCTTTATCTAGACATCTAGAGAAGGGGATAAGGCAGTCCCCCAAGCACTGCATCAGTATGTGTGAATTGTGAACAAAATCTCCTTTAAAATGTTAATATGATTATGGTATTTCTTTACTCTGGCAAAGTTCTTTCAGATTTCTGTCTGTGAATCTACACGTAATATCCTGAAATTCCAAATGCATCCTTTTTCTTCCTCTCATTTACTATTTCTGTTCAAAACCGGAATATGTGAACATGTTTACAGCCTATTAAGACCAAAGAGATTTTTTTTCCTACACTTTTTTGTTTGTTTGTTTGTTTTGCTGCCACTGCCCCACCTAGAACAAACTTTTCAGGAAGCACAGGTTTGCATGGAAGCAATGTATCTCAAAAGAAAAATGAATTCAATTTAAAGAAGGAATATGGAATTGAAAATATTATTTGTATTTAGGATTCTAGATATTCTGTTGAATTCAACTGGTTGTAAAGTGGGATAGACATGATCACCTCTCTTCCTTTGAAGATAGAATTTATCAATGATTGTTCTTAAAACTAAAAAAAACTATGAAAATTCACTGTATTCTAAGTTTCAGATGAAGGTATAATCGTCAAAGCTTATTGAATGGTGCTTGAACATATTAATTAAATAGAGAATTTTTATCAAATTTGATGGTCATGTGGAATGTGATGGGCTCCAGCTGGAACCTTGGTTTTTGATTCTTACCCATTCACAAAGTAATATCATACGTAAAGTGGGGTGGGGAGGGAAGCAGGAAATGTTTCTTTGAGATAGACAGCCAGATGAAGCTTTTGCTTCTCTCTTATTTTATTTTTTTGTTTTTTAATCTTTTGGCTGCGCCGTGCGGCCTGCGAGATCCCAGTTCCCTGACCAGGGATCGGACCCGCGCCCCGTGCATTGGCAGGTTGGAAGTCCCCTGCTTCTCTTTTAAATGAGTTGTTATGCATAAGAATGTATTTTCTTTTTAAAATTTACCCATAATTTTCTTATAAGATTTTTTAAAGCCTTTAAAAACAGTTGGACAAAATTATAAACACCATTTTTTATTATTTTGTGAGAAATAGTCTGCTTTTTCAGAAGCAAAAATGCTGTCAGAACATGTGTGTATATATATTGGGTTGGCCGAAAAGAAGTTCGTTCGGTTTTAAGTAAAAATAGACACTTTTCATCTCCACCAAGAACTGTATTGAACAACGTATTCACTAACAAAACGAACTTTTTGGCCAACCATATATATATGATGTGGTCAATAATATTTTAGGGGACTTTAAAAATATTTAAGTGTTGGACAATCCACCCGTGCCTGGGCCAGAAGCCTGCTTGTTCTGTAGACAGCTAAGTGGAGTAGAATTAGAATCTTACTTTTGAGAGCTACACAAAAGTCCTGTTTCAGCTCCCTTGTTTATAGATGAGGAAACTGAGGCCCAGGTTGGAAAAAAAAAAAAAGAATTGCCAAAGGTTATACTCTTGTTCTGTCTTATCTTACCCAGCAGAAGTTAAGGGTCAGATTGTGTGCTGACACATCTCTGTCTCCATAATTCACATGTTTTATAATAAGTATGGTTTGACTAAATAAATGGAAGACTAAGCAAAGAAAAAAAGAAGTAGTAATCAAGATCTCCATATAAAAATGTCCTCTGAGTGTCAGCTCCTCTATTTTAGATCCTCAAATATCCTTTACCTATGATTTTTTGTGAATGGGTAAGAACAAAACCTAAGGTTCGTGTGAGAACTTTGCTTACTGATTGAAGGTTTCTAGAAACCCACAGGCAGGTGTATCTCTTACCTTGATAATCTTTCCTTATCATCTCAGCATGACCTGTTCGGAGCTGTAACTCAAATGTGTGCATGTGCCCTAAAGTCTACTCAGGTCGTGCTGGAAGTCATTTGTACTCTTCAGTTGGGTCCTGTATGCTCTGCATGGTGGGGTTCCAGTGTGGATGAGACTTGCTTGCCTCTCAGCATCACTCTTATAGTTTGCCCAGTAATTGGAGGAGGAGGGGGGAAGGAAACACACTTTGCCCAGTAGCAAATCCAAAAATTTGTTCTCCTATGCAAAACATGCACCAAGAGTAGACTTGGAGGTGTATACAGCAGAACAGCTTTAGGGGTGATGAAGTAATTTATATGGCAGAAAAACGTACAAGAGGAAATTCAGTACAGGTACCAGCTGCCTTAAAGAACGGACTAGGCAAAGAACAGCAGTTACTGCCCCCGCCTTCTGAGCTGACCCCTCAGTATCGATAAAGATTTACCAGCCTTTAAAGAATGTTTTCTAATTTTAGCCCGAAGAACAGGTGCCTGACAAATTGATCAAACTGCAGTTTAAACTTTTGTTCCTGCAAAGAGGAAAATACTCCCTTGACTTCAAGAGAATTTGAAGAGGTGATGTGTTTAAGCCCCTGTGCTGCGCCTGGCACCTGGGTCTCCGCCTGGGTATTGGAAGGTGGGCGTGGAGCTCTAACTTTGGTGGGGAGGGGTGTAGATTCGGGAAATCAGCTGTTCACAAAGAACATCCCCTCTGTTTAATAGAGGAGGTAGAGGGGGCAGTGGGAACCTGTCTGGCAATCTTCTGTGGTTGGAGATCCCCCACCCTTTTTTTTTCAGTTTCAAGTTAGAAAATCTTTGGGTTTTCTGTGAGTTACAGTCGTCCTTTGGTATCTGCAGGAGTTGGTTCCAGGAGCCCCCATAGATACCAGAATCTGGATGCTCAAGTCCCTTATGTAAAATGGCTTAGTCCAGTCAGCCCTCCACATCAGTGGGTTCCGTATCCGAGGGATATGGAGGGCCGATGTGTTAGCTTGCCTTGTTAACCACTCCTTAAGACAACCCTGCGTGTAAGCTTTGAAAATCAGAGCAGTAGTCTAGCCTCTCCTTTTCCCAGCAATTAATTAATTGACTCAGTACTTATTAAAGGTGATATTTGTTGAGTCAGGTCCTGTGGACGCATCCAAGCAAGATAAGGGTGCAGCCTTCCCGGAACTTGACACCGGCTAGATAGACCTGTTGACGGGCTCTGGTACAAGGGCCTGGTACTATGGGAGCATGTGGCAGGCCCCCCAAGACTGGACTTGGGTATCCAAGAAGGCTCCCTGGAGGAAGTAATATCCTTGCTGAGAGGGGAAGAGTCTTGGAACGATACATGCAGCATCTATGTGCAGTGGTGAGTGTTCTAGCACTGAGGGCTATGTTTGGATTGCACTCTAGGTATACTTTGACTTGGTCTGACTTCTTTGCTTTGTGGTCCTGTTTTATCTGTCTAATTCTCTATCTACCTATTTATCTATAATTTTAATTATGGTAAAATGTACAGAACATAAATTTACTATTTTAACCATTTTTAAGTATAGAGTTCAGTGGCATTTAAGTACAGTCAACATTATTTTGCTACCATTATCACTATCCATCTCCAGAACTGTCCTCATTTTGGAAAACAAACTCTGCGCCCATTAAACAATAACTCCCCATTCCTTTCTCCCCTCAGCCCCTGGCAACCACCATCCTGCTTTCTGTCTCAATGAGAGTGATTATCCTAGGGACCTCATATACAATGAATCATACCGTATTTGTCCTTTTGTGACCCACTTATTTCACTTAGCATAATGTCCTCAAGGTTTATCCTTGTTGTGGTTTTCCTTCCTTTTTGAGGACGCATACTTTTCAAGGCCCCATTTTATTTTAACCCCAAGCATGTGTGAAATATTCACCCACCAACACATGAATTAGTTCTCTAGTCCCTTTACTGAGAAGTCATTCATGCATTTGTCTGGCCACCCATCCATCCGTCTTCCCTCCCTCCTTCCTTGATTACATGTTACCTGCCAGACATTGGGCTAGTGACTAGAGATACAAAGAATACCTCTATCTACTCCCCACCCCAAACTTGTAGTCTCTGAGGAAGAAAGACTCAAACAATTACTAAGCAGTATCAGTGAAACGGTAATTGTGTGTTTAAAGTTCCATGAGATAGAGGAAACACAGCAAATCTGCATGAGAGCCAGGGAAGGCTTTGCTGAAGAGATAGCACTTGAGGTGGCCTCTGTGTGGCAGCCTTAGAGGTGGCTAAGGGGAGGAAGGACGTTTCAGAAAAGAGGACCAGCAGAGCAGTGGCTGGGAGACTTGGCTATACAGACAGGCAGTCTAGTCTATTTGGGTAATTATCAATTTAGACTCTGAAGTCAGACTGTTTAGATTCTGGCTTTGAGGATCCATGAGCCAGGTGGGAAATTTACTTTCTTTTTCGGTGTCTTAGTTTCCTTGTTTCTAAATGGGAATAATGATAGTACTTTTCTCATAGTGTTGTTATGAGAGTTAAATGCATTGACAGATAAAGTGCTTAGAATAGGGCCAGGTACAGAATATACACTCTGTAAGTATTAGCTGTTATTGCTACTGAAATGTTTAGAGGAACATTAAGTCCTTAGGTCTACCTAAAGTAGGCTATAATCTGTGCATTGTGTTTGCATTTGAAGGTTGCAGCTAGACCTTGGAGATTGGTTGGGTGGATCCTAGTGGTAAAGAGGATTCAAGTATCCACAAATGTCTGACCTCTAAGCTTTCTTGTATTCAGATGCTTGAATACCTCAATTTGTACCTGAGTTTCCTTAAATTTTCTTAAAGAAAGTCGGAATAATTTCTTTAAAATTACAAAAACAATGGAACATAAAAAAGTGTAAAGTAAAAACCTGTAATGTCACCCTCCTAACAGAGTAACTGTTTCCTTTTTATTTTCACTTTATTTCTGTAGAAATATGCATAAAACTGGAGTTGTAATTACATATATATATACACGTAATTTTATATATATACACATATACACACAATTTTGTATTTTGCTATTTGTTTATGTATCTCTCTGCCTGCCGGCCTATCTGTCTATCTGCCAATCTATCTACTTTTTTAGCCGTGCTGCGCGGCATGCAGGATCTTAGTTCTCCCCAACCAGGGATCGAACCCGTGCCTCCTGCAGTGGAAGCGTGGAGTCCTAACCACTGGACTGCCAGGGAATTCCCCTGTATTTTGCTTTTTAAAATGAATATTCTTTG
The DNA here is from genome assembly GCF_949987535.1 of Balaenoptera acutorostrata. NCBI lineage: Eukaryota > Metazoa > Chordata > Mammalia > Artiodactyla > Balaenopteridae > Balaenoptera > Balaenoptera acutorostrata. Next base: position 44,627,513 of record NC_080072.1, on the reverse strand, counting down.
AGAAACTTTCCCTCATGGTTCAGTCTGTTTTTAAAAATTTTTCTTGTAAAAGAATGCACAGTTTCCTTTACATTCATGTACTGTAGTTTTCATAGTCATTCTGCTATTCATGGTATTATACATGATTCTGCAATGTAGATATTTGTGCTCCTTATTTTTTTCTACCCTGGGATTTTCTCTTTTTGATAAATTTCTAGGGTTAAGGTTACTAGGTCAAAGAATTTCACCCTTTTGAGGCACTTCGTAAGTATAGCCATTTGGATCTTCACATCCCCAACATCACTAGCACAGTTCCTGTGTCATGTTCACTACAGATGTTCTTATTGTCTTTTAAGGTTTGCTGATTAGGAGATTTAAAATAACACCTTAAACTTGCTTGAATTTGCCATTCTTTCCCCCTCCTAGCGAAGATGCGTATTTTGTCATATGCTTATTCTCCTGTGTGACTTGTTCATTCATTTCCTTTTCTGGTTGTGTTCATGGTATTTTCCAGTACAAATGTGAATAGTTAATTCACTGTAAATATAAGCTTTGTGTTGAAAAAAAAATTCAGGTGCAGGAATCACAACTCTTTCCCTGCCCTGCAGTAGTGAGGCTCTCATCCGTGCCACTGCATTTCTGGAGAGGGAGAAAGAGACACCAGTGCTTGCCATGTGCCAGCTCTGCTGGGGTCACGGTGGCCAAGAGTCTGGACTCTCCACTGGCCTTGCTTTTCAGCTGCTTTTTATTGTGAGCAGAAAAATAGAGCGGCTGTCCATTATCTCGGCTCTAACAGTGTGCTCACTTCATTTACACGGTCTCTTCTACTCGTCATGTCCCATACACACACACCTGGTACAGAGCCAGCATACAGTAGGCAATTTGTTTTCATGTGTCATAGATCAGGGGTTGGAATGGACCTTCCTTGACATTCTTCTGCCCACTCTAGTCCCCTGCACAGCATCCCTGCTCAACTGTTCCTTGATTACCTCCGGCGATGGGAGGTTCATTGTCTCACAAAGACAGACCTTGGGCTCAAGGTGAGATAGATCTGGGTTTGAATTTCTGTTTGACCAGTGGATAAAAGACTTACTGTTTCTAAACCTTATTTGCTTCATTATCTGAATAATGGATATTGTAATATTACATCTCTACCTAATATAGATGTGATGAGGATTAGAAGAAATAATAAAAATCGAGTCTAGATCCCTGTTCCTCACACACAGCAGTGTTGAATAAATGTTAGCTGTGAATATTATCTCCACTTACTACTACAAGGCATTTCCTTAAACTTTTGCCATTACATCTGATTTTATGAATCAAAAATATTTTTTATATCCGTTAATTAGAATTTTGCTGAATTGGCAAAGAAGCTGCAGCACCCACAGTGACTTGGAGTTTGGAGTATATTCTTCCATCATGGAGGTGTTGGATAGGCATTGTCTTTGAGCTGATTCCAGCTTGGGCCATGATCCCAGCTGCTGGACTGGACAGTGCTGTAATGCATCCAGGTTGACCCCTTCTTGGTTTTCAAAGTCTGATTTTACAGACCCCTTGTTTGTCTTTCTTCCCTTTCCTGGCTGGTGTTCCTGCCCTGGCATCCCCAGTAGAGGATGGACAAAAACATTTAGAGGAAACGAAACTCTCTTCCACTTATTAGTTACCTGTTCTCTTCCACAGAAAATAGCGTAGTAAAGGGAGGGCTACGGTAGAGGTCATGCTTCCAAGTGCATAGTCATATGCCCAGCCCCAAATGTTGCTTTGGTATTATAGAGTGAGCCAGTACCAGGGTGGTCGGGGCATAAGTTAGGCTGTACTGACTCTTCTTATTCTTAGACTTCAGCATTTCAGTATTCTTGCTTTAGCTTGCTGAGACTATCATTGACTTTCTGAGAGCTCCTCAAAGTCTCATGTGATTTAAGCAGATAGCTTTTACCCTCGGGGAACCAATGTCACTGGTGTTCGTACTAGGTCCATGACTCTTAGGATTGTGATGTTCGTCATTGTCTAACCCAGCTCACTGTGCTCTGTAGAGAATAACTTGGTGGGAACTGCCCCCCACCCCACCTCCACAGCCGGCGTCTCGGGAAGTTCTTCCCATTAAGTGTCCATTTCAATTTTAAAAATAAAATATTAGGGAATTTAATGAATTTCAGAAACAGCGCTGATGTGTTGGTGATTAAGATTTTAAGCAGTGGTCTCTGAGGAGCTGGTTGGAGGGGAGGATTAACAAAATTTAAAAAGCAAATCCCAGGTTATAGGTTATGTGCGGAGAGGGGTGATGTTTAAGGTATTTTAACAGACAGTATGGACATGGACCCAATGGAAGACACTGGAGGCCCCCGGGTGTGCCAGGCACTTACATGTACTTGTTGGATACTGAGAAGATTGAGGGCACTGGAAGAGGGGTGGGAGCTAAGGGGGACAGGTGTTCAGTGGGCTTGGGCCACTGACTCTTTCCAGTTCGTATGGAAGTATTTCAGTATTTGAAACAAGCAGAGTGGCTGTACAAGTGAGGTACTGATGGGGGGCTGGCAGTGTGAGGGGGTGGGAGCAGCCTCTGAATCACCTTTGACAGGTGTTCAGAGGTGTTAGATCCATTCCTTGCTTGCCTTCCTTTATCTCAGCTCTTCGGGGACCTTTGTGATGCTGGCCCTGTTGACCTCTTGGTAGGCGCTCGGAACGTGTCACATTAGACTTTAGGGTTCTCTGTTTGGAAAGCCCTGAGACACATTGCTTTAATTAGAAAACACTACACGTGGCAGGCACCGTCCCTGTCTTCATGGGGTTCCCAATCTTCACCAGTGGCTTCAAGTTCTTCCTGCCCCTGAACTCTAGGAATTTGTCTGTAGGAAATCATTACAAGGATGTTTGTTTGCCATACAGTGAAAAGCTAGGCAAAATCTAAATGTCCAGCCATGGGGAAATAGTCAAATAATGGTATATCCATGACATGGAATACTATACCTCTTAAAATTCATGAATACAAAGGATATTTCAGGACTCAGGAAAATGCTGAATGTAAAATGTTAGGTGGACAATAAAAGAACCCCAAACTCTAGGGAATAATAATAATAATGTTACTAGTACAAGGATATACATCAAAATGCATTGTTAGCACTGACTATTGTTTGGTGGAGGGCTGTGGGTAAAGGTAATTTTCTCCTATGTATGTTTCTGAATGTTCCGCTTTTTTGGTCATCTGTGGGTATTAACTTTATAATTAGAAGCGTTCCATAAATATTATATTCCTTAAATCCAGTTTAGAGTTTAAAAATTTATTTGTATAATCAGCGACCGAGTATATTGAATGTAAACTTGGAGAAACACTTTTGGAGGTTGTGTTTATCGCCTGTAAAGGAAGCTGCTGACTTGGTGGAATAAAAATAAGAGCCTAGGTCAGCCTCCTGATGCAGGGGCCCCAGCTCCCCCGGCTTCCAGACTGCGAGGGTTCCAAGAGGCCCTAATGCGCTTGTTGAAAGGCTCTCCTTGGCTTCTTATTAATGTCCCTCGCTGAGCTGTGCTCTGCTCTGCTGGCTAACCTTGTCAGAAGGTTACCCGTGGCTCTCCAGGTCTCAGCTAATTTTAAACCCAGTGTGCCGGCCAGTGCAGTGGCGTGGCATTGCGCTGCGGGGAAACGAACACTCCCTGGAAGACACGGCTGGGGAAAGATGAGCCGAGTCCCTGGGTTTTTCTCCTCCTCCTGTAAGTGACCAGGCACGCTGAACAAGCAAAGAGAGCTGGGATAATAATGAGAGCTTTTATGGTAAAAAATCAGGATTATTAAAGATCTTTTAGCAGTGGCAATCAATGCTGGTTGATAATTGCACGGTGTGATGTGTCCTGCATGAGCTGTGTGAATTCTGACCGCCTGAGCAGGAGCGAGCTGGATGAGGTCCTCTCTTCCCGGAACTAGACTCTGACTGTTTTTAAAGCAGAATGACACTGCCTCTCATTTCACTATTTATTTGGTGTTCTTCTAAATTTGTAGAGCTCAAACTCTGCTGGTAGTACGTTCCTTTTCTGAAGTTTTTACTGATTTGATTGGGAGAGAGCTAGTATTTCTTAAAAGCTACAAAATAAAACACACAGAATCTGCCTGTCTGCATGTCTATTAGCTGCTGTTGGCTGCCACTAAGATTGTCATTTTAAGTACCTCCTTTTTTTAAGCGTTTGCAGTAGATAGAGTCCTGTTTAGATTACTGCTGTGCCGTATAATACTTGTAACCCTGATATTTTAACATGAAACATAAATCAATAACTGCAAAGTAACATGACATGGGGGAACCTTTCTCCATCAAAATTAACTTAAAAACAACCGACCAACCAACCAGAGAATCCTTTTTTTCCCCCCTTTTGGATTTTTTTTTTTTTTTTAAATCTTCTTTCTCTTTTAACACCTTCAGGCTGGGAATCTAAGGTGCCTATTAGAGTTAGCTGTCTTCCCCTGCCAGGGCATTCACAGCGTCTCTCACATGTAAGAGATTACAACGGGAAACTTCACCCACCCGGTTCACTGCCTCGTCTGGGGTTTACCTGCCCAGCTGGAAGAAGGGCATCTTTCCTAATAGCTGGGTCTCTATCTACTCTCTTATAAAACAGTTGCGAGGAGCCAATTAAAAAGGCATAGTGTGTGGAGTAAACCAAGATGAAAGCACAATGGATGGAGATTCAATAACCTGCTAACTCCCTGTAGTGATTGAAGTTAACTTTGTTTGAAGTACCCAGGCTGGGTCAGACCACATCAAGCTGGCAGTGTTCCTGCAAGAGGATAGCACAGGAGTGAACTGTGATTTTATTTTAGGGAAAAAAAAATACATAAATGCTTTTTATTGGCCTTTTCTGTTTCGAAGGTCTGTCCCTCCTTCACTAGGCCTGATTAGCTCTGTCATGTTTGGATTTAATTTTGAGAAAATTACAGCTGAGTAATATCAGGAATTTGTTGAATGGGAATACTTGTTGAAATCTTCATTGACCCAAATATGACTTTTATAAATAGTATTAAATAAGCAAACTTAAAAAAAAAAACCAAACAAACCCATCCCCCTCTTGCCTTAAAATAATGTTTTTAAAAGCACATTCAACATACTTAAGTATAATATATAAGCTACTCTGGATTGGATGCTAAATGAATGACTTATTGCAGGGGCTGTAGTGGTGATGTTAGGAGTATACTTACGAATTTAAAGTACATTTTGTAAAACCCAGTTCCTCTTCCACACAGACTCCGATGTCCGCTTTTCTTCTCCTGGTTTTCTCTTTCTCACCTTTCCCCTCCTGCACTTGGCCTGCACGCCTGCCTGGTGTAGGCCCGCTGTTATTTTTGTGGTAACCTGACACTTTGGCCAGCAATTGCAGCCCCCAGGTCCCTGGGGGGTGAACTTGCTGTGAGCTGAAAAGGGAGGCTCCCGATCTGATCTCCCAGGTAGAGCAGCTGCTGCAGCAGGGCTGGGGGATGCCACAGACTGGGGAGGAGGGGTGTGTGTCACCAGTTCAGCCCTCGGATTGTGGCTTGTCCGGCAACAGGCCCTACCTTGAGGTGCGGGGGGGCCAGTAGAGGCCAGCTAGTCAGGGGTTTTGGAGACTGGAGGAAGGTTTTAAGCTACTGCCTTTTTTTCATTTCATTCTGTGGGTCTGGTCTAGAGTATGCCTGAGGCTGTCTTTGTGATTCCTTAAGCAAGGATGAGTTTCTTAGTAGTCACGAAGATTGTATTAATATTTTATGTTAAACTAAAGCGAACAATTTTATCAAGCTGGGGTAGGGACGAAGTACAGAAATGAATGGGACAGAGCCCCTGTCTTCTGAAAATCTGCAGTATAGCAGGAATGACAGATATGTAAGCAGTAAGTATTAATTATAGTTGTGTACATTCATTCAGCAATTATTTGAGGACCTGCAGTGTGTCAGGCACAGTTCTAAGATGTGTGCACACATACCCACTGATCTGTAAGCATACAGATTAAGTAACGTATATAATGGCTGCCGAGGATTGAGACATCTGTACTTACATGGATCATCTCGTTTAATCTTTCAACAGATATGTAATGTTAATGCTCATTTTGCTTTGTACCTGCGCACGCACGCACACACACACAACACCCTGAGACACAGCTAACAAGTGGAGAACTCAAAACCTCTGGGATTCTAAAATCTTACGTACTCTTTATATACACATATTTTTAACTGTTTGGCCATATAGACTCTCCAGATGCACAGTGTCCTCCCTGGAATTGTAGGGGTGCCCACAAAGGAAAGCATTCAGCAAACATTTTTGGAGTTCCAACAATTCATCTGATAGTGAGAGATGTTAAACACAGGAATGCCAAGGGACTTACCGATCAGCTGGAAACAGTATCTTAAGAGAACTTACAGTGAAGCCTACCAAGTATGGTGTTGGAAGTTTGCTTGAGGTGCTATGAGGACATGGAAGTGACTTCTCCTAGTGGAGGAATCTGCCAAGGCTTCCCAGAGGAGAGGTTGGTGGCTTTGGTCTTGAAAGGACCAGTAGACATTCATTAGATGGAATTGCTCGTGAGAGAAGCAGCTGAGCAGAGGGGCCCAGGTGGCTGAGGGGGTGAAGTAGGCAGCCTGCTGTGCCTGGGCACCTTGGAGTGGTCTCTGGCTGGAATGTGGGGGACTGCACAGGTGCCTGAGAAGCAGGCTGGGGGCAGATGGTCAAGGCCATGGGTGTCCTGTTACGCAGTTAGGTCCTGGAGGGTGTGGGCCTCTGCTGAAAGATTTAAAATGAGCATAGGATAAAAGTCATATTTGCATTTTGGGAAAACTCTGGCTGAAGAATAGCACAGGAGAAGCCGGCGAAAAATACATGAGCTGGGGATTCTGAGTCAGTACCTCTGGCATCAGGGCTGAGATCTGTATTTTTAAGAAGCTATCTGTGTACTTCCAGGGTCGGGAACCTGGCCGAACTAGGTTGTTGGTAGTGGTGGTGTTTGGGGACATAGGGGACAGCCCAGCTCAGAGAGGTGTGAAGAGGTCCTGCCTGTGAGACGGGAGGAAAGTTAGTGGGGGTGGAGAGGAGTGGATGGGATGCAGTTGAGAGATGAGGGGCCGAGTGGACATTCTTGGTGACGAGTTGCGTGGGAAGGGATGGGAGAAGCCTGAGATGATGGCCCTCCTTTGGGTGCTGATTCAGCCAGGTTCTCTGAGGAGCAGAATCCCTCAGAGGGAGCTGAGGGATTGGGTTCCCTCACCCAGGGCCTGGAAAATCCTTTTTGGATGTTCTTGGGTGCTTTTAGAGACAGATCCTTAATACAGAAAAGTGACTTTGAAGGTGTCAGTGCCCGGTATGCCAGGTCTGTGTGTCTGTGAGGGTTTGGGTTTGTTTGCTTTGTCTTTGGGCCTTTTGGACTCTCAAGTCTCGCCCTGTAAGTAAAGTCCTCATTAGTCGTTTGGACTGAGCAGGCATCAACACCGTGAATGTCCGAGAGGGGGAGGGCTTTAGCGGCAGTTCATAGGTGTAATTGGAAATGGTGTAATTGTAATTGGAAATGCATTTTGATGAGAGAGAGGAGTTCCTTGTTCCTCTACCAGGGTTAGCAGAATCTGCAGGAGGAAGAGATCCTGGAAGGAAATACATATCTCTCCCCTTTATTATTATTTTTTTTCTAAAGAGACTCCTCCTTTGTGCGTGTGTGCACGCGCTGGGGAGGTGTAGAAATATTGGTTGAATCAAGCTGTGGCCTTTTGCCTTTTTTGCTTGATACAACTGCCTCATTTGCTGGGGTGGGGCGTGTTGGGGATGAGGAGGGAGGAGTCCGGTGGTGGGTGTCATGGCCAGAGTCAGCTTTCCTTCAGAGCACCTTGGGCCTCGCAGAAGTGAAGCAGATGTTTCGCCTGAATTTCAGAATTGGGTGCCTCAGCTTTTCTGTCCATGCCTCTCTTTGCCTGGGGTTCTTTTTAATATAATTTAACTTTATTTATTTTATTTTTGGCTGAGTTGGGTCTTCGTTGTTGCTCACGAGCTTTCTCTAGTTGCAGCGAGCGGGGGCTACAGTTCCTTGCGGTGCGCGGACTTCTCATTGTGGTGGCTTCTCTTTGTTGTGTAGCACGGGCTGTAGGCACTCAGGCTTCAGTAGTTGTGGCACGTGGGCTCCATAGTTGTGGCTCGTGGGCTCTAGAGCGCAGGCTCAGTAGTTGTGGCGCACGGGCTTAGTTGCTCCACGGCATGTGGGATCTTCCCGGACCAGGGCTTGAACCCGTGTCCCCTGAATTGGCAGGCGGATTCTTAACCACTGCGCCACCAGGGAAGGCCTGCCTGGGATTCTTGCCCCACTACATGCCCTGACGCGCTTATGGACTGCTTCGAGCTGGTGTTGTGCACACAGTAGGTGCTCAAGTAATATTTGTTAATTTGAATGACTGGTGTATTGTCTAAAGGAGAACAATACTTATTCTGCCTCAGCCAGTTTCCTGCCAGGATTCTTTCTCTGGCTGAAGTTGCAGTGGGTATAAAACAAGGACCAGTTTTCCATTTGGAGGGCAGGGATGGGGGTGAGGGTGAGGCTTTAATTGGCCCCTGAATTTGCATCCCTCTCAGTGTAAGACCAGTTTTGCAGCTGCTCCATCCCTGTATCATCATTAAATGGCAGATGTGTTTCTCATTGGAGAGATGGGGACTCAGTTGTATCAGTGACCCTGGGAACGGGTAGACATTTGTGAACAAGCAGTGTCATACATTTTTGGTTTGTTGATACACTTGCTCACATTGCCATTTGCACGTTGGCCATGTGCACACATGTGTCACTGTGTAAGCATAGCAGTCTAGTCCCCATGTTGGGTTCAGGATGACCGCGCTATCAGCGAGGGACCAGGGAAATACGTGGAACCCTCCACGACCAAGTCTGAGAGCATTTATTGGAAGAGCTGAGTGACGGCACCAAGCGGAGTGAATCCTGTGGTTCTAGGCTGTTTAAACAAGCACACCTGTATAAACGGTCATTGTCTTTTCGTGCATTAGAAAGCCTTTATAAATTTGGAACGATTAAGCGATGAGCCACATTGTAACACTTGAATTTATCTAGAGGACTCTTTTGGTCTTGGACCACACTGAAAATGCTTTTGATTAAACAATTTGGATTCCAAATTTATAAAATTGCCAGTTCTTCATCCTTTATCCCCCCAAATACACACATACACTAACACACACACCCCCCTTTAGGAGTTGCTTGCATACTCCTGATATTGCTGGCGTTTTCTTGTTGCCTTTGAATGAAACAACCCAAACTTTTTGTTGCTGTGTGTGTGGCCCCTTGTGGTCTGGCTCAGTTTACCTTTTGTTTTCTTGCTTTGTCTTTTCTTCACCACATCCCCTCCACAGATACCCTTCTCTGCACAGGCCTCCCTGAGCTTTCTCATAATTGGCCCCGTAAGTCCTACTCAGACTTCAAGACCAGCCTAAGCATCACCTCCCATGAGGCCCTTGTTGACCTGAGAGACAGAATCAGCTCCTATTTCTGCGCTCCAACGGCACTTCGTTCATTCCTCTTTTGACATATTATATTCATGCACTTGTTCATTCATTTATTCACCCGTGGGTTCATTATTTTAGGCACCGTTTGGGTCATTATTTTTGGGGAGCATTGACTGTGTGCCAGACCTTCATTAAATGCCAAGGACAGGAAAATGACTAAAGGCACGGACCTAAGCCTTAAAGCTCTCACAAACCCACAGGGTTGACCGCCACAGAGACAGATCATTCCTGTGCAGTGAGTGACAGGGTTCGTTTGTCCTGGGGAGCGAAGGTGCTTTCTGCAGGAACATGGCGGGAGTGGCTTCCCAGCGAGTGGCTTGAAGTCTTGAAGGATAATTAACCTACTTCTCTGTCTCCCTGCTGGAAGGGTGCTCCTTGAGGGCAGGGAGGGGAGCATGTTTATTTCCTCTCTCTAGTGCCTGGCACATGGGTGGGGAGACATGGGGTGGGGGGTTTCAATAAATCTTTTATCATATTGAATTGAAACAGATAATAAAAAGAAAACAGAAATCATTTCCCCTTCGTGATTCTGCCCTGTCCTGTTTCAGAATGAATTTAAGGCAGCTTGCAAGGCTGTAAAAGAGCACAAATTAAAAAGCAGGGAAAGAAGGAAGGAAAAGAAGAGGATTGAGGTAGGGACCTAAAGTGGGTTTGGGAATGAAACCAAACTTGCCGACGATATAACCAGCATGCTTTCTCTGAGGGGCCTGCCAGTGGGGCTTATAGTGCTCTTTGGCAGCGAGTGAGGAAGGCTAGTTGGGTGAACACAAGGTGAAAAACACGTGGTGTTTTGTTGGTTATCGAACTTTCCATTGGGACCTCTGTAAAGAGCAATCTGTGTAATGTGATGAAGGACATACTCAACTTCTTGGAGTACATCCAGTGACTAATTCATGGGATGTTTCTGGGTATGCTGATGGTATCACGTAAAAGCATAATTCAATAAAAGCAGTTTATCCAGAGCTCCTGGAATACACTTTCTCTAAGATAACTGTGGAATCACTCTGGGACTGGAACAGATAGTTCTACCTGCTGTTCTGTCTGTCCCTCTTTTATCCAGTGTCCTAATGCTACATGCCACTGCCCTTGGTCCTAGAGGTCACATAAGCTCTGTTTCTGCTCCCAAGGAGTTTTATGATCATGTGTTGGGACTCAGAAAATACTCATGTATGATATGGGATCAGTATCTCTATGATCAGACGCATTAGAAATGGGTATTTAAAGTAAGATGGGCCAGACCAACACTCACACAAAAATGTAAACATATGATTTTTGATGGTTGAGGATGGAAAGGAACAAAATTTGTCGTCGTGCATTGTGTTCTTGGTTACCCTAAGTTGGCAGGAAAGAGGAGTTTTTTCCTTCTGGGCACGTTGGAGCCTAAATTTTGGATTCTCTGATGCGGTGATGATGATAGTCACATGGATGCATTGGGTCTTTAGAGAGCATTTGAATGCCACTGTACCCAGTTGAAGACCCTGAGCAGAGCTTGGACCTCACAGTTCAGCACTTTCAAATGCCATCTTGTTCCAGTTTTCCTTGTCGATTGGCTTACGACCCAAGCAGAAGTCAGCTCTGGATTTACCTGTTGCTGCTTTCCCCCAGCATGCTGTGTAATAATCCAGGGTAGATGGAGGCATGGCCAGAATGGGAGAAGCATCCTAAATCGTAGAATCTGGAGAAGGCAGGCCAGGACCATTTCTCTGTGTAGAGTGGAGAAGGCCACTCCTAATGCAGCAGAATTAGGATTCCACATCAGCCAAAGGAGCTGCATCTGGGCAGGTCAGCTGCTGGGACTTGGAGTCAGTCCAGAGCCAACATATCATTAAGTTGGCCGGCAATGAGCTGTGTAACATTGAGTGAGTCTCCACCAGCTTTTATAAGAAGGATGACGCCCCAGGCATGACCTACAGACTTGCCACCTAGGGAACAGCACCTTGATTGCATGAGGCCCATTTGTTTGGCATTCCTTCTGGCCTGGGGCTGAGATGGACTCTTTTGAAGTGCTTGTCTTAGGGTCTGACCAAACGCAGCATATGTGTTTGTCTGATGTGTTGGTAGCTTTTAAAATATGAACTGTCAGGATGTCCCTGGTGGTCCGGTAGTTAAGACTCCGCGCTTCTACTCTAGGGGGCACAGCTTTGATCCTTGGTCGGGGAACTAAGATCCCACGTGCCGCACGGTGTGGCCAAAATTAAAAAATAAAAAAAGTAAGTAAAACTGGGGCTTCCCTGGTGGCGCAGTGGTTAGGAATCCGCCTGCCAGTGCAGGGGACACGGGTTCAAGCCCTGGTCTGGGAGGATCCCACATGCCGCGGAGCAACTAAGCCCGTGCGCCACAACTACTGAGCCTGCGCTCTAGAGCCCACGAGCCACAGCTATGAGCCTGAGTGCCACAACTACTGAAGCCCGCACGCCTAGAGCCCGTGCTCCGCAACAAGAGAAGCCACCGCAATGAGAAGCCCGCGCACTGCAACGAAGAGTGGGCCCCGCTCGCCGCAACTGGGGAGAGCCTGTGTGCAGCAACGAAGACAGCCACAAATAAATTTTTAAAAAAGTAAAATAAAATATTAACTGTCTACTTTTTTTTTTTTTAATTTATTTTTATTTATTTATTTATTTTTGGCTGTGTTGGGTCTTCATTTCTGTGCGAGGGCTTTCTCTAGTTGTGGCAAGCGGGGGCCACTCTTCATCGCGGTGCGCGGGCCTCTCACTGTCGCGGCCTCTCTTGTTGCGGGGCACAGGCTCCAGACGCGCAGGCTCAGTAGTTGTGGCTCACGGGCCTAGTTGCTCCGCGGCATGTGGGATCTTCCCAGACCAGGGCTCGAACCCGTGTCCCCTGCATTGGCAGGCAGATTCTCAACCACTGCGCCACCAGGGAAGCCCTAACTGTCTACTTTTGATTTTTAATTTGTACTCATTGTCATTTAAAATGCTGAGGCATCATGATAGTCTGATGGTGAATCTCACCAAGAAAGTAACATTACCCATGACTTGGTGACTAAGGAGTATTCTTTTCCTGGTATTTGTTTTCTTTGTTTAAGCATTAGGATTGGTGAGTCTACTTGAAATGTGTGTTCACTCTACAGACCTTTTGGAATGGAGGAGTTAGTTTGGGGGGTTTTCTTTGACTGCTATTCCTGGGAAAGGGCTTAGGAATTTTCCTTTTGAAATGCTACTTACTGCTAACTCTTGTGGCATTTTTTTCTTTTTTCCCTCTTAGAGCATTAAAGAAACTTCTGTTTCTGGCTTTGAAACGTGTTTCCCAAGGTTAAACAACCCGCCTTCCAGGGATCCATGACTTGGGCTACAGGTCATGTCATCCAGCTCATGCTCCCCTTACAGGTGCACTGTCTTGATAGCAAGTCTTCTCTTGGAATGGTCAGATGGCATAGATTGCCTGGACCTGAGTGTATGGCCTTGTCTTTCTGAAGGAGCCCACTGATGAAGGAGAGCAGTGATTAAGCTTGCCTGGTGGTGGTGAAGAGGAAAGGAAGAGACAGGAATTTCTGTTCTTAATGGCTAACACGTTCATTAAGGGGATGGGGAAGGTGATTCCCTCAAAGGCTGGTAATACAGAACCGCATAGCATGAAATCAATCAAAGCCTTTCTCGAGCTGTCACCTGGGCAAGTACTTGGAGCTGATGGAGTGGAGAATTAATCAGGGAATCCCAGGAGGGTAATGCTAAGACCTCTGATGGGGTGCTCAGCATTGGGGTCTTGGTGAAGAGGTATTGGCTTGTTGATGGATACTGTTGATATAGAAGTGATTTTCGAAAATGAGAAGGAGTAATTATCTGCTCCTTCCTGCTGAAATTAGAGGGAACCTATTGGCAATTGGAGTGTATGACACTAAGGCTCACTGGCTGATACTGACTACACAGCAGACATTCCATCTCTCTGGAGACTGCCTTCAAAACCGGGCTGCCGATCCTCACCTGTATTTCTCAGGCCACTTGTTAGCAAGTTTGGCTAGTGTCTGAAATGGTAGGAAAATAACAGCTCTCCCCATTTACATATGCAAAAGCAATGAACCGTCATTAGTGTCTGACATTCCTCCCAAGTACCCAGGGAGGTGAGTCAGTATCATAACTATTCATTTGGAATTAATTAGACTGTGCTTCATGGTGTCAGTTGTGGACAGAGCTGAGAATTCAGCACTGCCTACATTCTCTCCCTTTGGAATCCAGCCTCCAGCTCGCTGTCTAGTGAGGATGTAGTTTGAGTCCGGTATTCCCATGGAATGTGCATTCTATCTGGAGCAATGACTATTAAGCATATATGACTTCGGTCAACTTATTTAGGCCTCTGGACCTCATAAGGTAGGAATAATACCCAGTGCGGGCAGTGCAGTTATTAAATACAATCCTGTAGGTCAGCAGTCCCCAACCTTTTCAGCATCAGGGACCGGTTTCGTGGAAGACAGTTTTTCCACGGACCGGGTTGAGGGGCGGGGTGTGGGGTGGTGATGGTTCAGGCGGTAATGCGAGCGATGGGGAGCAGCAGATGAAGCTTTGCTCTCTTGCCTGCTGCTCACCTCCTGCTGTGCGGCCCGGTTCCTAACAGGCTGTGGACTGGTACTGGTATGCGGCCCGGGGGTTGGGGACCCCTGTCCTAGAAGACCCAAACCATATTTGTCCCTTTAACACAAAGGGCTCTTGGTTGTCTGTAATTGTGATTAATAAATAAGAAGTTGAATCAGACAGCTAACTCTTGGTTATCCAAACTGTGCGTGGCATAAGTCTGTCCTCTTAAATCTTCCTGATTTGCTGATTTCCTTTGGGGCTTTTATTATTCATTAGAACCTTGGCCAGAGTCAGGGTGAGGAGTGGGAAAGGAGCTGAAACTCTGACCCATCTCATGGAAAGCTTGGGTGATAAGTTCAGTCACGTTGTTATCAAAGAATGTTCAGTTCACATCATTTGGTTGTTGGTCCATTTTTTCTTTCTTTGAATATTTATTATGCCAAGTACTGTGCTAGCACAGGGGATACCTATGGTGACTGTAGTAGTCCTTGCCCTCGAGGACATTGGGATGTGGATGGAGGGAGTGATAACAAACCAACTTAGTCTAAGTTCTCTTATAGGTAGTCTTTGGAAACACAGGCGATGAATGATGAAGTTGGTTTCCTTCAGTGTTAACGGTGGCAACTGAGGCACATGGCGGATACTGTGTGGTCCAGGGTTACTCGGGTAGAGGCAGAGTCCTAACTTCCAGTCCGCCTCTTTTCTTGTTGCCTCACAGAGTATGAAGATATTGGCTAAAATAAGCTTTATGGATTTTTTTTTTAGATCCTCACGTTCAGTGACATTTCCCTAATCATGAGGGTTAGTTAAAACTAATCCTTTCATTTAAGAGCTCTTAAATCACCAGTAAGTGGGTGAGATGCTTACATTATGAGAGACCCACAGGAATTAAGATGAAGGGAGCAGCGATTCCTGTGTCCTGTGTCTTACCCCTTGTGCATACGTCCCTTGGATAGAGTTGGTGTCAGAAGCACCTGCATTGACCATCTAACCTCCTTCTTCCCCTAGACTTTTAAATCAAAATATGTGCTGGTTGAATACTGTATATATGTATGTGTGTGTGTGTGTGTGTGTGTATACACACACACACACATACATATATGTATAATGTTCATCATATAAGATGTCATTCCAGTGTGCTCATGTTACCTGTCTTGAAATGTAAATGGGTAATCCTGAAAGAATGATTCATTTAGGGAGTTGGCTATTAGCAGGAATGTTTGGGTCACTGGTAACATTTCTTTTTGGAGTTTATTCCAGCGTGGCTGGGAAGAGTTTCAGGAAAAAAGGAGGTTTTAGAAAAGTGTTAATGATGGAAACTGAGGCACATGGGGGCTACATGATATATAGTACATTTTCAACCAACAACATTTTCCCTTCTCTCTTTCGTTTTAGGCATTCATTTAGATTTAGGGTTATTCCCTTCAACGAAACTTCCCAGAAGAATATGAAAACTATTGATCGTGTGCATTATAAGTGCAGGCGTTTGTTACCAATTTATCCATTTAGACATCTGAAGACCTTAAGGAAGAGGATCCTTTAAACTTATTTCCCAAGGGGAACCATTAGGGAAGCTCCTTCATTTCTTTACCATCCCATTATCAGTAGGTGTTTGGTCATCACAAGGTCCATACCACTGTCTAGAGATGATGGACTTGAAAACGTCATCTGTTCATGGTTTTTCAGATGATAGAGCACCTTCATTCATTATCTCACTAAATCTTTATGGAAACTCCATGGGGTAGAGTCCCTCCACTACTTAATGATTTTGCTGTACTGGGATTGCATTTAATTTATTATTTTCATTTTATAAATTAAAACCTGAGCCTCTAGAGATTACCTAATTTAGTCTGGGCTGCGTGGCTAATGGGTGAGACAGGTTTGGAATCCAGATCAGTTTGAATCTTAATACCATACCCGCCCCCCACCCCCACCACCCCCCTTGCCCCACAATACTACGTTCTTCATTTACTGAAGTAAGTGAAAGTTGGCTCCCTTGCTCAAAGGATGTATGAGGAGGTGAGGACATCAACTCTGCAGGCACAGATATTCTATGTGTATATCACTTGATTAGATCTTATTGTTGGTAATAAGCAGGTGCTTGTTATTGTACATTCAGAAGCCAGGTAGAATGGGTGGTAGTTAACTAATTCCACACGTTTTTAGGATGCTCCTAATGTGTGGCTGATTCTCTCAGAGCCACTAGATACAAGGACGGTTTCCAGGATGAGGTGGATTTTGAGCTGGGCTGGAAGGGAACTGAGGGATGGAATTTGGTATCCAGTACGGGGAGCTTTTCTCAGCCATTCCTAGTCTTGTGATTGGAAACTCTGCCCATACAGGGCCTCATTTTACAATTGGGTTGTAAAACCAAGGGCCTGTAGAAGTCTGTGGATTATGTATCTGGTAGCTTCTGGGGCTGTGTCCTGGCCCTTGTCCAGAGTAGGTAATGCCATCCTGCTGAGCTCCAGTTCACCCAATGCAAGAGCCTGGACATGGAGTTCTTCTTCCCTTTGCAATAAATGAATAAAAACATGTGAGCATTTAGAGCAGCGCCTGTGCTTCCTAAGTGGATGATGGATCAGTTGATGTTAGTTAATATTGCATTCCCCAACAACCAAGGAGTTGTGACCCTTAGCTTTAGAGGTAACTTGAAGGGGTTGTCTGTAATACTCTGCTGCCTGTCTCATAAGGCCATCTACCACTTGTTGAACTAACAGGAAATTTTTCCTTATGTTGAGCCATAATCTTCTTTGGAACTTCTACAAAACAGGTCTAACACCCTCCCTGTGTGTAACACCTTCAGAAGTTGTTTGGTGTCTGAGGACATTAAGCTTGGCAGTTATGATTCAGAAAGATCTTACCAGATTTGAGCCACTGGCTAAGGCTAAAAATAATGGAATTTAATAGAATAGATATAAATTCCTGATTTTAGCTCCTAACCCAATTGATCAAGAGTCGGGATTCAGGAACAGCACTTGGAGGGTGGGAGCTTAGAAGTTTTACGGATCCTAAGTCCACCTCTGAGTGTCATTTATTGAAGGTTGTGGACAAACTGGGCTGGGCAAGAGGGATGATGTGAATTGTGTCTAGTCTGGAACACGGTCAGGAGACTGGGGGCTGCTCTGGTCATACCTAAATGGGTGTCTTGGGGGAGATTTGCTTCCCCAAGGCATGGATAGACCTCAAGGCTGAATGGTTAGAAGTTAACCAGGAGATGGGTTTTAGCCTAATAGATGGAAGAATTTCAACATGTTAGTACAAAGGAGGTGATACTGGGAAGGTAGTGGGTTCTTTGTTGTTGTTATTGGTGATGTTCATGCAGAGACTGAATGACCAGTTAATGACATGTGTCAGAGGGGACCTCAGCTATTGAATTAGGGTGTTGTGTTTTGGTCTGGAGACTCTGAGGCTTTCAATTATATGGTAATGTTCTTTTTAGTCAAATAAAGTTCCCCTGGTCCCCTGGATTCCATCCCTCTACCATAGTGGTTGAGCGCTGGACACAGTTTAATCTTAAAATGTGGCTCTCTGGAGTGAAGTCTTACTGCTGTGAGCTGCCTGGAGCTGAGATATTGGCCTGTGTTTTTGTATGTGTCTGGTTTTGTTTGTTTTGTTTTGTTTTGTTTTGGGGTAAGGTGGAGAGGGAGAAGGTGAACGGGCTAGTCACTACTCAAAGAGTTCACACGTATTCTTATAATTTCTCTAATAAACCTCTTTGGAGCTAGACTCTAGGGTAGCGTGCAGTTCAGCTTGGATTTTATAAGACTCTTAGATCCCAACCAAGAAAAAAATGTAATAATTTGAGAATTCAAAGGCCCACACTGCAGGCATTGTAGAGTTCATCTGGGGGTCAGTCACAAAACCCTTTCTTGTGGCATAATTTATATCTTTAACATTTGGCAGTTTTTAAAGTCCTGTGTCAGTGTACATGTGTTGGTAAGAAGTAGTAAATATTTTGCTGACAAGTTCTTTGAAAGATGGATCAGTGGCAGCGTTCAAAGGCAGATAACCTGAGGGTTTCCTTTATCCAGGTGCTGCCAAATCTAAAAAGCTGTCAGGATACGAAGCCAAAAGCACCCGTTGGTTATACCATTTATTGTGTAATGTTCCTGTGCCTCAGACTTGCTGCACCTGGGATCTGTAGGTATACACAGTGGGGGAAGGCAGGGGAAAGGGGTTCAGTTGGGAGAGAGAAGGAAAGGGCTGGCTCTCCGAGGTGCTGGCTCTCAGAGGTGACTGCCCTGGGATACAGAGCAGTGCCTGGTACCTAGTAGGGCTGCCCACATCTGCTTCCCTCCTGGCCGCCTCTGTTGTAATGTTGCATGGACTTGAGGCGGCGGAAGGGGGTGGAATGGTGGTCGCACTAAGCTCTCCCTACTCAGGCCCTGCGCCTCCCCTCTTCCGATCAATCCCCAGGAGGAATTCTTATCCCCTTTTTGGGGAAGGCTTTGAATGAATGATCTGATGCCTTTTCAACAAAGGCATATTGATATGTTAGTGTGCAGACAGCAAGGGGTACTGGATTAGATCATTTTCACATTGGTGTTTGTGCCAGTTTGACATTTGTTTGGAATGCTTATCCCTTTATGACCATAGGTTACATGCATAATTTAAGGGGAATAAATCTTTGAGAAAGATTTCTTTTGGTTCTGTAATCTTCAGTGCTACAGAAAAATAAACGAAAACCTCCCCCACAGTTTTCCTGTGATCAGGAATTCCAAGGAGGCTACCAGATGAAGTGCCTCATGTGGGTGTGAAACATTTCTGCAGATGTGCTGGCCACTTGTAGTTGTTGCAGGGAAGGCAGGAATTGGGGACAACTTGGTTCCAGCTTCAGGGTTACAATCTAGAAGCTGAGAGTGGCAAAGTGACCTGACTCGTACAGTGTAAAAAGCCCTGCGGATAAATGTTATAGAATAGCAGGTCCAGGTCTGCTGGCATTGCTGTTTGTAGAATGAGTATTTGTGATAAAATAATCTCCCTCCTTCTGTCTGCCATTCTGCCGCCATCTTGCATCTTGGCGATCCCAGTGACAAATTCTGGGATGGTTTGACATTTTAGAGTTATCGTGCTAATTGCCACAGTGAGGTAGACGCCTTTTGTTTAACTTTATTTTCTTTTAAACAACTTGTTCTGCTCTGGAGATTTGATTATCATCGAGCAAAGTGCTCCTGGTAGATAGTAGGTACTTAGCAAATTTTGCATGATTCATTGTGAACTTGCAATTCAGAGTGAGTACTATTCTCAGATGAAAATTTCCTGTCATCTGTGAAGATTATCCAGCTTCTGCCTGCTGTTTTATTTCTGTTCCTAACGTGATACATAGGAACAAAAGACACTTGGATCTCAAAATTCCATATTCTCTCCTAAGAGTTATTCTCCAAGTAAAGCTGGTGACTGAAAAGTATGCAGTAGAACCAGCAAGAGCAGTATGTTGATGGTTACTGTGTCCTTACCATACTATCTTTTGATTTCTCTCTTAGGTTTATTTTCTTGAAAAGACTCCAGGCTTCGGCTTGGAAAATCCAACCGCCAAAATTGAGCCCAGCAGCTGGAGCGGCAGCGAGAGCCCTGCCGAAAACATGGAAAGGATGAGTGACTCTGCAGATAAGCCCATTGACAATGATGCAGAAGGGGTCTGGAGCCCCGATATTGAGCAGAGCTTTCAGGAAGCCTTGGCTATCTATCCACCATGTGGGAGGAGGAAAATCATCTTATCAGATGAAGGCAAGATGTATGGTAAGTGATTTGAAATGCTCCTTTGAAATGCTGCAACCTGCTTTTGTGGTAAGGGGTCAACGTAGCTAGCCTTCTACTGAGATCCGTTCCTTGTATTGGGTTGAATGATCTTTGTACAATTTTAGTTGGCCATCCAAGGGACTGAATCTCAACTGAAGAGGAGAGTCAGTAAAGGACCACTGGGAAATCATTCCCTGGAGTTTCTTCTTCTTCTTCTTCATATCAAAAGCTCTCGAGGACCAGCTAGGAACAGAGGTAGTTGCAGTGGCATATGCAGACACCAAACGTGGGGACTAATTCTTCTGAATGCACGCCCCATCAAAAGGAAGTGCTGCTGCTTAGCTCCAGATAACTGACTGGAGCTCCGTAGAAATGGGGCCTCGTGCTGCCAAATCTAGCAAGACAGATGTTTATATATGAAATGTACTCTTTGTTTTTTAAACACAACCCTGTATAGGCCATATAAAACATGCCCAGGGACTTGATCAGACCTTTGAACCACCAGTTTGCTGCATTGTTACCAATTTGCAGTTGAATGGCCAGACAAGGCACTGACCCCCAGGCTACTCTGACCAGTCTCCCTTTCCACATGGGGACCCCTCACAGTGCATTCAAAACTCCAAGAGAGCACCCAAGAGGATGAGACCAGTTGACCGGATGGCTGGGGATGCCAAAGGTGGCAGCGAGCACCCATCCACTAGTCTGGGGCTTGCACACTGGGTTTGGACCTTCCCTGCACCTGCTGTAAAGGCTTCCAGCTGCTGACCTGTACTTTCTGCCTGCTTACCTTTTGGGAAGCAGATGGCAGGTGGTTGCACATACATTCTGCTTGTCTAATTGGGCACGTTAAGTTGACAGTTTGCACTGTGGCTGAGTCTAAAGAGATGCAAACAAATAACCTAAACTCAAAGAGAACCGGCTCAGCAGCCTACCGGAGGTTGTTACCTTATCATGGGAGTGATTTATTTCTAAATAATTTGAAAGCTTTTCCATAACAGGGTGTTGTACCTTTAATACCGCACCTCCTCTATCAGGAGCCGTAGGAGGCTGCAGCTCAAACTAGCACCCACTGCTGAGGAGAAAGCAGATGGTGGTGCAGCTGCCACCAGCTGTGCCCCCCACCCTGCCCTTCCCCTCTCCAATTTGGATGATGTAATGGAAACAAGGAAAATTTTGCTTTCTGCAGCATTAGAGTCTCTCTCTCTTGGCCAGTCGGTGTCACACACACAGGAGAGAAAGAGAACGTAAACCTTCAGTATTTGTTTTATGTTCTCATGTGATCCTTTGTAGCCAAAGAAGCTTCTTCGTGTCTGGTGAAATGGACTCGGGATGAAGCATCTCAGCTGCTGTGGGTAGAAGGTTTCAGGGCCTTCGATTTTCTGTGTGCTTGTATCTTTCCTGGGCTACCCTTCCTCAGCCTGGCTGTTTGCTTTCAGGGTCTTGTTTTCATACCTAAAAATACAACTTCCCCATTTTAAAGGCAGAGAAAAGCACTTTAATCTTTGAAGCTGATTTTACTAGGAGTAGTGAAGGTGGCTTCGGGCCATTCTACCTTGTACCAACACCCATTTGTTTACCCAGAAATTGTTTTAATCTAAAATACTGGCCTAGTGTTGGACATGCTGGTTGGGAAGAACTACTGCCTTTCATTTCTCACTGGGAATACTGGGAAAGGAGCTGTCCCTTTAGGAAGCAGGTTTTTGGGCTCGGAATAAGAACATAATTCAAAGCCAGAGTTATTCTTTTCAACTCCAGTTTTGTTTTGTTTTTTTCCATTGATTTTCCTTTTTAGGTGGCAGCCATGGTAGATTGAACTAATTTTTGTGTGAAAATAATTTGTGGAAGAACTCTTGTTGGTAATTGGGAGTCAAAGGCAGCAGACTAGGAAAAAGAATTGTGAGAAGCTTTGGATTTGAGCCGTCTACCCACAGTGAACTTGAACAATCCTACCCTTGGTCTGTGTCTTGAGTTTTCTCCCCTGTACAAAATGAGGGTAAAGTAGATGATATCCGTGGTCCTTGGGGCGTGTATATTGTATGATGCTGGATTTTGTGACTTGTACTTCAGTAAGAGTGATCAGTCTGTTGACAAATGTGGCGCTAGTTGTGGAGCATGTCCTTAATACTGAAAGTAATCAGATTCTGAGTGCTTCCTGAGAGCGTGTGTTCTTGACGCATGGATTCTTTTTTTCCTGAAATCCACGTTACATTTATTGACTGTGTGGGTGACGAACCTGATTTAAAATTGGGCAGTCATTTTGAGCGAGTAGCATTAGGAATTACAACTGCAAGGTCATGTGTCCTGGTTAGGGGTGCAAGAGATGGATTTGCTGCAGTGGCCCTGAAGCCACCCCCATGTCTAGGCCACTGCCTTGGGGAGAAAACATCCCCTTCAACTCCCTCTCTTTGGCCAGCGTGGAGGAGCTTTGCTTCTACTGTTGCTTTGGAAGGGAAACGTGGGGTGGTTATCAGGGCTATGGGAAATGGAGACTGGATCCCTTCAGAGAAGCTAGCCCAGGTGCCTGAGAGCTGCATGGGACCTGCCTGTAACTTTGAGGGCGAGAGAAGGTTGATTTGGGAGCCTCCACAGTGAGGCCCCAGCCACTCCGGAATTGAGTCATGTGAGCAGTGTGGGACCAGAGCTACTGTTCCTTGGCTTCCGGCCTGTTCCCCATCTTACCACACGTGAATCAGGACACAAACCAGACCAGGAGTCGAGGTTTCTGAAGGTCCTAAGAGCATGCTTTTTCTCTTAAGCATTTTGGAAATGAAAACATTGAAAGCATTTTGGATTCCATGGAGTAAAATCAAAATAATTTAATGCCTTCTAGTGAAATACCAAGTGTTTTTGTCTTGAGGGGGTTATTCCGGTATTTCTGAGCATCTGTAGAGTATTGTGATGTCACTAATCCTGAGCCTTTGGAGAAGCAAGGTCAAGTGCAGTGCTGATTTATTTTGGTAATGAAATCTCCTCCGCGGTTGACAGTAGGGCAAATGCAATCTTACAGAGGGGGAAAATGGAAAGCTCTCTTTACGTTGAGGTTTGGGCCATTAGAAAAGATGGCTTAATTTTCCCTACGCTACCTGGGTCTGTGGAGAGGCTGAGCCTTTATATGGTTGGTCTCCACGTGGACAGATTATTTCTGCCTGCGGTACCCTATGGGTAAGCAGTTGTTCTTAGGGATTATTAGAAGGGGGGTGAGACTTCTTTGACTGTTCTTGAGAGGTTGCAAGCTCACTCCCTCTCTTCTCTGTGTTTTCTTTTTCCTTTCTTTTTCTTATTTTTACATAGCTGTGTGTCTCTTTTTCTGGTAGATAGTTGTGGAGTAGAGAGCAGGAGGACAAGATGGCAGAGATGTTCTTGATCAGCAGAGTTGTCTGGGATTGAATTTCACAGGAGCAGGTCACAGCTTAAAACAAGACAGAACAAAACAGTGAATCATGGGAATGTCTGGATGTGCTTTCTGTTGCACTTGAAAACCCTAGTCAGGCAGTGTGGTCAAACATCTCTCATAATCAAGTTAGGGACCGGAGCTAACATTCACTGGCTGCTTGCCTCAGAGACACGCAGTGTAGCACCTTAAATTTTGAGCTTTGGAATTGATATGAAGCCTGGCCCTACCTCTTCTAGACATCAGACCCCGGGCAAGTTGCTTTTCCTCTCTGTGCCTCCATTTCTTCAACTGCAAGAGAGATTTAGATAGATCTTCCTTCACAGGATTGTTTTAAGAATTAAATGAACTTGTTGTGGTTTGGGATCCCCCTACCACGTTTGAACAGTGTCTGACATACAGTGAGAGTTAATCAGTGTTTCTGAAGTGAAAATAAAGAAGTGCTCTCTGCCAACAGCCGGGTTAAAGACTTTGCATAAAACTTCCGTCTTCATGCTCACAACAACATTTTGAGGTGGGTATTGTGATTCCCACTTTATAGATGAGGAAGCTGAGTCTAAAAGGGACAAAGTGGCTTGTGCATGACCAGTATAAATGGTATAGCTGGATGCTTTCAAAACCAGCTCTGTCTGACTCCCAAACCCGGACTCTTTCCACTGTGCTTTCATTCCTTCCTTGCTGGAGGTCATTATAAGTGAATTCAGCAAGTCAGCATTGAGAGTACCGCCTGTATTCCAGCCCTGTACTAGGGGTTGTCAGGGATACAGCAGCGAGCCAGACAGACAGTCCCTGCCCTCATGGAGCCATCACAAGTTCATTTGCAGGAAGCACTGACCTGAGGTTAGGGCTGTGTGCCAGAGCTTTCTGGGAAGTCTGAGACCCCTTTGAAGAGGTTCACCTTCCACTTAGCCTTTTGAAGCCTGTTCTTGGCCACCAATGTCCAGGGCACCTGGCCCAATGCTGGCAGGAAGAAAGCTTCTCAAATATCGCAGCGGGGATGATCCTAGATCATAAGGCTGGCCTTTGTAGTGGCCAGAAAGATGTCTGGAAGATTCTGGTGCCCTAGGATCCTACAGGCAGCTTGGGCAGAGCAATTGCTGGACAATTGCTTTCTCCTTTTATGAGCAGGTATCTTCAGGGTCCTTGCTTAGGAGAGCTCCAGGGGTGCCCCCCACTTTCTTGCTGGGTTGCCAGGCCTACTGGTCAGCCCTAGAGAGCTGAGTTGTGAGGCATAGAAAAGATGAGGAGGAAGGTATCTTTGGGCCAGTCCTCCCTGGCTGGTCTTCCCCAATTGCTGACCTGAGCCCTCCCAGCCAGGGGAACACAGGAGTCGGACTTGCCTCTATTGCTTACTTCATAGAAGTACAAGATAGAAGAGAGAAGGGGCCGCTTCAGTGAGGTGGTGGCAGAACTGACAAGGGGACCTCAGAAGGAGTGCACAGAAGCAGGCACAAGTGTGCACCAGTTAGTCAGTGCAGGCAAAGAGGCTGACATCTGAGGTCCTCAGGCTCTTCCTGATCTGAAGAACTAGTCAAGGCAATGCAGAGTCGTCCCTTTGTAAGACAGGGTACTTTCACATCATTTCTATGGGGACCAGGAAGGTGGTCTACCTCTGTGGAGGCCCCAGAAGCCCTGATGTGGAAATGGCTGTAGAATCTGAGCCCTGAAGGATCTCCAGGCCTTGGGAATGTGAGCCTTGGGGCCTGAGCTGAACTTGTTCTTCCCAGTTCTCTATCTGAACATCATGTGGCATCTTAGATTTCCTCTTTCTGTCTTACCTGTGATTTGGGATATTATTTCAAGTGAATTTGTTAGAAATGTGAAGGACAAGGCGCTGTGCCCTTAGAACAGGCTAGAAGCTCCGTAAGGCAGGGGCCCCACCCTGTCTTGCTGGACAGGGAAGGTATCAGTGATGGATGCTGAATATATGCATGTGTGAGTTATTATTTAAAATAAAGAAAGGTGAGTAAGTAAACCTCCGAGCCCCGAGAGGAGCTGACTAGAAAGGAAGGGAGAAAACAGAAAAAAAAAGAGAGAGAGAAAGGTGTGTTTGTATATTTAATGGTCTTCCTAGACTGAGAAGGAAGAAATGCTGGTTTTTGCTCTGTGTGTTGGCAAATGTTAGTTCAAGAGGTAGGAAGGATTTCTACCCACATAGGCACAGCAGCAGAACAAGGGTTAATTCTGGGATCCTCAGAACACATGAGTAATGGGGGATTTTGAAATAGTTTGGTTCCTGTGAGAATAGCAAAGCCAGCGTCATCAGTGTTTGGACTGGGAAGTTTAACATAGTGGGGGTCTGACCTACAAAGTTTATGCACAAGGTGTGAGCCCTCCTTGTGCAATCCAGGTAAAAAATAGCTAATTAGGATGGCTCAAGAATTGGTCATAAGGGAGAAAAAAAAATAAGAGAGAGAATGTTAAATTATTACCAAGTTGGAAACTTACGCTTTTCAACAGCTTTCTGTGGCAATGGATGAGCACTGGGGTTCGGGAAGACATGGACTCGTGAGTCATTCAGTGAGGGCCTGTACTGTGCTTCCACTGTGAGTGGGGACTACAGATGTGAAAGGGCCGGTACTGTGCTTCGCCTGAGTGGGGACTACAGATGTAAAATAATTAAGAAAGCTGACCTGTTTGACCACTTACTGCGTGCTAGGCACTTTCTCATTGCTTTAGAATGCGTCGTCTTGTTTATTCCTCAGAACAACCCAATGGATGTAGGTTACCCTGACGATCCCTGTTTTATAGCCGAGGAAGCTGAGGCCCACCAAGGTCAAGTGACTTGCTCAAGGCCACAGTAAATAAGTCGTTGAGTTGACATTTGAAAGTCAGCTTGATACAACAAGCCAGTTAAGACAACTAACTACAATATTGACATGGAAGGAAGTATATTCTGTACTAGAGATATATACGGCTCAGTGGTAGGGCAGTAGAAAGTATGATTGTTTATGATTGGGGAATGCGCATGTCTGTATTTGAAAATGCAAAAGGCTGGAAGAGTCAGAGTCTGAGAGGCAGACTTGGTGAACTAACTTTCAATGGGAAAGGGCCACTTAGTGTTTTTTGTTTTTTTTTAATTAAAATAAATTTTTTTTTTTGCTTTTAAACTTACTTTGGATTACAGACCCCCTTTGAGAATCTATAGAAAGTTGTGGATCTCTTCTCCAAAAAAATGCATGCTTGTGCACAGTTATAGAATTGTTGCATATTAACTTCAAGGGATTTCTGAAGCCTAGGTTCACATTTGCTACTGTGGGGAGAGAGAGAAGGGGAAAGGCATTCAGGCCTAAGGGAGCAGCATGATAAAGGCACAGAGTCCTGAAAGGACCCAGCTCTGGTGCTCTTAGAATTGAGGGTGTATCCTGGAGGGAGATGGCAGATGAACCTAGAAATGTGGGCTGGCACTGCATCGCGGAGGGCCTCGAGTGCCATGCCATGGTGTCCGGTGCTCATCCTGGGGACAAAGGGAAACCATGGCATGTTTTCAGGAGAGGTGATGTGACTCAGCCTGGGTGTGACAAAGCCAACTCTGAAGGCTTGAAGAGAAGTTAGATGACTATTGCAGTAGGCCAGTGGGAGAGGCTGAGCCTAAACTACGGTACTGACGGTGCTCACAGAGAAGTTTCAGAGGTCGAACCAACAGGATTGGCTGACCAGATCTGATTTGTGAAAGAGAAGATAGAGTTGAAGATGATTCCAGGGTTCTGCTTCTGGGTGATGGGGAGGACGATGGGACTATCAAAAGGATGGGGAGTGGAGACAAGAGAAGCAGTTTGTAGAGAGGAGAGGAATGAGGAGTTGAATTTTGTTATGTGCTGGAGGTGTACTGGGTGGCCATCCAGGTGAGGATGATCTGTGGTGTTTGGAAATTCCTGCTTGGAGCTCAGGCAGGTTGGAGTTGCAGGGGTAGTTTGGGGGCTCATCAGCAGAGAAGGGATGAGAATGGGGGATATGTGCAGGCTCACGTGTATTGTGGTGAAATGGGCGTGGATTTTATTTTATTTTTTTAATTTATTTATTTATTTATTTATTTATTTATTTATTTTTGGCTGTGCTGGGTCTTCGGTTCGTGCGAGGGCTTTCTTTTAGTTGCGGCAAGTGGGGGCCACTCTTCATCGCGGTGCGGGGACCGCTCTTCATCGCGGTGCGCGGGCCTCTCACTATCGCGGCCCCTCCCGCTGCGGGGCACAGGCTCCAGACGCGCAGGCTCAGCAGCCGTGGCTCACGGGCCCAGCTGCTCCGCGGCATGTGGGATCCTCCCAGACCAGGGCCCGAACCCGTGTCTCCTGCATTAGCAGGCAGACTCTCAACCACTGCGCCACCAGGGAAGCCCATGGGCATGGATTTTAAATGGAGTGTCTGTATTTGTGGGAGAGTAAAGAGATTGCCTTTTTAAGAAAAAGGGAGACCCATCAGTGGTTCCCAAGTCTGACCATCATCAGCAGAAGCACTTGAGAAGCTCAAAAAAAGAGACATAACAAAAACGGACTCAAACCAGTTGAATCAGAATCTCTGAGAGTGTGGTCTGGGAATCTGTGTTTTTAAAAGCTCCCTGAGTGATTTGGGTGATCAGCCAGGTTTGAGAGCCACTGGGCTAAGCTACAGCCTGGGTCCAAGAGGACAGGGCCACATTTTTAGAGGTGGTAAAAGAAACAAATGAGGAGGGAATGAGACTGACATTTGAAACAGTCCTTACAAAGTTTGGGTACAGGAAATGAGCTACATTATTCAGTTTATGCTCCCTGTGTACGGAGAGGGAACATTACCATGGCCCAGATTTGCCATATACAGGAAGAGCCATGAGGTAGTATCTTGAAGGGCATAAAAAGTTAAAGGAAGACTTATTTTAGGACAGGGGAGAGACTTGGTCATTTGGTTAGTAGGGGAGAAAATATATGTAATTGAGGATGTATATGATGGAATAGAACCAGGAGGAGACTTTAAAAGGAGTAGGGCTTCTTTTACTCTGATGCATAATGGCAGGAGAAGGGTCCAGGTAGAGGGCCCAGGGAGGGCATAGTGATTCCTTTCTTCAGATGAGAAGTAAGGCCATGTGAGCTGAGGTGGCTTATGGGCTTTTGAAAAATAGAGCAAGCATAGTAGAGATACTGTGAGGGAATGGGATATGGACGGACAGGGGAGAGTAGAAGAATTGCTGAGCAGTGGAAGGAGGGCCTGAGAGAAGTTGGAGAACATTACTTTCTTCTTTTAATTGAAATTTTTATTGAGATAATTGTAGATTCACATGCCATTGTAAGAAAAAATACAAAGATCCTTTGTACACTTTGCCCATTTCCCCCCAGTGGTTACATTTCGCAAAACTGTAGTATAATATCATAATGAGGATATTAATGTTGATATAATCCACTGATCTTATTCAGATTTCCCCGGTTCTACTTGTACTCATTTGTGAATGTGTGTGTGTGTGTGTGTGTTAAGTTCTGTACAATGTTATCACCTGTGTAGGTTTGTGTATCCACACCGCAATGATACAGAACAGTTCCAACACCACAGGGATCCCCAGGGTTGCCCTTTTATAACCATACCCAATGCTGTCCTGCTTCCCCTGACTTTATCCCTACCCCCTAGCAACCATTAGTTATTCTCTGTTTCTAAAATGTTGTCGTTTCAAACATGTTATCTAGTGAAATCATACTGTATGTAACCTTTTGGGATTGGCTTTTTCCCATTCATCGTAATTCCCTGGAGATTCATCCAGGTTGTGTGTGTATCAGTAGTTTGCTCCTTTGATTGTTGAGTGGTTCCCTAGTGTGTATGTACCACAGTGTATTTACCCATTCACCTGTTCAAGGGTATCTGGGTTGGTTCTAGTTTTTGGCTATTACGCATAAAGCTGCTATGACCATTTATATACAGGTTTTTGTGTGAACATAAGTTTTCATTTCAGTGGGATAGATGCATTGCTGGGTCAAATGGTAGTTGTGCCTTCAGTTGTTGTTTCTTTTTTTTTTTAAACTGCTCAAGTGTTCTTCAGAGCAGCTGTACCATTTTACATTCTCACTTGCAATCTAGGTTCTCTGCATCCTCACCAGCATTTGGTGGTATCACTATTGTTTGTTTTAGCCATTCTGATAGGTGTGTGGTGATATCCCACGTGGTTTTAAACTGCATTTCCCTAATGACTAATGATGTGGAACGTCTCTTCATGTGCTTATTTGCCATCTGTATATTCTCTTCAGTGAAATGTCTGTTCATGTCTTTTGTCCCTTTTTTAGTTGGATTATTTATATTTTTACTGTTGAGTTTGGGGAGTTCTTTATTTTAGATATGAGTCCCTTGTCAGATACGTGGTTTGCAAATATGTTCTCCTTGTCTGTAGCCTATCTTTCCATCTTCTTCACATGGGCTTCTGCAGAGTAAAAGTTTTAAATGTTGATGAGATCCAATGGATTAATTTTCCTTTTTGTGCATTGTACTTTTAGTGTCAAGTCTTAAGAACTCATTGCCTAGCCCTGGATCCTGAAGATTTTCTTCTATGTTTTGTTCTGAAAGGTTTCTGGTTTTATGTTTTACATTTAAGTCTATGATCTGTCTTGAGTTAATTTTTGTACAAGGTGGAGCACGTTACTTTTGGGGGAACCCACTGGCGTTATTATGTCATATATATATTTTTTTCTGCCAGGGGATTATTGGTTTATCCATATTTTGACAATGTCAAGGCTTGGGACCTGAGACACCAAGGTGCTAGTGAGTGCATGCTTGCACCAGCTTAGGTAGGGACAGGGACAAGGTGAAGCTGGAGGGGCCGACAGGTCGTGACATGTGCTGCTCAGAGGCTGTGCACACGTAGGAGAGGTGGCGGGACAGGAGGCTGTGGTCATGCACAGGAGAGGAAACATCTGAGGTTACAGGTTGAGAGATTTCAAGTGACGAGTTTCAAGGTGTGGCCACAAATGTGGTCAACTGATATGAACGTGGGTGATGGCCACTGGAGACAAGGAAGTAAGATGTGGTGAGGCTCATCAGCATTGATTGGATGATACGTTGACGTTGAAGTCCACAGTAGTGAACTGTGAATTTGCAAATAAACCTACCAAAGTAACCAGTTAGTGGGGGGATTTCTTTGAGGAGGACATGACCCCATGGATATGAATGGGAAGAGTTTGATACTGATATGAATGGCATGGGCCTAGTAAAGAGCAGGTGGCAGAACAATCTGGCAAAAGGAACATTGGGGTCACAAGAAATTGCTCACATTCTCTGCTTTCCTCCTCCCCAATTCTTTGGCTGCCCTAAAACTATACCTATTTGCGATGTATCTATGCCTTGTTGCCATCTTCTATAGAATGGGGCGAGGAAATCAACATATTTCTCCACACCTCTCAACAATGTTGAGAGAAAATGCAATTATGTATGAGAAAGTATTTTGAACTGAATTCTAAAAATACTGCTTTTCTGAGGTTAAGCCCCCCTGTTCATGGCACACTAGAAAGGTAGGAAAGGATATTTTGGAGCAGTCACTCAGGATTAAGTTGCCTAGCCTAGGTAGAGGGGTGTTTGGTTAAGGGAGGTACTTTGGCAGAAACATTTCAGAGTTTCTGCCAAAGAAGGTACTGGAGAGGGGAGATCAGGGCAAACTTGACTGGGTCAGAGTCACAGCTGATGGAAGGGACCAGTGGGAGCCTGTTGCCGGCAGAGGCTGGGCAGGCCCCATAGCAGCAACTTCCACTGGACTCACGGATGTGCACGTTTTTAGCTGCACGGCCCTGGGTTCCAACGCTGTCTCTCTCATCTACCCCCGCTGACGTCCACCTAGGGCTAGAGCTTCAGTTCCTCTCTCTGTAGCATTTCACTTGAGAGTGTGTCTTAATTTCTTAATACCATTGTTATTTAAACGCATCCCATTCCTTTGGTAGTAAGTGTTTAAAGTGGTCATTTTACAAATTATTGTTATTATGATAGTGTTCTGCTGATCTCTGTAGTAGAGGGCCTATCCTAGAGAACACTCAACTCAGTAAATTAAAACATATAAGTGTGCTATGTGGTTAAGGTCATAGAAAAAAATCTGAAGGAATTTACAACATGAATAGCAGTTGCTGCAGGTGGATGGGTTTATGGGGAACTCTGTGTCTATTATATATTTCTGTAGTAATGGAGTTCTGTTAAATAGTGAACATATGTTACTTTTGGAATTAGAGGGGAAAATAATTATACAGTTTATTTTGTCCTCTGATTCTGAGTAAGAAATACTCATTAAAGAAAAATGTGGGGCTTCCCTGGTGGCGCAGTGGTTGAGAGTCTGCCTGCCAATGCAGGGGATACGGGTTCGAGCCCTGGTCTGGGAAGATCCCGCGTGCCGCGGAGCGACTGGGCCCGTGGGCCACAATTGCTGAGTCTGCGCGTCTGGAGCCTGTGCTCCGCAACAAGAGAGGCCACGATGATGAGAGGCCCGCGCACCGTGATGAAGAGTGGCCCCCACTTGCCGCAACTGAGGAAAGCCCTCTCACAGAAACGAAGACCCAACACAGCCATAAATAAATAAATAAATAAATTAATTAATTAATTAAAAAACAAACAAACAAACAATTAGGAATTTCTAAAAAAAAAAAAAAGAAAAATGTGGAAAATACCAAGAACGAGAAACAAGTCATATCGTCCAGGTCGACATTGGTGTGATGTTCAGCAGGGGTTAAGTTGGGGGGGCCACTGCAAGGTCCTGGTGGGCAGGAGAGTGGTGCTGGGAGAGGAGCTGGTGCCAACAAGCTGTCCCTTCCATGGGTTCGTGGCCGAGGCACCGATCTGGGGAGACAGGTGGTTAGAGAGTGGTGGTGCTGGGGCCAGGAAGCAGGGCAGGGTGTTCTTATTATACATTTTAGGACATTGGTCCAGGAGTTCGACAGGTGCCCAGTCAGTTGGACCTGTCAGTCAGCTGTCCAGACTAACAGTGGCATTATTCTGATGTTTATGTATTGTGGTAAAATGGTGATGGGAGAGAGAGAGAGGAAAGCCTTTAAATCCATTCTTCCAGTGTCCACATGTTCACAGCAAGCTGCTACACCAGAATGAACAGGATCCACATCTTTGCCGAGCCAATATTAATCGTTTAACTTGTACTTCAGGGTGGACATGCTTTATTTCTGGAGGGTTGCGGGCCTGTCTTTTTAAAAATGTCGGTAGTCTTTTTGATGACCATGTTATTCTTTGTAACAGATTCCTGGCAGGTAATCTTGTACTTGCATTGCCTTTAGGCAGAGGTGGGTGGATTTTAGAGTATGCAAACACTCTGGAGACTTTACAGAGTGCTATAAATTCTCATTTGATTATAATCATTTGATTTAATCACGGGTATATTTCATTTACTTGATATTTACCTGCTATGCCTTCACTGCAGATTATTGCATCTGCCCACCTTTCTTCTCTCAAATGCTTCAATTCCAGGTAAATAATAAAATCAAATCGTTCTTCAAAGCCCATGTGGATATTATTTCTTTAAAGCCTCTTCCTGTATCAGATATACGCCCTCTCCTTTCTACCCTTTTAGAATACAGTCTGAAAGGTGTGACAGTGAAATTTCCTGCCTGGGACATTTAATTTATTTTAAAAAATTTTATGTAGTGTTGCAGTGTTCCCCCTCTACAGCTAGTGAAATTGGTCATTAGCTGAAAAATTTTTTTCCATAGACACTGTTCTTTTTACAATAGCTGGAGGAACTTTTTAGGCTACCTTAAAAGCACGTGCTCTGGGGGAAATGTAATTGATCACCCCAAAGCTTTGCAGCATCCGGGGTAACTTTGAACATATGTTAATAAGCTGGGTTTCCCCCCCCCAGCCATTTACAAAAGTCCTAATTACTCACTCTGTGCCTGCCCTCTTCCCTGGGTCTGCCTCTGTGCACTGACTTGCTTCCTATTGTGTTGAGATGGGCTTTGGCAACTGTCTCTTAGATGAATGGTTCTATTACAAACACAGTAGCTTCCGTGACAGCTTAGAAGAGATTGTTGTTTATGACTGCTTTTATGGAGAGGGGTTTGGTGCACATTAATGTCCTGATAAAGACATTTGTACCTATAAAGTAGCCACAGCCTTAAACATACTTGATTGTGAAGAAGGTATTGGGGCTGATGACATGCCAGATGTTAGGTATCGGATTGCATGTTTATTCAACTGTTGCTGCAGTCTCTGTACTCGGCTGTGCCTTTGTGTTTGCTGTCTCACAGCAACACACAGACTGCAATGGCGATATGATCCTGATTATGGAAGATGCTGTTTGGGTTACTTGGAGCCTAAGCCGTGTGTATTAGGAAGCATTCTCTCAGTCCCCGTGTGTCCTGAGACAGCAGTCATGAACAGTTGTTAGGTGAAGGGAATTGCCAGGTGGGATGACCACATGCATTGGGATAGGGGCCTTTTGAGATGGACAAATCTTAGTCAGGCCTGGACTGACCAGAGCAGGCATTGTGACAGAGATTAATAATAATAATAATAACGGTATTTATCCAGTGCTTGCAGTGTGCCAGGTACTGTTCTAAACAATTAACATCAACTCATTTAAGCCTCCTTACAAATCAATAGCTACTATAATTATTCCCATGTTACAGATGAGGAAACCAAGGCCTAAAAAGGTTCAGTAAATTGCCCAGGATCATATAACTAAGAACTCCTGGAGCCAGGATGTGAATCCCCATCAGTTTGGCTCCATTGCCTGAACTCTTCACCACCATCTTCTGCTGCCTCTGAGTTGTGACAGGATGGGAACCTGAGGTTCTCTGGACTGTGCCCCTACATTGCTGCCTTGCTGTGTGGAAGAGAGTTTTGGTTCCAAGTAAACAATGAAAAAGGGAGAATGGGCTTTCCTGGTGTCTGGGACACTCTTCATCCTGTTTTCTGCCTGGTAAACTCCTACTGGTCCTTCAAGACCAGTAGGAGTAGAAAATACTCCCCCCTCTCTGAAACCTTCCTTAGTCTCCACAGGCAGAGCTAGTTGCTGCCTCCTTTGTGTTTCCATAGCATGTTATTTGACCGCCTTTCAGACTTTTTTTTTTTAACATCTTTATTGGAGTATAATTGCTTTACATTGTTGTGTTAGTTTCTGCTGTATAACAAAGTGAATCAGCTATACGTATACTTATATCCCCATATACCCTCCCTCTGTTGTCTCCCTCCCACCCTCCCTATCCCACCCCTCTAGGTGGTCACAAAGCACTGAGCTCATCTCCCTGTGCTATGTGGCTGCTTCCCACTAGCTATCTATTTTACATTTGGTAGTGTATATATGTCCATGCCACTCTCTCACTTCGTCCCAGCTTACCCTTCCCCCTCCCCGTGTCCTCAAGTCCATTCTCTACGTCTGCATCTTTATTCCTGTCCTGCCCCTAGGTTCTTCAGAACCATTTTTTTTTTTAAGATTCCATGTAAGTGTGTTAGCATACGGTATTTGTTTCTCTCTCTCTGACTTACTTCACTCTGTATGACAGATTCTAGGTCCATCCACCTCACTACAAATAACTCAGTTTCATTTCTTTTTATGGCTGAGTAATATTCCATTATATATATGTGCCACATCTTCTTTATCCATTCATCTCAGACTCATTTTTAATGTGTGTGTCTGTATTTCCAGCCCCTAGCGTAGTGCCTGGCACACATTAGGCCTTCAGAAAATGTTTGAATTAGTGAAAGTTGCTGGTGATAATAGTTTCATCTTTTTTCTCTATAAGGTGTTCTTTCCCGCATCCTTATTGTTATCACATTTACAACATTCTAAAGAAATAATGGAGGTGAGGATTATAATTTCATAGATAAGAAGCTGAGGCACAGAGCCCATGATGTTTTCCATTAGAGCATCTTATCTTGAGGAACCTCTTGGTGAAGCAGAACTTAGTGTAGAACCAGCAGCACCTCACTCCCATATTTACACCCTTCTGTTGTAACCGTATTGACCCTGTGCCTGAGGTGTTGCGAATGAGAACAGTTTATTTTAGTTTACATTTTGTGTCAGTATCACAATGGTTTTGTCCAAATGGGACTTTCAGTGGCTGTCTTTATTGCTGAGCTTGATTTGGTTATTGCAGTGACTGAAATCTACCCATTTCCCACCCTGATTTGATTTTTACAAGTCAGAAATTCTATCCTTAGAAAGCTAGACTTCGACAATTATTTTTTCCTAGTATATACCTGACACAGTATGTTTGTACGCTTATCTGTCTCCGAATGGAGGGTGTCTGTGTGTGTGTGTGTGTGTGTGTGTGTGTACATGCGCACGTGTACGTAGCTTTTTTCAGGTTGACTCTGGGTTTAGTTTTAGTTGTCTGAACATTACTTCAACCACTGATTATTCTAAGATGACATTGTTGATCCTGAATGATTCACTTAAGTGGAACAATGAACCAAGTAAGCTATCACTGTGGAATTCAGAAGGATGTTAAGTTAGGGCGGGTTACTAGACCTTTGTGACCAGGTCACAAAATCTGGTAAGTGTAGATTTAACCTGCCACTAATCTAGTTAGTGTCTGGTTTGTATGGGGGCTTGTCAGTTAACTCAAAGGAGTAAGTTCTTTATGGTGATGAAGGGCATAGGGTCAGGAGTGAGGGCTGACTGGGTTTAAATCCTGTCTCTATTACATCACTGGATGTGTAACTGTGGGCAGTTTAATATTCTTGGGCCTTCATTTCCTCATCTGATAAATGGGGCAAATACGAGTGCCCATCTTACAAGTTTGATGTGAAGGTTAAATAAGATAATGTGTGAAAACGTTTTGCATGCCCAACTCATTCTTTGAGAGCAATATTAACCCTGAAAACAAAACCGAAGACTTTATAAGAAAACTATAGACCAAATCTCTTATGAATATAGATGCAGAAATCCCCAACAAAATATTTGCAGACCGAATCCTGCAACATATATAAGGGATTACACACCATGCCCAAGTGGGATCTACCCCAGGAATGCAAGGTTAGTTTAAAATTCGAAATTAGTTAATGTATCTAATACATCATATCAATAAAGAACAAAAATCACATTAACATCTCAGTAGATGCAGAAGAAGCATTTGACAAAATCCAGTACCTCTTCGTGATATTAATACTCAACAAACTAGAAATAGAACTTCCTCACCTGATAAAGGGCATTTATGAAAAATCCACCGCTAACATCATACTTAAAAAGATATTCTATGTTCATGGATTGGAAGGCTTAATATTATTAAGATGGCAGTAATCACCAAATTGATCTATAGATTCATTGTAATCCCTATGAAAACCCCAGCTAACTTCTTTGTAGAAATTGACAAGCTGATCCTAAAATTCATATGGAAATTCAGGGACCCAAAATAGTGAAAACAATCTTGAAAAAGAAGAAACTTCTTTTTCAAGATAACTTCTAAACTTATTACAGAGCTACAATCTTATGACGATGTGGTACTAGTATCAAGTTAGGCACACATGTCAGTGGAATAGAATCAAAAGTCCAGAAATAAACCCTCACACTTATGGTCAGTTGAGTTGCAACGAATGTATCAAGATGATTTTAAGAGGAAAACAGTAGTCTTTTCGACAGATGGTGCTGGGACTATTGGATATCCACATGCAAAGAACGAAGTGGACCCCTTTCTCATATCATACACTATAATAACTAAAAA
Source organism: Balaenoptera acutorostrata (assembly GCF_949987535.1). NCBI lineage: Eukaryota > Metazoa > Chordata > Mammalia > Artiodactyla > Balaenopteridae > Balaenoptera > Balaenoptera acutorostrata. The sequence goes on along the minus strand of NC_080072.1, from coordinate 44,590,786 downwards.
TCCATCATAGACATAAATGTAAGAACTGAAACTATAAAACTCCAGAAGAAGACGTGAGAATAAGTCTTTCTGACCTTGGGTTAGCCTTCTTGGATATAGCACCAAAAGCATAAGTAATAAAAGTAAAAATAGATAAACTGATACTTTGTAAAAATTACAAACTTTTTGTAAATTGTACACTTTTTACAAAAACAATATTGTAAAGCAACTGTACTCCAAAAAAAAATTTTTTTTAAAGTATTAAAAAAAAAAAAAAGACAACCCAGAGAATAGGAGAAAAACTTTTTTCAGATTATAAATCTGATAAGGGACTTGTATCTAGAATGTATAAAGAACTCTTACAACTCTAATAAAAAGACAAATAACCCAATTAAAGAATGGGCAGGGGGCTTCCCTGGTGGCGCAGTGGTTGAGAATCTGCCTGCCAATGCAGGGGACACGGGTTCAAGCCCTGGTCTGGGAGGATCCCACATGCCGCGGAGCAGCTGGGCCCGTGAGCCACAACTGCTGGGCCTGCGCGTCTGGAGCCTGTGCTCCGCAACAAGAGAGGCCGCGACAGTGAGAGGCCCGCGCACCGCGATGAAGAGTGGCCCCCACTCGCCACAACTAGAGAAAGCCCTTGCACAGAAACGAAGACCCAACACAGACAAAAATAAATAAATAAATAAATTAAAAAAAAAAAAAGAATGGGCAGATGATCTAAACAGACATTTCTTCAAAGAAGATATACAAATGGCTAATAAGCATATGCAAAGATGCTCAACATCATTAGGCATCAGAGAAATGCAAATAAAAACCACAATGAGATACCACTTCATATCCACTAGGATGGCTATAGTCAAAAAGACTGGCAATAAGTGTTGGCTTGGATGTGAAGAAATGGGGACTCATACATGACTGGTGGAAATATAAAATGATACCACCACTTTGGAAAACAATCTGGCAGTTCTTCAGAAGATTCATCATAGAATTGCCATATGACCCGGCAGTTCTACTCCTAGGTATATAACTAAGAGAAGTGAGAACAGATGTCCCTACAAAAACTTGTACACTAGTATTCATAGCAACATTATTCATTAATAGCCAAAAAGTACAAGCATCCCAAATGTCCATCAACTGATGACTATGTAAATAAAATGTGGTATATCCATACAACAGATTATTTGGCAATAAAAAGTACTAATAAATACTATGATATGAACAACTCTTGAAAACATTACGCTAAGTGAAAGAAGACCGTCACAAGACTACATATTGTGTGATTCTGTTTGTGTGAAATGTCCAGAATAGGCAGTCTATAGACAGGAAGTAGATTAGTGGTTTTTTAGAACTGGAAGATTTGAGAGAAATTGGGGAGTTACTGCTAATGGGTTTGGGATTTCTTTCTGAGATGATCAATATGTTCTAAGTTGGTTGTGGTGAGGCTTACACAAGTCTGTGAGTATACTAAAAATCAGAGAGCATTGTGCACTTTAAATGGGTGAGTTGTATGGTATGTGAATTATATCTCAATAAAGCTGGTCTGGGTGTATATGTATATGCTTAGCATTATATTAATACATGGCCCATTTTTTAAAAAATTAATTTATGATTTATGGCTGTGTTGGATCTTCGTTTCTGTGCGAGGGCTCTCTTTAGTTGCAGCAAGTGGGGGCCACTCTTCATTGCGGTGCGTGGGCCTCTCACTATCGCGGCCTCTCTTGTTGCGGAGCACAGGCTCCAGACGCGCAGGCTCAGTAGTTGTGGCTCACGGGCCTAGCTGCTCCGCGGCATGTGGGATCCTCCCAGACCAGGGCTCGAACCCGTGTCCCCTGCACCAGCAGGCAGACTCTCAACCACTGCGCCACCAGGGAAGCCCTACATGACCCATTTTGAAAGTGGTCAATAAATGTTAGCTGCTATTATAATAAAACTTTCTTCTTTCACTAGTAAAGATGGAATGAGAGGAGAACGCTGAAAAAGTAGGTGAACGTACCAGTTAATTAAGGTACTGAGTGAGAGAGAAGGTGGCCGAATCCGAGGCAGCAGTAGGCCAGGAGCTGAACGCTAATTTTGGAGAACTAATGTACAGGTTAAGTGAAGTTACGTGGTGCAAGTGCCTGGCACATAGTAGGCACCCTGAACTGTTACGTACATTTGAATTTAGCTACCCTTAAAATGTTGTTGAACTTGGGTCTCCAGATCCAGATGTCACCAAACCACATGTTCTTCACAAAAGAATAATCACCGTTAGTGTGATAAAGGCCAGGGGTTTTGTGTCGAGGAGTCGTTAAACCAGATGTGTGTGTTTTCCTTTTAAATCACAATAAGTATGACAAAGACCAGGGTTTTGGTTCTGGTGCTCTGTTTTTTCACAGGCGCAGTGTCTGGGGAAACTCAGTTTCCCATAGTCAGTCCAAGGTGAACAACTTTGCTCTTTGCAGGATGCCTTTGGGCCTGTGCGCTCGAATCCCTCTAGAGGAGATGGACAGAAAGCCCAACCCTCACACTCTGGAAGTTATTCTCTGAAGAAGCTTTGCATCAGCACTGTTGATGCCCTGAGCTAGTTATCAGTGTTTCCTCTTTAAGAGCTTGGAAAACATGTGCCAACTAGGCAAGAAGGTTCTCTGCTAAGTTGTGTGTATTTGCTATCGTGTCTCACAGTATTTTTTCCCCAGGTGTCTACCTGTGGAAGGAATCTCCCATTTCACTATTGGGAAAACCAAGTGAGCTGCTTTTCTGATGTTTAGGCCACGCACTGGCAGCCAAGGTCACATAGTACTGAGTGGTGGAGTGGGGACTCAGAAACCTCCCAGGTCTACCTGACTGCCAAGACAGTTTGTTCTTAGTCTTAGCTACTATGCCGGACTGCCTTTCAGGGATGGACTAAGTAGAAGAGGAAGAGGGTTGAAGGCAGAGAGCTGTGAAAACATACATGTTCTCAGGAACAGTAGGGTTCTGGTAGAGCTAGAGTGTGGGGTGCAGAGAAGGATGGACGAAGTGGGGTGGCTTATGAGCTGGGAAGGGCAGGATGAGAGATTATGGAGTAATGGGCCAGGCGATTGGGACACTGAAGTTCAACTTTTCTGTGCAGGTAGCACATTCCTGGAAGGGGTGGGGGGAATAGAAGCCATTGTTTTAGGATATTCAACTAGTATTTGAGGAGAGTTATTCTGGAGGCCTGATGACCCATAAAGGAGGCTACTGCAGTACTCGGGGCAGAAGGGCTAGAACTAGGTCAGAGGCTACGGGAGTGACAAGGAGGCGATGAGGTGGGAAAGGTATTTCAGATCAGTATATTTGTGATCAGGTATTAGATTAGAGATATTGGAGATCAGAAGACTTGGTAGGGTTTATTGCAAGGAAAGAGATGAAGGTGTTTCATCTGTATGCGCAGCTGTGCATTTATAGAGACAAGGAAGATGGACAGCATGGAAGGACAGGTTTTATGGGGCAGAGCTGGAGTCATGAGTTGAGTTGTATGGAATTTGCAGGTCTTTGGGGCTCTCCATGGAGCAGGAACCAGCAGGCACTTGGAAATTCAGCATTCTGGGTTGAGAACAATTTGGAAAAATAACATCTCAGGGTTTGGAGCAGAAACCTTGGCGATTGTCTAGGAGAGAGAAAAGGCAAAGAGGAAGGAAGGCTAAGGAGAGAACCCATCTGAAGCACTGAGTCAATATCTCAAGCCCCAACTCACTCCTGTGAACATCTTAGTAAGCATGTTGCATGTCACATGAAACCTTACAAATGCTGGAGCAAGATCCCTGCATCTTTACTGTACTAAGTATGCTGAAGTTTTTAAGTTTGTCCCTTGGTGATGTGCTGATGGAAACACACATATGACTTTTTCGTACGCGTGTTAACAGGGTGCCTAATGTCTTGGCACTTTCTAGCCTGTGCCTCCCTAGAGTGTTAATGGGTTGGACCCCAATCCAGTGTGTCTCCTTCCTTTTTTTTTTAAGCCAACTCTGGTCCAAGCCCGAAGTGTGATTTCCTTCCTCCCAGGCTCCCTGGGAGTGTTGCTGAGTTTCCTTCAGTAGTTTCAACTGTGAGGCATCAGCCACCCTGTTAACTGTAGCTCCTACAGCTGAGAAGCGTGGACTTGCAGTGCGCTGCGAGTAACAGTGACAAGCTGCCCGGAGCCCTTGGCAGGCGTGTCGGGGTGTGAGGGAGCCTGGGGAATCAGCACCCTTTCAATATCTGCTACAATTTGCTCTCTTGGGGCCAACCTGAGGGCCAAGAAATCTGGAGAAAACCCAGAGGCAGTAGGTGTGACCTGTGAGAAGAAGCAGGGCCTGGCCTCTCTCTGTGTCAGATCAAAGACTGACTTTTGAGTCACTTGACACCCTAATGTGAGGATGCTTCTGAGCCAAGGCTGGGCTCCTGGTGGCCTGTGCCCGGGAACCGCGGGGGACGTGTGGACCTGCATGTGCTCGGTGCAGGCCCAGTGGGAGGGTAGGACAAGCACCTCTCCCAGCTGTTCTCTTAGCGTTCAGAGCTGGAGGGATCTGGAGAGATCAGCCCTGTCTCCTCGGTTTTCATCCTGGAAGCTGCTGCCCACAGATGCCCTTTCCCCAGTTCCAGTCCTGGGGACGAGTTGGCCCTGCTTGATCGCAGCTGCTCTTACATGGCTGTCCCCTCCTGTCCCGTTGATCCTGGCTCCAGGGTGCCAAGGTCGCTCTCAGTTTCACCACTTAATGTCCAAACTGAGACACTTAGAATAAAATGGAGCAGCATAAATAATAACACCTGGAGGGGCTTCCCTGGTGGCGCAGTGGTTGAGGGTCCGCCTGCCAATGCAGGGGACACGGGTTCGAGCCCTGGTCTGGGAAGATCCCACATGCCGCGGAGCAACTGGGCCCGTGAGCCACAACTACTGAGCCTGCGCGTCTGGAGCCTGTGCTCCGCAACAAGAGAGGCCGCGATAGTGAGAGGCCCGCGCACCACGATGAAGAGTGGCCCCCGCTCACCGCAACTGGAGAAAGCCCTCGCACAGAAACGAAGACCCAACACAGGCATAAATAAATAAATAAATTTATATATTAAAAATAATAGTAATAATAATAACACCTGGAAACAGAAATAAACTGGGACCTTCCCAGGCAAAACAGGATATGTCATCTTCTCTGTACCTGCACTTTTGGCTCCTTTCCACCCCCTGCTCCCAGATCTCATGACCCACCTGACTTTAGGTGCCAAGGACTTACAGATCTCTGTCCTTTGAGATTTAGGCTACAGAACGGAAACCTCAGGGGTCTCCCACGTTAGAAGTTTCAGGAGATGGGAAACTTGGGAATAACCATGGGGAGCATATATCTGAAAATCCATGACTAGTCAGAACCTCGATATGGATAGTGTGGGTATGTCATAATTTACTAACATTTTTATTCTAAGCTCTAGATTGTTTTCACATATATTCAGTCTCCTCTCACATGTCGCAGAAGGTGGTCTGCTGGTGACATACAGATAACGAGAGAAACATGCTGTTCCGAGAGTCTCTGGCCCTGTATAGAGTCAGAAACGCAGCCACACGGTCTGACCCGGAGCTGGAGCGGGAGCGGGGGCTCTGGGCCGTGACGGGAGTGTGCAGGGAGCCGGGAGTTAGGGACTTGTTTATGCTCTGTCTCTCTGGTTTCCACAGTCACAGAGGAGGGTGGGAGGGAACATAAGCATCTGGGCCTCTCTGAGACCAGGCCAAATGGGGATTTAGGAAAAGAAAGTGTTCCTTTTTGAGAGCAGAGGAGGCATAGATGAGAGCTCTGCCTGGTGGCTTCCTCAGCCCGCATGGGCCCATGTTTCAACCCAGAGCTGGCAGAACCCGGATCACCAGGGGCCTCAATGAAGAGGGTCTGAGGAGAGGAAGTGACCTCTCCCTTGGCCCTTTGATTACATCCTCAGACCTCTGCCTTGCCCAGTGACCTGGATGGCCTGGGTTTGACCATTCTGGAGTGAGGACGAAGGTTGTCAGATTTACGGGAAAAAAAATTGAGTTGCAGATAAACAAAGAATCATCTTTTGTGTGTGTATATCCCATGCCATAGTTGTAATTTATCAATACATGGCAACCCTAGTTAGTAGGGCCTGGCCAGATTTTGCTTTCCAGTGGAGCATGGTGTAGCCATTCACAGTGCTGCTTTTATTCAGCAGGTGTTCACTGAGTGCCGGCTATGTACTGCTCTAGGTGCTGTGGAGATGGCAGTGAGCAAAATCCAACAGGGGTTTCTGACCTCATGGAGCTTACATCTTAGTGGGATGATAGACAGTAAGAAAGTCAGATGGCGAAGGTGGTAAAGAGGAAATTAAGGCAGGAGGGGGGGATGGGAGGGTTTGCACCTGAAGGAGGTGAGGGGTTGAGGCTACAGGCCAAGCAGATGTTTGGGGAAGCATGTTCTAGGCAGCAGGTGGGTGTGTGCGCATGCACACACACACACACACACACACACCCTCGGCAAAGCCCTGCTGTGCCTAGTGTGTTTGAGGAGCCTGAGGGCCAGTGTGGCTGGAGTGGTCAGCAAGGGGGGGAAGTGAGGAGAGGAACCAGTGAGGTCACGGGCCCAGAGTTTGTAGAGCCTTGGAGGCCTTTGTAAGGATTTTGGCTCTCGCTGTGTGTCGGGGTGAAGGGGGCCGTTAGAGGGTATTGAGCAGGGTTGGGGTGTATCTGATTAGATTTGCAGAGAGTCCCTGGCTGCTGATGGAAAACAGACCAAAAGCCGGCCGGGGTCCCGACCCCCACCTTTTCCTCAGGGATGGGCTGTGGGACTTGAGACACATGCGTGTCATTTAGAATAAAGGGATGTTGCTCTCTGGACACAGCAGCACTTTATAGGGTCCTGGACCTCTGTTCTCTGAACAGAACTTCAGAGTTCTGAACCTTCCTGACTTTCTTCCCGTTTGAACGGAATGTTCCTAGTGAAGAAGGGGAGGGATATGTAGTCATCACCTGTCCCTTTTTGCCAGCCGCTGTGTGATGTACCTGGTTTGAGGGACCAGTCCTTAATGTCTCCTATTAAACTTGAGAGAAAGGGTTAGTGACTTGCTGCATATCACTTGTATCTGGAGTTTTCACAGCCAAAAGGATAATTCAGTAAAAATATGTCAGTTTTTTGTTGGTGTAGGAGGAAGTTGTTTTCCTTTGTATTAATTAATTTAAATTTAAATTGTTTGAGAGCCGAAGGGCTTGAAAGCACGTCTTTTGTTTCCAGTCTTTGAAAAGAAGAGTCACATGGTCCGACTTACAATTTTTGAACTTTATAAGAGTGTGAAAACAATATGCATTCAGTAGAAACCATACATCAAATTTTGAATTTTGATCTTTACCCGGGCTGGCGATGGGCGGTATGATACTCTCGTGACGCTGGGCAGTGGCAGCAGACACAGCTCCCAGTCAGCCACTCCACTACGAAGGTGAACGACCGATACACTTACAACCATTCTGCACCCATACAACCAGTCTGTTTTTCACTTTCAGTGCAGTATTCAATCAGTTACGTGAGATGCTCAACACTGTTGTAAAGGAGGCTTTGTATTAGGTGATTTTGCCCAACTGTAGGCTAATGTAAGTGTTCTGAGCATGTTTTAGGTAGGCAAGGCTAAGCTATGATGTGTGACCGCTTAGGTATATTAAATGCATTTTTCGACTTAATGGTATTTTCAACTTATGATGGGTTTATCAGGAGATAACTCAATTGTAAGTCAAGGAAGATCTGTGTCAGAACTTTTTCTGCTTTACCTGGGCTGAATCAGTCTACTTTTTTTTAAAAAAAGGCCAAACATATTTCACATTTCTTATTAAAGAATGCAAAACCTAAGGAATATATGCATTTTATTTATATTTATTTATTTATCTATTTATTTAATTTTATTTTTGGCTGCGTTGGGTCTTTGTTGCTGCGCACGGGCTTTCTCTAGTTGTGGTGAGCGGGGGCTACTCTTTGTTGCAGTGCACAGGCTTCTCATTGCGGTGGCTTCTCTTGTTGCGGAGCAGGAGCTCTAGGCGCGCAGGCTTCACTAGTTGTGGCACGTGGGCTCAGTAGTTGTGGCGCACGGGCTCTAGAGCTCAGGCTCAGTAGTTGTGGCCCACGGGCTTAGTTGCTCTGCAGCATGTCGGATCTTCCTGGACTAGGGCTCTAACCCGTGTCCCCTGCATTGACAGGCGGATTCTTAACCACTGCGCCACCAGGGAAGCCTTATATGCATTTTATTTTATAAACTAATTCTTTGGAGAAAAATACTGAGGCTATGAAAGCTTGGCTTTTTGGTAAGTAGGATTATTTTAAATGTCAGCCAAATTTGATGATGAGACTTATAATTTCAAAAGGGGTGGCAAATATTATCTAAATACCTTTGACAAGCCTATTGGCTTAGAGATGGCATACTGGTAAATTAGTTTTGATAAGTAATATTATTAATAAATATTTAAGTTTTCACATATTTCCATAAGATTTATTTGAGAAAATGCAAAAATGAAACAATTAAAAAAATGTATAGTGCAGACATTTCAAATGTGAAAATGGCCTCTTTCTACAGAGTTGTGAAGAATGTATTGAGACTGAGTCAGTATTTAAGCAGATTTTTCCGAGGGACTGTCTGTGCCAGTTTATGTGCTGGGCCCTAAGAATACCTAATTGCTGGGGTGAGCACTGTAAAAAAAAACATGGAATGAAGTGCAGTGTGTGTTAAAACACAGGTATGTATGCTGTGTAATTGGAGAAGTGGGTGTTTTTGTTTTGTTTTGCTTTGTTTTTGTTTTGGCTTTGCCGACAGCTTTCAGGATCTTAGTTCCCTGACCCAGGGATTGAACCCGGACCCTGGCAGTGAAAGCGCCGAGTCTTAACCACTGGGCTGCCAGGGAATTCCTGAGAAGTGGGCATTTTTGATTACACCTTTTCTAGTGACTTTAGCTGTTCTCTTAAGCAGGGACTAAAATTCACTGTAAATCACTTTAATGTAATTGAGATCCCAACCAGGATAAATTGAGATTTTTGCCACCTCACTTTCGAATTACAAGGTAGAAGTGCATTTTAGTGTGTTCTAGCTCTTCATTCTAGAACTAGAAAGATATAGCAGGTTGACCTTGATTTCTCTAAACTTTAGTTTCCCCTCGGTAAAATGGGGATAATGAAACCTACCTTGTGAAGTCGTTGTGCCAGTTAAATGAGGCGACTCCCATCGGTTCCTTAGATGGGTTCTGGCACACAGTACGCTTTCGGTGTGTGTTGGCCCATGTTTTTCTTATGGGCACTGCTTTTATTATTTCCTGACGGAGACTGTACAATTTATATTATTTAATGATTTCCGAGGCCACCCAACTTCAAGTTTGGGGTGTGCAGCTAGCATCTCTTGAATGCCTTGAGAGAGGGGGCACAGGCAGGAGAGAGTTTGGCTTAGGAATAGGTGGGAGGTGGGAACCCAGGGTCCTGGCGAATGTGCCATTACACTTGACATTGCCCTCCAGATCGCTGTTCAGCCAGGTTGATAAGTAGCTTCAACAGACGCAAGTCGAGAGGCTCCTGGCTGCTCTTCGACAGCGGGGATACGTAGTGAGAGGAGGACGTGAGGCAGGAGGCCCAAGTGTGGTTGAGGTGTGTGCAGCCGGGCTCAGCTGGGCCCGGGGAGCCGTTGCCATGCGTTGGGCCCGCCTGAGTCTCCGCCGGTGCAGAGACTCTGCCCCTGTCGGGGGCTGCGGCCTCCAGCTACTCTGCTGTCTGTTTCGGGCCAGGGCTGTGCAAGCTTCTGCTCTGCTATTTAAATCAATCATCGCTGGTAACTGCCTCCAGCCTAAGCAGAAGCAGTGTGTATGCGCTACAGGTTTCAGCTCATTACCTCTTCAGGGGTCCTGTCCGGCGTCTGGGTGCAGGCAAGGCTAGCACTGCGGCCCCCTGTGCCAGTCCTGACCCTCCAGAGGCAGTTGCTGAGCCTGGGCCCATTGTGGGGCCTCTGATGCCCCTACAGTGCCGCTGCCTCCTACCTGCCCCCGCCTTTCAGTGGACCTTTCTGGAGCTTTGTTTCCTGCCAGCCTGGGGGGAACTGTGATACTCGGGATTGGACATCAAGAAGATGTGGACTCGGCCGCCCAGGTTAAGTGACCTTGGATCACTTAAGTCAGTTTACCTCTTGGGATTTGTTTCCTCTATTAATAGGCAGTGAACTTTTCGAGGGCTGTTCACATGTCTTCTTCATCTCCATGTCTCTTGGTCATAGTAGGTGCTCAGTAAATAGCAACTTAAATTTGAAAAATGGAGATGATGTTGCCTACATCCCTGAGTTGTGCTGAGGAGGAGAGACAATTTTTGCAGTTCTCTTAATCTGTGGAAAAGGGGAATTTCCCCAGGTTCTGCTCCTTCTGTATCCCCAGTATCAAAGAATCTCAGACACTCAGGATGTAAAAAGAAGCCTATTTGCATGTCTTCATTTATTGATTCAAACTTTTACTGACTTTGCCAATGGATCATAATAGACATCTCTTCAGAGAAGGTACATAAATAATCAAGAAAGCACATGAAAAGATGCTCAACATCATTAGCCATTAGGGAAATGCAAATTAAAACTACAACGAGATACCCCTTCACACCTGCTGCTAGGATGACTGCAGTTGAGATGACTAACACTAAGAAGTGTTGTTGAGGATGGGGAACCATTGGAACCCTCATACCCTGCTGGTGGGAGTGTAAAATGGTTCGGTCTCTGTGGAAAACAGTCTGGCAGTTCCTCAAAATGGCAAACGTAGAGTAATCCACTTCTAGGTATCTACCCAAGAGAAGTGAAAGCATATGTCCACACAAAGACTTGCGTGCATATATTCATAGCAGCATTATTCTTATAGGCTGTATATGAATGCCTGGTTTCTGTTATGGACTGGCTGTTGGGACATCCTGTGGGAAAGATCTTCCGGAAAGATCTTCCAGAAGTGGCTGCTCTCCTGTTGGGTCTGTCATGTGTGGCTCATGCCTAGGAGATACCTAGCTTTGGCTTTCATCATTTATAACTTTCAGAGAACTGCCTAAGATTGGTCTGTGATTAAGAACACAAATTCAGAGCATCTTTTCAGGCTTCTGTAGAAACCCTTATCAGCTGAAGGTATCTAGTATCTTCACAGACTTTGGTCTCCCGCTTTCCTTGTAATCAGCATGGGACTCCTTGTAATCAGCATGGGACGACCCCTTGTTATGATGTGAGTTGCTCTCAACACTTTGAAGATGGATTCCTGGTCTGATAGGAGATTCTGGCAGTAATGGGATATCTCTGGAAGGCACTGATAAGGGCCTTGTCGGTTTCAAGAGTGGGCAGGTCCTCCTTACTGAGGTTTCTTGTGACTGAGATACCCGATCAGCAGGCTTTTTCCTGGCTCCAGCCAGTGATGCCTTACAGTCGGGTTGGGTGTGGGAGTGAAACATCTTAGATATGTCTATGGAGTTTAGGAGTCAACGAGTATCGGCCTGGAGGAGAGGGCCTGTGGATTGAGGCTTGGGGCCAGTTTAAGCCAGTTTTCTTTTCTTTTTTTTTTTAAAATAAATTTATTTATTTTTTTGGCTGCGTTGGGTCTTTGTTGCTGCGTGCGGGCTAAGCGACGAGCAGGGGCTACTCTTCGTTGCGGTTCCCCGGGCTTCTCATTGGGTGGCTTCTCTTGTTGCAGAGCACGGGCTCTAGGCGCGTGGGCTTCAGTAGTTGTGGCACTCAGGCTCAGTAGTTGTGGCTCTCGGGCTCTAGAGAGCAGGCTCAGTAGTTGTGGCGCACTGGCTTAGTTGCTCGGCGGCATGTGGGATCTTCCCAGACCAGGGCTCGAACCCATGTACCCTGCATTGTCAGGCGGATTCTTAACCACTGTGCCACCAGGGAAGCCCTAAGCCAGTTTTCTAAGCAATTATTTTCTTGCCTTTGAGATATGTTCTTTCTTTAGTAAAATTATAGTGGAATAGGGGGAAATGCTTCCTTAATAGCAGGCCGAATAAAGCTAGATGACTGTAGGGAGACAATAAAAAGCACACGGCAAACAGCCTTATTTATTTGGAGAACATAGGTGAAATGTTTATTATACACAAAGTAAGTTAAACTGGAACTTGTGCGTGAACCACAATGTGTAATTACAGAAACCTAAAGATAGAGGAATAATAACAAGATAATAACATTGTTCCACCAAAGGAACAAATGAACTAGACATGGACTCTGATGTTTCTTGAAACTAAGGATGGGTGGGCACTTAGAAGTGCCTTAAGTGGGAGATCAAGCTGCAGGGTGATGGACACTGGGCAAGTGCCCAGGACATTCCTCTGTGTGCATGGGGATACTTGGAGATCACCTCACTGATTAGAAAGTTGTTTGGTGAGTCCAGAAATAGGACAAAAGTGAGTGAGTGTTTTTGAGGGAGTTTTCTATCAAGCTTTGTTTGATAGATAAATAATGCCTTTCTGCTCTGGGGTGTTTTCTCTCTAGGCAGCTGTCATTGACCCCTCAAATGTTTTGTGGGGGCAGTTCTAAGGTTATTATAAGAGTAACCAGAAAAGGAAAGTAAGGGGAAAAATATTTAAGAGTGCTATATAGTACTATGAAGAAAGTTTTGACCTAGACATATAAATAGAGGCAAATCTGAAAACTTGTTGCTTTCTTCTTTAGTTTGTTTTCTTTGATGTAAGCCTGTTTATTTTCATATCCTTGTGATGGTCACTGAAATAGAAATGCAGACTTGTTCTCAGGACCGCCACTGCATCACTCTGTTAGAACAATGTCCTGGTTTTAGAACAGGCCTGTATATGCACAGCTTAGCTTATACCTGAGCAACTCTGGGCAGGTTCCCCAGCTTCTCTTTATCTTTAAAGAGGGACAGTTGTATGGAACACATATGGTAGCTGTGATGATGAAATGAGACATACGTAAATCTAGTATAATGCCAGGAACAAGGTAAACACTAAAATGTTCCATTATATATACTTAATTATCTTATAATGAAAGTTATAAATGGGAATAATATGTAGTACTTACTCATATTTATTGTTTTCCCTCTGATTATAACATTAGAAATAATTGAAAAATATAAATAAATGAAAATCAAACTCCCGTTATTTGGAAATTAATCAATTTAATATTTTGTTATATATTTATTTTATATTTTTTTATTTTAGTTTTTTTTCTATGCCTAAAAAATTTTCTTTTACATAATGGAACACTGGAGTCAAATTTAGATTTGTGCAGTATCATTGAAAATCTATAAAGTTACTTTAAAAAAATTACCTAGAATTGTAATTGTAGAACCAGTTAACCTGTTTTTTGAGCAATTAAAGCAGTTTTTCCCTGCCACAAGTAACTATAGTGAATGCTCTTGAGTAATATACCTGATTATTTCTCTAGGACAATTCCAAGAAGTAGAGTGTACATGGTTAAACGGTAGATTATTTTCTTTAAGAGCTATGATGATATTGCCAATTACTTGTGTCCACCCTACTAAAAAAAGTAATGAGAATGCTCATTTCTCCAGTTCATGATCACTGCTGGGTATTTGATTTTTAAAATATCTTTGCTATTTTGATAGCAAAATTATTAATTATTACTCATTATTAATTATTAATTATTATTTATTAATTATTAATTCAATTTGTATTTCTGTGGTTACAGGTGAGCTTAAATAATTGTATATGTTTATTGTGTATTTGTATTTCTTTCATATATTCTCTATTTAGTATTTTCCTCTATTTTTCCCTTAGAGTATTGTCTTTCTTATTATTTGTAGGATGTTGACCCTTTTGAAGTAAGTTACAGACATACTGAGTTTGGCATTTCACTCCTTTTTCTTTCTTTTTTTTTTTTAAATTTTTATTTATTATTTATTTATTATGTTTATTTTTGGCTGTGTTGGGTCTTCGCTTCTGTGCAAGGGCTCTCTCCAGCTGCGGCGAGCGGGGGCCACTCTTCGTCGCGGTGCGCGGGCCTGTCACCATCGCGGCCTCTCTTGTTGCGGAGCAGAGGCTCCAGACGCTCAGGCTCAGCAGTTGTGGCTCACGGGCCCAGCTGCTCCGCGGCATGCGGGATCCTCCCAGACCAGGGCTCGAACCCGTGTCCCCTGCACTGGCAGGCAGATTCTCAACCACTGCGCCACCAGGGAAGCCCCCTTTTTCTTTTTTTAAGGCATTTTTAGATACCCACTAACATGGTGTTGTTAAGACTTTGTTAGGAAAAAGGCATGCAGGATGTGGAACATGAACCTAAAAGACCTATCCCAACGACTTCCTTATTGTTAAGCCCTGGGATAGTCTGTGATGCAGCAGGCCAGGTGGGAATCTTGCTGACGGCCTAACATCTAGAGCTCATGTTCTCATTGTGACCTCACTGCAGCTCTTCAGAAGCCGCTCCTCACTGGGGAAGTCAGGACACGGGGTATTCCTTGAGGGTGTCCCAGGTATATCTGCAATGCTTTGATTTGAAGAATCGGTATTGGATCACTACAGAGGATAATGGAAGCAGACATTTCATTCTTAGGGTGCTGGAGTGAAATGGCCATGACCTTTGGTCTACCCTAACCTCTCTTAAATTTTGTTCACTTGGCCAAATCTGTCAGGAAACAGCTGTGGGACGGTGGGAAGGGCTTGCAACCAGCAGTTCAAATACTACCTCTTCTATTAATCAGCTGTGTGACCCTGCAAAGATGATGTAATGTCATTAGTCTCAGTTTCTTGGGCTTGCTGTGTTGGTAAAGTGAATAACATATGTGATCTACTTGGCAAGGCCTAAGCACCCGGTAAATGCTTGTCAATTATTTTTTTTCTTCCCGCCAGACGTGAGCTTCTTCAGGCCTGATCTCCGCCACATCCATCTCTGTATCCTCATGCATGTAGTAGTCACTGTGTGATTATCTGATGGCCGAATGAATGAGGCCAATGGCAGCAGCTTATATAGGAGCAAGTGTGCTCTGAAAAGTGAGAATTGACTTTAACACAGTCTCTGTATGTTACTCTTATATACATATAAAAGTATTTAAAAAAAATACACCTCATGGTGCAGATGATTTTTGGGTAATCAGGTTCCCTGATTTAGGAGTGTCCTATATAAATTGGCACCTGGAATCCTCACTTTGGGACTCGTGACAGCCCCTCTCGGGGTTAGGGCCAAGGCTGATGCGAGGCACTGATTGTTCCTCTCCGGGAGGGCCCTCAAACCTTGAGTTTCCCGCTGTGTGGCCCACAGGCTGCCTGTCAGAACTTCCAGGTCTAAAATCGGCCCCCAGGACCCAGCCGGGCCTGTAACTGTTTGCACTCATGACAGAGCAGAGCTGCTCCTACGACCCACTGGGAGCACCTGAGTGGGTGCGCAGACAACATAATGGGCCCCATTGCCTGCCGTGGCTGCCACCTCGGACACCCTCCGAGAGGCTAGGTGCCGGAACACGTCTCCCAGCAGTTACTTTTCCTTGAAAGGGGATGCTTATCACCTGGTGCTTTTCCCTAATATGTCTAACAAGGAAAGGAAATCTGTCCTGCACTGATCAGCAGGGCCCTCACCATCCCCTATAGCAGATTCAGGCTTGCAGCAGCCCCGCCAAGGGAGGTGTCAGCACCTCATTTTATCAGTTTGCTAGGGCTGCTGTAGCAAAGGACTACAAACTGGGTGGCTTAAAACCACATAATGTATTGCTTCCCAGTTGGGAGGCTAGAAGTATGAAATCGAGGCATCGGCATGGCCAAGCTCTCTCGAGGCTCTAGGGGAGAATCTGTTCCATGCCTTCCTCTAAGCTTCTGGTGTTGCCATCAGTCCTTGGCCTGCCTTGTCTTGCAGCTGCATTTCTCCAGTCTTTGCTGTCACATAATGTTTGGTCCCCCTGTATCTTTGCAGTACCTTCTTATAAGGACACCCATCATATTGCCTTCAGGGCTCATCCTACTCCAGGATGTTATCAACTAACTTCGCTAATTACATCTGTAATGATTCTGTTTCCAAATAAGGTCGAATTCTGAGGTACTGAGGGTTACGACTTGAGCATATCTTTTTTTGGGTGGGGGGCACAATTCAATCCATAACGCTCATGTGGTATACAAGGGTGCAGGTTTAAAGAGGATTAGTAATTCGGTCATGGTTGTGATTCCAGAGTGTTGGGGCCAGGATTGTAACCCAGGTCAGTCTGACCCCAAAGTCAGTTAATTCTCTTTCCACTAACCTTTGTTGTATCAGAATCACTTGGAGAGCTAATAAAAAACACGGAGGCCTAGGCTCTACAGCCTTGCTTCCCCAGCTGTGATCCATGGACTGGGGGCACCCCATCACCTGGGAGCTCGTTGGAAGTGCAGGTTGGTGAAGTTCCTGCCTCGGGGAGTGCACTGCTTCTGCACCCTAACTGTGTATTAGAATTACTTGAGAAACTTTGAAACAAAGAAAAACAATGACAGCAGCCTCACCCCAAGCCAGCTGAATCAGATCTCTGATGAGGTGGCAGGCGGTGTTTTTCTCAAAAGCTGTGCCTGCCATGCTGATTCACTGCCGGAGTCTAGAACGACTGGGGGGGGCCCTGGAGGTGCTGGTTTTGGGGAGAGTGTGGAGACTCTTCAGTGCTAAGGTTGAGAATTCTGTCTGCTTAGGATTGCCTTTTTACTTCCACAGTAGTACAGAAAGTGTGGGGGAAACTGTATCTCAGGGGGAGGACAGAATATCCAAGCAAGGAAGATCACACTGCACTTCTCTTCTGACTTTACCTCGTACAAATAGTCACTGAAGGTGGCAACTTGTGTATCGAGACTGGGACCTTGGGGGAGCGTGAAAGGTGGTATGGAGATGGCACACAGCAGACCCTCGGTGTTTATTGAATTAAATTGGGGGAAAAAAATACCCAGCATGGTTTGTCTCACTGAGTTTTGTCATTTATAGAGAAACCCTTGTATTACCTTGGGGTATAAGGAAATGTTGTTATTAGGAGTTTTGTCTTCTTCAGGGTCTGGGATTTTATTATCTTGTCTTCACTCGCCTACTGCAAGTCACTGCCCTGCACATAGTAGGAAGTTGATCCCTCAAGGTCAAATAAACGCACGAAAAGAACTGAAACCTGTGATGAGTATATTTATTTAAGTGTGTAAACCAAGAATGCCTTATGGTGTGTATGCCAAAAGTATATAACATTCTCATCTGTAATTAACGATTTAAAAACACCTCATATTTACAGTTGAGTTTGGCACCAAATCAGCGCTGGTTTCTCTTTCTTTGGTACAAATGTTGTAAAACCTTGAATGCTCTGTTTCTGTGGAAGGAACATGAACCTCTGTGGAGGTGGTGATTACTGTCGGATGTCTCAAGGCAGCGCTGTCCCACTTCAGAGGCAAGCACGGGTAGTGGTGATCTAGGCACAGTCTGTGAATCGGTTTGGTTTTTCTTTCCTCCTTGCCTGACCTCCCCACTCAATAAAGAAGAAAAATCTGGCATTCTGGTTGCTGGTACCATGTTAAAATAGAAAGATTGGAGTGTTTCATATCTGTCCATCCATCCACTCAGGTCAAGTTTGAGGTGTCATACTAGTCCTCCCTCATCTGTAGGGGAGTTAAAATCTGAATGAATAAGTGTCATGGAAAAGAGAGGAATACAAATTTATCTTCTGTTTGTTTGCTTGTTTATTTATTTACCTACCTACCTACTTAGCTATCAAATGAAAAATGTGCCAGGCATTAATCTAAGTGCTTTGCAAATATGAACTCATTTAAATTTCATAACAACCCCATGACATGGATACTCTCATTATTCTCATTTCATAGATAAGGAATCTGGGCACAGAGTGATTTAAGGGGCCCGTTAACAATCACACACCTAGTTCGGGGCTATTATTTTTAACAAGACTTTAGCAATTACTATTTTTCATATTCCTTGACCTCCAACAATTATTCAGGTGACTAAATGTCTGTTATTCCCAATCAGATGTCTAGTTCTATGGCTTTTATCCCCATAAGTCATTCTGGCTCCTTTTAACGGTCATAGCTGTACTCATGTTTCTAAGACTGACCACAGCTGTGTGTTTGGTGTGTGTATCTGCATTTTAACACCTACTGAAAAAATCTCCTCCAGAGCTTTACAGTTTATAAGTGCTTTTTCAGATGTTATCTCCCTTAGTCCAGCAACCCTGGTAAGAAGAGTTATTATTAATTTCCATTTAGCAAATGAAGTAAGTGGCTTAGAGAGGTTAAGAGACTGGCCTGTGGCCTTAACATGATTAGCACATTGGAATTTGAACCCGAGTCCTCTTAATCCTTTGCTCTTCCCATACTAATATGCTGCTTATAGCTTGGAAGGTTCTATAGTCTCTATTTGTTTTCCTTGACATGCTTTGCTTTTAAAACCTGGATCAACAGTAATGTTTTTTTTATTGATATTCCAGGTCTATATGGTCGAAGGTGAAAGCAGGGGGATTGAGAATGCAGTCTTTCTGAAAGAGGGGAGATTATCAGATACCACAAGGAATTTTTTTTTCTTTGATAACTAAAGATTGAAAGTTTTGCAAGATTTTCCTTGATATTTTTGGACTCGGACACCCCAAGGGCATATGTGCATAATGCTAATAATTAAATACAGTTTCCACTGTGGGAGTGTTCTCACTTCTACCTGCACAGGCCTACAAAGTTGGGTGAGAGAGGCTTTTAAGGAGAGATTTGAGGCTGGAGAACCCATTTGTTATGTAAATACCCAGGTTTGAAGACGATTACTTCTAGCTCTTCCAGCGCTAAATAGGCCCCTCTAGGAAAGATCCCGCAGTCACCCCAGTGCAGAATGAGTGAGTCAGAGCTCTGGGTTCCAATCCAGTTCCGCTGCTTAGCTCTGTGATCTTGCCTAAATCACCCACATGCTCTAGACCGCAGTTCAGTTGAGTGTGGCAAGCTTCTGTGGAGCAGCTCTGTGCCAGGCACTGTGGTAGGTGCTCCAGATAGAAATGTAAATTAGATAAGGTCTCTGCTCTTGGAGAGCTCTCAGACCATTGGAGGAGACTGCCAGGAGTCATGGAGATGGTCCTGCTGTTCTTGAGATAGAACAACAGATAGAGCTAGGCCCCAGGGGCTGAGGGGAGGCAATAAGCCACGCTGTAGAGCTGGGTGTGTATCAGGGAATGTTCCCTAGTGTGCTGGTTAGACATCAGCCTTCCTCCTCTCCCACCTCCATTTCCCTAGCAGTAGCCCCCTTAAGCAGAGTACATTTCCCTGTACTCTGCTTAATATGGGGACATTAGTGGGTGTGATGAAAGTGAATGGTTGCACAAGAAGGAAGAATAGCCGCAGGAGTCACGGTCTGTTTCTCCGGGGATACTGTGGTCAGGCATTTGATCTCCCCTTGCCCCTATCTGTGCCCCCAGGACCACGTGCATCTCCTAGCACAGGGCTTACCTGTGCTAATCCTGTGTAGATGTCTGTATCCTGCACTGGCCTAAGAATGCCTCTCAAATGGAGTCGGTTACATCTTTGTGTTCTAAGCATCAGCATGGTACCTGGCACAAAGATGGTGGCTGGTAAATTCTGTTGAATGTGTGGATGGATGGATGAATGGATGGTGGATGGGGATTGCTGGATGTCCAGCCTGAAAGGAACAGAGGCAAGAGAGACTGAAATGAGAAGAGGTGAGATGCCGTTGGGCAGTGACTGATAAAATTTAGCCCAAGCAGGGAGGGAATTGGGCTGGAAGCCTTATGAAAAAGCTGCCATCTGCAAAACAAGAATTTAACTCCTTGGTTTCATAAGACAGGACTGAGTTTATCTCTCAGATATGGGCTGGATTTGACAAGTAAGCCGAATACCTGCAGTTTGTACTGTAGTGAAAACTTCTCCAGTTCTGGCTGGTGATTGGTGTGGATGGTATACTGTGGAGAGAAGAGGGTTCTTGGTGGGTGGAAAGGGTCCCAGCTCAGCCTACAAGTCCTCTCCTTTTCTCTTTTCATGAATTTGGCTGTGGAAGCAGAAACTAGGGCCTTCAGTTTTGTCCCGTTTTTAAGAAACGTAGAAAATCAGCGGAGGCTTTAATTAATATCCACAGTGTCTTGAGTACCTGCCATAGGCAACGGACTGGAGCAAACACTTTCACTGAATTCTTGCAGTAACTTTCTGAGAGGTATTAGTGTCCTTATTTTGCAAACATGTAATCGGATGCTCACAGACGTTCATATTAAACAGCTAGTAGAGTTGCAGCCTTGTTTCGAGCCCAGGCCTGTTTGCTTCCAAAGCTTATGCTCTTAAATGGATCTCAGTGCTGCCTGATCACTGGATTTTCCTGAAAATGTTTATGTGCATTATCACTGCAGAATCCAGCTGAGAGTCTGATTGTTATTTCATTCAGAATCATAACATGCTTTAATCCAGATTCTGTCTCAAATCATGAAGGTAGGTGGCTCACAGGCTATTTTGACCAGTGCTTCTCACGAGTTAAAAGAGTTGATTTTGTTCTGGGGAAGCAGAATGGATCACACCAGAGCTTGGTTGAGTTTGGCATTTACTTAATGTGGCTATATTTAATGTAAGCTGAAATTAGGCAGAGGGCTGAAACAGGCCCTCTTGGGTTGCCTTGGAGTGAGTAGAGGTAGTTATGCCCAGCTCTCTTCCCATTTCGCACTTCAGTTTAACTATTCGTGAACGGAACATAGATCTTTGGTTTTCACTGGTTGTAGCTCAAAGGTCAGCCCTTCAGATGGATTGTTTCAGTCTCAGGGCACCAATTTTAACCTCTGAAGATGAGACCACGTTCCAGGCAACTGGTCAGCATGGGATGGTGTCGGAGGAGAAAATCCATCAGTGATAAGTAAGATTACAATTAAGGGTTTTTTAAATTATTATTTATTGAGTGCCCACAAGGTGTGGGGCTTAGAAATATGGAGTGATCATTGTTTGTTTTTGAGAAATATCCAGTCACTTTTTCCCCATGAGGAAGATAGTCCCAAAGTAGGGGAGATGTATCTATTCCCCTTTGAATTTATGAGTTTTATTTTGTTTTCTCTAATGAAGCATGTCAAGTAAAATATATCACTTAAAGCAGTTATGTTTCTCCCCCCCGACCCTTCACTCGGATAGTTCAGTTTTGTCTCCCGGGGGGGAGGAAGATAATACTTATGGAAGTGCCTGGCACGCGTGGATGCCGGTGAATCTTCATTCCCCTGTGCAGCTTGCTTCCCCGAGAGGTACTGGTGGCCAGGTGCCTTGCAACCAGGGCGGGGTGAAGAAGATGCGCTCTTGTCATTTCCTCAGGCATGTGGCAAACCCAGCCGGGTCTCAGGTATTCCAGATATGAGCGGTGTGCCGATGGCGCAGGCCTGGGAGCATTGCTCACGCAGAGATACAGAGGCCTGCCTGCCCGGAGCCCTTTGTTCTCCTGGTTGAAAGCAGTTAATTAGCAACTGTCTCCATAGCAACTACCTCATAGTCCAAAAACATTGTCTAGTTTTTCAGTTTAGCTTATCACACTGTTTACCTGAAGGGCTTTTCACTGCTCTGAGTCTCATTTGAGTTGGCGGCATGCCTGTCGGGGAAGTGAATTGTCAAGATAGAAAAAACACCATGGTAGCGAGAAGCCGGGGAGCGTTCTGCCTCACAGGACCAACCTGGGCTCCGGATTCTGCGAAAACAAAAGTTGCGAGGGCCTAACGTTTTCACCTATATTTTTTTTGTTGGCCTGAAAACTGCCGTTCTCTCCACCAGGCTCCGAATTGTGAGGATTTTTTTCCTCTCTTTCCCTGAGAGGCTTTCTAAGCTCTTTAATATTCCCTGTTTATAGTACATTTCCATTATTAGTCATCTTGAAACCCCGGGTGTTCTCTGCCTCTGTACATTCGAGGAAATTTCACTTCCCTGAGGGTCTTGGCATTTCTGAAGGCCCTCGGCTGAGGGATTATGAGTCTGCATGTGAATTAGTGCGGCTTCGTTTTCAGTTATAATGAGGAAGGTTTCTCCTTCTTACCTGTGGCTTAGGTAGTTAAGTCGATCTTGTGTGAGAGAAAGATGTCTTTAGGTGCCTTGTTGGTAAATAGGAAGGGAAACTATGGCTTTTCATAAGCCATGCAGCAAAGATAATAATTTTCGTGGCTTTTGGTGATTGAGTGCCAACTGTGTGTGCCTTCATGCTGGGATTTTTAGCTTTAGGGAAAGGGGAGATGGGAGGTGGAGAGGAAAGAAGATTGCGTTTCCCGAGTGCCTGCCATGTCCCAGTCACTGAACTGGGTCTTTCACAGAGTGGGGTCTCCTGGACCCCTCCCAGCAATCCTGCAGACTAGGCTCTATTATCCGTATTTTAAGGGCGGGAAGTTGCTGTTCTAAGGAATCGCCCCCTGCCCAGGACTGTGGAGTGCAGGCCAGGTCTGTTGGTGTACAAGGCACATGCTCTTGCCCTCCCGTCAGGCAGCATGATGGGTGGAGGGCCTTCTGTCAGGATTTGGTGGTGGGGTTTTGCCCATCCCTGGTGAAGGGCAGAGTGAGGAGGTTTGTAGCAATGCTCTGGAGACTGTGGCTCGAGGGGGTGGTTAAACTTTGGAGGGATACATGTGTCATCAAATCCCTAAGTTATGTCCAGGAAAATCACGAAACCCATCTGTTTTGTGAGGTTTCTTGGGATACAGCGATAAAGTATTCAAATTTAATTTTTAGGCACGTGTAACCAGAGCTTATATACCTAAATTAATGTTGTTCTTTTCAAAGTATTAACCTGGAAAGACTATGCTTTATGATGTTTCCATTCTTCAAACCTTTAAGGAACCTCTGTGGGGGAAAGTGCTTTCCAAGCTTGTGACATACGGCTTTTAAAAAACTAATTAATTAATTAATTAATTTTTGGCTGAGTAGATGGTAAACATGTGACTTGGCAGTACTACCTGAGTTTTGTTGACTGTGAGATTGCAGCACGTTTATAATCATGGCTTCTGCAGAAACGAGTGTCATCTCAGGCTGTGTTGATGAAGAGAGGGGGACGATGACCATATTAGGTTGTACCTGGAGTTGGGTGTTCTGTTTTCTTCCTGTTTTCCCCCCTCCCCTCTCTCCCTCCTATATACTCTGTGCCGGGTACCCTTCTGTGTGTTGAGGGTCCAAGTGTGGACAGAAGAAAGCCCCCATTAAAGAGAATGTAGACATTGTGGAGCTTGTTCAGAGGAGAACAACCCAGATAATAAAGAGAGCAAGAAACCATGTGCTACACAAAATCATTGAAGGGACTGGGAGATATTTGGCCCAGCTTGGAAAAGGTTCCACAAAGACATGAGAGTTATTTTAAAATAAGTGTAAGATGCTCATCGGTTAGGAGGAAGCACATTAGTCCTGTAGGACCTAGTTATGGTGGAAGCAGTCAAATTTTGACCCAATTATAGAAAGATTCTTTTCTTTTCCTTTTTAAATTTTTGAATTTTATTTAATTAATTTTTTATACAGCAGGTTCTTATTAGTTATCCATTTTATACATATTAATGTATATATGTCAATCCCAGTCTCCCAATTCATCACACCACTCCCCGCCCTCCTGCCACGTTCCCCCCTTGGTGTCCATATGTTTGTTCTCTACATCTGTGTCTCTATTTCTGCCCTGCAAACCAGTTCACCTGTACTATTTTTCTAGGTTCCGCATATATGCGTTAGTATACGATATTTGTTTTTCTCTTTCTGACTTACTTCACTCTGTATGACAGTCTCTAGATGCATCCACGTCTCTACAAATGACCCAATTCCCTTCCATTTTATGGCTGAGTACTATTCCATTGTATATATGTACCACATCCTCTTTATCCATTCGTCTGTCGATGGGCATTTAGGTTGCTTCCATGACCTGGAAGCACTATTGTAAATAGTGCTGCATTGAACTTTGGGGTGCATGTGTCTTTTTGAATTACGCTTTTCTCTGGGTATATGCCCAGTAGTGGGATTGCTGGGTCATATGGTAATTCTATTTTTTGGTTTTTTAAGGAACCTCCATACTGTTGTCCATAGTGGCTGTATCAATTTACATTCCCACCAACAGTGAAAGAGGGTTCCGTTTTCTCCACACCCTCTCCAGCATTTGTTGTTTGTAGATTTTCTGATGATGCCCATTCTAACTGGTGTGAGGTGATACCTCATTGTAGGTTTGATTTGCATTTCTCTGATAATTAGTGACGTTGAACAGCTTTTCATGTGCCTCTTGGCCATCTGTATGTCTTCTTGGAGAAATGTCTGTTTAGGTCTTCTGCCCATTTTTTGATTGGATTGTTTGTTTTTTTAATATTGAGCTGCATGAGCTGTTTATATATTTTGGAGATTAATCCTTTGTCCATTGATTTGTTTGCAAATATTTTCTCCCATTCTGAGGGTTGTCTTTTCGTCTTGCTTGTAGTTTCCTTTGCTTTGCAAAGGCTTTTTAGTTTCATTAGGTCCCATTTGTTTATTTTTTTTTAATTTCCATTACTCTAGGAGGTGGATCAAAAAAGATCTTGCTGTGATTTATGTCAGAGTGTTGTTCCTGTGTTTTCCTCTAAGAGTTTTATAGTGTCCAGTCTTACATTTAGGTTTTGAATCCATTTTGAGTTTATTTTTGTGTATGGTGTTAGGAAGTGTTCTAATTTCATTCTTTTACATGTAGCTCTCCAGTTTTCCCAGCACCACTTATTGAAGAGACTGTTTTCTCCATTGTATATCCTTGCCTCCTTTGTCATAGATTAGTTGACCATAGGTGCGTGGGTTTATCTCTGGGCTTTTTATCCTGTTCCATTGATCTATATTTCTGTTTTTGAGCCAGTACCATATTGTCTTGATTACTGTAGCTTTGTAGTATAGTCTGAAGTCAAGGAGTCTGATTCCTCCAGCTCTGTTTTTTTCCCCTCAAGACTGCTTTGGCTATTCGGGGTCTTTTGTGTCTCCATACAAATTTTAAGATGATTTGTTCTAGTTCTGTAAAAAATGCCATTGGTAATTTGATAGGGATTCCATTGATTCTGGAGATTGCTTTGGGTAGTATAGTCATTTTCACAGTATTGATTCTTCCAATCCGAGAACATGGTATATCTCTCCATCTGTTTGTATCATCTTTAATTTCTTTCATCAGTGTCTTACAGTTTTCTGCATACAGGTCTTTTGTCTCCCTAGGTAGGTTTATTCCTAGGTATTTTATTCTTTTTGTTGCAATGGTAAATGGGAGTGTTTCCTTAATTTCTCTTTCAGATTTTTCATCATTAGTGTATAGGAATGCAAGAGATTTCTGTGCATTAATTTTGTATCCTGCAACTTTACCAAATTTATTGATTAGCTCTAGTAGTTTTCTGGTGGCATCTTTAGGATTCTCTATGTATAGTATCATGTCATCTGCAGACAGTGACAGTTTTACTTCTTCTTTTCCAATTTCTATTCCTTTTATTTCTTTTTCTTCTCTGATTGCCATGGCTAGGACTTCCAAAACTATGCTGAATAATAGTGGTGAGAGTGGACATCCTTGTCTTGTTATTGATCTTAGAGGAAATGCTTTCAGTTTTTCACCATTGAGAATGATGTTTGCTGTGGGTTTGTCGTATATGGCCTTTATTATGTTGAGGTAGGCTCCCTCTATGTCCACTTTCTGGAGAGTTTTTATCATAAATGGGTGTTGAATTTTGTCAAAAGCTTTTTCTGCATCTATTGAGATGATCATATGGTTTTTCTTCTTCAGTTTGTTAATATGGTGTATCACATTGATTGATTTGCGTATATTGAAGAATCCTTGCATCCCTGGGATAAATCCCACTTGATCATGGTGTATGATCCTTTTAATGTGTTGTTGGATTCTGTTTGCTGGTATTTTGTTGAGGATTTTTGCATCTATATTCATCAGTGATATTGGTCTGTAATTTTCTTTTTTTGTAGTAACTTTGTCTGGTTTTGGTATCAGGGTGATGGTGGCCTTATAGAATGAGTTTGGGAGTGTTCCTTCCTCTGCAATTTTTTGGAAGAGCTTGAGAAGGATGGGTGTTAGCTCTTCTCTAAATGTTTGATAGAATTCAGCTGTGAAGCCATCTGGTCCTGGACTTTTGTTTGTTGGAAGATTTTTAATCACAGTTTCAGTTTCATTACTTGTGATTGGTCTGTTGATATTTTTTTCCTTTTTTTTTTTTGTTTGTTTTTGATATTTTCTATTTCTTCCTGGTTCAGTCTTGGAAGGTTATACCTTTCTAAGAATTTGTCCATTTCTTCCAGGTTGTCCATTTTATTGGCATAGATTTGCTTGTAGTAGTCTGTTAGGATGCTTTGTATTTCTGCGGTGTCTGTTGTAACTTCTCCTTTTTCATTTCTAATTTTATTGATTTGAGTCCTCTCCCTCTTTTTCTTGATGAGTCTGGCTAATGGTTTATCAATTTTGTTTATCTTCTCAAAGAACCAGCTTTTAGTTTTATTCATCTTTGCTATTGTTTTCTTTGTTTCTATTTCATTTATTTCTGCTCTGATCTTTACGATTTCTTTCCTTCTGCTAACTTTGGGTTTTGTTTGTTATTCTTTCTCTAGTTCCTTTAGGTGTAAGGGTAGATTGTTTTTTTGAGATTTTTCTTGTTTCTTGAGGTAGGCTTGTATAGCTATAAACTTTCCTCTTAGAACTGCTTTTGCCGCATCCCATAGGTTTTGGATCATCGTGTTTTCATTGTCATTTGTCTCTAGGTATTTTTTGATTTCCTCTTTTGATTTCTCCAGTGATCTCTTGGTTATTTAGTAACATATTGTTTAGCCTCCATGTGTTTGTGTTTTTTTACGTTTTTTTCCCTGTAATTTATTTCTAATCTCATAGTGTTGTGGTCGGAAAAGATGCTTGATATGATTACAGTTTTCTTGAATTTACTAAAGCTTGATTTGTGACCCAAGATGTGATCTATCCTGGAGAATGTTCGTGTGCACTTGGGAAGAAAGTGTAATCTGCTGTTTTTGGATGGAACGTCCTATAAATATCAATTAAATCTATCTGGTCTATTGTGCCATTTAAAGCTTGTGTTTCCTTATTAATTTTCTGTTTGGATGATCTGTCCATTGGTGTAAGTGAGGTGTTAAAGTCCCCCACTATCATTGTGTTACTGTCGATTTCCTCTTTTATAGCTGTTAGCAGTTGCCTTATGTATTGAGGTAGTCCTATGTTGGGTGCATATATATTTATAATTGTTATATCTTCTTCTTGGATTGATCCCTTGATCATTATGTAGTATCCTTCCTTGTCTCTTGTAACATTCTTTATTTTAAATTCTATTTTATCTGATATGAATATTGCTACTCCAGCTTTCTTTTGATTACCATTGGCATGGAATATCTTTTTCCATCCCCTCACTTTCAGTCTGTATGTGTCCCTAGGTCTGAAGTGGGCCTCTTGTAGACAGCATATATATATATATGGGTCTTGTCTTTGTATCCATTCAGCGAGCCTGTGTCTTTTGGTTCGAGGATTTAATCCATTCACGTTTAAGGTAATTTTCGAAATGTATGTTCCTATGACCGTTTTCTTAATTGTTTGGGGTTTGTTTTTGTAGATCCTTTTCTTCTTTTGTGTTTCCCACTTAGAGAAGTTCCTTTAGCATTTGTTGTAGAGCTGGTTTGGTGGTGCTGAATTCTCTTAGCTTTTGCTTGTCTGTAAAGCTTTTGATTTCTCTGTCGAATCTGAATGAGATCCTTGCCGGGTAGAGTAATCTTGGTCATAGGTTCTTCCCTTTCATCACTTTAAATATATCATGCCACTCCCTTCTGGCTTGTAGAGTTTCTGCTGAGAAATCAGCTGTTAACCTTATGGGAGTTCCCTTGTATGTTATTTGTCGTTTTTCCCTTGTTGCTTTCAGTAATTTTTCTTTGTCTTTAATTTTTGTCAATTTGCTTACTATGTGTTTTGGCATGTTTCTCCTTGGGTTTATCCTGTCTGGGACTCTCTGAACTTCCTGGACTTGGGTGGCTATTTCCTTTCCCATGTTGGGGAAATTTTCAAGTATAATTTCTTCAAATATTTTCTCGGGTCCTTTCTCTCTCTCTCTTCCTTCTGGGACCCCTATATTGCGAACGTTATTGCCTTTAATGTTGTCCCAGAGGTCCCTTAGGTTGTCTTCATTTCTTTTCATTCTTTTATCTTTATTCTGTTCTGTGGCAGTGAATTCCACCATTCTGTCTTCCAGGTCACTTATCTGTTCTTCTGCCTCAGTTATTCTGCTATTGATTCCTTGTGGTGTATTTTTCATTTCAGTTATTGTATTGTTCATCTCTTTTTGTTTCTTGTTTAATTCTTCTAGATGTTTTTTCTTTAATTTTTCTAGGTCTTTGTTAAACATTTCTTGCATCTTCTCGATCTTTACCTCCATTCTTTTTCCGAGGTCCTGTATCATCTTCACTGTCATTATTCTGAATTCTTTTCCTGGAAGGTTGCCTATCTCCACTTCATTTAGTTGTTTTTCTGGGGTTTTATCTTGTTCCTTCATCCGGTACATAGCCCTCTGCCTTTTCATCTTGTCTGTCTTTCTGTGAATGTGGTTTTTGTTCCACAGGCTGCAGGATTGTAGTTCTTCTTGTTTCTGCTGTCTGCCCTCTCGAGATGGTGTTTTCTCAGGTGGGTCTAGTAGGAATCCTTTAGATAAAAAGGTGGGGGCTGGAACCTCATTCCTCTCAAGCCTTTGACTTTTCCCATGACGGATGTGGCCTGCTAGTGTCGGAGGGTCTCCTGCAGAGGCAGGGGGTGGTTGTGGCTCACCGTGAGGGCAAGGACGCTGGCAGCAGAAGTTCTGGGAAGTACTCCTTGCCGTGAGCCCTCCCAGAGTCTGCCCGAAAGATTATTTTCTAATAGTCCTACAATGGTAGACTAGGCCTCTGTTTTGGGATATAGTGAGAAGTGTTTAAGCAGGGGTCAAATGACCGTTTGGTGGTTCACTATGCAGATCAAACAATATAATGAATCTCCTTTAAAGTTTCTAGTCATAAAAGTTCTATCATAGAGCAGTCTTACCAGTTGCCTGGGAGAGAAATGCTAGTAATGAGGGAAGATATGTATCACAACTAACATGACTTCTTTTAAATTATTTATTTATCTGTTTGGGGAGACAGCTGTATATGATCAATTTAGAGGTGTTTGGACATTTGTAACTGTAGTTTATGAAATGAGCAATTTTTACTGCAGGATCCTTTCCTTTAGAATCACAGCACAGGTCCAATTCACTGTAGTTGTTATGGCATAATTATATATTGTGGGTGTCTAATTCCTTTTTGAGCCTAAGAGTAAAGATCATGTAATAACGTATATCCTGGCCATTGTAAAAAGCATTGCAGTTATTATAAAATCTATCTTTGATGTAGAACCACTAAAGTTTGGAGGCCCCATAACACTACCAAAGGAGTTTATCCTTTTTATTTTCAAAATGCTTGATCCTAAAGATGGCACAAGTTTCCATGCGTGATAGACATAATGGTGATCTTTTTGCTTTTGGTAGTTATGTATCATAGTTTTAAGACAACCCATGGAGTTTCAGAAATTGAGACTGTGTCTCCAGACTCAGGTGTTGAGTGATTAGATAAAGATAAGTAGCCACAGAAACTTGTTGAAGCATGATTGATAAACCTTGCATGTTCTGAAGAACTGATCTATTTAAATCAAGTTACTTTTACAGCTCTATTTGTTGTGTCTCTAAGTTGATTAGATAGTTTTATGGAGTTTCTTTTATTCTTTCCTAGGAGTTTTGCTGAGCAATTTTTGATGCCTGAATCAAGTGGCTGGTTTATACATTTTGGGGGTCTGTGTGAGCTTCTCATCTGTCTATTTAAATGGCAGTACTTTTATGTTTGAATATAGCTAGACTTGCTCTTAATATTTATGGTGCTAGAAGCAAGAGTGTAGATGGGAGCTCATATACTATATGGCTAAATACTTAAAAGTTATAAGTCAAGGTATTACTATAAATCAAGGTAATAAACTCTTAAATAACATTTCCTAACCTCTTACTTTGACAAATATACCTTCATAATAATCTGGAACCACCTTCAAATTTAGGGGCCTGCCCCCATCTCTTCCTACCCCTGGTTGCATCTCATAATATGTGTGTATAGATATCCCAGTTGGCACAAGCAAACCTTCCTCCACTCCCTGCATTCCCAAAGCTGCCCCTTGTCCACTCCTTGCACCTAAGGGTACCCACACCAGTGACAAAAGTGTGCCTTTGAGACAGACTCAGGGAAATAGCCTGTGCGGGCCGTGGAAGTGGAATGGTGATCTTGAGCTGGGAATTCTGAAGCCTCAGGTCCTTGGTTCATTGTCTGAAAGGTAAGGGGGGCCCTAAGTGGGCTGTCCCCTTGACCTTCAAAGATTTCTCACCAGTAGAGGAGAAGTATGGCTGAAAGAGGACCAGGGAAGGGCCTTCTAAAGCCTAGGGTTCAAGTTGGGCCCGCTGTCCTGGGCCTGAGGACAGTAGTGAATATGGGTAAAAACATGACCAATTTCCAGCTTTCAAGCTTCTGAGCTTTCCACTGAATAGTAAACTGACTAGTTGGGTTAGCTGAAGCAACTTTTGTCTTTTAACCTTGGAAATTATCTCTACATCATGGTCTGAGAGTTGAGTAAAAAATAGGTGATGATCAGGACAGGTTTGAATTCTCTCCTATTTTTTGGTTTATAAATGTGCAGGCATGAAATCCCTGCAGCTGTGAAATTGCCTATAAGAATAGTAGGTTGTGCTGAATAATCAAACGAATTGGTAGGTTGGCTCCCATAGGCAAAATCCTGAGGCTGTTTGGGAAAAAAATTCAAAATATAATTAGTAATAAATGAGTTGCAATAAGAATCAAATATAATACACTTATCTGGGGTAGCAAATTGCATTACAGGTTGTTTTAAAGAATGATGTGAAAATACTGAGTATAACAGCACAGATGCTGTTTTTCACAATAAAAATCCTCAAATGTGAAAGCTCTCCTTTTTTTTGCAAAGGTATTTGGAAGCAATAATGTTTGCATGTACAGTTGGGCTGATTACAGTAAGGTAAGTTTTGGTCCTATGGTTTTGTTTTGTTTTTTTTAAGGAAAGTGCAACTGGTCAAGCTTTAGAGTTTTCTTTGTCATTGAGTTCTGTTTCTTTCAGCTCCCAACACAGTCTTTATGAAGACTAATTCCCCATAGGATGCTTTAAAACGTTTTTGTGTATAACACATGGTTGAAGACAGTGTAGCATGATGGTTTAACGTGTTGAGGTGAGTTCGGAAATCACAGTCCTGGCCCTGCCACTTCCTGGCTACCTTTGTGACCTTGAGCAAATTACTTAATCTGTCTCCAAGTTTCATTTTTTTCATCTGTAAAGTGGGTTGGATAATAGCACCTGTGTTGTGTGGTGGCAATAAGGATTAAAAGGAAAAATACAAGTATAGAGCATAGCACTTAGTAAAACTATTGATAACAGTTAATTAACAGATTAACAAATGGAAACTATTAATCATCATTAGCTCACCTGTGCAAGGAAGGTCTAAGGGTTTATATAAAGGCAACATTTCATGGTAAAACAACCTTTCCATGAGAATTTATGAAAACTCCAAAGGGCTGTAAGGAAAATTCCATTGTGGATGATTGGCCTTCTCCTGAAATTTACATGTTAAGGTGAAGTAGGTCATGCTTTGAAGTGTTGGCAGTGCTCAGTCCTGGACAGATGTTGAGAGCTCAGTGGTTCCTGTGGCTGCTGTGTCCCTGTCTCCCGTCCTGGATGGCAGAGTGTAGTCCTCACCCATTCACAAGGAATCCTAAGTAGCCAGAGCCCTAGATGTATGTGTTTATTGCTTATCCACAAAGTGGTTTTGAAGAATATGATTTTTCCTCTTGGAATGTAAAACGGAAGAGGGCGAAAGAAAAACTAGAAGTTTCTTTTTCTAAGTGAACACAGTACACAGCCTCAGAAAATACAGGGAAAGAATGAGAAAGAAAATTATTTCTGTTTCTAAATGCACTATTCATCCCACTTCCCAAGTAACTTGTGGCTATCATTATTTTTAGTGATTTATGCTTAAATAGTCTCCTTTGGGAATAATCAAATACTGGCCTCAAACATAGACAAGGAAATTACAGGTCATAGCAGGCTCATACAATAGTGCCTAGAGTGAACTTGAGATTGGACGTGGAATGGGGCAGCACACTTCAACCATTCCTGTGTCCTCAGCTCTGCCCCAGAGCCGTCTCCAGTGGAGGCCAAATGGCTTACATGGTGCAGGAGTCTGACCCCTTTTCTGGAGTATTGCTACTTAGCTGGTTTCTAGCAGCCCCAATGAATGTACCTCCCCTGCTCCTTCCTCTTCTTTTTTTTTTTTTTTTTTTTTAAAGACAATTTTTTTTAAAGCAGATATTCATTTTAAATTATTTATTTATTTATTTATTGGCTGTGTTGGGTCTTCGTTTCTGTGCGAGGGCTTTCTCCAGTTGCGGCGAGCGGGGGCCACTCTTCATCGCGGTGCGCGGGCCTCTCACTATCGCGGCCTCTCCTATTGCGGAGCACAGGCTCCAGACGCGCAGGCTCAGTAGTTGTGGCTCACGGGCCCAGTTGCTCCGCGGCATGTGGGATCCTCCCAGACCAGGGCTGGAACCCGTGTCCCCTGCATCAGCAGGCAGACTCCCAACCACTGCGCCACCAGGGAAGCCCTCCTTCCTCTTCTTTAAGCCTTGGCTTTCTGCTCTGTAAGAAGGGAGGCAGGTTCCCAACTTGCCAAGGTGCTCGGAGGCCGAAAGAAGAGGCACCTGGCGTGGGACCACCCAGAGCATGCTAGCTTAGCTAACGCCTTCTCTCTTGCTTGTGGGAGGGGGGGGTCATTGCACTGGTCACCATGCCTCTCTTCTTGGAGACACTAGGGACAGAGCAACAAGTGTGATTCACAGAAGTTCCTGAGCAGGCACAATTTCAAATTTTCTGCCATTACTCATGCCCATACACATACTTTAAAGTTGTCAATTATGTTTTCTTTCTCATTGTTGGTGTTTGAAAAAGTCACCTAAGTTTCCATTTTTTTTCATCTTTCAAATGGGGAGAAAAATAGTGTCCTCTCACTAAGTGGCTGCGAGGATGGAATGTCACAGGTGAAAGGCTGTATGACTCCAGTAAATGCAGTCAGAGTAGCTAGAAGAGGAGGAAAGGAGCTGTGAAATCCTTTATTGAACTGGAGGTTTTAATTCTGAGCCTAAGTTAAGAAAAGCAGTGAGACCCATCCCAAAGTAGAAACCAAAAGTGTCATATTGAATATGGCATAAACACTGGTTTTCTTTCTTAATGAGTGTGGTAATGATTAGCGTTACATCCTTCCCGACCTAGCAAGAGTGAATGAACCTACAGACTGCCACATCTGAGAGGGGACAGGCTTAGAAGGCAGAGCAGTGGACCTTCGGTGATGAACCTGCTCACCATCCAACCCTGACCCCACCAGATCCCATAGGTCAGTGTAACCTTAGGATATTTGTGTCTTCAGTTTCCCGCTTCTTCTTCGCAGTGGACTCCTTACCATTCCCTTTGCTCAGTGGAAGAGCCTTAAATTCCACTCTGCATGGAGGCATGTGGAATCTGGAAGATTCAATCCCAGTGCTCTCTTCCCTGACAGGCCGAGTGTTAGGGGAAGGCACAGTTCCACTCATCCCTAGCCCCGTTTCTGAACCCAGCCTCGTACCTAGCAGACATTCAAGAGTCCCCACTGGAGGACTGTCACCCATGTGGCTGATGTCCTTGGGTGCACATCCCCAGCTCTTCAGAGACCATAGCTCTTGATCTGTCCACAGGAACCTCTTTCCCTCCGCAGCCTTAGACACAGCTAGGAGGCTGGGCACCGCCTTTCTTCACCTCCGCAGATGCCGCCCTTCTTTGCAGCAGGCAGGAGCTGACAGTGCTGCCACTTCGGCCTAAGGCGGGGCTGCCAAAATCCAGCTTGCTGCGCTTTACCCCTGGGGGCCCGATGGGCAGCCGCTGAGATCTGTGGAGGCTTCTGTGCCAGGAGAGGTTAAGAAAGACCCTCTGCTTCAGCTCCAGCTCCAGCCGCAGGAACTGGGCTTTACCTTGTGTGCTCGGGGCCCTGTCCTGACAAGGCAGCCGTGTTCTTAGGGAAATGCGCCGAGGCAGGAAGCCTTCTTCAGAGCAACAAGAAGGGAAGGATAAACAAGAGAAAAAACTCTTGTGAATCCTAAGTAACTAGTAACAGGTGAAGCCTTTTTAGGAGTGAAGGAGCTGGGGAATTTAGACACAAATGTACAGAAGCTGGAGCATTTTCTCCACTGGGGTTTAAGCCTGGGGAGGTGGCCAGAGTGAACTCCAAGACATTTCCCCGTTTTTTCAAGCACGGGGTGTGCTGGGAGGACGCTGGGCTCCCCGCCCACAGGAGAGCTGAGGAGACTTTTGTCTTGACCTCTCTGGCTGAGGCATGTGTCCCTCCCTCTCCCCCTCCCCCTCGGTCTTCTGAGTGTCTTTGTGGGCTTGGGATTTCTGGTGACTGAAGGGTCCATGCCTTCTGGTGCGACTGGGGGCCTTGCTGCAGCTCCCTGGGTCTGTAGGTGTCACCAGCAGGGGGTCGATGCTCAGCACTCCGTCCTTCATGCTGGTGTCACCTGTGGCGGTTCCTTGTGGTGACACTCTTACTATTGCTTTTGCCCATAGGGGTCTCAGGCAGTTCTGCGCCTCTAATGAAGCTGTCACCTTGTCCCCGGCCCTGAGATATGTTCCTTGGGGCTGCTGGTACTTCCTCACCTGCTGGCTGCCTGCAGTTAATACTTCTTTCCCTGGACTGCTGAGATGGCTGCGTTCTTCTCTGCCTGTGAGGCTGGGAGTCACTGGTACTTAAACACTCCAGAGCTGTAGAGGGTGTTTTGGAAACCTCAGCATCCATTCTCCTCTCCTTACGGAAAGCACACAGGCTAGCCTTGCCCCTTGTCCTCTGGCTGGGGTCGCCCTCACTGATGACCACAGAGGTGGGCGTGACTGATGGAAACCAAGCAGCTTGTGTATGTCCACAGTGATTGGTTACCCACTCAGAGCCAGTGAAGTAGATGAGGTTCTTTTCTGGGGCTTCTGGAAAATGCTTTCTTTTGCAGAAGCTTTTGGAAGAGAATCTCACAGCCTGTGGATGGTGTGGTGTGAGGACATGGGGTTTGTAACTGTGGTGGCAGTTTTATTTTATGAGGAACCTACACATGTACAGGACTGGTCACTGGTTGGAACAAGTAGCTCACCTAATGGGAGGCAGATTTGCGACGATGTCACCTGAGCTGCTGGATTAAGACTTCTTATTTAAATGAGCCACTGAGCGCCCTGCCCCCATCCTTTGCTTGAAAGCCAGTTTTATTGTTTCTTGGAAAGTAATAAGCTGACATGAAGACTCTTTCCATTCAGAATTTGTTGAGGAATTTGCAACAGGGTCTCTTCCAAGTCCTTATCTTGGCTGGGTGTCGGCACCCATGGGGCCCGGTACCTTCGCTCTCTTCAGCTGTGGTGGGCGGGTTCACAGCATAGCTCTCATCTCCTGCCAAGGAGGGCCAGGGCCAGAGAAGGGTGTCTGTGATCCCCGGGGAAAGCCTAAGGTGGGACCCAGAAGCCCACACAACCAGAGAGAAACAGCAGGTTGGAAGAGATCAGTGAGAGGTCTTCACTGGTAGTAGGGAGTGGCTTTGCTCATAGCGGAGTGGCCCCAATCCCACTGAAGATCCCAGCATGGATTGTTACAAATTATAATGTCATTATAAATTTGTCCAAACCCAGAAAATGTACACCAAGAATGAACACTAAGGTAAACTACAGATGGATGATAGTGATGTATCGGTGTAGGTTTATCAGTTATAGTGAATGTGCCATTCTGATGGGGGATATTGTTAATGGAGGAGGCTCTGCATGTGTCGGGGCAGGGGATATGTGGGAAATCTCTGTACCCTCTGCTTAATATTGCTGTAAACTTAAAACTGCTGTATGGGACTTCCCTGGTGGCACAGTGGTTAAGAATCCGCCTGCCAATGCAGGGGACACGGCTTCAAGCCCTGGTCCAGGAAGATCCCACATGCCGCGGAGCAACTAAGCCCGTGTGCCACAGCTACTGAGCCCACGTGCCACAACTACTGAAGCCCGTACGCCTAGAGCCTGTGCTCCACAACAAGAGAAGCCACCGCGATGAGAAGCCTGCGCACCGCAACAAAGAGTAGCCCCCGCTGGCTGCAGCTAGAGAAAGCCTGTGTGCAGCAACGAAGACCCAATGCAGCCAAAAATAAATAAACAAATAAATTAATTTTAAAAAAAAACTGCTCTAAAAAATAGTCTATTAAAAAAAAAAAAGTTCCCAGCATGGAGATACAGGTCCTTGGTTATCGTAGACTTTGGGAATGGGATGGGGGTGAGGGTGGGTGGAAGTCCAAATTCTGTCATGCTTGGGGAGTCTAGGGTGTTATAGATGTAACTTCTCCCCAAGTGATCTCTGCTTATTTTGCTTATTTTATAAAGCTCTTGCCTCTATCCTGAAAAGAGTCCTTCAAAGCCATCTATGGTTGGATAGATCATCTTGTACGCGGCAGCTATACGCCAGCCAGAGCTAACCACAGGGCCAGGGCCATGTGCAGAAACACTGTCTTTATGATGCATATGGGCTTTTGAGCTTGTGGCTTTGGGCTTGTGGTTGTGGACTGAGAAGATTGCTTCCTGGGTTTACAGGGAAGGTAGGGGAAATGACCCTCTTGCCACCACTTATGCAACGATGGCTTCCTGGTGTGAGCACTTGGGGATGGATGTGAGTGAAAGACAAGACTTCAGGGGTTTGCAGAGAGGTGTTTGGGTAGGCAGGGTGGAATAGTACATCCTAGTACACAGGGCTAATCCCTATCTGGTATTCTCTCGTTAGAATTCCAAAAGGGCACCAGATGGAAATGATAAAGGTATTTGTCTCCATCCGAAGGAACTCTCAGCCTTACACGGACAACAAGATCTGTAATAAGCGGGATAAGTGATAATAGATGAAGTTCACACTGGCACAAGTTTTCTTAAAAAAATTTTAAAACAGAATTCTGAATTACTGCTGGTAGCCAGTCTTCTTTCAAATGTAGTATCTGAGACATGAAATTTATCAAGAGAAAATTTACGTGCTGGAGATGCTGGAAGCCCACGATTTTTCTCAAATTCCACTTGGTAAGCATGAACCCTCTACATTCAGGACCAGAGAGAATCAGCCATATTTGAGGAGGGTGGCGGCTGAGCGCTTTTCCAGTTCAGGACACTAAGCTGGAGAATCACCGCTAGTGAGCTTCAGAGCAGGTCGTCTCTATACCCAGTGAGACAATTCCATAGAGTGATACCTCTTTGAAGGCATTTGGCCATGCTGGGAAGGAAAAGGCAGGTCCCTGGAATGAAGGAAAGGGTTAATGACCATGATATTTGCAACCAAGAGTCAGGGCACATAGTCTGTGGGAGTGGGGTGAGTGTGGGCAGGCAGAATCACTGGCGTTCTAATGCTCCTGCTGGACCTCTGTCAGTGGGCTCTGTTGGGTAGATGTGAGTCAGGAGGAGCAGCTAAGCCAGACAGCTAAGAGCCAGCCCGAAGCTGGAAGGGAGGAGTTCAGTCCTGGTGAGGACGTTCACAGGGCCGAGGGTGTCAGAGCTCTAGAAGCAGTGAGGGTGAGCTGGGGGCTCTCTGGGAGTCCTGGCAGCAGCTTCTACCACTTCGGATGCTTGAGAGGTGGAAGGAGGCCAGAGGAGGCTGTTGGGTGTTTCCTTTTCCTTATGAAATTATAGAAATGTCATCTTTCAATCAGCCATTGAGGAAGCCCCCTTTAAGAGAGCGACAAGTGAGCCAAATTAGGGGATAGGAGGGAGGGAAGAGCTGCTGAGGTGAAGTGACCACTGAGAGTCACATTCTGCTCTTTTGGCAGCGCGTAGGGCCTGGGAAAATAGCATTTTCGTTTGTGCGTGTGCGTGTGTGCGTGTGCGTGTGTGCACGCACGCTCTGTTCTTTACAGCGGTGCTCTTGATAGGCAGTGTAATATTAAAGCCAAGACTGTGCTTGTCATTTCTGGAACTGAAACATAAGGAGCCAGAAGCCTCCCTGCAAGATAAGAGCTGTGTGACTTTGTGTGGACTACTTAACTTCTCTGAGCCTCAGTCTGCACCTCCTTTGCAAGCTTATGGAAGGACTCAATGCGATGGTACCTGGTCCTTCCCTTCTTTAGGGAGGGTAGTGGTGCCGGAGGACAGCACACTGAGCTGCAAATTCACTTGAGATCTTTGCATTTCATTTGGATTTAGCTGGGGTGCTGGTGTCCCCTCCTCCTGCAGCCAGTGTCTTGAGTCACCACCCACGGTGGAGGAGAGAGGGCGGGGTCCAGCCTGGGTCCAGCTCTCTTGGACACAGCCGGGAGGTGCTGACCACAAGTCTGCGGCCCCAAAGAAGTGCTACAAGGAGGGTGTTTCTTTCCCCATTGGCACTGCGTCCAGGTTCTCAACAGTTGGACACAAACAAACTGTTCTGGTGGCTGTTTCTTGTTCCCCTTTGCCTCCTGCTTGCTGCTCGCCACCCTCGCTGGTCCGCAGGGCTGACGTGTGGGGAGGACACTGCATGCCATTGTTTGCTGTCTGTGCAAGGAGGCTGTCTGGCAGCGGCCGGAGACCACACTCTGGCTGTTGAGGCCCAGGCCCCACGGGGGCCTGGGCGCCCTGGGATTACGTACGAGCTTCTGTCTTCAGAGGACCGTGTCCTGGGCCACTGGTCCTGTGTTTGAGTGCTGGTTCCTCTCTTGAAAAGAGAGTCTGTTCCTCTTTGAAACAGATGGGTATGTAGCCAGCGGGCGCCAACAAAGGTTGTAGGAACCAATGTGCATTGAGAGTGTGGGAGACAGGTCCTGGCCAGCCCCGAAGAGGTGGAGCTGAGTTCCACGACTGCCTCTCGAGCCCCAGCTGGCCTGCTTAGAGAACTTGCGTGGAAGAGGGGGACCCTGGGGCTGGACCAGAGCGGGTACTTTTGGTTTCAGGAAACCTCAGGGGCTTGTAGGGTCTGTAATGGAGGGAAAGTCCAGATCAGAAGTGATTCACAAGTCATATAAATGAATCAAATAACAGCACTTGAGAATCTTGCCTGTGTTGTCTTTTGTCATTCCCCCAACAGCAGGAAGGGCGTAGAGGTTTAGAAAGGTTAGGACATTTGTCACACAGTGAGAGAGCTGAGAATCCTGATCTCAAGTCCAGCCACCTCTGTCCCGAAGCAGTGTGTGTGTGTGTGTGTGTGTGTGTGTGTGAGAGAGAGAGAGAGAGAGAGAGAGAGAGAGAGAGAGAGAGAGAGAGACTGCCCACCCACCCATCATCCCCGTGGGCCAGGCACATGCTTTTTCTTTCTATTATTCTCAGGAACAGGCACCCAGTGCAGAAGTGGGCCCCATAATGGCTGCTGACTAAGTGCTTAATGGAGATGTTGCTGCTGATAAACCACAGTTGAAAAGGGAAAGAGGCAAGCAAGCTGGCCAACATCAAAGCCCATTTCTGTTTATAGATAAGAGTAGGTTTCATTCTGTGGGCTCCAGAGCCCCTGTCCCTCAATCATCAGAGAGGGTGAGGTTAAAATGGAAGCTGTGTTGCTTTCTTGCAGTAGCTGGAAAACAGGCCTGCCAGGGCCAGGAAGCTGCCCTCCCTTCCTTCCCAGACAAACCAGGCCACTGCCCTCATCTGCAGTGCAGGTCTCTGGGGAAGAGAGAGGGCTCCCAGCTGCCTCTGGAGTAAACAATGCTTTTCCCACCCCAGCGGTTTCCACTTGGTTTTTGTTCTTCAGAACTTTTCTTTTCTGCTTAAACACAACATTTAAAATAATTCAGAAAATATGGATAATAAATAGAGGAATCTGGAGAAGAAAAGAGGTCTCAGAAATGTAACGGACCCAAGCTGCAGAAATGTAGACCACACTGTGTGGCTGTGTGTGCAGTGACCATCCTCCTTAATTAAAACTTAGCATGGATGTGATGTCACGTCTGTGGTGACAGGTGTTCCCAGTGAAAAATTTAGCTAAATGTAACCAAGTAATAAGTCGTTTCAATGATTGGGTGATGATTGGACTAAATTGTAATCTAGGCTGAAGCATAGGGATTTGACAGTTTTAGTGAGTGTTTGTGTTAGGGATACGTGTATGCTTGTTCTTCAGAACATAGGCGGAGCCAAAGGAGAAATGTGTGTTTTCAGCACTGGGGTGCATAAGAGAGCAGGTGCTGGCCATACCAACACATGTAAGTTGCTGCCTGCCTTCAAGGGTGATGAATTCTCTTCTGTTACTTCACTGGCTCAGTGGAAAGATGGAAGGCTGCAAGTTGGGATCATAAGCATGACATAAACCTAATCCTTTTAAGTTAGTTCTTACAGCACTTCAGTTTTGATTTGGCCCTGACCGAAGTCCTTTTCGCTTTTCAGAGGATGGAGAGTTCTTAGGAGCCCAGGCCAGGCCTCTGTTGAGGCTGAGTGACCTGGGGACTGCTGTGTCCTTCCTTTGTTGGGAGCCACCATCAGGCTGATGCCAGTGTCTCACGAGCCATCCTCCCAGGCACTGGCTATGCACCTGCGTGGTTTTCTATTACCCCGGTACCACTGCAACCATGGTCCCACCTGGGGCTGGATGGGGGTCACACGGCCTACCTTGCCATCACCCTCTCTCATTCTAGTGCCCGTGGGACCACATTCCCACTAGGCCCTCTAGAAAGCCCCATAGGGTTTTGGAAAAGCATTCTAGCAGCGGTCCAGTTTTCAGGGCACTTGAACCAGGCTTCTTGTCAGTCGTTAGCCCCTGGGAACCTCTTTTGTCTGCATATTTATTTTCCAGGGGGATTTCAGGATTGGTTCAACAGTGTAACTCACCCCGCCCTTTTTTGGTGTTCCTAGTGGCTTACAAACTCTAAAGTAATGGAAAGCATTTGTTGGCTTACAGAAAGCATTTGTTGGCTTATTTGGGGCATTTTCACATTGGGCCCCTAATCACGGATATCAGGAAGATGGCCCTTTGTGACCTTTTTCTCTCCTGGTGCTGCTATGGATCGTGCAAGAAAGAGGATAAGTTTAGTTTGTACACGCAAGCCAGATGCAAGATTCCCAGAGTGGGAGGGCATTTACACACTAGATGCGGCTATTCATTTACCACAGCTTTTTTTTTTTTTTTTTTAATTTTATTCATTTATTTATTTATTTATGGCTGTGTTGGGTCTTTGTTTCTGTGCAAGGGCTTTCTCTAGTTGCAGCAAGCGGGGGCCACTCTTCATTGCGGTGCGCGGGCCTCTCACTATCGCGGCCTCTCTTGTTGCGGAGCACAGGCTCCAGATGCGCAGGCTCAGTAATTGTGGCTCACGGGCCCAGTTGCTCCGCGGCATGTGGGATCCTCCCAGACCAGGGCTCGAACCCGTGTCCCCTGCATTGGCAGGCGGATTCTCAACCACTGCGCCACCAGGGAAGCCCCCTACCACAGCTTTTGTGCAAATCTCTGTTGCCAGGGAAAGGGGTACCAAGATGAATAAGACCTGGCTCTTCCTCTCGAGATGCTCATGGTTTAGCGGCAGAGACAGTTGGACACAGGTCACCACAGTGTTAATAAAGTGAAAGTAGGGGACCGAGAACTGCGGGGCCCCTCCCTGTTCCATATTGAATATGTCCTCTCTGAGCAGCATGGCTGGAGGCCTGCTGGCTTGGAATATTTTTTGTTCCCCTGTCTGATGAAGGGTTCCCGTCTTTGGTGGAGAGCAGCCTATGTGAAGTTTATGCACCCAGCACAACTAAAGAGAAAACACTAGCTGCCAGATAAGCAGAACCTCACGCCAGGCTCTCCATGGACACACGCAAGCCAGGAGACTCTTGTTGCTTCAGGCCAGCCGTTAATGTTCTTGGAATAGAAGGTACTTCAGGGCAGGGATAGGTTGAAATAATTCTTCTATTATCTAGAAATTAACAAATTTTGCTTTTGAAGAAAGCAGGGATAAATATGGTGGTCAACAAGAAGGGGTATAAATTGCCGGCATTTGGGGCTTTTCTGTTCTTGTTTACAGAGAGAGACTGCCCTGGACTTAATTCTCAACTTGTTGATATGTTGGACCCTGTTTTAATCATTTTGCCAGATTTAAACATTTTTCTTCTTTTGTGAACAGTGTATTTACTCCATCTCTCACAATTATTGTATTCTGTGCGTGAGTGCCGGCCTCTTCAGAACTGTCTACTTCATCATCCTTGTGCCTTCTAGAAATGAGATCTTGATGCTCCCCAAATGAATTATGAAAAGCTTTTCATAGTAATATAATTGATCCACTGTTGGCCACACTTATGAAAAAAAATCAGTGTAACGTGTTAATATTTCATGAGTGCCCACGTTGCCAGCTCCTTGCAATGGGACCAAACTATAAAGAATGAGAATTGTTTCACAATAGCCCAGCGCATGGACACAGTGCCAGGAAAGAGAGTTTGGGGTCGACTTGAAAGTTTGAAGTGCAACAGGGCCATTGAAAAACAATCCTCTGACTCATGTCAGATTGTTATAATTATTTAATGCCCACAATGCAGCCTTGTCCCCACGGATTTATACTGGAGAGGTTTCTTACTCACACATGTGGTTATTAGCTGCAAAGAAAGCGACGTTTGTTTACAGTGATATGGGGTATATCTGCATGGCAAAGAAAACACTGCAGATTCTGTCTCCTTACGAAGGAGGCAGGAATTTGGCAGGAAACCTGTAGGAAATTGGGAGACATGTTCTCATTACTTTTCATGTATGTGGGCGGTCGCAGCTAATAACCATTAAACACCTTTTATTTTTAACCTTTGTCTTAAACTCTTGAGAGAATGAAAGTGCGTGCGTACTTTTCATCATATGATATTTTACAGCGGATGTGCTCCAGATTGTAACTAGAGTTATAATTGTTCTGCCTCCATCAGATGTGGGGTCACCAGCATTGTCTGTGGACCCACTGTTAACGTATGTGAAAAGTGTGGATGTGTTTTGAACAGTTCTCACATGGCCAGACCTCATTAAGCTCTTTCAAAGGGCATACCTTTTTTTTTTTTTTTTTTTTTTTTTTTGAGTCGAGAAAAGTTGAGGAAGTAGTGCTTTGGGGCCTCTCTGGGGACAAGTCGGTCTGGAGATCAGTGCTGGTGCTAATGACCCAGAGTCAGGGTGTCCGGCTCCTTGGGAGATGAAAGCCCTTTGAGTCCGGGAGGGTCAGTCAAGTCCAGCTCCTCAGAACTGCCCTTCTGTCCGTGCCTTCCTTGGCCCTCCCTTCTCCCCTCACACGGAACTCTCATAATTGCCTTTGCTGTCAAAGGAGATTCAATGTCAGTGGGTTTCTCAAGCTTAGGGGACGACAGGGAGACATTGAAGCAGAGCAGTGTGAAATTGTCCTGAGGCACTTACAAGCTGGGGTGTGCAGATGCAATTTATAATTGCACCGGAAATACTTGTAACCTTTACTACGCTTAGTGGTGGAGATGAGAAAATCTCTGTGAGTCAGCTTAAGACTGACTTGGGACCCCTATGAAGCAACTGAATCTTATTAGGTTTTGTGAGAGAAGTACAAACAGAAAGCAGACACAGAAAATAGGCTAGAGTAACAGTAAATACATTTTGAACCTCAAATTAGGGCTCATGGTATGTTCAAGGTTTTTTTTTAACAATGCTTCTGGTTCAACAGAAAGTCCTGGAGATCTGTAGGAATTTGAGGCACTTTTGGTGGTTTATGGAGACCAAAGAACCTAAATTTTGGAATTCGGATTGTCCTGGGAAATCTGGAATGTATGTCGACTTGAAATACAAACGGAGGGGTGTTAAGAGT
Source organism: Balaenoptera acutorostrata (assembly GCF_949987535.1). Classification (NCBI taxonomy): domain Eukaryota; kingdom Metazoa; phylum Chordata; class Mammalia; order Artiodactyla; family Balaenopteridae; genus Balaenoptera; species Balaenoptera acutorostrata. Next base: position 44,547,137 of record NC_080072.1, on the reverse strand, counting down.
GATGCAAATGATGACCCAGTCAAGAGAAAGGTTTGCAACTCAGCATCTTCCACTCCTACTGGTGACAAAGGCTTCGTGACTACATTGTTATCACTGCTTTTTCAGAGGGGATTTTTTTTTTAATTAAAAAAAAACTGTCACCTATGTCAGTTCACTTTATTTTATTTTATTTTTTTTTAATTAATTGATTTTATTTTTTTATTTTTGGCTGTGTTGGGGCTTCGTTTCTGTGCGAGGGCTTTCTCTAGTTGCATCAAGGGGGGGCCACTCTTCATCGCGATGCGCGAGCCTCTCACCTCTCACTATCGCGGCCTCTCTTGTTGCGGAGCACAGGCTCCAAACGCGCAGGCTCAGTAATTGTGGCTCACGGGCCTAGTTGCTCTGCGGCATGTGGGACCTTCCCAGACCAGGACTCGAACCCGTGTCCCCTGCATTGGCAGGCAGATTCTCAACCACTGCGCCACCAGGGAAGCCCAGTTCACTTTATAATGCTTCATTTTAAAGGTATATCTATGTCATATGCACTTTTATGTGCGTATATTATATTTCACAGTAGAAAAAAAATATTTAAGAGGCAATCTTATTTTATAATATATTGGCCCAGTTTTACACCATTTGAAATGATGGGTTAAAACCATGTTGTTATTGTTTCACGTACAACTAAATGGCTTACTGATTTTCATGTGATAAACATACACTCAAAACCTTTATTTTCGTACTCTGATCGTGAGCTCCTTGAGAATAGGGTCATACTTCCTGGAGTTGGAGGTGGAGGCGCTGAGTGAGCAAAGTGGCCAAGTGGGCAGGGACCTGGAGTTGGGGCTCAAGGCTGTGGGGGGAGGGGAGGAGGTAGAAGGCGAAGGGGGTGGAGTGTCAGGTCTTGGAGTATAAACTTCTCCATCAGTGCAGAGCCAGCTGGCAAAGGTGCTAAGTGGGAAAGTATGTTGAGGGGTGTGACATGATTCGATTTGAATGAAATATGCTCAGGGCTCTTGCTTTACAGAAATTTTCTGCAACCCACAGGACACTGCTTTACTGGGGACTGGAGAGTGGCTTCATCCTTAAGGCAGCACCGAGGCTGTGTATCCTGAGAGCCATAGGCACCCCTGCCCCCTCACACCCACGGGGGCATTTAAAGCCTTCGCCTCTAACAGCACTTTGTCTCCTGAGAAGAAAGGCACAGTTGTTTTTCCTTTCTTCCTCTCCTCCCGCCCCCAGAGCGTTCTGCTTCTCACCCAAAACCATGATCTCAGACCTTAGGAGTTACAAGTCAGACATGTCATGGAGCTTCTGAGATCAGTTGTCTACATTGGTGATGAAATCGAAACACCCTAAAAGAAGTCTTTGGAGTAGGAACTTGCCAGGGTCATTAGACATGCTCGGGTTGCGAGAGAAAATGCAATTACTTGAAGTAAAAGTGGGATACAAAGTAGTGCCTATTCTACAATCATGGCTACTGTTTCAGAGGACGAGGACCAGAAGGGAACCCAGACAAATGAAAACCGTTGGCTTGGAAGGGCTGTGGGATTGTAAGTGCTGGTTTTCCAAATGAAGTTCATTATTATAATGATTTTGTTGGGCTATTGATGTACATTAATTTAAAGAAATCAAATGCAAACAATTATAAGATGGCAAGATTAAGTCTGAAAGTCCAGCTGGGAACCCAGGAAGGTATGTTGTATGTCAGTCTCTCCAAGGCTGATAGCAGAAAGGGCTTGGAGGTAAGGGAAGTGTTTGCAGCCGCTGGGGAGCTTTGTACCTCTCTGCATGCTTTGTTCAGTCTTTGTCTTGGTCTCCCCACTAGCCCATCTGCCCTTAACACGGGGAAGTGAACCCCTGTTGCTGTCCAGGGCTTCCGGAAGCAGAGCCCTTGTTCTCCAGTTTGTTGTTATCCAAAGCCAGGGTCTCTGTGGGATGATTTTCTTCAAGGCCCTGGCATGATGAGCCAAACGCTCAGTGCTTTTGTAGCAAGTGGTGCTTTCAGATCAGTGATTTGCCATTCCTTACGTGAAAACGAGTCCAGATTTGTGAGTTCTGTCCCCAGTTCCAAGCACTTTCGTGCCCTGTAACCCTGGTCTAGTCCCCAAAACTTTTTGAGCCTTGATTTTTTAAAAAAAAGAAAAAAAGCTTAATTGGACCCCATGAAATGACACATGTGAACGTATTTAGAAATTGTTAAAGCTGTATGCACCCATGAGAGGATATTTTTATTCATATTTGCATCATAACGTAATGTGGACACCGAGGAAAGTTAACCTCTGTCAGGGTTTAGTTTCTTCTAAACTAAAATGGGAACATAACTGAGGCCTTCCTTGGGAGTTCCCTCAGCATGCAAATGGAAATTTAGGACCTCATCTACACAGCTCTGGGGTAGTTAGAATATCTTTGGAATGGAAGTAGGTTGCCTCCTGTCTTGCGGGGCATCTGCATGGGGTATACTGGTAGTACTGGGTTTAGAATAGTCAACTGTGCCCTACGGCAGGGTGGCCTCTGAATGGGTGGGTAGGCTGCATCTCATTTCATTCATAGCTTACCTCTGTGGATTCCATTTGGCCATGTGGGTTGGCATTGTAGTTATGAGTGAATTATTTTTCTGTGGTGTGTCAGAAATGTTTCAGGAAGACTGGAAGTAAGTAAACAGCCTGGGAATCCCAGCAGATGAGCTGGGTAGCGTTGATACCGTAAATCTCTAGTCAGGGCCATGTTAGACTCACGTAACAGGAAATCCCTGTTTCGTGTGGGAGAGGAGGTGGCACAGTGCCAGGGAGACCGCTCAGCTCTGATCTGCCACGCACAGGTGGTGAGATGTCCACCCAGTCGGCTCCCCTCTTTGAGTTCAGGTTTTTCATCCAATAAGTGTAATTACAAAATAGGAAGATCAAAAGAGATAAGATAAAATGTTAGCAATTACTTCTATGATAGGGAAAATACTTTTGGGCCTAAGAATCTTAATGTTTTCATATGTGTGCTGTCTTAGTCTGTTTGGGCTGCTATAACAACACTCCATAGACTGGGTGGCTTATCTACAACAAAAAGTTACTTCTCACAGTTCTGGAGGCTAGACGTCCAAGATCAAGGCACTGGCAGATTCACTATCCAGTGAGGAGGGCCAGCTTGCTGGCTCATAGAAGGCTATCTTCTCACTGTGTCCTCACATTGCAGAAGAGGAGCATTCAGGTCTCTTTAGCCCTTTTTAAGGGTATTAATCTCATTCATGAGGGCTCCACCCTTATGACCTAATCACCTAGAGGCCCCACCTGCAAATACCACCACACTGAGGATTAGGGTTCAACATAGGAATTGGTGGGTGCACAGACATTTAATTGTAGCATGTACAGTGAGGAAACAATATACATAAATTCTCTCATAATAACAACATTTTTATAACTCTTACTTTATATAGATAACGTGTTTTAATCCTCATAACTACCTTATAAGATAGGTGTTGTCATGTTCCCTGTTTAGTAGGACAGTGGACGTCAAATCCGAAGTTCGTAAGTGGAAAAGCTGGGATTTGAACCCAGGCAGTCTGGCTCCGGAGTCCCTCCTCTCAACCACTGTTCCAGTCTGTTTCAAGTTAATAAGCCCCACATATGCTGGGTTTGATATTCTCCACTTGATAGATTCTCATTCGTTTGGCAACATGCAAAATTTGTATGCCACCGCAAGGGAAACTAGAGCCCCAAGTTAAAGAGTTCTGTGTTGAGTGGAATCTCTTAGTGTGTGGTGATGGCTTTCCTCTGGGCAGCGCCCAAGTTACAAGCCCAGCCTCATGGAGACTGGCTATTTACGTACAGCCTTGTAGATCTCATGCTCTCTGGGGCTTGAGGAACTTGCCTTTGTGTACTGGGGGTATCACAGACCACAGTTCATTCTGCTTTGTCTTGACCTAGGTGCTTTTCTAGGCAATATGTAGGTTCTGTCCCTGGCTTTTCCAGTACACACACACACACACACACACACACACACCCCTTTCTTGCTGATTACAGCAAATCACACACACACACACACACACACACACACACACACACACCCTTTCTTGCTGATTACAGCAAATGATCCAGAACCCTAAACTCCCAGCCCTTCTGGAGGGTCATGACTTAAAGACCTCACATATGGTCAGTTGAAGCTTCTTGAAAAAGTGAAAAATGGCTTTATAGAAAATGCCCAGATCTGTTTTCATGTATTTTTAGACTATTGATCAACCTGTGTGGAACCTGTAGCCAGATACTGATCGACTGAGCATTGGTAAAGCGTTGCAGTGCGACCCCCGAGTAAGCACCCCTCCCCTTTACGCCCTCGCTCACTCTGTCCTCTTCCTTCCTTCTTTGCTCTTCCTCCTCCTCTCCCTCCTTCTCTTCTCCTTAACTGCTCTGCCTCACCTGTAGGGAAATGAGAGGTCTCATTTCTCACACACGGGTCCTCTGTCGATGAAAATATAGAGAAAAATTGTTTTCACAAGTGTAGAACATTTATTGAAATAATTATTTTGAAGGAACCATTACATCCAGGGTGCACATGCCACCTTGTGGAATGGGGTGCAGCGGAGCTTTGCTGAAGGAACTTCCGTTTCAGGAGTACCCTCATTCTGATATCAGTGTGGTTGCACAGATAAAATTAGCATCTCTATTAGTAACACCCAACCCCAAGAACCATGCAATTATCTGATGATTTTATTTAATGACTGTGCTCTTTTCAGAGCTTATTGGGGGTAATCTTCAGAGCATGTCCTGATTACATGTTGTGCAGACTATATAACAAGTGAACTAAAAAAGCAATTCAGACCCCAGTTCCAGTTTAATTTGTAGTTTTTACATTTCAAGACAACATTCTTAGTAGGTTATTGTCCAGCATTTTTGTGTGTGTGTGTGTGTGTGTGGCATATGTGAGATTCTACATGTTTAACAGTTTCCATCCTCCACTCCCCACACATCTCGTCTTTGGTCGCGACAATGAAGAAGAGAGAACAGCTGTCCTGGTTTTCCTTCACCTTGCTCATTAGGCCATCTCTCTGAGCACTTTAGGAAATGTTTAATGACTAATAAGACCTTGCAGGACATGCATGTGGGCCCTTGGGGTCTTCTCTAAATGGAAGGCTAAATTGCAGCTGTGTGATCTTGGGCAAGTTACTTGGCTTCTGAGCTCTGATAACCTTTGCCTGTAAAATGTTCCCACTTTATAGTTGAGGCCTGCTTCACACGGTTGTGCCGAGGCTTAAAGGAGGTAGTTCTGTACAAAGGCCCTGCCTCGTCTGTGGAAGGCCTTTGAAAGTCATTTCCCAGGGGCGGGTCAGGGCAGGTGCCAAGGCTTCCCAGACTGCAGGTGGGAGAGGAGACCCTGGCCTCTTCACCTTTCCAGACAGAGAGCGGGGAGAGTAGGTGCTTCCTTGACATGGGTAATTTCTTCTTCCTCCACACCATTCTGATGGGAGATCAAGCTATGTGTGGGGAAAGCTGGGGAGGCAGGGACCTGCCTCATTGTGTAATGTGCTAGTGCTATGTGACAAAGCTCCAGCTATGATGGGGTATTTCCAGTATCACATTTTCTTGTCCAGAGAACCATTACCAGAGGAAAGAAGGAAACGTGTGTGGTACCTTTTATATACCAGGCACAGAGCCTACAAAGGTGAGAGGGACAGTTGTTGGGGGGTAGGGGGGACAGAGGGTGTGAGAGCTGGGGGTGGGAACTAAAGAGTTAACATGCAGAAACTGTGGTGAATGTGTATGGGCTTCCCTGGTGGCGCAGTGGTTAAGAATCCTCCTGCCAGTGCAGGGGACACGGGTTCGAGCCCTGGCCCGGGAAGATCCCACATGCCGCGGAGCAACTAAGCCCGTGCGCCACAACTACTGAGCCTGAGCTCTAGAGCTCGCGAGCCACAACTACTGAAGCCCGCGCACCTAGAGCCGTGCTCTGCAACAAGAGAAGCCACCACAATGAGAAGCCTGCGCACAGCAACGGAGAGTAGCCCCCGCTCACCGCAACTAGAGAAAGCCCACCCGCAGCAACAAAGACCCAACATGGCCATAAATAAATAAACAAACAAATATATTTTTTTAAAAAAGAAAGAAAATGTGATGAATGTGTAAATGGAGGTAAGCAAAGGGCACCCTAAGTGTTGCCAGTTTCCCTTCAGCAGATGGGGGTCCACCTGCCTCAGCCCAAATGAATTCTTGTCCTTGGAGAAACTAAGTGATTTTGGCTTTTCACCACTCTTGAGATACTGGAAAATGAGAACTACTGTAAAATTAGAGAAATGAGCTTTAGTTCTACCCAGAGAGGTTTTTTTCTCTCTCTGGCTAGATTTTAAAACCTCGTAACAGGTCTTTTATTTTTTAATTTATTTTCTGTGAAATCCCTACTTGTAACGTCTAGTCTGTTTACTATGTCCATTCGTCCTTCCCTATCAGATTTATCTCAGTGTGTGACAGAATATGTACGTTACAGATAACTCAGTGTATACTGTGGGCACTGGGTTCTACATATAGTAGGTGTCTAACCATTGTCTGCAGGCTTGTCTGATTGTAAAAATGGTAGTCATTCTAGGCAGGTGCAGTGACACAGCCTGGAAGTTGTGTACAGGATAGAGTGTGAATGTACTGACACAGCCTGGAAGTTGTGTACAGGATAGAGTGTGAATGTATGTCAGAGCTGGCAGTTCTGTCGAGCAGTTGGATTCTGAACACCCATCTGTGCCTTTTGCTGGGGCATCTAAACTTTCATCTTTCAGAGCAAACAAGGTCTTTGGAGCCAATATGTTCTTTCAAACAGTGCTACATGGTGCCTGATAGTTTCCATTCTGGAACCAAGTTTCTTTCTTTCTTTTTTTTTTTGGTAAAGAAGTCCGGCTGCTTTGTTAAGAAACTGTTATGTGAAGATTGCTGAGTGAGAGCTCCCACTGGAGGCTTCTTCTCTTCAGACCCCCGCATGGTTCACTCCCAGCTGGCTCATGTGCTGATGGGGAGAGGGTTTGGGCCAGATTGCTAGAGCCTCCTCCCGCCAGGCCCTTCCAGTCCTGGACGCTAGGGAGAGTGGAGGGTGGAGAGAGTTGGTGAGCCTGGGCTCCTGGCCCTGCGAGCCATGCTGACCTGGAGGGTGTTCAGCAGCTGGCAGTGATGTCACCTTCCCCAGACTGGGCTGCCCCTGTTTGCCCTCCCTTATGTCACCTTTCTCCACTTTACACAATCATGACATGTGACAGTGCTGCTTTTTCATATATTTAGTTTTTAGTAACTTTATATGTTTTTATCTATTAGATGACATTTTTGGTTCTCTGTTCTTAATTTAAAACACACTGATTTTTTTTTTTAAGTTTGTAAGTATGTTTTTCATTTGTGTGTGATCATGGGTCATCAGTATACGAAAATATTTATCCAGCTCTGTTTCATAAAGTCTTCAGGAAAGATAATAGCTTGAGTAGACTGCTTTGTGCAAATTATGAATACGGCTCCCTCCTAAGACTGGGAGCAAGGCAGGGATGTTCATTCTTGCCACTTCTATTGAAAAGTGTACTGCAAGTTTAGACATCCAGCTTGTAAAGTAGGAAGCAAAACTGTCTTTATTTGCAGGTGAATTGAGCCTGTGTGTAGACAGTCTTGAATACATACACATACACACCCACACAAACCTATAATAAGTTCATTAAGCTTACAGGATACAGGATCAATATACAAAAATCAACTGTATGTACTAACAAAAAATCTGAAAATGAAATTAAGAAAACAGTCTTGTTTAAAGAAGCATCAAAAAATAAATTTCTTAGGAATAAACTTCACAGAACAAGTACAAGATTTGCACACTGGAAACTATAAAACATTGGGGAGGAAAATTAAAGAAGATCTAAACAAATGGAGCAATATTCCATGTTCATGGATTGGAAGACTCAGTATTTGTTAATTCTCCCCAAATTGATTTGTAGATTTAATGCAATCCCTATAAAAATCCCAGCATGCTTTTTTTTTTGTCTTTTGGGGGTTTTTTGGTAGAAATTGACAAGCTGTTCCTAATATTTATATAGAAAGGCAGAGGACCCAGAATAAAGAAAAAAATTTGCAAAGGAAGAAAATAGAGGATTACACTTTGGTCTCAAAACTTACTAAAAAGCTACAGTAATCAAGACAGTGTGTTACTGGTGTAAGGGTAGGTCAGTGGTACTGAGTTGAGAGTCTAGGAATAAACCATTATATTTACTGTCAATTGATTTTTCTACAAAGTGCCAAAGCAATTTAATAGAGAAAAGGATAGTCTTTTTAACAAATAGTGTTAAGACAATTGGATATCCATATGCAAAAAAAAAATCAGTTTAAACCCTTACCTCACACCATACACAGAAATTAACTCAAAATTGATTGTAGACCTAAATATAAAAGGCAAATGTAAAAGCTAATATCTTCATGACCTTAGGTTAGGCAAAGAGTTCTTAGATATGAAACTAGAAACACAGCATGCCAGACTACTTTGTAGAAGGTTTGCTAGCAGTACACATGAGATGATCTCAATCAATTTACCTTTGCTAGCATTGAAAATTGTCTTTTAAAAAGTCTTCAGTCGTTCAGTGGGTGAAAAGTGAATACATTATTTAACTATATTCTCTTGTTCCTAGTGAGGTAGAATTTTTAAAAAATTTATTAACCACTCAAAATTATTAAAAGTTTCTGGACATATTCTAGCTCTCCATCCTGTCTTTTCCTAACCTGCCAAACCTTTCAGGAGGAAAAATTTCCTTGGAGAAGAACATAAGTTTGTTAGGCTTTGTACCTTGGGTTACACTTTTCCTTGTCAACTGTGGTTCTGATGGGCCTCCATGGTAGATTCATAGTGTCTTTTGTCCTTCTGCCGAGAAAATAGTGTGAGTGACTAGTTCTCAAGAAACGAACAGCAGAGTGGAGAGTGGATCTGCAGTGATCCTGTGTGATGAGAAATAGTGTGGGATTTGAAGTCAACATGCTTGGGTTCAAATCACAGTTCTTACCAGCTGTGCAAACCTTGGTCCAGTTACTTAACCCTATCAAGTCCTTAACTTCACCTGCAAAATGGAGATCTGATAATTACTTCTCTCTCAGGGTGCTTTAAGCATCAAATACAATAATGTGTGTAAAGGTTTAGCGCTCTACCTGGCCTACAGGAGCCCATTCTTTTTTGTTTTGGCTGCGCCTCTCAGCTTGTGGGATCTTAGTTCCCTGACCGGGGATTGAGCCTGGGCCCCCTGCAGTGGAGGGACGGAATCCTAACCATTGGACCACCAGGGAATTCCCAGGAACCCATTCTTAATGAATATTGTTAGACTTTGGATTTCCAGTCCCTGGGACTGGAGCTTCCTGAAGGAGGTCCTTCCAGGTGTTCCATGCAGTCTTCTTTTCTTTTAAAAGCAAAGGTCACTGGAAGGGTTGGGAGCAGGTCTTTCTGTCCCTAAAGACAAGATTTCCTTTGGGGCCACTGTGCTCCCTATGGTTTGAATTCATAGAGTAACTAAAGGGCAGGAAAGAATTCCTCTCAGCTCTGTCTCTGAGAATACCTCTGGGTGCTGCCGAGATACCACTCATCAATTCTGTTGTTATTGTTTTTAGGGCTGTAAGCCTTCTGGATAGAACCCAGTGGATTTTTCTGAGTGCAGAAGAATTGTCAGATGAGGGGAAAGCATTTAGACTTTATTACCTCCAGCGGACCATGCCTAATCTTGCTTTAGCCCTAAACGAACATATCCTGCCTCTAATTAGCCTGCGAGTTCTTCACAGGCAAGAAGAGGGCACCTTTGAATTCTCTCCATCTCCTAGGCACCTGCCTCAGTGCTGAGCAAACAGTAAGTATTCATGAGATGCTGGGATTATGCCTGGCATTTTCTGAGTTTCCAAATAGACCAAGTTAAGGAATTATATTCGTGTCAAATGATGTTCATCTGCATAATCTCATTTCGTTCTCCCAACAACCCTTCGGGGGAGGTTGTGAGAATGAGAACACTTATTATCCCTATTTTACAGATAGAAAAAATTAAGGCCCAGATAAGTTAATGACTTGCCAAACAGGATTCAGCTCTTAGGAGGGAGAACAGAGATTTGAACTCACATCTACTGATTCTAGTCAGTTGCGTATGTTGCTTATGCTGTAGACTGTCGTGTGCATCAGATACCACCCGGTCAATGGGTTTTGTCCTAGTGACAGACCACACATCCCACTTGCTTATTTTCAGATTTGCAGGAGAAAGAAAACAGTTTGTTTGTTTTTTTTTTTCTTCCATTCAATCGGTTGGATAATGAGAAAAATCCTAGGACCAAAGGTATTTACTCCTGGTCCCCCTCCTCCAAACTCTGTGGACAAACGTTTATGGATTTGATATCATGTTTTGCCCTCTTTGTGCCAGGACAGCTCAAATGGATGCTTTTGTCACCACCCCTCCCTTTTTGGCAGGAGTTATTGTATCCCTAGCCAATGAAAAAATGAGTGAGAGAAAATGACATTTCCTGGTAACGGAAAGTAACAGTTGGTGAAACTTTAGGGGTGTGTGTGTGTGTGTTTCAGCAAATAAGAAATGGCCACAGTGGAGCGAGTTGTTGGTTTATTGGGCTGAAGAATGTATTTGCTTGCATCACGATTGTCAATAAAGATCTTTAAAAACCACAGCTTGACTCTTGAGGGCTGCGGGTGGTGCCTGCTGCGCTCCAGGATGGAGATCTCTTCCTGGTGGACACTTGATTCACAAGTACGCTAATTATTCCTTCCTCATCATGCAGCCTGCTGAAACAATTGCCCCGCTTGTTTGGTGCCCAGTGTGGCGCTGGACAGCAGGCCTTTTTATGGAACTGATGGCCCTCTATGTTCATATTGTTCTTTATGTACTTATTTTATAGCTTATGCAGCAGACATTTGAGTCAATTAGCTTCTTGTCTTGCAAACTGGGCGCTGCTGTTCTAGAATCAAGTTAGAAGGGTGTGTCGGAGGGCAACCCGGCTGACCTCCCTCCTTTCTTTTTGTGCCGTGTGGGTTGGTTTCAAGTTACAGCATTTTTATTGGCTCTTCTGTGCTGAACCTTGGTTTCAAAAGCTGACGTTTGTGAGTTGAATTTCTTAAAGGAGTAGCTTTCCTTTTTACAAAATTGAAGTTGAGCAATACACATAGCCTGCCCCAGGGCAGGGTGATTGTTTTAAAAAACTATATACAAAGTATATATTTTATGGTACATCCTAACCAAAAATGCAAGCAAAAGGTTTCTCTACTCACAGTTCCTTCACTGGTATCAGTAGAGTCAACGCAGGCCTTGCTATATAGAGTCCTTGTTTTTTCTTGCTTTGCATTTTTTGGTATAATCTTACTCCTGCCTTATTTTTTATTCTTTTGTCCTCATTGTTTTCTTCACCCTGTATTTTTGGGAACATGCCTTAAACCCTTTTGAGGACAAGTTGGAGTATCCATTAGTTAGGTTCTGTTATGTATTGATATATCCCACAAACTATTTCTGCAGATGATAATGTTTATGGAGCAGAGACGCACTGCTTTAAGCTTGTGAGGATTTTTAAATATTGGAAAGAAAATTAACCCCCCAAAAAAGAAGGAAAGAGAAGGAAATTTGCCTGCTTCCTCTGTCCCCTTTTCCATGGATTTAGCTCCCTGACCTGATTAATGTATGTAGTGATGGTGGACTTGGAGGCACCGTGCGTGTCTCAAGAGCTCCCCCAGACCCAAGTGCAGCAGACAGGATTTATATCAAACGCGCTTTGCCCCAAAGGACCATATGGTTCTATGCGGCAGAGACTCATGTTTACCCTTGAATCTTCAGAGCCTTCCATGTTGCCCAGCCCAAGACAGAAAATACATGAGGGAATGAACGAGCAAATGAGCCCACCCACTCAGCCTCTCCCTTCCTCTGTGTGAGCATCCCTTAAGCCTCACCCGAACCAGAGAACCTTCCCCCAGCCCATTTGGCTGTGCCATGTATCTGTGGTCACCAAGGGACCCTGGATGTACCTTGGGGAGCAACTGGGTTCTTTGTAGCTGTCAGTGCTGTGATGAAAGCATGAAACATTGCTTACTCTGATATTTGTCTTTAGAAGAAAATTCTAAACCAAAGAAAAGGATCTTGAATTTGTTCCTTCCTCTTGCTTTGTTTATTTATTTTTTATTTGGCTGCATCGGGTCTTAATTGTGGCCTTTGGGATCTTTCCTTGCTGCACACGGGCTCCAGAGCACGTGGACTTAGTAGTTGCGGCACGCAGGCTTCGTTGCCCCACGGCATGTGTGATCTTAGTTCCCCTACCAGGGATCGAACCTGTGTCCGCTGTGTTGGAAGGCAGATTCTTAACCACTGGACCACCAGGGAAGTCCCTCTCTTGCTGACTTTGAACATTGGCTTATAATGCTCAGATTGATCCTCTAGCCAAACAGTTTTCTTCCTTTATCCATGTATTTATTGAGCATCTTCTACATTCGAGGCTACAGTGTTAGCACAGGAGATGGAGAAGCATAAAGATATGGTGTGCTTCTGCCTGGTCCCTTCCTACCCAGTTGTAGAGATTAGGCGTGAACTTGGGTGTTTGTAGAAACTCATCAAGAAAGCTATAAGATTTGAGTATATATATTTTTTTATAGTAGGTATATATTTTGTTGTAAAGTTGCTTGAATAAGAACAAAATAAAAATAAACACGAAGATGTCTTGGTGGATCAGTCACGGGGTTTCTCTAAGTCTGTGCTCTTGCTCTTTTGCTTGCATAGCTCTTTGATGGCATCTATCTCTGCAGGAGTGAACTTGGGGGTTAGCATCACAGCGTCATAATCAAATTCTTCATCAAGTGAGAAGGGCCGAACTTCATCTCCGACTATCTCTTCCCTTTGTTTGCTCCTTTTCCAGTGGGCCTTGGCTTCACTCCAGACATAAGAGGCTGGGCCACAGAAGGAATGTAAGAAGGAACACTCATGCTCATGTCCTGCTCCACCTCTCCTGGAAGCAGCAGCAAATCCTTACTCATTTGGGGCTTAATCTCTTCATCCAAGTCCAAATCTTCTAAATCAAGGAAGTTGTCTACCTTCACCTTTCCTGCCCAATTCAGATCACCTTGAAAGGAACTGCCAACTTTTTGGCCTTCATCCATCACTATCTGTTCCTCTTCTGAACACTGTGACGAAGTACAAAGAAAGATGGCTTTATTGCTAAGATGGTGATCATTTGGTTCATTTCTCTGAGTAAATTTTACTGAAGTAAAATTGTTTTCTGAAGAATTGGTTCCAAAGGCTCCTCTCTTGGTCACATTATCTTTTGAAAGATGAGTGAAAGTGCTCAGAAATTCTTCATATGTTTGCTCGTGACAATTAACAAACTTATCCAAGACTTCTTCAATATGCCGATCTTCATCCATCACCTCCAATTCTGGTATCTGGCAGGCATTCCTATTCATGAAGCCACTTTATCTCTTCTTCCCTAGTTTTACGTCTCGGCTCCCATCTAGTCACTTCGCATTATTGGCGTCTTTATTCAGACAGACTCCTCTCGCGGAGCCACAGAGACAAACTATCGTAGCCACACATCCCATAGAGCAGATTTGAGTATATTGAGCACATGTTATACCTGGAAGACAGTTGCATAGTGCCTTACTTGTAATCTCCTATGTAATTCTTTTTTGTTTTTTTTTTTTTGGCCGCACTGTGCTGCTTGCAGGATCTCAGTTCCCTGACCAAGGATTGAACCCGGGCCACAGCAGTGAAAGCGCCGAATCCTAACCACTGGACCACCAGGGAACTCCCTTCTATGTAATTCTTGAGGCATGACACATGTGTTGGCATCGTGAGACTGTTGAGGCCATCTTTATCTCTCCCTAACACCAAGATCTTAAAGGCGCGTTGGGAGGGGGAGGGTTTGTAGTTGTCTGTAGAACAGGGCAAGGGCATTTTCTAACTGAGAGGATCAGACAAGTTTGATGAGGTGATTTTGCTGAGCTGGGCCTTGGGAGTAGAGATATTGAGGGAGGCCAGGTGAGGGACAGGGAGGCCAGGGAGACCATCAGAGAAGGGACTTGGAGTTACTGTCGAGGAGAGACCTCTGTGTCATTAGGAAATAGAGGAGCTTAGCCTTGGTGGAATTGGAGGAGAGAATTGAGAGAGAGAGATGAGGTAGTTGAGGGTGACAGTGAACAAATAAAGAGAAAGAACAGCCTGGAGACTGAGCAGTACCTCACCTCACTGGGCAGGTGAGGTCAGAGGATAGCCTGCCCTGCAGAGATCACAGAGGCTTCCAAGGGGCATCCTGTTAATAGTATAAAGAACTTCTGGATCCCTTAGTGAAGTCAGCGCTGCTCATCTCGACATGTGTTGTATTTATCTGGGTAGGAAGTGGGCAGCCTCCTCTCGGTTGGCCTACCTCGTTCCCTGGGCTGCCTGGGCCGTGTGCTGCTGCCATAGCCCCTGGGCCCTCAGGAGGACTCAGCTCAAACCTGACCGCCGTCGGGGCAGCCTGAGAGCTGGCCCCTCCTCATCACAGGCCCAGTTACCTCCGGGCGTGGAGACCGTCGTGCTCAGAGGCAGGCACAGAGTGACGGACCAGCTCTCAGGGCCTCGTGTCATCCGGGGACGTCCCTTCCCGAGCAGTCCAGCCCAGCCCAGCCCAGCCCAGCCCAGCCCAGCCCAGCCCAGCCCAGCCCAGCCCAGCCCAGCCCCGTTTGTTCTTAGGTGTCTGCTGCCGGGGTGCATTTGATAAACAAGACTATCATGTGTTAATTCTTTTAAAAAAGCTGTCAGCGTATGTGTCATATGCATAAATATACACACACATGTGTTTTACACATTAATTATAGTGGATTGTATGTGTTATTTATGATTACCTTATATATACACAGACACATACTGTGAAGTATATATACTTCAGAACCCATCTCAAATATCACTTCTTCCATGGATGTTTTCCTGCAGAGCCTGCCCTTCCACAGCCCCCCTCTGCCACCTAAAGGCTTTCTCTTTTCCCTGAATTCCCCCAGTGCCCTGATCTTAAGATCCGCTTTGTTTACCATTAATTAGGTGCATATTACCCCCTCAAGCTCCTTGAGGGCGGATACCCTGCCTCATTATCTTTGTGTCTCAAAAATCTGGTTTTTATGTAGTCAAGAAATACGTGTTTGAATTAATTTTTTTTTTTTAAGTTTCTGGAGAGGATTTTTTTTTTTTAAGCAAAAGGAAAATATAAAGTCTCTATTTGTCTATAACTATGTACATTGGCTTTATATATTTAAGTTTTGTACTGTACTTACTCTTTACTTATTTCTTATTGAAACATACCACTTTGCTTTAAATAGGAAGGAAACATTTGCACTTCTAATTGATATGCCAGGCAGGAGATTTACTGCTTCCAATAAGTATAGGAGGCAGGAAACCTTCCCCCCCCCCCCACCCCCCCACCCCTCCGTGCTAGAGCACATGGGATAACTGATCCTGGAGCAGCAATGTGACTTGCCCTGAGGCACATAACAAGGGAGCCACAGATCCCAGATTCACACCCATGTCTGACTTTTTCCAGTGAACCGCACTGCTCCCCAGTAATGATTAAACTGGTTACTATGTACACACAAAATGCATTAGGTTGCAAGTTTTATTTGTTTACACTTCCAAGCTCTGTTTATGTGTGTTGGATCTTCATAATTTAGGGGCATATGAAGGATTGTCTATCCCTAAATTAAAAGGAAGAAGCCTAATAAAAACCAAGATGGAACATTGTCGGAGATAGTCTTTCAGTCAATCTAGACACTGAACAAGGGTTATAAATACAATATATATAGATGACTGGGGAAAAATAATCAAAAAAAAAAAAAAAAAGAAAAAAAAGAAAAATAATCAAAATTTTTGGTAAATTGTCCTCAAAGCCAGACTGCTTCTTAGTAAAGCAAGAGAAAAGTAGTAATGTTCCCAAGGCTGTGTTTAATCTATAAATTCTTGGTAAGACCTTATTTTCCCCCCTCTTTCTATTGAGTTTAAGGTTTCCTTCTGGTTCTTGCACTAATCATTAATAACTATACTGTTGTCACAGCTCAAAACTTTCCTATTGACACTTCAGTCATTTTTAAAGATCTTGAATGTTCAACCTTTATAAAGCTAACCTTTTGCACTCTATTAAAATGTAAGAACCGCTTGATTCTCAGTGAATGCCCCAGCTACTGGATCATGAAAGCATTACCTTGTGCCAAGGGCATGATGCAGTACACTCATTCCTTTTTAACAAATAATAAGAAGTTTGACTTTCCATTTACACATCCTGCCAATTGCTAACAAGTTTCCATCTCGTTCAAACACCAGATTGATCCTAAGAAATTGAAAATATTGATTTAACCCTCTGTCTGATTTGTACTGCAGGCACCTGCTAGTTCAGTCTTAGCACATTACAATTGCTTGGCTGTAATTCCTCAGGGGACCACTAATAACTACCACATCTGTCTTTTCATCTTCTGAAATTATGCTAGCAGTTGTCCAAGTCAATTGTGATTCATTTGATACTGCTCTCCTTCAAGACATATTGCAACCAAATAGACTTGCTCACCAGTAATATATCTGATGACATAGTTAGTTCTCGTTAATTGACAGAATGATTCAGGCTTTTATGGATGGCATTAATTGGTCCCTTGTGTCCATGCAATAATTGACCAGACAGAAGCAGCAGCATTAGCTTTCACCCAGTCAGGAGAGTTGTGAGATGAGGTAAATGTAGTAAGGATGACAAAATGTCTGTATTTTTAATCAAGATTTTATCAATGAATTGAAAAAAGGAAGATTTGGGGTGGGGGCGTGGAATTCAGATCATCCTAATTATGAACATTGCATTCCAGCCTGCACAGAGGTGCTGAAATACTGCTGATCTGCCTTCCCCCTGCCCTTCTTGTGCTGAAATGTTTTAATACAGGGTTCAACTTGGATCTAACATGTACAGAGCAGGAGAGTACTGTGCATGAATTAAGATCATGAAAAAGGAGAAATATAAACAGCTTTTTGATACTCATCATTAGCAACCCAAGAAACTAGGCACGTAAAGTCTACAAATGTGGGATTTGTCTTGCATCTTAGCTAGAGAGTAAGTCACACCCCCAAAAATGTTTGGGTACGTTGTTTCATCTTCCTGAAACTTAAATTTACTCTTGTCCCTATGCTGCTGAGAAAAGCTTTGGATCCCTTTTCCCAGCAGGATAAAGTTTTTCATGTATAAAAAATTTCACAACCTATCAGCACTGTTTATTCCCCCTATTCTTTTAGTCACACAGAGTTACTTATTATGTCCAAGGTCTAATACTATTTAGCCATTTTAGAAGTCCCCACTCATTCTTCAAGGACTCTTTTCAGGTGCCTCCTCTGAATTTCTCAAACAGGGATTAGCCGCCGCCTCCTTAGTGCTTACACATTTGGTTCCTTTCTTCCCCAAGCAGACTTTAAGCTAGCCTTGGGCAAGGGCTGTATCTGTATGCTTCACACATGTAATTATGTAAAGACCTAATAAATGTTTGTTGAATTGAGTTGCAGTAGTTAACATCTTGAGGAATGAGAATTTAAGGTTTGAATTCAAGAAAGATGACTTGGATAAAATTAGATGTCAAGCAATATGTATTATAGCCAGTGTTAACAAGTGGCTGGCAACCAGTGTTGGGGGATAATTACAGTTTGGTGTAAAACAAGCCATTTGAGGTGTGAAAGATAAATTACTCAGCTCACATTTGGATGGGGGAGGGTGATGTATGAATTACACAGAATAGATTTTCTAGCATTTGATTTACTTAGACTGTTCATCCTTTTGAGGTCATCTGTTACTTAGGCTGGACAGTGGCTGGAACAGATATCCATGGAAGCTTTGGACTTGTGAACATCTGATGCAACCTCCTTTTAAGGGCAGTGCACTCTGACAGACCTGGGCTCAAATCCCAGCACTGCCGTCTATTAGCTTTGTGCTTTGAGTGAGCTCCTTAACTGGTCTTAGGCTTAGGTTCCTCATCTGGAAACTGGGAATAATAATAGTACCTGTCTTACAGAACTGTTGTGGTAATGGAGAGGGATATTTGGGAAATGTGTTGCTCATTGGCTGGCACACAGTAGGCACTTAATAAATGATACCTGTTACTGATTAAAGATAATGTTTTGATGCTTCCTTCTCAGAGTTCGGAAAGGTGGAGTGTAAATACAGCAGTATATGTAGAGAAAATGCTTTATGGAGTTTTGTGACTTTTTACCCTGCCTTTGATTCTCTAGTTGCATGAGATTGCCATTATCTCTGTGATTATATTTCACTTCCATGGGACTCAGAGCTTCGGGTGCTCAGAACGTAGCAGAAAGAGGGCAGGAGCTAATGTGCCAACACACGAGGGGCGAATATATGTATTGTCAAACCTTGTGGTTCGTTTGTTTGTTTGTTTGTTTGTTTAACTAGAAAGCAGCAGATCTGCCATTGTGATAGTATTTTATTTTCACTGATTTGGGATAGATTCCTGGCGATGCCAATAGTTTTACTACCCGATCTAGGTCTAGCATTTTATACTTACAGAACGCTTTTATATTTGCAGGAGAATAAACTTGTTTGGCAGTGAGCTTTTAAATGGTAAAATTTATACCATCAGTTGTTACATGGATGGATGGATGAATGAATGAATGCCTTAATGTTGCTCTTTGGAGTTTTATTTGAGAGTCATAATAATCTTCTTTTAAAATGTTACTCTTCCTGTTAGGACAAATACAGGGCACTGAATGTAGTGTAAACGAGGTCAATCAGATCGATTCCTCATAACCCCTAAGTGGGATCATTACACTGAGGGAATGGGAGCAGAGAAAAGGCTTAGTAATTTTGGAACCTAGTAGACTTTAGGGGTAGAGTACCTGGGACCTAGGGAAAAAAAGATAATAGGATTTGGGAAGGAAGTAAAGTTAGGAAAGGAGGATGATAGAAAGCAATCGTTACTTCTTACTAGATTGGGGAAGAAGTGGAGACGACTCCCTCTTCTGTTTCGTGCCGCAGGAAAAAACACAGGTCGTCACTGTTAGTAGTCTTACTTTTATGGGTTGGATAGAAAGACCGGTCTTGGATTTATGAGCTCATCAAGATTTTGTAGATGAGCTGGAAACCTAACTCTGCATGTTGTCTTTCCAGGGGCAGTTCAGTGTCTGACTTCAGGCCTTGGAAAACAACCCATTCTTAGGCTGGGTACTCCCTCTACTAGTTTCTGTGCCTTAAGTGTTATTTTGTAAAACCTTCACCTGTTGTGGACATAGCGGGGTAAAGGTGGAGAATAAAGTCACATTGGTCATAAGAAGAAAAAGTAGATCTATTTTTCTTTGGCAAAGATCACCTCTGAAAAGTGGTGCCTTGTGAAGTGCAGTTTCCTTAAATACAACTAACTCAGCCTTAATGTGTGCTTTTTTTATGTTCAGCAGCTAAGCCCAAGTTAATTAATGCTGCACATCCCATAGTGACTCTTTCTCAAGCCAGGCACACTCGCATATACCCTAGTGCAAAAAGGCAAACAACTTAATTAACGTACTCTCCATCCATAATTCTCTTGAAATTAACTATTTATAATGTCTAGGAGTTTACACTGCAAGCATACTTTAAAAACTATTTAGAATAAAAGGGACCAACATGGTTGGTTACCCTCTCATTCCTCTCTTTGCCTCCTTAGCTGTTAATATGAAGAGTAGCCATTCCTGTCACACTCTAGGGCTGCATGCTTGAAACTATTATTAATTTCTGCAAACACTCACTATTTCTTATTTGTTATTCCTTTTTTCAAGATGTGTTAATTTTTCATTGAGCCCTTACCCTGTGCCTGGCACTGGGCCCTCAGTAGTGGACAGGGCAAATGTGGCTGCTGCCCTCAGTGAGTTTATAGAGTTTCTTTGGAAGCTTCAGACACATTGTGTTGGTTTGCTAGGGTTGCTGTAACAAAAGACCACAGACTGGGTGGCTTAAACAGCAGAAACTTATTTTCTCACAGTTCTGGAGGCTGGAAGTCCAAGATCGAGGTAGCAGCAGGTTTGGTTTCTCCTGAGGCCTCTCTTCTTGGCTTGCAGACATCCACCTTCTCCCTGTGTCCTCACATGGGCTCCTCTCCGTGTGCAAGCATCCCTGTTGTCTCTTCCTTTTCTTGGACACCAGTCATGTTGGATTAGGGCCTCACCCTTATGACCTCATTTAACCATAATTACTTGTTGAAAGGCTCTGTCTTTCAAATGCACTCACATTGGGAGTTAGGGCTCCAACATATGGATCTTGAGGGGGACACGATTTAGTCTATAATACACGTTAATAGTTACTGACATGGGTAGGTGGTGGTCCCTGTGTGTGACCCCAGTCTTGGTCAGGGCAGACTTAGTGGAGGCAAGGGTTGTCTAAGATGGGAATTGACATAGAAGTAGGAGTTGGTCAGGAAGAGAGGGAAGGGAGAAATATCTTAGGCTACATGTTTGAAGGTCCAGAGGACATGGAAGAGGATGTGGTAGATAATTCAGTATGACTGGGTTTAGAAATAGCTTGCTTTTTCTTCCGTCTGAATTTGAATGCCATGTACGCATGAATTATAGTCTTGAATTGTGTCCGCTCTATAGAACTCAGTGTATTTTGTCCTTGGATTTGTGATCGGTGTTCGAGGTGAAGATGGGATGCAGTCACCTTTTATCTGTGGAGAGTCGGGGTTATGAATGGGATTGACAGAGTAGCCTCTCCCCCACATACCTGTACTGCTCTGGTTGGGTTTGTCATCTGCCCTCATCCACCACCTACAGGTGCTGCCTCTGTGCAGGCAGTGTGTTCCACAGGTGGGTGCAGGAGTGAGATGGATTGCCCAAACAAAAAGTAGGGGAATAAAGAAGGGGAAAAGATCCACCTATAATTCCTATCACCCAGAGCCAACCACGTTTTGATATATTTCCTTTACATGACTTAATTTTTATTTTACAAAGTTGCGATCATCCTATATGTATATTTTATCTTGCTTTCTTAAGGTATAGCATAAACCATTCCTGTTAAATATAATTTTTAATGCTTGTTTGTGTTCTACTCAGAAAGAACAATGCAATGTAAAGCAACAATAAAATACCCATTTTTGCCTGTACTCATTTTCTAATGTTCCTAGGAGCAAGTATTGCTGTTGGGAGTATTTACTAATATATTGATTCAACCCTTTTGGGTAGCAATTTGATTATATGTATCAAAAGACTTAAAAATAACCTTTGCTCCTGATGTAATTTAGGGATAGTATCTTGAATATTGGGGCAGGGAAGGAAGTTGCTAAGAGATGTCTGTCATAGTTTTCTCAGTGGGGAAAAAAAGAGAAACAAACTAAACCCAATATAAGGAATTGTTAAACATTGCATGTCTTGACTATATGTAAGGATGGCCTTTTTCTCATTTCATCAGAGCATTTACGTTTCTTCTTTTGTGAATTAGCCTTCGATGTTTTTTGACCACTCTTTCTGTAGGTGCAGCGGTGCTTTGAAGGAAAGAAAAAGTTGCAGAGGTGTGAACGTTGTCTTTGCCCTCCCTTGATTGGCAGTGGTGAATGTTGGAGGGGTGTGAGCCTGTTGCTGTTGGACTGAGGGAGTAATTGCATTCAGGTCACATTTGCAATAATGTGGATGAGAAATTATAATAGTGATGAGAAATGAATTTACTTATAGCTAATTTGGGGTTCAGCTGACATGTACAGTGTGTTTGATAGGTGCCAGAGACCATGCCAGCCGATTTCATAGAAATGTTCTTTCTTGATCCTCACGACAGTTCTATGAGGGAGTTTTAGACCCTTTTTTACATATAAGAAAACCGAGGTTCAGACAAATTAAAACTGGAGTTTGAACTAGGTCTCCAGATAACCAGGTCCAGGTCCCTTCCTTCTAAACCATCAAATCTGCCTTGTATATAAGATCTGGTATCGGTGTTTTTATCTAAGTGTCCAGTCCAGTTGTTTCATGTTGGCCCCTGGAATGTCATGCCCAGTGTTATGTTGCTCCTGCAGGAGGATGTTAAGAGATGAGCACGCTTGCTGGCCGTGAAAACGATCCTGGGGGTCGCCTTCGGAAGGGCTGAAGACGTTAGACCCCTTCCGTCGGAAAGAAGAAAGTTGAAGGGAAACATTAAAGGAGGCTTAAAATCATAAAGGGTAAATGTAGATTTATTCAGTATTTTCCCAAGTGCTGCAGTGTAGATGCATTTAGAAATTACAAAGAAGGATTTGTAGGACAGAGAGTTGCATAATACATTTCAAATTCTATTACTCTGTATATCTTAACAGCTGAGATTTAATTGGCTCAGACATTCTGTGGATGAAAGAATGATCCATAGAGAACGATTCAGAGAAGTTGTGTAGTTGCAGAGAGGATTCTAAGTTTTTAAGGTTGAAGTTATGGGTGAAGGGCCACCAGAATGCCTCCCCCAGCAGAAGATTGTAGGTGCTCGTTCACCTGGGCCAGGCCTGGCTGAGGGCAGCACAGGAGGGATGAGCCATCACCGCCCTGGTAGACAGACAACCCTTCATGGGGTAAAGCAAGGACTCAAGTGACAGCATATGTCATCTTTCATGTTTGTGGATTTGCTCAAAATTAGTCTTTTTTGCCTCCTCTTATCTCTGCCATATTATCAATCCAGTTAAAAAAGAAGGCATTTCATTCTCTCTCTTCAAAGCTTATGGGATTTTGAAAACACTACTCTTACCTCATGACATACCACATGTCCCTGTGAATCCTAATAACAAAAGTTTTGGGTTCTTTGTGAACATGGGACCTCCTTTTGTGAAACTTTGAATGCATTCAGGAGGAATGTGTGACAGACAGGATTCCACTGTTGAGGGGCACTGGGAACACTGCATTGTCCTCGGATAATATTGAATGTAGACAATGCTATGTGGCCTCCAAGAACATTCCAAGGCCACTGATCCTTCAAGGGGAGAATCAACCTTTAAGTTTTTGATTTTGTGACTGTGATCAGAATAGACTCTGGGACATAATTCCATATATATCCGGATTAACTTTCTCTGTCTAATTAAGAAGAATTTTGGATTTAAATCCTGTTGGAAGCAAAGTTAAGGGCCCGTTTTATGCATTTACTAAATGCTAATGATGACATGGACTTTAAAGATAAATTTTAACATTTAAGTAGAAAATCGGTACAAAACTAAGGTTTAGCATAGAGTGGTTCTGAAATGAGCACTGTCTCAGAGTCAGGAGGCCTCAGTTCTGCCCAGTTGTAAACTCATGAGTGGTGTGGCCTTGGGCATTGTCTTTGGCTTCTCTTTGCTTTAATTTTCTCATCTGCAAAGAAAGTTGAAATTGTTGAAGTTATCCCTACAGTGTCTTCTAAAGCCAAACATTTCTGACTCTGTTTAAAATTAAAGTAGCTGAGAGAGTTCCTTTAAGTCCAGGCATTATGGTTACAAATATTTTCATTGTTTTCTGGTTGGTTTTTGTGATAATATTTTGTCATTATGAGGCTTGGGTAGATGAGAAACCACATACATGGCATGAAAGGGTTTTTCAACAGAAAATCCGTGTGGCTCAAACTCGGAAAACAGGCTTATAAATTTCTCCTCAAAAACATGTCACTACACAAGCAACTCATGAAAGACCTCTGAGCACTGCTTTTCATAGACGTAGGACAATTCCCAAATAATATTTTTTTTCAAAATAGTATTTTCCATCCAACTTATTTATTAAAAAAAAAATTTTTTTTTAATATTGTAGGCTTCCGAAAGAAGTACCGTCCATACTCTGTGTACATTTCTGGTCCATTCATTCTGTCAACATTTATTGATCATCTCCTATGTGCTAGGTGGTATCCTGGAGGCTGGGAATTAGAGGAGTTACAGAAAAAAGCTCCTGCTATCTAGTTCCTAGTTTCTAGTACCTAGACTAGTAGAGAATGTGGTCGTGGAAACAGTGATGATAGAATGTGGTTTTGAGCGCAGGGTGGGTGTAAGGAGCCTGATTAGAGAATCATTAATTGTAGGTCATGGAAGCCTTTATTGAAAAATGAATAGAAGTTTGCAGGTAGCAACAAGGGTTGGCATTCTTGGTGTAGGGGACTGCAAGATAGAAAGCCCAGGGATAGGAAGATGACATTGAAGGTAATGTGATAAGACTTGTTATTTTAAGTAAGATCACTCTGGTTACAGCCTTAAGGAAGGTGAGAGTGGGGCAGGGAGAGATGGACGATAAGGAAAGCAGTTAGGCTACTTCAAAAGGTTCAAAAGAAGAGGCAGGGAAGGTTGGAGGTATAGGCAGGTCTGAGAGATGGATATTTATGTAACTGAATGATTGCATAAGGATTGCATAAGGATGGGGAAGCCAGGCATGATTGTGGGGTTTCTAACTTGTGCGAGTTGGTTGGAGCACCCTTGAGAAACTCATTGGCAAGGCAGTGATCTTTGGATCCTCAAATGTGCCATCTCTTGCTGATTTAGGAACCTGCTGCCCCTTTGGTGAAAGTTTTAGAAGCAATGACTGGAATAAAGAAGCGATAGCCAGTGGTGTACTGGTAAACATTTTCAACCAACCAACCACACACACACACACACACGCACATGCACACACAAAATCAATATGTGTTGATTAAACTTTTTACTAATCTAAAGCATGTGTAGCACACAATTTGTAAATACTAATAAAATATACATGCTTTTTATTGTAAAATACATATAACTAATTTTCTCACAGAATATCTTCACTGATGATCTCTTGTATCCGTAGCTTAGCTCTGCTTGCCATTGACCAGGGAGTGTAATCGCCCTGCACCCCCAGTCTTTGCATCGGTCTGGGAAAGTGCCTCACCTCCCTTACTGTCTACCAGAGGTCTGCACGATACAGGCCCCGCTTTGTCCACACTCTCTCCCAGACCACACACCATTCAGTAGCTGCTTTTGGATATGTTTCCATTCATTCCCCCACTTCCTAGGTCAGTGACCAAAGTCTACGCGTATGAGACCATATGAGCCATGTAAAATCTCGAAGGGCCCCTTGATCCTTAGAACCCCACTTGAGAAGCAAACTGAACTAGACCAAACTGATGGGTGGGCCTCACCCTTAACCACAACTACTTTTGCATGTGAGGATGTTTATTATATAGCATTGAAGAGATGTAATTTAATGTGCCGTATAACATATCCTCATAGTTCTCATCCCGCTTGACCTTTCCCTAGCATTTTATATGATTGACTTTTTTTTTTTAAGGAACATTTATTTATTTATTTATTTATCTATTTATTTATTTATTGGCCATGTCGGGTCTTTGTTGCTGCGCGCGGGCTTTCTCTAGTTGTGGCGAGCGGGGGCTACTCTTTGTTGCCATGCGCAAGCTTCTCATTGTGGTGGCTTCTCTTGTTGTAGAGCACGGGCTCTAGGCACGCAGGCTTCAGTAGTTGTGGCTTGCTGGCTCAGTAGTTGTGGCTCGCAGGCTCTAGAGCTCAGGCTCAGTAGTTGTGACGCACGGGCTTAGTTGCTCCGCGGCATGTGCAATCTTCCCAGACCAGGGATCGAACCCGTGTCCCCTGCATTGGCAGGTGGATTCTTAACCACTGCGCCACCAGGGAAGTCCTATGATTGACTTTTTTTTAGCACTCTTCTTTTTTCAGCTTCATCTATCCTTGCCTTCCATGATATCACTGGACCAAGTACATGTCTCTTTTCGATTTCTCTGCCTCTTCTGCTGATTCCTTTTTTTCTGTTCTACTGTCAGTTCTCCGCAGTGCCCTGTTTCTTTTACACTCCTTGCCTGGATGTCATTCATTGCTCTCAGGGTTTGGTTACCAGCAACAGGCTATAGACTACTGGACCCGTGTCTCCTGCTCAGCCTGAATCTCTTAATCTCCAACCCTGCACATCCACCTACTTGCTGGACGGCTCCACATGGACATCCTTGTGTGTTCTCAAATGAGAATACCCCAAATGAGACCTATTGGCTCCCTTGCTCCAGTCTTCTGATTTTCCCATATTCTTTGTTTCTAAGTTGTTACTACCATCTTGGAGCTAAGAATGTCAGCTGCCATGGAAATCCTTTCTTCCCATCCACACCAAATATGTCAAGAAGACCTGGCAGTTCTTCATTTGATTCCATCTCCTCTCCTGCTCTCTTCAGGTTTACTCCCCAAATTCAGGCCTTCATCACCTCTCTCACCTGAACTGTTGCTCTATTCTTGTTGCCTATCTCCCTGCCTCCAATTAGCTCCGTCAGTCTAGTTTTCATCCCATAGCTAGATTTCTTATCTTCATTCCATAGCTAGATTTAGCTTTTCAAAGCCCAGGTAGGATGTTTAAGCATTCTCTTCCTTGAACACATCTGATGGCCCTTTGCATTGTCTGCAGGATGCAGTCTAGACTCTTGGCACGGCTGTCTCACTATAGCAAACTTAGCTCATCTTCTGCTGTTCCTCTAGCTACTCACTTCATAAACCAAGCTAAATAAATACTCCCAGTTGCTCATTCACGCTGAAAGGTCTGTAATTAAATTGTACAGAAAGGTCAGTCAAAATTCATATAATGGGGATGGTTGTTTCTGAGCAAGGGTCTTTCTCTCTCTACTTTTACTTATATTCATAATCATGACATGAAAGAGCATCTGTTGGCCCTTGATGCCTGGGTCTAGGGTTCAGTGATGTCATTGTGTCTCTCCTTGTGCTCTTCATGTAACTTGGGGATGCTGGCTATGTTAATAGGTACACCAGCTCTCTGCATATCTCCTCTCAGGGAGAGAAGGGCCCCATTCACACCAGAAGCCTCATTTTTCTCAGAGGTAGAAAAATGAGACACAGGCTTCATATTAAGGGAGTTTATACATACATTACGGCTCCCTGTATGTGATTTCATGACTGGAATGGAATTAGATATGCAGTAGCTTTCAGAGTTCTCGTAGACATTTGATTGTTCCCCCTGGATAGTAACTTTATGGTTTTTACAAGGGGAGTCATACTGGAAATTTACCCTCTTTGTCCTTCAACTGGTTTGTTCCCAGGCCAGACCTGTCTGAAAATTGAAATGGAATACCTTTTCTCTTCTCAAGTTATCGGTCAGAGCTGTCAGGAATTTGTTACTGTCTGCTAAAGCCTTTTAGCATGATAACATGCTAAAGGCAGTACTCGTGTGGGAAGTTACATTATTATATGGATACAGAGAGGGACTTAAAACTAGATTATTCCTGTGTGAAAGGGGTTGGGGGGGAAGGGAACAGAATTAAAAAGGAAAACCCTTAAAAACATAAAACCCCTGTGGATCTGCCTTTTCTTCCTACCTGCATCTCTTGTATGCCACAGGGTAGATTGTAAGCTCTGTGGGTGCAGAAGAGCTGCCTTTTGTCCTCCTCTGATACTCTCAGCTGTCTGCACCCAAGTCATGCCCATAAGGTATGGTGGTAGTCAGAAGCCGTTGGCTTTAGAGAGTGTCTCTGTACTCTTGGCACAGCCCTTGAGGTGGCGGGGATGGATGCTGGTTAAGAAGTGTGTTCCCTACATGAGCACACAGACTGTACTTATTCTTCTTGATCATTTTTCTCCAAGGAGAACTCTGTGGTGAATGCTGGTTTTGCCTTGTTCTTGGAGGGTTGGTTTAGAATTCTCTTGTGCTTTTCCAAGAATCCCTCCATACCTCCGCTTCCTCTGCCACTGCTCGCATAGTAGCCCTTCTTGTAGCTACTTGGATTTACTGGGAAGTATGCCATCTTCCTTTGGTTTGGACCTTGGAGACTCAGCTCTTTCAGTGTTCAGAGGGAAATGGAAGGTGTAGGATCAAAGGACACCAGTGCTTTCTGGTGTTCTCTGACTGCTTGTGTTTAGAAGGAATGTAAAAGCAGTGAGATCTCATCATTATTGTGATATTACAGCATTATAAAGTATTAGACCTTTGGGGAAACTGAGGCGTAAAAAGGGTAATAAGTGTCCCCTAAAGTCAGTGACTAGTTGATGGCAGAGTTCTGAAGTCTGCACCACACTTCCCTGTTCATGTGGAAGGTTCTGGAAAGGTCTCCTTTGAAAATGTATCATGACATCATGAAGTATAAGTTTCAAGGTTACATATGTTAAAGAAATGCAGTCAGTTTTCCTCAGGTGCCCATACTGGTGAGCAAGCTGATCCTATCCTCAAATGGTTTCTACAGAGCAAGGAAAAAACAGACTAATGTTAATCATGGGAGCCTATTACAATGATATATAACTTGTCGTAACACATTATAATAGTACAGCAAATATATTTAACTCATGGAACATTCTCAGGGGGCTCTTAACTCCCTTTAAAATCATGCTCCAGGCCTCTGTTACAGCAAGATGGAGCTGCAGAGTTCTGTCTGTGAAGCTGTCACACCACTTTGACCAGGCCAGTGTTACGAGAATCCCTTTTCAAAACCCCTGCACTGTTTTTCCAGGCTTAAAAGTATGTTTGGTTTTGTCAGCACCTGGAAACGGGAAGTTGAGATTTGAGGAGAAACCTTTGGCGTTTATGCACTAAGCTTGCTGGAGAGTTGGAGTCTCTATTGCCACGGAAACTGCACTGCTGCCTCATTTATTAATGGAGGCTTGGTGAACGTCCAGAGGTACTCCTGCCCTGTCCTGTAAATTCATTCTAGAGAAATGCAGGTTGACTTTTCAAATATGTCTCTGTCATTTCTCAGGCATTGCCTCCTGGGTCCTCATGAGATCCAGAAAACTGCCTGTATGCTGTTTCAGAACCACCAATTTTTCTCTGGCAAGTGCGTGTGAAGGCTGTTTCCTCTCTTAAATGCTTAAATCATGTTTATGCCTGCCTGCCTTGTCCAATAAGTGAATTTTTTATTATTCCACCTTTAAGAATTATGGATTTAAAATAAGGGAATGGAAAAATTAAGTAATCAAATGCATTGAAAACCTTGACACTAGCTTTAAGGCAGTTAGTTATACGTCTCTAACTTTTAAATTTCTAAACTTGGTTTTTTATCCAAAATGGATGGTTTGCTTCTTTCCACTCCAGAAAGACACTTTCAGAAAATGGCTCAGACAAATGTTTTTAAAGTAAGTCTTCATTTCACTAAACTAACTCTCCCCTGCCAGGTATATTAACAGTATTGGAAGCTGCCTCCAGAAAAAAAATTTTTTTCCATCTAATTGTTTATCTGGAGGATGCAAATAGTAGTTTTAAGCCTTTAAGTCATCCATCATGCCTGGCAGCCTCTATTATCTCATGGTTGAGTTGGAGCCAAGTGAGAGTCTTTCTCTGTCTTAGGAAGGAGGTGCATAGATCTGGCTCTGCCAAATCTGTGCTCTCAGGGGGTCCGAGCCCTGCTCTAAGGGAAGGCAACGTAGGCAGACCCACAGGTCCCCTAGGATGGAGAAAGATCATGGGTCCCCATTTTCTGATGTCGCATTAACGTAGAAACTGACTCGCTGTTCAAAGTAGAAGTGATGGGACTTGTTCCCTTGGTCCTTTTAGTGTCTCTGAATTACTGTTAGTTTTTAAATGCATTTTTGTGGCTGTAATAAAACACTGTTTATAGTCAGCTACAAAGTAAGTAATTACAATGCGGCAAACGAAATTCAATATAGCTTTGCCGTGGTTTTTTGAATTTTAATCAAACCAGACTTAGAGTAAATTATAAAATCCCGTTGCTTTTGTTGTGATAAGTGACATTGACAAAATATTAATCTAATAAATTGTTATTCACAGAAGCTAAATGTCTTCTCTAGTCTGCAGGCTTTGGATGTTTGCTTTTTGTTTTAATTTCCAGTGTATGCTTTTAAAAATCCAGAGAAAAGAATAAAGTTTTAAAACCACATGAAATAAAAACTCTATGGAATATTCCATTGTTGATATCTTGCCAGGCACAATTGCGCGTCTCATTTATGGCACTGAAAACTTTTTTTTTTTTTTAAACCAGATGTCTCTGTGGTCACTTTTTTGGTATCGTTAAAACTGGAGCTGGGATAAAAAACCAACTGTTGACTACGAAGTCTAATATTAAAGGAATAATCAGCCCATGTTCCTATTAGATCATTTCCCTTTTATTCTACTTTGTAAATTACCTTGTGCTGTTGCTTAAATATGGCATTTTGTTGGTTGTGTATCCCTTTTGTAGCTAAATTATCTGAGTTATTTTCTTTGGAGATTCTTTTAACTTGAATTTATATAATAATCTATAAAGTGTATATATATATATATGCATATATATGTATATATTGCATGTATTAAAAATTCAAAAGCTGATTTTTCTTTCTGTCAGTTTATTTGCTTCCCTCCACCATGGCTCAATGCTTTTCTTTGTTTTAACATTTTGATGTTAAAAATGAATGTAAAGAATTTTATTCCCAGGTCTTCACATTAGTCCTGCAAGAGTTTTTTAATAATACGAATTTCAGTCCAAGGGTAAAATCTTTACATGTTGTTTGTCTCCTTTTACTCTTCAAAGCTGACCCAGAATCCAGAGGTTGGAGTGAAATTAATTTCTCCCCATAGCTTTTCCTTCAGTGTATTATAGAAATCCTCCTTTTGAAAAGTGGAGCCAGTTACTCGTGTATGTGTGTGTGTGTGTGTGTGTGTCTGTGTTTGGGAGGAGGGCAGTGGTAAAATCACATGATTTAGTCAGTTTCCAAGTATGATTGTTGCCTGTATTTTTATCCAGGGATTAAATTGTTGCCACCACCATCACCATCAGCTCGTGGGGGGCAAGGGTAGAGAAGGTGCGAGACAGTTGGTTGTAGACACCCAGACATGACAGCAGAATAATCTCTGCAACAATATGGCAGTGGAGCATTTGCTGACTTCAGAGTGCCAGATCAACCCCAATATTTTTTCAGGGATGCTAAACCTCTTGTAACTGCTAAATTGGATTTGTCACTGAATGAAGTATCAGCTGCTGTTGAACAAGGCCATAAAAGCCAGCCGGCTGGCCCTTTGTAGGCAGGGCTTACCCAACGATTGATATGTTTTAGCACTTTTGGGATTATTGTGATTAAGAGGAAACCATCCTGAATGAGAGAGAAAAGGGGGTAAGGACGCCCAGCTCACAGCTGTGAGCAGCGTGTGTTTGCTGCTGAGGAAGTCACCATTACGGCTTTCTCCGGGGTCCTACCCTGATTGACGGGTATGAAATCTTTATATGAGAAAGCGTTGTCCTTATTTCCTCCAGTTGCAACTCTCCCTGCAGGGCAGTAGGCACGTGGAATGTTGTGGACTTGAGCATTCCGAATGCTTTTCAAGTGCTCAGGCGCGCATGCGTGCACATGCCCACAGTGGCTAAATGCATTAGTCTACACACACAAGTTAATTGAGTTAACGTGTGGGGATTTTAGTAATAACAACAGAGTGTCCTCTTTTATTCCCAGACTCAAAGCTCTGTAACATGCGTTAAATAGATACCTCTGTGTAGTTTGTGTATGAGTCGCTTGTGTGTGTGATGGCTAAGTGGAGACTCCACAGCCCTTGGGTTTGTAAACTCGGAGCACCTGGCTGAGGGTTTATTAAGTACGAGAACCTTACCATCTTTTTAGAACAGGCTCGTTTTCAAGAACCACCTGCTCCTGGGAGTGGGCGAGGTTTTGCATGGCTCTTGCACCGGCCCAAGGCAAGCTTTTCCCGAGAGGCAGCTTGTTGAGTAGGCTGGAGTTTGAAGCTGCCCAGTACTTGCAGATGCACATGGAATGAGTCGCCTCTCTGGCCATCCCAGGAGGCTGTGCCTGGTTCATGCTCAGAGTTTGCTCAGCATACCGCACAGGAAAGAGGCCGGCTTGCCAGGTCCTGCAGAGCATCTTTCCAAGCCTGTGAAAAGCACGAATCCTCCAGCAGCAGAGCATGCTTACAGCTGGCCCTTTGCTAGCTTTGATCTGCGAATCAGGCTGCACCATGAATGCCCTTATTGTCATGTTATGTGTACACAGTGTGTGAATTATTGAAAATAGGGAGGCCTGAGCCTCATCTGGTAGAGATTACAGTGTAGGCATGCTGGGCGAAGGTCTGTAATTGAAAATCCCCAGATGCTGTTTATTTGGCCTTTGTCACATGACCTGCTGCAGGAAGATTGTCTGAACAAAATGTTGCCTGCATGAAGAGTGGAGCCCGCCCTCCCCCTCGTCCAGAGCCTCCCCAGGCTCAGTCTGTACACAGCTTAAACACCTGCCCAAAGGATTTTTAAAGGCTTAAAATAGATTCGCTCATAGTATTTAAATAGAGGGCATCTTGCTTGTTGGTTTAAACTGCTTAAGTGGTTGTTGACTTGTGGAACCTTCTATCCACCAAGGGTTTGCTGGATAATTTCACTCTGAGATATCTTTGCAAAGCAGCCTTCAGGGCTGGAGTCAAGAGAAGTAGTTTGGGCTCTGCCTTTTCTTAAAAAATCAAACTTGTGTGTGGTGAATGAACTTGCAGATGAAGCCACGTCGACTGTCCGTATTCCCTGTCTTTAAAGAATATCATGGCTACCCAGGATACAGCCCTGAATGAGCTGGTTTGTTTCCATTTTATCCAGTTTTTTCTAACTTATTCTAGCCGTTTCTTAGAAAATTTGTTTTTCTCAGTTAAATACTGTGTTATCCTCTGTGAGGGTGGTGAATTGAGGCAGGATGCTAAATCTTAAAGATCACAAGAATTAAAAACAGAGTGGCTTTAGCAAGCTAATTTTGAAGAGGGAAAGGCTTTAAGTTTTCCGGGTCCTGTCCACTAGGGAATGAAGCAGTCACTCAGTGTCCTTTATTGCCCCCTGTATCTCAGTTATGATCGTGTGCACCTTGTCCGTTTCTTGGAGCTTGTGAGGAGGAGAGGTGTCTGGGGGTGCATGGGAATCTCGGCAGCTCACAAGCATTCAGCTGGGCTGTGAGTTCCTCGAACTCTTGTTGTGTTCTTCTTTATATCCCAGTCCTGCCAGCACAGTGCTTTTTCTGTCCTTCCTGTTCCTTTTCCCTCCCTGTCTTCCTGCCTCTTCAAAGAAAACATTGTCACCACCTCCTGTGTGCCATGATGTCACCTCTTCAAATATTTTTTTCTTTCAAGAAGTGGCTAAAATCAGCAGCAGTGCTATCATTAAGTAGCAAGCTCTGAGTACAATGCCAGGAGTTAGAGGATGGGGGATACTGTGGGAACAGGACGTGGGCCTTGCTTTAAAGAAGCTCCTAATTCGTCAAAAAAGAAGAAAAAAAAGGAGCAAAAACTTGCAGAGGAAGAGTGCATGGCAAGCACTATGCTAGTTTGCATGGAGGTTGCTGAGCTGAAGAGGCAGGACAAACTGTCAGGGAGCTGGGGGAGTGCCTTTTGAACTGGGTCTTGACAACTCAGAAGTAAGTGTTCAGCAGATTTGGGCAGGACCGAGGGGCGAGGGCAGGTCATCTACACAAAGGGAATAGCACCCAACAGACACAATAGCTCTGTAGAGCGAGGCAGGAGAAAGGGCAAAAAGTGGGTTTGTATGTGTAACAATTTTGTTTTTTACAGAGAATATATTGCATATTACCTGAGTAATTAGAAATTTAAAAGGGGAATAAAAATGGGTTAACCCTCCTGAATCTAAAACTCAACCAGAAGAGCTAATCTCTTTGTTTTGCTTGATCACCAGCTAAAATGAAAGCCCGTTTCATAGGCCACTGCTTTCTCGTTGATGACATTGTTGCCTTTGGCTACTTCTGATTTTGAGAGCAGTCGAATGCGTCCAACGCAGTTGGGTAAATGACAGAGAGCGTGGCAACCACAGGAGGAAACATTTCTGGACTTTTCTCAAACTGTTCTTCAGTCTGTTTCCTCTCCTCCTAAATATTCTGCCTTTTATTACAGACGTGTGGCTTCTTGCCTCAATTCTCCTTCTAAAATCTAAACTCCTTGGGGGCAGAGAACATGTATTATTCCAGTGTGTATCTCCTCCAGTGCCTAGTGCAATGCCTTTTACATAGAAGATGCTTAACAGCTATTACTGAACAGGGGAGGGGGGGACTGCATTGTGGCCAGATTATGACGGCCTTGAAGGCGTGAAGAGGTGAGGTTTTATCTTGTATTATAGGTGGTGAATGGACTTTTAAAATGGTATATTACAGTTCCATCCACTTCGTGGTTGGGTTGGGCCCCCTTTAAGATTTTGTTTTGGTTAAGCACTTAGTAATGATCTTGTGAGAAGTTAACTTATTATAGAGGCTATTTTCAGAGCAGTTGGTCTGATGTTAAGCATAATGAGCTTGGAAGACAAAGCTGGGTTCAAATCCCAACTCCACCACTTAACTAGTTTGGGAACTTAGGCAAGTTTCTTCTTTGAACCTCAGGTTCAGCATTTATAAAATGGGAATAAGGTGGGAATGAAGGTTAAATGTATGCATGTATAAGCACAGTGCTTTGAATAGTGCTGACACAGTAGGTATTCACACAGTAGGTATTGTCTAGCTTTGTGTTATCTCACTTCATTCCTACCTGTCATCCAGTATTATTTCATTTAGCTTAACCCCCCAAGTTTCAGTCTCTTGGGTTTGAGTGCATTTTTTAAAATGTTGTTCTTTGTGTTATGGTTTCCATATTATTTTTAAAAGAATTACTAAGTGCCTAGACATTTAGAATTATTTTTATCGAATACTATGTTTTCTAAGCAGCAAGTAATCCTATGTGAGTGTCATTTGGATTTAATGCTTGCATAACTCACCTTTGTATAGCTACTGCTATATAACTTCAGAAGCTGATGCTTAATTCTTCTAATGATAGTTGTGGTATTTATTTATTTATTTATTTATTTATTTATTATTTATCTATTGATTGATTGATTGATTGATTGCTGTGTTGGGTCTTCGTTTCTGCGCGAGGGCTTTCTCTAGTTGTGGCAAGTGGGGGCCACTCTTCATCGCGGTGCGCGGGCCTCTCATTATCGCGGCCTCTCCTGTTGCGGAGCACAGGCTCCAGATGCTCAGGCTCAGTAATTGTGGCTCACGGGCCTAGCTGCTCCGCGGCATGTGGGATCTTCCCAGACCAGGGCTCGAACCCGTGTCCCCTGCATTGGCAGGCAGATTCTCAACCACTGCGCCACAAGGGAAGCCCGATAGTTGTGTTTTTACACTGAGAACTAAATTCTGGAAATCCAGTGGGGGACATGCTGTTTATTTTCTTTTTTCCTTTAGAATAATTTTTATTAAATCATAAACGTGCAACAGCTTCTTAACTCACACACCCACAAAAATTTTTTAAAGGAATAACATTGTGTCTTATTCCACCATGATTCTGGCTAATAGCCTCCATGACCAGGGCTACCTAGAAAATTGCCACCTCTAGGTTCTCCTCCATAGCCATGATAGCTACCCCTGAATCCAGGACCACTTCCATATCCATCAGATCCTCTCTAAAGTTCCTTCCTGGTCCTGCTCCAAAATTACCACCACTACCATGAGAATATACAAAACCAAAGTGGCCTCCTCTTCCACTTCTACAACATTGGACTTCTTGCATTTTAGGTTGAGACAGGGCCTTTCTTACTTCTGCATGATGACCATTGATGGCATGGTTGGGACATTTAATGCAATGCCTGCAGTCTATTCATAGAGGTAATTTTACAATCTGCCACAAATTATAATTTTGGCCTCATTTAGCCCTTAGCAAAAACCTAATTCCTGCTATTTTAGTCAAGGAAGAATCTATTCTAAATTAAAAGATTATTGTAGCAACTACGTAGTTTGCATGATGCCCTCTTAATATCCAGATATCACAATAAAGGGCTCCGTTTACTTAGAAACAGGTTTTATGGCCATATCGTTTGGATGATTTAGGGTAATGAATGCAAAGATTTTGAGGACATTTTCAGTGTAGCATGGAAAAGATGTTCCATTTCTATAGCGTTAAAAGTAGAAGCATTGTAGGTTTATACTAGATGCCATGTGGTATGGTATCCTGGACAGAAACCGTGTATGTCAGTTCAAGTAATGAAAGAGAGGTCCAGAGAAGTGAAGCAAGTTTCCCATGTTCACACAGCTAATAAGTACATGTTCAAATTTCCCAGAAAAGATCTAGGCAATGATACATCTGAGTCCAAAAAAAAAAAAAGTTTGCAGCAATGCCACTATTAAAGATTCTCCATTAAAGACCAGCAGTTTTTAGCACTTCAAACGTGTGGATTTCACACATCTCTAAGGCCAAATAATTAATAAATAAACAGAGTGTTCTTACCAAAGTTTTTCATTAACATGACTCTCCTGGGTTAATGTTGGATTACCTTTTTTTTGGACCAGGTCCATATTACTGTGGCATGTGGAGGTGATCAGGGGGAGAGAGGGATGAGGAGGAAAAGAGCACGTGTTGGTCACACTTGAGCCAAGCTAAGAGCGCAGGACAAGAGTCTGGAGAATTGTGCCGCCTCTCACTAAAATAGTTGTAACTGTAAAAGGGCCTACAGATTTCAGATGGTATTGACAATGCTGTTATCCAAGTTAGGTACTCTTATTTAGATCATTTTTTTTTTTTCTGATTTTCTCCATATGGAAGAGGAGAGCTCATTCATTCTTTTTTTTTTCTTTTAATTGAAAACATTTATTGAGCACCTACTTAATAGGCGCCAGATCTGGAGTCAGAACCAGATGGGTTCTGTCCATAGAGCAGTCACTATGCTTAGAGGGGACTGGATAGTCCTGTAGGTAAGTAATGGCAGCGTGGCAGCAGCCGGGCTCTCTGCTCAGTACACAAGCATACGAAGGAGAAACGACTAACTCAGTTTGGAAAGCTCCCAGATGTCAAGGAGGAAATGCTTCATTTGGCGCTTACAGGGATGAATAGGAGTTTTGCTGGCAAAGGAGAAGAAAAAGAACATTTAAGGACAGATGGTTACACAAAGGCATGGAGGTGTGGAAAAGCAGAGCGATGGCTGGGGGAACTCTATGAAGCTACTATAGCAGTACAGGAATGGGCTGTTAGCCTTAGGTAACAAGCTAAGGAGTGTTTGTCTTTCTTATAATGGATGGGGACCTGTTGATGTAGGAAAGCAACATAATCAGATGTGGGCATGAAGGAGAAGGTGAATGCCCACAAGATGAATGGCAGCAACTGTCAGGACTGAACGTTCTCCTGAGAGCCTCTGGGTAAGGGGTCTACTTAGGTTGCCACTGGGGTCAACAAGGTTAGAGTCCGTTAACATCCTGTACACACCTCGAGTGTGTGGGACACAAAAATGCTGAAGATATAGAACCTACCTTTCAGGAGCTTATGGTCTTTTACACAAGGAACTCTTACTAGAGCCAGAATGTGGGCAGTGCCCTGACCCATGCAGAAGTGAAGTACTTTGGGCCCAGGGCAGCATGGGGAATCTGTGCTACTTCCCAGTCAGAGTCAAGCCATCTCCCTTCACCCCACTTGTATATACAAGGCAGTTTTTTTAATATATATAAATTTATTTATTTATTTATTTTTGGCTGCATCGGATCTTCGTTGCTGCGCGCAGGCTTTCTCTAGTTGTGGCGAGCGGGGGCTACTCTTCGTTGCGGTGTGCGGGCTTCTCACTGCGGTGACTTCTATTTGTGGTGGAGCACGGGCTCTAGGCACGCAGGCTTCAGTAGTTGTGGCACGCGGGCTCAGTAGTTGTGGCTCGCGGGCTTAGTTGCTCCGTGGCATGTGGGATCTTCCCAGACCAGGGATCGAACCCGTGTCCCCTGCATTGGCAGGCGAATTCTTAATCACTGCGCCACCAGGGAAGTCCCAGGCAGTTTGTTTTTAACTCACAGTGTCTTTGGTTTCAGTTTGCTTTATAATATTGTGGTCTTTCCCAACCACTGGTCTGTGAGGTGAGCTCCAGGTGCCTGGCTCCCTGGCTCACTCCTCTTCACACACTCCAAGCCTAGTGCCTATTTCAGGCCTTTCATGGAGGTTTTGTGGTGGAAAGAGTATCTGAGCTGGACCTGGAAGGCTTTTGATTGGTGGTCTTAAGGGGTATTGTACTTGTGAGCAAAACCTTAGAATGGCAGGATGCTTCAGGGAACTGAAAGCTAGGTGTGCATTTTGATGGCAGTAAAATGGATTAAGGTGACGGTGGTGTGTCATGAAAAAAAAAGTTAGGGCCAGATGGTGGGACCATACTGAATACTATACTAAAGGAGTTTGACCTTTAGACTATAGGCAGAAGGTCTTGAAGCAGTAGAGTGGCTGAGCCAGAGGTATGCTTCAAGTAGCTGTATCTAGGATGGATTAGAAAGAATGACTAGAGGCATAACGTAATTAAGGCTAGGTAGAGGATTAAAAAGGTGATTGTAGGGCTTCCCTGGTGGTGCAGTGGTTGAGAATCCGCCTACCAATGCAGGGGATATGGGTTCGAGCCCTGGTCCGGGAAGATCCCACATGCCGCGGAGCAACTAAGCCCGTGCGCCACAACTACTGAGCCTCCTCTCTAGAACCCACGAGCCACAACTACTGAAGCCTGTGCACCTAGAGCCTGTGATCTTCAACAAGAGAAGCCACCGCAATGAGAAGCCCGTGCACCGCAACGAAGACCCAATGCAGCCAAAAATTAAATAAATAAAGTAAATAATTTTTTTTAGAAAGGTGATTGTATAGCATCTTTTTATTGCTTCATAAAGAATGAGCCATTAGAAAAATTTCTTCATTTATATTTATTTTCCTTCTGGAAATAAATACAACAAAAAGAATTCTCTTCAACATGGAGGGATTGTTTGTATTCAATCCATAACATTAGACATTTTTACTTGCTCGTCTCTCTTTGACTCTTGTAGTCTTATGCAAATGTGTAGTTTGTTAGCTAAGATGAAGGAGACCACAGTGTTTTATGGAGCCATCACTTGATAATGTTATCAGCTGCCGTTGACTGATGGGAACTCGGAGAAGGTGGGACTTGAGTTCTCGCCAGGAGTTTTGAAGGGATTCAAGGAATAAGTTCTGACCAACCAGGGTTAACACAGCCTTCGTCTGTGTATTTTTCCTTCTAAAGCTGTTCCTTGTAAGCCTCTGGGTGAGTGCAGACAGAGGATATTTATTTGAGACTTTCCAGTGTTCACCTCCTGAAGGCCACCAGTTCATTTTGTAAGACTGTAGATCGGGAACATGCGGTACCAGCCCCTGGCAACCCAGAATGGGCTGCCTGGCCCATTCTGGTGATTTTCCATGTTGGTTGGTGCTGATTTTTGGTCAATGATTTATATTGGGGATTAACTGAGACACTGGTGTCCAAACTTCCTCATTGGCAACAACACTCTGTGACCATTTCAAATGCTCTTTTTCGTGAGCCTTCCTTTACCCCCAGTCTAAGCCTTGAACCCCTCTGCCACTCTCGTTCTCCATCCCTCTCATTCAGTTATTCGTTCTATCAGTGTTTACTTTCTGAGGACGTGCTGTATTCTTGGCACGGGGGGGCACAGCGATGAGCGAAAACACAAGGTCTCTGCTCCTCTGGAAATTCCTGTCTTTAGTGGGGGAGGCAGGTGTTCATAATGCAGTCATTCAGATAAATGGAACTTGGCAGCTCTGATGCGTGCCATGATTGAGAGGTGTGGAGAGGGGTAGGGTGACTTGAGTCCGTTCTCACGGGTGAGAGTCCTTCACAGATGTAAGCTCCCTGAAGGCAGAGATGGCATCTCTTTACCCCCAGAATCCTAGCATGTTGCTTGTGCCCTGTAGGTGTTGTGGGTGTCTGACTAGTGGGTGACTGGCCAGCTTTGGTAGACCTCCTTTCTTTCCCAGTGTTGCTGGGGTGATGCAGCAGTGTGTGAGAAATGGCTAATTATTAACTCCTCACGGGTCAGTGAATGGTCTCTACTGCCTCCTCTGGCAGTATCCATAGATACAGACGCCCCAGGTCTTCAGCAGGACAGGTTCATTCAACATCCCCGTTCTGTAGACCTCTCCCTAGCAGCTGACACTTGGTTCCTGCAGTGTACCCTACACCTGTGCTTTTTGGTTGTTGGCTTTCATATTCTAAGATACTTTTTCCTTTACATGAACCTCAGGTCATACAGAGAGGTCCAGAGCTAGAAAGTATTTTAACACCATCTCGTAGAATCTTGCCCAAGAAAGTCCTTCGTAAATCGCTGTCTCATTGGGCATTGCTGCTGGTGTTGGAGGACAGAATCATGCCTTGTGGTGTTGTCACCTCGTAGAAGACATCTTTCTTTGCTTCTCACTGGGTCATCTTTTTCCAATTTATGCTGATGATTCAGTGTCAAACTGGATTGTAGGGACATAGGAGCCTCTTTTCTGCTCCTGATGACAATTCATTCCATAAACATTGAGCTGGTTGGGAAGGGAAGGCAGAGAAAAGATGAATGTTATTGGCTCTTTTTTTTTTTTTTTTTGGCCTCACCACGTGGCTTGTGGGATCTTAGTTCCCCGACCAGGGACTGAACCCCGGGCCCTTGGCAGTGAAAACCCAGAGTCCTAACCACTGGACCACTGGGGAATTCCCTCATTGGTTCTTGTTCTTAAAGACTTTATGATCTGTTTGGAGCCGTGACATGTGCTGAAACGATCGAATATAAGGCAGAAAAGATACGAGCCAGCAGTAAAGAGGCCAGGGTCAAGGGCTGTGGATGTTTAGTGGGAGGGGACCTGGCCTCTTCCAGCTGGAAAGCTCATGAAGGACAAGGCATTTGAGAGGTAGGCAGAATCCAGACATGCAGCAATGGGCAAGGAGATGCAGGCCATAAAAGCAATTGTGTGTTCAGGTACAGAGCTGAGACAGCTCAGGGTGTTAACAAGGAACAGCCTAATAGTGCCCTTGGGCCAAGTTAAGGCTTGTGAGGGGGTGTGGAAGACCCTATGGCTACAACCATAGCATCAGTGCCTGTTTCATACAGCTTTGGTCTAGCAGTCAGAAGAAACTTGAGTTTTCTTTCTGATTCTCATTATTTTAAGATGGGAAAAACCTGTGGGGGAATCCTCCCATGTCCGTCCCAGCAAAGAGAGGGCCAAGAGAGGTTTCCTTAGAGTACACTAAAGCCCCTTCCCCAGGCCAGAGTATGTGTTAGTCTTCAGACTGGCTGCAGCCAGGGAAGAGGAGGTTTCATTTGTTACTTCTTCCTTTGTGGCTCCCTGACTCCATTCAATTACAAAGTGGCTCTTACACTGTTAAAGCCGAGTGTCTCTGGGCTACAATTTCTAGCCACAGACCCTGCATTTGCTGTGCCTCAAACATGACCTTGAGGCCACATCCCATTACACACAAGCCCACAACA
Organism: Balaenoptera acutorostrata; assembly: GCF_949987535.1. Lineage (NCBI taxonomy): Eukaryota > Metazoa > Chordata > Mammalia > Artiodactyla > Balaenopteridae > Balaenoptera > Balaenoptera acutorostrata. Next base: position 44,506,088 of record NC_080072.1, on the reverse strand, counting down.
ACGTTAACCCGTCTTCTCTCCGGGTAAGGCAAGCACAGCGTGAACTCCCTGTCTTTCTGTTGGAATCTCTCTCTATTGCCCCCTTAGCAGGAAATTTCACAGCAATCTGGGAGGCTGGAAAAGCCAATGATGGGCTCACTTTCAACTGTGTTATGTCATTTAGGAGAAAGGAAAAGGAAAATAAAAACTGGATCGCAGCGCTTAGTGAAGATCACAGTATAAAAGCGACAGGTCAGGCTGTTTGCCTTTGCTGCTGCCTCTTGCCTGTGGGAAAAGCAAAGGCAACTGCAGCTACTGCATCTCTGATTTAAAGAAGTGATAGGGTGTGCGTTTCTAAAGGACATTCTGTGCTGCAGAGAAGCTGTAGTATGATGACACTTAGTGGTGAAGTGTGACATTGCCACTCAGCTCTATAAGCTATTACAGGTATTTATAGAGAAGAATGAAGGAGATGATTCATGGATGCTGTGAATGTAGAACCTGGAGATTCCTGGGCTCAGAAAGAGAAAGTGTGCAGTGGTCAAGGGAGCTTGAGGGTCAGCATGCCTGGTTTTTAGGAGCCCCAGTTTCCTCTGTATATATATTTTAAAATGCTGCTTCCTCTGTCTAAAAGGGTCTTCAGCGTACCCCCTCCATTCTGCCTATCAAAATCAGTCTTATCACTCTAGTTAATGATATGCACACTGAAGGATGCAGGGGTGTTATCATGTCTGCCACTTATTTTGAAATGCAACAACAACAACAAAATAAGATGGCTCAGTGGACGGGTAGAAGAATGGATAGATGGAGTGACGTGATAAAGCAAATAAAGAAAAAGTGAAGGTAGGATCTGGATGGTGGGTATATAGTGTATATTGTGTTCACTGTGTATGTCGGAAAGTTTTTGTAATGTTGGAGAAAATGTAATCTATCTTTAAAGGCTAGCTTATATTCCAGTACTTTGGGGAAGGCTTTCTAGATTTCTGGAATTATTTGTGGCTGATTACCCACATATGTTACTAGAACCTCTTTCAGTTGCTGTCTGACACGTAGAGCTGATTTCCTCTATCTTAGCCCTTGTTTTGGACAGTGAACTCCTTGTGGGCAGCAGGCTAGGCTGTCTTTATATCCCTGATACACCAGACAGGCATCATGTAAGGCACAGGGAGAGATGGTACCCACATAACTGTAGGAATAGTTTAGGAATGTCATGATAAACTTTAAAGTTAACTTAGTTGAAAGTAACTTTTGTAATGTAAAGTTTACTGGATCAAGCACCACTGTATGTGTACATGTGTATTTTTTTTGGAAGCGAGAGTTAGAGAAATGAGGGTTAACATTTCTAATAACCAGCATTCTTCATGGCTGTGAAACAGGACTGTGTCGTATGGACCAGAGCCCCACTGCCAGTTACATTAGTGATGTTTGGTGTCCCTGAGTTCCCTGTCCTTGGTTGGAGAATTCTGTACCTTAGTACCATGATTCAAATCCAAGGCTTTGAACTGTATGGACCCACCCCGTTTGGAGGGCCATGCTATAGAAATATAAATAGGGCTCGGAACGTCCTATCAAGGTTGCTAACAAGAATTCATTCAGAACCTAGCAAAATAAGTACAACCCCAAGCACCCAAAAAGATATTCCAAAATCATTTGGAATGACATACTTGTTTCCTTAAAGGGTAAGCATATTATAATTCTGGGAAGATTTAGAATTGAATGTAGAAGTTTTTAATATAATCATAGCCATAGTGTTAATATTTTTTATTTAAAGGATTTGTGCATGTGAGTACTTCAGTATGCATATTTAAAATAATTTGGCCCACATAACAGGTTAGCCTGTATTTCCAATTTAAAATATGCAATAAAGTAACAGACTTAGACTTGATTTTAGGGAAGATTGAAGTCTTAACTAGATTTCTAAGCAGTATTGGGGCACTTAAGAGAATTTATTAGGTTTCTAAGAGTTGTTTAAGGGGAGGTTTTGTAAGTTAAATCAAACAATTCTAATATTTAAAAGAATTAAATAAATTATAGATTATAAATACATAGTTTAAATGTTTGAAGGAGTTTAACTAGGTTTGTAAAATTGACCAAACATTAATCCAATGGCCCTTTGAAAGTGATTGTAAAAATTATAGGATCTGTAAGTTGAACTGAAAACTTAAAAGATGAACCAGGGCATTTAAGGTTTTTTTAAAAATAACTAAACAAATGAAATAAACATTTCTAAAGCCAGGTAAACCTGACTGATGTTTTCTGTGCACAAAACCACGCTTATCGTCATTAAAAAAATTCACAAAAAATAAAGTGATTAACACTCTGCTTTGAGTTCACGGTAGATGCTTATTGTTAGTGGAATTTGAATTTATAATTTGAATCAGCAATATTCCTATGGCAAGGCAAGAAGAAACACATAGCAGCTTCAAGTTAATTACTCTTCATGGCTTGAAACATGGTATGAAAGAAAGAACGCAGGCTTTTAAAAGAAGGGTAATCTTGCTCATGTAAAGAACCAGGGACATGAGAGTCATGACCAGCTTTCCATGAAATGATGTAGCGTAGCGCTCAGCACGTAGTAGATGCTCAGTGAGGCCTTCTTGTAGAAGTAGTGATCTTTAGAAGCATTTTAATCAAGTTATGAGTTGACATTGTTTATGCCACTGCATAAACCACAGGGTGCACAGTCAAACGTGGCTGTCCTAGGTACTGATCTCATTCATTCAACCAAATGCCATAAGAAATTAAAAACTGGTGATATAGGTTATATGCCACTTGTATCAAGCTATTCTGTCTGCTTTCCTAGAAAATAAGCAGACGGGGGGGCAGGAGACGTTTTTCCCATCTGGACAAGGTTCAGATGAAATTGCATGTAATTCAGAGCCCTGGATTTATTTCGTCCTGGCCACTCAGCTCTGAACAGGGTGCACAGTGAGGCCCTGAGCTGGAGGATGCTTGGCTCCGCTGCAGACATTGTCATTTAGGTCTGGCTTCTGGTAATTAGGCACTCCTAGCTGGGCTCTGCTGTCAGCCAGCCTTTGAGACAAATTGCAAAATCTGTACAACCATCTGAGAGATGGAGAAGTAGACCCGATGACACTACAGGGGATATATTGGTAGTTCTCAAAAGTTGAAAGAGAATGCTTTGAGAAGCAATCCTCAAAACTGAATTTAGAGGTCCTTTTCCTGTGGTTAAAGGGTAAGTTCAGTCACAGAATCAGGATCTGAGATTCAAAGACTGGAATGATAGGCTTAATCTAATAAGATGAAATGTGATAGAAATACACACAACATTTTGTATTTGGATCTGAAAATCCCAACTACGCATGAAAAGACTGGGAACAGGGGTAGGGATATATCTGAGAATTAGGCCATATGAAAAAGACCTAAGAGTTCAAATTGACATCAGTTGACGGTTTATTGTGATCCCCCCAAATCTAGTGCAGTGTTAGGCTGCATTAACAGAGGTGGAGTATTTAGGACCAGGGAGGTGACTACAGTTCTGGCCTCCAGGCTATGAAAGGAAACTAGACAAAGGATGGTCACAGGATGGATATGGGAGTGTTCCAAAGCTTATCACAGATAACAAAGGAACAGGAAAGGTTTAGCCTGGATACAACTGCAGGAGGACCTGAAAGCTGTCAGTAATATCTGAAAGGCAGTCATGTGCATTAAGAACTAGCCTTGGGGGCTTCCCTGGTGGCGCAGTGGTTGAGAGTCTGCCTGCCAATGCAGGGGACATGGGTTCGAGCCCTGGTCTGGGAAGATCCCACATGCTGTGGAGCAACTAGGCCCGTGAGCCACAATTACTGAGCCTGCGCGTTTGGAGCCTGTGCTCCGCAACAAGAGAGGCCACGATAGAGGCCCGTGCACCGCAATGAAGAGCGGCCCCCACTTGCCGCAACTAGAGAAAGCCCTCGCACAGAAACGAAGACCCAACGCAGCCATAAAATAAAAATAAATAAATAAAAATAAATTTTAAAAAAAAAGCACAAAAAAGAACTAGCCTTGTTCTTATTAAGGGGAACAAAAAGAATCTGGGGATGAAAGTTACAGGAAGCCTCAAATAAGGAGGGTCTTTTAATTCTTCAGTATATTTTAAGATAGAATGGGCTACTTCCTTAATTCTAGAAGTGCTGGCTTACATTAAGGACTTAGACTTTTAGGTGTAGGAAAGGATGACTCAGAAGTACTTCCCAGTCCCAAGATTCCACGATTCCCTTGCCTTCCAGTGACAACCGTATCCTGCACGGTCCTAACATGGGCAGGTGGAGAACAGAGCCATAATTACAGTAATGTTCTAGGCAGCGATGGGAGAGGTTTTAGAATTCTCAGGCAAGATTCCCATAAAGACACTCTCACCAGAGCCGCCAGTTCTTTACTCTGCTGGGGAGGTCTGGGGCTTGTGGTACTCTCTGTCACCAGAGGCTGTGTTAGTTCCTCATTTATTCTTTCTGTGTGCCCAGCATTGTGCTGCGTGCTGGGGAGACCTTGGGGAACAAGACAGAATCTCTTGCTGTCTTCAGCTATGCAGTATATGTGGGGAGTAAGACAGCAAACACAAATTAGACCACTGGATATACCGTGATGATTATAGTGGCAGTTTGGACCCACGTGTCCCGTATGAGTGCATTTATATTTCATGTAGTATTAGTAATACATTTCCCCACTTGGCTTTGGGGGTGTAGTTTCCCATTATATTATAGTTCAGGTCGTCTCTTAGAGATTTCTCAGTCTCTTGGAGTAGGGACCGGGGGTATTTGTTTATACTTTAAGGCGTTTTCTTTCCCCCAGAGGTAATAAAGCTTGGAAAAGTTTGAGTCTTCTTTTTTTTTTTTTGGCGCTGATGGTTTTGTGTACAGTTTGTTACTGGCACAGTGACCACGTTTAGGGGAGTGTCTGTCTTCATACTGTAGCTTCTTTTCATTGTGTTGCTGTGGCCAGAGCAGTTCATCCTCTCATGGCTCTAATGACTCTAACTGGAGTTAACTCAGTAGAAACCTGGGTGAGAAGGAATATGAAAAATAAGACTGGAACAGAACCAGGTCTGTATACTCCCACACTAGTCCTTGTATTTGTTTTTTATACAAGTGACCATCCGTTTAGGGACAAGCATGCAAACACAAAGGCACATTTTTAAAAGGCACATTTCTCTCCTCAATTGCTGACTGTAGTTCATAATTAAATTCCCTTCGTCCTAATTTCTCCTAGGAAATATTGTTTGCAAAAAATTGTCCTTTTTGTTTTTCTAGCATTAATAAACTTACAGGTGCAACAAAAATTCCTGATTCTGAATTATATTCTTAGCTTTTCAGAGGCTTCCCCCTCCCCCCGCTCCACCCCAAAGTAACCTACTTTATTGTAAATTCTTCTTTCTTTCAGGTAGGAATGAATTGATAGCCAGATACATCAAACTCAGGACAGGGAAGACGAGGACCAGAAAACAGGTAAAACAACCGACCTGGAAATTGTGCATGTTAGCGAATGGCCCAAGGAGGCATTTTGGCTGCAGTGGCTGTCTGTGCTTTGGCTCCTAGGAGCCCCCGATTGGAGTTCCCTGTAAGGACGTCAGTGTTGTAGGTGTTTGAAATTGGCTCAGTTTTCACTGTTCATCATTTCAGTGACCTTTTATTATGTGGTCTCTGGAGTTCCTTCTATACACATATGGGAAAGTTTCACCGCTAAGGACAGTGTATGAACTGTTCCTGTACTGTATTGTAAAACTTAAATTTCTTTCCGAAACTGTGCATCTGCAAACATTGCAAAAGCTGCAGGTGCAGGTATACTTTGCAAGTCATGAAATTTTGAGATTTTGCGCATTGTAAAATCCTGGAACAATTACATATTAGTCATCATTTCAATGAAAAAGTAACACTAGCAGCCATGAGTATTGGCTGGAATATAAGGCTGAATGATGTGCGTCCAGGGAACTGTTGCTCCTTAAGCTATGGCTTTTTGTCAGTAGCTGCTGTGACTGAAATGAAGTTACAATACCTTTGTGCAGAGCAGGGTCAGGAATTTTCCTCTGCCCTCTGTCAGCGTTCTGGCGCTCCTCGTTCCTTCTGATGTAAAGCAGCCCAAATGTCTGACCCAGTTCAGAACTGGAACGGATGAGAAATTAGTGTTTAACAAAAAACAGAAAAAGAAAGAAATGGAAGGGGGGAAAACCATCAAACCAACCTCATGGGTGAGTTGTTAACAGAAAAAAATATATATGTATATTTTAATGTTGACCTATGCTGACCGAAATGGCATGAATTTTAAAAACTATAATCAAACCAAAAGGCGAGCTCAACTGTGGTCTCGTTAAGCCTGAGCAGCAGATTCCAGTCCTCTGCTCAGTGATAAGTTGTTTTCCTGAGTGTTTATGACGGGGAGAGCTTTCCCCAGGAACGCTCCTGTGCCCCAGCCGGGAGCCCACTGCTGAGTCAGCACAGAGGCAGGTGGCCTCCTGCCAGTGCTCAGAGGCAGGGCATTGTCTGTTCGGTGGATATTCCCCCCACTGTGGCCCTCAGCAAGTCAGAGAATCACATCAGAACAAAATTCTGGTGAAAACAAGTGAAAGCAGGAGCAGGATGGAGAGGTGAAGAGGATGGGGGAGTTCCTGCTTCTCCGTACTTTAAAAAAAAAAAATGCAGAAGCAAATTGAAACTCGAAGACAAAGTTAGAGATAAGAGGTTCATTTGTTACCATAAATCCTGTTTTTAGGGTGGCTAGAGTGTTTGAAATCAAGTAATGGCCTCACAGTCACTGAACTTCTAAATGGGAGGTTCTAAATTTCTGAAACAGACAAAATCTAATTCCCAGCATACTGAAAGTGCTGGACCTGGGCTGTCTGCTGGTCTGTGAGCTCTGGTCATGTGCCCAACCCCTTCACTGGGGGGACACTTCTAAATTTAACCAAGTCCCACTGAAAGAGATGCAAATTTGTTTACCCAGTGGAATCATTGTGTTTCAGAAGCCGGGCTTGGCTTGGTTTCCATACCCCGGCATCCTGGGGATGTTTTTAGGCGGCAGTTGGTGATACCTCTCCAATGTGAATTTGTTGTTCAGCAAATCCGTGTGGTTTTTCAACCCAGATTTTTAACAGGATGGCTGGCTGGCTGTATTCACACTTTTCGCTCTGTAATAATATGCAAATCCACTTGGCGCCCAGTCAATACCCAAAAGAGTGGAAGGATTAAAGATATTTATAAGGGGAAAAAAAAAAAGCTCTGCTAACTGGGTCTTTCCATTTCTCTTTGAGATCTAATTTACATGTCAGTATTATTTTAACATTTGCTACAGAATCCAGAGCTCTTAATGAGATCAGAATACAACCTACAGCTTCAGCTTTTTGATTCTGCGGAATGTGCTAATTTATGGATAGTCTCTTCTAAATTGAGAAAAAGGGATTTTCCCTCCTGATACTGAGAAGCTATAAATATTTTCATTTACCTCTACTCCCACCTTTTTAATTGTATAAAGAAAACAACCCCACTCTCCCCCTCTCATCCCGTGCCCGTGATTTCTCCTGGGTGAGAAAACTAAGATTAGCTTCAACTTTCATCCTGACTCCAGTCACTGCAGTGATGACCCAGTCTGAAAAGCTTAGAGCAGCGCTGGGGGCTTGGTGTCTGGCTGGGACTGTGTATTCCTAACTGCAGAGCTTTGTTGAGATGCAAATAACCTTCCCCCACCCCCCCACCCCGAAACCCTCCCAAGGAGTAGCGATTTTATATTTGATTTCCTTTTTTTGTTTTGTTTTGTTTTGTTTTGTTTCCCCTCATAAACCCGAACAATGTAGGTGTCTAGTCATATACAGGTCTTAGCAAGAAAGAAAGTTCGAGAAATTCAAGCCGCCATTAAGGTACGTCTGGCTTGCCCAGTTGTAGGGGGCTTTTCATCTCCATGGTTACAGGCTTTTCCTTTGTTTTCCTCCCTTCCCCTACCCTGCAGGTGTCTAGTCACATTCAGGTTCTTGCCAGAAGGAAATCTCGTGATTTTCATTCCAAGCTAAAGGTATGCGCTTTCCTGCTTTTTGGCTTGTGGTTGCTATGCATCTCACTTCCTGTTTTCCATGGTGACTGGTGAATGCCTGGTGCTGGGATTCTGGTAACCTAGTTTCCTCGCATGTGAGAGCTGTTTACATTTCTTTGTGTCTAATCTCTCTGTTTCTGTACTAGCCTCACATTAAGCTCAGAGAGAGAGAGAGAGAGAGAGAGTGTGTGTGTTTGTGTGTGTGTGTGTGTGTGTGTGTGTGTGTGTGTGTGTCCCTAATAACAATGCAAATGCAACAGAGAGCTGGTCTTGATAACTTTTCAGCACAGAAACATGATTTTTTTTTTACCCTTCAAATATCCACCAAGCAGCCCTGAGCTAGGAGAGGGGAAGAAAGTCAAAGAGATGCAAAGTTGGTGTAGAAATTATAAATGAATCATTTCCAAGTGGCCATCGTGAAATTACTTTGAAAAAATTCAGAAATTATTTTAATTTGTGCTTTTGATGTATTTTCAGTACTTATGAAAAATACATCTTCTTCATGTAATTTTTCATGTGTTCTTCCAACAGAGAGTATTTTCTGCCAGATTTCTTCCACATTGCTTAATGTTTTTTAAGAGTGTGGCTTTGTTAATTAGAAAAGAAATTTGAGGTGAGGGCTTAAAAAAAAGATAGGTCTTAGAGATGGGAAAGCTCTTGATCAAATCCATGTTTGCAATTCCGTTTATACTTGAGTTTATTATTTTTTTTGTACATGTGCCTCATTTTCCGGTCTTTTAAAATATATTTCATAGCAAAAACAGAGACATGGACAATTTAAAAATGCAAGTTCTAAAAAAAAAAAAAATGCAAGTTCTCCCTATTTTCTCCCCTTCCAAAATTTGCAGTAAAGCATACATGACTTTTTTTCCTCCATAATGCCCTATTTGAGAAATGCAAAGGGATTATAGTTTGCATGGAGGAGCTTTACTTTATAATAAAAATGCATCTGTAGTCCATATTGTTGTCTTTCCCACATGCCTGTTTTTGCTTCTGTTCTGATTTTTTCCCCCATACATTAAGTAAATCTGTGTTTTTGTTCTAAACTAAAGAACAAAGTGTAATTTCACAGCCCCAAGTGGCGAACGCTGGGACCCTTCCCAAAGGCCTCCAACATTTTTTGTGCAAACAGAGCTGACTGTGGAATAGGTCTAGTGACCAGGAAGGCGCATTTGGGGTGCCCTCTGCAGTGGGCAGCATGCTGGCTCGCTCGCTCGCACATGTGGCTGATGGTGGCTGGCTTTTAGTTGCACTGGCTGAGCAGTTGGAAGACTAAAATAACTTCGTAGCTCCTGCTTTTTAACCAAAGGTGCAGTCCTTTCTATGTGGATGTAACTACCCCAGTGTTTGCTCAAGTTCTCACTCTGTTTCTAGTTTCTCTAACGGATTAATGATGTACAAAGAAGTTTACAGACATCAGTTTTGTGTTTCCATCTGTGATGTTATGAATTGCTCTATTTCTGCACTGTGTGGTTCCTGTATGCTCACCAGGGCACATGGCCCTGGACCGAACGCCCTGTAAATGGTGGGTAAAGCTCTCCTGGTCCGAGGGGATCCCTATGGGATTCCACAAGCACTCTTTTTCTCTCTTGGTGACTTTACAAATCTTCCTCAGTGGAAACAGTTTTGCCATTACCTTATACATACACATACATACCAACACACAGTCGTATTTGTGTTTGTTCTTAAAAAAAAGACTTCTCCCCACTTTCAGCCAGCCCTGGACCACTCTCCTCTGGGGCAGGCACGAAGAAGAGGCAGAAACAGAGGCAGTGGGGTAGCAACTGGCTCGGCATTTCATCTCCAAGAACCACCTCCATCCTCTTACAGTTCCTTTCCTTCCTCCCTACCTCATTATTCTTGGAAAAATGGAGGCCTTTGTTCTTCCCATCAGCTAATACCAGTCGAGTGTTCCAGGCATGGCGCTTATCACAGTGGGCAGTTAACAACCAATCCTCTATTCACAGAGCTGGCCGTGGAAATGGGAATGTGAAATATAGGGCACTGGAGGATAAGTGTTCGCAGAAAGAGCCAAAGTTAAATGTGTAGGCAATCCCAGAGACGAGCTGTATGGACAATGTGCTGCTGAGTTTGGGGATGAAAGACAGGAGTTAGTGCAGTGCAGAGCCTCTTGTGTGTTCTCTCATGTAAGCTCACTACAAAGTGAGTCCCATTCTTCGGATTTTGAGGAGTGATATTTAGGAAACCAGGGATCCAAAGGTTTAATTAACTCACCAAAAGCCATCCAGCATAGGAAGTGGCGAAGTCAGGATTTGAACTTTCTGAATCCTAAACCACTGCTCTTCCAGACAGGGTTTCCTGTAGCGGAGGCTGAAGTGGATTTCAAGCGGCAGGCTTCTCATCAGTACACACTGTAGATAACTTGTCACCACCCCTCACGCCCCTTTGGACCTGGGCGTGCAGGCCTTGCTTCCCACAGTCCCTCAGCCACTACATTTTAGAAGTTAAGATGATTTTTAAACTTTGAGCCATTGGTCAAGATGTGGGCCTAATTTGGGATTGATGGTCATCAGTATCCCGGGGTGATGTGTTCCTAGCTGCAGAGCTGCTGCGTCCCCACTCGGAGGGAGTTAGGACAGTTGAGGAGAATAAGGCTGGCTGCCACCTGCCTGCAGAGGTGCTGCTGCCTTCACCTCCCACAGGCATTTTATGTTAAAGACGCCCTCCTTAACCTTACTACCAGCCATTCCCAGGAAACGGGCTCGGGCCCCTTGGCCTGGTAGGAGGATAGAACTCCTCGCTCTGTCTGCACTTTCTTGTTCAGCTCTGGAGTCTAACACCCTCGGGAGGCAGGGATGAGCATCCTCGCCGAGTTCCTTGTGGGGTCAGGATGACAGCCTCTGGCTTCTTGGCCTCCGACACTAATGAGGTCGACAGCTAATGAGATAAACTCACTACAGAAGTTGAAGTCATCCCAGTAGACAGCAAGGATAGCTTCTGAGCAGGGGTAGGGGTGGCAAGAAGTATCCAGACTCCCAACAGGTGCCGTGCTTTGTCTGAGACGATGCAGCAAGACTTCCTGGAGGAGATAGCTATTGACTGGCCATCTCCGGACCTGTCCTTGCCGTGCCTTTCCAGCCGGGCTTCTCGCCATTTCTCCACATGCTTTGAAGTCAAAGGATTTCTGTTCTCTGGGGGCGGACAGAGGCCTGTGGCCCTCCTGTGAAGACTGAAGCCAAGTTTCATTTCCCTGTCCTCCCTCGGAGTTTGAAAAAGTGGTTTGCTCACACCTGGGGCCAGGGCCAGGGCCAGGGCCAGGTGTGGCTTCCAAGGGAACCCTCGTGCCTGTGAGCCTCTCTTCACTTTCCCGGGAAGGGTGCAGGAGAATTCTTGAGGCTAGTGGTTTTCCAGCCTTTTTTAAGCAGCAAAACTCACATTTCAGATTGAAATCTTACTTGAAATTTTCCATATATAAGAGAGTAAAAGCTGTTTTATTTAAAGCTCACACTCTCTCATCCTTAGCAGTGGCCTCTTTGGCTGGTTCTGTTGAATAAGGTTTGAAAACCCACACTGCTTTAGGCAGAAGGAAAAGGAAATGCCCGCCTCTCAGCCGTGCCTCCGGCCTTTATGGGACAGCTTGGGGGTCCCACTTAAAGCCCACATTTTCTAAGTTCCGTAGCCTGTTCTGCCATATCCTTCTGAAGAAAACAGGCTCGAGAGACTGGTTATTCTCATGTCACGGTTGTGGATGAGTCATCCTAACTACAGAAGTCACGCTCTTGAAAATCTGTTAGGATGCATTTCAAAGGTCAGCTTTATGCTTCTGCTAAGTGCATTGGTTCTCAAAGTGCTTGTTTGTGAGCCAGATCACCCCAAAATGTGTGGATTTTAATTTTTGTTTAAAACAAAATTGTTTTAGTAAAAGTTTAAGATTTCCGTGTAGATTTGAACTTTAAAAGTGCAGAAATGATTACTTAATTCAGTCCAGTAATGGTTCCATTGAGAAGCCATGTGTTCTAGACCCTTTAGGAGATGTTGGGCATGGAAAGTTGAATACACAAGAGTCTCTGTTTTGGGGGAACACTCATTCTTTCTGTTATTTTTGGCCACATTTGGGGAAAATACAAGATTCCCTGTGGATTGTCCCCAGCTAGGGGGCTCTGCAGTAGAAATTTAACAGAGCAGTGCAAAGACCACGCAGTGAAAAGAATGATTAATTCTGAGTGTGGGGGAATTAAAGAAAGCCCCGTGGAGGGGGTTCCATTAGAACTAAGCATAGAGGAAGGTAGAGAATTTCCACAGATAATGGGGGTGGGGGGTTTGGGGGAACCGTGAAGAACACCATCTAGCTGGAAGCATGGAATGAGGAATGAGGCTGGAGGAGGGAGGTTCATCTGAGGAGCACGGGGAGCATGCAGGGGTCGTTCACAGTTATGCTTTGGAAAGATCCCTCCAACCATTTTTAGAGGATAGCGAGGAGTGAGGCCAAGCTGGAGGCAGGGAGGCTAATTCAGGGGCTGCTCTAAGAGGCCAAGGGAGAAAGATGTGGGCCTGGACCAGGGGCCGACCGAGCACCCCTGGGGCCGTGCTCCATGGCTCTTATCCATCCTTACTGTCGTCCTCGGCTGGTCCCCACTCCACTCCAATCTGATTGCTGCATACTCTTTCTTGCTCATTGTTTTTAAAGAGTGAATTATATTAAAAAGTTCTATTCTTATTAAGTCTGAAAACTGTACACTGAAACTTTTCAAAGGCAGCATTTAAAACTTAGGTTATTAAAGACCAGGTTCTCTTAAAGTAATGGCCATTAACTGAGAGTGTACATCAAAATTAACTATGAAGTTTTTGTTGCTAAATTTTAAATACAACAAAAAGTTAATAAGTACAGAGAATGACATATTAAGCATTCATGTTTGTACTATCCAGAAATGATTATTTTCATTATATTTCCTTTAAGGTTTTTGTTTTTTTTTTAACTGAAAGAAATCAAATGACAAAACAGTATTCTTACTTTCTCTAATTTCCTCTACCTACTGTCTTTCCTCAACCAATCTCAGCCCCCCACCATCAGTGTCTTTCCTTGCCGTTTAGTATTTCCCTGGGAAAATCAAATCCAGTGAAAACTATCTCTTCTCCTTTGGCCCTTATCCTAAAACTAATCTAGATTTTTACCCATTGTCTACTATGAACTTGTGCTAAAGCCACTGGCACCAACCTGAGACCTCTTCTCTATAGTTTATCCTGGCCTGAGCTAGGATAGACTTGGCCAACAATTTGGGATGGCCTTGGACACAGACTGCAACCACAGGAGAGAGATGCGAGGGGCAAGAAAAACTAGGGGATAGCTGAAGACGTCAAGGAACGATGTGAGGAGACCAAGAGCCGTGAGCAGGGAGACTGGGGCAGTAGGGGAAAGGGTGATGGGGCCAGCGGAGCGCAGGTGAGATTCAGAAGCCCTAAGGTGGATTGGAACCGCAAGGCATTTGTGGCCAGAGTGCCAGAATATTGGACATCAAATATATACTTTTTTTTTTTTTTCTTGACTAAAATGTCTAAAAGACAAGTCAGAGTGTGATAACCGCTGGTCTAGAAGAGAGTCATTTCTCGGTGATGGGAGGACCACATGTTTGGCCCCTGCCCAGACATGATCCTTTTGGCCCACCACTCTTCAGGTGCCTGGTTCTAGTTATAAAGTAGAAGATGGATCCGTGCAATTACAGCATGCAGGTGGCTTATAGGTCTGTGGAACATGCATTGAGGAATTCCACAGATGCTGACTCAGAAATCTCCCTTGGACCTTGTGTCACCAGCTGGGTCTACAGCAGTGTTACCCATGCCGGTTTCATGTGTGACCTTCCATCTCCCCCTCTCCCCTAGTTTATCCCCTCATTGGAATCTGCGATTGAGCAGTGAGAGACAGCAGCCTGTCTGAGAAGACTTTGTGTGGTACAGTCTGAGGCCTGGCCTGCAACTTTAGAAATGATTCTCTACCTTTGAATTATTTCACTCACCATTAATTCATCAAAAGGTCATTAACTGTTTTTGTTTTTTTTTTAAGCTCCAGGGATTTATTATCCCAGCTTGTAGAAAGACTGCAGAAATGTTCTCCGTGCGCTATAAACAGTCTCTTCTTTCCTACTCAGAGTTCCTACTTAGAGTTTCCTGCTCAGAGTCTCTATATGTTCGTTTGTCCTGGGAGGTTGTCCAGTCCCTGCCCAGAGGCCTCCTTTCCCTGATAGCAGCAAAGAGACGGTCCTTTATTTGCTGGCTTCCGAGGCTTGTGAGAGCCGCAGCCAAGCTCTGCAGGCCACCACCACACTGTGGACTGTCCTCATCTTTGCGGACTGTCCTCATCTTCCCCTGAAGGTGGACCAGGCCACTTCTGGTTTGGGGTGTGTTTTGGTGAGTGCATGAGTCCAGACAGCGCTAAGAGTAAAGGAAGTCTTTGTTCTGCCCTAACCTCAGCAGGAATACATCTTAGGCAATAGACGTATTCATGTCAAGCTCTGGATTGTATTGAAGAAAAGCCTGTACTTGCTGACATTGCATCATCCCAGTAGAGCAGAAAAAAGCCTGAGCTTCCCTGATTGTGTCCAGTCGTTGGTGACTAATTTACGAGCTCCATGTGCTCCCCGGGGCCATTTTCTTCATTCTCGCCCTGGTGGCCTTTGTGATTTGATTTCTGAGCAGGCCATTCTTTCCAACCTGCCATTCCTTCCAGTAAGCAGAGAGCTTAAAGTTCAAATTGTTGATTTAATTCTCTTGAGGAGTTCAAGAACTTTGCTGGGGCTTTGCTGCGTCTACACTGCTGAATCCTGGCCGTGTCACCACTGATTCTATCCAGGAATGGGCCTGTCCACAGGGAAGACACGCTACACTTCATCCAGTGGTGCTCCCCATGGCCCTCTGAGCCACTTTGCTCGTTCAGGCGTTGGCTGTCAGCAGTACACAAGGCAAAAGAAGCCCGAAACAACCACCTCCTTTGTCTCAGCGCCAGCACCAAGACACTTGGCCTTGCTGCAGGATTTGGGAAATGATACACCGCCTTTCCTGGCATCTCCCAATCTTCAAGGAGTTCTTTTGCATTCATGACATGTACTCTTTCTCCTCAGCAATATTTTCATTACCTTGTTTTTAATTTAACTGGGTTAAAACCAAGACTGGAGGCAGTTAATTTCTTGTGCTTGGATGTGGTGGAATTAGAACCTCTCATCAACGGTGTGATGATACAGAGCTTACAGTGTAAAACTAGGGGACTGACTACATTTACCTTTCTATGTCAGCGGAGCCAGGTCTGGATTTTCTCTTTAAGGGCAACAGAAACAGCCTCCTTCTACATTTTTATCCCTTCCTAGGGAAATCCCATTGTTAACTGGCCTCCAATATAGACAGTGCTCAATCACATTGAGCTCAGAGATTATGTACTCAGGACCAGGGCTCCTAAGCATTTCAGCTCTCGAGCGACTTGAGCCTGGATGGTCGGTCATGTGGGCCCCATAGATGGCACGTCCACGGGATGGCAAGGCTGTGGGCACTGTATGCTCAGAGTGGTTGATGCAGTTCTCAAAGCACCCCTGAAGGTGGGTGTTGTCCTCACTTTGCAAGTGAGGATGCAGAGGCTTGCAGTGGCTAAGGGGCTCACCCAGGGTCACGAGTCTGAATTGGATCCCAGGGCTATCTGGTACCACAGCCCAAGCCCTCCACGTGTTGTCATGCTGCCTCCTTACAGGGTGCTCGCCGGTGGAGGATGAGGGCTCAGTGCCCTAACTCGAGATGCTTTTGCATTGTCTCCCTCATCCGAGCCCTGTTTTCATTGTGTCTGCCTGTTTGAATGAAACAGAGAAGATGCGTGGTGGGAGCTGGTACTTTCTGGCTTTTCAAGGGAGATTTGCCTCCTGCCTCTTACTGTCCCTCACGGGGAAAGGGGCTAAAGTTAGTGGGTGCCTTCTCCCCAACACCCAGACCTGGCATCAGCAGGCCTAAATCCCAGGCTTCCTGGTAGAGAGTCATCAGGCACACCTACAAATCACAGATCCTTGTCTGCAATCCTTTATGATGCTGAGCCCCACATGAGAATTAAAGGAAACACTATTGACAATTATAAAATACTAAATATAGAACAGTACATTTAAAAATGGACAATGGTAAAAGCCTTGAAAAATTTTTCTTTGATGTGAATGGAGTTTTTGGCATTTGGAAATACAATAAGATGAATTAATTGCTACTCATTACATGGCAAGTCAGGGGAAGCATGAATGGGCCTTCTCTCCTTGGCATTAGCCATTGCCCGCCCGAAATAGGCCCTTTTGTATTTACTCCTGCTTTCTCTAATAATAAGCAAATTAGAGATCATGGCTAGAAAAATTCAAGTGCCCTCCATCCTTTCTCCAAGCCATCATAGACTCTTATGATGTTTATCTGCTTAAGGGCTACTGCTAATAATTGCAGAGGTCATGTGAATACACATAGTGCAAGATTAGAAACAACATCTGCAAAATTACTTCTTAGGAAAGTATTCTGTTTTGTCTTTTTCTGAAAAAGTGATTTTGCAAGCAAATTGCTATCTTTCCTCTCATGTGCTATATTTTTATATTGCTGAGAGAAGTATATTTGGAGAAAAACACTTAATAGCTATCAAAAGTTTTTGAATCCATGGTCTTTTTTATTTTTGACTGTGCATATTTTTCCTGATGTATTGGTGGACTTCCATATGAAGAAATTAGATTGGAGTCTTTAAATTCTGAGATGATGGCCCCTGAATAAGCAGGAGTATATTGATTTAGTATGCTGTTCATTCAGATTTCATATGTAGCCCCTATAATATAGTACATGCAAGCGTGTGCCATTTTATATTATCTTTAAAATGTGTTTATGGTTAATGCCTAAAAATTATGAGATAATTGATTCCCCAGAATATTTAAAAGCTGAGAAAACAGGGTGGGGGGGAACAAGGGTCCCCTACTTTCCGGACACTGATTCATAAAATGTCCTTGAGTTTGAAGGGCGCACCACTCCAGCCACGTGCATCTGTGATAGGCTGCCTTCCTGTCATGGATATTACATGAAGACATTTTCCAAACATTGTGTACATTTCAGCAGCAAGAGGAAGGTAGTCAGCTGATCCCAGAGTTGTAGTGGCAGCCTTGCCCTGCTTCATGAAATATGAAAGCCTGTTTACTTAGTAACAATAACAGTTTGAAAGGCTTCAGGCTGAGAAGTTTATGTCTGCCATGGCCTGCTGGACCCCGCGTGGCAGAGGTATTGAGGCCGTTGACAGCGCGGTATGCCAGGAATGGGGCAGGAAGAGAGTCGAGTGGGTACTGAGACGTGCACCCTGCCTTGGAGTGCTTCGTCTGCCCTCAGTCTCAGGTCACATGGGCTGTTTGTTCTTAGCACTCCATCAACAGTCTTAGACCCATGTTTCCTGCTCCATAAATATTTTCCACATTCCAGGTTGTGGGCTTGAGTTTGGGTTTGGTTGGATAAGGGAGATATGCCTTTTCTTTCCCCACTTCGGCTTTTTATGGCCTCATTGTTTATAATCTTAGGAATAGAAGGGCTTAAAATCAGTAAAAAGGAGTGAATATGAAGTTGTCCAAGCTTTTTCCTAGGACACGTTTTTTCCTCGTGCATGCTCGTATGTACACATGCATGCCCTCAGTATTTCCTGTAATCTAAGACATCATAGACGATAACTCAGTATTGACTTAATAACAGTTTTTCAAGATAAAACAATGTGCTCACCCTTTGTAAATCTCTTCCACATCTCAGAAATATTAGTGTGAAAACATCTTAGAATAAAATTAATGTGGTGTACAAATGTAGCATGTATTTTTGATTTTACTTAAGCTACTGTTGTTTGGATGGATTAGCGACCCCCCCACCCCCCTTTATTCTGGGGTTGGGTGGTGATGATCGAGTGGAATGTTTAAAAGTCCAGGATATTAGACTAGAAGGACACAGAGAAGCCATTTACTCAGGTCTGACACTGAGAGTTATAATTTCTTCAAAGCCAGGCATGTATCTCTAGGCTGAAAATGACAATTTAGAGATCCTTCCATTGAAATCTCTCAGCTCGGTGTCCTTCAGTACTCCCATTTCAGGATAAGTAGGCCCACAGCCAGTCTCTCAGTTCTGATTTCGAGATCTCCCTGGTGGTGCTTATTATCTGCAGGGTTACTTTAGATTTTAAACAAAAAATTTTAATCTTAATTTTCCATCGTATATCATAGATAGAGGGGAGATATTATAAAATTAAATGAGTATGCCGAATGTCACCACTACAAAAAGTGGGAAATATCTGGTGTAGACATTTTAGTCCATCTGTAGAAAATTGCCTATTCTCAAATAGGTAGGTCAAGTGCAGAAAGAACCTCTACTTGAGATAAAATTTCCTCTCTGCACTTGGCTTTCTCTCTATTAGGACAGGTGGCCAAGAACTGCCCAAATTTTAACATCCTGCTGTCTTTTCACTAGTGGTTTTTCAGCTATATGTATTAAGATGTATTTGCTTATAATGGATGTCAAACTATAAATACTTTTAGAGTCAGAAGACCTTTAGAAAATAAAGTACAACTCTTTCCTTTGTAGTTGAAGAAAATTAGTGTTAGGTGATTTGCCCAAGGTAATACAGCACATTAATGTCAAGTGGAGGGCAGGTTTGGAACCAGGTCTCCAGACTCCCCCAGCACGTACGCCTTTTACTGGCATAGAGCAAGTTGGTGTGCTCGAAGCAATTGATTTGCTCTTCTGCTTCTGAACTTCTGTTTTCATTTGGGTACCTGGTGGAATGCTGGGTAATAAGAGAGTCAAACCTGACTTTATTTAACAAAAGAAAAAGACCGTATTCTGAAGTGTCTGGAGCTATGTGACATAAACAGCAAAGGTGATGACTTTTCTCCTTTCCTCATTGACTGATTACCCTGTTAGAAAAGAAAAGTATCAAACTTCTGTGAACGTTTTGAAGAACTTTTCAATCAGCCTAGCAGAGGGAAACATCTCAAGCAACTCTAATAGAGTAAGAGTGGGTTGTGGAGATGTAGGTACTTATTTCCATGTGGACCTGGACTTACTGATTCCTGGTCACTGCACCCAAGTGTGCACAAACGCACTCTGTATTTGGGCAAGCAGAACCGCCCCTGTCATCAGCATTTCATAAACACAGAAGTCTCAGGTCTGAGAGAGGCCCCATGATGTACTTTTGGAATAGAGCCAAGCCCACAGCTCTTTTGTAGTTATTCCACACAGTCTGCATCAGCCAAGCAGGCAAGCAGCCTGGGCTGCCATTTTCTCAGCTCCCCCCACCTGGGCCCTGGAGAGGTTGTAAGGCTTGTAGCTCGTTGGGGAAGGCATCTGTGGTTATACCTATGCCATTCCTTTGGTTTCCTTGAGGGTATTGATATCCTTTTATTAAGGGTTACATGACTTGGGGACTGGAGTCCAAAGTGACTGGTCCAAAGAGAAACCCATGAGCTTGTATTGATGTCAAGGTGCTCTTGACAGAGAAGGAAGGAAGTGTGACTGAGCCAGGTTTCCTGTTCATTATACCAGGGTTACCCTCTGAGGGGATGGCGGGGCAGGTGGCAGGTGGAACTGCAGGACCAGCTAAGGGTAGACTGACGGGCACTGAGATCTGTATGTGTCAGGCTCAGTTTGGCTGTAGGGCATTTGCACACACACAGTCAGTTTATCATAAAATCCTACTGACTTCAAAATTTGTCTTTTTTCCTGGCATTTCAGTGTCTGAAATGTTTCGGGCCTTTAAAAAAAAGTTACCAGAGAAAGCTGGCTTCAGGTTAGAACGTTCAGCAGATTAGCAAATGGAGCTTCAACTCGAAGAATGCCATCTGACCAGAGGCAGCAAAGGCATCACTTCAGTCTCTGGGGACCAATAATCCTGCAGGCATCCGGAGCCCTCATGGTGTCATTCAGCTGCAGCAGTGCCCTTACAGATACTCATTATGACCATGTGTATCCCCGAATAGCTGTTAGATGAGGCTCGTTTTTTTAGTTGTATCCCTGCATAGCTGTTAGATGAGGCTCGTTTTTTCAGTTGAGAGCCAGAGAAGTGTATAAAATATAAAATTTTATGCAAATGTTAAGCTCTTTTTCAAGGGTTAATATAAGCTTTTTGAAAATTCACATGGTGCTCCTGGCAGTTACTGGGCAAAGTGGTGTCTCTACCTTGGGACCACCTGATTGATCTTCCTTAGAACCTTCTAGTACTTGTAGGCTTTGATTCCCCCCCCCCCCCTCCTTTTGGCCTTGCCTTTGGCGCCTCAGCATGTTTATTCATCACCTTTGGGTAAATCTGTAAACACTGAAGCCACCTCTCAGCTGGTACTCAGTGTCTTAGCCTGAAGCTTCCCTTGACCTTCACTCTCTGTCTGAACTCTGAATGACAGCTGGGGAGAGCGCTCTTTTTACTCTGATGTCACCATTTTGCTCCTGCTTTGATGGAGTCCGGGCCTGGGATAGCGTGTATAGACCTTCTGCAAGCAGCCAGAACCCTCGACATATTTACTGAGTGTGAAGCCCTGCCCCACCATCAGGGCCTGTCCCACACCAGGGGCCTGACCATTTCTCCACCTGTACTGGGGAAGCCTCAGAACCAGCTCAAAGGAGTTGGGAGTTGTGGTTGTTGATAATTGCCCTTCTAGATAGGACCTGGGTCACACATTTCTCCTAAAATGTGGAAAAAAAACCCCATGCTCCTACGCATTTTATTGTACCCAAGTATCATGTGTTTGTATACGTATATATTTTTTAACTAAGAAGAAGAATAACCCTGCCTTTGTAACGCAATCCTTTTAACAAATTGTTTATTGTTGTATCCAGGTAACAAGCATGGTAAGTATTTTCACCAAATTGAGTATTCTGTACTTTAGCTGTGCTTGGCAGACTTTTTGGCTAGCTGTGTGTTATCAGCCTTGGCTTTTTCAGAAAAGACCCTTTTAGGAAAAGGGGAAACCACTTACCTGGTAGCATCCCCTGTGTCCTTGGCTATAGGAAAGAACCTGTCTAGCCTTTGACGCAGGCGGGGATACCTGAGAAAGCATGCCCCCCGCCAGCATGCTGCTTGGCCCCGTCATCGCCCTGCCTCATCGCCCCGCCGCCCCGCTGCTTCTCAGCCTCCCCACCAGGTGTGTGCCAGGGCTCCCAGGCCGAGCACACAGACGGGCCTCCCAGCACTCTGCGATGGTCCTACCCCAGATCCACAACCACGCCTCTTCTCTCACCCTCCTCCCATCTGTGTGCTTAAAAGCAGGGCCTTTTTTTCCCTCTCCTTGAGTCTGTTAAGTAATTGGAGACATCTCCCTTTGGAAGCTGGAAAAATAAATACATTGTCCACTCTTCTCAGAGGCTTCCCATTCTGTTGGAAAATGGATTAAAAAATTTTTTCTTTTTAAACCTTGCTACTGGGTGTTCTCAGTAAACGTTCAGAGTTACAGTAGGTTGAGCGTGTTTTTAGCCTTCTGGCTGTGTTTATTTATCTGTGCATGTTTGCTTTTTTGGCCTTTTTTTGTGGCTCTGTATTTTAGTCCCTGTGCTCGTGGCTGTGCCTATTTAAGCTGCCCGGTAGCCATGTGTTGTGTATTAATTCTGTGTGTCACTGTCACCTTCAAGGATCAGACTGCAAAGGATAAGGCCCTGCAGCACATGGCCGCCATGTCGTCAGCCCAGATCGTATCAGCCACTGCCATTCACAACAAGCTGGGGCTGCCAGGGATTCCACGCCCCACCTTCCCGGGGGCGCCGGGGGTAAGTCGTGAGCTGGATCCATAATGATGGCCCCTGAGCGCACGGGGTCCACGTGGCCAAGCACAAAGCCATCCACCTGGCACTTCTTGTTAATTGGGTCAGGTGTAAGAGAGGGTAAGGACCATTTTGTGGTGCCCTGTTGCTGGGTGCAAAATGGTGAAAGAAAGCATGGAGCTAGGGAGAGGGAGGGGGGAGAGTAAGAGAGGGAGAAGGAGAGGGAAGGAGCTTAGTCCCTGAAGACGTGGAATTAAGTATCACTTTTTTGGTGCCCTTCCAGGTTGTTATCTGCCTCTTCGGCTCTATCTTTTTAATCCTGGCCCTTGGTCTCTGTTCCTGTGTCTTCAGGGTCACTTTATGGCAACTAACCCCTAAAGGGACAGAAGTATTCTATTATCATTTTCATTTTGCACCTGCCAAGGGCTTAATGTTATGATCTCATTTAATCCTCAAAATAATCTTAAATGCCTCTTACTGTTATTGCCATTTTACAGATGAGAAAACTGGGGTTAATTAGTAACAAAACAAGAGTTTGGGTAACTTGATCATAATCACATGGTTAGCGATGTCAGGACTCAAACCCAGGGCTCTCTGACTCCCTTGACACCCTACTGCCTTTCCAGCAGGCCGCCAGTCAGCAGGCACCAGAAAGCTCAGGAGAGCTCACAGCAAAGGAGGCGTCTCTACTGCTGCTCCAGGCTTCTGGCCTCTCGTTCCAAGCTGTGTCCTCTCCCCGTGCTGGGAGCTGTGGAGGCACACGTTACACAGGAAACATTTCAGAATGGAGGGAGGAGGAGAAGGGTGGGTAGGCACATGGGTAAAGCAGTCAGATGAGATATTTTTGAACCCTCTGCAGTACACCCAGATTTCAGTTGGGTGTCAGGTGAACGCTGAAGAGCTGCTGCCTAGTCCCTGCCCTCCGGGAGATTTTCTGGAAGAAAAGCCAGAGGGAGCTGTAGGTTGCAATCTTCTGCAGGGCAGTGACCATATCTGCATTTAGGGAAGGTCACTTTGCAGCTGGTGGATGATCTGAACCCACTGTCTTTAGCAAAGATTACAGTGCATAGACATCCTGAGCAGTGCTTTGAGGTGAACTCATAACCCTGAAGCTTTTTGCATTTTGCCTTCCAGTTCTGGCCGGGAATGATACAAACAGGACAGCCTGGATCCTCACAAGAGTAAGTTTGAGGAGGGGCCAGCAGTGACAACTAGGGGCTGGTCACAGCCCACCCCGGGTAGAGGTTTCCTGGCACCAGACTGCCTGCAGGCTTGGAGGAGAAGGGAGATTTAACCTGAGATCACTGAAGTCATCTCCCATTGTTATCTACTGAGGCAAATAGCAGGAAAGAGACTGCTCAGATCCGGGAGACGTGTAAACACCTCACTCCCACCTTAAGTATTAGCGGTCGTGCAGCTGGCAACAGGAGGGGGGTCTCCATCCCTTCATGGCTTTGGGGGGCAGAGCCTGGGGTCCTCCTGAAAGTGCTTGCTTGAGAGAGGGCAGTGGAGGTGATCCTATATATAGCCCATTGTATTCCGGCTTTCCCTGTAGTGGGGGCAGGTAATAGAAAATCCTACTGATGCTTTGAGGGCAAGGGAAGCAAGCTCAGTAAGCCGGAAGATAAGGGCAGTCTAGGGATAAAAGCAGAAAGGAACTCCTGCCCATATATTCTCAAAAGAACTAGAGCTATTTGGCCCAGAGAAGGAGAGCCTGAAACGTGTCCCAATCCTTGCCTGGAAATGGTGACCACTGACCTCGGTCTCTGCAGGGATCAGAAGAGAGATTCAGAGGTAGATATCACAGCACGTGCAAGGCAGGCTGACGTCTGTCCAGCTCGTCCCCCGGAACTGGCATGAGGCTTGGTGGTTTGGTCCCCAGCAGCCTGCTGGCCCGTCTCAAATGGACAGCATACCTGGGTCTCTGTCTTGGCAGAGGTCTGCCTGGGCTGTGCTACCACCTGCAGACAGGGAACTTTACGGTGGCGGGCCCCCAGGTGGGTCCCTAGCCCTGGGAGGCCAAGGCCAGGGGGAAGTAGCCGCTGCTGCAGTCGTGGTTTCTGACTCTCTCCGTCCTCTGTCTCCAGCGTCAAGCCCTTCGTGCAGCAGGCCTACCCTATCCAGCCAGCGGTCACAGCCCCCATTCCAGGTGAGTCTCTGCGGGACCCTCTTGCTTTGTTCCACAGCTGCACACCCTCCCTCACTTGCAGAGCCATGGACGCCCCCTTCTCGCCGGCACCCTCCTTAAGGCAGGGCTAGCCCGGAGCTCAGGAGGGTCGGGGGGTGTCCCCTCCCAGGTCCTGATTCGCCTCGGTCATCTCTAGAGAGCTCTTCTGATGGGCTTTTAAAAAAACAGGAAGCCTGATCACTTTCACTCAGGACCCTGGGTCATCCTTGGAAGGGGAAGTTGCTATGGTTCCTCCCTCGTCATAAACAGGCCACGTCGGGCAGTCCCAGTCTTGAGGGCAGATAGGGTTTTACTCACCCTTTCTCAGAAAAGTGCGTTTCAAGTCCGAGCACGCTTTTTTAAAGGAGCGCTTACACGGAAGCCCAACCAGAAACCGGGGACCCAGCCGGCCCGCCTGCCTCCCGCCGCACGCATGCGCAGAGGCTCAGTGGGACTCTCTCCGTTAGAGACTCCCCAGGCTGCCGTGCATTCGCTCGTCGCCCTCTGCTCCGACACCACGGAGCATTCCAAGAGAGTATTCCACAGTGCTGGCGACTGCAGCCTTAGGGAAGGAGATGGTTGAGCACAGGAGGTCTTTGTCGCCTGCCTTTTCTGTCTCACAGGAGATCTTGGCCAGCACCTGCTTCCACTCTCCGTCACTCTTGCCGTGGTCCCCAGCGAGGCCCCTTTGCCCAGGATTAGGTGTCCTCACGCCACAGCCCTTAACCTGAGCTGGCGCCGGCTTTAGAAAGAGCCGCCACGTGCATTGCGCTTCTCCGGCTGGCCCTGCCTCTGGGCTCCTCCGCCAGAACCCACCACTGCCTGGCTCAGCTCCACCCCTGACTCTGGTGGACGGGCCTGTTGGCCTTTCCTCCTGGTAGGGCCCTGCCCCGGGGTTGGCCTGAGGCCCGAGGGGAGGTGAGCGGCCAGGTTGAAGGTGACAATCGATCGGTATTTCAGGGTTTGAGCCTGCGTCAGCCCCAGCTCCCTCGGTCCCGGCCTGGCAGGGCCGCTCCATTGGCACAACCAAACTCCGCCTGGTGGAGTTCTCAGCTTTCCTCGAACAGCAGCGAGACCCAGATTCGGTGAGTGTGCCCGGAGAGGTGTGTCCTGAACCCAGGGTTTGCCCCTCTTTCCCTGCCTTCAGGCCTGACAGGTAACCTGTGTGAAGCAGACCTGGGGGAGGATAGCGGAACAGCCCTTCAATTAAGTGAAAAGGTATTTCTGTTGAGAAAATATGTGGAACTTTAGAGCTAAATGGTTATGGATGCTGTGGACTGCAAACTCCAAGGATTGCTGGAGCTGTAGCAAAGGACCTTAACAGGCTCTTGCATGTGGTGAAATGTAACGTGTTTTGAGCCGTGCCCTGTGGCTGGTGCTGTGTGAAAACCCCATAAAGGTAGGTGCTCTGTGGTACATGAGAAAACAGAGAGGTTAAATAATTTCCCTAGAGCCACACAGTTAATATCTGACGGATTAGAGATTCAAACTCATGTCTTTAAAACTCAAGCCTAAACATTTAGCCATTATTCTATACTTCTTTTCAAAGCTGTGTCTTCTCAAGATAACAAGTTACTACCTTCTGAAGGAGAAGTAACAGAGTAGTACTTTAGCAATTTGAAGTAGAATGTGTTGCATTATAATACCATAAATAGGGCTTCCCTGGTGGCGCAGTGGTTGAGAATCTGCCTGCTAATGCAGGGGACACGGGTTCGAGCCCTGGTCTGGGAAGATCCCACATGCCACGGAGCAGCTGGGCCCGTGAGCCACAATTGCTGAGCCTGCGCGTCTGGAGCCTGTGCCCCGCAACGGGAGGGGCCGCGATGGAGAAAGGCCCGCGCACCGCGATGAAGAGTGGCCCCCGCTTGCCGCAACTGGAGAAAGCCCTCGCACGAACCGAAGACCCAATACAGACAAAAATAAATAAATAAATAAATTAAAAAGAAAATCCTTAAAAAAAAAAAAATAATACCATAAATACCAAGAACATTGGCATCTGGACTCTATTTGTCGCTTTTCTTCCTTCCCATTTCCCCGCCCCATCTAGTGCCCGTCATCTCCCTGTTTCTCAGCCAGGCCCACCATTTCCCCTGCATATGTGAGCCTCCCTTCTTTCCCACCCGGCAAGCCCAAGACCCTTTCTTCCCTCCCACTCCTTGGCTGTGAGTATGAGCATTGCATCTGTGTGTGGGTGAGCCCAAGGCAAAAACTAAAGAAATCATGAGTTTGTCTTTGGGAGCTTTACCAACTCCTTTCCATATTTTGTACCTCACCCCACCCTGCTGATCTCGGGGGCTACCAAAAGCACACAGGTGCCATGCTCTCTGGGTATTTGCCGCCTTGCTGTCATTCTGTTACCAGGAAAAAGCATCATGAATGAGTTCACCGTCTGTTGTAAGTAACTTGGATACGAACATCTGGAGGTGACCTCTCCCGGGAGTATTTGTACTTTGGCTCGCTGGAAAGCCTCTGATGGTAGGATGGGGGAGACCCTACAGGTAGAGGGGTTTCCACCAGCCATCACCAGAGTGGAGACTCTGGAACCCACGTGTGGCCCCCTGACATTTCTGTCTATGAATTGTGAATGCTGGGAACTGGTGGAAAAATAGAGCCTGCTCCAAAATTCGGAAAAAATGAAGAAAGAGATGTAGAGTAGGTCATTGGGCCCATTGAGGCAGGTAAAGGAAAATGAGATTATTGAGAACAGGGAAGAGAAGGCCACCTGGATCACTCTTCTCTAGTGTCTGAGTGGCTTTACAAGAAGGGTGATGGTGAGAGATTAAATCCCTGTCTGTGGGAGCATTGAAATAGACAACCAAAAAGATTACCTTCCTGATTCTTTTCTTCCTCTTCTGTCTGAGAAGTGTAGATGGTTCTTTGGCTGAAGGCTGGGCTTTGGCCCAGATTGTGCTTCTGCTTTCTGTAACTTTTATTTGTATGACACCTCATTACTCACAGAGTACGTTGTCGTTGGTTATTTCATTTTGTCCTCAACGTGCTGGTGAACTGGATTCTTTTTTTCCCCATTGTACAGATGAAGAAACTGAGGCCCAGGCACATTAAATGACTTAGGATATTTAGCCAATAAGCAGGAGGACCAGGAGTTCAGATCTTCTGTTTCTGTGTACTCTTTTCACTACTGTGAACCACCACCAATTGTGAAGGTCTCTTGGATTGTGTATTCAGTCTGTGTATCTCCTGTATGAGCAAATCTCTCTCTTTGCTTGTGACCATTTTTTTAAGGAACAGAACTCCAAGACATTGGGAAGCAGAAGTCCCAAGATGTTAGTTGTTATCCTTGCTACAAGACTCAATATATATGTTTTATCACAAAAAAAAACAATTTTTTTTTTTTTAATTTAAAAAGCCTATGGCAGCCCCCTCACATTGTAACTGTCCTCCTCAGTTATGGACCTGTTGGAATAACAGGTCCGGTTGGAATAACAGAATGACCAGTTCCTCTTTTTCCTGTTGTTGGTGTTAATTGGGCTGCACACTGTGAATCACCGACAGATTCATTCAGTCCATTCTATAAACATTTATGAGCACTTGCATGTTCAGGGCGCTGTACCGAGGAGGGGCCGGCCCAATGCTGCACAGCCAGCCACTGACTCTGCCCTTGGTGGGCAGGGGTGGGGCGGTGACGTCTAGTAGGGGAGGCACACGAGGCGATAGTCACACATGAGGCCACTGCAAAGTGTGGTGACTGCTGGGGAGGGAGAACACTGGATGCTGTGAATGAGGGGCAGGGAACCGGGCAGGCTTCGTCAAGGAAGCAGCCCTCATGCCAAGAGGTAGAGCATCGATATGGGCAGGGATGAGTAAGGGAGAAGAGCATTCCAGAGGCGATGACTGATGTAGATAAAGCAGGAGGTGAAAGCTGGTGAATAGTTTAGAAAGGCAGGGCCCACCAAGTCCTTGGAATAGAGTCCAGAGATACATGTTTCATGTATGTTCAGGATTACACTTAAGACTCTGAATGGTTCGCAGTTTGCAGGGCAGAAATTGAGACACAGATGTAGAGAACAAACGTATGGACACCAAGGGGGGAAAGTGGCGGGGGGGGGGGGTGGTGGGATGAATTGGGAGATTGGGATTGACATGTATACACTGATGTGTATAAAATGGATAACTAGTAAGAACCTGCTGTATAAAAAAATAAATAAAATTCATTAAAAAAAAGAATCTGAACGGTTCAACTAGATTTGACCTTTTACTGATGAATGAACAGGTTTGGCTCTTTAGCTTAGACTCTAACACGTGACTTTAATGGTGACAGATGTGGTAAACTAGAGAGTGAATTTCCAGAGTAGCAGGGACTTAAGGGAGACCACCCTGGACTGAGGACCAGGCAAACTAGATTCTCCTCTTGGCTTTGTTGCTCCCCAAGTGTGCCTTATGTCCTCTTGGGCGACAATACAGGCAGAAAAGGGTTCAGACCTGGCCACAGCCATTGACTAATGATCTCTCCAAGCCTCTTCTATAGAAAGAAATAGAATTACCTACCTCGTAGGGCTGTGATAAGGATGAAAAAAAATCACACTGCACCAAGCTCATTAATTTATTTGCTTGGTTTTTGCCAGCACTACCCATAGCCCCATGATTCCAGTGAACCTAAGCCATTGCAAAGACGTAGGGGGAAATGTGTGTACATGTCTGTATGTAGACAAAGATTTGTAGAATCCAAAGTTGAATTTGTTTAGGACCTTAAATTATTTGTCACTTTGTTGGCTTCCTTATCAAATTAACATGCTTAATGTTTGATGTTAAATTTTAAGGATAGTATATCCAAATTTGTTTAAATGTACCAGGTGAGTTTATTTTAGATGGCTTTAAATTTTCCTATAGTTGGAAGTCTGAGAGCCAAAGAAACCACTCACGTGCTACATGTTTTTTCAGTGTGACCTTGGACCTCAAGGGCCTTTACATGTTCATTGTTACAGCACCTTATGTTTGCAAAATAAAGCACATATTATATAATTTGAGAGGCTGGTGCTTGAGACTTGTCAGAATGCTTGTTTTAAGTAATCCTGTGAATTCTCCCCCATTTCAATTAGTCAGCCACCTCTTTTAGTCCCAGCTATGCTGGAAGTTCACTCTTCAGTTTACCACGTGTCACCTGCTACCACTAAAGATTCTTCACAATTCTGCCACCCCTACCAGCAGTAGTACTGGTGATGGCCAGCACTGTCTTACCCAACCCTATGACATAGCCTGCCCAGTATTAGGCAGCCAGCTGACACTGGAAATGGGATTCAGATCCAGGTCTGCCGATTCCATATCCTGAGACCTATAACCAAAGGTTCTCAGGTCCATTTGTATCTGATGTGAGTACCTGTAGCCAGCCATAATCTACAAGGAGCTAAGGGAAGACTAATCTGGGGGATGAGCGCCCCCTGCTGGCTCTGCATCATGTGTAAACCAGACATTTCCCGGAGTCGGTGGTTGTTTATATTGGTGGAGAACCAGCAAGTCGGTCCCTCTGTTACCTTTGGCTCCACTAGAAGCTAAGAGAAAAACAGCAGAGGGTGAAGAAAGGAAGATCTAAAAAACAAAGACTATTTTAGAAGTGGTTAGTAATGCTTGAAAGTACACTTTCTACGCGATTTCAGTGTTGCGTATCAAACGACTTTGGGTGTTAAGTGCAAGATCCTCCACCCAGGGTGGGCTTTTTAAAAGGGCCTTGCCTGTAATCAGGGCCCAGTTCCTGGAGACCTGAAGCAGCTGCTCCTTTAGAGAAATGAAAACCCGGCCTTGGTGAGCTGTAAGCTGAATCCCGTGTGTGCATGCATAGTGGTTTTCCTGATAAAGCCTAACGGGATCCTTCTGCCTGCTCCCTGGGGCAGGGCAGGTTCCTCCAGCCGCCCCGCAGCTCAGCCACATGTTCCCAGGCAGAGGTTGTGTATTTAATGCCTACCGTGATCTGGATTCCAGAACAAGCAAGGCTGTGAGCAGGAAGAGAGTGTGTGAGTTCGGTTAGGTAGGAGTTACACAGCCAGAGAAAGGCAAGCTTTGGGATGGAGAGGGCAGGACAGGAGATTATTCTCTTTAGGTTTTGAAGAAGCAGTATCTTGGGGAAGAAGTTCCATGATGTGGTGCAGGAGCACACCTGACCAGGGAGACACCTCCGCTAGTTGCAGCCATCACGATAACCTCCAGCATTGGCTGAGCTGTGTCCCAAGCACTGCGTGCCAAGCATTTGACACAGGCACCGTTCTTATGTCCCGTCTCTCAGCAGTGGAACGGCGGAGGCTCAGGAGCATTAAGGTACATTATCAAGTTCTACTGCCAGGAAATGGCTGTACCATGGTTTGGCTCCCCTTTGTATATTCACCACGTCACTGTACTTTTGAAGAAATTAAAAAATCACTCAGATGCAAAAACGGCTGCCCTTCAAGGTCTGAGCTCCCCAAGCACAGCTTGGATGTAGCAGGCCCTTCACACGGGGGCAGCCAGTGAAGGAAGGTGATCGGGACATTTGGAGAAAGAAAAGTAAGGACACTTGATTTGGGCTTCACAGGAGGAGAGAATTCCTGAATGATGCCCAGGCTTGGACGATGGCAGTTCCTCAACCAGAAGGTGAGGAGTTTTGCTGCCTGGAATGACCTGGCCCCTTATCTTTATTTCTGAGTGGCTGGAACAGCCTGAAAGCATGGAACTTCCCCAGTGCGGGGAGTGAGTCAGCAGTCTTCACAGCCTGAGGGAACCTGAGTTCTCCCCTCTGGGGGGAGTCTTGTCCCTCAAGTTCTGCAGATATATACTGCAGACAGCCTGATTCTTTTCCATACAGGCAGTTGCTTAAATGTAGGCCCCAAGGATGATTTCATGGTTTTATATAGCTTCTTTCAAAGGCCTAAATTCACAGATCAACTGAAATTCCTTTGTCAGATCTCACAAATCCTGACTTTGGTTTGGAAAATGTGACCAGTGCAACTCTGAGGAAATAGGACATTGATGAGGGCCGTGGCAGAAAGAAGAGTCAGTTGTTTTGTATGGGAATTCAGTTGGAGAAGTAAGATCAGAAGCAAGGTTTAGATTCCAGATTGCCAGGAGGATCCTTGCCTATATCCTGGATAGAGTGGAAGAGGGCAAGTTCTCTCTGAAGAAGCTTCCAAGCTCTGCAGTGCCTGCTAAGGGGGTCGCTACATCTCAGAGCGGGGTTGTGTGTTCATGGGAAACAGCTCTTTGGGGAGATTTGGTTTCTGGTCCTTCAGAAAAGAGACTCTTTCTCTCCCCCAGTTCATGGCTTGTGTGTGGCTCTCATTAATAGTTAACCTGCATCCTAGCATCTGTGTAGCTCCCTAAGGCTCACACAGAACTGTCATGTTTCCTGTTTCGTGTGACCTCACACTGACCTGTGAGATGAGCAGGCCAGGTGACATCTCTGTTCAGATGAGGACACCACAGCCCAGAAAGTTTAAGCAACTTGGCTCAGGCCACACAGCTCAGAAACAGCAGGGCCTGGCTTCTAACCCATGGGTTCTTAATGTACGCATCACATATTTGAATAAATGGTCAGAAAGCACATTTGGCCTTCCAGGTCCTCAGGAGGACTGCAGCGGGTCTGACGGTTGGCTGTGCTCAAATGTTCATGCTTCTCCCTGCTTTTTCTCATACGTGTTACCCCGTGTGGTCTTCCAGTAGGACGTGGGACATGGAGTGTTCTCCAGTGCTGGAGGTGACAGGTCGCTGTGGTGGGGTGTGGCCTTTCCCACCCTGTCCTGCACGACTGCCAAGCTGTGCTGTCAGCTCATTCACGCCAGCTGCACCCTCTCGTAGCAGCAGTGGGTGGTTCACTCTCCATGTCTGAGCTTCTCTGGACGCTCACCCTCTTTATTCATGACCATTTGGGGATGAGGCAATTGAAAGCATCTGGAAATCTGGGTTTTATAGACATTTCACAGAGGCCCAGCCAGGCTCCAGCTGCTTTCCTTAGCAGGTCAGCCGCCGCCCTACCCGCCTGCCTTCCTGGTCGCTGTCCCTGCACTCAGCCAGTGGGCCTTAACAGCTGCACTTGTGTGGGGAAGACACACTTCTAAGAAAACAGCAGCCGCCCTATGGAGATGGTGGTGGAAGTGGGAGGTGGGGTAAGGGGCTGCATCCTGGTGTGAGATCCAGGAAGGAAGGACCAATTCGTTCCTTGTTTCTTGTGTTCAGTGATGTTTCTTTCTGGGAAGAGCACAGGGAAGGGAGGAAGCAGCACCGGGGGGCCAAGTAGCCAGAACAGGGCTGGTGCCTCTGGACCAGCTAGCTGAGGAGAGAGCCTGCTGGAGCGTGAGCCCAGGCAAGCTCCTCTCCCCAGGGACTGAAGACGCAGGCCACTTTCCGTGGCTCGGTCCTGCAACCACTCCCTGTCCCTGCAGGGCCCAGGGGCCGTCACAGGTTGCCCAGGCTGCGCTGGGGGTGTCTGAGCAGACTGTCCAGGCAGGAAAATAACAGGAAGCAAATGTAGGTGATTTGTCCTTGTTCTGTTTCAACTTGTACATTAGCATCCCTTGACATGAGTTATTTGTCTTGGTTTCTTTGAATTCCTAAGTGGATTATAATTTTTCTCCCGGTATTATTTGACAGCAGTCATTTTTCAAGGTTTTACTGCGTTCTTCAAATACTTGGAATTTTTGGAATAAGTTTAGGGAAAGACCGCCATCTTCAGGTCAGAGAGTGTAGTGCAACGTTGGGGTGTGTCCAAGGGAGCCTCTCAGATGCCAAGGACCAGCAGATTCTTAGGGCTTTCCCTTTCCTTTTGCATAAAAAGTGAACTGCCTCATCAGAGGGCTCTGGACTAGAACGTATTAGCAGCCCTTTCAAAAAAAAAGAGAAAAGAAAATTAAGCCCCAGTGGCCACTTTGGGAGTTGCTTGTTCTGGTTTGTCTCATCTGCAGTAATGGGCAACCGCCCAGGCCTCCCTAGCCCCACTTGCGAGGACAGACTTTGCATTCTTCACGGACATGCCTTGGGGGTAGTTTAGGGGCCTGATCCCTCAAGGCCTCGCGCACACGTCACCCCCATCTCAGCTACCCTACAGTACAGTACATAATGGCAGTGTCGGGACAGTAGAAATCACCAGTGTGCCTGAAACTTTCCTCTCTCAATTTCTGCTTTAAATTTTTAGTATTTCCATTTCGTTGCTGTCAGAGGAACAGCCATAGTTTCAAGTAATCTCACCCGAAGTACAGAAACGTCGTGATTATTGGGGAAAATAATAATAGCAATGATAATAATAACAAATTACATGCTTGGCACAGCATTGTGGATTTTCCACGTGTGATCTCCTTTAAGCCTCGTGATGCTCCTTCGAGGTAGGTACTATTATTATCCCTGCATTACCGATGTGGAGAGGGCTGAAAGCGCCCCTC
Source organism: Balaenoptera acutorostrata (assembly GCF_949987535.1). NCBI lineage: Eukaryota > Metazoa > Chordata > Mammalia > Artiodactyla > Balaenopteridae > Balaenoptera > Balaenoptera acutorostrata. The sequence goes on along the minus strand of NC_080072.1, from coordinate 44,472,854 downwards.
CCAGATGACTCAGCTAGGAAGCAGTGCCGGCGCCAGGACTCAGACCCAGACCCTGTCTGCCTCCTGAGTCTGGTGCTCAGCCCTCCTCCCCTGCAGCCTCCCTAAGCAGCAGAGAGAGAGGGAGAGCCAGAGACCAGGAAGGAAAGCGACCTCGACCTCCTCGCAGAACAGCTTTGGAGGAGGGGGAAAGTCCTTTGTTAATCCCCCAGGGTAGCTAAATTACCCTTCACAAGTCATTTTGGGGAGATTTTAGGATTACATTTACCTTTATCACTGTTTACAACTGCTGTGAAGAATAACTGGAGAGATTATAGCAATAAAAAGAGAAAATGAGCATTTCCCCAAGTCAGAATAGAAATCTGTGTATTAAGATTGTGTCAGGGGCTGCTGAGCCACAGGACATCTCAGTCCAGGTAGGATTGTGCCGGTGCAACATCAGTCTTTCTGGTGAACCCTGCAGGCAGACAAGGGTCCAAGCTCCTGCTCAGTCATCCTGAGTATTTGAGCCTAGGAAGGCTCTGTGATCTGACCAAGCTCCTTTTAGGTCCAGGGAACTTGTGGCCAACTAGAATGAACATCCTGAAGCACGACTCTTTGTGGTTTTGTTTCCCTTTATAGTTCTTTCCTCACAAAACTCCATGATGTTTCAAGATAGTTTTGGATTGGCGGTTTCATTTGATAAAGTAATAGATGTGCTTCGTGTATAAGCCAGATCACACCCCATGCATGGCCTATAAGGAAGAGCAGCCACCCCCTGCCCCCCTGCCCTGTCTCCCACCCCCGAGTCCCGCTCCTTAGCAACAGCTGCTTGTGGCCTTTTTGTCCTTGCTTTGTATAGTATCTCCGTATTTCTAAACAACATGCTCCTACTGTGTATCTCAATCCATCGATCTGCAGACATTATCTGTGACTTCTTACTGTGGAAGACCAGGACTTAGCTCTCTGAACTTAGCACATCCTCACCCCCCCCCCAATATGGTTATATCACAATTTTTGGTTTAATGAACACTCAGTGTTTATATTACAAACCTGTGCAAATTTTGTACACAGCATGGTTAATGTGTTAGAAGCATTTTCTTGATTGTAAAACTTGTTTTTTCTAACGTTTGTCATTGCCTTTTTATTTGTTCAGTTTTTATGTACCTACACAAATTCATCCTCCACATTTCTAACAGAATTCTAAAACTCTTCTCCAGATGGTCAGCTAAGTCAGGGAATCTCTCCAGTCCCTTTAGGAGCCTTCCAGCTCCTCATCCCCTCTGGACTGGCTGCTGTCCAGGTCAGCAGCCCAGCTGCGGGCCAGCATGTTCCTTTCACCTCTCTTCTGGGTTCCGGCCTTGTCTCCCTCTTTTTTGATTTACTCCCTCATTTCAAAAGAACATATCCTCCTATTGCTACTTCAGAGTAGTTGCAAGGAAGGTCGGTTTTCTGAAACCCGACAAATCTGAGAGTGTGTTCTCACATGTGATGGCTAACTTGGTTTTCATCATGGTTTGCACCTTAGGCTTGTGAAGCTTTGTTCACATTTTCAAGGTAAATTCCACATACGTTCTCCTTGCTGATGAATCACACTGTGTGTTTAGTGCTGGAGAATACGGCCATCCATATGAACAGAGCAGGTAAATGCTGATTTAAGTCATGGGATGTACAGGGGAGGGGATGTGACTGTCGGTAATCCCAGTCTTCTGTATGAGAATCTTTGAGAACATGTATTGAATGGGCAGCCGATGGTTCTGATTACAGAGGCAATAAGCTGGCTCCGTACAGTCACTCTGTAGGTTCTGTGAAGAGAGGGGTTTTTTACTATCAGTTCATGGATCCCCTGTGCCCACCACAGGGCCTGGTATATAATGGACCTTAGGTGTGAAGATTTGTTCCACGGAAATCCACAAAAGATATTTGCAGAGTGAGCACCTTTTCTATTGTTGTCATTGATATGTTGATAATCAGCATATCTACTGAGTGCCTAGGAGACTTTCTTGTAATTGAACAAGCCAGTGTTAACCTCTCTTTTTGATATCAAGGAAATTTAGTCTTAGGCTTTGGTAGACATGACTCATTGACATTTGCCCCATTTCTGCTTGTACATTCCCCACATACTTGGGATTGTTGGTTGTTGTTATTTTTGTTGTTTTTGTAAATATTTGTTTTCTGCCATATAGAATAGAACTGCCCTTTTTTGGTTTTGTGTTCCACCTTTAGTTTTGGGGAAACCACCACTGCTGGAAAGAAACTGGGATTTATTTGGGAAGGAGGAAGGGAAGTGAGATATCCACCCTAGTCTTCTTCTCTTATAAGATCTGGCAGGATGGGAAGTAGAGCCTCACCAAATAGTTTTTAGGTTTTAATTTCATTAAAACTTGAACCCAAACATATCAGGTAGACGTCTTCTTTTCAGCCTTCTAGATTTGGGGGCAGAGGGATTCCTCACCTAGCCAGGTTAACTTAAGGAGAGAGGGAGGTCTGTTTGTCCCACTGCTTTGGCCTCCAGGATGCCTTCCTTAGTCCTTTGTATTCTTAGAAACAAAGTCACCTCTTGGCAGGAATAAAGCCACTCAGATGCCAACAGTCAGGGTTTGGTTTCAAGTCACCAGCCTTGGGGAGGCAGTGCCCAATTTCCTTTGGCAAAGACAGCCCATGCTCAGTTCATTTCAGCCACTTGGGCACTAAGGTAACTCCTCAAAATAGAAACCTCTGAAGACTATCTGATGCATCTGTGAATAATTATGTTTGTCCCGAATTCTAATTTCATTTCTCAGAATTTTGAAAACGCTATTTAGCTTTTTTCTCTTTTCTCAAATCAACTTTCAGAAAAAGTAGATCTGAGTTAGAAGGATCTAGGCATTTATATTTTCTTCTGGAGATGGTGTGGTTGATATTTGCAGCAAATGCATGGGCTGTGGCATTGATAGATCCAAGTTTTATTCTTAACTTCAGGACTATTCCTGGGTGTGTGACCTCAGGCAAATCTGTTCATCTCTGAGCTTGTTTCCTCATCTGTAAAAATGATTTTAATAAAATCTGCCTACAGTGTCATTGTGAGGCAGTGACCCTGAGGTCATTGTATAGAGGTCACATTTATAGAAAGCACATTGTACAAACACTGAATGGACACAGTTCTCTTTCTTTCTGCAGACACAGGTGAGAGACCCACACTCCGAGCAGCTTGTAATGGGTGGGCCGTAATCAAGGATCTGAACAGTCACGTAGCTTCACAACTTGCTCCCAGCTCTTGGCTTATTTGTGTTTATTTTTCCATTGCTAGGCAGGAGGGATAGCTAAAGTAGGAAAGTTCTTTTGCTTCTACCCCAGGATCTAGTTAATCTCACATAATACACTGCAACAATAGTAATCTTAGCAGCTGTGATTTATTGAACACTTCTTGTATGCTAGGCCCTATGCCGAGCACCCTCTGTGCATTATTTCCTTTAATCTTCCAGCCTGTTCTGTATGACAGTCATATATCCCCATTGGACATATGAGAAAACTGAGATTTCAGGTTCTTGTCTGGCTCCAGGGTGCTTTGTACTCAGCACCTTGATTTTCAGCTATACTTTCATGGTCCCCACTGAAGAACGGTAAATTTTACCCTCCGGTCGTTCACCTTCCTGATCTCTGACACCTGGAGGTCCGGGCTGTGGTCCCTGAGTTACAACAGTTTTAACTTCACCCCAGCTCGGATTCCCTGGCCCATGGGAGCTGGCGAGGCAGAAGAGCTGGGAGTGAGGTGTGCTCAGCAGAGAGACTTGGATTCTATTCACAGGTATCCCCAAGGCTCTGCTTGTATTCCATTCTTTCCCGTAAACTCACTGCCTACAGACGCCACAAGAAGTGACAGAAATGGTGCCTCTCAAAGCCGGGTAGGGCTGGGAGCTTGCTACAAGCAAGGTTTGGATAATAAGGGTTGGGTGATGGACATGCAGACAGCCAGTTGTCTGGATAATGAAGGAACAACGCCTTTTGCCCTCTGCTCCAGTACTGGTAACTAGAGGACCAACAGAGGGGCCAGGCACGAGACATCACCTCCTCATGCACTGCCTCATCTCTGAGGGCCTTGCACCAGTGTCTGTGCTCTCAGCTTCACCTGTGTTGTTTTTTCTCCTCCTACCCACTGATGAGACTGGAAGCGCCTTAGCAGCAGTGCCCCATACATTTCTGCGGGCTTTGGTTTGCCTGTAATTGAAAAGATGATGTGATGACATTTGAGAAAATTTTAAAAAGATCAGAGGTACCTCACCCCTCCCTATAACCTCACTTCCCTAACATGACAATGGCTTCTACTTTATTTTAAAAGTTTTCTTCCAGCACAGCATATTCTGTTCCCGCGTGGCCGCATCCAGGTCTCAGGCCATCCTGAAATCCACCAGACAGCTGGAACAGAGGCTGGGGCCGTGTCAGAGCTTCACGTTCCTCTTTTTCATTTTACCTGATACCTTTTAGGGTTTTGGAAGCCTTGGTAAAGACAGCACTCTGATGTTGAGCAGGAGAGGGGCTTAGCCCTCTCCCGGATGGTGCTGGGCCCTGGCCACACTCCCTGTATGTGGGCAGCTGGCACCAGATGGGGTATTGGGCCTCCTGCCCTTCCACGTTGTGGCCAGAGATCCACAGCGTGTGGGTAGCAGGTCATGGGTGTAAACCAGCATTTCCTCAGGATATATTTACAGGGTTTTGTGAGCAAACAAGTTTGGGAAACTTTGAGCTATAGAAAGTTACACAATGTTTCTCTTCCGCAGTGCTTTTAACGTGTTATATTCAGATGAACCTCAAAGGAGAGAGGTTTTATGAGACATAATAGTAGCTAACATTTGTTTAGTGTCTACTGTTTGTTGAATGGAGGAGCTCCAGTAAGCTCTTAATATGCAGTACATCATTTAAACCCTATAGCACTGGGACTTCCCTGGTGGTGCAGTGGTTAAAAATCCGCCTGCCAACGCAGGGGACACGGGTTCAATCCCTGGTCTGGGAAGATCCCACATGCTGTGGAGCAACTAAGCCCGTGTACCACAACTACTGAGCCTGCGTGCCACAACTACTGAAGCCTGCGCCTAAAGCCCGTGCTCCACAGCAAGAGAAGCCACCGCAGTGAGAAGCCTGCGCACCGCAACGAAGAGTAGCCCCCGCTCACCGCAACTAGAGAAAGCCCGCGCGCAGCAACGGAGACCCAACGCAGCCAAAAAAAATTTTTTTAATAAAATAAAAAATAAAGAAATAAGCAAAAAGATTTAAAAAAACAAAAATAAACCCTATCGCACCGTTGGGAGGTAGGTGCCATCACTGTCCCCGTGTTGGAGGCTGGGGGGACTTACCCAGTGTCATAGCTGATGGGCAGTGGGCACAGAGTTTTGTGCTGGAGCAGGCTGAGCGCAGATTCCACCTCAGCCAGTACACAGTACTGCTGGCGAGCAGTTTGGAGCAGCCTTCTTTTATTTGGGACTTCTCATTCCCTATGGAACTAGTGCTTGGAAGGACTCTAGTTGGAGAAATGCCAGCGTAAACTTGAAAAGTGAATAGGGATTGGTGGGCGAATACTGACATGGGTTTCTCTTGTGAAGCCTGTTGGGTTCTGAGCTCCCTGGAACCCCTGTACCCCAGATGTCTTTGTGTCACATTAGGCTGGTCTTACTGCCTGTTCAGCAGGAGAGGCGGGCATGGGGGGGCTGGAGTATAGAGTTTAGGCCAGTGGTTCTCCAACTTGGCTGCATATTGGAATTCATCAAGGAAGCATTAAACATTACTGATGCCTGGCCTCATTCTCAGAAATGCCAGTTTAGCCTGGGTGGGACCCAGGCATTGGTGATTTTTAAATGCTCCGTGGTGATTCTGCTGCATCCTGGGTGAGAACCACTGGTTTGCCACACTCCTCTGTGGTCCGGTTACCATATCTTATACCAAAGCAAGGAGAAGAAAGCATTTCCATTTGTTAGTTAAATGACTTACCAGGGTTTTGATTTGTTTGTTTCAGTTTTTGTGAATGGGTGACTGGTCTTTTTTTTTACTGGTCCCGTATAGCCCTGCACCATGAATCCTCTCCATGATCTATACCCATGACTCTAACTTTGCACTGACAGTCACATATTGACCAGCCCTTTTGCAGAAGTTTTAGATTGGTTACTAAGGGGACTCGTGAGGCAGACACTCAGCTCTCTTATTCCTGATGGAAGAAGTAGGTGGGTACCATTGCTCAGAGCACTGCATTCATGCTGTTGCTAGGGGAGCTGGAGTGACAAGTGCATTCTGGGTGATGGCGTTAGCTGACCACACCCATACTGCTTATTGGACTTACACTGTAAATAATGGGCTCCAAAGGGTGTCACTGTCATTTTCACTTGAGTCAGGTAAAACTGGGTAACGGAATTGTTTCTAGCTTTGGTAGTTGGGTAACTTAAGTTGTTGTTTCCTACTGTGTCTACAAAAAGACTTTTTTAGGCACTTGGGAAAATATATGCCCTTGTGATAATAGACAATGATTGTTTTAACCCTAAGCTATAATGGCTTTTCTTAATATCTTCATCTTTTCGAAGGCACAGACCCGAGGCTATTCAAGGCGGAATTCCGGGATTTCGAGACTACCACTCTTTATGCAGCTCAAGATGGATGTGTCCCAGGTTGATCAAAGGGTTTGTAATGGGAATGTTTCTGTTGGTTTCTTACAGTACAACAAACACCTCTTCGTGCACATTGGGCATGCCAACCATTCTTACAGTGACCCATTGCTCGAATCAGTGGACATTCGTCAGATTTATGACAAATTTCCTGAAAAGAAAGGTGGCTTAAAGGAACTGTTTGGAAAGGGCCCTCAAAATGCCTTCTTCCTCGTAAAATTCTGGGTGAGTAAGACCTTGCTGTGATTTCAGTGGGTTTTGTCTGAACGGTCGCATCCCACACTTGAGGGCAGAACACTGGCTGTGGATTCCCGCTGACTGATCTGCAGGATCGCCAAGGGATCACAGACTCATATCCGTGGGCCGTCCTCATGCTGGCCTTGTGGTACATCCATGTGGTGACCCAGGTGGCATTTGCTCTCCCTGCCAAAGAGACACAGGCAGCTGCTTGGGCTTCAGGGCTCTCTCATGCAATGACAAGAAACTTTGCAGATGGCTGGGGTCACAATGGCAGACGTGAGGCACTTAGACCCTCTTTCTGTTTGTTCTCACACCATTAAGCAAAGCGACCTATAAATTCCACTGGAGCGTAGGACCTGAGGCAAAGAAGGGGCTTGGGTGGAGCTGAAGACATGCTCCAAGATTTTATAAGTGTCAGAGAGAATACAAAATGGCTCTGCCCATTACGTGCCTCATTTGTGCTTTAAAACACCAAGGGCACATTCCCCCAGCTGCTGCGGCTTCCTGCTGTCCCCCGGCCTCTGAGGAGAGCTTTGCTGTCCCTTCTCCACTAGTCAGGCCCGGGCCAGGGGACTGCTGTTGGGTCAGGGATGTCACAGCAAGCGTAAGGATAATGTGTGTGTACTGGGGGCTTAAGAGCAGAGGACCTCCTGGCACTGAGCGTTTATAACTCCTCAGTCTTGACAAGAATAAAAAGAAAATGGCTTCAAATGTTTGCGCTTCTTAGCGTGGCATTAAAGGCCCTAAAAGAGCTGGTTCCGGGTGTTTCCCTTGCTGTCTGTCCTACGGGCCGCCTTTGTGTGTGAGTGGATGGACTTTTTACTTCTCCTCCTTTCCCTCCTTCTTTTGAGGTGGTGGCTTCTTTATTATAGCACCTTCCTCACTTAAAACAAATGGTTGATTTTTCTTTTAGTCCTATCGCGTTGTGTGCTTACTCAGTTCCCATGCTGTGTCATAATTATTTGGATGTGTGTCCCACTCCTCTCTGGGCTCGACTGCTTCCAGACACCTTATTCATAATGGTGGCTACACTGGTTGAATGCCTGCTGTGGGCCGGGAGCTGTGCTCATGCTTTACATGCATTTTATCCAGTCTTCCCAGTGTTGACTGGAATTTGCCTCATATCCAACTAAGAAAACAGAGACCCAGAGATTACAAAGTACAGGCTGCACCAGGGTGGGGACCTGGGGTTTGAAATCAGATCCGTTTGACTAAAGTGCCTTTGCTCTGTTTCCTGGCTGCTTCATGCCCCCTGGACCCCACCCACAGGGTCTGTCAATCGCTCTCCATATCTGCGAAGCTAAGCAAGCACCTGGCACAAAATACTCAACAATGGGGGAAACAGATGAACTAAGGAAAAATTAATATTTTAAATTCCTTGGGAGGAAATTTACATATTAAATTTAATTCTTTTAGCTTTTTTTTTAATCCTTGAATGGTAACTGGGTTTCATTTGTCATGCTTCCATACTGAATTTGGATCGTGGACGTAGCCTTCTACTTAATTTAATGTTCTTGGGATCAGTAATACATGTGGACACCCTGAAAAAGCACTTCCTTTTTCTAAACAGTCACTTCCTTTTTCTAAATTAGTGGCTGCCACCTAGTGACTTGAATGGTGTTTGGGGGTCAGTTGTATGATAACACAGCAGTTTTCAAAGGGTGTTCTACAGACACCTAGGGGGTTCCTCAGTATCTTTTCAATGGGCTGTCAGGTCAAAACTATTTTCATTATGACACTGAGATATTATTTTCCTTTTGAACTCTGCTGATGTGCGCATTGATGGTTCAACCATAATAGGGTAAAACTGCTGAAGCCTTGGATCAGTCGGGCTGGGTTGCATGCACAGTTTGGGGGCGCTTTTTTTTATATAAATTTATTTATTTTTTATTTATTTATTTTTGGCTGTGTTGGGTCTTTGTTGCTGCGTGCGGGCTTCTCATTGCAGTGGCTTCTCTTGTTGCAGAGCACGGGCTCTAGGCACGTGGGCTTCAGTAGTTGCAGCACACGGGCTCAGTAGTTGTGGCTTGCGGGCTCTAGAGCTCAGGCTCAGTAGCTATGGCGCACGGGCTTAGTTGCTCCGCAGCATGTGGGATCTTCCCAGACCAGGGATCGAACCTGTGTGTCGCCTGCATTGGCAGGAGGATTCTTAACCCCTGCGCCACCAGGGAAGCCCGCACAGTTTAAATTAAAAAAAAAAAAAAATCAGTCACACCAAGAATGTCCTTTATGAGGTTTATTATATCTTGAACCTAGAGTACACACTGAAAATGAACGCAGTGAGCCTGCCTGCTACACCAAGGAAAACAACTGATAATTTTTGTTGCCAAAGATAAAATTTGAGCTTTCAAGTAAAAATAAGAATTTTGGAAAACTTGTATCCACTTTGGTGAACTTGACAGCTTCCCAATATTTAAAAGACTTTTCTGTTGGAATCCACGGTCATATTAACAAATGTGATATTTTATTTTTATACTGTGTAAGATAAACCAATGGATTTTAATGTAACAGAGTGTGAAAAGTTCATTGATATGGTTTCAGACTCCACACTATAGCTAACCTGTAAAAACTACCGCTTGTCAAGTTTTGGTGTAGTGTCAAAGAAAAATGGCCACAATTATCTGAAGAACCTATTAAAATACTCTTCCCTTTTCCAGCCACACATTTATGTGAGGCTGGGTTTTCTTCATGTATTTCAACCAAAAGTTGAAGTACAAATCATGACAGATTGAATTTAGAAGCAGGTATGAGAGTCTAGGTATTTTCCATTAAGCCACACATTAAGTAGATTTGCAAAATGTAAAACAGTGCTATCCTTCTCACTAATTTTTGTTGTTTTTTAAAATATAGGTATGCCTAATTAAAAAAAGATGTATGTTAACATCCAATGGGCTTAATATTATTTTTAAATTAGGTAATAAATATTTAAAATTTTTCTCAGTTTAAATTTCTGATATGGAAAATACAGCCAGCTATAACCTTCGGAAACAAAAGCTCTTTGAGGTCCTCAGTAAATCTTAAGAGTGGAAAAGGGGTCCCAAGATCAAAAGTTTGAGAGCCACTATTGTGAAGGATATAAAAAGAGACTGTTCCACCCAAATGAATTAAAATTAATCAGAAATTGTAGATAAAAATAAGCCATTTTCAGTGCTTTCAAATTAAACAGTATTGGTTTTTTTGTTTTCCTTTTTTTTTTTTGGCTGCGTTGGGTGTTCGTTGTGGCGCGTGGGCTCAGTAGTTGCACCTCGCGGGCTTAGTTGTCCTGCGGCATGTGGGATCTTAGTTCCCCGACCAGAGATCGAACCCACGTCCCCTGCATTGGAAGGTGGATTCTTAACCACTGGACCACCAGGGAAGTCCTCTATACAGTATTGGAGTTTAATGATAAGATTTCTTATAGTCAGCATGTTGTTTGACTATAAAGTGGAATGCAAAGTATTAGAAAGTTGTTTTTGTTTTTGCTTCCAAAATTTTCCATTTTACACAGGGGATGATTTTAATAAATGCTTTCAGTGATGGGACCCTTCAGTCATGAATCCCCAAATAATGAGGTCTAGATTTGCAGATGTTTAGAGTGTGGTGGCTAGTATGAGATTTGCAAATGTAGAAACAATTACTCTGAGATTAGATATTAGTTTATTAAATTAAGATTTGCGGAATTAAAATTGAGGTCTTCTATGAATATGATGGAAGACGTTACTCCTTCAGTATAATTGTTAGCAGTACTTAACCTTTATGAAGAAATTCAGTTCTGCCTATGTTAGAATAAATGAGGAAAGGCAGTTTGAATTAGGTTTACAATTTGCTGCAACTTGAAATCTCATTGGCTTCCTCTAATGACTGAGAAAGCATGAATTACACTTAGACTCTCTATCCTTGAATGTCAGTGGGTGTTTCTTAAGTAGGCTTAATCTTCCTTTTGAAATTTCTTTCATATTAGCAATTTGCTTCACAGAATTTCATTTTTGTGTGAATTCAGTGCCTTTCAACAGAGGTCCTATCCTCACGTCTCCTTTCTTCTCCTCCCTTTTTCCTCTTTCTCAAAGTGCCTGCAATCTCCAGGTTGTCACCATCAGGCTGACTCTTAGTTTGTTCATAATGATTGCTCCATGTCCAATCTGGGCTCATTCAGGCTAGACCAGCTCAGGAGTTTGCTGTGGGAGAAATACTGAGTCCACCTGAGGTACCCGCACTTACGCCCAAGCTGTGACCCCAGCTCTTTGCCAGGGGACACTGAGGTAAATGGGATGGCAGTGAGTCATGTAGCGGTCACTCCACTGGCTTCAGGGTGGAAGACTCTGGCCCCCCAGGACTCAGGCCCCAAAACACAAGTGAATGGCAGAGCCACAGATGCCAGTGTGGGTGCCCCTCCACCCTGTGAGCCTTAATGGCATGGGACACCCAGGGGCCCCTGTGAATGGCTGTGCATCTGGGGAGACCTTTTTTTTTTTTTTTAAGAGCCTTACTGAGGTATCATTTACATACCATAAAATTTTACTCATTTTCTGTGTACAAGTCAATGATATTTAGAAAAATTTGCAGAGTTTTGTGGTCATCACCACTCTTAAATTTTAGAATATTTTTATCATTTCAAAAAGATGCCCAGTGCCCATTTGCAGTCAGTCTCTATTCCCACTTCCAGGCCCAGGCAGCTACTAATCCACTTTCTGCCTGTACAGATTTGCCTTTTCTGGACATTTCCTGTAAATGGAATCATTCAGTGTGTGGTTGTTGGCATCTGGCTTCTCTCACTTATAATGTTTGCGTAGCCTGAGTCAGTAATTCGCTGCTCTCTGTCGCTGAATACTATCCCACTGTATGGATAGACTGCATTTTACTTATCCATGCACTAGTTGATAGACTTGTGGATTGTTTCCACTTTAGGCTTTTATAAATAATTCTGCTATGAGGTCTTTGTGGACAAGTCTGTGTGTGGACACATGGTTTCGTTTTTCTTGGGCAGCTAGCTATGCAGGAGTGGAGTTGCTGGGTCTTACGGCAACTCCGTGTTTAGCTTAAGAAACTGCCCAACTGTTTTCTAAGGTGGTTGTACTACTTTACAGTCCCAGCGGAGAGATGTTAGGGGTCACCTCCTCCTTTGACCGTTACATCTGCAAGTATTAGGATAGGGAGAGATGGCAGTGAGTATGGCAGGTAAGGGACCAGTGGGAAGCACCAAAACAAGGGACATGTAAGGCTAGTTAAGGTGTGTTCAGGTACATCAAGGTGCTTTGCAGCTGGGCCCTCACTTATATAGGAAACACAGGTGGGTGGAAAATGAGGAGAGAGAGGAATCAGGGGGGTTCATTTGTATCAGTCATAGGGAGCAGTCAGTGGTTTCAGCAATTTTTGAGCCAAGAGAGTAATAGGATTCTTTTTACTGTTAAGCAACTTTCTACATTTTGCCTTTTTAATTTTTGTTCTTTAACTTCTTCCTCTTATGACAGTCTCCTGTTTATTTCCTTTCTCTTCCTTCTTGCCTACTTTTTATTCACTCCTGTGCATTTTAATTCTACTCCACATCTCATTACAAAGAGAGGAAAGTGAATTTGCTGGAGCAGGAGAGAAGGGGCTCCTCTCTTTTTCAGCAGTGTGTGACCGTGGCTGTTAATGAGTTCCTCCTTTGAACCAGGCCCTGTACTAGGCATAAGCACGTACTTGGTATTATTTGAACCCTGTGAGGTACATGTGATTATTCCCACTTTACACATAAAGAAACTGAGTCATGGAGAGGCAGAGTGATTTCTGCAAAGTCACACAGCTAATTGATGCCAGATCTGCTGGACTCCGGAATCCATGTGCTTTCCACGACGTCTATGCGTGGAAGCCAGTGCGGGTACCTGAAGTGAAGCAGTGTAGTTTCTTTGTGAAGGCCTGTCAGTATGGGGCGCTCAGGTGTCTGTTTACCTGGGCACCAAGGTGAGTAGACTACTGTTACCAGGAAGTTCAAGTTGGATCCTGAGTTTTAGCAGAGAGATCAGTGCAGCCCTGGTAGCTGCCTGTGCTGGGAGCAGCACCTTCGTGTTCACATGTTTACAAAGCCAACATCATAACCTTCTAGGCAGTTTTCAAGATCTATAATTCTTAATTCATTTCTAAATGCACCATGAATATGGCTTAATGTGATACATGTTTATGTAGTTTCAACCAAGGAGTGCATTAAATCTGGCATCCTCCTTTTCTTCCTTATCCAGCACCCTTCCCTGTAGCTAGATGTCATTAGATCCCTAATACCATTATTAATGACTACATAATATCCTCTTTACTGGGTGTATCATAATTTAACCATTCTTATTAGACATTGATTAGGATTTTAGTGTGTGTGTGTGTGTGTGTGTGTGTGTGTAGGTATATGTGAGTTTGTGTCTGTGTGTAAAGAACCAAGTTGCTTTCGAAAGTTGTCAAGCAGTTAATAGTGAGTCTATCAAGGCATCTTCATCAGCCTTGTGTGGCATAATTTAAAAGAAAACAACTTTCTGTTGTCACTTTGGTTTTTGGCTTCCTCTACATCTGCAGTTATTTTTTCTTTCCACTCAAAGTCTTTAATCCTTCCTCACTCTCTATAGAAACAACTATTAATAAGGTTAAACATACTGTGTTCCCTCGATTCTAAGACATATACTTCCCATGTCAACAGTCATAGAAGTGGGATGCTTCTTACAGTGGCCATCATAAGCACCATGCCCACCCCTACACAGAGGGGTAAGTCATGAGGTAGTTATTATTACTTGCCCTTTGCGACCCTGGGCAGTGTAAAAGGCATCTCACCACCTCCTTGTCACCTTGGTTGAATTACTTGCACTAGTAGTGTATACTACTATACTTAGTAGCTTAAATTTGAATCCCTAATTAAAATATCTCAGAAAAATTATAGTTTGATGCAGCATTGAAATTGTTATTATAGTTGAGGAAGAGTGTGGGACAGGATTTGCACTAAGTGAACATTTTGCACTGACAGAAAACCATGCTCCTTATTTTCCTTATAAAACAACGGTCAGATGCTTTGTGGGCTCTAAGAAAGGAAGATGTACACCCACAAGTGGACAGAGCTGTGCTTCATTTTAGTACTGAGATCCATGCAGGTGGGTTGCCAGTGATATGGCAGACAGTGCAGCTAGTTTAAGATAAAATGTCAGCTGTCTTGGAATTCATCATAGAATCCCCAAAACTAGAAGAAGTAGATGTGATTCAGTCATGTGTCCTGAAAGACAGAAACCCAAGTATAGCTTGCAGCTCACTTTCAAAAGAAGTTTGTTTCCAGCCATATGTAGCTTACTTAAGGGAATAAACAAAATGATGGATTTAACCAAATTAAAAAATGCAATGAGGGCTTCCCTGGTGGCGCAGTGGTTGAGAGTCTGCCTGCCAATGCAGGGAACGCGGGTTCGGGCCCTGGTCTGGGAAGATCCCACATGCCTCTGAGCGACTAGGCCTGTGAGCCACAACTACTGAGCCTGTGCGTCCGGAGCTTGTGCTCCGCAACAAGAGAGGCCGCAACAGTGAGAGGCCGCGCACTGCGATGAAGAGTGGCCCCCGCTCGCCGCAACTAGAGAAAGCCCATGCACAGAAACGAAAACCCAACACAGCCAAAAATAAATAAATAAATAAAATTAAAAAAAAAAAAATGCAATGAAACTAATATTTTTGGAGGAGCCTCAAAATTCTATTCTCTGTCCTAACAGTCCTCAAGAGTGTCAAGCTTGGGGACACTGGTTCAAAGAAAGCCGTGTCACTAACATGTTACTTATAAACCTTACAGCCAAAAACTATTCAGAAGAATCATTAGGATGATGAAGGCTTACTCTCAAACTTTGTTTGGAATAATAAAGAAGAAAATAGTATGAAAATGAAATTGTATGGATCTGTATCCTGTGGTTAAGAAACAAATTCTTAATTATAATATTTCTTTTTTCTCTCAAATCATTACTAAATTAGGGGTATGTTAGAAATCAGGATATACTCCATGTTACCCTATGGCTATTTATGCTTTGCTTTTTAAGATTCTTGGGATTATGATCATCCAGTGCAAACAATTAACAATTTATTCATAGTCATTCAACTTACTTCCTTAACCTATTTTTCTGGGGGAAGAAAAAGCAAGGCTAGTCTTACTAACCAGAGCAGATGTGAGAAGATATTATAAAACAGAAATGGAAAGCGAATTATCTGGAAAGAGGGCAGCCTTTAGAAGATGTTTTTATCTTGGTAGGAACGAAATGACATTTGTTGGACAAAATGACAGGCACTAGAAATAAAACAACTGGGCTTTATTTAGGGAGAAGAAACTGGGTGCACATGTAAACTGGCCAGATAGACCCCCTCCGGAGTTTCAGCCTGTTTCTAATTGGATTCTGCATGGTTTAGGCTGGAATTGTAGACTTGAGCCTATCATTTGGAACCAAATGTCCCTGTTGCAATTCATGGAAAAGGACATTAGCAAAATGGAATAATTTGCTCCCCACATGTTTTAAACGGTTATCAATAAGGAAAGGGCCTTTCAGTTCAACAATCTTTCCCTTTCTCTCTACTTGTCTCTTCTCACAACAGTGTTAAGGTCTGAAATTATGTGAACAATAGGAAGTAATGGAATGATGTAGTGGAAGGAAGATTAGCAAGAAATACCATGTTCAGAGGTACTTATGGGGCTAATACATGATAAATTCTCTTCGGTAGACTGTGACCCTATGATTATCTTCACCAGGGTCTGTTTTTTTGAAAAATCATCTTTGGATAGCAGGTTCTGATATTTCATATAGAAGGATGGGGGTTGGAGGGTGCATGGTGGTCAGTCAGTAACCTTGCACATCCAACCCATTTTGGTTTGATTTATGAGAAAAATATCTGGAGCTTGTTAGCGCTTTCTGCATTGACTGCTGTCTATTATTGCTTCCTTCCTGTTTTCCCAGCCCTGTGCCCTAAACTTTGTAAGCCTTCCCCAGGGAGCAAGGATCCTATCTATAACATTTGTTTATCCAGCAGTGCAATGTATATAGCAGATTTTCAACAGTTTTTTATTTTTTTATTTTATTTACTTATTTTTTTAATTCAGTTGATGAAGAGTTATTTCACTCAGTACACCTAGAGGAATTGCTGTACATGGGGTCCTATAATTGTCACTTGGCCAGCTCTGATAGTGTGGGCAGATATCATAGGCATCTGACAGTTTGTTGAATAAATTTCTCAAGGAATTTACAGAAAGGGGGTAGGAGGAGACCTCAAGAGATTCACACTAAAACCTTTCCAGGCTCTCTCTGGAGTTGTTAGGTTCTTATAGAAATAGTTTAATCATTTGCATTAGTAATGAATATACACATCACCAGTGAGTCATTCAACAAATCAGTCAATTCACTGATTTCTACTTTGCTCCTAGAAAGCTGGGGAAGCAGACATGAGTAAGAGGCAGACGTTAGGGTCTGGTGTGGGATGGCAGACACACTGTGGGATAGGGGCTCTAGTGGAAATGTGGAAGCACAGAGGTAGAGGAGGAGCTCTTTCTGCCTGAGAACATTCTGGAAGGCCTCACAAAGATGTGGCATTTGAGCTGAATCTTGAAAGAACTTAATCAATGGAAGGAGAGTGGGAAGGAGTTTTCAAGGCAGGTGGATGCTTGTGCAGAGACCAGGAGTCCTACTGAGAGTTGACAGAAGGTCCTGGGGGCCGCTGGACCTCACAGAACCTGGAGAATGGTGAGAGTTGAGGGTGGAAACGATCTCCATGGCAGTGACTATTTAAAAGAGTCTTTCTGAATCCCCTGAAAACATAAGGCAGAATAGGACAGCCTGGAAGCTGGGAGCAGAAGCTCACTCTGCTTATCCCTCAATCCCTCGACCTCAGTCCCGCCACGGATACTTTTTTTTTTTTTTTTTTTAACCTTGAACTCTTCAGGACATCTAGGCAGAATCTAAATTGGGAATTCCCTTAACCTCATGGGAGAATCCATCTGACAGCTGTTCCTCTAATGCTTTCTGTCCTGGGCCATTGGGCTCAGTGGTTGCTAACAAAGCCAAGGTCAGGGGTCCATTCTTTCCTGCATGGGGCTGTTTAACTCTGCTCCGTGCCATGGTTACAGGCTGAGATGCAGAGCCACTGTGCCCGCAAGAGCTGCTGCTAAGCAGAAGCCCAGGGGAAAGCAGACGTGTGGTACACCTGCACCTCCCAGCATTCACCCTGTTCACGGAGGCACAGTTAGCTTCACTCTGTAACCATCACCAAGAAAAGCTTGAGAAGGAAAGAACTGAAGTGGCACAATCAGGGTGTGGCTGCTTATTTCCAGACCCAGTTTTGCAAGCAGTAAGTGGATTACCTGGACATAGTCATAAACCCCTCAAGCATCTTGGTCAGTTGTCTAAAACTGGACCTATACCCTTGGTGATGTGTGAAATTCCCTCTCCCTGTGAAGGTAGAGATGCAAAGTACACCCTACCCATCCACCCCCATTTTAATGTACTGTTTACATTACCAAAGCAAGAGAAGCTTATTAAATTTTCCAAGCAGTTCCAAAGACTATAGAAGAAAAAGTGAGACCGACCGCCACCAGCCCTGTACCCTTCCTGACTTTCTATATGCATCTACAAACATTGTACATACACCGTTTGTTTTTACTAAAAGAAATATTGTGCTCCATATGTTATTCAGCAGCTTCATTTTTTTCCCACTCAAAAATATGTTGAGCATAAGATGTCTCCTTACAGCAATGAAAATTTGAGGGTAAGTCCCAATTTTTGTTATTCTTTTTTGGTAAAGGTGAATTGTTAGAAGAGTTGCCAGATTTAGCAAATAAGAATTCAAACCACCCAGTTCGATTTGAATTTCAGGTAACAACGCATACTTTTTTAGTGTCTGTCCCATGCCATCTTTGGGACAAAGGGATATGTCCCTACCCCTACGAAAAAGTATGTTGTTTATATAAAAATCAGATTTAACCAGGCAGCCTGTTATTTTATTTGGCAACTCTACACTTGTTAATTAGTTGATTGATTTGTTGTTATTGTTCTGTGTAAGACTGTTCACGCACAAAAGCTCCAGACCAGAAAAAGGCCTTGTTTTCTGGTCTGGAAAAGGTGGTCTCTGACCGATGTTCGCATGCCTGATGAATGCGCTGGGTGAAGGGCCAGCTCAGCTGGGCACCCAGGACTCATTAACTGCCTCCATTGGAGAGAACTGGCCTGTGCTGCTGCTTCGTACTAGGGCCTGACCTTCGCTCTTTCACCCCAGCTACTGTGTGAAGTCACCAGTGGCAGTTACCTGGTTGTGTGGGCGATATTAATTGAATTTTTTTTTAATGAATGCCAGTATTTGTAGGAATTTGCAATGCAAACAGCCAGTCTTTCAAGCAGTGCCCATTGTAATTAGAGCAAGCTTTTAAGATTCTTTGAAGTACTAAATGTTGATGAAATTCAAATGGGGTGCCGATCTGCACTATAAAGGGGCTCTTGGTGGTTGTTTTTTAAAATCTTCTATCTTGTAGATGTAAATATATGCCGTAGTTCGTGGGAAGTAACTTGAAGAGCGGGGGCGGTGGGGGGGCTGAGTTTATGCCTCTTATTCTTATTTAAAACAGCTGTGGCCGGAGAGCTACAGCTGCGTCCCTGTTGCACCGGGCAGGGGCACCGTGGCCCCTGCCCCGAAGTGAACACCCTCAAAGGCTCCCTTCCCTTTGGGCAGCTTTCTCGTTCTCCCCAGATGCAAGTCGGCCTGCCCTGGGTGGGGGGGGGAGGGGGGCGGCTGTCCCACAGTCATCCCAGCTTCCTGCACCCCAGGCCTCCGAAGCCACCGGGGCAGATGCGTGCAGATGAGTCAGGCGGGAGGGTTGGGGAGCAGACCGCAGCCTCAAGAGTCCCTGCCCGGGCTGCCTCCTGGAGCACTTCTGCCTGCCGGCTCACGGCGCCTGGGGGAGCAGCTGTAAGGCCCACGTGGTGCCCTGCCTGGCCGAGCCTCACCACGTGACAGGCCTGGATGGACGCCCACGACAGGGCCCGGCTCCCAGCGCTGCCTGCCAAGGAGCCAGATGCTGCCATTGGAAAAAATTGCTTCACAATTTGAAATCTTGGTCCTTTGATCATGGCTGGGAGAAGATGAAGAGGAGAGTTTGAAAGTAGTGGTTTGAAAATGCCAGCGTCTCCTTGCATCCGTCAGTGCCTATTATACTGTCTCTTGTCAGGGACAATCCTCTTGATGTTTTCATTTTTGCAACCAAGTAATTCCTGCCCAGTCCTTCCAAGCCCTCCAGGTGGAAGGGGGAGGCGGGTGGGAAGGGAGTGTCTGCAGCCTGCTCCTTTCCTACCCGGTGCCCAAGCCCTCTCCCCTGCCTTTGGACTGATCTGCTTCCTCTTTCTTCCTGCAGGCCTTTTCTTTCTGAGGCCAGTGACAAAGTAGTTGTCGTCAGCCAAATGCTGCCTCTGCCTGAGCTGCACCATTCCATTCCGCCCTTGGCAACCCTCACGCTCATTTCCCTGTCCTTCAGGCACCTGGAGCCAGGTTTCCAGAGGCCTGAGGTTTTGCAGAGCTGCTTCCCTGGCCCAGCCCTCCCCTCAGAGGACTCTGGATCCTACGTAACTGGGCTAGGCCTTGTTTTCCTCACCCATGAAATAGGAAGAATCATTCTTTGAAGAATATTGCTTTTTTTTTTTTCTTCAATTTCAAAAACATGAAATGAAGCAGTGGAACACATCCATGAACAAATACACTCGCTGAGTGAGAGGTAACAGAGGAGAAACCAAGCCGAAGTCTTGTCTTGTGACTTACATGTCTCAGCTGCAGAAGTAACAAGCGTGTAAGAGAAGGATTATTTAGGGAAGAATTTGAGGAAATTTAATGTTTCACTTTTTTGTTTCCCTGCTGTCTGGTGCAGTCAGCTTTCTCTGCCTAGCATTGTAACCTGCTTCTACTTCGACCTTACACTGTTTTCCAGGACTTGCCCACATATAGATCCTCAAGTTTTTAATTCATTCCCCACACATTTATTAATGATGGCCTTTTTTGCTTCCAGACAGGATTTCATGACATCTCTAATCATATCTTTGTGGGAAAGATTGTAATTTTGTACCTGTTTGAGCAGTTATGCCTAAAACCTAAGGCTTGGTATAAACTCACAAATCAGAAAAAGTACTAATTTTTCTGTTTGAAAAAAGCCATTGCTGCATCTGTGCTATTCACCTGATAAGCATGGATTGGGACTCAGACTGGCTCTGGGGGGAAAGCTTTTATCTTGTTTGTTGGTTATGAACCACCATCTACTTTGGGTCACACCTCTGGAGATGTAACTTGAGGCTCTGTCTTTAATCTCTGTCCAGGTCTGTGTTGAAGTCCCTGGGTTGACAGGAGTGGTCATTGTTTACGTTTATGTGGCACGTTTCCGTTTACAGATGGGTATCGTATACGTTCTCTCTTCTCATCACAATGGTGGCCTTTGGAAACAGATCTTCTCTGAGGTTAGAGATGAGGAAAGTGAGACGCAGAGGAGTGACCTCTGTCCGTGCTGTCCGTCAGGTGTCTGAGATGAGATGATGACAAGTGAAGACTCAGGATTCTCAAGTCTCTGGACTAGATGGAAGGGAGGTCTGAAGTCAGGATGGAGTTTAATAAAAATAAACGTGGAGGGCTTCCCTGGTGGCGCAGTGGTTGAGAATCCGCCTGCCAATGCAGGGGACAAGGGTTCGAGCCCTGGTCTGGGAAGATCCCACATGCCGTGGAGCAGCTGGGCCCGTGAGCCACAATTACTGAGCCTGCGCTTCTGGAGCCTGTGCTCCGCAACAAGAGAGGCCGCGATAGTGAGAGGCCCGTGCACCGCGATGAAGTGGCCCCCGCTTGCCACAACTGGAGAAAGCCCTCGCACAGAAACGAAGACCCAACACAGTCATAAATAAATAAATAAATTAATTAATTAATTTTAAAAAAAATAAAAATAAACGTGGAACTTGGATCCTAGGAAGCAGATAGGACCTGAAGAACTCTGTGGGTGAGAAGGGGGAGTGGAAAGGTGAGATGAGGGGGGAAATGAAAGACGGTTGCAGGGTTGTCTTACAGCAGTGTTCTTAGGCCTGCGTGATTCCAGAAGGCAGAGCTGTAGGTGGAAGCGGCTGGGAAGCCGATTGCAACTTAACGGGTGTGGTAGGCAGCAGCGTGTCCGAGTTCTTATCACAGTGTTAGGGGATGTGTTACATTACATGGAAAGGGGGAGTGGAGGTCGCTAAGAGCAGACAGGGAAATATCTTGGGTTATGTGAGTGGGTAAATCACAAGTTTCCTTAAAAGTGGCAGAGGGAGGCAAGAGCAGAGGTCTAGAGAGATGACAGCTGGCAGTGTGAGAACTCAGCCTGGTGTTGCTGGCTTTGAAAATGGGGCAAGGAGCTAAGAGACAAGGAACGTGGAAGCTGAAAGAGGCAAAGAACCCGATCCCTCCCCAGAGCCTCCAGAAACGAACACAGCTCCACCAATACTTGATCTCAGCCTGGTGAGGCCCATATTGGATGTCCGACCTACAGAAGTAGAAGATCATAAATTGATGGTGTTTTAAGTCACTAAATTTGTGGTAGTTTGTTAAAGCAGCAGTAGAAGACTAATACAACAAGAAAAAGAACTCTCTAACAATTAGGTCTGCCCGGGACATGGTGAGTATTTTATTAAAGTAATGATTTTCCTGTGTCTGAAGGTAGTATTTAGCCAGAAGGCAGCGCAGGTCAGGTTACTGTAGAAAGGACTCCTGCCTTAGGTGGTAGGAGAAGGAGCTGGTCTCTGAACCCAGTTCATATGGAGGGTCTCTGTTCTAGGGCAAAATGGGCAAAGATTCCTTAGAAGAGCCCGTTTGCCTGGACTTGCCCTCTCCAGTCACATCGGCAAGGCGCTTGTTTTTTTGTTTTTTTGGGTTTTTTTCCTTTTAGAACATGGCCTATGACCAGCTAGGGAGGGGGAAATTTCCCCTTCTACCCCTCTTGAGTTCTTGTGGCTGGACTGAAAATAAAATTGACACAAGACAGATTAATAGGAGAAAAAGAAACAAATTTTTAATTCATGGCAATGGCGTTCACACAGAAATGGGACCTAAGAAGTGGCTGAAGCAGGCATCTATTATACTTTTTAGACAAACGATAAATTTGTGAGGAATCACAGGACAAAGAGACGTAGGTTTGGGGTGCTTAATTAGTGAAGAATCTAAACAGGGCTTGGGCTTGGGGAAGTAAATTTTTAAAGTAACAAGGTTTGTTTAAAAGGCTTCTTGGCCCTAAATTCTCTATCTCTGGCGATAAGGGTGTCCTTCTACCTCCAGATGCAGGAAGTATGCCTTTCATATGAGAGATTGATTTCCTGCTTTCAGGGAGACCGAGGGGAGGGTCAGAGTGTCCCTCTTCCGTTGGTTGTTTCTTAAGTAACTTTAATCGAAAATAATCAAGTATGCCATTGAGGCACATTTTGGAATGGCCTGCCCTGGGCCCCAACAGCTGGCTTATCCCCAGAGGATAGGATATCGTTTGAATTTGGAATTTGTTGGGAAGATAAGTTTGCTGGGTTCTAGTTGTTTCTTGGATTTTTAAAAATTTATTTATTTATTTATTTATTTATTTATTTATTTTTGGCTGCGTTGGGTGTTTGTTGCTGTGTGCGGGCTTTCTCTGGTTGTGGCGAGTGGGGGCTACTCTTCGTTGCGGTGCACAGGCTTCTCATTGCGGTGGCTTCTCTTTTTGCGGAGCACAGGCTCTAGGCACACGGGCTTCAGTAGTTGCAGCACGTGGGCTCAGTAATTGTGGCTCGTGGGCTCTAGAACTCAGGCTCAGGAGTTGTGGCGCACGGGCTTAGTTGCTCCGCGGCATGTGGGATCTTCCCGGACCAGGGCTCGAACCCGTGTCCCCTGCATTGGCAGATGGATTCTTAACCACTACACCACCAGGGAAGTCCCTGTTTCTTGGATTTTTATATTTATTTGCTTTTAGAAAATATCCTGTGATCAGATAAGAGCTGATTAGGCAAAAATAGTTTGTATGTCTGATACCAGCATTTTTTTCCTCATTTTCTTGCCTTCAGAACTATATGAAATAGGTTTGGCCTGAGTTTTCAGTTGGGAAAAATGAGTCGAGAGGGTAGATGATGAACTCAGCACAAATCGTAGACTCATTACAGAGTTTGCCTCCTCTGCTGCTGATTTAATGTTTGCATTCTTTCTTTGATATTACCTTTGCTCCACGGGAGTTCAGTGACCATATTTCTTTCTGGGATAATCATAATATCATCAGCTGACAGATAATTATCTTTCACATCAATACCTCCTCCTAGAAAATTCCCAAAGAACAACTGTGATATGGTTGGATGGTTGTGTAATTATTTTCCATGTTCAAAAGTAACTGCAAAGCAGTTGTAATAGCAAATTGCTTATTTACTGTTAGTTGAGAAGTCTTTTAAAATCTAACCTATTAAATATACACTAATAATTAAATCAAAGTTGTCTCAAACTTTTTTAAGAAAAGCAAGATAATTCAAAAACCATCTGTTCCTTTTATCTAAATGAAAGCTGAAAATGCACATAGATCTCAGGACCAGCAGTTCCACTCCTAGGAACACCTAACAGGAGTGCACACATGAGTTCATCAAATGCGTATCCCTGAATGTTCAGAGTAGCGCTCTTCATAATAGGTTCAATTTGGAAACATTGTAAATGTCCATCCGTAGAAGAGATAGGTGGTGGTATAGTCCATTCAGTGGAGTACTCTACAGTGACAAGTACAGATTAACTGCACACCACAGCATGGACGGCTCTCGCACTGTAATGCTGCACAAATAGAACTAAACACAGAGGAGTCAACAGTATGTGATTTCACTCGTGAAACGTTCACGAAACCAGACAAGATTAATGTACAGTATTTTAGGATGAAGGTTACTCTTGTGACATGGGGGGTTTGACTGTATTGAAAGGGAGCATGGATGAGGGGGCTTCTATTTCCTCATCTGGGTGCTGGTTACATGGGTGTGTTCACTTTATAAAAATTAATCAGTCTGTAAACTTGTGATTTGTACACTTCTCTGAATGTATGTTCTACTTGAATTTTATGTAAAAAAGTTAATCCTAACAACTTTAAAACTCATACTTTGTTGAGATTGTTTCAGATGGTGGAGTTTCATAATGTGAATTCTTGAATACCTTCATTTTTGATACTTCCTGTCATTGTACCTACGGGTCATCCATTCCAAATTAAAACTAATTAAATTATTTAGGGAATTCTAAGGGACAGTGGTGAACCAAAGGTGAGAGGGTGGGAATGGTCTGCCCCAGGTGCAGGCATTAAGGGAGGTTCATTGCAGAGAGGTTTATATGGCAAAACCATCTAAAAATGGTTGTCATTTTTATTATCACACTGTGCCCACAGTTGTAAACAATGCTATCAATAAAATATTCCTCAAAAAGAAAAAAATCCTTTGTTGGCCTAAGCCTTAAGCAACTGATAAAATTAGTGTTGGGCTTTTACTTCGTATATATATTTCATATATATTTTATTTCGTATATATGTATAGACACGCACATATATATATGCTTCAAACTAGCACACTTATATTGCTTATCCATTATGGTACTTATTCTTTAATAACACATGTGATTAAAGACTCAATCTTTTTTTTTTTTTAATTTATTTTATTTATTTTTTTATTTATTTTTGGCTGTGTTGGGTCTTCGTTTCTGTGCGAGGGCTTTCTCTAGTTGCGGCGAGCGGGGGCCACTCTTCATCGCGGTGCGCGGGCCTCTCACTATCGCGGCCTCTCTTGTTGCGGAGCACAGGCTCCAGATGCGCAGGCTCAGCTGTTGTGGCTCACGGGCCCAGTTGCTCCGCGGCATGTGGGATCTTCCCAGACCAGGGCCCGAACCCTTGTCCCCTGCATTGGCAGGCAGATTCTCAACCACTGCGCCACCAGGGAAGCCCCAAGACTCAGTCTTATATTCCAGAGTAAGTTCTAACAGTTTGGAATCGTTGGAGCTACATTCCGCACAGTGCTGCTGCTTCTGTGATTTGGAAATGGGCACAGTAGTTATGAAGATGAAAAAGTAGAACTAGAGTTACTTCATTCTCTGTTACCACTTTCAGAGTTTTTGTGTTTAAAGTTTAAAACGGTGAAACAGTGCTGATTATTACTTAAGATAATTTTGTCAAAGGAAGGGGGTCTTAAAAATGATCCACTCTAAGTGTCAAATCTACTAGGTGTGCTGCTGCTATAGCACCAGTATTACTTAAGCGTGGAAACTCATAGAGGTGGAAACATAAAAGCTGTGAAAATTTTCTGCAATTTTGCTAACATCAAATTATGGTGAATGCCATTCTAAACTTGGGTGACATTTTGAATTTGTATGTATGGATGGATTATTTTGTGTATTTATTTCTATGCTTGCTTTAGATTTTAAGACTCGTGGTTTGTTTACATTGTAAATGTTTTGCTTGTCAAAAATAATGCCACTGCATTATGCTAAGTGAAATAAGTCAGACAGAAGAAGATAAATACTGTATGATATCGCTTATATGTGGAATCTAAAAAATACAGCAAACTAGTGAATATAACAAAATATATTATAGAGATATAGAGAACAAACTAGTGGTTACCAGTACGGGGGCGGGGGTGCAATATAGGGGTGGCAGAGTGGGAGGTACAAACTATTGGGTGTAAGTAAGATAAGCTCAAGGATGTACTGCAAAACACAGGAATGTAGCCAATATTTTGTAATAACTGTAAATGGAATGTAACCTTTAAAAATTGTATATAAAAAAATACTGCCATTGAAGTAAATAAAGTGAAAAATGGAGCATTGAAAAAAATGAAAGAAAAGAAAACACTGTGCCTAGGGAGTTGAGATGCAATTCTTAAGAAACCTCCCTCCTGGTTAAGTTGATGTAATTTGAAGTTGATAGTTTTTAAAAAGTAACCCAATCCCATGTACTCTCCTGTTGACTCCCCTGCACATTGCTAATTTCCGCGTGCTCCTTCCCACACTCCACCCCTTACACCACAAACACCACCAGACTGCTTTTGATTGTTCACCAGTCCTTCACAACAACTTGATTACATCAAAATGAGTTTGTTTAAATTGCAGTATTAGTTAAGTGTGTTTATGGCCCATTAATTCTCATTTTCAAAGCAGGGAATTTTTTTAAATTGAATGAAAACAAAGTAAAAGTAATTTATAATGGACCTTTCCTGTTCCATTTAACTTATTATTGCATTGTTGTTGGGAAGCATTCTAAATATTCATCAGTAGAGCACATGTTAAATTATGGTGCATTTGTATAATGGAATAATATGCAGCCACCAAAAAGTGTGGCTGTTCAGTTTTTTAAAGGGCTGTTCTTTTAAAAACTGGTATTCTATATCAGTATTATGTGAATTCTAAGAAGTATTTATTTATTTATAGGCAGGTTTAGAAGAATGCTACAATTTGTGCAGAAAAGAGGGAATGTGTATGTTTGAATATCTAAACGCTAAATATCTCTAAAAGGACACTTGAGAAATAGATTACTGTTTTTTTTTTTCCTTTACTTATTACCACATGCATATTTTTACTTTTTTTTTTTTTTTTTAAGTTAAACCTTGTTGGCACAAACTACATCATAATAGTAAGAGCATCAATCCCACAAAGAACATCACTGGTCATCCCACCCCCGCAAAACACCTGAGCCACTTCTCAGAACTCTGTGTTCTCAGCTGGTGGCAGGACCAGCTCAGAGTTCTGGAAGGCCCTCTCTTAGTTCACAACAGATGATACCCGCCCTGTAAGGCTGGATGACAACCCAGTGTCAGAGCTCCTGTGTGCCTAGGATACACTGCTATCTTTCTGTACTGGAGGTTGGAGCCCACGTAGACTCACCGGCCTCTCTTCAGCCTTAAGGAGCTGAGATACAGATCTCAGGGTAAGACTTCCATCGTTCCCCGCTAAACTGCTCTCTCATGGAGCTAAATGTCAAACCTTTGAATGTGAGCAAAAGACACACCTGAGCGTTTTTAATTATTTGCAATTTATGCCCCATAAAATTCCAAAAAACAAAATGTGAGGGAGCATTACTAAATTTATGGATAATGTAAAACTGGACAAGTACAAGTAAAAGTAGATTGGAATCCAGTAACAGGAGCTGGACACTTGTTGTTAGTAGTTAGTAGAAGTACCTAGAATAAGTTAATGACTATAGTTGAACACTTAATTTAGCTTTGAATTTCTTGGCACATAAGAAAAGGGAATATAAAGTATATTGTCTTTATTTGAAGCCAGCATATCCGAAGTTTTGCCTAAGGAAATGGAGATTTTCCTGATGCTCAATTCAAGAGGTAAATTGAAATACAGATACTTATTAAAAATATATATAGGCTGACTCAGGTCTTCATGGCGGTTAGTGCCTGTCAAGGTATTAAAATTAGCTAGCCAAAACGTGCCAAACCTCGCAAGATATAGTCTTGCTGTGTGTCAGATCCACCTCTCTTTCTCTGCAGCCACCCTAGTAGCCCAGGTACCATATGCCTCATCTGGAACTTCTTCCAGGCCTCCTGACACACCTCACTCATCCATTCTCACTCTCTTCTCGAGTCTCCAAGCTGTGGTCAGGGGTGCCTTTCTAGATTGCAGATCTGATCCTAAACTGTCACTGGCCCTATCCTATGTACTTGAAACTCGTATGTCCCTTGGTTTTAGGATGTAAGCCCCTCCCCCACACCCCTCCACGCCCCCCCACCTCCCCAGCTACCCTCTCTCCTTGCTCTCTCTGTTCCAGCCTTGTTTCTGGCCGAGAGCCCTATTTACACTCTCTCTTACAGCATGATCCACCGGCGCATGCCAGCTCTTCTCTCTTTGGATCTGAGCTGCATCATCATCAGAAGCTTCCCTGACCCCAAGTCCTCCCTCCCCTATGTTGGTTCTCATGTCTCTGTGCCCATCTCAGGAGTGCTTATTTCTGTTGCGATGTCCTCCCTCCTAAATCATAAGCTGTGTGGACTCGTTGATCCCCAGCTCCACACCCAGTGCCTAGTGTGCAGGAAAGGGTCAGTAGATACTTGAGGGAAGGGGCCCGTCCGCCAGTGATCTAGCTGCTGCAGCAGCCTCCCAGCCTCCCTCTGCAGGGAACATTATACCACGCTGAGACATTTCTCCTTGAAGCTCAGCTCTGATCACCTCATTGCCTTATGTCAACACTTTCAGGAGGTCCCCATTTCCTACAGGATACAACCCATACCCCTACTTAGCCCTCCTCTACCTGGGCCCTTGTTGCATTTCCAAACTCATTCCTCCCTGTCTCCTTAGTCCTCACGGTATAGCTAGAATGAAGCACTCCAGGCTGCTTCTGTGCAAGCGTTCTCTCAGCCCTTCTCCGCATGTTCAAATCTTAACCATCCTGAAAGTAAATACCCTTAATTGAAAATAATGCTTCCATTGTCCGAACTGAGTACCTTTGACATGGCACTTATTTTCTATCTAAATTAAAGCTATTTTCTGTACATCCCATATTGGCTTGTAGTCCTGTATTGTTTCTAGCATGAGCCTCACTTACTAAGTAATCATAAAAATATGTTAAATGAGTGGGAACTTGTATTAATTATTTTGCATCTTTGTAAGCCAGTCTTTAATAGGAACCATTTCCCCTCTGGGTGCTGTAATTTGTTAATGAAGTATCTGTTTTTACATATATAACAAATGGCCAGTCAGCTACAGATTCTCCTGATCTTTTAACTATATCTACAGATTAGTGAATATGAATACAATTCATATGCTGCTTTCTGCACATATTTCAGAGACCTCATGAATCTCTTATTACAAGGATATATAGTATTCTATACTGAATGCAAGAAAGTAAAATGAAACATACATATAGCATGTCATTATTTCAAGGGAAGACTGCCCAAACTAGCATTCTCTTCAAAAAATAACCAGTGAGCCATAGAACTTGTTTCTAGCAGGGTGTCACCTCACCACCTCTCTGAGCCACCCCGGCCCTCTACTGCCCTCCAGCCAGCATGGTGGAGGTCTTACCCGGATGGTTGCTGCTTTGACTCCTGCGATGAGAGAGTAATCCCCACCTCCATCTCATTTCCAACAGGCTGATTTAAACTGCAGTATTCAAGATGATGCCGGGGCTTTTTACGGCGTGACCAGTCAGTATGAGAGTTCTGAGAATATGACAGTCACCTGTTCCACCAAAGTTTGCTCCTTTGGGAAGCAAGTAGTAGAAAAAGTAGAGGTAAGTTGGCCTCTGTATGCTGGAACCTTCATTCAGGGCGGCCTGTCGCCTTCCTTTAAAACTAAACTGGGGCAGAGGGTTTTATTTTTCTGGTGTCTTCTCCTTCCCCTCCCACTCCTCCCCCCCCCCCCCCCATTACTTCTAAGAAGGCAAAATGATTTGAAAGCAACTGAAAGAAAGAAGGCCAGGAGTAATCCCGTGCCAGCCCTCCGACTGTCTGAAACCAGCCCTGTGCTTGCCAGTGTGTCAGTCCTGCAGGAGGCCTTGGGATGGGGGGATGCAGGGGGGCTGATATGGAATCTGTTAGAGATAGACCCTGCTGCCCAGTAGATGGTACCCCTTCTACCCCAGGTTCCAGGTTCAAGGGCACTTCCAGGCATCTTGATAACAACCAAGGTGGTCCTGAGCTGATTGGCACCTGCCTTCTAGAACCCTGATGCCTTGAGTTTGGTTTTTGCTTTTGCCATTTCCACTCCCTTCATCTTAATTGTTTTAAATATATTTCAGTACATACTGGGACCAAAAACCTATTTATGGCTTTTATAGTTCATGCCTCCCTCCGCTTCAAAAATTGGATGTTCATTTTACCGGGGTGGGTTGCTTTTTGTGAATAATGTTTGCAGGTGATATTTCATTTAGAGTTGTGGTTTCCGTTGTCTTCTACCCATCACCCAATTCATCCATGCTCAGTGAGTGGTGTTTATTCACAGATGTCCAGGACCTCTCAGGTCCAGGAGCCCTACCTGACTTTGTGTTGAGACGTGAGAGAGAGGATGCATTGGGTGGAGAGAGGGAGCAGGAGATGTTTTTCAAGACTTTGGGCTGAACAAGGAGGATTTGGGATGCTGCAGGCCCTCATAGCTTCCCGAGCACAGGATGGGCATCCTGAGAATGGTGTTAAGGAGGGTTATGCTGGTAGAGGAGGATGTAAGTGAGTTGACTAGATGGTAGCTGTAAGCTTACGTGTCATGAGCTTTACTAAAAGGGTGGTAGTGGGAATCCAGGGAGACGCTTTGAATGGTACTTAGAAACTGACTGGATATTAAATATTAAAGAGGAGGAAGAGTCAAAGATCACATGTTTTATGCTTAGAAGGACAGTGCAGCCACCAGCAGAGATAAGTAAATAAGATGTTCAACTGGAAATAGTCAGGGGCAAATATAGATGCAACACTAGGATTTGGGAGACAGGTAAAGACTGAAAATATCAATTGAGAATCCTAAGCACTAAGGATAATCAAAGCTGTGGGAATGGAGAGCTAGCTGCAGAGAGGGAATAGCAAGGAAAATAGGGATAAAGATTAAGTTTGGAGAGTGGCAGCCAGACCTGGGGTAGGTGGAAAGGGAGACATGAACAGAGAAGCTGAGGACCAAGAAGGGTGAGGGAGCGGGGGAAACCAGCTCAACGCAGTGTCTGGGAAGTCCAAGGAGAGGGTGGGTGAGAATGTGGCTGTGTAATGAGACACAGCTGGGAGACCTGGAGCCTCGTGACCTCCATCTCCCCTGAGAAGGAGGAAGCAAAGGTACCTGCTGGTGGTTGGGAGCATGGAAGGTTAGTGTTACCGTTGCTACCAAATGGCCAAGTTGTCAGGGCTTACCTGTAGATGGACTTCCTGCCTGGGCAGGTACCTGTGAGAAAAGATGAACCAGATAAGTAACTCAGTTTTCCAGATGTCAAATTATTCTTCAGTTCATCCTCAGCTAACATACCCAAATCTCTTTATAAGCTCAGGGAACAGGGAAAGGTTGTCTTCGACTGATGAAATCCCAGGCATTTTCATGGAGAAAGTGCTGTGGTGTGGCAGGTGGAGTTTTGTAATTAAGCCTTTAATCTGCTTGGAGTATATTTCTGCATTTGGTGTGAAATGGGAGTCTGCTTATATTTTCTCCCAAATAGATAGGCATTTGTGTCAAAATCATTTATTAAATCATTTATTTTCCAACTGAGTGGATCTGTCCCCTTTAAGTTACTGCATATACTGGGGGCTGTTCCTGGAGTCTATTCTATTCCACCCTCTATTTATCTCTACATGTCCCAGTATTGTGTTGATGTGATTACAGTGGCTTTATAGCATGTTCTGATTATCTGCTGGGGCTAGTCAATCTCACTGCTCTTCTTTTTCATATATTTTCTAGGCAGGTAGCCAGCATTTATTCTTCCAAACTATGAGATCATTTTAAAAATGTAAAGAAAAACAAAAATCTTGTTTGTGCAACCTAATTGTTTTTTTGGGTTTTGTTTTTTGGCCGCATCACGCGGCATATAGGATCTTCCCGCGCCCCCTGCAGTGGAAGTGTGGAGTCTTAACCACTGGACTGCCAGGGAAGTCCTGAGCAACCTAATTGTAATTGCATTAGATTTAGATATTATTTGGGGACAGATTGATATGTTATTGATATTAAATCTTTCCAATCAAGAACCTATTTGCATTTCTATCTCATTTTATCTATTTTAATAAGATTTTACAGTTTTCATATATAGGTTTATCCCTTTCTTGTTAAATATATCTCTAAATATTATATAATTTGTTAATACAATTTCCAGTTTCCAGATTTTAATTACTAGAATAGAAGAAAGCTAGTTTTTGCGTATCTATATTCTATTTGGCCATCTTACCATATTCTCTTATTTATCTCTAGCGGGTTTTGCCCCCTAGATTCATGGGTTTTCTCTGTTGTATTATCTTAGCAGCAGCAAAAAGAGAAGACTTTATTTTATCTCTTCGTTTCCAATGTTCATGCCACTTTTATTATTATTACTATTATTATTTTCTCACCTTCTCTTCATTTGCTAAAACTTCCAACACAGTTGTAAAAAGAAATAAAAGAAATAGTGATGGTGAGTATCCTTGTATGGTTACTGATGTCAGTAGAAATAGTTTTGATGTTTTGACGTTTGGGATTAAACTTATTATTGGTTTTTATAAATGGTCTTTATTTTATATTTAAATTCTTTCTTTCTATTCCTATTTTACTTAAATTTTTTTTATTAGTAATAACTGCAATATTTTATCAGATGCCTTTTCAGCAACTCTTACTATGTGATTTTTCTCCAATTTGTTGACATCATGAGTTAACACATGTCCTGTGAATGAACCACCACAGCATTCCTGAAGAAAGTTCTACTTTGGATACTTTGATGCATTGTTTGCTATTTTACATAAAATGTTTGCACCTCATAAGTGATATTAATCTATACTTTTCTTTTTTATAAACTATCAACTTTTGGTATTGAATATACATCAATTTCATAAAAATAATTGGAATACCTATCTTTTTCTATGGTATAGCATAGTTTGAATAACATTGAAAATAGCTGTTCTTTAAAGGTTATATAAAACTTAGCTGTGAAACCATTTGGTCTTTGGACCTTTTTCAGTGGTAGATTTCTAAATAGTTTTTAGTCATTTCCACAGTAATTGACCTATTGGAGTTTTCTACTTCTTTTTGGTTCAGTATTAGCAATTTGTACTTTGCTGGGAAATCATCCTGTCCTCTAGGTTTTCCTTTGCTTTTATTGATTGATTGGTTGGTTGATTGGTTGTTTGCCAAAGAGTTACATGAAGTAACCTCCTCTAAATCTTCTGAACAATAATGTAATTGTGGTTTTGTCTCTTTTCTTTCTTCTCCTTCTTAAGATTGTGAAGGGTGTATTTATTTTATTTTGTCTTTTTAAAGAACTAGTTTTTATATCCTGTCTACATTTTAAATTTCCTTTGCGGGACTTCCCTGGCAGTCCAGTGGTTACGTCTTCGCCTTCCAATGCAGGGGGTGCGGGTTCGATCCCTGGTCAGAGAACTGGAATCCCACATGCTTCATGGCCAAAAAACCAAAAACCATAAAACAGAAGTAATACTGTAACAGATTCAATAAAGACTTTAAAAAAAAAAT
Organism: Balaenoptera acutorostrata; assembly: GCF_949987535.1. Lineage (NCBI taxonomy): Eukaryota > Metazoa > Chordata > Mammalia > Artiodactyla > Balaenopteridae > Balaenoptera > Balaenoptera acutorostrata. The sequence continues at coordinate 44,439,933 of NC_080072.1, read as the reverse complement.
GGTCCACATATAAAAAATAAATCTTAAAAAAATTTCCTTTGTATTGATTTGAGCTTTTATCTCTATTAATTTCCTATTCCTGGTTTTCACCGGTTTTGGTTTATTTTGTAGGGTTTATTAATTTTTTAAGATGTGTACTAAGTTCTATAACTTTTCATCTTTAATGATGAAGACATGAAGCTGCTTTCCTGCAAGTATAGCTTCATTGAGTCCCAAAAGTTTGATGTAAATATTTTCTTTTTCATTACTCTTTAGATAGCTTGTAATTTCTTTTTAAATTCCTCTTTGATCCAGAGTATCTGAGAGTGTCTTTCTTATTTCTGAGTGCTTCAGTGGGATCTGCAAACTGCATGTATATATTTTTTTAAAACCCCTTTTTTAAAAAAATTAAAGACATAACACAGTGTGAAGTAGTTTTTCCTAAAGTAGAGAAATTAGCTGCATTGGTTGTTGGCCTGTGAGGCCTTATCACAGTAAAGAAGGATTTTCTATGGGCCCTTTGAAGAATTGTGACTGGCTGGGCTTGCTCTCACAGATCTCCAGGTAGAGAATCACTAAGCAGGCAGTTATATTTTTTTCTAACCTTTGCTGAAAAACATCTATACAACTTTTCTTTAAAGCTGTCATCTTCCCAAGTTAAAAAAAAAAATTTCTAGAAAAATAATGGATTCTGAGTATGGTGTTAAGTTTGGAGATAGGATTTTTTAAAATGAAGTAAACTACATAAGTAGTGCAGCATATAGCAGGTGATTCATGTTGAGAAAGTAAAATGCTTTTACAAGCGATAATATCTTTCTTATGTATTTTGAAGTCAAAAGTGTACAAATGCTCAAATCCTTTTTCCCTCACAGACGGAATATGCAAGGTTTGAGAATGGCCGATTTGTATACCGAATAAACCGCTCCCCGATGTGTGAATATATGATCAATTTCATCCACAAGCTCAAACACTTACCAGAGAAATATATGATGAACAGTGTTTTGGAAAACTTCACAATTTTATTGGTAACTGTTTGTCTCTTTCATGTTTTGTCAGACTCAGCCATGAGGCTGGTGGGGAAGATGGGCCTGGGAGGTGCTGGGGCTTGGGCCAAGGGTAACTGGCTAGACTGTGGGGCTGGGCCCCAGGTGGTCAATCAGCAGTTGAATTCACACATCCATAGGGCAAACTTGGTTTGGCTCAAGTTTGTGGAAGAGAAAGGGGTCTCATCTGCCTGGGCTTTCTAAGCTTAGCCGAACTGGAATTTGGGAAGGGAGGGTGAGGGTGATACAACTAGATTCTTAATTCTGGCTGCACATTAGCAAGACCTGGAGAATATCTAAAAATCCCGATAGCAGGGCTGCATCCCAGATCAGTTAAATCAGGATCTCTGAGGATAGGACCCGGGCATGTGTATTTTTTTAAGGTTCCCTGGGTAATTCCAGTATTAGCTAAGTGTGAGTCTCAACAGCACCATGGTATACAAATCATAAATGAGGCAAAAGCTGAGTCAGCAGGTTTGTGCTTCAAACATACCTAGACTCATTTCATGAAGGATTTACAAGGCCTTATTATTATAAGTAACATACATTAATATAGCAAAATATAAACCCTCAGTACCAGGAGAAATATAAACTAGATTACAGTGGCATAACCAGGAGCGGGGGGAGAATATTTATGGGCTGAAAAGTACGGTCAAAACTTAATGGGCAGCTAAAGGGCAAGGAAAAAACAATGGTGCTCAAGGTCCATGATGGGAAAATTTTCTGGTTCCCCTGGGCAATGCTCTGTGTGTTTTTTTCCCCCTAAATTTAACTTTAAAACAGTTTCTCACGGGGGCTTCATTTGGTTACTTAGGAAGGTTAGTAAGTACAGTGCTCTTCTCAAAATATACCTATAAAATATGCAGTAATGGATTTCATAAAGCTAATTTTTTAAAAATAACATTCCTTGATTAAACCAAAGGCAAAATGCCAAAACAAAATTTGGTGGAAACAATTTTGCAAAAAGGGGCAGCAGGACGATATTGTGGTCAAATATTCAGCCCTGTGAAGGCCTACTTTGTTATTCTTTGTTACCAGGTTTAAGAACTAGAATACTTAGAGCAAGAATTCTTTACCTGGACTTTTTGGATTCAGTGGGACAGTGGTTCTCAATCAGTGATGTGCTGGTTTAAAAAAAAAAAAAAGCTCTCCCCTAGTTCCTTCCAAAACCCTGATCCATAGCTTTTGCCCATTTCCACTGTTGCAAATACAGCTTCCACGGGCAATTTCAAGCTACCAATATTTGTCCAGCTCACGAAATTCCTTCATATTTAACAATAACTTTCAGAGCTAGTAGGAGCCAGCTCTTGTATGCCATTGTAAAAAAAAAAAAATAGATAAATAAAAATCAAGAAATTAAACACCTCCTGCATATCAAGATATTCATCCAGGAAGCTTTTAAAAATTCTGAAGGATGGAACCCAGAATCATGGTTTTTGTTTATTTTTACTGCTCCCCAGGTAGTTCTGGTGTGTAGCCAGGTTGAGACCCACTGCTACAGGGGATTGGTTAAGTGAGCCACAGGGAGCCTCGGAGTTCACAGACACGTGATTATGGGTATACAATTGACAGATAATTTTATATCTAATTTTCATTTATTCCAAGGAGGGAATCTCAGTGGATTCTCATATGTGTCCATGTCCCTCTGAAACTTGGAAACTAGCAGTCCAGGAGAAAGTTTGGAAAACATATTATAACTATTCATTAGTATCCTTTTTCTAACGGTCTTCGGTGAAAATTGAGCAGGTCAAGGTTTGGGGTGCTGGCAGGTACTTGTCATATAGGTGTTCTTTGTTGCTATTTAAGAACAGATGGATCACCTTAGTGCTCAGATGACCAGAAGGTGTGTGTGGCATCCTGGTGTGGACGTTAAGTTGCCTCAGAAATTAACCAAAACTCTCTGAGTGGATGGCCACCCCCCCCCCTCTTCTGGAGGGAGTCTTAGATGTTTCTTACAAACCAGTGAGACTGTTTCAGCACGTTAAGAAATATGTCCTCAGTCCCTAAAACCCAACCTCACAGCACAGCCAAGATAAATATGATCAGGGAAAGTTGTAAGTATCTATTACCCACAAAACCCATGTAACTATATCAGTAATGTTCCCTTGGAATACGTGACTTCCATCCATTTAACTTACCAGGTTAAATTAATTTTAAAATGTATCATTAAGCAACTATATACATCCCTTTGATATGAAGAATTAGAAGCAAATAAATATAGAATTAGTAGCAAATAAATGTTTGCTAGAAATAATAGTTTTCTGTAGAAAAACTGAAGTTAAGCCAGCACTCCTGGGTAATGAAAATGAAGTCATCTCACTGATAAACAGGAGAGGTCATACTTTTCAGCACTTCCTCAGGTGTAGGGACATGGCCAGAATGACAGTTGCTGGACACAGTTGCAGGTGTTTTACTAGGAACATTAGATACAAAACCTGTGTCACCACGGCCAGTTCTAGGCCTTACTGGCTGGTGGGCTAGACTCTGGTTTTGTCAGAATGATTCAGGAATTGAGGTGACCCTGTAGGTTTGGGGCCTTAATGGTGGCAATCAGACTGAGGAAGACAGCGACTGAATTGTGGGCCAAGGATTCCAATCATCTTTTGAGGTCATATTCAGACATACAGGTTTCTAGAAACATTTTTTTTCCTTCCTCCTTCATCTCAAGCATGAAGCCTAAATAGGATATAGTCTTTCATAGAAAGTCTGCAAGAAGGTAAAATAGATCATAGAGGTTCCAGGCACAGTGCTGAATCTTTTGTAGATATATTATGAAATTCTCAACTACAGAACTGTGAAGTCATTTTTATTCCTATTTTATGGATAAGGAATGTTAGTCCTTCCTGAGGTCACAGAGCCAGTGATAGACGTAAATTAAGATTTGAATTGATGGAAAAGACACTTTGCAGGATGTCATGGTCATGGAATGAGAAGACTTGAGTTTAGGAGCCAGCTCTACTTTATGACCTTGGGTAAGACATTTAAAGTCTCCAGACCTCAGTTTCCTCCGTTTACAAACAAAGTGCTCAAGTCTGCCCTCTCCACCTCAAAGGTTATTGAGAATGTTTGCATTCATTCGGCTAAGTTATGGAAAGGTTGTACTAGCTGCTGAAATACAGCGCAAATAAAACACAGGAAATCTGGGCCTTGTAGGGAGAACGAGGCAGGTAAATAGACGATGACGATGCAAGGCCATCATGGCTGCAGTAAACTTGTGAAACAGACATCATGGGAGCACAGAGTAGTTGAACTGCCTGAGCAGGCACCTGTACTTGGAATGAGGTGGGGAATTCTCAGGGATGTTAAAAGATGATATTTAAGTTGCCTGATGGACAAGCAGATATTTTTCAGATTTACCAAGAAAAGGCCCGTTCGGTGGGTGCATACTGACATGTCAGCTGCGGGGCTGCGGTGAACTAGATAGGCGGGACCAGGCATCCTGGGGTCTGGTGAGGGAGGCAGGCATTCATCAAGGACAGGGAGTCACAAAATGCATGTAATTCACCTGTGGCTGGCGGCTGGTAGAGGTCGGTGCGTGGTGACAAGAGAACGTGTAATAGGAGGTCAGGGAAGGCTTCCCTGAGGAAGAAACAATTGAGAGGTGTCTCCAGATGGATAGAGAGGCAGAGAGGGAAGGGAAGAATACTGCAAGCAGGTGGGAATGTGGTAGGAGGAGGACTGGAAACAGAGCAGTGTGGCTGGCCGGGTAGGACTGGCCAGAATGGGCCGCTCACTCTCATCCTTGTAGGATAAGAACAGGTTTTCTCTTCATCCTAAAGTTTAAAAGAGGCCATTCAGCTTTTAGGCAGGAGTGTGTTGTTGTCAGATTCGTATTTCTTTCAAGGTTACTGTGACTACTGTGCACAGGTGAGACTGGTGCCCGGCAAGGGTGGCCGCTGGTGGAGGAGTCCAGGTCAGCTTTGCTGGTGCCTTGGGCTGTGGCAGGGGAAAGGGGAGATGGATTCAAGAACTATTCAGGAGGTAAAAGCAGCAGGGCACGGCATTTGTTTGGATATAGGGATGAGGGAGAGAAAGATTTCAGGGCTGGAAAACTTGCATACTTGGAGTATTTGATCTACAAGGGAAGTGGCAGGGAGTGAGACAAGAAAAGCAGGTGGGTACCAGTATTGAAAAAAAACTTTGTTACCCAGAAAAAAAAAAAAAGTAGATGATTCATCACTGTATCAATGCATTATCTAGAGCAGCATGGCATAATGGGTAAGAAAAAGGACTTCAGATTCAGAAGATCTGGGTTTTTCGTTGACATTAGTATAACCTTAAACAAATTAACCCCAAGCATCCTCCCTTGTCAAAGAGGGAGCGATATCGCACCTGCTCCTAGAGTTGTTGTAATATTATATGAGATACTTTCTGTAAAGCATTTAATACTGAGGAGGTGCATAGTAAGCACTGAACAGATGGTGGCTATTATTCTGTGAATTTCCATCCATTCAGCGAATACAGTGGACCCTTGAACAACATGGGTTTGAACTGTGTGACTGTTCTTTTACTCAGCATATATTTCACTGAGTCCAGGCACTGCATGTTAATACAGTGGTGAGCAAGGCACTCACAGAGCTTATGTCTCCCATTGGCTATCGTGAAACGGAATTTAGTAGAGGTTTCGGAATAAGATAGGAGACAGTCCCTAGGATAAATGACTGTCCCATGGGACAGAATTATAGAAAATTCTCTGTGTTGTAAAAAAAATTGCACACCCCCCCAAAACAAAACAAAACAAAACAAAAACCCCACACTAATTCTTGTGGTGTCTTCTTAGGCTCTCTGAGTGAGACCCAATCTGTAAGGTCTTTCTTACATATGGTAACTAAGCTTAAATAGGATTTAAGTCGGACCTGTAATATCCTGAGTTTGTGCTGGAGGGGGCGGAAGGAGGCTGGGCAGATCTCTTAACAATCCACTTTTTGAACATTAGACTCCATATTCCTCTCCAAGTAAATCGTAGTCATCATGACACAGATGGAATATGTTTTCATTCATGTGGTGTTTGATATAGATATATATGTATATATATACTTTAAAAAATATTTTATTGACATAGAGTTGATTTACAATGTGTTAATTTCTGCTGTACAGCAAAGTGATTCAGTTATACCTATATATATTGTACATTCTTTTTCATATTCTTTTCCATTTATACTTTTTTTTTTTTTTTAAACAGGTGGTAACAAACAGGGATACACAAGAAACTCTCCTGTGCATGGCCTGTGTATTTGAAGTTTCAAATAGTGAACATGGAGCACAGCATCATATTTACAGGCTTGTAAAGGACTAACCGTGGTTATTTATATATATAGATATCTGTATATACACACACACATATGTGCGCACACACACACACTCTCTCCATGATTGAACGACTGACTGTAAACCTCACCACGCAGGGGTGCTGCCCTGGCCCTGAGGTCACCCCAACTTTTCTAAATCCTGTTTGAGTGAAGTCATTTTTTCATGTGTTCATACTCATTGTAGCTGTGAAGTTCTGGTACAGTTGTAAAAAGAGAAATCGAGTTGTTTCTGTGTGTTATTCAGATCCACAGCCCACAATTCCTCAGAAAGGTGAACCTTAAGAACCCAAGTCTCTGTCTGCAGAGACCTGTTTCTCGTTGTGGTAGAAAAAAAAATTAAGACAGAGCATTTACCATTGGACATTTACAGCCTTTATACAAATGTATTTAGTGGGTTTTTTTTTCCAACATAAAATTCTTGTTTTAAGATACAAGTAAAATTAATCTTTAAATATAAATGTAAATTAGTACACAAAACTAAGAATCTTTAGACTTATCTTTGTAACAAATTAGGGTGGAAGTTATGAAAGAATGTAATTCACTAAATTATTTTTTAAATGAAACTTTTCCTTCTTTTTGAAACCAAATGTTAAAATATAGCCTTAAGAAATGCTTGGTAGAAATATCCTAATGAGACAAATTTGTACTTTTTTCCTCAAGGTTAAAACTAATCTCCTAATCCATTAAACTCTTGAAACAGCTATTACAGAGGAAGAAAACTTCACCCCTTATCCTTAACATATATAGTATATTTAAAAAATATAAAATTGTATTGTACTAATGTGATGATTATTTAATGAAAAAGAAAAGATGGCTCTTTTTGCAATAAGTAGATAAATACTGAAAATCTAAACTTACAATGTTTATAGTCTTGTGTGTGCAGTTATATTTTATATGGACAACCAAATTTTTTAGTAAGATGAGTAAATATTTGAACCACTGAAATTTAATAACAAAAATTTAAAATTGGCATGAATACTGCACTGTGAGCTGCAAATTATAGAAACCCTGTGGCTGGGAGAAATTTCATCAACCAAACTCATAAAAGGCTCATCAGTTTTAGGATCTCTGCTCCCCAGAAAATCACAAGCGTGCTCACCAGCCTGTGGGTAAATTATTTCTGGTGATCCAATATGCATATTAACCTGCTGTAACTATATGTGTACGTGTGTGTTTGTGTGTACATATATACACATATACATATATAGTTATTCAACACATATTTATTGAACATCTATTCAGTGTCACTCAGTTTTCTAGGTGCTGATATGTGTGTATTTCTCAATCTGTGTCCGTAGATCTAGGTGTATTCGCTAAGGACACCCATTTCCTTGACATCTCTCAATAAGTCACAATACTTATTTGACTGAGGTTGAAGAGGCTCAGCTATCTATCTCTGCCCTTTCCAAATAGGCACATTTGGGAGGTTTTCTTCCTAGGAGGAATTCAACTTTCCAACCCAAATATTCCAAAGCATTGTCCAAGCACAGTTGGTTTGATGTGGCCAAATGTCTTGGGTTATTTCCATAAGTGCTTCATTGCAAAGGGGACAGGGCATACTCCCCAACTTCCTGGAGGAAAGTGACATTTTTTATAATTGTCAGGAATAGGTTAACACTATTAGAACATAAAATGTTTTGCAAGTTGTGAAACATGTCAAGACTTTTACGTCAAGCCAGAAAATAAAAACTTTGTTCTGTCACATTCAAATAACCTACCCACCCCCTTCCCTGTCCCACCACCTGCTCTGACCCTGCTTATATATTGGTTAGTATCTGGTGGTCATGAGGGTGTGGCTGGCTCGGGGCAAACAGAAGAACCAAGCCTGACCTCTCCCAAACCCATGACCCTGGTCACTGGGAAGACCAAAGGAGAAAGCACAGAACTTTCCCCTTTTGGAACGCACATCCCTTACATAAGCCAGTAGCATGGTGTGTATCTTCCCTCCATAAAGAGACTACAGTTTGTTCCCTGATTCCAAGTGGACCTTTGAAGAATTGCCCTAGTGGCCCACCCTTCTATCTGGTCTTCGGCCCAAGCATTAAGCTTCTTCCTTGGTCATCATATTTATGACTCCTCTCGGTCACCCTTCTTAGGGATGCTTCTTTTGCTCCCATCTCCTGTGTCTCTACTCAAGGTGTTACCCCCAGTCTCTCAGGACCAAGGGGCGCAAATGATCTTATGTGGCTAAAAGCCACGCCATCCCAGAACTTCAGGGCAAGAGGTATTTGGTTCACGTTTTCTCCCAGGAATGGGGCTCTTTGGTGCTGCCAGGAGGGCTCTGAGGATTTACTTTTTTCAAAGCGCAAATAGATCGAGACCCAAGAACACCAGGTAGAGGGTAGTTCTTTTGGCTGCAGAGAAGGGCGTACCCTGGTCTGCTGAACTCACAGAGTTAGGCTGGGCCCTCTGATGCTTGTCCTCTTCCTCCGAATGCCTTGTAGTTGAGTTTGGCGGTTTACATGGATGAACTTGAGGATTGCTTTTTGCTCTTAAAACAAGTTTACTTCTTGTCTTGTTCTTCTAAAGATTTCTCCAGGGCAGATATTCTCCCTGTCTTAACCACTGGTCCAACCCCTTAGCCCTTTCTCTGTCACTCCCAAATTAGACCCTGGGATTAGATTTGTGTTATAACATCGAATCCAAGTCTGTTTTTGGTCTTTCACCCTTTATGGCAGAGTCTCCTCCCTTCGTAAAGCTTTCTGTACCATAAAGAAGCCTTTCCAAAGCTCTGTCCTCACTGCTCTTTTCTGGGTGCTCTATCTCCTGGTTGACCCTTCACTACCAGGATTGATTCAGGGACATCTTGTGCTTTCACTGGAGAGTTCGGAGGCCACTTTCCACAGCCTAAATAGGGAGAAGCTGAAGAACTGGGCTTTGGTCTCTTGGTATTCATTTTCATCTTAGCAAGAGACCTAAATAAAGTTGGGGCTTTTTCAAAACATGTCCTAGAATCCCAGAACGTCCAAGCTACCCTAGATCAGGGTTTCTCGACACTGTTGACATTTGGACCAGATAATTCTCTGGGGTGCAGGGCTGTCCTGTGCATCGTAGGAGGTTTAGCAGCGTCCCTAGCCTCTGCCCGCTAGATACACCTTTTCCCAGTTGTCACAACCCAGAACATCTCCAGACATTGCCAAATGCGCCATGGGGCACAGAATTGCCCCTGGTTGAGAACCACTGCCCTGCATCTGACAGGTCACAAATGCCATATTTGAGATTTTCTTTCTCCTTCCATTTTACCCTGAGAAAGCTTCTCTCCTGGGAGCTTTGTTTCAGGCCATCAAGAGACAGGTAGGAATATTACTCAAATGATATTGTGTCCATGTTTCTTCCTGTTTCAGAATTTCTATTTCACAACAGAATCTCTCTGCTACAAGTATTCTTTCCTTCCTCCCTGGGAAAGTTGGGGACAGCTGGCCACCATCATCCCTATAATCAACTCACACCTATTTAAAGAGCATTTTTAATTTGCTCTTCATTGCTTATTTTATCAGGTTAAAAAAAATCCCACCCATTTTTATTATTTCTCATAAGGTTATAGTTCTCATTATCAAACCTTTAATCATTTCAATAAATTTCCTCTGGTCTTCTACTTTTAGCCTTGCACTCATTGCTTTTTTGTAGAATTTACAGAAACCTCTGGAACATTTCATCTTTAAGGATGGTGGAGAGAGGGATTCATTTTGGAAGAGGGCTGATCGAATTTTTCTTTATTGAGCTTTAGGAAAGCACAGTCTTCAGGCATACCTCAGAGCTAGTGCGGGCTCAGTTCCAGAGCACCACAAGAAAGCAAATATCACAGTAAAGCGAGTCATGCAGTGCATATAAAAGTTATGTTTACGCTATATTGTAGTCTATTAAGTGTGCAATAGTATTATGTCTAAAAAAAAAATCAGTGCACGTACCTTAATTAAAAAATATTGCTAAAACATGCCGGAACAATTACAATAGAAACTTGAAGGTCACCATAAAAAATATGAAAATAATAAAAAAGTTGAATTATGATTCAATTATTAATTATTGCGAGAATTACCAAAATGTGACACAGAGACGTGAAGTGAGCAAATGTTATTGGAAAAATGACGCTGGTAGACTCGTTTGACGCAGGGTGGCCACAAACCTTCAATTTTTAAAAACTGCGCTATCTGTGAAGCACAATAAAACAAGGTATGCCTGTGACCTCCATTTTGTAGATGAGAAAGTTGAGGCCCAGAGGGGAGATGACTTGCCCAAAGTCACCCAGCTGGTCAGTGACAGATTAAGGGTAAGGCTCTGGGACTCCTGCCACTTAATCCCTGGCCTCTTGGCGGGGGTCGTTCCTCTCTGGTGCTCAGGGCGGAAGAGAGAGAGGGCGGTTAGGACCCCCTTCCTCTGCCAGAGCAGCTGCATCTCCTGGTGGTGATGCTGCTTCTCTCCCTGGAGCGTCTTGTCTGGGAGGACCCCCCGCGAGCAGATAGGAAAGCTGATGAGCCTTTTCCTTACCCTAAGGACAGTTCACCTGCCACAGACTCTGAGTCAAATTTCTCTTCACAAAGCATCCCAGCAGCAAAGTCCCACGCTCGGACCAGCCAAAAAACAGCCCCCGTGCCCAGAACTTGGTGTTACAAACCCAAGTCTTCTTTAGGTCTCAGTACTCTAGTGGCTTTTGCAGTTTGTTTTTGTACAAACGTAAGTTATTTAAATCACACAAGATGACAGTCAACTTTTCAAACCAGGTACCGATAACTTGTATGATTTTGTCTATGCTCTGGTACACTACACCTGTCCTAACGAAGGGTAGAACCAATTTTGTGTTGGTGTTCACACCTGTGACATTAAGAGGATACGTCTGCATTGCTTCTTTCTTTCTGTTGATGTTTCTGTGGCAAAACCCTGCACATGTCATTTCTGAAAAGCCTTAAATCTTTGCGATGTTGCGTGTAGGGTTTGCAGTGCAGAAGGCTGCCTCGGAACTGTGAGCCCTTTTGTAAGCTGGAAGCGTTTCTCTTACTACTGTTAACTTTTGTAGGAAGTTTTCAATTCAGAGCTGCCAAAGCGTTCAGTAAGCAGTGCCTTAGTGATACTTAGTCGTGCCGCCAGCCTTTTCTCACACCAGTTCTCGATGTCCCTTTACTGATCGGCACGGTATTTAAAATAGAGCAAGCAAGCGTTGTTTTCATTTTTGTTTTGTAAGCCCATTTTTCTCCAGTTCTATAGGAAACTGACTTCTTGGTCTGAAATCTGAAATGAACAGAAGTCAGTTCATTGACCACACTGTCAAATGTCTATACCAAAATGGAAGGTTTTGCAACTTCGTAGTTTACTATGAAAAGCAAATTGTATACTTTTAATGTTGCCTTTTAAATTCATGACCAAATACTTAGCTATTTGTGAATCTTCTGCACTCTAGCATGAAAGTGCCTTTGGTTTGAGATTCCAGCTTAGAAAAGTGCTGCCATAATCACGATAATTTGTAGAGAGACCAAAAATATTCTGAGATCACCGTAATGCCTTTGGTTTACTGGGATAGTAACCAGCCACAGGCCTCCATTCACAAGAGCACGACGCGGACCCTGCCTGTTGCGCTGTCTGTCTGCCATGGGGGAGCCCCTGCCACCCATGCCCCCGGGGCGCACAGCGGCAGGAGGGCCCCCAGGAACTGGTGTGTTGGTGCGCCGTGACCCCGTGCCCCATCTCCGCCCGTCACCCAGCCCTGCGTCCACCTGAGGGAACTTGCACACAAACCGCAGACTCTCGGCCGGTGGACAGACTTGTCCTTCTCCTTATGCTCATGTCCAGTCTGTGGAGGCCTGCCTTTCCACTCAGATGACAGCGCACACTTCTGGTTTACGCAGTGATACCGTTTTGAAAGTTGGAAGCCTCAAACTGAGATGACAGTGCAGAACAAAAAATGGGTTAGGGTCATTACAATTGAAGTGTTCTTCTTAGGGCGAAAATGTTGACTCTGAGTGTTGTCTGAATGTGCTATGAGAAACTTCCAAAGAGCACCACTCACAATTCGGAATTCTCGAAGAATGTTCCAGCCCTCCAAAGGGCAACTCTTTAGAGTCTGTGTTGGCTTTTATCAAAACCTTGTGTGAATTGGGAAAATTGATTGAGGGGAGGAAGAGGAGTGAAAAGGATGAGAAGGCAAAAACACGAGCCAAACAAAAGCCAGGACAAAAAAGACTTTTCTTTACCAATATAGACTTTACAGTGACATTAGACATCTTTGAAAGTTAGCCTCTGAATGGTCCGTCTGTCTCTACCTGGTGTCTTTAAGAATACCCTCTTTGGGCTGTCTGAAATTTCAGGAGTGATTTCTATCCACACCAAGTTGTGAGTATTCATAGAAATTTCTACAAGAAAACAAAAAAATTAAATGAAAAGGAAAGTTGCTCAACACAAGTTATAGTTAGCTGCTTGAATTCAGCCCTTCCCTGTCATGTCAGGACTATATCACAACTTGGAAGAAATTAATCAATTGTTTGTTTTCCTGCTTCCCTTTTCAACTGTTACTGTGCTTTCTTTGGCAATAGTTTTCTCTCATTAACTCATTACTTATATCGTTAAGAATGAAGGTTTTGTGTTTAAAATTGCATTGCAAAGGATAGTTTCACTGAAGTCATGCACCATTAAATAAGATGAAATATTTGTCTTTATTGTTCTACTTCCTAAGCCGTAAACTTGTTTTATTCTCTGTGAATTTGCATTGAGTCTGTTATATGCCCCACTCCATCATTTTAGCATTTGAAATAGCATTTATGTTCCCTCTCATTCATCGTGAGATGGGGTCAGATTCCAGGAGATTCCACCTCTATCATGTTGGCTCTCTTTTGTCTGCCTTCCATTATGAAATTGTTTCCCCTTCCGCTTTTTCTGAGAGAGGCTGACAGAATCTAGGTGTAAATCAATTGGAAACCAGTCTCTGGTTTTCTCCCTCCCTCTCCCCCTCTCCTTCCCTCGGTCCCTCCCTCCTTCCTTCCTTCCTTCTTTTCTTTTTTGCATCAGTCATTTTCCGTGATTAGTTTCACTGTGTAAATTAGATATTAACTGCACTTCTTTAAAAAAAAAAACCATCTCCCTGTTACCTCCTTGAAAGAGTCACTTCTGTAGGCCTTTTTCAATAGGCTCATGACTGCAGATAAGGAAAAGAAAAAAAAAAGTGAAAACAAAAACTATGTGCCTAAAAAAATGACAAAAAAAAGTTTTGTAACGTTTAAAAAAGAAACCTGAATAGCCTTTAATTCTTTAATATGCTTAAATTTTATGTAAATCGGTTTTTGCCACGTGTGTTTGTTCACATTCTAAATGACTTAATGGGATTCTCACAGTCTGTGTCTTTGTGTCACGTGTATGAAATGGGCTTGTGACGTAAGCGTTTCATCTGGTCAGTGGTTCCTTTGATATTGTACTGCTGCTGGGAGTGGGCTGGGGAGCCTGCCTTTAGGCAGAAGGTTCCTCTTGGGTAGATTGGAGAAATGGGGGGATGGGAGCAAATTCTCACATACGTTTTCATAACCTGTTTGCAGAAACTTTGAAAAGGCATTTGGTTAAACCTCTTGGCAGTACAGTATTCTTGTATTTGTTAACGTCTGTGTTTAGGTACTGGTACCTTTTTGTTTAAAAATGTTCTAAGTGTTGGCTTTAAAGTGAATTTATCTTTAGTATGATAGTTATATGAAAATTATAGGGTTTGTGTGCAGAGAATTTTTTTATAAAGTGCTTTGTAAAAAAAAAAAAATGTATTCTAGCTTTCGCGGTACATATGTGTGATAACTGTAATATCCATGACAGTTAAGTGCAATTATTTCATCACTCTAAAAATGCTATTTTTGTGTCAGTTCCTGCAGGTGTTTTCATGTCTTTGCAAAGTGACACATTTTGATGCCTTCTTGATAAAGTGGTAGACATTTTGTAGCTTTCTAGAAACTTTGTATTCATACGGTATCAATGAAAAATAAAGAAAATGAAAGTGTGGGTCACCTTTTTTATCTGCAAAAGTGTATGTTGTTGAAAATGAAAGGTGCTTTATGTGTTGTGGGTGAATATATGAAGGACAGAGTAAAGGAGGTTGAAGCCATGATCCTTTTGATGGTGTCCGCCAAGCTCAGTCATCCGAACATGACATGTTAATGTCTAGCAGGGTTTCTTTCTTTCTTTCTTTCTTCCTTTGTTTTTTTTTAAATAGAAGTATAGTTGATTTACAATGTTGTGTTAGTTTCAGGTGTACAGCAAGGTGATTCAGTTATACATACATATATATCTATTTTTTCATATTCTTTTCCCTTATAGGTTGTTACAAAATATTGAGTATAGTTCCCTTTAGCAGGGTTTCTTAAAAATATCCACAGGTCAGTTAGTCTGCCTGCCTGTCTGCCTGTCTCTCTTTAGTGTGTCATTAAAATTGTTAACCCGCCTTGCTGGGTGCATGCCAGGAACCAGGGGTAGAAGTTGGTGCCTGCACGGTGCATGCTGTAACCCCGCCCTGTCCTCAGGAGTGTGCAGCACACACATGCATAACAAAGCCTTGGAGTCACTAAGTTTACTGCCTGCTGGGCACTGGGCCAGTGTGCTGGTACGACGTGTGATTCTCAACAACAGTCCTGATGACAGTAATATTATTACCCCCCAACCGATGCTCAGAAAGGGCAGGTCGTCCAGAGTTGTGACTGGTGAGTGGTAGAGTCTTCAATAGGTCACCCTGGCTCTGATGCCTTGACTCTTGGCCTCTGCATTTTGGCTCACTGAGACTCCGTGGAAACAGCTCAAGGCTGGGGAGGAGAAATCTGGGGACCGAGGGGCTTTCTTAAGCAACAATGACCTTAGGCTTCTGACAGCAGGACCCAATGTACCCTGGGATCCTTCCGTTTGAACTAGACCTTAGAAGGTCTTGCTTCTCCCCATTTCTTTGAAATCTGAGGTACAGCCTGCCTCAAATCCCAAGAGGCACTGTGGGAGGGGGAACAGAGAAAAAATTAGCTTCCAGTTCCTTTTTTTTTTTATTTTATTTTATTTTTTTATTTATTTATTTATGGCTGTGTTGGGTCTTCGTTTCTGCGCGAGGGCTCTCTCTAGTTGCGGCAAGTGGGGGCCACTCTTCATCGCGGTGCACGGGCCTCTCACTATTGCGGCCTCTCTTGTTGTGGAGCACAGACTCCAGACGCGCAGGCTCAGTAATTGTGGCTCACAGGCCCAGTTGCTCCACGGCATGTGGGATCCTCCCAGACCAGGGCTCGAACCCGCGTGCCCTGCACTAGCAGGCAGATTCTCAACCACTGCGCCACCAGGGAAGCCCGCTTCCAGTTCCTTTGAAGAGGCATATTTTTAGCGAGCTACAATTCAAGAGGAAGGCCGTTGTCTAGTGAGCTGCTCGGGGCAGAGGGAGGGGAACTGGGGGGCATTTTGCTGAGGCCCTGTTAATATGCCAGGTACCTTCACAGTCACGATTTCCTTTAACCCACATCCTCTTGAGTAAAAGAATCATTTCCGATTTTCCAATAAGGAAATTGAAGCCCAGAGAAGTTAAGTCCTTGTTACGATCATAAAAGCTAATAAGTAGTAAGAATTTAGAGGTGGAAAAGCCTCCTCCCTTGCAGTCCTGGCTCTGCTGCTGGCTGTGTGGCACTTTAGCCCTCCACCTCCTCTAAAACAAGGTGTTTAACGCATCAAAAACATCCTTTACTAGTGCCTGCAGTTCCAGTCAACTTGAGTTCAGCAAAGAGAGTGACGTGCTAGGTGACCTAACATCACTGAGGAAAGGGATTGAAGGCACACAGGGGAGGGTGAATAAGGCTTCTTGTAATATTGGGGAACAAGAAACTTCACTGGGAACCCTGATCATTTCTTCCTGCCTTAACTACTGACAGAGAACCCTTAATCATAGCTACCACATACTGAAAGCGCTCCTGTTGTTAAGTCATTGGTAAGCACCTGAACAAGTCCAATTCAAAAAGCACAGTGTTGTGTTAGCTGGTGAAGCCTCAGAGTGTTTTTAATTGCCTTTGAAGACACTTTTGTTCTGTTTAATGCCTCATATGTCAAATTTATCTAGGTGGTTGTAACTCGCAAACCCTCAGGCTGCTAGAAGCAATTACTAGCAGCAATGAGATAAGGTGGGGCAGATTGCGGGAGGCAAGCACTTCATCTTGTGGGGCATCTGTTTGAAATGGGGCCTTAACATGGTCTCCAGGCAGAGGGGTGGACAGCTAGCCTAGAAGTTTCAGAGAAATCTGAGGTTCAGAGCTCTCAGTGTTTCCACCCAGATGTTCCCACTCCATGTTTCAGTATCCCACTCCTTATCTATTAGGGCCTGACAGGAGACTTGTGAGAGCTCTAAATTCAGCTTTGTTTGTGATTTCTGGCTTGATTTTTAGCACAGTCTGCCCTTCAACTGCATGAGCTAAGGATTTCTTTAAATGCTGCCAGGGAGATCTTTTACACCATGCCCTGAGTTGAGCCTGACATTTTCTTCCTTCTGTGCACCAATTGCACTTAGCAACAACTAACCTATTAATACCACCAACCAATCATAATTAACACCACCCCAATCTCTCTAGCATGCTAGAGATTGCATAAGGTAGTGCATCCCTTTCTTTGTGGACCCAGTGCCAGTTTACGACAGGTGACAGTCTTAGTTATTGTGCTGCTACAACATTCCAGTGGACCAACTGTCTTAGTTTAGGTTCCCCCAGAAGCAGACCCTGAAAAAAGACTTGAGGGTGAACAGTTTATTTGGGAGTCTTAATAAAGATGTCACTTCACGTGATGAAAGGTTAAATTCGCCACGAAGATGAAATAATTGTAAATCGGTATGCTCTTAATAAAACTACCTTAACACTCTTAAGTGAGAGAACTGCAAGGAAAAATACAAAAATACAAAACCATGCAATGCTTTCAGTAGTTGATGGAACAAGCAGACAAATTCCAGGAAATATGTAGAAAAATCGAAGTACTAATTGTGTACTCTGTGTCCCAAAATTGTCATTCATATTTTTTCAGTCACATGGAATGGTATGAAAACCGTACACTTGCACATTAAGCAAGTGTCAATATATTCCAAAGGATTGCTGCAAAACTGCACAATATTCTCTGACCTCAAAGCAATTAAGGTAGAATCAATTTTAAAAGGATCTTTGGAAAAGCTACCATATATTTGGGAATTAGAAATAGAAAATGAACACAATAGAGAAGATCAACAAAGTCAAAAATTGGTTTTTCAGAAATACAAATAAATTCTGTAAACCCTAACAAGACTGATAAAAGGGAGAGAGAACCAAACCAACCAACTAAATAAACAAAAGGTAACAGGAATGAAAATACAGTTATCACTACAGAGCCTACAGATATTAATAAAAGTATAATAGATAATTAAAATATACTGTTATAAGCTTTATGCCAATGAATTTGTAAGTATAGATACAAAGGATAAATTCTTAGAAAACTGTAACTTATGAAAGTTGCTTCACAAAGAAGTAGGAAACCTGAATAGAGTAGTCTTAACAACCGTTAAAGATAATGAAACAGTAGTTCCCAATATTTCCACACAAAAACTCAGGCCTACATGGTTTACTAGTGAGGTCTATCAAACTTTAAAGGAATAAGGTTCTGCAATCTTACAGAAAATAACTGCAGTGCATAGAACAAAGGGTATAGTTCTGACCTTAGCTTAGGTCTTCTAGAAAGCAGAGCCTGAGGCAAGGACTAAGATACTAACACATACTGTACTTCATTTGGGAAATGTAATCTCAGGGAAAAAATGAGAGAAAAATGGAAGTAAAACAAGGGGAATCCTATGAAATATGATGTGACGCATTGCTGTCTTGACTGCCACTTCACAGTGAGTTGAAAGAGACCTATCAGGTCACTCAGCATGTGAAACTTTTGGCATGTGGACTTTTCTGGTAAGGTTTCCAGGAAGAAACAATGTTGTGGAGTAACCAATGGGAGAAAGAAAAGGGAGTAATCTAGCTATCAGGTAACCTCCCATCTCTCAGTTCTCATTGGTCAATGTTCTTGCCACAGGGATGATTGACTGTCCCACCGGGTTGCATTATCCACCTCATAACAGCTGTTCAGGAATTCAGATCCCATTTCTTGTAATGCTGCATCTCATTAAAGTCTGAAAGTGGAGGGAAATTCCAACATGTATGAGTTGCAAGTCAAGGCAGGGAAAGAGGAGGCAGTCAAGGGTATCTGAGAAGGTACATAAAGTTTGTTTCTAAATATACTCCCCAACTTACTATATGGCTAGCATACCAACAAGGACAGTACGAAAAAGGAAAATTATAGGTTAATCTCACTCATGAGCATAAAATTAAAATATTAATTTGAGGATAGCAATGTATATAAAGCATAATGCATGATGACACAATGGGGTCCATCCCAGGAATGCAAGGTTGGTTTACAATAGAAAATCAACCCATGTGATTCACATTAATAGATGAAAGGAGAAAAATCATAGATCATCTGAATAGAGGAAGATAGATGCATCTGAAAACACACAATGTCCATTCATGATTTTTTTTAAACTTCTTAAATTAGAACTAGGAGAAAACACTCTGAACTGATAACGGGTATCTACAAAATAAATCAATAAGCTAACAATGAAAGCATTCCTTTTGATATTTGGGATATCTGCAAGGCAATGGCGACAGGAAGGCATTTCCCTTCTGGGGATCAGTCCTCCGTTACTATTACTCTGCACAGAAGCCCCGCAGACCTTGTGGAGCAGCTCCAACTGTGCCTTCTGGCAACTGTCTCTCCACCAAGTAGGCAGTTGCTACAGACTTATCTTCATCCCAGCTACGGCCTATGGCCATGGTGGACAATTTCTACAGACCAGCTCTGGCCCATGCCCCTGTTAAGTTTCTTTGCTACTGGCAGGCTGCATGTTCTCAACCTTTGGTTGGAAGGGCATGGAATTCTCCTAAGTCCCTAGTTCCTTCATTGTCTACTCTTTTTCTTTTTTAAATTTATTTTATTGAAGTATAGTCGATTTACAATGTTGTGTCAATTTCTGCTGTATAGCAGAGTGATTCAGTTATACATATATATATATATATACATATATGCACATTGTTTCATATTCTTTTCCATTATGGTTTATCACAGGATATTGAATATAGTTCCCTGTGCTATGCAGTAGGACCTCATTGTTTATCCATTCTATATATAATAGTTTACATCTATGAGAGTCTGTTTCTGTTTCATAGGTTCATTTGTGTCATATTTTGGATTCCACATGTAAATGATGTCTTATGATATTTGTCTTTCTCTTTCTGACTTACTTCACTTAGTATGATAATCTCTAGGTCCATCCATGTTGCTGCAATTGACATTATTTCATTCTTTTTTATGGCTGAGTAGTATTCCATTTTCACCCTTTTTCACACTCTTTTTTAGCCTAGAGGTAGTTGATGCCTTTTTGCACTTCCTATACTCCTTTGAGTCTTCTTTTACCCCTTTTAGTAAATCCTACCAAGATATCAATATTTATTATAAAGCC
Source organism: Balaenoptera acutorostrata (assembly GCF_949987535.1). Classification (NCBI taxonomy): domain Eukaryota; kingdom Metazoa; phylum Chordata; class Mammalia; order Artiodactyla; family Balaenopteridae; genus Balaenoptera; species Balaenoptera acutorostrata. The sequence goes on along the minus strand of NC_080072.1, from coordinate 44,420,113 downwards.
CTAGTAAATAAGTCTGTGTGGTAATAATGCACAATTAGACAAACTAACCGATGGAATAGAATAGGAAGATCGGAAAAAGACCCAAGGTTATATAAAACATGACAGAAATGACACATCAGATCAGTGGGTTAAGACTCTTTCAGACTCTTGCCTCTAGCTGAGATGCTTTGTGTCTGTTTAGTGTTTGTGTGGTCCAGGAGCCAGCCAGAGATATGAACAGATAGAATTTGGGGACCCCCTCTCTGGCCCTTCCCTTCCAGGAATCCGTCCCCTCCTTTCGGCAGCTGTAGTTGTCCTGTACTCGATCTTCTTTTCTCATGGGCCAAAAAGATGGCTGCTTTTCCACCAGCACCACCACTGGCTTGCACAACACTCCCTGTGCTTGGCCCCTCGGACACAAAACAGCAGAAATAGGGAGCTCACTTCCTATCACTTCTCTCTCCATACATGGACTTCCCACCCAAATCCACCTGCTTCTTTTTACTCCCCAGTACTTTCAATGCTTCCATTTTGTATACGTCCATCCAGTAAAATCTTTTTTTTCTTTTGGTCAGGCTCCACGCCCTGTGGGATCTTAGTTCCCCGACCAGGGATTGAACCGGCGGCCCCTGCATTGGAAGTGTGGAGTCTTAACCACTGGACCACCATGGAAATCCCCATCTAGTAAAATCTTATTCAATTACTACTGTAAGCAGAAGTCTGGCTGTGATATTTTCGGGGCAAGTAAAGTATGAAGATGCTTCTTTCTTTGCAGGTTTTGAGCTCTTGCAAGGGCTTCCCAACTCTGGTGTGAAATCAATATGACATCTAGTGGCTTGGTAAAGAAAGTTTGGACTGGTTTTAATCAGTTACATCTAGGTTTGGGGCTTCCCAGGTGTGGAGGTGAGGGTGGGGGGGTCAGTGATTACAATATGTTTTAATAATTGATTTTTAAGGAATAGTTACTAGAAAACAATAACAACTAATACACATAAAGACCTGGACTTCAATCTGCTCATTAATAGGCAGGAAAGAAAGACGGAGAGGGGGATGATAGGGATGGGAAAGGAAAGGAATGAAATAGGAAAGAAGGGGAAGAAAAAGGAGAAGCTTGGGGGTGAAGAGAAGGATGCAGGTAGAGGAGAAATGAGGAGAAGAGAGAAGGGGATGGTGTGGGCAATGGATGTTCCAGGAAGAGGAAGCAAGACTGAGAGCCTAGAATTAGGAAGTAAGTGACAGAACAAGGACAAGGCAGTAGCAGGAAATGTGGTTTATGAGTGTCTGGCTTGGGAAAGACCTTTCATTTCATGGGGCAGAATTTACATTGTATCCAGTAGGCAACAGGCACTCATCTGAGGTTGTAACCATCAAGGGTGTTTCTGCCGCAGGCCTGTCTGTGCTCAGATCCACTCCTTGCCTTTTACCTCCTCTGAAATGCAACCTTGTTGGTTGTCTTCTCCAGGCACCTATGCCAGGTGCCTGTCAGCAGAGCGTGGCCAATGCAAGGTCCTGGTAGAAGGGAGAAGCTGGCGCATTGCCCCCCCCCCTTTCCGTTCCAGGGGGCGCCTCCAGCAGCAGAGGCTATATTTCCTTCATGGCTCCAGCTCCTACTTGAGGGACCCCCAAGGGTTCCAGCTTCTCCTAGTGATCTGATCTGGGGATCTAGGACCATCACCTTACCCCTTCGCTCTTTTATCCTAAACGCTAGAGTGACTTTCTATTCCTGCTCATCTTGGAGTTCAGCTTTTCAGTACCCTCACCACCAATCTCCCGCATCAAATTCCCTTTGTGGTAAATATTGGGTGGGCCAAAAGATGCCTTTGGTTTTTAAGTAAAAATAAAAGACACATTTTTCATTTTCACCAAGAACTTTATTGAACAACATATTCACCTTTTTGTTCCACTACCTTCTGCCGTTTTTCAGGCAACTTCATAATTCCATCTTCCCAAAACTTTTTTTTTTTTTGAGCAAAGAACTGTTCCAGGTGCCTTTTACAGTCTTCCAGGAAATTGAAATTTTTTTCTATTAAGAGAATTTGTAAAGACCGAAATAAATGGAAATCTGAAGGTGCAATGTCTGGTGAATACGGCAGTTGAATCAGAACGTCCCAGCCACGCTGTGACAGTTTTCGCCTGCGCATCAAAGAAATATGCAGTCTTCCGTTATCCTGATGGAAGATTATGCGTTTTCTGTTGACGAATTCCGTATGCTTTTCCTCGAGAGCTGCTTTCAGTGGGTCTAACTGGGAGCAGTACTTGTTGGAATTAATCGTTTGGTTTTCTGGAAGTAGCTCATAATAGAGGACTCCCTTCCAACTCCACCATATACACAACATCACCTTCTTTGGATGAAGACCGGCCTTTGGTGTGGTTGGTGGTGGTTCGTTTCGCTTGCCCCACGATCTCTTCCATTCCACATTATTGTACAGTATCCACTTTTCATCGCCCGTCACAATTTGTTTTTAAAACAGGACGTTTTCATTATGTTTAAGTAGAGAATCGCATGCGGAAATATGGTCAAGAAGGTTTTTTTTGGTTAACTTATGTGGAACCCAAACATCAAAGCGATGAACATAACCAAGCTGGTGCAAGTGATTTTCAACGCTTGACTTGGATATTTTGAGTATGTTGGCTATCTTCCAAGTGGTATAATGTTGACTGTTCTCAATTAATGTCTCGATTTGATCACTGTCAACTTCAACTGGTCTACCTGACCGTGGAGCATTGTCTAGCGAGAAATCTCCAGCACGAAACTTCACAAACCTCTTTTGATACGTTTGATCAGTCACAGCACCTTTTCCATACAATGCACAAATCTTTTTTTGCGTTTCAGTTGCATTTTTACCTTTCTTGAAATAAAAAGCTGAAAATGTTGCTTTTTTTCTTCCATCTTCAATATTAAAATGGCTACACAAAAATTCACCAATTTTGATGTCTTTTTTTAAAATGCACGCTGATATGACAGCTGTCACATACAGTCTGACAAAATTGTTTCGAATGAAGTTAAAGACAACTAAGTGCTACTAGAGCCATCTTACGGAAAAAACTGAACAAACCTTTTGGCCAACCCAATACTTGAAGTGGTTTCTATTTTCCTAGTTAGTCCCTGACTCATACAGGTTGGGGGAGCACTTTGTCCCCACTGCTCTGGTTTCCATGGAGAGAGATTTTCTTCTAACTACTCTTGGCATCTTGCCTTACTCCTTACCTTCACCCATGGAGGTACATATACTAAATTATCTGGTTGGTGGATGACAGCAATTGGTTCCCATTCTCATTTGGGTGGATATCTCCTGGTGGAATTGGACAGTGAATTTCAGCATACTCTTTAGTTATAGGCATGCTCTGTCCTCCAAGATAAGCTGTTCTGTAATCAGGTTGATGTTTGAATCTTCATCTGTCTAATTCCTGAGTCTGAGTTGGTTCCCAAGTCCAGGACAGGTTTTTCTTTTTTTTTGGTTTCTTTGTTTGTTTGTTTGGCTTCCTCACACTCCAGCAGTAAGCAGAATGAGGTTAGATTTGTGCTACAACTACATTCTAGCCAAGAGAAACTTACCCCACACCTACTCCGAGTCTGGCTTATTAGGGAAGGCCCTTTCCCCACCTCCTCTCCCCAGACATGTTCTACTAAATTTCAGTTCCTCTGGGAACTATGAAGACTAGGACATGGATCCAGAAGTTTAACATCAGGAGCAGGTAATAATGAGGTGCGCCAGTTGTATGTGTGTCACACATGGAGTTGCACAGGGCCCTGTCCTCCAAAGTGCCCATTGCCTGGTTTAAGACTCTGTTGTCCCAGTCTTGAAATTCTTAATTTTCTAACAAGGTGACTTGCATATTTCACTGGACCCCTCAGATTATGTAACCTTTCCTGGTACTACCCGCCCTCCCTCTTGGGGTGCACCTTTTGGAGGGGTTGGGTAAGTCCTGGACATCCAAGCTCCTTGGGATTTGGAGGCTGGCAGCACTGCCAGAAGCATCCAGGAGTTTTCCAGATGGACAGCAGAGGGCAGCAAACTGCCACTTAAGGGTTTCTCACCCAGGAGGGGTAGGGTTTGAAGCCGACTTTCCTGAATGTTTACAGGCTACAGGGCTGCATGTTTGTCTGCTTGTTTTTATCATTGAAAACCAGAAACTCTATGCCCTTGAGCCCCACCTTAGGTGCGGTGGCGCCTGGTATTTGCTACTCTGGTGAAACCCGTCTGAGTTGCGTTAGAGCAGTTCCTTTTACCTTGAAGGTACAAGCCCAGCGGCCGGATCCGCAGTGCCCCATGCCAGCGGCTCTTGCTAATGGCCAGCCCTGCTATGAAGAGCCTTCCATGGGGTCCGGCATGGGGTCGTCCAGGGATTGCCTCTAACCCTTAGAACACGCCAGCTAGGTCTGTATTTTCATCTGCATTTACTGGTGGGAAACTGGACTCAAAAATGTAACTTGATGTAATTTGTCCATGGTTACACAGCTATGAAGTGAGAAAATGCGGATTTAAACTCTGATCTACCTGGGTTCAAAAAGGCATGATCTTTACACGGGTTTATTCTGCCTCCACAAAATTTTAAAAAAAGAGAATACCATTTTTTTCTTGCCTTTGCTTTGTCAGGTGAAAACAAGTTCCCTCGGGCTATACCCCAGCCCTCTCCCAGGCACAGAGAAGGTGTGCAAACAGGAAAACTCACAACCACCCAAGGTCTGTGACCTGGATTGCATCGCTCATCAAGCAAAGAAGGAACTTTTAAAATTTCTCTTTTTTTTTCTCTTTAAAGCAATAATCCAATAGCTTACTCTGCTCTCTTCTGGAGCCCTGTCGTTCTAAGGAGAAACTCAGCATTGATTCAGCCTAATGAAAACTGACTTTAGTGAACATTCGTTCACATTCCCAGTCAGTTTCTAACTGTTCTATATAAATGGATTACATTTAAAAGCTACTTAGAGGACTTTGTGCAACCACATAAGGCAGGGCCCAAAGCACACAGGTGTCAAAATAAGACAGAGCTGAAATTTTTCAGTCAATGGCAATGTTGTGGTCCAGCAAACACAAATGCACACCAGGAGCAGGCAACAATCCTAAACATCCGATGTGAGAGGCAGTGAGTGCCTCATTAATGGGCATTCCCAATGAAACAACAAAACAAAAGAGAAAACCATCACTGTGCTCCTTTGCCCTTCTGAGGAGTGAGATTCATTAGCCAGTGTGCAACTTAGCTTTGCCTTAGCAGCTGGAGGATGCAGGACTGAATGATCAAGGGTGGTAACAGTACAGGAGAAGAGTACCCTGCAGTAGCTGGGCAGAGGGCTCTAGAATCAGGATTCCAGCTCTGATTAATCACTGACTGGAGATGGGTCTTTGGGAAATTTACTCCATTTCTCTGAGCCTTTGTTTCTTTATCTGTCCAATAGCGGTGACCACATTTACCACTACAGTGTTGTGAAAAACAAATAAGATGATGGATGCCAAGTGTTGACCAGACTCACAAATGGGAGCTCTTATGTTATTCCCCTCCTCCAAGCTCAGGCTGGTATTTGAAAGCAAATATTCTGCTCCAGCGAAAGAGGCTGCTGCATTTTGTGTTTGACTACCTTCTCCTGTGTCATGCTTTCTCTACGCCCTCTCAGATGCTTTCAGAAGAAAGGTATATATTTCAAATGTATAAACAACAACAAAATGAGGAAAAATGGCCCCCCTTTGGTCCCCATTGCCTTCTCTTTAGCCCTTTGGGTGGGGACAGAGCAGATCTGGCCCTGAGTCACTGGCAGAAAGAGAAGGCCCTGCTCTTTATCTACCCCAGGGTGAAGCTCCCCGGGGACTCTCCTGAGGTTCCCAGAGGTAACACCTGAGAGGCGAGACCTGTTGTAACCCTCAACAGTCACCTCTGTGAACGTGGGAAGGGGCTTCTGCTAGGTCCCTGCGTGGAAGCCCCCAAAGGTGGGACCCTACACAGCGAACCTGCCAAGGACAATGCTGGACCCTCCCCTGCTGAGCTGGGCCAAGAGGCCTTTTAGCAAAGGATTACAGGTCCAGCTCAGATTGATTGACTCTCTTCCGGACGGAACGCGAGTGTGGCTGGGAAAAGGTCTGAGCTGGTGAGATCGGGGCACTGCAGGGGCTTCTGGAAGAGAAGGAAACTCCTCCTCCTCCAATGCCCTTTGGTTTGAACAAAATACCTCTCTCCAGCACAACTTTTGCCCCTCATTTTCCTCTACACCTAACAAAAGAAAGAAAATGCAGGAGGTCCTACTCCTGGGTGTCCCAAACCCTGAATCCAAACTCCTGCACAAGAATCAGCCTCATGCTAGGGTTCAGGGGAGGTGGGCATACTTTTGAGGAAACCCAGGATTTTGACAGCTGTGACAGGCAGCAGATTGAGGTCACCGACAGCACCAGGTCTCTGTGACCAGGATGCCCAATACTGTCTGAAACTTCTTGGGATACTAAGTAGATGCACATATTTTAAAACTTGGAGCAAGATTTCAAAGGTGCTTTGTATGTTGTTCTACAATTGAACTAGAAAGCTCATCTCTGTTTTGTAGCTGTGCCTATAGCTGTTTGTGAAGGGGGTCTGGAAAGACAGATTTACCAAAGTAGTTATCACATTAAAACTTTAGAAGCTGCCTCCAAACCTTTTTGACTGGATATGAAAATCAATAGATAAATGCAAAGGTAATTAAAATATTATCACAAAAATGTAGATCAGGGTCAACTAGATCCAAGACAAGAACTTTGAAAGGGGATTTATGCAGAGAAAGGCGAGATGTAAGATCACAGGGAGCTAAGGCATGGACTTCTAGATTCAGAGGTGAGATATGTAAAGTACTGGGTTGGGTCCTGAATGCATCTCAAGCTATAATCTGTGAGTCCCTGTCTGTCGGTAGGTGGCCTGGGGCAGAATGGGACGTCTGATGAGGTCAAATCCAGGATGGGAAGGGGAGCTTTAAGGGGGACTGAATTTCCCCTGCGGAGAGACTGCTACTCTCACCGATAGAGAAGGAGAACTTGAGAACTTGACCCTTGTCTCTTCTCTTCCTGCTCTTTCTCCTTCCGCCTCTTTCCCCTCCCCCACCCTCTTCGAAGCTCGGACGGGGTTTGAGTGGTGTTTGTACCCCCCCTTTGCCTCCTCAGCTCTGTGCCTACAGGCTCAGGAGCTGCCTCAACTGGGAACTCAGAGTCCTTTCTCCTCTCTTGCCTTGGTCATTGTACCCCTCTCCCACCTCTAATTTAATCGTTTCTTCTTTTAATGCAAATTTTCTGAATTCCTATACCACGAGTACTATTTTAAACTTGAACTTGTCCGCAGAACAGCCAAACCTGAGAGTTCTTGGTGATCAGATGAAGTCGTTTAATGTGGAATCTTGACCTCCTTACCGTTCTTGCTGCCTTATTACTGACCCCACTTTAGGCCTCACAGCTTACGTTTTAGTACCACCCTGGGAGCCTGAAGATTTTCTTAAACCCCAGAAGAGAATTGCCATTTATTTATTTATTTATTTATTTATTTATTTGGCTGTGTTGGGTCTTTGTTTCTGTGCGAGGGCTTTCTCTAGTTGCAGCAAGCGGGGGCCACTTTTCATCGCGGTGCGCGGGCCTCTCACTATCGCGGCCTCTCTTGTTGCAGAGCACAGGCTCCAGACGCGCAGGCTCAGTAGCTGTGGCTCACGGGCCCAGTTGCTCCGCAGCATGTGGGATCCTCCCAGACCAGGGCTCTAACCCGCGTCCCCTGCACCGGCAGGCGGATTCTCAACCACTGCACCACCAGGGAAGCCTGAGAATTGCCATTTATTGAGCACTTCCTCTAGGGACCAGAACTCTGCAGCCTCCCTGGAGGTATTGTCCCCACTGCATAGGATGTCTCATAGTGAAAGACTCAGTGTCACGTTCTCATTGTGTAGGACTTCAAGAAATCTTTAAAAGAAAAAACAGTCATTACAGTAGAGGTGGGAGGGGGTGCAGTAGCCCAGCTTTTGGTTCTGGGCCGCTTTGGAGGCTGCGGTGATGAGGAGGAGGCTCCGCTGAGTTGGCTGGGAGGGTGGGGCATGTCCTCACTGCACTGTCAGCCTTTCCTTGATGGACTTCCTCCAGGAAGCCCTCCACCTGAAGCCTGGGCTGCAGCACCTCCATACTCCGCCCCCTGTGATCCCATCCAACCTGGAAGGATGATCCAGGGAGTAATTTACAAGCCAACTCCCCTGACATGGGCTCTGGCAAGTCCCAGCTGGTGTCTGCTGGCTTGGGGTCGGGGAGTAGCCCTGGCTGGGGCAGCCGCTGAACACCTGCAGGTCCCGGAATTGTCCCCAGCCCTCCCTCTCCTGCAATCTCACGCTGGATCTCGCGTTCCAGCTCAGATGCAGGGGAGAGAGATCAGACATAAAATTCTAGGGGCTGAAAATTCCTCCCACAAGGACATTCCTGGCCCCCACCCTTTCCAATGAAGCAGAAATTTTAACTCTTCGGGGCAAATTTTCAAAGCTGAGTAACTACCTATTACACCCTTAAATCCTGTTATTTGTTAACAGCATTTGAATGAGTAACTTGCTCCCATTGCTTTGAAAATGTATCTTTTAATAAGTGAGCACGGGAGATTAGAGATGAAAAGTACCTGTGCGGTGCCTTCCGTGATGCCAGAGGCTGTTCGGAACTGGCATTCCAAGGCTTGTGAAAATGAGTTTCTTTAGAAGAATGTAGAAGGTGGGTGTCTTAAAGGCGTGAGGGGACAAAGAGGATATCCACGTGGTAGGAAAGATTTGGTCAGAATGCTGACCATTCTGTGCTTCGTTCGAGGACTTATGTTGTGATCGCCAGTCTCAAACGCAGACAAGTGTTACATGCTGCCCCTGGATTTTCTGGGCTGTGAGAGAGACAGGCCTAGGCTTTCAGGGTAGAACAGGGGTGTCAATTGAAAGAAAAGCTTCTGAACCCCACCCACCCCCCGGGGCTCTCCCCCTTGATCGCTCATGCAGAATGCCGCCTTCCTGCAGTAATGCCCAATAACCCCTGCACACTCTCCTAGTGCTGAGCTTGGCTGTGGAAACCCTGGAACCAACAGGTGTCTTTGGTGATGCCCGAGGCCCTCCAAGATGGACACTTCCAAGCAACCTGCAGTCCTGCATCCCAGATGAGGACTGCAAAGCCATTCATGGAGGAGAGGTGCTCTCTGCCGCCAAAGAACGAGGCCAGAGAGCTCATTGTATACCTGAGACCCCACCAGGCTCTGAGCTCAGCTCAGAGCAAGAGGCAACACGGTGTAGATCAGTGGATTCTCCAAATTGGCTGCACAGGAGAATCATGTGGGTTTTTAAAAAAATCCTGATGCCCAGGCACCCCCATCCCCAACACACACACACACACACACACACACACACACATATACACATACACAATACCCATTGCATCAGAGTCTCTGTAGGTAGGACCCAAACACCAGTCATTTTTCAAGCTTTTCAGGCAGTTCTAATAAGCAGCCAAGTTTGAGAATTAGTGATGTCAAATGGCTGAGATGGTTCTGAGACTCTGGGGCCCAGTGGGGAGAGAGAAGAAGGCTGACCAGCTTCTGTTTGGAAAAGGAGGTAAGTGTTCAAGCAGAGAGGACTTGGAATCCTCCTTCCTTTTCTATGAAAGTTGTGATGCCCTTTGATGGTAGAAATAGTTCTACTTCTTCCTTTGAAAGCTTAACTAGCTTAATTTTTTTTCTAGTAAACTTGACTTTGGAAGTCAAATGTTTTTATACAAATTTTTGGAAATAATTTCAAACTTAACAGAAATTTCAAGAATGATACATATAACCCTTGTATACTTTTTATCCAGAAGCACTAATTGTTAATATTTACCATATCTGTTCACACACACACATATATATATATACACACATATACATCTCTATATATACCCATGCACACATATACATATACAATCTCTGTATATGTGCATACACACACATATATGATGTGCATTGTACGTATTTTTTTCTGAACCGTTTGAGGGTTAGTTGCATATATCATGCCCTTTCTCCATGCATTGTACCCCTTTATCTTTAATACTTCAGTGTTATTTCCCAAGACCATGGCTATTATTATCTCATATAACCACAATATAGTTATAAAATTCAGGAAATTTGACATCACTACAATACTATTGTCTAATCTACAGTCCATATTCCAATATTGCCAGTTGTTTCAATAATGTCTTTTACAGATTTTTTTTTTCCAATTCAGGGTTCAATCTAGATTCATACGTTGCATTTGTTTACAGCTTAAGCTTGCTGGTACAGGAGATTTACATTACTAATTTCTTACTATATAATATAACAACATAAGGAAGCTGTCATCTGATCTTATTTTTCATTCCCCAAATTCAAAAGTTTTTCATTAAAAATTTCCTCAAAGGTTAAAAATGAAAAAATTTCTCATGATTTTTCAAACCTTTAGTTCTTGAAGAACTCACAACATACTACCACATTTAATCTTTTCTCTCATAGCATGGATACAGCATTGTTGTTTAAAGGAAATTTCTCACAACAACTTTGTGAAGCATTACCCCTGGTAACATCTCCTCAAGAGGCGGCCAAGAAATACTTGTTCAGTATATGAATGAATGAATGAATGAATGATCTCTTGCTTGGATTACTGCAATAGACTCCTCACTGGTTTCTTGCTTACATCCTTCCCCCTGTTTGTTTGTTTCTCAACCCAGCAACCAGAATGATCCTTTTAAAAAACATTAAACAGAGTGTACCCCTGTTCACACAATGAACACGCTCTATGCCTTCCCAGCTCATTCAGAATAAGAGCCAGCATCTTCAAAATTACCTACAGGGCCCTGTGTGACTTAACCTCCAGGACCCCCATACCCATCTGCCCTCCCACTCTGATGTCATCTCTTACTATCCCTCTATTCCTTGGTCCCTCTGCTCCAGCCATGCTGGCATCCTTGTGGTTTCTTGAAAGTACAAGGCACACTCCTGCCTCAGGACCTTTGCACTTGCTTATAATTCTGTTCTCCCATCTATCTACCTAGCTTGTCCTTCACTTTGTTCACATTTTTAATGAGGTTAACCCCTCACCCCAATCCCTGCTCTGTTCCCTAGGAGGTCACTCCTCATGCATTTATCCCCCTCCTCCACATCTGAATGGGCTTTGGGGGCTGCACAGCATTCTTAGCCCACATATAGTTTATGGAAGATTGGGGACCCAGATTTCTAACTTCTCTCTTTAATTCCTGACTGCAAACCAGCAAATAGTTCTGGAACTCATCTCTTTATAGAAGTGTCTTGTCAAATGCAGCCAATGGCAAGTTTTATTGGAGCATAACCATACTTCATTCGTTTACATATTGTCTATGGCTGTTTTCATGCTACAGTGATAGACTTGAGTAGTTGCAAAAGAAACCATATGGTCTGTAAAGCTGAAGATTATTATCTAGCTCTTTACAGAAAAGTGTGTTGACCCCTGCCTTAGACTTACAAATTCGTCAGCTCACAGTCTGCTTTCCAAATTATCTCCTGCCCAGCTTTATTCAGCGTTTTGCCACTGCATATCACGGATTGCCGTCCCTCCAGCTTGACTGCTGCGCTAATGCCACACATCTTAAATTTCTTTGTTATGGTGATATTCTACTCCTGGCGCTGGTCCGGATAATTGACAACAGCTGATGGAAATCTCAGTGGTTTAACCTGACGAAAGTTTGTTGCTTGCTCACTGTCAAGTCTGAAGTTGGGTGGGCAACCACCCTCCATCCTGTAGCTGTACCGTCTGGAAGGCGTGGCCTCCAAAGTCACTCAGCAGTTTGGGAGGTGGAGGGAGAATTCTGTTCTCAACTGCCTTTCCTTCCATTGGCCAGACAAGTTACAAAACCCCAATCTCAACAAAAGGGGGCTTGGGATGTTTAGAGGACCATTTCAATGTTTGATGAGTTTTAATCAGTCTTTGTAAGTTTGATCCTTTACCTCAAGCAAGATTAGAGCTAAATCATCCCCAAAAGAGCCTCTTGGAGAGTCCCATAGAGTGGGAGTCCACAGGTTATTCCAGAGAGCCTGGAAGTCTTTCTTCATATCTAGCTAAAGCAAGGAGATTCTTATATCTTGAGATTGCCTGATGCACAGGAGGAAATGATTCGATAAAAGGAAAGGGATGTGTGTGAAGTAAGGGGGGAGGTGGAGAAAAGACCTGTGAGACAGGACTTCCCTGGTGGCGCAGTGGGTAAGAATCCGCCTGCCAATGCAGGGGACATGGGTTCAAGCCCTGGTCCGGGAAAATCCCACATCCCGCGGAGCAACTAAGCCCGTGCACCACAAATACCGAGCCTACGCTTTAGAGCTCGTGAGCCACAACTACTGAGCCTGTGCTCTAGAGCCCACAAGCCACAACAACTGAAGCCCGCGCGCCTAGAGCCCGCGCTCCACAACAATAGAGGCCACCGCAATGAGAAGCCCGCGCACTGCAACGAAGAGTAGCCCCTGCTCGCTACAACTAGGGAAAGCCCGTGTGCATCAACGAAGACCCAACGCAGCCAAAAATAAATAAATAAATTTAAAACAAAACAAAAAAAGACTTGTGAGAAAGAAAGGGATACTTGAAGTCAAAAAGACGTGGGCAGCCAAAATGACTGACAGTCTAGAAACCTGTGAACTGCAATACTTTTCAAATGGTGCAGTGTGAACAGGCACCATTTAAATCCAAGCTATCATTCTGACTACAAAGCTATTTACTTATTTCAATGTTACTATTTAATATAGTGAATCAAGCATTTTATGACTTGAAGTCACTTCAAAAGTCAACTTTGATTTCCTCAAGTCATTGAAGGAGGGTTCAGAGTTCATTTCTGCTTAATAGATCAAGGTAGCCAATTGCATTTTCTGTCAAAAGGAAATGTTTAGAGAGCGTTGGGGGGGAGGGCTGTGTTTTGGCCTGAGAGATAGGAATGTAGGCAGTGTGCCCAGCTCTTTTTCTGACCCTGTTCATGACCCTAAGAAGTCATATAACCTTCTAAAACCCTCAGTTTCTCCTCTGAAACAACCACCGCTTGCCTCCTTGGGCAAGTTGGATGATTAATGATGACACAGTGTTAGCAAAGTTACTTTGAGGTCTTTTGATGAAAGACAACCTATAAACTCTGCAACCTATAGTACTGCACCAATAAATGCTGACAGAGGTAAATGTTCTCCATTCATCCTGACAAGGACAGGCTATTCATCTATTGAAAGTATGAGAGAGGGTGTGGCCCAAAGTTACAAAATTTTATATTAATATTGCCCAGAAAGATATTTTGGCTCTGTATCTTTATTATCACCTGCAGTATTAACTAATAGAATCAGCCATCTAGACTTATAATTCTATAACAACTAATAATGAACGAAACAGGTATGTAGCATAACTTTGTTCCTTGACTGGAGTATGAAAAGAATAACAAGGATTGTTACCCCAAAAGTTAAAATTCTGGTAAAACATGATAAAGCTATGAGAGAAATATGGAGCTTTGTGTGGGGATTGCCTTTGCTGAGCATCCTGAAAAATTAGACAAGAAGGCCTATGTCGATCACATAGGGAGGCTATAGAGAGAATTCAGAGCTGTTATCTGTTATTACTTCCTAGTATCCAGGTTTCTCATCAACTCAGCCAATCTACAGAGGCTTGAACGCACCCGCGACCACGTTACCTGGATATTGTAGCTGATATCTCTGGTTATGTGGAAAGAGTTAAAGAATATGAGTCCAAGAGACTATTAGCTCTGCCATTAACTGTGCAAACTTGAGCAAAGTACTTTCTGGGCCTCAGAGGCCTTATCTGTAAAATGAAGGCATTGAACTAATAATAAAACTACTGTTCACTGAACACATACGAAGTACCAGGCCTCCTGAGTAGGAGAAATGTCTATTTATTCATCCTTTCCATTTCCTTTTCACTGCTGCCCCCTTAATCCAGGCTCACGAGTTTCTCTCCTTTCCTCCATTCTTTCCCAGTCAATCTTGTACATGACTTCCATTTACATATTCCTAAACCACTGCCTTGACTACATCTTTCCCAGCTAAGAGGCTTTATTACCTACTCAACATAGTCCAAATCCATTGGCAGTCAATATCCTCCATACTTGGCCTCAAACTTCTCCCATCTTATCTCCCAGCCATACTTCTATATAACCATGCCCTGTCTACTCATGGAGACCATAGCAGGCATGTGCTTTCTCACCTTCATGCCTCTTCTTAAGCTCTCCCCTTAGTCAGGAATGTGCTTCTCTCCTTCTCCACCGAGACAGTATCATCAAGGCCCAAGTCAAGTCTCTCCTTCTCCCAGCTCACTATGGCCCCTCTGAAATCAAAGCCCCCTGGCTTATTCACCAGCAGCTACACATGTCCTTGCTTTCTTGTAGTATCTCTTGCAATGTAGTTTTTATCATTTTATTTTTTTACTTTTATATTGTATTGAGCCTTTTGCTGGTTATGTCTTCTCTCTGGCTCTGCCATGAACCCTCAGCACGGCACAGTGGAAGAGCACAGACACTGGAGTCAGACAGACATGGGTATAATGCCAGTCCTCTTATTGACTAGATATGTGACTTTGAGCAAGCCACTTAATCTGGAGCCTCAGCTTCCTTATGTGTAAGATGGGGATAATAACGATATCACAAGATTGTTGTGAGAATCAAATAAGACAATGTACATGAAATTGCCTAAGAGTTCACGGTTCATAGTTTTTCCCCTTCTTTGTGTCCCACATGGAGACTTAAAATAGCACGCTTTGGAAATCTATTGATTTGGTTTCGAAACATGTCTATTGTGAATTATGAACCATTAAAGAACAGTCATAGGATAAATATAGACACCGATTTCTGCAGTACACTTTTGCAAAAGGAAAAGAAAAGGAAGGAAACGCTCAGGGTCTAAAAGTGGAGTGGAAGCTGAAAAAAGGAGTTTCAAGTAGTATCTGATGCTTTGGCTGTCCTTGGGGGCAGAGTTGTCAAGTTTGAGTTTTACTGCCCATTCAGGGACAGGGGCAAGGCCTTAAACTGAGACCCCTGCATACAGTAAATAACTTTTAAAGGCACATTCTGGAAAATTCTGCCCACCAGCAAAAGGCTCTGGGTAAGAAAAAACATTTCCCTTCAGAGAAATTGTAACCTGAAGCCAACTGTAACTAAAGGGTTTTACCCACAGGGGTTATTCAAATTTCACAGGTTCAAACTTATACTATCTGAGTGGTGGAGAAGTCCCTAACAATTCGACATGAAAAACGTCCTGAGCTGGTAACAAGGCTGGCAGAAGCAAATGCAAAAACCCCTTTGTAGACACACTTACAATCCAGACTACACAGAAATCCCAGTTAAACACCCTCAAATATCAGCCCACAATCGAAGATTATGAAGCATACAAGGAAACAATCTCATAGGAAACAGTAGAAATAAGCAAACAACGAAGCAACAACAAAAGCAGCAGACTTAAACCACAGGTTAGCAATATTTAGACTGCGATGGTTAGACCCAGGCCTGTCTTCAAGGAGCATCCCATCAGCCTGGGAAGCAATTCATTAACAGTGTAAGGCAATGCAGACAAATCCCAATTGAAAAATGGCTTGTATTCCACAAAGTAATTTGAATATGATATTCAACTATCAGAATGTTATTTCCTTACAAAACGTTGTTTTACCCGTTAGATCACAAAAGCTTTTGGAGCCCACAAGTCAGAAACTCTTGAGGACACAGTGGCACAATTCCTAGCACAAATTTGTGCTCAGTAAACATTAGTTAAATGAATTTATAAGTGAATGAATAAGGCAGCTAGATCTGACCCAAGTTCCAGGACTGCAGAGCCTGGGGCCTGGGGTTGTTGCTTTGTTGTTTGTTTATTACTGCTGTATCCTGTGAGATTGTTTCCTTGTGTGTTTCAGAATCTCTTGGAGAAGGAGAAACAAATATTATTTTCTTTCCAAGGCACAAGCCCAGCTATCTGGAAACTTTGTAAGTACAGAGGTACAGCTTACGTGAGACACTCTCTACTTCCCCCTTCTGGCTTCTGGAGCTTTCCTCACTGGTCCTAAACCCAGGGCTGCATGGATTCATCAAGGCCATCCTACTCCCATATGCCCTCTTGCCCTTAATGCCCATCTTTTCAGTGCCGGGGATCTTAGCTCCCTGGCCTTGGGAAAGCACCCAGACTGGGCTCAGGGGAAGATATGAACAGCCGTTAATCCCTTCCTACCCGCCTGCCCGCCCCCCCCCCCCCCAGATGGCTGCAGCTCTATGGAATGCTTATTTCTCCGAGTCTCTAACTGGGATGACAAAGTGAAATGAATGCATCCCAGCCATGTGGTCAGACTGGGGCTGAAAACCTGTGCCCAGGCCCACCTTCCTGAGAGCCCACCTTTGGGGGCATCTTCATTTATTCAATCATTCCACAAATATTTACTGAAAGCCTACTTCTGATCAAGGGCCTGGAGATGCAATGATGAACAAGACTGAAAATAACTAGGCTCTCATGGAGTTTTCAAGTTAGGAGAGAAGACAGATAATAATAAAAACATATACATGGACAAGATAAAAGCAGAGAGTGATAAATGCTATTTAAAAAACAAAAGGGAAAGAAGTGAAAGAAAGCAACCCTGCCTCCCTCCCACGTTTTACCTCTGCCCTATCACCTCTGTTGAACCCAAAGTATTTTTTTTTAAGCTTCAGTTTCTTTCGAGCTGCCTGTCTTCGTGGCTGGGTCTGTGTCATGGGCCCAGGGGGAGGGGAGCGAGTATAGGGTGGTGTCAAATGTTGTAGAAGCGTCTTGGTCGCAGGTTGATAACTGCTGTCACTCTATCTGATTCCTCTGTGGTTCACTCACACACACGAGCAGAGTTCTTTCTCTTTGTGAGTTTTGAGGTTCTACTCATCAGTGGACCCTCTCTGCCTCGCTGTTAATTTCAACGAGAAAGGGAAGTTTTCCCACGTGTAACTTTTCCAAACAAAGGCGGTGCAGGAGTGGTGGTCCAAGCAATGATTAAGCGCTCACAAGTAGCATGTGAGCATGCATTCATTTCTGCCCCAGCAGCCTGGGCTTCTTCCTGGAGACTGTTGACAAAGGAACTTGAGAAGGCAGAAAACCCTTTAAATAACAAGAGGACGCTCTGAAGCGAGGGAACAACGTTCTGCTGGTGATGGACAGCGGATCACTCTCCTCCGAGTCCATGATGAGAGACAGCTCAATCTGCACACAGAGCTCAGACACTCAGCTGCTGAAAGAGCCCTGAGGGGAGCCTCCTGCCTACTCCCCTCCTTTGGAGGATTGTTCTCCTAGAGAAGCTACCGTGCTTTTGCGGAGCTTTCCTGAAACTCCTTATCCTCTTGGAGGCTGAGCCCTCGGGGTGTGGAGGCTTCAATTGAACCAAGAGCTCTCATTGCAGCCTGAGCTGCTTCCCTGATCTCAGCAGCCCACAGATCTTAACGCCCTGGAAGAAAAAGTCTTTTATACTTGAAAACTCATAATGAGGAGAGGTTGCACTTTCCCCATATGCAGAAAAGAAAAGAAAAAAAAAATCCTTTTTTTTATTTTAAAGATTTTTCTGTTAGATTTTTTGTATGTGTTAATTCCAGGTCTTGTCCTGTATCTTTCTGGAGAATAAAAGAACCAAAAATTCAGTGGTCCTGTACCAGGACCACTTCTCCCTGTCTGCCTCCATCTCTCTCTCTACATGTCTCTCTATGTCTCTGTCCCTGTCTCTATTTCTCTCTCTGTCTGTCTGTCTCTGTCTCTCTCTCTCTCTCACACACACACACACACACCCCCTCTGTTGAACCCACAGTTTTTCTGCCAGTTCTATTTTATGTGTTGTCCCCTCCTCTCCACCCCACATCCCTGCCCAACCATCTCCCGCCAGGACTAGCACAGTAAGACTCCTAATATGCATCCAGCTCTGTGGTCTCACGTCATTTTTTTTAACTTGAAGGGGAAATGTGGACCGAATATCAAGTTTCAAATGATTTCTACTTTTTCTTAAATGTAGCATCATGAAAGGGATTTGGGATATATGATAAAGAAATTTTGTTGATTGAGAGTAGCCAAAATTCAAGAACTGTGGAAAATGCATAAGATGTTGGGTATGATTTGATATAAATCCTTTGCATTCATGATTGTTCACCTACAATGATAAACGAATGCTGTCAGAAACCATTCCAACTCAAACTTATGTGGGCATATACAGAAAACTCCATATTGATTATATAGATATATACTGGAATGATGGAAAATAGAAATTGTTTATATTTAATTTTATACTGTATTTTACAAATGGAGAAGAGCAGCTTTAGACCTGGCAAAATCATCAAGCATTGATTGTGTTTGTTATACATAGGGCAATTGTGCAAGAATAAATAAATAGTTATATCTTTTAAAAAGTTAAACATTGATTTTCAAAAAAGACACATCATCTGGCAACTTTAGATCTATAAACAACACTAATTTGATTTCATTTGGTTCTCATCCATGGTGTTGCAGGAATCAGTAGTTCCTTCTTTTTTATTGCTGTGTGATACTCTATTGCATGGAAGTACCACAGTTGGTTTATCCATTCATCAGTTGAAGGACATTTGGGTTGTTTCTTTTTTTTTGGTGATTACGAATAAAGCCATTATGAACATTTATGTGCAGTTATTTGTGTGAACATACCTTTTCATTTATCTTGGGTAAATACCAATGAGTGGAGTTGCTGTAGGAGAGTTCCAGTTTCTCCACATCCTTGCCAGCACTTGGTGTTGTCAGACTTTAAAATATCAAAAAAAAAAAAACATTCGGTCATTCAAATAGGTGTGTATTGGTATCTAATTGTGATTTTAATTTGCATTTCCCTAATGATGACTGTTGCTGAGCATTTTTTTTTCATATGCTTATTTGCCTGCCATGCCTAATTTTCTTTAGTAAAGTATCTTCAAATCTTTTGCTATTTTAAAAATTGGGTCATTTGTTTTCCTTATATTATTAAAAAAAAATCCTCCTCATTGCCTCGGTTCATTATTATTATTGGTCAGTAGCTCCTTATTACCTACAGGATAGAATCCAAACACTGCTGAGGTGGCAGGCTCTGATTACCAAGGAGAAACTGGATAGATGCCACACAATGAGGACATGGAGGACCATGTCTGGAATCTAGGGATTGCTTGGGGCACTTCTTAGTACTTCCACATCCAATAGTAATACTTAATGGAAAAATGGGCAGAACCACTGAAGATTCAGACGCTTTAGAAATGAAAGTTGAGGTCATCCTAGCAGATAAAAAACCCACACCAGTTGATATGCTGACTGAGAGCAAAGGAAGGAAACATAGAATGAGTAACAGAGGAAGGAAGTTATAAATTTCAACCCTTCCTGGTGATCAGCTACAGAAAGAAGGACTGTCACCACTCTGCATGTTTTTTTCTTACATGTTTGCACAGTGTATACTTTTTTTTTAATGGAAGTATAGTTGACTTACAATGTTGTGTTAATTTCCGCTGTACAGCAAAGTGATTCAGTTATACATTCTTTTTTATATTCTTTTCCATTATGGTTTATCACAGGATATTGAATATAGTTCCCTGTGCTATACAGTAGGACCTTGTTGTTCATCCATTCTATATATAATGGTTTGCATCTGCCAACCCCAAACTTCCAATACATCCCTCTCCCACCCCGCCTCCCCCTTGGCAACCACAAGTCTGTTCCCTATGTCTGTGAGTCTGTTTCTGTTTCATAGATAAGTTCATTTGTGTCAAATTTTAGATTCCACATATAAGTGACATAATACACACACATATATTTAACACACACATTTCTTCTCTTTCTCTCTCTTCCTTCCCTTATAATTTATAATTTATATGAGTATTGGTGGCAGTGGTAAACTTTAAAATTAATCTTTGGTTACAAAACATTCAGGTGGGACTGATAATCACATCACCCAGAGACAGATACTGTGACTGTTATCCAGAAATGGACGCCTTTACTTTTGGGATTTTGTGCCTTTCCTCTCTGGGAGAGGTAAAGTTGTCTTCATTTGTACAAAGGATAGTTGCGTTTTGTTAGGCAGAAGCATACAACTCTACTGTTGTATAGAAGTTCAAGTGTGTGTAGAAGGGTATATGTGAGTGATGAACAGCCAAGGCTGGCTATGCTGGGCGCTCAGCTCTGACTCCTCTGCTCCGAACCCACCCTTCTCGTCTCAGCATTTTCATCCCCGAGCTGGGACTCTATCATTACTTTACTCCTTTGCCAGTGGCTCCCTGTTATGTTCTGTCAATAAGGGGCCACTGAAAGGAGCTGGAAGGCAGGAAGGGGAAGAAAGGTCTTGCATCTTTCCACGTTGGCTTCCTATTCCTGTCAGAATCCTCTGAGCGATAGTCTGTCCCCCTGCAGTGGCCCTCGGTTCCAGGCTTCAGGTTTTTGTTCACATTCCTGCAATCAGCCTCATTGTACCCTCTTACAGAAACAGCACCCGCTAAGAGCACCTCTTCTCACAGGTGTGGGAGCAGCTCTGTGGTGTCCACTCTCTCAGCTCTGGGGCTCTCAGGGCCAGATGAACAGGACCAGCAGGTAGGCAGCACCTTCCTCACAGATCTGGGTCCCAGCTCTACAGGGTTCTTCCTAATCAATAATCCCCGTCTCTTCCTTGTGTTTCCCGAGCTCTAAGTGTAGCATTGTTACCGACCCTCCCAGGTCAGTCCCCAACAAGGATCTCCTGCCCGCAGTCTCTCACACTAACAGAACAAGACCAAGTTCAGTTCAGAAGCGAAGGAAAGCTTTGCTCTGTGATCAAAGAACGGAGAGGGGCAATCTCGTCCTCCGGAGTACCCACTCTCCCAGGTAGGCCACGGGCGGGGCTGCTTTATACAGTTCAAGTCAGCGGAGCGCTAGGGGGCGGAGCGCTAGGGGGCAGACGCAGCTGCGCGGCTCACGCCCCTGATCGCCCAGCCGGGTGCGGCGTCCCTGAACACCGCCCTGCCGCCGGCGCCATCTTGAACTGTGTCAAGCACAGCGTTTCTGCACATGGTCGCAAGCGGAGTTGTCGGCACAGCCGTTTCGCACTCAAGTGCCAGGTGCAAGGCCTCTGCACACGGTCCCCTACGAGCAAGTGAAACTAGATGAAGCACAGAGCAAAAAAGGTTAGACTTTATTTTATTACCCAGATTCTATTTTTATTTCCCAGGAATTGTTAACGGGCTTTGTCGGTGACAAATCCCTCGTCTGTCTTTTGTCCTGCTCCTCACTCTTGAGGGGCGCCGAGGAGCGCAGGTCCGTCTTTAACTGGTTCTGGCTGGTTTGGGGCGTCGTTATAACCGCGGGTGGAGGAGCAGAGCTTCTCCCAGCTGCCTTTACATGTGCTTGATTGTCACAGGCCTCTGCCCGGACTGTTCGCATCCCTGAGCGACCACCATTTGGAGTTTTATAAACTCTAAACTTTGGAGACCAGGGACACCAGACAGTTTAGGATGCATGGCCCAATGTTAGCAAGAGAATAATGGTCATGCATTAAAGTTTTTCCTACCAATGAAGGTTTCTTAGTCTTTGCCTGTAGGTACAAGTGTGCCCTGCTGTAGAGACTCACTGCCGTGGCTGAATATCCCTGGTCACACTTTTGTGGTTTTTCGGAAGAGAAGCTTTGGGTCAGAGAGAAGTTCACACGAGGAGTCAGAGGGGGTCTGTTGCCCCAGGTTGTCTCTCCGGAGGTTGGGGGTCAGGGCCCCCCCCCTCACTCAAGTGTGATGCCCCCATGGAGTGATCCCTGCAGTTTCAGGGCAGGATGGGTGGTTAGGATCACCGAGTGGGGTCCGGTCCTCTTAGGAGTGAACTGATCTTGCGTGTTGCCAGTTTTCCAGGTGTTTAGGTTCACCCAGTCTCCTGGGGGGAAGGGGTGGAGGGCCAGGTCGGTGGGTGCAGGCAGCACCTGGTTACCATATTCCATGAGGCCTTTCGTGGTTTCTCCTTCCTGGAGGGTATACTTGAGTTGTTCCATTTCAAGGGGGTTAATGTGTCCCTTCTCTTGGGCTTGGGAATAGGTCTATCATACATGAGTTCAAATGTATTTTGACTTATCTCTTGAGGCTAACTGCATGCAAAGCAGGGCAGTTGGGGGTAACTTAATCCAGTTTTCTTGAGTATCCTGTTATAGCTTGGCTAAGCTTGTTTTAAGGTCTGACTGGATCTCTCTACTTTCCTGGACACTTGGGGTCTCCAGGCTGAGTGCAAGGTCCATTTTATGCTCAGGACACTTGTTATCCCTTTTGTCACTTGAGACACACATGCTGGGCCATTACCACTTTATAGGGATCTTGGGAGCCCAAACCTGCGGATTATCTCTTTCAGCAATACTTTAGCCCCTGTGGCTGCCGTTTAAGTTCTAGTGGGAATGCTTCTACCCACCCTGAAAATATGTCCGCTAGTACCAAGAGATACCTGAAGTTGTCTAATGCTCTCGGTGACAGTGAAATCAATCTGCTAATCTTCAGGATATGTCTCTCTGGTCTGAATAGTCTGAATGGGGCTTATCTAGAGGCAGTGGGGTCCAACTTTGGGGTTGTTCATTGTGCAGATGGGGCAAGTCTCAACAATCCAACTGATTATACCTTTCATGCCAGGAGTTACTATGACCTCAACTAACCAATTATACAGAGCTTCCCTCCTGTAGTGAGTTCCTTGATGAACCTCCCTGATGGCTTGACAAGCTGCAGTTTGGGGAAAGAAGTATTGCCCATATTCATTAATTAGCCACCCATGGCCTCCTAGATCTCTACTGAAACACCATTTTGGGGCTTTGTCTAATTCTCCCTTTGTGTAGACTGGGGAATAATTGGATGGATTTGGCCTCTTACGTATGAGTGGTAGTTGCCAAGTTACTAGTTCTAGGGCCGGCCTTTTGGCGATTGTGTCCACCTTGTTGTTTCCCTTTTTTACCTCTGCATCCCTCTTTTGGTGACCCCAACAATGAATCATTGCCACTTTTTTCAGCAGCTGCACTACTTCTAGGAGTCTCAGTAGGTTTAAGCCATGTTTCACCTGCTTATTCTCCACTGTAAGCATATATCTTTCCTTCCAGATAGCCCCATGTGCATGTAGGATGGCGTAAACGTTTAAGATCTTCCTGGTCCCGAGCTCTAATTCTCAGGTGAGGGCTATCAGCTCAGTGGGCTGAAGTCCCTCGACATAGGCTTCCTGCCTCTATGACTTGGGTCTAGGAGGTAACTGCATATCCTTCTGGCCTTTTTCCCTCTCTCATAAAACTGCTCCTATCTGTGAACCATTCCTCTTCGGCATTTGGAAAAGGCTCACTTCCTAGGTCTGGGTGATTGGAAAAGATTGTGTCTACGGTTTCTATACGGTCATGCTCCAGGAGCCCCATTTCTGTGGGTAGCAGGGTGGCAGGATTCAGTGTGACAGGTTTGTTTGTTTGTTTACTTATTTATATTGAGGTATAGTTGATGTACAATATTATATAAGTTTCAGGTGTACAACATAGTGATTCACAATTTTTAAGGGTTGTATTCCATTTATAGTTATTATAAAATATTTGCTAAATTCCCCATGTTGTACAATATATCCTTGTAGCTTATACATAATAGTTTGTACCTCTTAATCCCCAACCCTATCTTGCCCCTCTCCCCTTCCGTCTCCCCACTGGTAACCACTAGTTTTTTCTCTATATCTGTGAGTCTGTTTCTTTTTTGTTATATTCACTAGTTTGTTGTAATTTTTAGATTCCACATATAAATGATATCATGCAGGATTTGTTGCTCTGTCTGACATATTTCACTTAGCATAATGCCCTCCAAATCTATCCATGTTGTTGCAGATTGCAAAATTTCATTCTTTTTTATGGCTTAGTAGTATTCCATTGTATATGTGTGTGTGTGTGTGTGTGTGTGTGTGTGTGTATATAACATTTTCTTTAGCCATTTATCTATTGATGGACACTTAGGTTGCTTCCATATCTTGGCAATTGTAAATAACACTGCTATGAACATGGAGGTGCATGCACCTTTTCAAACTAGTGTTTTCATTTTTTTAGATAAATGCCCAGATGTGGAATTGCTGGGTCATATGGTAGTTCAACATGTGACAGGTTTTTATGGTAACCACTGGGCTGTCTAGAAGCATAGCCTGACTCAAATTGACCTTCCCTATTGCTTACTAAAGCCTGAACCTGGTGTGGAGTCCGTGTAGTGATTGGCTGACCAACCATTAACTTTTCAGCCCCCTTTAGCAGGGTTGTAGTAGCTGCTACTGCCCATAGGCAAAGAGGCTGTCCCTTAGTGGTTTGATTTAATTGTTTAGAAATGTTCTCTTTTGCCCTTTTAGTCTTCCAATGCCTGGTTAATCAATCAATATTAATTCTTCCTGTTCATACCGTGGCATCGTTTCTGTTTCTGTTTTTGTTTTTCTACTGGACTTGGATTACAGTCATCTTTTGGTGATTAACTGTCCCTCTCTTGTTCCCTTAACCCTGCTCTGTAAATAGTCCCTTGACTAAGGACTCTAAAATTTGAGCCAGTTAGAATGAATTATTTTAGCTGCTGGACCCAAACTGATGAATGAGTGGATAACCTGAAGGGGCTTACAGTGATCAGGGAGTTTGGTGGATCTTGGCGTTGTGATCAGAAGACCAAAGCTGAAGTTTAGATTTGTCAATCACTGGTTCTATGGCCTTGGGCAACTCACCCTAGGGTCTTCATCTACAAAGTGCGAAAATAAAGCATCACTTTCAGGGCTATAGTGGAGATTAAATGCAAATTTATGTGTCTGGCAGAGTATCTAGCACATAGTAAGGTTCTTTTTTTTAAATGTAATTTATTTTATTTTATTTTATTTTTTTATACAGCAGGTTCTTATTAGTCACCAGTTTTATACACATCAGTGTATACATGTCAATACCAATCTCCCAGTTCATCCCACCACCACCACCACCACCACCAACCCCCCCCCCTCCGCCACTTTCTCCCCTTGGTGTCCATACGTTTGTTCTCTACATCTGTGTCTCAATTTCTGCCCTGCAACCCGGTTCATCTGTACCATTTTTCTAGGTTCCACATATATGCGTTAATATATGATATTTTTCTCTTTCTGACTTACTTCACTCTGTATGACAGTCTCTAGATGTGGGCAGGAGATGGAAAGTTGGAGCAATGAAGCCCATAAGAGCACTGTAAGAACCAGGGATACAATCTGGGGGTGGTCAGGAAGTCAACACAGCCATGATGTACTCTGGAAATCCTGGGGACAATCCCAGGATCAGTGTTCTGTGTGATGGGAGGAGGATCCTAGGGAGTCAGGAGGCCAGCATAGCACTGACATGTTCTGGAGGCAATGAGAACAAATTCCCCAAATAACAATAGTTCACCTTCTTTCAGGTCTATCTGGATTGTACTTTTTAACATTTCAAAACCTTGTGACATATATTACTTTATTTGAGCCTGACATAGACCTAGTGAGGTGGAAAGAGCTGGTTCTACTCTGCTCTAGGGGAAGAAAGTGAGGATCAGATGGAACAAAATAATTAAATGGCAGAGTTGGGACCGGGACCCAGAATTTCTGCCTCCCAGGCTAGGATTGTCTCTAGAGAGAAAAGACAAAATGACAGCTTGTTAATGGAAACTAAATGGAAGGGGAAGTAAAGCCAATGTGTGGATTCAGTGGTGATGGAGGAAAGACATACTTCCTAGGAAGGTAAGCAGGGCCTCACAGCTCAAATTCTGCTCCAGACCATGACTAGGAGACCACCAGGTTGAATACAGGAGTGTTGATACAGATGTGCCAGGTCATCTTCTGAACTGTTCGCTGTCCAGATGCTAGTGTTGGGTCTCCCCCACTCTCACTTCTGCTAACAACCGTGTAAATAATAAGCCCATTTACATGTGCAGTCAATACCAACTCCTACAGGTGGGAGAGCGCTGCAAAGTATTTTTTACTTAAAGTACCATATAGTTATAATTATTAATATGTGAAAGTACTTTGTAAACTGTAAGTGCTGCAAAATGTCCATTATCATCATCATCACATTAGGTTTTTCTCCAACTAGAGAAGTGTACATTCAGTCCCACCTTTTCTCCTTCAATTTAAGTGAATTCTGTATCCAGAACCAAATAAATTTTAGAATGTTTTTAATACTCTTGATATAGAACCTTGTCAGTATCTCTTAAAAGCTCAAATAACCTCTGTCCACCTTTTCTACTTTCTTCCGTATTACTCTTTCCTCTTCCATCACCCTTTTCCCCCCAGAAACTCAAGAGGCCTAGAGACCTCAAATTGACCTGGCCAAAGAAATAGAATGAGGGTCAGAGAGCCGTAGATGTGGAAGGAAACTTTGAGACTGAAGTTGACAGGTAACAGAGCTCAGACCCAGAGAGGTGAAACGACTTGCCCAGGATTACTAGGTGGGGGAGTTGCAGAGTCAAGAGTGAAAGACAGGACATCTGATTCCTGGCCTCTTTCCACTGTGCCATGCCTTCCAGTGTGGTTTCTCTCCTGCTACAGTGTCAGGCCACTCAGATTCTGAGATTTTTCTTTGCCGTAGCTTTACCAGGATGGTTCCATGAGTGTACTTCCCATTGGCCCCTCTAGGGACGCTCTCATGGATGGAGGTCACCCTGGCATCTGTCAGGCCTTGAGATTAGGGGCTGGTGAGAAACCAAGGATATGTACGGTGTGGATCAATAATCCCAAAACGTCTCTTTTGAATTCTTTCAAAATTTCATAGTTTAGGCATGGATTCCTGAAAATTTACCTACTTTGAGTTATATCTAGAGTGCAGATTCTTAACCTTAGTGGCATGTAAGAGCCACCTGGAGATCTTTAAAAAAATATTGATTCCTGGGACTTCCCTGGTGGCGCAGTGGTTAAGAATCTGCCTGCCAATGCAGGGAACATGGGTTTGATCCCTGGTCCGGGAAGATCCCACATGCTGCAGAGCAACTAAGCCCGTACATCACAACTATTGAGCCTGTGCACCACAACTACTGAAGCCTGTGTGCTCTAGGGCCTGTGTGCCACAACTACTGAGCCCACGTGCTGCAACTACTGAAGCCTGCATGCCTAGAGCCTGTGCTCCACAACAAGAGAAGCCACCGCAATGAGAAGCCCGCGCACCGCAACAAAGAGTAGCCCCCGCTCGCCACAACTAGAGAAAGCCCGTGTGCAGCAATGAAGACCCCACACAGCAAAAAATTAAAAAAATTAAAATAAATTAAAAAAAATATTGATTCCCGGGAATTCCCTGGTGGTCCAGTGGTTAGAACTCCTCGCTTTCACTGCCAAGGGCATGGGTTCGATACCTGGTCAGCGAACTAAGATCCCACAAGCTGTGTGGTACAGCCAAAATATATATATATATATATATGTATATTCCTTGGAATAGAGAGCCCAGAAATAAACCCACACACCTATGGACAATTAATCTTCGACAAAGGAGGCAAGAATATACAATGGGGAAAAGACAGTCTTTTCAGCAAGTGGTGTTGGGAAAGTTGGAGAGCTGCATGAAAATCAATGAAGATAGAACACACCCTCACACCATACACAAAAACAAGCTCAAAATGACTTAAAGACTTAAATATAAGACAAGATGTCATAAAACTCCTAGAAGAGAACATAGGCAAAACATTCTAGGACATAGTCGTATAAATGTTTTCTTAGGTCAGTCTCCCAAGGCAATAGAAATAAAAGCAAAAATAAACAAATGGGACCTAATCAAACATATAAGCTTTTGTACAACAAAGGAAACCATAAACAAAACGAAAAGACAACCTACGGGCTGGGAGAAAATATTTGCAAATGATGCAACTGACAAGGGCTTAATTTCCAATATAGACAAACAGTTCATACAACTCAATGACAAAAAACAAACAACCCAATTGAAAAATGGGCAGAAGACCTAAATAGACATTTCTCCAAAAAAGACATACAGATGGCCAATAGGCACATGAAAAGATGCTCATCATCACTAATTATCAGAAAAATGCAAATCAAAACTACAATGAGGTACCACCTCACACATGTCAGAATGGCCATCATTAAAAAAATCTACAAATAATAAATTCTGGAGAAGGTGTGGAGAAAAGGGAACCCTCTTACACTGTTGGTGGGAATGTAAATTGGTGCAGCCATTATGGAAAACTGTATGGAGGTTCCTCAAAAGACTAAAAATAGAGCTACCATATGATCCAGCAATTCTACTCCTGGGCATATAATCAGACAAAACTATAATTCGAAAAGATACATGCACCCCTATGTTCATAACAGCATTATTTACATTAGCCAAGACATGGAAATAATCAAAATGTCCGTCGACAGATGAATGGATAAAGAAGATGTGGTACATATATACAATGGAATATTACTCAGCCATTAAAAAGAATGAAAATAATGCCATTTGCAGCAATATGGGTGGATCTAGGGATTATCATATTAAGTGAAGTAAGTCAGAAAGAGAAAGACAAATACCATATGCTATCACTTATATGTGGAATCTGAAATATGACACAAATGAACATATCTATGAAACAGAAAGAGACTCACAGACATAGGTAAGAGACTTGTGGTTGTCAAGGAGGAGGGGAGCGGAGGAGGGAAGTATCGGAAGTTTGGAACTAGCAGATGCAAACTATTATATATAGCAGTGGTCCCCAACCTTTTTGGCACAGGGACCAGTTTCGTGGAAGACAGTTTTTCCGCAGACAGTGGAGCGGGGGGATGGTTCAGGCGGTAATGCGAGCGATGGGGAGCGATGGGGAGCAGGAGATGAAGCTTCGCTCCCTCACCGGCTGCTCACCTCCTGCTATGTGTCCCGGTTCCTAACAGGATGTGGACTGGTACTGGGGGTTGGGGACCCCTGATATATAGAATGGATAAACAACAAGGTCCTACTGTATAGCACAGGAAACTATATTCAATATCCTGTGATAAACCATAATGGAAAATAATATGAAAAAGAATATATATATGTATAACTGAGTCACTTTGCTGTATAGCAGAAATTAGCACAACATTGTAAATCAACTATACTTCAATAAAATTTTAAAAAAATAAGTGATTCCTGGCTTCCTCACTTCAGACCAGTTGAATCTGAATCTTTGTGGGAAGGGTCCATGTGTTAGTAAGATTGAAAAGCTCCCAGGTAATTCTGGGTTCAGCAAGAACTGAGAAGCAGAGCTCTGGAAACTAGACATCATACTAAATTTGCCACAAAAATCTGGCATCTTTAATTTGTCTACTTCAAGTCTGTCTTTAAATCCACTGTTATTCATTCTGGAGAATGGCCTCCTTTCCATTTACCCCACAGCTAACCTCCTGTTCAGGTAAATGCACAATCTACCCCAATGGAAGAGTTTAACGTGCTCAGCCTCCCAGGTCACTCTCAGTGTCCATCCCTTGGACAGATGCACTTTGTCTCCTGGTGAAGCCCATCATTCCTGCACTGCCTTCTTTCAGCCCCAAATACCCCAACTCTTAGTGAACTCAAAATCTGCCTCCTTGCCTTCTACAATCCCTCCCCAGACAACCGAAAATCATAGATATTCTTCAGATGAGGAAATAAGACAAATATGGCTTAGATCTGAATCCATGATTTGCACTAATTTCTATTACATTTTTCATTCATTCATTTATTCTTTATGGAATGCCTTCTGTGACCAGATCCAGCCTCTTTCCTTCTGCATATCTTGAATAACCCCACATGAGGACCACCGTCTATGCAACCAGCAGGCCTGTAACTTCCAGTGTTGTCCACCGCCCAGCTAAGGGATATGCATGATGACTATGTCTTCAAAGCAGAAGCTAGACGGTGGCTTCCCTGACTGCTACCTTACTTTCCTCTTTCCCTTCCTGGTGTCCCTATTTCTCCAGGGAAAGAAAACTGGGTATTTCTCACTGTTCATGTGCCACGCTGTATGCTTTGATAGAAAGACGCTGTAAGTCCGTCTGTGTAGTGGCATGTGCACTGGCTCCTCTTAAGCGAGTCACTCCAGATGGCAACATTCATGTACCTGTGTGTCAGTGTGAATCTGAAAAAGGAGGCTGGTGTGCTGCCCTGGTGCATTCCGCACAAAAGTGTACCGGTCATTTCAGGACCCAAACTTCTCACCTGCTTGGTTCATGATTCACGTCCAGTAGACAGCAATCAACTCTCTGACTTCTAGTTTTCTCACATATACACTACAAATGCATACTCATCTTTATGCAAAACCATTCCCCCCAACACATTTGAGTTTACAAACTTTATAGCTAGACTCTCCGATGCACCTGAACTTCTTCCAGGAAAACCTCTAGAACTGGCTGTGGCATTGGCATGCAGAGATGTGAAATATGTGGCATGTGGGCTGCCACTCTCCCCTTTGGCAAGCTTGACAGACATCTCTACTGTCTTTCCCTGTCGGCCTGGATGAGGCCTCAGTCTTCCCAATACTAGATCCAGGTGGTCACTATTATTTGGAGCTGGCAAAAGAAGGGGCAGAGTCTATTGCCCAGCACGGTGGCAGAAGGAAATGTCTTTGGAACTGCACCCACCTAGGTTTGAGTCTCAACAACTCACCCAACCCCAGTTTCTTTATTTTTAGACTAGGACACAACTACCTACTTCCTGTCAGGTGGTTGTGAGAATATCCGTGAGACATCAAGTACCCCTCCTGGCCCATTAAATGTGGGTTCCTTTCTCTTTTCTCCCCATTGTGGGACATTTCTTTGAAGACTCAGTGAGCATTTTCTTAAGTAATTTTAGGGCTAGGGGTAGATAACAAAGTCCTCCCCAAAAGATAAGATCACTGTTTGGGTGAGGGAGATGGTATGTATAGGTAAAAATGATAGAATTTTCAGAGTTTACAGACAAAGAGCATACAGAATCTGGAAATTCTAGCTGTAGAAGGAGCTTTAAAAGGTAAAAGACAGGGCAGCAGGGCTGTGCTTTTGAAAGATGAGAAATGGTAATAAGGGATGATTATCAAGAAATGAAAGTGCATGACAAATTTAGAAGAAAATGGCAAAGCAGCATCCTAAGTTGCTGGTAAACTAGCTATAAATTAAATTCTTCAGTGAGGTCCCCACACCTTCTCCCAACTATTTAATCTTTCTTCTCTTTAATGAATCATCAGGGTGCATAATACACAGAGTGGCCATAAAGCAATGAGATTGATTGCCAGAAGTCAAACATGAGGAAAATCAGTTTTAGTACTTTAGATCACATCCAGTTAATGCTTGGTTATAAGGAGAATTAACATTTTATTCACTGTTGCCAAAATCACCACAAATATGCTCTAAATGATTAGGACACTAAAAAGAAAATAGCCTGGGATTGGAAGTCTATGCCTCTTAACTATCCCCATAGAATCCATGGGTCCTAGTTTCCTCATCTGTAAAACTTAGGGGCTGTTTGACATGTATCAATGGTGTATCAGTTCAAATGTTTTTGGTTCTAAGTAACAGGAAAACTGGCTCATATTGGCTTAAATTATAAAGGGAATTTACTGGCTCATGCAATTGAAAAGCCCAAAGAAATTTGAAAAGCTTGAGGGATAGCTCAAACAGCTTAACCAGGAATCAATCTGCCCCTCATCATTTCTTGGCACTGCTTCCCTGGTGTTGCTTCATCTTAGGCAGACCCCAGCAGACCCTTTGGTTGCAAAATGGCTTCCAGCTGTTTCCTGGGGCTATGCACGTCCATTCATGAATAGCACAAAGAGAAAATCTCTGTGTCAATGTTATCTGCAGAAGTTCAAAGATTTACTCTAACCACACCCTCTGAGGTCGCATGCCTGTCCCTGAACCAATAACTGACGGGGTGAAATGTGTTGATTGGCCAGGCTGAGGTAATGTGGTGCTAGGTCCATTCCCGCTGCTGAGGGTGGATTCAGCCTCCCTATAACTGCATTGATTCCCATACAGAATTGTAACAGTTGGGAAGTGAGAAGAAGAGAAGGAAAGGTGCAGAGTCAAGCAAAACATTTTCATGGTCAGTGGATTTCAAACATTTGCGGGGAATGGAGCCCCAATATATAAAATATACACAAATGGAGCTTCACTAGCTGCTATAGGAAGCGGGGTTTAGAGCCCTGTCTTCTGTTGCTCCTAGGAGACCTGCTTAGAAACCTAGTGCTCCAGGAAACAGGGATAAAAATAATGTCTTTGGGTCCATCCAGCTTTATTCTTTGCAATTGCTTAATAAGCAAATATCTACTAGGACAACATGTGTTCATATCGATTATCTCCAGGCAGAAATTGTGCTGTTTATTCTGCACATGGCTCTGTGAACTAGGGAGAATATTAATTTTATGAAGAATATATTTTGTAGTCAGTCTTTTCAACATAAAGACTTAGTACCCAGCTATCATTTTTCAAGCTTAGCAAAGCTTGCAACTATTTACCTAAGTTTCTCATAAAGACCAGAGCAGTAAAGCCACAAATCAGCATAAATCGCTAACAAAGTTGACCAATACATGGAGCTAGGGAGAAAGAGTATGAAAGCAGAAGGAAGACAAAGGTTTTTCAAATGAACAGTGATCAGAAATTGTTTCCTGAGAGATGCAGGGAATTAACAAAATATTGTATTTACTTTGAAAGTCATGTGGAAAGTATTTTACATTTTGAAAAAGTTGAAGGTTCCCTTAGTAAGAGCTTTGGCATAATAATCTAAAATACTTTTTAAAAAGCATTATGATTTTAAATTGTGGTGAAATGTATATAACATAAAATTTACCATCTTAACTATTTTTAAGTATATAGTTCAGTGGCATTAGTGCATTCACACTGTTGTACAATCATTACCACCTCCATCTCCAGAACTCTTTTCATCTTGAAAAATTGAAACTTCATATCCATAAAACAATAACTCTCCACTCCCCCCTTCCCCAGGCCCCAGTAAGCACTGTTCTACTTTCTGCATCTATGAATTTGACCTTTCTAGGTACCTTATATAAGTGGAATCACACAGTATTTATCTTTTTTTTTTTTTTTTTTTGCTGCACTATGCGGCATGCGGGATCTTAGTTCCCCGACCAGGGATTGAACCCGTGCCCCCTGCAGTGGAAGTGCGGAGTCTAAACTACTGGACCGCCAGGGAAGTCCCGGTATTTATCTTTTTTATGACTGGCTTATTTCACTTAGCATGTCCTCAGAATTCATCCATGTTGTAGCATGTGTCAGAGTTTCCTTCCTTCATTTTATTTATCCATCTATCTGTCAATGGACACTTGGGTTGCTTCCGCCTTGTGGCTATTTAACTAATGCTGCTATGAACATGGGTGTACAAATATCTTTTCAAGACCATGCTTTCAATTATTTTGGGTATATACACACTGAGAAATGGGATGGCTGAATCATATGGATGAAATACTTTTTATGACACAGTTGTTTTGTAAAATTCTTTAATGTGTACTCTAAAGTAGCAAATACAGACTGATAATTTAGTGATTTCTTTTTCTAGTTTAACAACAGATACAAAAGAGAAGGCAACCAGACAATCTTCTGTAGGATCAAGTGGCTTCTTTCCTATTCGTGGAGATTTTAGCTTTTAAGGTCTTCAATTATGTTCTAGGTTTGCATCTGTGTAGGTCTCCCAATCACGAAATCAAGTGTAAGGGATCCATAGTTTAACCCAGGTTTAACTCAGAGCACCAGTCCAAGAAAACAACGCTGTGCTTTAAGAGTGAAACAAAGAGGAGCTTCTTCAGCAAGCAGGGAGAGACTGCTGAGTTACCCAGATGTAACCTATTTTTGCTTATCTAGCCCACAGCCTTCCTTTTTAATCTGGCCGGATAGGACGCACTGACAATAGAAACATGTCTCCATTTCTTCCTCAGTGGGGAAAAGAACATCTCCTTGTGAACATGGTTTCACTGTCTCAAACTTATTTGTATCAAAGTTTCCATTTAATCAAATTTAATATCTTCTAAATATTTCTTAAAGGGAGTTGCCAAGTTCCAGGCAGTTCACACCAGCTACTAAAACAATCATGCTTTCAAACCAAGAAATGTGGTATTGAAACTTCTCCCAACTCAATCGACTTTCCTGAGAAAATAAAGGTAGCATTTTGCTCACATAAAATAGCAGTAATTCAAGTACAGGCCTCATATTGTGTCCTGGGTGGTGAGTAGCTGACACACAATAATTTGGTGTTGGGCAATTGGAGAGAAAGAGTTTGTATCTCTCTATAATGAAGAAAGGCCACACTTAGGGTCAGGACTATTCTACCCTGGGAAAGCAGGGAAATGTTTCAGATGTGGCAACGAAGACACTGTCTCGTTCACACACTCATTAACAGTATCACCTTTCATTAACTGGGTAACAACAGATAATGAAAATTAATCACACAAAACCCCTTTTGACATCCTCTTCTATGGTGATGTCATAGACCATTGAATAGATGATACTTTTTGCTTAAGAGGTTTCTCTTTGACTGTAAGTGCTATACATTCCCAGGATGATTTTTGAATCAGGAACTAGGTTGGTTTTGTTGGAACAAGGACTAGGAACACTCAGTATCTTCCAGAATGTCTTTCAGATGACTGAAGTCATTGCTACTTTAGACTCCCTTACCTAAACATTTCTATGTTATCATCTTGTAACCCAGGCTTCCACCAAAGAGAAAAGATTCCAGAGGATAGAGTGATCAGCCCCTCCCCTACTCTGTCCTCTCTCTTACCTTCTTCTTCTCAGGGGCATCTCTTTCTCACCTGTCATATGTTGCCAGCAGCCTATTGTGTATGTCATTTTTATATGATTACCATCTATGGGACCAAGATGGCTAAAGAGCATTCTTGCTAAAAGCATTCTTGTCTCTGGTTCTTTCCTCCTAGTGCAGTTGGGGTCAAGCTTTAGTGTGCATAAGAATCCCCAGGAGAGACTGCTTTAAATGCAAATTTTGGGGCCTACCTCCAGAGACTTTGATTCACTATGTCTAGAGTGGAGCCCAGATATCTGCATTTTAATAAACACCACAGGCAATTCTGGGCAGGTGGCCCATTGACCTCAATTTAAGAAGCCACATCCCTGAGGATATCCCCCAGCCAGGTGTTCAGTTTGATCAGGAATGGGTTCCCTTGGACAAGTGTGGCAGTTCCCAGATTTCCTCTAATGCATTTGAGAGCAACCAAAGGTTTTTGTAAACATAATTTGCCGGATTATTTTCTACAGTTAATCATTAAGAGGAGCCGATTCATGCAGTAAGGGCCAGTCACACTTCTGCACGCCTCGATATAATTAAGGGCGGAAGTTCCTGTTTTGGGTGTTCCACAGCTGCCATGAACTGTGACTGATAGATTGGACAGGTAGAAACTCCAGACAAAACAGAGCTCTGTGAGCTGGGAAACTGGCCAGTCCCTTCCCCATGGCCTCAGTTTTCTCATGAGTGAGGGAGCTATGTCTAAAAGAGGTGAAGGAAAGGTCGAAAAGAGAACCAGAATTTAGTGATCCCAACCTGAGCCCTTTCAATTTTAAAAATCATACACTGCAGTTGCATAATTAAGTAATGCATGACTAAATTCTTGTAAAATTGTTGCAGATGAAGCTAAATTCCTCTTTGATCATCTCCCTCTGCAAACATCTTATTCTTCCCGGAGGGATTCACTGCTTTCAGTTCAGCAAACATCCTTCGATACCTTGTTCTGTGCATGCACGTATTGTTATCTGTACCCGGGGAAACACTCGGTCTGATTTGATGTATACGTGTATGTGGTAAAAACATAAATGGGATCTCATCATAAACATCACGCTGAAACTTGCCTTTTGCACTGAACAATTCATCTTGGAGATTTGTTGCTACCTAATTCTTATAAATCTACTTTACTGGCTTTCACTGTTGCCAAGCCCTTCCAAATTTTGAGTATCCCCTAGTCTATTCAGCCATTCCCTTATTGATAGACACTTTGATTGTATCCATTGTTTTGCTAAAACGAAATGGTTTAGTGCACATCCGTATACATGCTTCCTGGAGCACATGTATATTTTCTAAGGTAGATACCATGAAGTTGAATGGGACATAGAGTACGTACATTTTAATGCTTAATAGATATATCCCCTCATCCTGGCCAACGATGTCAGGGTCAATTTCTAAAATGTTGCCAATCTGTTGGCAGTAAAAGGGCATCTGGTTTCACTTAAATTTACATTTTCCTGATTTCTGGTCCAGTTGGGCATTATTGTTTGTTGGCTATTTATGTTTCCTCTTTTGTGATCTACCTCTAATCTACCCTTCATCTATTTTACATCGTGTGGCATGATTTTTTAAAACTAAATTTTAGGAGTTCTTTATACATCCTGAATACTAATCCTTTGGTATCTATGCAGTAGATAATTTTTTCTGCGTTATTATTTGACAATATAATTTCTGGTATCCTTGTATATTTTTCCAATCAGAAGTTTCCAATTTTTACATGGTCTTCTTCTATGAATTTTGCTTTCTTTTGTCCTGTTTATGAATGCCTCCCCTATGCCCAGATCAAAAATGTATTTTTGTATATTTTGTCCTATCGTGAAGCCTGTGTATTTTCTGGCTCAGGACACTGCCTGAGTCTCCACCAGGGGTCTGGACTGGTAAATGAGCAAGGATGCTGAAGTCCTGTCTGGGAAGTAACCACTTATATGGTGACTTTCAGTTGGATCCAACTGTAGGTTTGGACTCAGGAATGTGCATCTTAGGCTGCCTAAGGGGAGTAGCTTAGGTTCTAACAAGAAACTTTTCTGAGGGACATCATAAAACAAAAAGAAACATTCAAACTACAAATCCAGAAAAGGTATGCGATGGCTTTCTCTGGAGATAGCCATAACGCAGGCAGACATGCACTTGTTTAGGATATTTAGGGTAATTCCACACTTGGAGAGGCTCAAACAATTTGCTTCAAGTTTCTGGAAATTTCCACAGGCAGCATAGTCTAATGGAAATATAATATGAGCCATACAGTTATTTTTAAATTTCTGGTAGCCACATTTTAAAAGAAGTAAAAAGAAACAGGTAAATGGGGTGGAACTTTGTCACTTTCATGTAAGATTAAACCACAATTACAGAGAATAGTGATTTGTGAAATTCAATTATTTATGTTTGAATTTGGTAGCAGGTCTATTTTAATGTATCTAAATTTTGTTTCTCCTGTACTCCTTTTTTTAAAACTAAATATCTCTTACATCACTTACAATATCATTCTTATGTTGCCTGAAAAACAAAATCCATCAAAATAAATGTGTTGGTTTATCCATTAAAAAAAAAAGAGAGAGCACGAGACCGTAGGGTCCCGCTCCGACAACAGTCAGCCTGGCAGTGGTCCTCGTGGCAGAGGTTGCGGTGAGATGCAGATCGTGGCCTCCCTGGGGCCCTCCCAGGCCCTCCATCCTTGGGACAAGCAGGTGAGCTGGGGGGGCCCGGGGACAGGCTGAGGGCTGTGTCCTGCAGAGCTCCAGAGCCCTCGCCACGGCCGCCCATTGGCCGGGCCCAGGCCTTGAAGCAGCGGCAAACCTCTCCCCCATCCCCACCTCCGCAACCTAATGGCGGCGGCGGTCTCCGTGGGTCGCAGTCCGCCGAGGCCTCAGCAGCTGGAGTATATGGACACTGCCATTAAGGTTTACAGGAACATCGTGACGTGACTGTGACCTGACCTCAAGAACAAAGGATCTGACACAAAGAAGTCTGCAACTGCCAACCATGCTCCTCCCTCACCTTTCCTATAACATGGCTTTGCTGGAAGCTTTCAGGGAGTTTGGGGTTTTTAAAGCATGAGCCCCCCATTCTCCTCGCATGGCCCTGCAATAAACCTTTCTTTGCTGCAAACTCCGACGTTTTGTTATTGTTTTGCCTCACTGTGCGTCGGGCACATGGACTTGCGATCCATAACAGGACCACTTGCTCTGGGGGAAGCCAGCTGTCATATCCTATGGACTCTCAGCAGTCTGGAGAGGCCCACTCGACAGGGAACTAAGGCCTCCTGCCAACAGGCAATGAGGATCTGAGGCCAGTCAACAACCATGGAGTAAACTTGGGGGAGGACCCTCCAGCCTTCAGATAACTGCACCCCTGCCAAGGACTTGACTGCAACCTCCTGAGACATCACAAGCTAGATTCACCCAGCTAAGCCACTTCCAAATTCCTGACCCACAGAACAATGAGGGAATAAAATTTGTTGCTTTAGGCCACTTATGCAGCAACAGATAATGCAAATGGCTACGTTTTCCAAAGCCTCTAGGGTGTGATACTGCTTTAACAGTTTATAATAATAGTTTTTAAAAAATAAATATAAATAATTTCTGTCACCTTTACAGTTTATAAACAGCTTCCTCACTTATTCTCTTCTAATACAGGAATCCATTCTCTTTACTTCACAAGGTGCTGACTCATTTCAGTTTTGTAAAATTTCCAGTGGCTAACTTTTTGCCTGATATTCAGCATAGGATAGCAAAAAAAAAATGTGGGCATTGGAATCAGAGAGACTGGATTATCTTAACTGAGATAAAAATTATATACAGGTAAATAAACAGATTTATAAAGGTACAGTTCAATGAGTTTTGACAAATGCATTCTCCGATACAACAAAAAACACCAATAAAAATAAGGAGCATTTCTGTCACCCTAGAAAGTTCTCCATAACCCATCCTATGCAATCTCCACTACCCTAGAGACAACCAGGGCTCTGATTTCAGTCACCACTCCGTCACCAAAGATTAGTTTTGCCTTCTTTGAACAAATGAATTTTACAATATGTGTTATATATGATTACTTTCACTCAGTAGAATGTTCTTAAAATTCATTCATGTTGCTGTGGATAACAATACTTTATAATATTTATTGCTAATTAGTATTTTGTTGAATTAATATAATTAATATAATGTAGTATAATATACTGCATTTTTCTGTTGATGGGTTGTTTCCAGATTGGGGCTATTAAATTAAGCTCTTATAAACATTTTGGGTAAGTCTTTTCTTAGACATATTTTCGTTTAACTTGGGTAAAATACCTATGAATGGATTTGCTAAATCATAGGGGAGATGTATAACTTTGTGTGAAACTGCCAAACTGTTTTTCCAAAGCATTCGTATTATTACACTCCCACCAGCCATGTATGAGGGTTCTGGTGGCATTACATCCTAGCCAACATTTGGGGTTATTGTTTAAATTTTAGTCATTCTAGTAGATATGTAGTGGTATTTCAGTGTGGTTTTAATTGGCTTTTACTTGATGACAGAGGATGTTGAGCTCTTTCTTAAGCTCACTGCCCATTTTTATACTTCTTTTGTGAGGTATCTGTTCAAGTCTTTTGTCTGCTTTTATAACATTTAAAAATTATTGACTTATAGGGATTAGTTTATATTATGGACATGAGTCTTTTGTCAGATAGATGCACTGTGAATAACCTCTCTCAGTCTGTGGTTTGCCTTTTCCTTTTCTTAACAGGCTTGTTTTTGTTTTTTATTGTTTTTTTTAATGACTTAGGGGTCTTTAATTTTGATAAAGTCCAATTTTTCTTTTGGGGTTATTTTTGTGTCTTTTCTAGGAAATCTTAGTCATGCTAAAGTTTGAGTATATTTTTTCTTCTATTTTTTCTATGAATATGTTTCTTCTTTAAGAAAAAGAAGATTTAATAGTATTGGCTTTTACATGTAAGTCCATGATTTATCTTGAATTAATTTTTGTGTTTGATTAGGAAAGTATTGAAATTTCTTTTTTTTCCCATTTGCTGAATAAAATTTTCTTTCTTCATTAAAAAAAAAAAGAAACAGGTAAAATAAATTCAATGAGTTAATCAAATATTTCCAAAATAGTATCATTTCAACATGTAGTTGATAGAGCATATTACTAATGTTATTAAATTTTTTGTGTGCTGAGTCTTTGACATCTAGTGTATATTTTATACTCATAGCACATCTCAATTCAGCTAACCATATTTCAAGTGCTCAATAACCACATATGTCTAGTGGCTACTGTACTGGACAGTGCAGCCCTTTACCCTCCCCCGCAGCCTGTTCTTCTTAACAAAAGTGTATCATAACTTCAATTGATCCTACCTACTGATGTAGATTAATCTTCCTAAAGCACAGTTCTGCTTGGATTAATTCCTGGAGCGGATGTTGTTGTGAGTGAAGACTTTTAGGAAGAGGTGACAGTTAAGCTGAAACTTGGAGGGTGGGTAGGAATTAGCCAGGGGGTCAGAGGGAAGACTGTGAACAAGGGGGTGGCTGGAGTGTACAGGCTGAGAGTGAAGCAGCCATTAGATCCTGAGGGGTGTATAGGCTCTGCTGAGGGGGCTGGATTTGATTCTGAAGATAATAGGAGGTCATCAAACATTTGTCAGTAGGGAATATGGGAGAAAGGCAAGCCAGGAGGAAACTAGTGTGGAGGAAAGTGCGGGATCCAGGTAAGAAATAATTAGGGCCTGAGCTAAGGCAATTCATTCATTCATTCATTCATTCCACAAACACTCAATACCTACTGTGTGCTAGGCACTGGAGAGAAAGCAGAAAACAAAACAGTTTTGCTCTCATAGAACTTCATTACACTGTGGGGAAGGAGGTAGATAATGCAGGGTGGTCCTCAGGTTTCATACGTCATTTGGTGGATGGTGGGGCCATTCTCTGAGATAGAAGTTCAGGAGGCAGAACAGGTTTGGGAAGAAAGATAAGTTCAGCTTATCTTTTTTTCTTTTTTAAAAAATAAATAGCAAGTTTATTTATTTTATTTATTTATTTATGGCTGTGTTGGGTCTTCGTTTCTGTGCGAGGGCTTTCTCTAGTTACGGCAAGTGGGGGCCACTCTTCATCGCGGTGCGCGGGCCTCTCATTATCGCGGCCTCTCTTGTTGCAGAGCACAGGCTCCAGACGTGCAGGCTCAGTAATTGTGGCTCACGGGCCTAGTTGCTCCGCGGCATGTGGGATCTTCCCAGACCAGGGCTCGAACCCGTGTCCCCTGCATTGGCAGGCAGATTCTCAACCACTGCGCCACCAGGGAAGCCCTCAGCTTATCTTTTTGACAAATGTTTGGGGTATTTTGGGGACACCTAAGTGGAGCTATGTGGCAAGCAGTTGAATATGCATATTGGGAGATCAGGAGATCTGGAAGGGATGCCTAGATTTGGGAGCCATGGTGTATCGATAGTATTAAATTCCTGGCAGTTAGTGAGATAATCCTGGGAGGAAGCGTAGAAGCAGGAGTTACAAACTCAACTGTCTACAGTGGTCAGACCGGTGAGTTGTGAATGTAGGTGAATTGGGTCACATAAGAGACAAAGAGAGTGTTGGGCTCATGGCCAACTGGAAAGGGTGTGCTCCATCTAAGACAGCCATAATTGGCCTGTGGGCCTCCTGTTGCAACAGACAGACTTTTGGAACATCTCTCTGCCTCATCTCCCATTTTTTATAAGGATTCTTCTGGCAGGTAGTTAGCTATTCATTAAAATCCACTCCTCCTTCTTTTGAGACATTCACTGCATTTCCCAGCCTCCCTTGCCATTACAAGTGGCCATGTGGCTGGGTTCTACTCAGTGGGATGTGAGCAGAAGCAGTGTGTTCCATTTCCTGGCCAAGGTCTTGAAGAAAAGGATATGCCCCTTCCTCCTCTCCTTTTCCTCTGGCTGGATGTAGACGATGAGGTCTAGGGGACTTTGGAGTCATGAGATGGAAGGAACCAGGATCCCTGTATCATTGTCTGGAATAAAGCCACCTACCAACCAGGATACCTGCTTTTGACTATTACATCAGAGAAAAATAAACCTTTGTTATGTTTGAACCATTATACACGTTTGGCTCTGTTTATTACTACAGCCTTGCCTAATCTAACAATTACATTTCTAATCAAACAAATATCAAACTAGTCCTGACTGTGAGTTCTGTAAGGGCAGGGACCATGCCTGTCTAATTCACTGCTGTAGCCTTAAAGCCTAGCCCAGGACACAGCTTGGAAAGGTACTCAAAATGTGTGGATAAAGCTAGCTATGTTTTATCGAGCATTTGTTATATGCCAGATACCATACTAAATTTTTTACATGTTGTACATTATTTCATGTTCATGACAATTCTCTAAGGAGGTTCTATTATTCTTTTTTTTTTTTCCAGATGAGGAAATTAAAGCTTAGAAAGCTTGCAGCTAGTACTCAAGTCTTGGCAGGGCGGCCCCAGAGCCTGCACTCTAAAACACTGGTACATGACCATGTGCATACCTACCTTAACATTTTAACTCATGTCATTTCTCCCACCAACTCCTTCTCTCCACTTATTAAAGTCCTGCCTTCTTCAGCCTTCCCAGGACCCCTTAATCACTCTATCCTTTAATTGCTCCAGCAGGAATAACATGTATAACATTCCTACAACAGGGATTTCATGTATCTGTCTGCCACTAAAAAGAAATTACAACCTTGAGGGTAGCACAGTATCTTAGATAGTATTCATCTTAGTGTTCCTTACAGTGTTCCTTACGGTATTGAGTAAGACATAGTAAGTGCCTACTATGTACCAGGCACTAGGCACTAGGGACCAAAATATAAATAAGATAGTCAATTCACTCTTTTGAAAAGCTCTTAAGTCTTGTGGACAAAGAGACATGAAAAAAGTGCATCACAACACAAAGTAACATGTGCATCAAGAGAGGCAGAAGAGGAACAAGGAGCCAGTTCATCTTGGAGGAGGAAAGAAAGAATTCCCACAACACGTGATGTTTGAGCTGAGCTTCTGAAGGATGAGTAGGAGTTTTTCAGTTTTAAGAGGGATCCTAGTTAGTGGGGAAAGCACTTATAAAAGCATGAATGCATCAAGATTCAGGTGCTGCTCTGAATGAGTGAGGTGTTGACTTGCTAGAATGTAGGATTCATTCATTCATCCATTTATTTATTCAACAGATACCTAGTAAACCTAGAATGTGCTTGGCATTGTGCCAAATGCAGAGGATTCAAAAGTGAGCAAAACAGATATGATTCCTACCTTTGTGGAGCTTAAAATCTTCTAGGGATTGCAGCTGATAACAAAGCTCTAACAATCATGAGAGGGAAAGGAGGCAGGGATATCTAAGCATGTGAAGGAGGAGTTAGGGGAGTGGGCAGGGCCAGATTATGAGACTCCCAATACCATGCTAGGAAGGTGGAAATACCCCTTGAATCCATTACGAAGTCCTGCTTCTCCCACCTCCCTGACAGCTCTCAATTTTGTCCAGTCCTCTCACCACCACTATTCTCAGTGCAAGCCACCATCTCCTCCTTGGATGAATGTGACAGTCTTCACAAGGCAAGGGCCACCTTGGCTTTCATTCCCCACTGCCATCCATCATCCCCAATGCAAACAGTGATTTTTCAAAATGAGAATGGTCACCTTAGGCTCTTTAGTAGGCAGAAATTGAAGATGGCCCATGATCTCCATCCCCCTGGTGTTACTCTGGTGATTATCTTACATTACACAGCAAAAGGGATTTTGCAGTTAAGACCACTAATTAGTCAGCCTTTTTTTTTTTTTAAATAAATTATTTATTAATTTTTTGGCTGTGTTGGGTCTTCGTTGCTGTGCGCGGGCTTTCTCTAGTTGCAGCGAGCAGGGGCTACTCTTTGTTGTGGTGCGCAGGTTTCTCATTGCGGTGGCTTCTCTTTGTTGTGGAGCACAGGCTCTAGGCACGCGGGCTGCAGTTGTTGTGGCACGCAGGCTCAATAGTTGTGGCATGTAGGCTCAGTAGTTGTGGCTCATGGGCTCTAGAGCGCAGGCTCAGTAGTTGTGGTGCATGGGCTTAGTTGCTCCACGGCATGTGGGATCTTTCCCGACCAGGGCTCGAACCCGTGTTCCCTGCATTGGCAGGTGGATTCTTAACCACTGCGCCACCAGGGAAGTCTCTAGGCAGCCTTTAAGACAGGGAAATTATCCAGGTGGCTCTACGTAATGAAATGAGCCCTTTAAAAGCAGAGTTTTCTCCAGCAGGTAGCAGAAGGGGAAGTCACAGAGACTTCAAGCCAATGAGGAGTCAAAGGATTTGACATACTGTTGCTGACTTGGAGCTGAAGGGGGGTATTATATGGGAAGGACCTGAGGGAGGCTTCCAGGAGTTGAGAGTGACCTCCAGCCAATAGCCAGCAAGGAAAC
Source organism: Balaenoptera acutorostrata (assembly GCF_949987535.1). Lineage (NCBI taxonomy): Eukaryota > Metazoa > Chordata > Mammalia > Artiodactyla > Balaenopteridae > Balaenoptera > Balaenoptera acutorostrata. Next base: position 44,376,141 of record NC_080072.1, on the reverse strand, counting down.
AAGGAGCTCACTCCTATAACTGCAGGGAACTGAATTCTGCCAACAATCTGAGTGAGCTTGGAAATGGATTTTTTCCCAGAGCCTCCAGGTGAGAACTCAACCCAGCCAACACCTTGCCTTTAGCCTTGGGAGACCATGAGCAGAAGACCCAGCCATGCCATGCTGGACTTCTGACCTGAAGAACTAATAACTGGGTCTTATTTTAAGCCACTAAATTTGTGGTAATTTGTTACACAGCAATAGTAAACTAATATACCCCCCTACTTCTAACCTTCCAATAGAACTTCCATTGTGGACTTACCAGGTCCAAGCATCTAATCCTAATAACAGTTCTATTAGGTAGTTTTTTTTTTTTTAATTTTATTGAAGTATAGTTGATTTACAATGTTGTGTTAATTTCTTCTGTACAGCAAAGTGATTCAGTTATATACATATATATATATACTCTTTTTCATATTCTTTTCCATTATGATTTTTCACAGGATGTTGAATATAGTTCCCTGCTATACAGTAGGACCTTGTTTATCCATCCCATATATAATAGTTTGCATCAGGCAGGTATTTTTATTATCACCATTTCACAGGTGAAGCTCGGAGAGATGAAATACTTTTCCTAAGGTTACAGAGCCAGTAGGTGACAGGGCTGGATTTTTACTCAGGCAGTCTGACCTCAGAATCCACACTCCATGGCTTCTCATTGCCCTTAGGATAGGTCCAAATACCGGCACATGGAATTAAAGCCCCTTCCAGATCTGGCTCCTGCTCACTCATCCAACCTCATTCTTAGACACTCCTCTCACTTAAACTTCTTGTAGCCCCGGTAACTGCCATGCCCTTTTGATTCCTTGACTTTGCACATGTGGTTCCTTCTGCCTGGCATGCTGCCTGCCTCCTCCCCTCTGTTTTTCTTTTGGCTGACTCAAATGATGCTTTCAGTCTTGCCTAAGATGACACTTCCCCGGGGGGGCCTTCCTCGACTCTTCCAGGCTGGGTAGGACGCTACTCCAGCATTCCTCTGGCACCTTGTGCTCTCCTTTATCAGAGCACAGAAGACGCCGTGTTGGACACGTTTAGCACCTGTGTTGAATACCTGGAGCACAGTGGGTACGCAAATATTTATCAAGTGCGTGAATGAATGAATAAAAGTACTTTATTCAGGAGGCAGTGAAGAGCCATCCAAGGTCTTGAAGCAAAGGCGTGAGCCTATCAGGCCTGTGCTCCCAAGGACAAGCTGGGAGCAAGCCTTGCACACAATGGACCATCCTCATCAGCGTCTGAGGATGAAAAAGGTTTATTTGCATTTTGGTCTTGGATTTCTTGAACTGTGAAAGTTGGCCCTTATCTCCTCTTGACCACATCTAGATACTGGGTAATGCCAGAAACTGTCGCGGTGATGACTAGGTTTCTCTTTATGAAGGTGGGATGTGGAAAAGAGCTTGCGCCCGGAACTCACACTAGAATCAGGAGTCCCCCTACCAAGAAGGCTATGCGAAGCCAAGGCGACGTGGGGAGCCACAGACATGACGGTGCCGGGCACCGGGAGCAGCCTCTGAACGTCCCCTTCAAGTCTAGACCTTACTATATCTACACTTGTTCCCGGAGCACACTGCCCCGTCCTGTTCTCCTTCAATATGCAAATATTGCCTCCAGACAAGGAAGACTGAAGGCCTTCCGCATTATAGCAGGCTTTTACAGCTCCCATCTGGAGGTCAGGCAGTGCGGTTGGAGTCTCCGGTGGCGCGGAGTGTCTCGGTTTCTCTGCGCCGCGGCACTTCTCAGACCGTGCTGCTTTGAAGGACCAGGAAACGTCTCTGGGGCGCCGGGAAAGGTGAGAAAGTCCAGCTAGCTCTAGGCGCAAGGAGAGGAGCCAGTGGGCCGAAGAGAAGCAGAGCTGACCCGCGCCTAGGCACGGGCTCCAGGGCCTGCGGCAGGGAGGTCCCCGAGTCCCTCTCTCGAACCGACGCGCAGTAGAGTCCCCACGCGGGCAGCGCGGGAGAGGGGCGGGCCTGGGCTCCGCGCCTCCCGCGTTCCGGCGGCAGCTCCGGCGCTGGGGGCGGGAGGGGGAGGAGCCAAGTGGGGAGGAGCAAAACCCGGAGGCCCCGGGAACCTTAGGCAGAGCCAGAGCGGAGGGAGCCCGAGCCCGCGCATGCTGCTCCGGGAGCGTGCCGTCCAGGCCGAGCACCGCCGCAGCTTGCCTTCTGTGCGCAGCTGGGAGAAGGGCCGGTGCCGACGGGGACGAGGGTCCCGAGCTCCAATCCCTATTCAAGAGCTGCCGGGCTGCCCGCTGCCCCTGCCGCCCCAGTGGGGCTCGGCCCCACCCGCCACCTGCGTCCCGGTTGAGCCATGGATCCTTCGGAGAAGACGATATCGGTGTGGATCTGCCAGGAGGAGAAACTGGTGTCCGGTCTCTCCCGTCGCACCACTTGCGCGGACGTAGTGCGGGTGCTCTTGGAGGATGGCTGCCAGCGGCGACGCCGGCAGAGGCGAGGCCGGCGGCGGGGCATAGCTGGCGACCCGCCAGGCCCAGGAGAGCTGCCGGAACCCCTGGACGAGGACGACGAGGACGACGACGACGAGGCGCTGCCCCAGGGCATGTTGTGCGGGCCCCCGCAGTGCTATTGCATTGTGGAGAAGTGGCGGGGCTTTGAGCGCATCCTGCCCAACAAGACGCGCATTTTGAGACTCTGGGACGCCTGGGGCGACGAGCGAGAGAACGTACGCTTCGTGCTGGTGCGTAGCGAGGCGTCGCTGCCCAACGCGGGACCCCGCAGTGCCGAGGCGCGCGTTGTGCTCAGTCGCGAGCGCACCTGCTCCGCCCGGGGCGTCCCGGCGCGGCCCAGCCTGGCCCTGACCCAAGAGAAGCAGCGACGAGTGGTGCGAAAGGCCTTCCGCAAGCTGGCCAAGCTCAACCGGCGGCGCCAGCAGCAGCCGTCGTCGCCTTGCTCGTCCACTTCGTCGTCCACAGCGTCCACAGCCTCGTCCTGCTCGTCGTCGCCGCGGGCCGCCGAGAGCGCGTCGGTTGAGCGCATGGAGACGCTGGTGCATCTGGTGCTCTCCCAGGACCACACCATCCGTCAGCAGGTGCAGCGGCTCCGGGAGCTGGACCGAGAGATTGATCGCTACGAGGCCAAGGTGCATCTGGACCGCATGCGGCGGCACGGAGTGAACTACGTGCAGGACACCTACTTGGTGGGCGCAGGCATCGAGCTCGATGGGCGCGGCCCGGGAGAGGAGCCGGCGGCGGCGGCGGCGACGCCGGCCGTGGACGGCGAGGCTCAGGCGGTCGAGCTGGAGGAGCTGGCCCGGCGCTGCGACGACCTGCTGAGGTTGCAGGAGCAGCGGGCCCAACAGGAGGAGTTGCTCGAGCGCCTCTCAGCCGAAATCCAGGAGGAACTGAACCAGAGGTGGATGCGGAGGCGCCAGGAGGAGCTCGCAGCGCGGGAGGAGCCCCCGGAGGCTGATGGCGGCCTCGACGGTGAGCTGCTGCTGGAGCGGGAGCGGGTTAGGACGCAGCTCAGCACCAGCCTCTACATCGGGCTCCGGCTCAACACGGACCTTGAGGCCGTCAAGTCGGACTTAGATTACAGCCAGCAGCAGTGGGACAGCAAGGAGCGCGAGCTACAGGGCCTTCTCCAGACTTTGCACTCGTTGGAGCTGACGGTAGCTCCCGATGGGACTCCGGTCTCGAGCGGTTCCTCGCAGGAACCCCGGCCTCAGGCCTGCGCCGAGGTGTGGGTGGACCAGGCCCGCGGACTGGCCAAGAGCTGTCCTGGTAACGACGAGGACTCGGACACCGGGCTGAGCTCTATGCACAGCCAGGACTCGGACTCGGTGCCTGTGTGCGAATCCCTTGTGTAGGAGGAGCAGAGCGGGAGAGGGAGACGGCCGATTCTCCCTTCTTTGTAGAAAGCACCGGCTTGACCGGCTCAGGGACTTGAAACCAGGCGGGGAGTGGGCCCGGACCTTCTGCCGGGCAGCAGCGCTCTGACTGGGCGGGGGAGGGCAGGGGACGCCTGCTCGGCAGCGGCGCTTCTCTGGCCTTGGAGTGAATGTGGAGGATGATACCAGACGAGGAAGCCAGGTCTCCATTACAAGCTCTTTCAGGGGAAGAAAGGAGGGAGGAGGTGAGAACCCCCTTATGTTGGAAAACAAATGCTCCAGGAAATTGACGTGGGCCGAGCCCATTTTCAAAAAAAAAAAAAAGAGTATTATGGAGATTTCACCAATCTTTTGTATGGGAAAGACTGATGGCAGCTAGAACTTTAGTTTGTGGTATAAAGTGCTTTTTAAAGAAACACTTGGATGAAAAGGAAATTCCTTGAATGTTAATTGTGACTGTGAACGTGTTAAAACTAGCCAAAGAGGACGCACTGGTGTTGGTCTCAGCCTTAGTCACACCTTTGATAAAACCCATAGGCACCAAAATTCTGGCTGTTTACATTTATGCAGATTTGGGAATTACCCATCTGCTAAACTCTTTGCCTTTTATTTTCTTTCAAAGACTAACTCTGTCTCCTCCTAGCAAATACAGTATATGTTAAAATGGGGTCATTTTTCCAAAATCACCTTTTATTATTATAAAAGCCAAACCTAACCCTTGGAGATACAGAATCGTGGTAGACATAACCCCTGGTTAAAATTTAATCTAGGCCCTTTGAGATTTGCTCCTGCAAAGGTATGTGTGTTGTCCTTTTATTCTTATTGCCACTTCATTCCCTTCAGACACTTATTTCAGAAAAAATAAAAGGGAAGTTGCAGAATTCAAGTACAGCTACATTTGCTGTTTAATGAGCACTCTGGTTGAAAGGTAAGCCTTGAAAGCAAAGATCTTTGTTAGTATTCAGCTTTTTAACTAAGCTACATGTAAAAAACCAACCATGACCTCAACAGATTTTACCAAACAAACCCAAGTCTAACTTCAGTATCTTTGGTCAGAGATTAATTAGTTACTTGTCCAAACCTAAATTGAGATAGTGTAAATATCAAGGTTTACTAGATAAGACCTGAAAAAACATAAAACAATCTAATAGTACACCTTAGGTGAAGAATTTGGTTAACAACGGCACGTAGCCATAAAAGCATATGAAAGTATATAAAATTGAGCTAAAGATTCGACTTGAATTACTCTTGTCTGGCTCACACCTTTGCAGACACCACAGCATGCAAGTGCAGTGCTTCTCTCTTAATAGCTAGTGACAGAGCCCTGTGGGAACTCAGTGTAATTGTTCCAGTTATTTCAATGAAAACTTATCAGTTGTAGCTAGTTGTTGCCCCGTGGAAGGAGCCTGCTGGCAGTGTTCCCTCCAGAGCTCAGAACTTCTGAGGAATGTGGGATCTAATCTGTCCTGAGGAGGTATTAACAATAGGGTGTGTGTGCGGTGCCAGCCTGGTATCAACCTAACTGTGCGGGGGGCCGGCTCCAGTTTCAACACTACATGGGAAGATAACTTAAGAGGTCTTGCTTTATCGAGAAATTTCTTTCCTTGGAGAGATTCTCCGTCTGCTTGTTGCCAAGAGGGGCCTGCCCACCAGACCTCCTCAGACCCTTTGAGCTCTCTCCTTTTTAGACACCCACCCTCCACCACCGCCATGCTATTACAACATGTGTAGATATTTTCAGATTTTCGAGTAAAATGGGAATTAAAAGGCCGTTTTCTTAACTGATGTTTTCCAAAGACATTAGCTGGCATAATTATGGTTTTTTCGTTTCGTCTGATGCAGAAAACATCTATGCGTTTGGTCTGGAGCATGATTAAAATGAGGAAGGGACCAAAGGAAACCCACTGTCCCAAGACAATCATTTGAATCCATAAACACAAAGCCTAATGATAGCTTTCTTTTGGAGGCAGAGGTAAAATCCTCATTAGAGTGTGACAAACGCTACTTGTCTGAATGGTTTATGCTGGCAATAGGCTGACCTGGTGGTTTTAAAATTATTGTGCTTCCCTCCCCCCGCACCAAGGGTGGTAGGGGAGGTGGTTCTTGGACGTTTATTAACTCAAAAGAAAACACAAAAGTTGGCAGAATAGGACTGCCTGGCAGAAAGGGGCCGTTTTCCTTTTCACTATTATTATTTTAAACTTTGACGGGCTGCTGACGTCAGCAAATATGCCTGAAGCCTGTAAAGCAAATAAGCCACATCACAGGGAGAAAGCCCATGGGATTTTCTTAAATTTATTTATTTATTTATATTTAGTTTTGGCTGTGTTGGGTCTTCGTTTCTGTGCGAGGGCTTTCTCCAGTTGCAGCGAGCGGGGGCCACTCTTCATCGCGGTGCGCGGGCCTCTCACCATCGTGGCCTCTCCCGTTGCGGAGCACAGGCTCCAGATGGCGCAGGCTCAGTAGTTGTGGCTCACGGGCTTAGTCGCTCTGCGACATGTGGGATCTTCCCAGACCAGGGCTCGAACCCATGTCCCCTGCATTGGCAGGCAGATTCTTAACCACTGCGCCACCAGGGAAGCCCCCATGGGATTTTCTGATGCCCTCTTTCTAGAACCTTCCAGTCCTGGCCACCTGAACATGCTTTTCCAGTCAACTCTTCAGGCAGTGAAGGAGGTTTTGTTCATAACAAAGAGTGGTCCAGTCTGCCCATTTTTTCTTTTATCCAAATCAATTATATCCCCCAAAGGCACTTTCTGTGTGGGTAGGAGAAAGGAGAACGGGGTGGGGGTGGGGGGGGAAGGAAAGGACACAATAGTTCCTTTTACTAAGAACTTTTGCAAGCCTGAGGAAGGTGAAATATGGAGATAAAAAGTACCAAAGCAGTGCCTGTGCATAGAAAGTGCCTAACAAATCCTAGATATTCTTAAAATTTCATTCACTTTAAAAATAATCATCATGGCACTAAGAATGAGAAGGAATGCATAACAGTGAATGCACCAGCACCAGGATTTCAGTGCGCCTGGGAAAACTACCTCCTTTCCTGTTCTCCAAGCCTAACAGAAACCCTGAGGAGAAACCAGCAAGCTTGTGGAGGAGAGTATGAGACGGAGTAGGCTCCTTACCAACCAGGCCCATCCGTTTTTGGGACTGATAGAATTTATTGTGTCTTTGATCTTAATGATCCCATTCTCGGCCATCTCCCAAACCAAAAAGATTATATCTGGCATCTCTGTTTACTTCCTTATAAAACATGATTGATGATGATGATGATGACGATGATGATGATGATGATTTGCTAATTAGAAAAGTTATATTCTGTAGTCTTTATGATGGTCCTGAAAATAACATAAGGAAGAAGAAAGAAAAGTCAATCAAAATCTCATCACCAAAAGCTTATCACTATCAAAATTTGGTATATTTCCTTCCAGACCTTTTGAATTGTGAAGTTTTCATATTTTGCTGCTTTTTAAAAAAATCTATATAATTTTAATGAGAAGCCTATATGCTTTTAGGTTCAGGTTTTGACATATTCCTTGTAAACGGTTCCATCCATCCGTTGGTTGGATGCACTATAGTGCATATAACTATTCTCATGTTATTAGGTTGTTCCCAATATTTTTTTTTACTATTATAAAACAACACTGTGATAAGCTTCTTTGTGTACATATCTGTTTCTCTAATTAGACGCTCCTCCCCAACAATAAGTTCCCAGAAAGAATTCCCAGGTCAAAGAGTACAACATTTAAAGGCTTGATAATTAATCGCCAAATTGCTTTACAAAAGATTTGGTCTAATTACAATCTGCCATGCATAACAGTGCCTATTTCACCACACCTTGACTTTCATTTGATATTATATTTTGTTAAGAAAGTATTTTAAACAAAATTAATTAATTCATTGGGGCCCCAGGAATCCAGGACTGGCAACCACTGACTTAAAATATCCTTACAACCTGAAGGGCAAGTCATCCGACCAAAAGTGTTAAGAGGACATGGTGCTTTCTCTTCCTCCCACTTCTTTATATTCCCTGAACTCTGCTTATTAATAGCAATCTTGTCTCATATCAGAGCTGAACAATGATCCATCTGAGCAGAAGGGCCAAAAACTCTACATGAGTGAGATTAAGGGGACTAACGAATAGAATCAGATTTATAAAAAGAAAATATTCATTATCTTTTTTCACCTGAGTCTAGTAGAAAAGGTTATCCTTAGAAGGTGATATCATAAAACATATTTGATTTTGTGCTTCTCCCTACCCATCCCTATCAAAAATTAAAATAAAGTAAGTACATAAGCCCACTTGTTTATTTACAGCCTCTAATTAACAGTTTAGATTATTCTAGGCATTTCTTTCTACATATGATACTATACCTGTGTTCACCCTTAAATTCTTAAAAAGGGAAAATTTGATCATGACAATTTGTGAGATTTTCAGTGTGAAGGTGTTTGTGAAACGTGTTCTCCTAAACAGAAATGAAGGAGGATGAGGAGGAACTATCTTTTCTTGAGTACTTTCCAAATGCCCGCTCCTCAGGCTAAGTATTTTCACATGCATTTTCCCTACATTCATCTTGTGAGATAGACCTTTTTAACCTCCAGTTTTTGTAGATAGAGAAGATAAGGCCACCCATTTGATAAGTACCAGATGCAAGATACTAAACTAAGCCTGCCTAAAACCTGTACCCATTTTGCTACATCACACCAGGCACATTGTACCCAATAAGTGCTCTGCACACTCAGAAAAAGATTGCTTACAGGCCTCAGAGTGTTGGCATTGGAGAGGGTGGTGCTCAGAGACTATCAAGTATTGTCCAAGTATTTCCACCAGGGAGGTGGAATGATTTTTCAGAACCATAGGGCTGGTAAATATATCTACCAGGTGAGGATTTAGGAAAAAGCAAAGGAGGAGAAATTCCTATGTAAATATCTGGGCATCTGTCTGAGAGAGGTGAAGACTTTGCCAATGAAAAAAAATTCTCACAAAAAATTAATACCCTCTGTATCAGCATGGAGGTTTTGACTGAATGCCCCAAGGACACAGGTGTATAGTCAACAACCTGGAATCCTCGTCCATCAGAACAGACAGCTGTGCCCTATTCACAGTCGCATCTGGAAGGTGGTACCAACCATGACTGTGCTGGAGCTGTCCCCAGCACTTTTAACCAGGCCTTGTTCCTGGTTGAGCCTCCGGTACATGAGGATCAGAGAAGGTTAAAGGGAGGCAGTGTTGGGTCTTCCAAAGATCCCTGTGCCATGGAGTTGGGCATGCACACCTGATTTAGGGCATTTCTGTGTCCACACTGACTCCACTACACATGTGGAGACCTAGCATGGATTGCTTTGAAGGACCACTTTCCCAGCCTCTGCCCCTCTCATCCAGCCCCATGCAAGTTTTTCCTGCTTCAGATATCTCCAGGATTCTCTATAGCTTTCAGGTTAAAATCCACATTTCTTAGCAGGATTTATAAGGTTATTGGTTATCCAGCTCAAGACCCCTCTTCGAGGTCATCCTTTCCCACCTTAAAAACCACAGAATTGACTGGATCCTGTTTCTTCATTAAGGTCACATTGCCATCCTCAGTTTGTGCAAGGTCTCTCTTCTATCTTATTTTATTTTACTTCATGTTTCCCTCCCCCCGCAATCCCACATCCACTTCCCTTCAGTAGTTGTGGCACACGGGCTCCAGAGCACAGGCTCAGTATTTGTGGCGCACGGACTTATGTGCTCCGCGGCATGTGGCATCTTCCCGGACCAGGACTCGAACTCTTGTTCCCTGCATTGGCAGGCGGATTCTTAACCACTGCACCACCAGGGAAGCCCCCCTTCTCTCCCTTCTTTTCTCCTCTCCCTCCCTCATTCCTTTGTCATTCATTAACTGGAATACTTCTATAGAAAGATTCTTCTTTATATCAAATGTCACCCTGAAGAACAGTTTAAATCCTGATTATCCTGAAATATAGGGTAAAAGCAACATTCCTACATTTTCTTTTTATTTACTAGTGTTCAAAATAATGTGGTTGTTCCCTAGCATTCTCCAAAGTTGACTAATGAGTTTTTTCTTCTTTGTTCATCTTTTTGGGAATCATTATGGAATTTTGAACTTAAAATATTTAATGTGTTTCAATCCATTATAGTTTTGGTCCTATCTTTGACTGAGTGGGAGCTTCTTCAGGTTAGTTCCTGAATCCTTTTCACACATTTTTCACAGTCTTTGATAGCTTTGCTCTCTGGTGTGTCAAGATGTTCCAGGCTCATACTGTACATTTTCTGACCCAGACCTGAAATCAACCATCACTGATTCCTTTTAATGGGAAATATTTTTTTAATTAAAAAAATTTTTAAATTTTGTATTGGAGCATAGTTGATTAACAATGTTGTGTTAGTTTCAGGTGTACAGCAAAGTGATTTATTTATATATATACATGTATCTATTCTTTTTCAAATTCTTTTACTGTTTAAGTTATTACAGAGTATTAAGCAGAGTTCCCTCTGCTATACAGTAGGTCCTTGTTGGTTATCTATTTTAAATATAGCAGTGTGTACACATAAACCCCAAACTCCCAGTCTATCCGTGCCCCCCCACCCATCCCGCTTGGTAAGATAGGTTCGTTCTCTAAGTCTGTTGAGTCTGTCTCTGTTTTGTAAATAAGTTCATTTGTATCATTTTTTTGAGAGTCCGCGTATAAGTGATATCATATGATATTTCTCTTTTTCTGTCTGACTTACTTCACTTATTATGATAATCTCCAGGTCCATCCATGTTGCTGCAAATGGCATTATTTCATTCTTTTTAATGGCTGAGTAATACAGTACTCTATTGTATATATGTACCACATCTTCTTTATCCATTCCTCTGTCAAGGGACATTTAGGTTGCTTCCATGTCTTGGCTATTGTAAACAGCGCTGCAATGAACATTGGGGTGCATGTATCCTTTTGAACCATGTTTTTTTCCAGATATATGCCCAGGAGTAGGATTACTGGATCATATGGTAGCTCTATTTTTAGTTTCTTAAGGAACCTCCATACTGTTCTCCATAGTGGCTGCACCAATTTACATTCCTACCAACAGTGTAGGAGGGTTCCCTTTTCTCCACACCCTCTCCAACATTTACTGTTTATAGATTTTTTGATTATGGTCATTCTTATTGGTGTGAGGTGATATCTCATTGTAGTTTTGATTTACGTTTCTCTAATAATTAGCGATGTTGAGCATCTGTTCATGTGCCTCTGTGCCATCTGTATGTCTTCTTTGGAGAAATGTTTATTTTTAGGTCTTCTGCCCATTTTTCTGATTGGGTTGTTTGTTTTTTTTGATATTGAGCCACATGGGTTGTTTATAAATTTTGGAGACTAATCCCTTGTTGGTTGCATCGTTTGCAAATATTTTTTCCCATTCTGTGGGTTGTCTTTTCGTTTTGTTTATGGTTTTCTTTGCTGTGCAAAAGCTTTTGAGTTTGATTAGGTCCCATTTGTTTATTTTTGTTCTTATTTCCATTACTCTAGGAGACGGCTCTGAAAAGATATTGCTGCAACTTAGGTCAAAGAGTGTTCTGCGTATGCTTTCCTCTAAGGGTTTCATAGTATCTGGTCTTACATTTAGATCTTTAATCCATTTTGAGTTTATTTTTGTGTATGATGTTAAAGAATGTTCTGATTTCATTTTTTTACATGTAGCTGTCCAGTTTTCCCAGCATGATTTATTGAAGGGACTGTCTTTCCTCCATTGTATAGTTTTGCCTCCTTTGTTATAGATTAATTGACCGTGGTTGCGTGGGTTTGTTTCTGGGCTTTCTATCCTGTTCCATTGATCTATATTTCTGCTTTTGTGCCAGTACCACATTAGAAACCACAGTCTGGATACTAGGAGCGCTAATTGCTACTGGGTTGGTGATTACTTTTAGAAATTTTTCATGGAAAGAGCTAGGAAATACATTGTCCTTGTTTTCTTTTAATTTTTTATTGTGCAAAAATATGGATAACGTAAAATTTACCATTTTAAGTCTTTTTAAGTGTACAATTCAGTGGCATTAAGTACATTTACAATGTTGTGCCACCATCACCACTATCCATTTCCAGAACTTGTCTGTCATCCCAAACAGAAACCTTGTATCCATTAAATAATAACTTTCTATTGTCTCCTCTCCTCAGCCCCTGGTAACCTCTATTATCTTCTTTGGAGAAATGTCTTTTCAAGTCCTTTGTCCACTTTGAATTAGATTCTTTTTGTTGTTGTTGTTCTTGTTGAGTTGTAGGAGTTCTTCATGTATTCTGAATATCAATCCCTTATCAGATGTATGATTTGTAAATATTTTCTCTCATTCCATTTATTGCCTTTGTTGATGGTGTCTTTGATGCATAAGAAATTTTTATGAAGTCCAACTTATCTATTTTTTCTTTTGTGGTCTTTGCTTTTGGTGTTATATCTAAGAAATCCTTACAAATCCAACGTCCTGAAGCATTTTCTCTATGTTTTCTTCTAAGAGTTTTATAGTTTTAGCTCTTACATTTAGTTCTTCGACAACTTTTTGCCAGTATTCTTGTTACTTTTATTGACAAGTGGCTTTTTGGATGTCCTTTTTCTGCCATTCCCACTTAAGTCACTTACAAGTGTCTTCATTTTCTCTTTTCTTTTTTCATTGAAAGGATAGAATTTTCTTTGACTGATTTCAAAGTTATACATTTAATTTTGCTCTTCTGTTTTTCCAAACTTACTAAGAGCCATACTTTTGCTTATTTTTCTGACCACTATATAAACTTACAAATGCTGTGTTTGCCCCCAAGCAAGATAAGAATCTTAAAACACTACTCCCACTTCTCTGGTCTCTCTCCCTTTTCACTTTGATATCATCTACAATTTTAGTTATAGAAAATCTTATGTAGCTAATAATAACCTTTCTCAGTATATTTCATTGGGATCATATTAAATATATACATTATCTTGAGCAGAATTGATATCTTTATCATGTCAAGTCATTCTGTCCAAGAATATGATAATAATAAAGTATAACAAATCACTACCAAATTCAGTGTGGCTTAAAATAATAATCATTCATTCTCATTCAGCTGGGGGGTAGTTGATCCAGGCTAGCCTCCACTGAACTTGGCTTTAATCTGTGGGTTGGGTTTAGGCCTACTTCATGGGTCTGTCATCCTCTTTGGACCAGAGGCATAGAGCTTTCCCAAAGGTCCTTTGGAGTTATTACAGAGGCCTTAGTCTAGACTTTTTATTTTTTACATCTCCTTCTGTGGGCCTTGGCTTGCTCGGTCCAAGTCAACACACAAAAATGGAGTTCCTGCTATATACCAGGCCTAGGGGTTAAGCATGCAAAATCAGGGATCAGTAAGATAGGTAGCATTAAATCATTAAAAATGCTCTCTAAGACACTGGTATTGGGATTTTACATTTATTAAGCCCTTTGGATTAATATTTTTTCTAAAGAGAAAATTGGTTATATAAACTATGTTATAGTCATATAATTACATTACACAGCTACTAAAATAATTAGATCTGCATTGCTGACATGAAAAAAAAATCTGTATTATATTGCCAAATAAAAAAAGCAAGGAAATAGAAATAGTATAAAGTCATTACTTTTTTTATAGCTCTAAAAATTATACATTTCTTAGCTTTGTCCACAGAAAAGGTCTGGAATCAATTACTGCCCACTAGCACCTATACCATGATATCTAAATACCATTTTCTATTAAAAAGACAAAGGCTCCTTGAAGTAATGGCTGATTCCAAATTCATGACAAGAAATAGATAAGATAGGCTTGCTACATCCTATGTTCTAGAAAACTGTAAAGGAAACTGTAAAAGACTTTGTGATTTTATATAAACTCAGGGGCAACCTGAAGGGGCTTCAATGGTTAAAGACAGGAAACTATGAATTTCAATGAGAATAACAACTGCAATGGACTGAAACACGCCAAAAGCATAAAAATCTAGGGGTTCACAATGATATTACAAAAAAATTAACCTATTAATCACCTTTGATTAATATGAGGTGGCTAGGATACCAAGTTGTTATTCTGGAAATTGGTAATAAAGAGAACATTTATTCTGTCTTTCTTGTACACACTGAGTTTCTAAGTCATCAAACAGTTAATGAGGGAAAGTTTTCTTTACAGAAAAATTTCAGCTAGCAAACGCAGAAGAAATGATAGAATTAGAAAATTACCCTTATGCAACCCCTAATGAGTTAATGCGTCTAGATAGTGATCATTGATGATATTAAAATGAGCAGGTGTCAAGTTAATCAGAAACTTCAGAGTGGATGGATCAGCTGACAACACTAACAGCCATGGATGTACCTCCTGGTATGATAAAATAGAAAGCTATCAGCTCCATCTACCAAATATTCCACCCCAAATAAGAGTCTGAATCTAATCAAGAGTCTAGTTCTACTGAGGAGGTTATAGGAAACAGGGAGAAGAGAACATGTGGAATGATATTCTGAGTATGTAATAGCCAAATCCAGACTGGGCAATTCTATAGGACAAAAACCCATGTATAAATAGCCTAAAAGAGGGAGTGGAGATATAACTATTATAACTATTATAACTCTTATGGATTAAAAGAGAGGTGTCAACAAGTTATGGACTTTATTTGGATAGTAATTAGAACAAACTAAAAGTTAAAAAACAGATTTTAGGGACAATCAGGAAAAATAGAAACAGACTATTTATTAAGGTGGTTGTTATTTTTAGATATGATAATGACAAAATGATTGTTTTTAAAAGATTTTACCTGTTAGAAATACAAAATAAAATACTATGGTGAAATAATATAATGTCTAAGATTTGCTGGAATATTTCAGGGAAAAACATTGGATGTGCAGGAAAGATAAATGAACAAAACTGGCCAATTGTTGATATTTGTTGAAGCTGGGTGATAGGTACATGGGGATACCTTATACTGTTCTCTGTGTTTTTGTATTGGTTTGAAGATTTTAATAATAGAAAGTAAAAAAATTGCGAGAGAAGGAAAAATCAGGTTGTAGAACAATATGTATTATTTTTTCTTTTTAATAAACAAAACAGAACAAAAGACTTTGTTATACTATTACTTATGGTTATCTTTGGGAAAGGGGATCAGGGAGTGATATAGAAACTGCTATTTTTTATTTTATAAACTTGGTATCATTTGACTTTTCTTTCTTTTTTTTAATTTAATTTATTAGTTATTTTTGGCTGCGTTGGGTCTTCGTTGCTGCGTGCGGGCTTTCTCTAGTTGCGGTGAGTGGGGGCTACTCTGCGTTGCGGGGCGTGGGCTTCTCATTGCGGTGGCTTCTCTTGTTGCGGAGCACGGGTTCTAGGCGTGCGGGCTTCAGTAGTTGTGGCTTGCAGGCTCTAGAGCGCAGGCTAAGTAGTTGTGGCGCACGGGCTTAGTTCCTCCGCAGCATGTGGGATCTTCCCGGACCAGGGCTCGAACCTGTGTTCCCTGCATTGGCAGGCGGATTTTCAACCATTGCGCCACCAGGGAAGTCCCTCGTTTGACTTTTTAATTTTTTTATTTTTTATTTTTTTTCCTCATTTGACTTTTTAAATAAGTATATATAACTTACGTAACTACAAAAAAGAAGAGTAAATTGTCATAATTAAAGTATGAGCAAAGTACCATGGGAGATTGTTTTCTTATATCCTGGTTGAACATAGCTGCTGAAAATAGAACCTAAAACCATGAGAGTGAAGGTTGCTCTTGAATCACTGGAGTAGGTTCAGCATGACCCTGAACCAACCAACCTGCATGCCTTGAGGGATAACAAAGTGATCCATGGTCTCTGGGACAGATGGTCTTCTCATCTCACCACGTGGCAGCAAAGTAGACTTTACAGTAGAGTGATTCTTTGATTGGTTGCTTAAAGGAAAGTATTTAATCTGCTCATTCTGTGTGAAAATACAGATTCTTAAAGTTTTGAACTAATCTCTTAATGCCTGGATAGAATTACTTAGTTATGAAGGTATTACCAGTTACTCATTTTCCAACCATGTCTGTCTTCTACATCAGTGAGTTTCCTGAGTCGGTCCAGATTCAGGGGGAAAGGGTAGCTGAGAGGCATGAAGGGCTATGGTAGCATCAGTGAGTCTAAACCCCTGGCTGCCAGGGGCCCTGTGGAGTGTTAACAGGGGGTCCACAAACCCATACCCACAGCAGGCAGTCTGTGGGCATAATAACTGTCTTTCGCATTCATGTACGACTAATCTGTGAATCTTTGTAGATGGCATTGTGATGAATCCAATCAGATTCATAAAATCCTTACTGAAGTTAGAGGAGTTTTAGGATTTTCAGTGTCAGCTACTATTACACAGAGATATCTAAACTTTTTGATATTAGAAGGGGTCCTCATATGGAAAGAGAATGGGAACCACTGGCCTAGAGTTATGAATTATTCTTAAGCTGATCTTCAGGGTTGTAAATTGGGGTGCTCTTTCCATTTGCTGTTTTTCAAAAAGTTAACATCCCAGGCATATTTCTGCCATACTGTTCTTTGAGACATCTGAAGCTGCCGTGGCTCCCTTCTCCTTGCTCCCAGGGCACCTTGTACGTAACTCCATTAAGGTTCTTACAACACTGACATATGCTGACTGTTTTAATGGTGTCTCCACCACTATGGTGGCAGGGAAGGGGGAGTTGGGAGAGGTGAGGGTAAGGATTCATTGACTCAACAAACTCATGAGCCTCCACTGGCTCAGGAACTAGAGGCAAAGAGATGAAGACTCCTGGCCCTCACAGAGCTCACTGTGTAAGGGGTGTGGGGGTAAAGGATAGACAAACAAGTAGACAATCACAATACGATGTGGGTAGTGCTCTGGCTCCCATGGGAAAATGAAGGAGGCATCTAACCCAGATTGTGGAAGCCAGAGACACTGGGAGTAGATGACGCCCAAGCCAAGATTTGAAGGACTGGTTGGAGTTGACCAAGTTGAAGTGGGGGAGGGAGGGACCAGTAAATGCAAAGTGCATAAGAAGATAGTACAAACCCAGAGTTGAGAGGTGGAAAGTGGGGTGAGAGTAGGCTGGCGAGGTGGGTAGGGGCTTGACCATGACGGGTCTTGTGTGCCATGATGAAGACTTTAGACTTAATCTTGAGACAAAAGAGAAGACATTAGAGGTTCAAAGGCAGAAACCTGACCTGAGCAGATTTGTCTGCTTGAATCATGAACTGGGCTAGAGTGTGGATGTTGGCTTGTGTGTGCAAAACCAAAAAGTGGAGAGATGTGTTGGGAGATTGATTCCTAATGCAGCTAAGGTTCAGGTGGAGACCTGAATGAAGGCAGTAGTCATTGGAATGAAGAGATAACAGACTCATGGAACACTGAGGAGGTAGAACAGACTGGCTGGATGTGCAGATGGAGGACTCAGGGATGATGACCAAGTTTCTGGTCTGGGAAATGGGTGGCTATTCACAGAGGTAGGGAATACGAGAGGTGGAGGAGGTTTGAGGGAGGATGGTGCAGGAAACCAAACTCTATTTGGGTGATGTTTTATCTATGTCAGCCTTTCTAGGAGGGGACTGGCTGCCAAAATCACCAAGGAAGAGGGAGTTTCAAGCCACAGAGCAGCATACAATTCTGAGCCTTTGGTACCTAGGGCCATTTTTTGAACATACACACCAGGACTGAAATGTCTGCCTGAGGTTGCACATGATCACACATTCTTTGGAGCAGCAACAATGAAGATAAACCTTTGTACTTTAAGGAAATGAGTACATTTCATTTTCTGAGGGTAAAAATGTGTTGTTTAAAAACAATGCTGCAAAGTAGAATAGATAATTTGGCTAATCCCAGATTGTTGGTAGGACCTAAAAATAATGCAGCTGCTGAGAAAAACTCTAAGACTTGGTGAAAAGTTTAAGATTTGGAGCCATAGGTTAAAATCCAGGCTTTTCCACTTACAAATTCTATGACATTAATTCTATCGTTTAGGTTAAATTATTGAACTAGAGAGGTTAGGAATAATAATAAGCACCTCACAAAGTTATTGTGAGTTTTGATTTTGTAGGCATATTATTTTGAACTAGGCAATGCCAGGTGCCTTGCCCAATTTGTTCCTTCTTTTATGCACATATTCATGTGTTCATTCATGTAGTCACAAACGCTACTACAAGTACACACTCTGTGCCAGCCACTATTAGCAGACCCAGAGGATAAGAAATTGAATAAGACATGATCTAATGAGGACAAGAGGTAAAAAACAAAGATAGGGAACATGGTAATCAGCTGGTCCAAAAGTTTGGAAGAGAGATGAGGAGGGCCCGAACTAGGAGATGGGGTTAAAGTAAGGATCTGAGACATTTAGAAGCTAGCCTCACTCACATGTGGTGATTAATCATTGGTAGAGGATGAGGGAGAAGGAACAACCTGGAATGATTTCCAGCTTTCAGGTTTGGGCAAATGGGAAGATATGGGTGGGTGCTTTTCTTAAATGGTGTGGACTGGGCCTTGGCAAGAGATGGGAGTGGGACATGGTGAACTCAGTTTGGAATATATTGTGTTGAGGTTTCTGTGGGTACCAGGCACCCAGATGCCTGGGTGCCTGGATGAGGGGACAGGGAAGCCATGGACAGGGATTCAGATGCTCAACGAAGAGTGTAGAGTGGGAATATAAGGTACTGAAGATAGAGCTCTGGATAAGACAGAGATTTAGATAGTAGATAGAGGAAGAGGAATTCACAAAGACTAAGAAAAAACAGAGAAGTAGGAGAAGAAGGAAAAAGTAACATCGTGGAAATCATGTTTAGGGGGAGTGAGTTTCAAGACAAGGGTGGCTACCTGCACCCATTTTATTTGGCAATTTATAACCATAGCCTTGGAGAGAGGAGTGTCAGAAGATTGGGGGGAGCTGAAGCCACATTTAGTGTCTTGAGGAGTGAATGGGAAGTGGAAAGGTAGGGAAAGCAAGTAATAAGAATTCGTTTGAGAAGTCTAGTGTGATGAGGGTGGAGATACGACTGTAGTTGTAAAAGGATGAAGGGCCAAGGAAGAATGCAAGGTGAGGGGGAGAGTGGTCCAAGATGAGACTGGAGAAGTAGGCAGGGGCCAGAACATGTAGGGTCCAGAAGGCCACAGGAAGGAGTTTGGATTTTTATTTGTAATGCCCTAAGAATCACTGAAAAGCTTCAAGCAGGGGAATGACATGATTGGATTCTTCTGCCTGCTCGATGGATGACAGAGGAAGGGAACAACTGGGCTTTGAGATTCTCAAGACGGGGAAGGTCTATGATATGGCTCTGGAAGTGGATGGCTAAAGAGAATGGCTGAAGTTGAAGGTCATCAAAGCTGGGAGGCCACAGGTGTTGGGAGATACATCCACATGGATGATGAAGGCCCCTATGATGATATCAAGAATTTGGGATGAAGAGAGGAAGAGGTCTGGATGTGAAGGAACAGAGAGAAGTAAATGAATGGAAGCAATATTGTGACTATATGGAAGGTTCGCATTGGAATAGTGACTGTGGCAGAGAGGGGTGAATGAGCCCATGACTCTGATTATGGCCCTCACGTGCTCGCATTCATCAAAACTTCCCTATTACCCACTGGAGAAAGTCTATAAACATCTTAGCACTGTCCTGCATAATACATCTTAATAGCCTCATCTCCCACTTCCACCCTCCCCTAGCCTCACTGTACCACGTGAGGTTACCTGTTCACGCCTTTCTCCCTTTGCACACACTGTCTTTCCCATCTCAAATGTCTGTCCCTCCTCCCACCCTTGCAGGAACCCCTATAACTTAGTTCAAATGTCATACTTCTACAAACTCTTTCTCACATGCCTCAGCCATTCAGGTAGCCAATATTTATTGAACATCTACCATGTGCGAGGCTCTAAGCAAGGCACACAGTCTTCTGGTCCCTCCTCTGAGCCACCCCATCCACGCTTTCCAGGTCCGCCAGCAGAGTAGAGACTGGCTCAGTGTCAGATCTCCCAGACTTGGCTCACTAATCACCAAACCTGAGAACCAGACTCCCCTGGAATTTCATCAACAGGAAAGGCTGGGCAGGTTTCTTCTCATTTCCTTACCTTACTCCCAACCTCAGCAGCTTCTGTAGCTATAAACAACAAAGGATACTTAATATGTGAGATGCATTGGCCTGTTAAGCAGTGTTCCTGATTCATTTGGAATTTAAGGTCAGATTTTACTGCAATACATGTTTTATTATATCTTGATTTCTTGGCATCTGTGAGCACCGTCCTGTCTGCATCTGGATACAAGATGATTTTTTACCAAGAGTCATTTGCTGTAAGTAGAATGGAAATAACTGAGAGAGTTTCTTTGGGAGAGGGGGTATTCCTCCTGGGGTAGAGACTACACATTGGGTAGCATAAGTAGCCAATCAGAGGCCGGTATTTAGTCAGTAAATATTTCTTAAGGTGAGCACAGAACAAGGTGCTCAAGGTTCCTTAAGATTCTAAGCACAGAACAAAGATCAACTTGGTTCCAGCCCTACGGGAGCATCAGAGCTGCTGTTCTTCTATCTGTAGCAGTGCTCTTTCCCTCTTGGCCTGGCCCCTCCTACTCATCTTTCAGCTGTCAGCCTAAGCCTCCATTCTTCTGGAAAGCCTTTGGTAAGCCCTGGTGGAGTTATCTATCCAATACCACTTTTTCCTTCTTTCTTATGAATAAACCCTGATTATATTCTGGATAGCATTGCACACAGCTGATGACTTGCAATTCCTAATCTCCCTTACATTTAGGGGTGACTATTAAAATAGGAAGGAAGAAGTTAGGTGAGATTTCTGGCAAATTCCCTTCAAGGGGGCTGACTTAACTGAGAGGTGCCCCTTATTTGTCCTCACTTCCTTTTTCCCTCTTCATTGCTGGACTTCAGATATGATGGCTGAAGCACTTGCAGCCACCTTGAACCATGAGGCAATCCTGAACAGGTAAGACACATTGAAAATGACAGAGAGGAAAGCAGAAGGCTGATGACCGTGAAACTATTCTAAAGGCCCTGGACTGCATACCTCTGGATTTCATCATTGCAGAGAAACAAAAAACCTTATATTAAACTGTCCTTATTTATTTTGCCTATTCAGTGCACTTGGACTTAATCCTAACCAATACAACCCCCAGACTGCTTTATCCCCCCTTATCCTGATTGATTTTTCTTCATAGCACTTACCACTACCTACCTTTTTTTTTTCTTTTTTGGCCATACCACATGGCATGCAGGATCTTAGTTCCCCGACCAGAGATCGAACCTGTGCCTCCTGCAGTGGAAGCATGGAGTCTTAACCACTGGACCACCAGGGAAGTCCCTACCTAACATTTTTATTTGTCTGTATCTCCTATTAGAACATAAGCTTCATGAAAATAGTGATTTCTCATGGCCTGGAACAGTACCTGACACAAAGTAGATCCTCATCAGCTAAAGTAATCTTAAGAAAGAGAAACAAAGCTGGAGGTATTATGCTCTTTGATTTTAAACTATACTACAAAGATATAATATTCAAAACAGTATGGTTCTGGTACAAAAACAGATACATGGATCAATGGAACGGAATAGAGAACCCAGAAAGAAACCCACACATCTATGGTCAATTAACTCAAGAGAAAGGAGCCAAGAATCTACAGCACGGGAAAAGACAGTCTCTTCGATAAGTGGTGTTGGGAAAACTAGACAAACATTTGCAGAAGAATGAAACTGGGACACTTTCTTACATCATATACAAAGATAACTCAAAATGGATTAAAGACTTAAATGTAAGACAGGAAACCATAAAACTCCTAGAAGAAAACATAGGCAGTGTGCTCTTTGACATTGGTCTTAGCAATATTTTTTTGGATCTGTCTCCTTAGGCAAGGGAAACAAGCAAAAATAAACAAATGAGACTACATCAAACTAAAGGGCTTTTACACAGAGAAGGAAACTATCAACAAAACAAAAAGGCAACCTACTGAATGGGAGAAGATATTTGCAAATAATATATATGATAAAAGGTTAATATCCAAAATATATAAAGAACTCACACAACTTAATACCAGAAAACCCAAACAACTCAATTAAAAAATGGGTAGAGTCAGTGCTTTGTGACCACCTAGAGGGGTGGGATAGGGAGGGTGGGAGGGAGACACAAGATGGAGGGGATATGGGGATATATGTATACATACAGCTGATTCACTTTGTTATACAGCAGAAACTAACACAATATTGTAAAGCAATTATACTCCAATAAAGATGTTAAAAAAAAGAAAAGAAAAGAAAAATGGGCAGAGGACCTGAATAGACATTTTTCTAAGGAAGACATACAGATGGCCAACAGACACATGAAAGGGTGTTCAACATCACTAATCATCAGGATTATGCTAATCAAAACCCCAATGAGATATCACCTCACACCTGTCAGAATGGCTATCATCAAAAAGACAGCAAGGGAATTCCCTGGCAGTCCAGTGGTTAGGACTTGGCGCTTTCACTTCCATAGTCCCGGGTTCAGTACCTGGTGTTGGGGAACTAAGATCCTGCTAGCTGTGCAGCATGGCCCCCCACCCCCACCAAAAAAAAAACAAAAAAGAGAAAAGAAAAAGAAAAAAAAAAGACAACAAATAACAAGTGTTGGCAAGGATGTGGAGAAAAAGGAACACTCATGCACTGTTGGTAGGATTGAAAATTTGTGCAACACTATGGAAAACACTATGGATGTTCCTCAAAAAATTAAAAATAGAACTGCCATTCAATCCAGGAATTCCACTTCTGGGTGTTGTTCTGAAGAAAACAAAAACACTAATTTGAAAAGATATATGCACCCCTGTGTTTATTGAAGCATTATTTACCATAGTCAAGATATGGAAACAAATGTCCATTGATGGAAGAATGAATAAAGAAGATGTGGTATATGTATACACAATGGAATATTACTCAGCCGTAAAAAGAATGAAATCATGCCATTTGCAACAACATGGACAGACCTAGAAGGTATTATGCTAAGTGAAATAAGTCAGACAGAAAAAGACATATACCATATAATTTCACTTATATGTGGAAGCTAAAAAACAAATAGACAAACAAAACAAAACAGAAATAGACTCATAGATACCAAGAAAAAACTAGTGGATCACCAAAGTCGAGAGGGTGTAGAAGGGTGGGCAAAATAGGTGAAGGGAATTAAGAGGTACAAAATTCCAGTTATAAATTATATAAGTCATGGGGATGTAATTTACAGCATAGGGAATAGAGTTAATAATGTAATAACTTCATATGTGTCAAATACTTACTAGACTTATTGTGGTGATCAATTTGTAATATATATAAATGTCGAATCACTAAGTAGTACACTCGAAACTAATATAATATTGTACATCAACTATATTTCAATAAAAGTAAATAAATAAAAGATCCAAAAAAAGTTGCAGTACTTGTTATTATCGTTATATATGCCCTCTGTCAAAATACTCATCATATTTGCAACCACACACTTAATATCTATCTTTCCCATGACTCTATACTCATATATACAGGGGACATATCTGTCTTGCTCTCTGTTGTATCCTTAGCATATAAACTAATGCCACCGAATAATATTATTTCATCTGTGCTCTAGAACACTAACATGGTGGCAAAAAGGATGGATTGGAAGGATGAATTACTCTCAGGAGCCTGGTACAACAGTCGAGGGTGTAATCATAATTGCTTATTAGTGTTTTACCATCTACGTCTACATCTAATTTCTAAGCTCTGTTCATGCTTCCCCAAAGCCTGAGAAATAGGCATTAATAATAATTATCCAGGTTTTAGGGTTGGGGAAACCAACAAACTTACAGTCTAGACAGATACATAAATCTCACAGTGAGAGACAAAATGCGTTGTGTTCAAATGCCTGTACTCTGGTGTAGACTGTCTCCATTTGAATGGGCAATTCCATTTCCTAGCTCGGTGACCTGGGACAAGTGACTTAACTTTGGTCTTAGCCTCTTGAGGATAAAATGAGGGTAAAGATAATAACTACTCTTTGGGTTGTTGCAGGGATTAAATGAGTGTCAGAAAAGTGCCCATCACAAAACATGTATTATAGGATGCTTTTAGTAAGAATTGTTTTGAGAGATGTAATGGTTAATTTTTGTGTGTCAACTTGACTGGATCACAAGGTTCCCAGATATTTGGCTAAAGATTATTTCTAGGTGTGTCTGTGAAGGTGTTTCTGGATGAAATTAGCATTTGAATTGGTGGACTCAGTAAAGCAGTTCGCCCTCCCCAATGTGCATCATCCAACCTGTTGAAGGCCTGAATAGAACGAAAAGTTGGAGGAAAGAAGACTCCATCCCTTCTTGCTGAGCTACGACATTAATCTTGTCCCACCCTTGGTGCTCCTGGTTTTCAGGCTTTTAGACTCAGACTGAATCACACCACTGGCTTTCCTGAGTCTCCAGTGTGCAGACAGCAGATTGGGGGACTTCTCAGCCTCCATAATAGGGTGAGGCAATTCCTTATTCCAATTCCTAATAAATCACTTCCTACATATATATCCTAATGGTTATGTTTTTCTGGAGAACCCTGGCTAACACAAGAGGGCATTTACAAATGGCTACAGAACCATAGAGAAGGATGTTACTCTACCTCCACGGATTTGGAAAAGCAGAGGAGATGGGACCTAAAAGATGTATGTGAATGTGATGGGTGGCAAAGAAAAGGAAAGGCATTCCAGACAAGGGGAACAGAGTGTGGGAAGGCATGAAGAAATGAAAACCACTGCATGTAGGGGAGGATGAAGAGTTTGAAACATAGGGTAGGCATGGAAGACAGTGGTGAGGGCAAGAAGTTAGCACATGATGGGGCCCATGGTGTTAGCATGATGGATGGGGCCAGTTCTGAAGAGCCTGGAGTTGGAGTGTGTAACATCATTAGGCTTGTCATGTCAAAGACAGCTGTTATGACCACGTGTAAAAGGAAGAAACTGTATCCAGAAAGGCCAGGGAGGAGGTCAGCAGCTGCTTGGGGTCAGAACTAGGACAGTGTTTGTAGACACCAAGAGTAGGAAACAGATGTGAAGCATTTTTTCTGATTTGAAACAGAAAGAGCTTAATGCCTGGATGTGGGTGGTGAAGAAATGAGAATTGAGAAATAAAAGATGACAGAGACCATTCATTTAGACAAAGAACTGAGAGGGGTGTTTAGACTTGGAGATAAGATGAGAAACTGAGCTTTGCACATGCTGGATATGAGATGCTTTACAGACATCCAGGTGGAGGTATGCAGAAGACAGTTGCAAAAATGAGTTTGGAGTTTGGAAAGCAAAGTGATGCTGATTGGGAAGCCAATCAGTAAACAGCAGCTGAAGCCATGGAATTGGAAGATCTTGCCAAGGAAGTATGTATGATGAGGAGAGGGTACCAAACCTCCCACAACAGGTCATGATTTCTTAATTTGACTCACTCACCAAAATCCACATCCAGGATGGGAATATGGAACTCAGCCAATATTTTCATAACGTTCAGTATATAAAGAAAGGAGCTGGGGATGAAATAGGTTTGGGGTTGACTGAAGAGGTCCGGGAACAAAGGTGCCTGGTTCCGAATATCAAAAGGGTGTGAATAGCAGTAAACGATCATTATAATAATAACACCTGGCATGTAGAGAACACCTTTCTCCAAAGAACTGGAATCTCTGCCCAGACACCGTGAATT
The DNA here is from genome assembly GCF_949987535.1 of Balaenoptera acutorostrata. Lineage (NCBI taxonomy): Eukaryota > Metazoa > Chordata > Mammalia > Artiodactyla > Balaenopteridae > Balaenoptera > Balaenoptera acutorostrata. The sequence goes on along the minus strand of NC_080072.1, from coordinate 44,350,630 downwards.
TTCACAGAAAGTTTGGGAGGTCTGTAAGAGGTAGGGGAGATTATATTAACCTCTGGCATGCAGGAAAAACAGGATTTGAGAAGACCAGGAAGTTCTCTCTGAGCACAGAGCCAGAGGGTGTTATGGTCAGCCAACCTGGCTCCAAGCCACCCCCTTGTGGCCAGCAGTCTGATCTGTCTCCTTGTCTAGTTCTGACAACACAATCATGTGCACTCCTGGCATTGTCATCCTGGATCTCAAATCCCGTCTCAAGCCAACCCAGGCACAGGGGATGCACGCGTTCCAGAAGAGGACTTGATCACAACAAGGCATTCCCTCTTGGAGAAAGCAGAGAATTTAGAGTCAGACAAGTCTGAGTCCAAGGGCCACAGCTGCTGCTTACTAGCTATGTGATGCTGAGCTTTTATTTTTTTTGGGGGGGGGGTTTATTTTATATCTCTGGGCCTCAGTTTCCCCAGCCTCAAAATGAGGATAATACTAGCTACTTCAGGGTTGTGTGAAGATGCGTTCATTCAACAAATATTTATTGAGCATCTACTACGTGCCAGGAATTGTTCTAATCTCTCGGGATATATCAGGAAACAAAACAAAGATCCCTGCCCTTGGGCTCTTACTTTCCTAGAGGTAAGGGATGGGAGGGGAGGAAAGATAGATGATAAACAATGAAATAATAGAGAAGCAAATAATCTGCTATGTTAGATGGTGATAAACTCGGGGAAAAGGAGATATACAGTATATCTGGCACGTAGCACACTGTCTGGCTAGCACACAGTAGGCACTCTGGGAATTTGTGCTACTATTATCATAATTAAGAAAAGATGAAGAGCCTGAGACAAAATAACAGGCTGTAAAATTTTATGAAAATGTGTCTATCTCTTACATTTCAATCAGGAGTAAGCAGAAAAGTTGCCAGGGAAGGATAAAGGTAGAAGATTACAAAGTGAAAAAAATTGACCTGAAATGCTTTTAAGTGATGTGTAATCAGCTGCATCTCTTCTAATGACCACCACTAATTAAGCTGTCTCTTGCAGGCTCCCAGAGAAAATCGCTTGTCCAAACAGGTAGGCTGAAATGCACATTATGAGACCTTCAGCATTTAAATTGAGTTTGATTTTTATAGTAACACAGGAAGCAGTTTAGAATGATTAGGCTGTTTTCTCCTAACAGGTATCTTTCACAAGTGACCATTTAAAACACCTGTATATTTTTATCTGTATTTTTATGAGAAAAGTGAACACTATGTCAATGACATTTCCTCCTACATTTCACTCACAATGCCTTCTTTGGTTGGCATGAAGGGGTTGTGATCAGAGGTTTAGGTCATGCATTTATTAATTTGGCTGACAAACATTTGTGCAGTTAATAAAAGTGAGAGTTAAAAAATCCTTCAGTGTGGACCAGTTACCATGTCAAACATTTATATGCAATACCTAATTTAATTTTCTCAACAACTCTTAAAGGTAAATGTCTTTTAGATGAGGAAACTGAGGTTTATGGAGATTAATTAACTTCACATGGTTAAATAACTGGTAAGAGGTAAAGTTAGGATTTGAACCCAGGTCAGACTGATTACTTAGTGCTTATATTTGATCACTATAATGTATGACAGACCCCATGCTAAACAGAGTAAGGTGTGTTTCTGGCCTTGTATTACCTGGTTATTCAATGGAAGAGACATATAAGTTAACAAACAATTTTGAGACAACATGACAGGTGCTAAACTAAACATAATAGAAATGCTCTGGGAACCCAGGAAAAAAGGACTACCTACTCAGATTGATTGCATTGGGGAAAATTTTCCAGAAGTGATATTTAAGGTGGGTGTTGATGGATGAGTAGGAGTTTGTCTGGAAGCAAAGGGCAGGGCATGAAGGAAAGAGCATATTGAGTAAGCTTTCTCTGGCTCTGAAACCCTTGCTTTAAACACTGTGCTAAATTACTTCCATTCATCTCACAATTAGTCAGATGTTCACTGAGTATTTTCTTGTACACTCAGGTCTTTTAGGGAGATAAAAAGGAAAAACAGAAACTGAGTTGAATTAATATCGATAGTCAACCTAGATAATTCCAGTCTTACAAACACATGTTTTCCTTGCAGACTTTTGCCCTGAGGCTTTTAAATGAGATCTGAACCATGCCCACGGAGATGAGAAAGCTCTGATGGGCAGAGCGCACAGCGCACTGGGCACTTGTCTGTATATCTAGAAACTGCTCACCCTGAGCTCCAACACTGAAGTTCCTCAGTGAGGTCCCTGGCAAACCCTGCAGACACATAAAGTTAGCATCGGGGAACAGTTGACAACAGGGTGGGTGCAGAAATCTCAGAACAAGTGGTCAGTGGGAACATGGTGAAAATTACTTGGTTTCTGGACTTGTAATTGTCTATAAGAGGAAAATGATTGCAGTGGCAATTGTTTAGCCTCATCTCCTGAAGGAGATGGCTTATTATAGTAAAAGTTTTTCTCTCCTATGAGAAATGAAAGTGTGTTTGCATTTCCGTTGAGTCTCACCCATCACATAGCAGAGCTGGGCATACGAAGGGGCTGTAATCAAAATGAAACCCCTAATGTAAACCTTGAAGCAACTGGGCTTAGGATGTGGAAGCCAAACAAGGGAACCATAACATCCAGTACAGATCTGGGAACACAGTTGGTGTTCAATAGGTATTTGCTGAATTAAGTAAATAAATAAACTATTCAAGAAATAAGGCTTCCCTGGTGGCTCAGTGGTTGAGAATCCGCCTGCCAATGCAGGGGACATGGGTTCGAGCCCTGGTCCGGGAAGATCCCACATGCTGCGGAGCAACTAAACCCGTGCACCACAACTACTGAGCCTGTCCTCTAGAGCCTGCGAGCCACAACTGACTGAGCCAGCGTGCCACAACTACTGAAGCCCGTGTGCCTAGAGACCATGCTCCGCAACAAGAGAAGCCACCGCAATGAGAAGCCCAAACACCACAACAAAGAGTAATCCCTGCTCACTGCAACTAGAGAAAAGCCTGCACGCGGCAATGAAGACCCAATGCAGCCAAAAATAAGTAAATAAATAAATTAATAAAAAAAAATAAGACAAATACATTTATTTGATCTTCCCTCAATGTGGATATTTTAACTAAGTTTATGGGTTATTTCTGATTACAAAGGAGAAAAGTATCAAGCATCTGAAGCAAGAGGAGCAGCATGTGCGCTGACCCAGAGGGAGCGTGATGATCCCCGGGAAATGAAAGTCCTCCAGGGTGGCTGGAGTGCAGGGGAGGGAGGGGGACATGGTGCCCGATGAGGCAGGGGAAGGTGGCAGATCCAGACCCATAATTAAGGAGTTGAGAACAGTGGGAGTATTGATGGGTTTTAGTTAAGGGATGATTTCTGTCTTTACTGGACCACTCTGGTTATGTGGAGAGTGGATTGTAGGGGTCAGCAGTTGCTGCCAGGAGAGCTGGTTGGGAAACTCTTGCAGGCATCCAGTGACTGATAACAGACTGGGTAGTGGGGGTGACAGGGAAGGTGAGAAGATGGGATCCATTAGCGCTGGCAGGTAGGACCAGCAGGCCTTGAGGGAAAGGGAGAAATCCTCATTGATTCCTGGGATTTTTACCTGAGCAACTAGTGGATGATGGTGTCATGTACTGAGATGGGGAAAAATAGAAGATGAGAATGTCTGGAGGGGAAGATGAAGAGGTTGGTTTTTGACCCAGTAGGTTTTCTGATTGCTTGAGTGACATCCAAATGGAGATTTCAGGCATTGATTATGAGTATAGAGCCCAGAGGAAAGCTTTAGACTACTGTGTGTGTGTGTGTGTGTCTGTGTGTGTGTGTGTTTGTATACATATGTATATTTTATTATGCAAAAATAGATTATAGCATCATGCTCTACAGCAACCTATTGTGTCATGTTTTTGTATTTGTTCTTGTTCTTGTAATGATGCCCTCCTCCTTCTGGCTGGAAATTACTTTTATGGGAACCCGTGGGGTGGTCTGGTGCATTGGTGAGTAGGCTTAAAGTCTAAGGGGTTAGGAGCTGCACCATAGAGGCAGGATGGCAGAAGCTGGAGCTTAGGAGACTGAGTTTGGAGTGGGAGAGTACTATTCAGGGATGCCCAAGTGGAAACGTGGGAACTCAAGAAGGGATGGTGGGGCCTCCACAGGAGCATCCCGAGCGGCCTTGTACCCGTACGCCAGCTACACACCCCCAGTCGCAAGCAGCCTGCCTCTGTGGAGAAGTCGGCTGAGGAGGTGAGGAACGTGGAGGCAGCCCCCACCTCAGCGGGCTGACCCACGTGGCCCAGGGGTTCAGGGGAGACGAGGGAAAGGAGGTAGTCAAGAGGGGCCTCCACCTGAGCAGGCCACCCCCATTCCACCTAGATCTAGCTTTCACTCCTGCCGGGGCCAATGTGAGCAGCCTGTGGTTTTGATCTAGAATATTTCTTGTACATACTTCTCTGATAACCTATATTCTTTCCTTACTCTATTTAATGCTGCATGATATTCCATCATGTAGATATGCTATTAGTTTCTAATAAAAATTTTTAAATGATGAAATATTTGAAAAAACAGAAAAGTACAGATCATTTGACAAATATCCACACACCTGTCACCTAGGTTTAATAAATGCTAACGTTTTGACATATTAGTCTCAGATCTCTTTATTTTGGATTTAAAGAGAAAAAAACTTCAAATACAGGTAGGGCCTTGCTCCCATCACTCTCCTCCCTTCCTTCATCTCTTCATCCTTCTGCAGAGCTGACGATCCTGAAGTTGGTATTCGGGGTTTCTGTGCATGTTTTTGTACTGGTATTAATACAGTACATAATACAGTCGTCCCTAGGTATCCAGGGAGGACTGATTCTAAGACCCTCCTGGATACCAAAATCTATGGATGCTCAAGTCATTTATATAAAATGGCATGGTATGTGCATATAATTTACTCACATCCTCCCATATACTTTAAATCATCTCTAGATTACTTATAATATCTAATACAAAGTAAATGCTATGTAAATAGTTGTAAATACAATGTACATAGTTGTAAATAGAAAGTAAATGCTATGTAAATAGTTGCCAGAGAGTGGGCAAATTGAAGTTTTGCTTTTTGGAACTTTCTGGAATTTTTTTTCTGAATATTTTCTATTCACAGTTGCTTGAACCTGAGGATGCAGAACCTGTGGGTACAGAGGGCGGTTTAGCCTTATTTTAAATTGCTTCATACAGCCACATACCCTTCTGCAACTGCTCTTTTCACTTATCATTATATGTATGATGTTTATCCATATTAAAAAAAGTTCTCCATTAATGGACACTTTAATTTTATTTTTAATCTTCATTATTCCAACATGAATATAGGGTGGCTTACGTGGATACAGCCTTAGGAACATAAGTCTGAAATGCTCTTTAACCAGGTGCCACCCGTGAACACTGGCACGAAAACCACTACCTGTTTATTTCCTTAGCCTAACACTGGAATGCCAGTCTTGGATATTAAACCATGGCACCCACAGCAGGCCATGCAGAGTAGGTGTTATGTAATGTTACATCCTGGTAAGAATGCCCTGAAAGCTGCTTTGTCATCACATCAGTTCAGAACAGGAACAGAACTGTTGAATGACAGGGGCAGAGCAGAGCCGGGCTGTTTCTTCTGGGCCGGGCGATAACAGAGCTGCTTGCTCGCTTTGCCCCACTCTTCAACTTGGCCTTTCTTAATTGCTCTGGAGCGGGCGAGCCAGTTCTTACAACAAACACTCATCCTACACCCACAGGACTTCTCTTCTCCTCCTCCTCCTTTTTTTTTTTTTGTACACCCAGCACCTCCCAGCTTTAAAAAAAAATGTTCTGAATGCTTTCAGTCTCAAACAAAGCTTTTATAGATTTGTTGGCAGGAAATCCAGAGTGGAATTTGCCATTAAGCTGTAGTAAAGCAACTCTTCAAACAAGGTGTACTGAACAATCAAACACTTTTAAAAGTCAAACCACAACAAAGGCGTACATTGTCCCTGGAGAACCCCTAGTGGCACTAAACCTTCTTAGAGTGGGAGGAGTTTACAAAAACGTAACCTATTTCATTTCACAAGTTGCGTGCTGTACCGAACTTTCCACAATCCATCAAAAGTAACACCTCCTGCTAGCACATTTCAACTCAAGTAGCTCCTTAATGGGCAAGTTTTGCTCTTAGAAAAAACGGACAGCATTTTTTTTTTCAATTGAGGAAGTTCTTCATAATGACAAAGTCAAGTAGAAAGTGTAATTTTGATCCGCCTCTCACACTTCTCAGCTTCTGGAATGTAGTCACTAATTGAGCACTTTTATGTGTGCCAGGGACTGTTATCTCAGTTAAGCCCGACAACAACCCTATGAGACAGGTATTGCTACTATCCCTGCTTTCCAGTTAAGGGAACTGGGGCATAGCAAAGTTAATGAACATGTTCAAGGTCATAGGGCTTATAAGAGAGGGAAGCAGGATTTAAACTCAGGGAGTTGAACTTCAAAGCTCATGTTCCAAAGTTGCTGTACTGACTTAATGAATTCTGAAAGAGCTTCCAGATTTTCAATGTGATAAGAAAGAGGACTAACCAGTAATGAGCAGCACTAAAAGCCAATATTGTATGCATCCTTTCTTTTTAAGTCTCTCAACACCTTTATGAGTGCTGCCTTCTTTCCTAATTTATGTATTAAGAGATGGAGTCTCCAAGGGCACACCTGCAGAAGATAGAAAAGTTTTAGGATCTGAACCCAGGTGCCCTAGAAAGAGCTAGACAATCCTGCTTTGCTAGAAAAGGATTGAGCACGTAGGTCTTCAATAATGCTTTAGATTTTACAGTCTCCACCCTTTTGCTCTCTCTTTCTAATGCAAAGGATACTCATCTGAGTCAGTGGGAGAAGAATGTCTGACTCTTAGAGATTGTAAATTTGTTTAAATAGAGTATTAATTTATAACCCAGATGTAAGGACCTGCAAATAAATCAAAATGTCTTCTTATAAAAGATAATAAAAAAGAGACCAGCTGGTGGGGAAGACCTTCTGTGACTCTGAAGATTTTCCCCACTGCAACTGTCTATTGCTTTAAAATCACTGGAAGTATACTTGGCATTTTCGTGTATGATACACTTCAGATATACAAGCATATGCAAAACCACCCTGCTCTCCCCTTAACCCTACCCCCTGGCAACTGGGGTCTTCATTCCCCTTACTTAGGATATTCTTCAGAATTTTCTCATAAGTCCACAAACATACATTCAGAGGCCTCCCAGTGAGTTTTTTGGTACGTGAGCCAAAGTTATGCAAAGTTAGCAGCAAAACAGAGGAGAGAGACTGTGTGAAACTAAGAGACTGGGGATGATGCAACTGGTGTTGGAACCACTGGCCTTTGGAGGCTGCTTGGGCTCCAGCGCAGGGCGGCAATTCCCCACCTTTGTTCTCTTCAGACTCCAGGGTGTCGCCAAGGCAACTTGGTCAAGGGAGTTCTGATCAACCCGACCTGTAGGGAAGGACCTGACTCTGGTGAGGACGGGGTGAACTTCCCATGGAGGAGGTCCCTGAGGCATTGGGTGGGGCAGCCGAGGAGAGGCCCAGCCTCCTCTGTCAATAGGCAGGGTGGATGTGTCATTTGTAGTTTCAGTCTCCGGGACTGGCACAGCACTCAGGAGGAGAGATGGGAAAGGAGGGGCAGGTGGAGGAAAGAATTTGTTCCAGCTCCAGAGCAGGCTAGGAAATGTTGCTAGAAATGCAAACAGAGGGAGTTTTTGCGGTAAAGAGTGCTTTCATCGCTTTTTAAAGATGTCTATATCCATAATAAAAATACTCAGAGAAAAAGTGGCCTGGAGTGGCGTGTCCTCAGCTGCTTCCCCTCTCTTCACCTCCAAGAGGGGCACCTGCACCAGGTGACTTGGCAGAGCCTCTTTTAAAGGATACAGAACCTCAGAATACACTTGACATTCTCTGAGGTGTAGTGAGTTATATCCCCTGTTTATCCCCCATGCAAGAGCTGAATACAAGTTAGAAGTGCAGCAGAGAAGTCTTGTGTAGGGTTTTGAGCAGAGTGAGAACCACCAAAGGGCGAAGCATTTGGACAACACATAAAAGCTGAGTTGACACAATTCTGAAGTTCTAATTTTGCCAAGGACAGACTTAAGTCTCCCCATTCACATGTAGACACATGGTACTTAAGACATAAATGTTTCAAAGCAGCTGCACTTAAGACCCCTTCACTTCTCTGGAGGTGAGAGTTTCTACTTTTTAAAATTTGAAGCAAAAAGCAAAAAGTCCAATTGCTCATTGAATTATGAAGTCAAACTTTTCAGGACTGAAGGAAGAGTCAACCTGGGCACCTTGTGGTTATTGGAGAAAACTCCCTTATTCCCTTAGTTTCCCATGGGAAAGCTCATGATGACCAGGAGTCCTGGAAGGCTGCAGGCTTCAAGCAAGGTGATGTCTTAGGAGAAAATGTTGGCACTTCCTGGCCCCTGGGCTGTGTCTTATAAGTGTTTATAGAGTTGCAGACCTACAGAGGAGGAAGCCATTCATGGCGTAAGACCAGGGCAGTTCACAGTGTTTCCTTCGTCGCAGTGAGTTCTCTCAAGGGCAGGAAGAGTATTTTTTATTTATTTCTGTATCTCCTTAACGGAGTGGCTCGCACATGGTAGGGACCCAGGTAATGACAACTGAATGAATTAAAGATCACTCTCAGTTTGACTTTTGATAACTTGCTTCATGGTTGCTCTACCCCAGAAAAGGACAGGACAATCACCTGAACACACTGACCACCCTCAGCATCACCAAGAGCAGGACAGTCAGGGCTGTTGCCTCCTGATGTGGTCCAATGTGAAGCACACAGCACCACCTCAAAGAATCAGTGCCAAAAAACCTGAAGTCCATCAAATGTTTAATGCCAACTTCTAGTTTACAGGAATTACGGGGGAGAGAGAGCAAGTTAAATTTCATCACAAGGAAACAGACTAATCTAGAATGGGGGATGTTCTTAGGACAATGGATCTAGTTCCCCCAATGCATTGGCGTCAAAAGCAAGCAATGGGCTTAGGAAAGGGAAACTCCCTCTCTTAAAAAGTTTTAAGGGACAGAACAACCAAATACAATGTGTAGGTCTGGCATTGTGATTCAAACACACCAAATATTAAAAAAAAAAAAAAAAAGGAAGAAAAGAGAAAGGAAAAGAAAAAGAAAAAGAAAAAAAAGTTAAGCAATCAGAGAAATTTGAATACAGACTTGGTATTAGGTGATACCAGGAGATCGTTGTCAAGCTTGTTAGGTGTAAAAATAAGCCTGTGGCTAAGTTAAAAAAAAAAAAGTGCATTTAAAAAAATGCATCTTGGTGCATCGTCCCACAGAATCTGCCCAATGGCGCTGTGCGACAGGTAGTATTTAATTTAGAAGTATTTAATAAAAGAAGGCAATTGAGACACAGAGAGGTTAAGTAACCAGTACAAGGTCAAACAGCATAGAGGTGGGAAGATTGGAATTATTCCATCCCAGGCTGTCTGGTTCCAGACCCTGCCTGCTTAAGCATGCACAGACATTAGCACTGGAAGAGATTCACCTTTAAGGTCTGGCAACTCAAATGAGTTAAAGACAAATGTGACAGATTAAGTGGATGCTGTTGATGTGCTCTTCTCTCTACAAAAGCTCTGCCCAAAGTCCCTCCTCTATCAGTCTCTGACAAAGACTCAAGTACCTACAAGACCTCCATCCCCCAAGAGGTTATATTTTGCCAACCTAGGAGACTTTGGACAATGAGAGCAAAAAACTCAGAGAAGAGCAAATTTCCTTGTACAGTGGGTGCTGTATGTGCTGCAGGCCTGCACAGGAGAAAAGGAGAGTAGATCCAATGCTCCCTCCACAGAACACGAGCTCTATAAACAATCTTAGGTGCTTTCTAGTCCAGTTTGCTAATGGTGGATAATGGATTGATTAGCCAAATTATTTCCATTGCTTCTCTGTCCCCTGCTTCATCAACAGTGTTTGCATCCCACTCATCCCTTTCCCACTTTGCTCCTTTTTTTCCTCTCTCAAGGCATGTGTGATCTACAATATGATTTCACTTGGGAAACATTGATATCAACGAAGTACCCTTTTTAAAGTATGAGGAAACCAAAGCTCAGAGGCTGTTATTTACCCAGAGCTGGGAAGCCTTAGTGCAGAGCTTGGGCAAGATTTGTACTTCCGGCTCCCAGGACAGTGCTCCTTCCAAGCAGTGTGGGAAAGTAGGGAGGGACACCCTTTCTTCCTAGATTATGCCTAGCACAAGGGAGGGCTGCTCAACCCACATTAGCGGCATCCCACTCAAATACTTGCCTTCCTGAGAAGTCTCCCAAAGTTTCAGTTCACACATTCTCATTTGCCAGATAGATCCCCCAAAACATGCCCAAAATAGCTATCACATCCTACCTGACATTTGCACCAATTCCACATCCTTGGTCCCAGAGCCTGTAAATTACTGCTGTCCATGGCGCTAATCAGAGCAATGTTAAAGGACATACTTAACCCCAGGGCTCCAAGAGAAGAGATAATTGAAGGACAACACTCACTGGAGCATAGAAACTCACAAAACAGAAAATAAGGCACTGTTTTAGGAATTCAGTATAAAATGATAACTAAGAGAGGCATCAGGTCTGTCTTCATAGAGTCAGTCTTCTAGTGAGGAGACAGACAAGAAAGAAAGCAAAATGTGTCAGTTGGGAACACTTCTTGAAGACTCGAAGGATGAGAAGAAACAATCACATGAAAACTGTAAGGAGAGACTCGGAAGTTCTGCATTTGGAAAAATCCTGGCATGCTTAGGCATCTCTCAGATGGTCCAGTGGGACTGGAGCACAGTGAGAGAGGAGAGAGAAAGAAGATAAGAAATGGCCAGCAGTTAGATTGGGCAGGACCATATGAATCACAGCATATAGCTTAGGCTTTTTTTCTATATCCAATAGGAAGTCATTAAAGGGCTTCAAACTACAAAGAGATATGATTTGACTTATTCTTTAAAATAATATTTAAAGAATAACTTATTCTTTAAAATCAAAAATATTTGATTGTGGAAGATTTCAAACATATAAAAAGTAAGCAAAATAGTATAATGAGCCCCTATGTACCCATCACCCAGATTCAACAATCAATAGCATTTTGCCATTCTTGAATCATCTATACTTCTACCCACTCTCCACTCTCCCACATGTTTATTATTTCTTACAGTTCTATTTTCCTTTATTAAGGTAAAATTTACTACAATGAAATGTGTAAATCTTAGCTGTATTATTTTGACAAACGAAACCCACATTCCTTTCACAGAACACTTCCACCTTCCTAGAAAGTTCCTTCATGTCCCCTCCCAAACCCCACCAACTCCCCATCCCAAGATGTGAAGACTGTTCTTGCCTTCTTATCTTAGCTTCGTTTGTTTAATTGTTCTAAAAGTTATATCCATGGAATCATACAGTTTTCTTATGTCTGGCTTCTTTCACTCAGCATATTGTTTGTTTTTTTTTTAAAATTAATTAATTAATTTATTTTTGGCTGTGTTGGGTCTTCGTTTCTGTGCGGGGGCTTTCTCTAGTTGCGGCAAGCGGGGGCCACTCTTCATCACGGTGCACGGGCCTCTCACTATCGTGGCCTCTCATGTTGCGGAGCACAGGCTCCAGACGCGCAGGCTCAGTAGTTGTGGCTCACGGGCCCAGTGCTCCACGGCATGTGGGATCTTCCCAGACCAGGGCTCGAACCCGTGTCCCCTGCATTGGCAGGCAGATTCTCAACCACTGCGCCACTGGGGAAGCCCCAGCATATTGTTTTTGAGATTCATACATTTCCATGCATCAGTAGTTTGCCTTTTTTTTTCTTGGCTGATTAGTATTGCCATCACCACAACCAAAAAAGGAAAAAAAAGAAACCTTTTATCTTTGGCCTTTTTAACCATCTCATACAAACCAACTACTTATAGTACAGCTAAGTACATACACAAAAAAAGTTACTGGAATGCTCGGAATAAGATTATAAGATAATATGTTGTCAATTAACTTGTAGATAGACATTTGGGTTCTCTCCAATTTGGGGCCATTGTGAATAAACCTGCTATGAATGTTGTACCATTAAAAAATAAAATGCATCTTGTCTTGGGACTTCCCTGGTGGCACAGTGGTTAAGAATCTGCCTGCCAATGCAGAGGACACGGGTTCGAGCCCTGGTCCGGGAAGATCCCACATGCCGCGGAGCAACTAAGCCGGTGTGCCACAACTACTGAGCCCATGTGTCACAACTACTGAAGCCCATGCGCCTAGAGCCCATGCTCCGCAACAAAGAGAAGCCACCGCAATGAGAAGCCCTCGCACCGCAACAAAGAGTAGACCCCCACTTGCTGCAACTAGAGAAAGCCCGCGTGCAGCAATGAAGACCCAACGCAGCCAAAAAAAAAATGCATCTTGATGTGGGGAGTGAAATGACAGGAAGTCAGGAATTAACATTTAAAAAAAAGAGAGAGATGAAGCCAGTACAGCAAATCTTGCTAATTGTTGGGTACATGGGTTCATTATACTAGTTTCTCTACTAGGTCATTTTACAGTTGTGCCACTGTAATTGTATGTTCAAAATTTTTCATTAAAATCTTAAGAAAATTTTTAAAAGACAGAGCATATAAAGCAAAAGATAACAGTTTTCCCCTCTGTCCTTTTCCAACAGCAATGAATTTGGGCATTTCAGGTCTCCAAACTTTCTATCATGCCAAAACTAGACAGTGAATTTCACTTGCTCAGTGATAATTTACTAGTCTTTAAGATTACTCTTTATTCTCTTCTTTATATATTGGGTCTGGAAATAACTAAAATGAAGCCTTTAAACCATCTAATTGTGGTGCTAGGCACCTTCATCAGGTCAGGGAAGGGCAGGAGGAAGAAGGGAGGGCAATTCTGGTGGGGAGGGAAGTTAGGATGGGTGAGCAGAAAGCTTCTAGCCCTTGTGAGGCTTACACAGGTTCCTCTAGGCAATGTCTTGGAGACTCAACTATAAACCAGCTTAAGACAGGAGAAAAAACAAAACACAAAAACAAAACCAGATATCTGGTAGATAGTGGAAAGACACTGATGTTGGAATGAAGAGTTGGCTTGGAGTTCCACCTTTATCATTAGCAGCTGGATGACTTAACCTCTCTCAGCTTCAGGTCCTTCGCTGGTAAAGGCAAGATGATACCACCCCATTTCCAGTGTAGCTGTGAGGAGCACATAAGGTGACATGGGTGAAAATTCCTAGCATGGGGCTGGACACTTGACAGCTACTCAGAGAAGAGGAATTTAGGAAACATATTTATTGAACATCTGCTGTGTGCCAGGTATTGTTATAGGTCATGGGAACATGATTAATAAAATAAGGTTATTGCCTTTAAGAAGCTCTTATTTTTGCATGTATTTGGGGGTGGTAGCAGAGTGAACAAGGGTATAGAAATGAACTAAAAAATAAACTAACATTTGTTGAGAGCCTGTTGTGTGATAGTCACCCTGCTCTACATTTTACCTATGTTTTCTCATTTTATCCTCACAAGCACACTCCAAGGTATAATCCACTTTACAAAGGAGGAAACCAGCTTGGAGAAGCTCACTACATTTGCCAAGATCACACAGCTAGTAGGCAACCAACTTAGGATGTGAAACTTCAAACCTTCAATCCTTTCCTTCTCCACGGGTAGAAGTCAGCTGTCAGGAATTTTCTCATCTTACTGAAGCCAAATCCCAGACCTGTATATACCAGCACTTCTGTTCTTTTTCCTCCTGTTTGATGGAGAAAGTGTGCTTCTGGTTATCACATGGATTCTGGGTTCCATGACTTTTCTTGGACCTTGCTGTATGGATTATATTCTCTCAGCTCCTGCATCTCCAACTGGGCTTTTTCCACTGGATCCTGCCCAACAGCATTCAACACTCTAGCTCTCCTACATGATTAAAGCCTACTCCAGCCCTCACATCCCTATCTCTCACTCCATCTCTCTGCGTACTTCCCTTTACATGGAAGCTCCTTGAAAGAGTTGTCTGCAATACAGATGTACTCTGTCTACTTCCTCACCTCCCATTCCTCTGACCCAGTCCAGTCTGCCTTCTGCCTTTACTTCGTCACTAAAGCTGCTCCTGCCCAGTTCACAAATGTCCTCCATGCTTCCCGAACCATCCTTGTATGTGCATGTTTTATTTCTTTATTTTAAAAAATTGCTCTTTATAGAGATAAATCATACTGCTAAATATTGTTGCTACTCAGGTATTTTAAAGAACATTAGACTTTTAAAACCATCTTTATTGAGATATAATTCTAGTATACTCACAGAACTGTGCAACCATCACCACAACCAAAGTTTAGACATATTTTTCACCCAAATAAACCCTTCACCCATTAGCATTACCTGCCCTCCTTCTCCCCTAGAGCTAGGCAATCACTAATCTGCTTTCTGCCCATAGAGACTTTCCTGTTCTGGACATTTCATATAAATGGAATCGTACAGTATGTGGTCCTTTGTGTCTGGCTTCTTTCACTCAGCATGATGTTTTCAAGATTCATCCATGTTGCCCCATGTATGAGTACTTTTTTCTTTTCCATTGCTGAATAATAAGTAGCCCATTGTATGGATATATCACATTTTGTTTATCTATTCATCATTTCATGGACATTTGCCTATTATCGTTTTGGCTATCATGAATAATACTGCTGTGACTATTCATGTACAAGTTTTTATATGGATATATTTTCTCATTTCTCTTAGGTATCTATGTAGGAATGGAATTGCTGAGTCACATGGTAACTCAATGTTTAAAATTTGAGGAACTTCCAGACTGTTTTCCAAAGCAGCTGCACCATTTTGCATTCCACCAACCATGTATGAAGTTTCCAATTTCTTCACATCCTCCCTAACACTTGCTATTGTCCGTCTTTGGTGTTTGGTCTTCTTTATCCACAGCTTTTCTTTGTCTTTTATGACATTGACATTTTTGAAGAATTCAAACTCTCGGCCCTTTGGTTTATAGGACAGTCTTCATTTTAGGTTTATCTAATGTTTCCTCATGATTAAATTCAGGTTGTGCATTCTTGGCCAGAACACTGCATAGGTGATATTGTGTCCTTCTCAGGGTGTCACACCTGGAAGTTCATGATGTCCTCTTAGTGATGTTAATTTTGATCACCCAGTCAAGGTGTTGTTTGACTTCTCCACTCTATAGTTACTATTTTTTTTTCTTCCTAATAAACAGTCTGTGGGAGAGACACCTTGAGATGGTTCAAATATTTTGCTCTTAGTCAAAATTTCCTCCTAGATTTTATTTCCATTTATGGTTCTTGCCTCATCCTATCTTTATTATGATGGTTGCAAAATGAGCATTTTCCAACTACAGGACTACCTCTCAATTTACCAGCTGGTTTTCTGCATTTTACTGCAAGCAAGAGTTCTCCCTTCTCCATTCATTCATTGATTCATTCATTCACCTATCTATCTATCTACCTATCTATCTATTCGTCATTGGTAAGAACATACAAATTATTTTTTCCAGTGCTTTATAATGCATGGGTGGACTTGATTTGGCCAGTGGGAGTCCCTCTAATCTGGCTCCTGTATCCTTGTGACATGCCCCAATCGTTCTCTCTCTTTCTCCCTCTTTAGCATTCTTGGCATAATAAGATGTTCTAGGTTCATTTTGTCCCTACCTCACCTCAACCCCGGAATCAGCCATTCCTCTGAGAAACCTGTTTCCTCTTAGTGGGGAATGGTATTAGAGACCAAGATTGGGGAGATAGATGTGCTCATTGCTGTGGGGAGGGGAGAGGGGGGTTTGCTTCTTGACCCTTTTAGTAGGCAGATCTAGGGAATATATGCGTGTATATAAATATAAATACATATTCATACATATGTGCACATAAAATGTGTATTCACACACATATACCTGTTTTAGAAATCATGAGTTTACACTGATAGCTCCATTTCCTTCCTCATGGAATTCTTTCTTGCCTTCTCCCAATCCATATTTTTTTCTTTTCATTTTTGCTGAGGTATAATTGACAAATAAAATTGTAAGATATTTAACATGTACATAATGGTAATTTGAAAGGATTCCCACCACCTAGTTAATTAACACATCCATTGCCTCACATGTTTATCAGTTCATATTTGTATGTCCCTTCTTCCAGAGTGGACACCCTGGATCTCAACACTGATATATTCATTCACTTCTCAATCCTATGATACATATACAATAGCTTCAGAATTGCTTCACCTGTGCCCTTTAAATAAACAAACCTACTAAAATGAGTTTAGGATGTGTTCATAATTCTTAAAATTCATAAAAGTTTTAGTGGGTAATAATAAGAAGTCTGAAAAATATCTTCGGGACTCAGAAACCCTAGGTAAAAATCTGTTATAGGCCTGAAATACAAGTTCAGTTCTCAGTTTGGAGTTGGATTTTTGGATATTTTCTTTCTAGGGTGGAAAGGCAGCTGCAGTTTCCTGAGAGCAGCCTTTAATTGAAAACATGTTTGCAACTCCACTGTGTGATCCCAGAATTCATTCAGATAGACGTTTATGCTCAATATGTCTCGAGTTAGGCCTTGTTGGAGCTTGCCAACACGACAGTAGAACCACTAGTTACATTTTCTTAAGATAGACTGTGCCAAACTGATAACAGCAGTAGACCTACCTGACAGCCCAAGGAAACAACTTCCTGCTCTTTCAGGTGAGACTGAAATCTGCCTGCCCTCTCCTCTCTTTAAAAAAGCCATAGAAGCATCAAAAATTGTCTTAAACTAGGTTCCACCCAGTCCAGAGATAAGCTCAGTCCTTGTCCACCCTCCACCCTCCTCCATCTTGACTCACTACCTTTTTCATAAACCCTCCTACATTTGTTGACTTCTAGCCTTGGTGGCAGGGATGCTTAGCGATGAAGGAAGGACTCAGAGCTGTGGAATAGAAGAGGATAATGCAGATTTTCATGCAGCTGAGAGTTCAAGGGCCCATAAATTCCTTTCCTTTTTCCCACGCATGTAGTATACCATTTGAGAGATAGGAGTCAAGCAGATGGAAATCAACATCTCTATATGACTGATAAAATCTAGGCTGGAGTATATCGTGGATGCTACATTGTGCTGCCCAAATCCCGTTTCAGGAATGAAGGACTCATTCCCCTGCTGCAGGGAGTGCTTCCAGATCACCCTCAGCTGACAGCCCTCTCTGGGGATTGTCTGGGCTAAAGAAAGCTGTCTCACCCAAGGTCACACCTTCCACAGGCAGCCTGCATCCAATGACTGATGCAGCTTGGGAGCATGAAGGCCTGGCCCACTCATTGCTATCTGACAGGTCCGTGGGGTTGCTGGGGCTCCTGCTGGGACTGCGTAGCTGCTCAACATCTCCCTCTATCCAGTCTTTTTTCTTCTCCTCCCTTCCACAAGTTATCATCCCCAGGATTTCCTCCATGCTAATCTCAGAATTTGCCTCCCAAGGAATCGAGCATGGGATGCACACATTCAGGGAAAGCATCCCTAAAGGAGGTTCCGTTTGGCTGGCTGAGTTTTGGAGATTAAAGTGAGGCAAACAGAGAGTATGTGCGATTCATTCCAGGGATCAACATAAGTGAAAGCCCAGAGAACTTAGACTTAAAGAACTTAGAGACCTTCCCTAATCTGTCCAGGACCTGGCATAGGGCCTGATGCAGTCTTGGTTGAATGAATTAATAATGATAAGTGAGATTTTTCTATTTATTTCAGATTGTGGGTTATATTTGTTTGTTTTTACAATAAAAGCACAGGAACAAACCGTACTTAACAGGAATAATAATGGCTGTCATTTATTGAGCTCTTACTATGTGCCAAGCACTGTGCTAAGCACTTTGTAGATGTTCTTTTATTTAGTTTGCATAATGATTCTATGAGGCAGAAGCTATTGTTATTCCAATTTTATAGTTAAGAAAACTGAGGCTTAGCCAAGTTAAGAAAGTTTCCTGTGGTCAAATATTCTGTGAGACTCTTGGCCCCTTGTACTACAGACTCCCTCAGACAAAGAACAATGAGAGAGTATAGACGAGAGTTTCCAGAATGGACAGGAGGTTGTGACCTCTCTCAGATGTCCACTGGGGCCTGGCCTCACTCTGGGGCCCTCCTCAGGCAGCTTGAGGCTGGGAGACCCAAGCCTGGACTGTGGCACTGCTTCTGCCTCTCCCCTGCCTGCCTCAGGGGAGTGGCGCTAAGCTGAAAGGGCTCAGCTGCTCCTGAGAGAATCACGGTTCTGAAGCTGGAGACGGTTGCTTCTGCTCAACCTAAGGGAAAGTTGATAGACGAGTTTTTCTTGCCTTTGGGAAGGAGGGTGCCGGCATAAGGGCAGTGCGTAGAGATCAGTCAGAGATGCTTTTTTCAGGAGACAGTATGTGTTGAAGAAGGGAGTGGGGCTGGCAAGGTCTAAGGGGAGACCTTTAGAAAAAGGTCTGTGCATACATTTCCCTTGCGGATGGGGTTCTGTGCACACAAGATGCAGCATGCCTCTTGGTTCTTTTGCTCATCCATCCAATCATTTGTTCAACAATATCTATTCAAACAATACCTACTATATGCCAGGTACAGTTCAAGACAGTGGGGTACAGCAGTAAATAAGACATTCAAAGTCCCAGCTCTCATGGAGTTCTTACACTAGTGGGAGAGGATAGACCTACCTGGGTCCCAGCTGTCTCTGGCCCTGTCAACTCCTGCTAAGCCTGGTTGGATAACATGGATGACCCCATTGGTTGCTCAAGGGATTGTACCTGGGGCTCTGCATGATCATGGTCAAGGACAGGCAGGGTGTGGAAGTGTCACCCCCATCACAACCTCCTTGTTTTGGGAAGACTGAATTCCATATTGCCTTTTTTTTTTTTTTTTTTTTTTTTTAAAGGATTTTCTTATTTATTTATTTATTTATTTATTTATTTATTTTTGGCTGTGTTGGGTCTTCGGTTCGTGCGAGGGCTTTCTCCAGTTGCGGCAAGCGGGGGCCACTCTTCATCGCGGTGCGGGGACCGCTCTTCATCGCGGTGCGCGGGCCTTTCTCTATCGCGGCCCCTCCCGTCACGGGGCACAGGCTCCAGACGCGCAGGCTCAGCAATTGTGGCTCACGGGCCCAGCTGCTCCGTGGCATGTGGGATCTTCCCAGACCAGGGCTCGAACCCGTGTCCCCTGCATTAGCAGGCAGATTCTCAACCACTGCGCCACCAGGGAAGCCCCCATATTGCCCTTTTAATGGAAAGGGCTAATGCTGAAGCCGCTTGCCTGGATTTTGTGGGTGAGAGGACCCGGCCAAGCCAGCCTTATCCCCCTCTATCGCAGCCCTGGCAGGAGTAGTGAAATGAGCCCAGATTGCCCTTCTACACGCATCAGAAACTACTAACACAGCCAGAGAACTGGGAACCTGCTGGACTGGTGCCCTATCACAGGACGGGGCCCCCAGGCCCTGCTCCATGAAGCTGGGTCCTTACCTCTCCACATAAGGACTTCCTCTTGATTGCGTAAGTCTGCTGACCTTAGGCAGACCTTCTTCTTTAAGGCAAGAACCACCAGTGGAGAAGCAGCTGTGGTGTAGAAAATAGCACTGTACTCTGAAGCAGGAAGAGTACATGTTCTAATTCCAGGATCACCACCTTCTAGCTGAGTGACTGGACAAGTCACCTGACTTCTCTGAATCAGTGTTTTCTCTTCTGTAAAGCTGAGAATATCCTATAGTCTGTAATTCACAAGGTTGTTTTGAAGACTAAATAAGAGAATGTATAAGAAAGGCTCAGGCCTATTGCAAACACTTAGTAAACACTGGTTAGATATCAAATGTTAATTGGATGTGAAGTCAAATCAAAATGGTAACATTTTTGCTTGGCACTGAGGGAAATGAAGGAGGTAGAGTTGGTCCTCCTTATCCTTGTCTGTGGAACCCTCAGATATGGAGGGCCACTGTACTAAGCCATTTTATATAATGACTTGAGCATCCTTGGATTTGGGTATCTTCAGGGGGTCCTGGAACTAATCCCCATGGATGCAGATGAATGACTGTATAAATCAACATCCCTGTGCTTAAGGAATTTTCCATAGAGTTGGATTGTACTCTTGTAGAGTTTTCTAATGACAATATTGAGTGCTCAGAATTGCTCAAAATAAGCACATGGAAATGTGTGCAAGTGTAAGAATGGGTTTCATCTACCTATGCAGAGAGACTTACAGAACTAAGAAGAAAAAAAGCACTTAGGGAGCAAGTGGGCGATTCTGAGTCCCCATGCTACATCCAGCAGGACACTCAGTAGTGGCGCATAGTTAGTATTCAGAGTAAAAACTTGTGAATAATGGGATGGGGGAACAGAGGCACCTAGCCTGGGAGTTGTCCTTTCCCATCAGGAGTTAAATAGAGGGCCGTGTTCAGCACTGATGATAAGTGGACATTCACTGTCCTTTGGCAATAGGTACTTGACCAAGTGGGCTTTCACTGGAGGAGAACCACAGTTTACACATGAACTTATTGTGCAAATAGAAACAAAAACAGGAATGGCTAGAGTTATGGAAGATGAAGACTTTGCAGATGGAATGGCCCAGAGCTCACTGATTGTTATTATTTCAGCCCTGAAAGGATGGGCCGGGATCATGATGGCATGTGGCTCAGCACAGCATACACAAGGAAACCTGTGAAAGAATAACAAGGATAACTAAAGAAAGTAAGATAGAAAAAAATAAGGAAGAGATGGCCACAGTCCCTGTGGCTTGTCCTAGTGGGGAGGACAAGGTAGTGAACACCAGACCCATGTTGTTTTAATCATGTTATTTTTTTCCTACTGTTGATGAAAAAATTAATCGGTCAATCTAAGAAAGAAATGGGAAATTTTATTCGAGCCAAGTTGAGGATTATAACCCAGGAACAGCCTCTCAGAAAGCTCTGAGAAATATTTTGCCATTAGAGGTCAAAGCACAGTTTTATAAGTTTTTGAGACAGAAGGCTGTATATTAAATGATGTATTATTGACAGTTTACACAATCCAGATCTACACTTACAAAGTAGTGGGTGGTGGGTCATCATGGCCCCTTACAAGATTAAGAAGGAATGTTATCTTTTAAGTTGCCTTGTTGATGCTAGGAGAATGTCACTCTTTACGGTTAAGTGGGTATTTCTGCCGATGGAGAAGTTTGGTCGATGCATAATGCAGATACATGATGCATGGTAGAGGGGAGAGAGGAGGCCAAAGTGCAGAGAAAATGTTTTATGTGTAACTTTTCCTCGACTTGCCTTAGAATACGAGTTTTTATTTCATCACAACTCTAACTACATTCATGTGTGAGTTAACAGTTTTGTAACCTTTGTGTGGTTCATCATATATTGTGGGCTTGGTCATTTTAAACAAATTGTTTTGCTGGCATAACCCCTACTGGTATTGCCAAGGGAGGGAAGTGAATGGACAGGTCTCATGTCCTTGGAAGTCACCTGGTGCCCACCTTGGGCAGACTAGCTACTCCTTAGAGCGTGGGTCTGACTGAGGGTTGAGTGTGGGCACCTCTCTCTAAAGTGGAGAACAGAATACTTGCTGGAGGACCCCACGTCCTGGTTCACTCCTTGAACTTCCTCCTGTATTTTCTGCAGTCGTGAAAGCTGCAGTCAGCCCTGTTTGGGGGGGCTTCCGGAATGTGACCCATCCAACCCTGCAACAACCGAATGCTTGGTTTTTTAAACATTGCTGACATTTTTGACAAGTGATTTCATGGTTCCTTTATTCCTGTGTGTCAGAAGCAGAATATTAACTTCACACTATAACTTGGATGCACAGAGAAAAATCTGCTTTATTTTTCCTATATCTAATACAGCCTTCCTCCCAAGCCCACAGCCAATTGGTTAGCAAAGAAAAAATGTAAATGTTCAAATGAAAGCCTAACTCAATATTAAACCCAATATTAAAGTTTTAAATTAACCTCTCTTGGATAAAATTGCTCAGTTTCACAGATAAAATTCTTTGTCTCTTTTTAGTTCCCAAAGATGTGTCCAGATGTGTGTTTGTGGGTGGTGGCAGCTTATGCAACCCCATGGCTATGGCTATGGGGAAGATTCAGGGTCTTTGTGCAGATGCTCCCTGCTTCCTCTGGTCTCTGTGGAAGTGTGACTCGTGATCTAGCCTTGCTCAGCTTGTTCAGGGCCTTCTAGCTCCCTCCGGCTGACTCACCCTGACCCTTGGTGCTCTCAGGCATCAGAAGCTCCTCTGGGACTCCTGTCTGTCTTTGACTTGAGTGTCTCCCTCAGTAGCCCTTGCTACTTAAATCCCTCATCCTCACGATGGTGATCCTTCTTGCAAACTCCTCTGGACTCTCAGGTATTTCTGAAGCCTGTCTCTACCACACTGGAACCAAAGATAACCCAGGACACTTGAACCATAGGCTGGCCTCTGCCTGACTGTGCTAAGCCACCAGGGTGAGGAGGTGGTCCCCCAGCTCAGTGTGGATGGCCTGAGAATTAGCCTCCTCCCAGTCTTCCGGAGGTTGCACAACAGAGCCCCCAGCCTTCTCGGCTCCCCTAGACTTAACTAACACATCCCCTGCTGGGTCTGCCAGGAGGTAGCCAACAAGACCGACAGCTTTGCTCGCTGGCCTCCAGGTGCTCCTTCTGTCTCCCGCTGTTCCCGGGGCTACAAAGTGGAGAGCTTGTCTTTTTCTTCTGCTCCATTTCCTCTCACATAGAGTGTACCTGGCTTGCACGAGGGCTAGGGTATCTTCTCCACACCACAGAAGCACTCTCTGAGCCAGGTCTTCCAGGCTTGGACCCTGATAACTAAGGAGGGATACAAAAGAATTTGGAAAACCACCTCTCAAGATAGTAGCCTTGGGTGCAAACTACTACCCTGCTGCCTAAATCGTGATTGCCAAAGCTAATTAATACTTCGGTAATTCTTTTTACATTCTTTCTGTCACAAAATCTAATCTTCCTAAGGCATTCTATGATAAAGGTTATGTACTTGGGAAGGTTAAAAAAAAGGAACAATTTTAAAGAATCCAAAATATTAATTACTCTTCTAAACCTGCTTCTCTGGAAAGGTCCTTCCACTCTGGCACACTGCAGCACTGTGCAATGAGAATTCTTCCAACTGGGATACATCTTTGTCCCTGTCAGCCTGGTAAATCTTGGTCCCAGCTGAGGATGGGATGACAATGGCTGTAGCTGATGACAGAGGGGACATAAGAGCCCCTGAGTGGAAAAAAACAGGAGGGAAAGGTACATCACTCAAAGGGCATCTTGAAGGGGAAAAAAGGAAGCTGCAGGACGCATAGCCCATAAAGAGCTTTAATGGGCTTTCTTCAAATAAGAACTACTCACTTCTCTCTACTCAAGAAATAACCAGATGATCAGCAGTCACCCTTCATTTAATAGGTATATTTCAATAACATCTTAATTAGAACTTTCTTCTCCACTTCCCCCAATTGCAACCTTCTCTAAATAGTTATTTTTATGTATTTGGACTGTTTCCACCGCTCTACCTTCCAGACTATCACCTAAATGAATGAGGCATCCTCTCTTCTCTAGGTGGAATATTTATGGAATTGCATGTTGCCTCTTGTTATTTATCAAGCTTTCTGGCATGATCCCAGAAACTCAGTGAGGAACCTAGGTTTCTGGAAGGTCCTAATGGCAGGAAAGCTCACAATTCAGGAGAATAATAGAGGCCTTTCCCACTTTCCATATTGGGTAGTGGATTTACAGCTGGCCCCTGGAAGAAGCCTCTGTCTGCTCTCTTTCCTGGGAATATCTGGGGGGTCAACTTCAAGCATCTTTAACTGGGGCTTACTCTCTTCCTCTTCCCCATTTCTTCAGCAAGCTGTTTTCTTGACTGGGTTAGTGCAATACCATATCTCCTGGAAACAGGGACACCTAAGACTTCAAAACTCTAAGGAGGGATAAAACCTAATAGCTTGGGCTTCCCTGGTGGCGCAGTGGTTGAGAATCTGCCTGCCAATGCAGGGGACACGGGTTCGAGCCCTGGTCTGGGAAGATCCCACATGCCGCGGAGCGACTAAGCCCATGAGCCACAATTGCTGAGCCTGCGCGTCTGGAGCCTGTGCTCCGCTACAAGAGAGGATGCGATAGTTAGAGGCACGTGCACCGCGATGAAGAGTGGCCCCCACTTGCCGCAACTAGAGAAAGCCCTCGCACAGAAACGAAGACCCAACACAGCCATAAATAAATAAATAAATAAATAAGTAAGTAAGTAGAGGAGTTAAAAAAAAAAACAAAACCTAATAGCTCCATAAAAGTTTTCTGAGATCACTGATTTTATATATATGTACTGTGTACCTGTTATGTGCTAGGTACCGTGCTCAGCATTGGAGATACCTAGTGTGCGAGACAGACACAGCCTCTGCTCTCATGGAGCTGATAGGCTGTGGAGGAGACAGTCATTGCTCAGACAGTCTGTAATTACAAGTAGTGGTAAATTATAGACTGTGAAAGAGTACAAGGTGCTGTGAGTGAGAAGAGCTGACCTAGCTTGGGGGAGGAGCGGGATAGAAAATCTGCCTAAGGAGAATGAACTTTTCACTGAGATTGAGAGGATGAAGGTCTTGGACAAGAAACTGGGAAGTTGTGGACAGTATATGAAGAAGACCTGAAGCAAGATGAGTGTGGCTTGTTTCAGGGATTGAACATATGCCAACGTTACAGGTTACTTTGTGTCCCCCTCAGAAAAAGATATGTTGGGGGGGAAAAAAAGATATGTTGTATGTAGTTCTAATCCCTAGTACCTCAGAATATTACCTTGTTTAGAAATAAGGTTGTTGAAGATACGGTTAGTTAAGATGAGGTCAAACTGGGGTACAGTAGGCCTCTGATCCAACATGACTGGAATCCTTATAAGAAGACAGTCATGTGAAAACAGAGACACAGTGAGAATACCATGTGATGATGGAGGATTGGAGGGATGCATCTACAAATCAAAGAATGCAAAATATAGCAAACCAACAAAAGCTAGGAATAAACAAGGAAGGATTCCCTCACAATTTTTGCAGGAAGCATGGCTGTACTGACATCTCGTTTGTGGACTTCTAACCTCCAGAGCTGTGAGACAATGCATTTCTGTTGTTTAAGCCAGGGGTCCCCAACCCCCAGGGTGTGGACCAGTACCGGTCTGTGGCCTGTTAGGAACCAGGCCGCACAGCAGGAGGTGAGCGGCAGGTGAGTGAGCGAAGCTTCATCTGCCGCTCCCCATCGCTTGCATTACCGCTTGAACCAATGCCCCCCAGCCCCCGCCCCGGTCCGTGGAAAAATTGTCTTCCATGAAGAAACCGGTCCCTGCTGCCAAAAAGGTTGGGGACCACTGGTTTAAACCACCTAGTCTGCGATACTTTGTTCCAGCAGCCCCAGGAAACCAATAGAGCCAGTGTGGCTGAGTTGTCAAATGGAGAGCAAGGGAGGAGTGTGAGATGAGAAAGGAAGGGTAGAAGAATCAGATATCCAGGTCCAGGATTTGGAACTTTGGACTTAAAGCAGTGGGGCAGTATTAAGGAGTGTGAGGGGGAGAGTGATATTCTACTTACACTGTAAGCAGATCACCGCGGCCACAGTAAACAGAAAGAGTGGAGAGGGGACGAGAGGTATTGCAGGTTGAGTTCTCCAGGGGGGCTCACAGAGAGAGCCTCAGTGACAAAGGCTCAGCCAAGCTATTGGGGACCTCTAGAGTACTGTCAAAGTTGTCCCACATAAGGCTGAAATGACCAAGCTTTTGTACTTCCCAGTCACCTGTCTGGGATACCCTGGGAAAAGTATGACCCCAGGTGAGGCGGCTGTCTGCAGCTGCAGCCGACTCTGCAAGAGCTAACAGTTGGAAGCCATCTGCTGTCTACACTCCCCATGGCTGGGCAGTAAGTCTTCCTTTGAAGGGGGATCTGGGCTGCACATCTTTTCTACCACAAGAGGCTATAGGGGTCCCAGTTAACTAGTTGTCCAGGGGAAAGAAGATGGTGGCTTGAAACGGTGTGGTGGCAGTAGAGACAAAGAAAAGTGGCCTGGTTCAGGGATGGCGTAGTAGTTGAAGTGCTACAGGACTTGATGGATTGTATGTAGATGGGGTGGAGGTATTGAGGGCAAAGGAAGAATCAAGAATAGCTCCTGGGTTTCTGCTGTTGCCCAACTGGATGAATAATTGGTACCATTCACCAAGTTAAAGAACTTTGGAAAAGACCAAATATGAGAAATTAGAAGATCATGAGTTTGCTTTTGGACATGAAATGTTGTTGAATGATCTGGATACACTGGGGAGTAAAAACCCTGAGAAAAAACATACATATGTGTATGCGTGCACACACACACACACACACACACACACACACACACACAGACACACACACACACGATTTGGTTCTAGGAAGAGTCCTGTATGTTTACATCTCACTCTTAGAAATGCCATCTCTTGTTGTAGAACTATGGATTTTACCTTCTTTTGCTGTAAGTTGAATCAGTATTTATAACTTACACGGTAAACACATTGAAAAACTTCAGTACAGAAAGATATGAAAAGGAACTCAGGGCATCTGAAGAGTGAGAACGGGCCCACACACTGCACAGAAAATTAACCTACACCTCAGCCAGCTGTACCACCCTCAGATGGTATCATTCACTAGTAAGGGGATTGAAGTAACTCCAGAGGTGATGGTGATAGGTTTGGGAGATGAGAGAGAACGGCGGGACGGAAAACTGAAGATTTATTTAAAACAGGGAAGAGTTTGCACAAGAAAACAACTTTGCTAAACAGAATCTGCCAACAAGCCCAAGCAGATCTTTTGATCCAATCTAAGTTTATCAGCTGAATTTGGGCTCTTATAATTATGTTCCATCTTGCACTAGCTGGGACTGCATCCTGTAGCATCCCTTTAAGATGCTGATTTTTCCATGGATATATTTACTGCCTTTGACTCAGTGAGTCCAAACTTGAAAATATTCAACAAAAGGAAGAATCTCTAGGCATAATGATGTTATCAGCACATTTTTATGATATTGATATATCAGAAAACTCCCTTCATGCCAAGAATATACATCCACTTGATGAAGAGTATTAACTGTGATCATTATGAAAGCTATGTTACAACACAGAAAAATGCTAGACTACTCTTTACTGAGCTGCCACCATGTGAAGCACTGTGCTACCTTTGAACATAAAACTATGCTATGATGTAGGAAAGAAACCACAGAGATGACAAGTAACCTTTATAAGGTCATACAGTAAGAGAGCTGAGATTTGAATCCAGGTCTGTCTTTCTATAAAGCCCAATCATCCATCCATTCATACATCTGACCAATAAATATTTATTGTGTCTCTATTATGTGCCAGAAATTGTGGAAGCCTATGCTATTTTGGTGATATCACACTCCCTGGAAAGAAAAGTGAAAATGCAGCTTTTTATATTCAGATACAACTTCTTATCAGAGAATTGCAACAAGAAGAGCAAGACTTAGATATTTTAGAGGTGTCATAGTTTTTAGAAATTTGTGGTCTTCTCTCTCCTCCATCTGTTCATACCCTCTCCACCTTCAAGACTTCTGTCAAACTCCCCCATTTCCTCTAGCTACAAGTGGTCTGTCCCTTCTCTAGCTCCCTTTGCCACACAATTCTTATCTTATTAGATCTTGCTGAATACTGGTTGCCAACACTAAATATTCACTCTTTGGCATATACTGTCTATTAATTGACAATTGTTGAGGCTGGGAGTTCTCTTATTGACAGAATTTGCAGTGCTATTGCCTCATCAAAAAGATTCTCATGTTCAAACTAAATAATTTGAAACTTTTTTACATTTTCAGCCCAGCAACATCAGGCCCACAAAGACTTAAAAACTGACACAGACATTTAAAAAACATCTCATTTAATTATTTCGACAACCTATCAGTTTGATATAACCTATCAACTTGTATCAGTAACAGTGAGCTTGGTTATGCTATAGTAACAAACAAGTCCCAAATCTTAGTTGCTTTAAACAACAAAATTTATTACTTGAGGTCAGTGGGGGCTCTGTTGCACTTCATACCTACGCAGAGACCCAGGTGGTGAAGATTTCACCTCTGGAACGTTCCCAATCTTTCGGGTAAGGAGAAGAAACAGTGGCAAATCTTGCACTAGCTTAAACACTTCCATATTTCACTGACTAAAGTCAATCGTATGGCCACGCCTGAAAACAAGGGAGAAGTGAAGTACAGTCTTTATCAAGTACCTGAAGAAGAACCAGAAATTTGTGATGAAGAGCATTAATGATTGCCACAATATTATTATTATTATTATTTCTCCCTTTTTACTTTTTAAATACAACTAAAGCTTAGATGGATTTAATAATTTATCCTAGGTCACACATTTTAACCATAGAAGAGCTAGAATTTGAACTGAAGCCCATCTATCTGATAGTGGGGTCTGTGCTCCTTTCTCTCTACCACACTGCTTTTCTCAGAGCTGCTTTCCAGAAAGGATGTCCTGCATGTTCTTTGGGTTCTGACTGGCTTCACTTAAATTATTATTCCCAATAAGGAACTTAGCTTGCTAGTCTTCAACCTTGGATCGTTTTAGGTGTATCTTTTCCAGATATCATGTCAATTTTCTCCTCCATTGGTCCATTCATTGATTATTTGTTATTTTAAAAAGGTCCTACTATGTTTTATTTGATATAGTAGGTGTTGGTAATACCAAGCTGACTAATACTTAGTCTTAGCTTTTAAGGGTTTCATCTTCTAGTGGGGCAATAAGTAAAAATAGCAAATAATTCCCAAAGAAAAGTGATAAGCCCTATAGTGAAGATCTGTCCAGTCTTTGGAAAGTGGGTATCTCCCAAAGTGAAATTAGGAAGATAGAAATGGCAAAAATAAGAGTAACCATCACTAGAAGTAACCCAAGTCAAGTGTGCAAATAAAAGATTTTGAAGATTTGGGAACACACAAATTCAGCAAAGATTCCTGAACCTTTTCCTTTTTTTGCAAATAAGAAAACTAAAAGCTAAACAATTGTCCTATATACCACTGTGTAGGAGAGGACTACCACCAGAAGGTAGATGATTTGAATGGGATTTCAAAAAGGGATGTATTGCTGATGTTACTCTATTACATGCAATGCAGTGATTTCAATAGTCATAGAAAAATATACCCTGGGGAAACAGAGCTCAGAAAGAACTACTGATTTGCCCCAGCTCATAGAATAGAGTAAATGGCAATGCTGGCATTTCACCCCAAGGCTGTCTTCCCTAAAAGCCTAACACCCACACATGTTCCATGTTACCACTTGTAGCTCAGTGAGCCACCTGAACCACTAGCCCTGCCGCTGCCTGCAGGCAAGAACATTGATGGCTCTATCAGGGGTCCCAGGAAGACTTTAATCTCAGATTCACCAAACGCAGCTGCCATCTTAAGACTGTTTGAAACTAAGATTACATCTGTATTTAGCGTCTTTTAAGCCACTGCTCTAAACCTCTGAAGATAAACACCACAGATAAATTTATGACGCTCCATTTATCAGTCAGTCTTTTGAAATCTCCAATTTACAGATGAATTCGCTGAGTTGTGTGCCCCTTTCAGGCCCCACCCTTCCTTTCTCTCAGCCCTCAGGCTGCAGGGACAGGTGCTACATCAATTTTTTTCAACAGTTAGAATGACAGAGTTGTTAGTCTTGCTAGAGTTATTTATTAATATAGCCATGGCTCCATTACAGTCTGAGTTTCTGGAGGTCAGTGGCCAAGTGCTGTACCTTTTAAAAATTCCTCAAGCTTCCAGAAGAGTCAAGAAGTGTTTCTTGTTTATTTGTTTTTTTAAATTAAATGCTGTCATATTTATTAAGGTGATCTGGGCCCATGGAGAGTAACATGATACCTTTGACAATTTATGGATAATTTCTAAGAAACCTTCCTACACAAATCTCATTGTAGAGAAAGGGAGAAAAAATGGAGGGAGACTCCACTTTTGACCAAAATAGAATAATAGGGATTGGATATACTCTCCTGCCTGAAACAACTAAGAAAAGGCAAAATATATAAAAGTTTTCAAGATACTGATAGCAGGCAATGAATGACAGCGATCCCTGAGATATGAGAAACAAACTTGGTGAGCCTTATGACTGCCTAAGTTTATTACCTGCTCATAGCTCAGGGAGGGGAAATCCAAGTAAAGCTCAGCATACTTCCTGAGTTGAGAAGATGAAGCTAAGGCAGCAGGGCGACTAAGGCAGCTACAATATGCAGTACAGGGAGAAGTACCAAAGAGGAGAGAGCTGCGCAGAGAGAAAACCCCTAAGATCTGCATAGAGTCCCTCTCAAGTTTTAACAGGATATGATCAGCACATATGTGGGAGAAAACTATCAAAGGTTGGAGAAAGAATCATCCAAAAAGATTAAAGGAAGAGTTCCCAATGCACACATAGGGCCAGAAATAGTTCTGTTTCCATCAGCCACACAGGAAAAACACATAATTCATGGGGCATTGCCTGGAATACTCTAGAAGTTCTTGCCTCAGTAATGGAGAATAATTACTCCTAGACTGAGTCTTGTTCTGAGCCCATCTAATGAATCAAAAAAAGCAAGATTTGAAATGATCAAACTGTTTCCAAGTAAGTTAACTCTTTCCTAGAACAAAGCTCAAAAATATATTTATAGGATTATAAAAATATCCTATGCCCAATAAGATAAATTTACAGTGTCTGGAATCCAATAAAAGTTTCCACGAATATAAAGAAGCTGGAGAACTTGACCCAAATGAGAAGAAAAAGCAACCGAAAACTGACACAAATGTTGGAAATAGCAGAGAAAGAAATTGAGTTGTTACAACTGCATTCCATATGTTTGAAAAATTAAGTAGAAAAAGACATAAAAAACACTCAAATCAAACTTCTAAAGACGAAAACTACAGAGTAAGATGAAAAATCACTATATGAGATTAGCAGCAGATTAGAAACCTCAGAAGAAAAGCTTAGTAATGGTGAAGACACAGCAGTTGAAACTATCCAAAGTGAAAAACTGAGGGAAAAAAATTAAAAAGTAAGAAAGAGCATCACTGATTTGTAGAACAACCTCAAGAAACCTCATATACATATGACTCTTATCCTTGAAGGAGAAGCGAAAAAGGAAGGGAGAAAGCTAAAGAAATAATGGCTGAAAAACTTCCAATTTTGATGAAAACTCTAAATCCACAGATTTAAGAAGATTAATGAACTCCAAACACAAGAAACACAAGGAAAACTATACCAAAGCTTTTCACAATCAAATTGCTTAAAATTAGTGATAAAGAGAAAATTTAAAAACAATTGGGGGGAGCAGGGAAAGATACATTATACACACACACTTACACACACACACACACACACACACACACACACACAAAACCAAGAGAAGGATGACAGCAGAATTTATCATCAGAAACAATGCAGGTCAAGAGACAGTGGCATAACATCTTTAAAGTATTGAAAGAAAAACCTGTCAATCTAGAATTCCATACCCAGTGAAAATACCTTTTAAAAATAGATGAAATAAAGATATTTTCAGACATAAAAAAGATGAAAGAATTTATTGCAGGCAGACCCACACTCCAAGAAGTATTAAAGAAATTCCTTCAGATGGAAGAAAAATGATACTTGATGAAATATGGATCTACAAAGGAATGTAGAGCACAAGAAATGGTAATATGGGTAAATACATCATTTTTCTTACTATTGAAATCTCTTTAAAAGATAATTGACTGTGTATAAAAAAATAATAACAATGTATTATGGGTTTTATAACATATATAAGTGAATTGTATGACAACAATAGCATAAAAGTCCAGAGGGAAGATTACTACTGTAAAGTTCTTACACTACGTGTTAAGTTGTGTAATATCACTTGAAGGTAGACTATGACGAATTATTGATGCTATATTATAAATCCTACTAAAGAATCCTACTAATCCTAAAGAGGCTACTAGAATAACAAAACAAAGTTATAGTTAGTAAGATACCAAAGGAAACATAATGGAATTATAAGAAAAAATAGTAATACAAAAGAAGGCAGCAAAAGAGAAAAGTACAAAAAAATAGGTGGGACCTAAAAAACAAGTAGCAAGATGATAGACTTAAACCTGACTATCTCAGTAATCACGTTAGATGTAAACAGTCTAGACACCACCAATTTTAACTGGGAAATTGTCCAACTGTATAAAAAAGAAAAGCCTAGATACATTCTAGGTGCAAGAAACACATTTCAAATATAAAAACACAAATATCTTAAAAGTAAAAGGATAGAAAAATATATACCATGTTAACCCTAACCAAAAGAAAGTTGGAACAGCTATGTTAAATCAGACAAAATAGATTTCAAAGCAAAGAATGTTACCAGGGATTAAAAAAGGTCATTTTATAATGATGAAAGGATCAACACATAAAAAGGAAACATTAACATTAAATGTTTCTGTACCTAATAACAGCTTCAAAATATATGAGACAAAACTGATAGAAGTGGCAAAGAGAAGTATACAAATCCACTGGTAGAGTTAGAAATTTCACTACCTCTGTCTCAATAATTGGTAGAAAAAGTAGAGAGAAAATCAGAGTGACAAATAAAAGATCAATTTTCAAAAATAAGTTGTATTTTTAAGTTGCAACAAATGATTTGAAATTTAAATTTAAAATGAAGACAATTTGAACAATGCTATCAACTGATTTGACTTAATTGACATTTGTAGACTACTCCACCCAACTACAGTGGCATATACATTTTTTTCAAGTGCAAACATAACATTCACCAAGATACAGCATATTCTGGGCAATAAAACAAGTCTCAGGGCTTCCCTGGTGGCGCAGTGGTTGAGAATCTGCCTGCTAATGCAGGGGACACGGGTTCGAGCCCTGGTCTGGGAAGATCCCACATGCCACGGAGCAGCTGGGCCCGTGAGCCACAATTGCTGAGCCTGCGCGTCTGGAGCCTGTGCCCCGCGACGGGAGGGGCCGCGATAGAGAAAGGCCCGCGCACCGCGATGAAGAGCGGTCCCCGCACCGCGATGAAGAGTGGCCCCCGCTTGCCGCAACTGGAGAAAGCCCTCGCACGAACCGAAGACCCAACACAGCCAAAAATAAATAAATAAATAAATAAATAAATAAGAAAATCCTAAAAAAAAAAAAAAAAAAAAAACAAGTCTCAATATACTTAAAAGTATTCAGTCATAAAAAGCATGTTTTCTGATCACAATGAAATTAAATTAGAAGTCAATAACAAAAAAGGTAACTGAAAACATTCCCAAATATTTGAAAACTTAATAACACACTTCTAAATAACCCATGGGAAAAGGAGAAATCAAAAGGGAAATTAGAAACTATTTTGAATTAAATAAAAATAAAATCACAACATATCAAAATTCATAGGATTCCACCAAAGCAGTACTTAAGGGGAAATTTATTGCACAAAATGAAATGCCTGCACTAGAAAAGATAAAATGTCTCATATCAGTGACTTAAGTTTCCACCTAAAGAAATCAGAAAAAGAAGAGCAAATTAAACTCAAAGTAAGTGAAAGAAAAGAAATAATAAAGATTAAATTGGAAAACAGGGACTTGCCTTGTGGCACAGCGGTTGAGAATCCACCTGCCAATGCAGGGGACACGGGTTCGAGCCCTGGTCCAGGAAGATCCCACATGCTGCTGAGCAACGAAGCCCGTGCGCCACAACTATTGAGCCTGCGCTCTAGAGCCCGTGCTCCACAACAAGAAGCCACCGCAATGAGAAGCCCGTGCACCACAACGAAGAGTAGTCCCCACTCGCCACAACTAGAGAAAGCCTCTCACAGCAATGAAGATCTGATGCAGCCAAAAATTAAAAAATTAATTAATTAATTAAAAATAAAAAAATAAAATTATAAAAAATAAAGTGGAAAACAATAAACTATTGTTTCTTTGTTTATTTTCTAGAGAAAATCTGGAGAAAATCAATAAAACCAAAAGCTGTTTCTTTAAAAAGAGCAATAAAATTGATAAAACTCTAGCTAGACTGATCAGGAAAAAAAATATCCATAAACATCCACAAATATTAATAGGTTAATAAAGGAATATCATGAAAAACTTTGTGTTCATAAGTTTGAAATTTTAGATGAAATGGACAAATTCCTTAAAATACACAGACTAAAACAGCTCATCCAACAAGAAATAGATAATGTAAATAGCTCTATAGCTATTAGAGAAAATTGAATTTGTAGTTTAAAATTTTTCCTACAAAGATACCTCCAATTCCAGATGGTTTCACTGGTGAATCCTACCAACTATTTAAGGAAGAAATAATACCAGTTCTACATAAACTCTACTAGAAAGCTAAAGAAGAGAAAATACTTTCAAACTTGTTTTATTTTACCTCATTACCTCATACAAAGACATTACAAGAAAAGAAAACTACAGACCAATATATCTCATAAACATAGATGCAAAAATTCTAGCTAAGATTTTAGCAAATAAAATTGAATAATGTATAAAAAGAATATGCATCATAATTATGTGGGGTTTATTGCAGTAATGCAAGGTTGTTTTAACATTTGAATATTAATTAGTATAATTCACTCTATTAACAAAGAAAAATTATATGATCATCTCAATAGATGCAAAAAAAAAATTTCTAAAAATACATCATTCCTGATTTTAAAAACTCAGCAAAGTAGGAAAAGAAGGGAACTTCCTCAACCTGATTAAAGGCAGCTACAAAAAAAGTATAGCTAACCATATACTTAATGGTTAAGTGCCATTGTACAGCAACATTGTACTAGAGGTCCTAGCCAGTGCATTGTGGCAAGAAAGAGAAATAAAAGGCATCCTGATTAGAAAGAAGTAAAAAAATTTTTATTCACAGATAACATGTTTGTTTGTATAGAATCTGAAGGACTCTACAAAAAAATCTACCAGAACTAATAAGTGAGTCTAGCAAGATTACCTGATACACGATGACTATTCAAAAATCAATTGTATTTCTATATACTTGCAACAAGCAATTCAAAATTGAAATTAAAAAACAGTACCATTTACGTTTGTCTCAAAAAATATGAAGTACTTAAGGATACATCTGACAAAAGATGTGAAAGACCTATTCATTGAAAACTACAAAATTCTTCCAAGAGAAATTAAAGAACACCTAAAATAAACAGGGAGATATATCTTATTCATGGTTTAGATATATCTTGTTCATAGGTTAGAATATTGTTAAGATGTCACTTCTCCCCGAATTGATCTATAGCCTCAACATAATCTCAATCAAAACAGTACATAATTAACACAGATAGAAAGGTAAATGGAACAGAATACATAGTATACATATAGATCCACACATGTTTGGACAACCAGTTTTTGCCAAAGGTGCAAGGGCAATTCAGAGGAGACGGGATCATCTTTTCACAAAGTAGTACCAGAATAATTAAATATCCATATGTAAAAATAATAAACTTTTCCATACTTCACACCATATACAAAAATTGATTCAAACTGAAATACAGACCTAAATGTACCTAAATTGTAAAACTTTTAGAAGAAAACATAGGAGAAAACCTTTTTGACCTTTTGCTAAATTGGACTGATCAAAATTAGAAACTTCTGCTCTTTGACAAACACTATTAAGAGAATGAAAAGACAAGCCAAAAATTGGGAGAAAATATTTGCAAACCATATACATAAATATGTATATATATAGTGATCATGATTTCACAGGTATATATTTGTGTCAAAAGTTGCACACTTTAAATATGTGCAGTTTATTGTATTTCAATTATATAATACCTCATAAAGCTGTTACAAAACAATGGAAGAGAAATAAATCCTATTAATGATTTCAGTTGTTCTTCCCCAAAGGATTTGCAGCCTAACTTCCCAGGCTACTATTAGGTGGTTGGTGGGAACAAAGAAGACATCTATTTCATCCAAATGCTTGCGATCCATTGGCCAGAGGTAGAATGGATAGATAAGGATGTACATACACAAAACAATGTGTAACTATCTAAAGTAATGTACTGATGACATGTAAGATGTCATGACAATGATTTATTTTTACATTTAAAATTTTAAATTATTTTCTTATGGAATTGTGAAATAACTGCTATTGCCTGACAGCCAACAATTGTCTGTTCTAGCTTGCCTTTGAAAGGAGGCATCATTCTTAGCTAACTGGCTGTGGGACTTTTGGCTTTCATTCATTCATTTAACCAATTTCTTGAACATCTATTGTGTGCCAGGCAGAGTGCTAGACATCAGGGACATGATGGTGAGTAGAATGAACCAGGGTTCTTCTTCTCCTTGGATTTTGCAGCGTCAAAACTCTAAGTTTATTGTGAGGTCAGCAAGTTACAACTTACATGGGGTCCTGTAGTATGCCTGGGCTGAAGGTATGGTACAAGAAGGCATTTAGACTAGATCAGTGTCTTTCATGCTATAGCAACCCATTGGTGGGTTGTGAAATCAACTTAGTGGGTTGAGATCAGCTCTCAAAAAAATAAATAAATGGAATAGAATATATCAGAGTGCATCACATTCATCAAGGATAAGTGAGACTTGTTTCAATTAGGTGTTTGTGTGTGCGTGTGTGCGCGCGCGCGCGTGTGTGTATAGAACTGTGACGTAAAATATATTTCTTATTGTAGGTCATGGTCAGAAAGTGTGAGCAATTATGGCTAAATGAATTCTTAGGTACCTCACCTCTATCATTTTAAAGATTTCTTATAATGACTGACTCCTTTCAAGTATCTGAGGATTGTATTTGGAACCATTATTTCATTCACTGATCTAGTCCCAAATTTCCCTAACTTGGTTGGATTCAATTTTGTTCTTTGAGTGTACATTTTCTACTCTAATTTATGAATGTAAACTTCTTAAGGGTAATTCTTATGTCTTTGCCTTTTTTTAATCCCCATTGCACCTAACTCAGAACTTTGGATACAGTAAGTTTTGAATAAATAATAGATTTTATTTCTTTGAAAATAATTTTTTGGTTTAATTTCCAGTATATATCAAGTGCCTGCTACATGAAGGATAAGTACCTTCTTTTATGCTAGACATGAGAATATTATGAATATAAATAACTTGGCTCATCTTTATTTATAGCTCTTTAATTATACTTTCCAAATATTCAGAGCTTCCATTCAGAGTGTGAGAGTCCAGGCAGCCTCTTGGGCCACAGCACAGCTGACATAGCAATGCTGCCTACTTATGGTATACTATACAATAACCGATACTATGAAACTGAGCAACTGGCTAACTAATGTCTACTGTCCGGGAAGAAGACTTCTGCCTTCCCCCAAACTCCCCATCATCCGTGGCCTGCGGGAGAAGTAACACTGCCTGTTTCCCGGAGGCCCTTGACCTTCCTGACTCTGACCTTAGGGCTCTCACCTGGATTCCCACCCTGAGTTCTCTCCAGTCCTCTGCAAACTTAAGAATGCCCTCCCCTGGCCTCTCCAGCTGCCGTCAGCAGAAATCAAGGGAGTGCCCTACAGCCATCCTTGTTCTCTGTGAGATGCCCTCCTCCAGCCTCCATACCTCCATCGTCAGGAGTCCAGGAAGCAGTCATGAGCTCTGTGCACTCCTGACACAGCTCCTCCCTATCCCTGTGGGATAGTTAGTTTTATATGTCAACTGGACTGGATCATGAGATGCCCAGATAGCTGGTTAAACATTATTTCTGGGTGTGGTTGTGAGGGTGTTTCTGGAAGGGTTTAACATTTCAGTCTGTATACCGAGTAAAGTAGACGGCCCTCCCCAATGTGAGTGGGCATGATTCAATATGCTGAGGGTCTGAATAGAACAAAAAGGTGGAGGAAAGTTGACTTTGCTATTTGCCTGACTGCATGAGCTGGAGCAGAGATCTTTCTAGTTTTCGGGCCTTCAGACTTGGACTGGAATCTACATCATTGGGTCTCTATCTCTCAGGCCTTCAAACTATATCACCAGCTTTCCTGGGTCTCCAGCTTGCAGATAGCAGATCCTGGGACCTCTCAGCCTCCATAATTGCATG
This sequence comes from Balaenoptera acutorostrata, assembly GCF_949987535.1. Taxonomy (NCBI): domain Eukaryota; kingdom Metazoa; phylum Chordata; class Mammalia; order Artiodactyla; family Balaenopteridae; genus Balaenoptera; species Balaenoptera acutorostrata. The sequence goes on along the minus strand of NC_080072.1, from coordinate 44,312,691 downwards.
AAGTATATATTATAATAAATCTCCGTGTGTGTGTAAATATATATAATGCATATTTCCTGTTGGTTTTGTTTCTCTTGAAAACTCTAATTAATACACTGTCGATGCTTGACATTCAAGCTTTACTGCTATTCTCTTCCTTGAAACCATCAGAACTTATCTTATTAGTCCTCTTTATATCAGTCACCACAAAAGGCCCAAGGCTCCCGGGTTATTCCTCATCCCCCAGACTCTCATCCCCATGTGGCTCAGGTGTCACCTTACCGTGAGGCCTTCCTAACCACGATAATTAAAATTGCACCTCCACCCGTCCACACCACCCAATATCTTCCTCTACTTTATTTTTCTCCATAGCACTTATCACTATTGAACACACTATATACTACTTATGGTCTTGCTCACTAGACTATAAGCTCCATAAGGGCAGGATGGATGCTGTATGCCCAGTATTTAGAACAGTGTCAGGCACATAGTAAGCAGTCAGAAATTATTTGTGGAATGAGGAATGCACACTGTGTCAGCCTTTAACTGCTGAAAGTTGTGTCTACGATTTCCTCCTTCAAAAAAGGTGGGAGGGCCAGTTTTGGAACATAATCTGGTACTCAGTCCATGGGGCTGCCTCTGAATTGCTCACAAGGTGCTATTTGGGGAAACACCTTACCACATCTCAGGGATGATGTGTCAGCTGTCTCTAAGCGCTTAGTCAGATCTACCCCACCACCCCTTATCCCCCTGTCAACGTCTTCTAGAAGACCAAGAAGCTAGGATGTCCCTGTGGCCAAGGATGCTCTCCCGATCTGCCTCGCCTTCAATTCCCCCGCCTCGGTAAATGGCACCACGCTCCACCCAGGTGCTCAGGCTGAACACGAGGAGTTACCTGTGATCTGATCACTCACAGCGAATCCATCTCCAAGACCTGTCTCCTCTTCCTTCCCCATACATTCTGAACCTGAATGCTTTCCTCCATTCCCACAGAGCAGAGATCTTTCTATTAGTTTACTACTCATGTTTTCAAGAATATTTTAGTGACTTAGGAAATTGATGAAAAGAGCAAGATATAAAATGGAATAAACAGTACTATCCAGATATGAAAATACACACACAGAAAAAAAGGCTAGAAGGAAACACATGGGTATTTTAAGAGTAATTATCTCTGAGTGGTGGAATTATGATTTCAGTTTCCTACTTTATACTGTTTAGTATTTTACTAATAGTCTACAATGAGTATGCACAGTCATTAAAAAAAACAATAAGAAAAGTGCTGAGTGGTCAGTGAAGCAGCACTAACGATGGTCAAATTTATTTAATAGACTTAGAATTTTTAATTTAGGAATTTAATTAAAATCAGACTCAGCTCATTTTTACAGGTCACTTCTTGCATCCCAGTCACCGTGCTAGGTGCTTTTCTCATACTTTATTTCCGAGAAAGGATTTATCCTGGTTTTACAGATGAGAGAATGAGTTCAGAGAGGTTAAATGGTTTGTCCAAAGTCTCTCAGCTGATAAGAGATATGGCAGGTGCTAAAGCCAGGTCTCTAGACCAGGCTCTTTTCACTGCCTCCCTCCCCCATTCTCTTCTCTTACCCAAAGGCTGGGGTCGAGGCAGACATCACTGGCGAATTGTTGGGGGAGCTGAACGAAGATGACAGGAGTGAAGTTATTAGCATAATTAAGGGGAGGTTATAGTTTGGTGAAAACATTGACAGTCAATATAAATCAAGTAACTAGAGCATCATTTCACAGACATATTTGAACTTGAAACTTACTGGCAACATGGATTTAACTGTCACCTGTAAAAGCAGCATAAAGTTAAACCTATACTGGTTCTGCCTCCTTGCCCTATAAAAACAAAGCCCACGCTCTTGGAGTTGATGAGTCTGGAAAGAGGGACAAAGGCCTCTGGCATATCCCTGACCATGTGAGGACAGAGGGGAGGAGGGGGGGGAAATGAGAGGGGCAGTTGTTTCCTGTGGTGCTCCTGAGAGACTAATCTTTTAAAAACAAAACCCACCTCCCATTACACTTGGAATAATGTCCACATGCCATGAGCCCAGTGTCCCAAGGTCCATGCACCCAAGATCCATGTGCCGGGTCCATCCTCCCTACTCAGCCCACCTTCTCCTTCCCTTTCTCACTCTCGGTCACAGGGCTCCAGTCTTTCCAGCCTCTGCTGCTTCTGGAACTCCCAAGTCATTCCCTGCGGGGCCTTCACCCTCCCTGTCCTGCTGTGAGGATCGCTCCTCCTCAGACCTTTGCACTGTGGGCTCCCTCTCATCCTTCTGATTTCAGCTTAAATATACATCTGGGGAGAAATCTTGTCTGATGACTTCATCTAAAACACCCCCATGCCCCATCACAATCTCTCTCCGTCCTCTTACCCCAATCTTTTTATAAGCACAACTTTTTAATTCTATAATACTGAATTAGAAGAATATATTTACAAATGTTAATCAACTATACTCCAATATAAAAAAATATGTACAAAGAAAATATGGAAAGAAGAGGTATGTTATAAAGCATGATAATGTAATGAATACTTATGAACCCACCAACCAATTTAAAGTCTAGAATATTAACAACACTTGATTTTTTTTGCATAGCATTTATTAACTATCTAAAATTATATTATGTACTTACGTATTTATTTTCTGTCATACCTACTGGAAGGTAAAGTCTGATGCCTGCCTTTTTCATTGCTGTGTCCCAGAGCTTAGAACAGTACCTAGGAAACAAATACTCATAAATGAATGAATGGCTAACTGAGGGCGAGGCAGAAAGGCCAGTGGAGCAGGGTTGTTATTGGGGGCAGTCGTGCATGGCCTGCACTGTCTCCAAGCAGAGATCCGCAAGCCCACAAGACATGACTGCTCTCTCCCCATATTTCTCTGAAATCTAGTTAATGTGTAGTTATGTAACATGAGGTGCAATGTCTAGCTAGCTGTGTAGACAGAAGCACACAGGGCGGGTGATTTTGCCATTTTGAGAGTCAGTTTCTGTCTCTGGTAAAATAGGCAGTAATAGCTACTTGCACAATGCCTGGATTAGAGCTACAAGCATTCTCACCTCCTCCACCCTGCTAACCCCTGAGAAGGGTAAGGCCATCAGGGAAAGGGCTGCTGCTGGCAGCACATAGCCTCAGACCTGGGGAGAGACAGGCAGACTCTGGGTGGGCAAAATTGTGGCAGACAGACACTCAGGCCATCCTGGAAGCGGTGGAGAACAGCTCCTGTCCCCAGATGGCCCACTGCCTGTGCTTTAAGCCTCACAGTGATGCCCAAGGCCAGGATCAGGCCCCTAGAACAATGGGATGGCCAGGCCTGCGCACTGCCTGCCTGGCAGAGGTGGGGAGTCCCTCAGAGAACATATAGGGTCTTGATGCGTGAGTGGAGGATACACAGTCACTGAAAAGAAAAATGAAACATATTTTCTCTTCAGTGAATCAGGGAAAAACTAAAGTAGAGCCTGTTTTTTTTTCCCCCCTCCAATACAAGTGCCCTGTTTAAGCCAGTTTATTCTAAAATTTTATCCAAAGGAACCAGGCCTCGGAACATTCTTCAATGCGTCCCTTTGCCTGGCAGGTTAATTAATTATTTAGTTTAACCAGCATTCACCAGCAACAGGGCGAGGATGAGGAGGGGGCAGATGAACAGGTGCAGAGTAGAGCTCTCAGTGCTACACGGGAGGAAGGAGCGGCCAGCTCTGTGGAGGGCCAGGAGGAGTGGGCACACGCTGCTCCGTGCAGGAGGGAGCCTTCGCATTGTGCCTGGAGGAGGGTGCAGGGACGGTACAGGCCGAGCCGTGGATGGTGGGTGGGAGGCAGGAAAGGTGAGGGTATGGCGCAGGAGTGGGGAGTCGTTTCAGAGATGTGGGCTGGGGCCACGCCTTGAAGGCCTTGCTCACCATATCCTGAAAGCAGTGGAGCAGCACGATCAGATTTGTGCTTTGGACAATCACGGCAGTGAACGACTCTTCCTTTTGCCCCTGCAACCCTCACTCGCCCTTCAGCTAATCATAACGTCTCTGTTTCGCTTTGGGGAGTCACCCCTCCACCAGTGTCAGTTCATATGGTTCCTTCTGGTTCCTGAGTGGGCCTATGATTCAGGCCTGGCCAATCAGTGTAAGTTGTCCCTCAGTACCCACGGGGGACTGGTCCTCCCACCCCCACCCTGCAGATACCAAAATCCTCAAGTCCCTTATATAAAATGGCATCGTGTTTGCATATAACCTATGGACATCCTCCCGTATACTTCAGATCATCTCTAGATTACTTATAATACCTAATACAATGTAAATGCTATGTAAGTAGCTGTAAATACAATGTAAATGTGCTATGTTAAATAGTTGCTGGTGTGTGGCACATTCAAGTTTTGCTTTTTGGAACTTTCTGGAATTTTTTTTCCGAATATTTCTGATCCACAGTTGGTTGAATCTGCGAAGGTAGAACCTGCAGGCTGTATTTCGTTATTTGATTCTAAGGGATTGATTCAGAAATGGGCATACACTGCTAGTGGTCCAAGGAGACCCAGCTCTTAGGCTATCATTGGCTGTGTTGGGAAGCAATCCTCTTTCTCAAAGCAGGAAGCCTGCTGACCTGTGGCTGTGGGGCCACCAGAGGGAGATGGCCAGCTTGAGAGTGAGGCCAACACAAAGGGAAACAGAGCCAAGACAGAGAGATCAAGTCCTGATGCCGCTGCTAGCGTACCTGAATCCACCTCGGCCTGACATGAGATCTACCGGGCGCAGGACATGTTAGAGGCTTCAGCCAGGGAGACCAGTTAGTTGGGAGACTGTGCAGTAGAACTGGGGAAGCTTGTGAGGGGCTGGCTTAGAGCAAAGGCAATAGGGCTGGAGAGAAGAATTCAAGACCTGCTCAGGCGATGGAAGCGGCAGGTCTCGGAGACATATCAGATGTGGGTGTGAGCAGATGTTGGATTCATTCTCAAGAGCACTGGGCCTTGTTTTTCTCTAGTTTAGGATGTTTCCAGCTTGAATATTGCTCCTACCATTTCAACACAACTCAGTTCTTCTACATGAAACATCTCTGCCTCTTGATCGCATTGTGTCCCCTTGATAATTCTGATTCCTACTTCAGGACTCATCGGAAGAGTTACCTCTTTCAGGAGTCCTTCCCAGGCTACCCCCACGAAAAAAGGAATCACTTTCTTCTCAGTCCCTTCTTTAAGGCTCCATTGGGGCACTCATGGCTGCCTCATAATTATCTATTGACATTTTATCTCGCCCCTAGATTGTGAACGCCTTGAAAAGAGGGACCACAGCATGTTTATCCAGGTGTCCTCTTATCCAGTACCACACCTGATTCACAGTGCATGCTCAGAAGTTGTTTGTGGAAGCAAATGGAATGTTTGAGCTAAAAAAAGTCCCTCACATTTTATAAAATAAGGTGTAACTGGTAAAGGCAAATGTTGCAGTCTTAGGAGGCATATTTGTCAGGATGAGATTTTGGCTGATCTGGCTGAGGATTTCCAGAAAACAAAGTTATTTTCTCAGGCAGGTTCCCTTGCAGGTGAACCGCTTTCCCGTGGTGCACGAAGTATCGCAGGTGCTGACAGCTCCTACTCTTTTCCTCCTCCATCTGCAAGTTCAGCTTTCCCAGGAGCAAGCACTCAGCTGCCAGCCGCCCCTGAAATGCTGACCTCCTGAGCTGTTAACACTCCTCATGCTGCCTCCACGTCCTCCCTGCCCAGCCTGAGGGTCCTGTCAATTACCATGACAGGGTAGTCCTGTACTACAGAAACCGTCTTACAGACGGAAAGGGTGCTTGTGGCTGCTCTGTCTACTGGGGAGTGATCGTTTTATATTATTCTGGTTGCATGAGGACCCGGAAAACAAACCCCTCTGAAAACAAATGGGTCATTCTGGAGGAATTTTCCAGTTCCTGTGATCATTCATTCATTCCACAAATATTTACTGAGCATCTACTTTATGTCAAGCTTTGTGATAAGCCTGCAGCTGTGAGCAAAACAAACACAAACTCTGTGCTCATGGAGGTTGCAGCCTATTGAAAAAGAGAGATGATGAACTAGTTAAAGGTATAATCAGAAATTGTGAAAAGTCTCATGAAGGGAAAGGACAGTACCTGTGAAAATGCGTTCAGAGGTACCTGATCTTGTTGGCAGTGGGGGTGGGTGGAGGTCAGGGAAGTTTTTCCCTAGGAAGTAACAAATGAAATATGAGCAAAAATAGGTGTGGTAGTTGGCTGGGGGATGGACTGGGGGTGGGGGACATTCCAGACAGAGGGAACAGCGTGTTCAAAGACCCTGGTGTCCTGTCAAACCTTATGAAGAGCTCCATCATCCCCCCAGTCCCTCCCAGATGGTAAGTGGGGAGGGGAGGGTGAGAAAGGTGGCCTTGGAATCCAGTCTTGGCCTTGCTTGGCCCTTGGATGCAGATGCAGGACACATAACAGGCTGCTTCATTCCTTAACATCTCAGTCCCAGTACATTTTTCCACACTCTTCTCTCTTATCGTAAGCCCCACCCCACCCCCACAAGTATTTTGCATTGGTGATGGTGAGAGAAGTGGGGTGTTAGCCCACCTCAAATGCCATTCGGCCAGTTTGAAAACTCCATTCTTTCCCCATTTCTTCTATAACAAGGTTTCAGTCAGGTTTATTCCATTATTGTAACTTGTTCAAGACCATAGTGATGATCCATTGCTTTTTCCTAATTTGGATTTAATGCTAGATATTTAATATCAAAATTTTATTTAAATAATAGACTCGTGTTTTTTTGTGTTTTTTTTGTTTTTTTTTTTTTTTTAATTTTATAGCTACTTTATTTATTTATTTATTTATTTTTGGCTGTGTTGGGTCTTCGGTTCGTGCGAGGGCTTTCTCTGGTTACGGCAAGTGGGGGCCACTCTTCATCGCGGTGCGGGGACCGCTCTTCATCGTGGTGCGGGGACCGCTCTTCATCGCGGTGCGCGGGCCTTTCACTATCGCGGCCCCTCCCGTTGCGGGGCACAGGCTCCAGACGCGCAGGCTCAGTAGTTGTGGCTCACGGGCCCAGCTGCTCCGTGGCATGTGGGATCTTCCCAGACCAGGGCTCGAACCCGTGTCCCCTGCATTAGCAGGCAGACTCTCAACCACTGCGCCACCAGGGAAGCCCTAGACTCGTGTTTTAAAAGGCAGAGCCCACTTAAGAAACAGACCTTATGTGACACCAAAAGCATCAGAGACAAAGGAAAAAATAAATTGACTTCATCAAAATGTAAAACTTTTGTGTTGTAAACAATATCATCAAGAAAATGAAAAGACAACTCACAGAATGGGGAAAAATATTTGTAAATTATATATTTGATAAGGGGCTTGTATCCAAAATATGGAAAGAACTCTCATAATTCATAATAAAAAGACAAATGATACAAATTTAAAATGAGCAAAGGATTTGAATAGACATTTCTCCAAATAAGATATAAAAATGGCCAATAAGCACATGAAAAGATGTGCAACATCATTAGTCATTAGGAAAATGCAAATCAAAACCACAAGGAGATATCACTTCACATCTACTAGGATGACTGTAATCAAAAAAACAATAACAAGTGTTGGTGAGAGTGTGGAGAAATTGGAACACTAGAATACTGTTGGTGGGAATGTAAAATGGTGTAGCTGCTGAAAAACAGTCTGGCAGTTCCTCAAAATGTTAAACTTAGAGCTACCATATGACCCAGCAATTCAACTCTAAAGTATATACACAAGAAAAATGAAAACATATGTCTACATAGAAACTTATACACAAATATTCATAGCAGCATTTTTCATAATAGCTGAAAAATGGAAAAAACCCATGTCTATTACTGATGATTGGATAAAAAAAATGTGTTTTATCTATGAGATGGGATGTTATTCAGCAATAAAAACGTGAAATGCTGATACATATTACAACATGGATGAACCCTGAAAGCATTATGCTAAGTGAAAGAAGCCAGTCACAAAGGACCACACATTGTACAATTCCATTTATGTATAATATCCTGAATAGGCCAATCTATAGACACAAAAAGACTACTGGTTGCTTATAGTGGGGAGAGGGGATTGATAGGAGGGAATGAGAGTGACTGCTAAGGGGCATACAATTTCTTTTAGGAGCAAGGAAAATGTTCTAAAATTAGATTTGGTGATGGTCCTACAACCCTGTTAAAGTAGTGAAAAACATTGAATTGTACACTTTAAATGGGTGGATTGTGTAGAAAGTGAATTTATATCTCAAAAAAAGTAGGCTAATGATCCAGAGTAGCTCAACCAATATTGTCTGAGCCTGCTGTGCAAAGAAAAGTTTACTCAAATTCTGGCACAATGCATAGGTCAGGCAGAGAAAACTTCCTGAATGGAAAAGTGTAGCAATAGTAATAATAATAGTCACATTATTAACAGTAAATAACTAAAGTCGATATGATCTTTATGGTTAGGAAAGCACTTTCACGTTTATTCGAGTAAATTCTTCCACTCATTGAATCCTATGAGGGTGGCATCACTGCACACATCTGACACCTGAGGGAACTGAGGCTCAGAGAGTTTAGAAAGGGGTGAGATCATCCGGATGGTAAATGCTGGGGCTGGGATTAGAGCCCTGGTCCATCTGTCCCACATCTCACGTCCCCCCACTAAGCCTGAGAGGGCAGGGGCCTTGAGCTGTCTTGTTACAATGGTAATCCCCAGTGCCAGTCAGGGTGAATGAACGATTGAGTAGTAAACTGCTTCTCTTTGGACTCTGCCACCAGGTAATACAAAGTGTGGCTCTAGCTTCTCCTAGAAAAAGGAGACCAAGAAGCACAAGTCAGAAAGTCCACCCTGAAATGCAACAATGCAGAGTGCTGGCCAGCAGGCTGGTCTCCAGAAGTCACACTGACTTGATCCCTTTACAGGCATAGGAAACAGGCAGGAATATCTCAGAACTGCAGGCTTCACATTTCTGTGGGCCTTGTTCATGGTCCTCAGCCAGCCAGTGTCCTGCTGGGATCTCCCTCAGGAGCACCTGGATTACCTCAGCCCCACTCTCCAGACTCCCACCATCTTGAATTCCCGGTCAGCATTTGCACTCCAGGAAGAGGCTGTATCCCCCAAGGCTGAGGCGTTCCCATAGCCAGTCTGTGCTGTCCAGAAGATGGGATGGGATCCCACAAATAAGGTACAGTCCCCCACCACCTGGGTTGTCTCTTACTGATGGAACTTGAATGGGACAGAGAGCTTTGCCTTTCTGCCTAACTTGTTGAGTTGGCTGATGGCTGAATTTGGGTGGTTGTATTTCAGATGGCAGTAGGAGAAGTAGCAAAGATACTCTGTTTGCTGAGGTTTTCCTTTCTCCATGGACCAGATGTTTTTTTGGAAAGAGCCTTGGATTTGGAATCACACAGATCTAGCTACGAAACATTTTTTGCTATTTACCCTGGTGCCCTCTCTGAGCCCAAGTTTCTCACTTCCCCAGTGAAAATCTCACAGGGCTGTAGTGAGAGAAATAACTTACCCAAAGCCCACAGCCAGTAAATGGCAGAGTTTTGATTTGATCCCAGGACTGTTGACTCCACCTCCACATGTGGTGGAATGAGATCATGGATGGGAAAGAGATGTCTAAAGTGCATGCACAAGCGCTGGCTGTGATAACCGCCGACGCTTCCTCCCAGGGCTGGAAGCTAGGAGGGGTGGGAGGGAGCAGATGAGGTGTGCGTTTCCCATTGGTCAGGGTGGAACATGTGCTCTGTGTCCTTAAGAGGATTTATGACTTGGAATTCTCCTGCTTGGCAGCCTGGCCGTAGTAAAGGCTGGGCTAGGGTTCTGGGTGTAATGGAGATGCTGCCCAGATAAGCGTCTGCCCAGGCACATCCTCGGCCTGGTTCCGTTAAGAGCCCTTCCATTTCACAACCATCGCTGTGTCCAGGCCACACCAGGAAGGGATGGGATGCAAACACTGAGCCTGTTCCCCACACACAACCGGTCTGGATTATTTAGGTCTAAAACACTCTCTGTTCCTTTGGCAATTCCATCTGGAAGGCCACACAAAAGTGAATGACTTACTTTCCTTCTGTGGGCTGTTCATCAAAGGGATGGCCGCTCCTCTCCACCCAGGGATGGGAGGTTTTATGTGATTGTGGGGTTAGAAGTAAGGGCCCAGACTTTGGAATTAGACAGTCCCCCATTTAATTCTGGCCTCCTGGTTATTTCTGTGTGAACTTCAATCATGCTACTTGACCTCTCTCTCTATTTCATTTTACATTTTCTGTAAAATGAGGGCAATGATACCTCCTTCTAGGGCTATGAGGACTCTGCCAGGCAGTGTAATTATGTGGCTGGTGCTCAGCAGGCCTCAGGGACCAGTAGGTCTTTTCTCCTTCCTGATTCTGACTCCACTAAGTTCTCTGACATATATCAGGGAATATTTAACTGTGTCTCGGACAAATCTTTGAGGGAGAAGAAGGACTGGGAAGTGTCGGAGGTATTAAAAGCAAAGAGAGAAAAGAGACAGAGGGGGGTGTGATAGTAAGTGTAATAATAAGTAGTAATAGTGATAGTCATAGTGCCTCTTTTAAATGAAGACTTACTATGTGCCAACACTCTGGAGTTTTACGTATATTTCTTTTTTATTTATTTATTTATTTATTTATTTATTTACTTTTTTGGCTGCATTGGGTCTTTGTTGCTGCACGTGGGCTGTCTCTAGTTGCAGTGAGTGGGGGCTACTCTTTGTTGCCATGCACAGGCTTCTCATTGCAGTGGCTTCTCTTGTTGCAGAGCACAGGCTCTAGGCACGCAGGCTTCAGTAGTTGTGGCACTCGGGCTCAGTAGTTGTGGCTCGCAGGCCCTAGAGCGCAGGCTCAGTAGTTGTGGTGCACGGGCTTAGTTGCTCCACGGCATGTGGAATCTTCCCAGACCAGGGCTCGAACCCGTGTCCCCTGCACTCGCAGGCAGATTCTTAACCACTGTGCCACCAGGGAAGTCCCTTACGTATATTTCTTAACTTATTCTTCCTCTTATCATTTCCTTTAATAGATGAAGCAACAAGTTGACAAATGTCTTGATAAGCTAGTAACTGCAGTTTAAAACTTCATATCACCCCAGAGCTCTGGGGAAGCACATGAGTGGTAGAGAGGGTGCCGTCTTGGGCTGGCCTGGTCTGGAGGTTCTCCCTTCATCCCCCAACGAGGGAAGCTCAGGTTTTCCCTGGTTCTTGACCAAACCTGGGTGAGGCAAGAAGTACGAGGCTTCCTTGGCCAGAGGACCTGCCTCCTCAGATCAGAGGTGAGCACCTCGAAGGCAGGGCCACATCTGCCTGCTCCCTCCAAGCAGGGACCCACTCTGTGTGTTTAAAGGAAGCGGCAAAGACTGCAACCTGCCCTTTTCCTTTACACATTGTGGAGTCTACCCAAGGTGAAACAACACCTTTGAAAGGTGTGGAACCTGTCACTGTGGACAAAGCACAGTATTGTTCTGGAGACCTCATGCTACCCGAGACTCCACTCCTCCCTACTGCTGACACCAAGTCCAGCCAGTTCCTCCTTTAAAGTCAGGCTTGTCCGGTCCCTCTGCTCCTTCCCCGTTGCCACTGCCCAGATTCGGGTGTCTGTACCTGCTCTCCTCACTTCCCCTCTCACCCTGCACTGAGCCCCGTTTCCCACCCAGGAGCCAGAGAGAACTTTCTTAAATAAAACTCTGCTCAGGTCTCTCCTCACTGCCCTCAGGACCAAGTCATCCCCTCCACAGGGCATGAGCCCTCCACAGTCCCGTCCTTGTCTCCTCACACCCACTTCTCTTTTTCTCGCCAGGCCCCAGCTCCACCTGGCTGTTCACAGTGCCAGGAGTGACCCATGAAGCCACATTCCAGAGTCACCAGGGCAGGGGAGACGGACCTGGAAGCACTTTTCATTACTCCCTCCGTCATCCCCTTGCCCATACAAACACGTCCGTCTCACCTGGTGATGTCGCAGGTCTGGCTGCACGTGCAGTAGTTTGCACCAAGGCTCCAAGGCAGGGGGTGAGGTGGAGAACGATGAATCCCCCCCGGTTTCTCTTCAAAGAGAGAAGGTTATGGCCTGAAGGAAGATGAAGCAAGACTTGGCAGGAGGCACAGTGGGAATCGTCCTCAGGCCTGTTGTTTTCTAGCTGCCATGTGGCCCCCAAAGCCTCCCAAGTAAGAAATGAACATGCAACCATTGATACATAATGTCACTAATAGCTAATATAATATTTGTTAAATAAAGTACTTGTATGGTACTTTCTTCATGTCAGGCACATTGTAAGCAGCCTGTGTGAATTTATATGTTTGATGATTTATCCTCGTGACCAGCCATTTACAGAAAACTGAGGCATAGAGAAATTAAGTAGCTTTCTCAAAGCAACACAGCTAGTAAGTAGGAGAGCCAAGGTTTGGCTCTTGACTCTGTGCTATTAACCTCTATGCTATTTTGCCAGCTTGCTGGAGTCAAGCCTGCCACCTGCCTACGGGAATGTCGTCCTCCTGTGGCCCCTCGCTCACTGGTGCTTGAGAAGTGTCTGTAGAACATCTAGCCCCAGATGTGCCCGCTTGGCCTTATCTCACTCACTATGCTGTCATTTAATATTTCATCACGGTGAGGCCTCATCTTACTTCTCAGGCGGGTTTTATTACTCCCATGCTGTGCGTGAGCAAACTAAACTCAGAAGATTACCGCAAGGCAACACATCCACAGGATTGCCAGGATTTGAAATTGAGCCTGTCTATCCATAGTCTATCTTCTCCCACTCCTCTAAAACAAGCCTGGGGCAAGCAGACATTCTACCCACGCCACGTGGGGCATGTTGATCTGAAGTGCCGCTGAGGCACGCAGGCTACAAAGCCTGGCTTGTGGCCCCGGAGAGAGCGCGGAGCTGGGGATGTGTTTGTAGTCGACAGAAGAGGAAGTAAAGGAGAGGTCAGGAACTGAAAGGAACAAAAGACAAGCCTTGGGGAAGGTCTGTTTAAAGAGGATAAAGGGGATGAGATACAGTATAGACGAGCAAGCAGGGAGGAGAGAGAAAAGTGACAGTAAGAGCAAAAGAACCAAAATGCTCCTATTTGTGTATCATTTTCTAGTTCACAGTGAGTCTTCGTGTTCCTTATCTCTTATCATATAAACACACACGTGCATACACCTACACACACATCCAAAAAACACTACAGAGTCCAGTGTTGGAAGCAAGCTAAGTACTGTTATTACTGCCAGTTTACAGATATGAAAACTCAAAGAGGGTAAGGGACGTGCCCAAGGTATAACAGCTAATAAGCAACAGAACCGGTATGGGAACCTCTGTATCCCATAGACCCAGCTTCCACTGTCTCGGATGCCACAGAAGTAGAGGAATCAGGGAGGGGGCTGCAGTGCCAGTCTGGCCCATAGAAGTCTTGTAGGAGCAGCATGGGAGTGGGCATCCAAACTGAGGCATGGTGAAGAGGGGTAAGGAGCTGAGGGGTGGGTAGTGTGGAAGGAGAAGAGTCTGGACTAGACCCTTGTTGGAGAAATTGGTGAGTAGGGAAAGGAGAACCAGGAAGCCTTGGGAGGGGGTTGTGCCCTCTGCCCGTTTCTTCCTTCCTGCCCTCTCTCTACCTGGTGTCTTTCTCTGCTGTCTGCCTGCCCAGGCCTCTTTCCCTGCCCGCTGCCTCTCCCTGTCTTTTCCCCTCAGTCCATCTCTCTGTCTCCATCTCTCTCCCCTATTTTCCATGGGTTCTCCTCTGTTGCCAGGGCCCATCCTGTGTCCTTCTGTCTCCATTCCTTTCCTCTCTTTTTCCTCTTCCCCTGCTCAACTACCTACATCTGGAAATCTAAGACACGTTTAGTATTACGTTTACGTATTGAATCAGGTTTAATGCTACTTGTTGTTAATTTAAAAAGCAGGAGATCTGAAATGTTTTTCCCTTTCTTTCTAAAAAACAAAAGCTCTCTCCAAAAGGGAGGCGCCTTTAAAATATCCTCCTCGATGAAACTCTTACGGGCAAAGCAGTGCCCTCGAGACAACAAAAGCAGGCTCCTTATCTCTCTGTGAAGGTGCCAGGGAGAGAAGAGAAGTTCTGGATGAGCAGGGGAGGGAGGCTCCTTCCCCACTTTTGCTCTGAGCGACGCAGGCACTCACGGGCTCTTCCCTGTGATGAGATCACCCAGCATGCCTAGCAAGGTGCTAAAAGATAATTGTCCTCAATGAAGACATACAAATAAATCATTCTGCCTGGCAGAGAAAATTTGAGTGTGTCTGCAAAACGTGCAGGCAAAGGATCGCTCCAGCTCCTGTGCTCTGAGGACAACCGTGCCTGACCGGCCCCATGTGGACGGGGCCAGGAGCCCTGCTGCACACACACACGGGGGCGTAGCAGACACCACCTGCTCCATGGGGAATTGTTAAGGGCAGTGCTGTCATGGGGATACCTCAACCTTTCCTTCATCCTGTGCCCTGAGGGCTACGATGCCATACAGTCAGTAATAGTGGCTTTCAATGGCTGTGATTTTGCTGCACTTCGGGCCACCTACACCCCAGTTAGAGGGCATCTTAGAACCCCTGTGGGGTTTCGCCATGAACTCATGCATCCAGTGACAGAGCAGCTTCATGGGCTTCCGAACCCTTGGAGGGAGGAATGAGCACCGCCCTCTCCCCTGCAATCACTGCTATAGCGTGCCTTTTTACTGGCTTCTATCTGAAGTCCTTAAATCATCTTTACTGATATTAAGTAATGAGTTAGTCACTTTCTTGACACAGTTGACAGAGAGATAAGAGGTTTCCCATCATCTAATAGGAAAACAAATGCCTAGGTTTGACTTTGAATTTATTTCCTAAGACCAGATTCTTTCATCAGTGAATCATTTTGCTGACTTCTTTCCAGAAGACCTGAGACAATGGTTGGCTCTTTGGGGTGTGCTCACAGAAGGTGGCATTGCTGGTTGCTCTCCAGGCCACTCACAGGACAGAGAAGGGAGACAGGCACCCATACCCAGCTCAGCTCAAGGCTGCGAGCTCTAAAAGGAGGAAGGAATGGCTGAGTTACAGAGCCAGGGGTCATACTCTAAATGTGGGAGGCCATGGAGAAAGAGGAGAAGGAGGTGAAAGAAGAAAGGAGAGAGCAGAGGAGCAGAGAGAGGAATAATATTCTCACCCTTTCCTGGATGTCTGCTTCTAGGTGTGCTCTCTTAAAGGTGTCCCGGCTATATATAGCCTTACATTGAAAGATGCAACACAGACGTGGCATGCACCTGGGAAGACTTGCTTAGTCCTGGGTCTGAGTCTACTGGTCCTGCCAATCTGTCCACAATATTTTCATTTCTGTCTCAGAATTGTTCTTAGTTGGGATTCACCTAGAAGGGTACCCTGAGGCAGCGTCCTGAAGCTAAGAGAGTTTAACAAGGAAGGGAAGGCAGCCAATAAAGGTGTGGCAACTGGAGCTTCATCCCTCTGGGGGAAGCAACTCTGGGAGCCAGTGTAGAATATGCACTTTGGAGTTATCCCACCAAAGGAGCAAGGGAAATGAGTTCTTTAGTCGCTGACTCCTATCAGTCATTGGCTGGGTGCTGCTCCTGGGGGAAAGGGAGGGTGTTAATTCCTAGCACCTGACCTGCTCCAGGTGTGCTCAGCAGCTGGAAAAAGCCCCCAGGCATGGGGCCAGGAGTCGCAGTTGGAAGTAGGCTGGCATGCACGGAGATGGAAAGGGTAGAGGCATATAGGTGGGACATCAACAGCCTTTGCCAATGTGACTGCAGCATATAAATGGCCCAAAGCTGGGCATAGGGTCCCCAGTCCTGCCAGAAGGACTGAGACCACAGAGCATTTTGGATCCATTAGATGCAACCATTTTGAGCTTTTAATCAGGGCTCACAAATGTCTTTGGTCTTGAGGGTCTCCTCAAGCATAACTGAGGCACAAGTAGGAAAAACGAAGAAAAAGTAGAAAAAGAGACTAGAAGAAGAGAAAAGGGAGGACAAAGAGAGAAAGAAAAGCAAAAAGTATGTAACCCACAGAAAAGTAAGCATGAAATATATATCAGCAAAACTCCCAAGAGACATGGAGTGGGCCACACAGGAGATGCAGCTGGTAGATATTTGGGAAGGTGACTCAAGAAACAACCGTGAAGAGAGAGATTTCTGAGGAGATGGTGAAAGGATTCTAGGCAGCCTTCAGCCCAGGACATGTCTCTTTCTTTTTCTGGCTAAATCCAAGAAGATCTCTTAAGGTCTATTTTAAAGCGAGAACTACACCTCCAGTATATCCATGGTGAGACATTTAGCAATTAAGAACAGAAATTGTTAGAGAATCACAATAGTCCGTGTGGCTGAGAAGCCTGGGCAGCAGCATTTCAGCTCAGAACGTCCAGTGTGACTCAGATTAGCAGTGCCTTCCAGGGACTCAGATCACTGTGGGTCCCCGATGTGTATCAATAGCGTATAATCACAAAGGGGGGTCTGGGCAGGTCAGCATTGTTACTACCACCTGTTTTTCCTTATTTGAGGACCCTGGGGAGTTGGATTTGGTAGCATAAAATGATATAAAATGGAACTCTTCCTGTTGATTCAAAATTTTGGCACAGTGAGAAGTATCCACATACTCTAGAGAGAGGGGCTAAACATATCTGTTCAGGACTTGTCAAGGGTTAACAAAAATAAGTCAGCAACCATTAACCCAGCTGGGCTTATATAGAAAACAAGAGATTTGAAAGGACCTCTCTGGAGAGTCACTGAGGTAAGGAGTTGTCAGCTTAGCTGGGAGAGCTGTGATGTTTCTCTTCCCTTTCCCATCACTCCCAAACCAAGTGAAGGGAAACTGATGAAACTGAGATTGCAGAAAAGAGGGCTGGTATCTCACAGTCCTGATGAGCTGCAGAAATTGTGGGTCTGTCTTGAGAGGGTCATTGGGAGAAAGTGACGTTTGTCCCCTTGGAGTTTGGAGGTATGTTTGAACATGGACACTGGTACCCCCTCCTAACCTTACCTCCTACTAAATTTGGAAGGCAAGAGGGTGGCTGAAGTCATCCACTAAGGCAGGATAAAAAAGAGTGAGCAAAAAGACCAGCTTTAGTGTGAAAAGAAAGCATGATTTTCCTTTGGGATAAACATGCACTGGGGAAGATAATTAGGCTTGAGATCCATTGGGACTCTGTCAGAGAGGATCGCCTACCAGTTAAGAGGTGACAGGAAAAGGCTGCACAGCGGGTTGTTGGGGGAAGTTGCAAAGAGTGTTGCAGGATGTTGACCAGACAGTGCACCCCCCCCAGTTGGAGAACCTGCAGTGGAGCCAGTCTTTGAACACTTACGGTTCCCAGAAGCTGTCAACACTCAAGAGAAAAGCACCTGCAGGACAGATAAGGCTACAGACACTCTCTTCTCCAACCCTGGAGGAATCTACAGCAGGAAGTGGGAAGGAAATGAAGAAAAGAGTGAAGGAACACAGCAGTCCTCACCTCTCCGTTGATGATCCCCAAGCCACACGTCCAGCCTGGCCTTAGAGGAAGGAAAGTAGGAGTGAGACACCTGGAATTGGGAGTGTTTCAAGCTTTTTTTTGTTTTTGTTTTAACCAATTAATCATTTTGGGTTTTATTATTTATTTTGTTTTTTTCTTTAAATTCTTTCTCTATCCATTGCATTTTCCCCCCAGTCTTCACTTCCTCTTTATTCAGAATAAGTTCCCATCTGTGTTCTGGAAGAACCTTCTTCACCCTTGTTTATTTATTTATTTATAAAAATTGAGGTATAGTTGATGTACAATATTATATGTTTCAGGTGTACAACATAGTGATTCACAATTTTTAAAGGTTGTATTCCTTTAAAGGTTGTATTCCTTTATAGTTATTATAAAATATTGGCTATATTCCCTGTGCTGTATAATATATATTTGTAGCTTCTTCATTTTATACATAGTAGTTTGTACCTCTTAACCCCCTACCCCTATATTGCTCCTCCCCCTTCCCTCTCCCCACTGGTAATCACTAATTTGCTCTCTATATCTGTGAATCTGTTTCTTTTCTGTGATATTCACTAGTTTATTTTTTAGATTCCACATATAAGTGATATCATACAGTATTTGTCTTTCTCTGTCTGACTTATTTCACTCAGCATAATACCCTCCAAGTCCATCCATGTTGTTGCAAATTTCAAAATTACATTCTTTTTTATGACTGAGTAGTATTCTATTTTATATATATGTATATATATATATATATATATATACATACACACACACACACACCCCGCATCATCTTTATCCATTCATCTGTTGATAGACACTTAGGTAGCTTCCATATCTTGGCAATTATAAATAATGCTGCTATGAACATTGGGGTGCATGTATCTTTTCAAATGATTGTTTTCATTTTTTTTCCCCCAAATACCCAGGAGTGGAATTGCTGGGTTATGGTAGTTCTGTTTTAAGTTTTTTGAGAAGCCATCACAATGTTTTCCTAGTGGCTACACCAATTTACATTCCCACCAACAGTGTGTGAGGGTTCCCTTTTCTCCACCTTCTCCCCAATATTTGTTATTTATGGTCTTTTTGATAATAGCCATTCGGACAGGTGTGAGGTGATATGTCATTGTGGTTTTAATTTGCATTTCTCTGATGATTAATGATGTTGAGCATCTTTTCATGTGCCTGTTGCTCATCTGTATGTCCTCTTTGGAAAAATGTCTATTCAGGTTTTCTGCTCATTTTTTAATCAGGTTGTTTGTTTTTTTGATATTGAGTTGTATGAGCTGTTTATATATTTTGGATATTAACCCCTTACAGTTATAACATTTGAATGCTTCAAGTTTTAAATTGGACTGAACCCTTTAAATACACAGAAGTGACCAGAAAGCCATGAAAAGAAGGCAGTGTAGCTGAAGGTACTGATAAGAGAAAAACTAACCTGTTTTCTGTTTGTGCAACCATTGAATTCATCCCATTCAATAAACTGGTTTACAGAAGTTAACACCAGATGTATACCATTGTTACACTTTATTTATCATTGGTGTGTGCACATGCATATGTGTGTGTGTGTCTAGGGGTGTGCGTGTGTTTATAAACACCGTGCGTAGCTCATCCCATAGTGTGGGTTTATTTGTTAGCAACAAATAGTTTTGCTGTCTTTAATTTCTGGTTCTCGGTAAAGAATCCCTCTAGGCATCATTAAGGAGGCGGACCTCAGCCAGGTGAACCCAATCAATATTACAGTCCCTGTTTGGGAGCCTCAAGTGGGCAGAGTAGGTTCAGAGCGGTCCTGAATGAGCTGCTGGGTAGGTGTGGGGGAAAGTTGTGTCTTTTTGGTGTCCATGAGAGGAGAGGCAAAAGGGGCCTCCTGCAGCAGCTTTGGTTGACTTAGGTTCCTACTGGGGAAGAAAAAGCCCATATCTTTACTTTGACTCCTTGATTAATCAAACTCAAAGAATTTGGATTTTGCAGGAATCCAAGTGAACTTGTTCCCCCTGAATACTGACCTCGTCTGGTCTCCCTACCCCATTCCCATTTTGTCCTTGGGGAACCAACCTTTCTTCTGTCTGGAGCAGTAGTTCTGATATTAGAATCATTAATTTTTCATTGGTATTTAAAAAAATATACCAATGCCAAAGTCTTAGCCCCAACCAAGTCTAGAGGTAGGGTCTGGGCACTAGTATTGAATATTATTTTAGAAGCTCCTCTGGTGATTCTTGTGTACAGTTAAGGTCTAGAAGATTGAGGAGGATATTCAGCAGAGGCTGAGTGTGTCCAGTTATTGTAGATAGGGGAGGCGAAGTTCCGTGGAGAGCATGGCTCCAGGCTGACACTGGTGGGCCTGGCCATGTGAAGTGGAGAAGTTCATTCAGTCATTCATCAGATATTAATTGACTATCTACTATGTACCCCGTGCTGTGGATACAGCAGGGAACAAAACAGACAAAATCTGGCTCCCTCGTGGAGCTTCCATTCTACGAGAGAGAGCTTTCCTGATTGGGAAACAGGTGAGACCCAGGGAAGTCCCTCTCTGGCTCTCAGGTGAGTGATGTTGGGAAGCAGCATCAGAGTGCTTACAGGCTGCCTGGTTTTATACACACTTTCACAGCTGATTGTACCCTCACACAGCTGATCACATCAGGCTGGTGATCATCTTTTGTCCAGGCTGATGGGGTCTCAAAGGCTCTGAGTGGTAAGAGAGTCTGTGACATGGCATTCAAACTCAGTATGTTCTCTTCCAGCTTCAGTGCACTGACCCAGAGCAGCAAAGGGAAGACGTGTGGAGCAGGTACTAACAGCCATGTGCATTGGCATGATCCCACTGTTGTGGGATGATGTTTCCGATGGTGATGTTGAGTGTCTCCATTTTTAGTTTAATTTAGTATCTCACATGAGGAGTCTGAGGCAGAGACAGCCTTTGAACTTGAATCTTCCATTCCCTAGTCTAGGCAGGGTCCTCTCCTGACTCTCACTATGGCAATAGTTAAGCTGACCTTCTTGACACCAGAGGAAAGAGATTCTAGGAACCTGCTTTGTGTCCTTCGTTGCCCCAGGCTTAATGCCTTGACAAATCCCTTCTACTTGTCTTCCTCAGGATGAGTGGCTAATGCTGTGTTTTGAGAGGCTAGGATCAGAGGCAACTTTGACCCACAGGCCAAGGCTAATTGCTCTCATCACCACCCCCCCCCCCATCTGTGAAATGTGCTTCTGCTGGGAAGCATAATTAGAGCCTTTGAAGACTTGGAGGGCTGATGAAAGCTGGGCTAAGTGCCGAGCAGATAGCATCAATGTGGGGCAGCAGCGTCTTCACAGCTCAGCCCTGCCCACGAGTCTTGAAAGTGTGGACCGAGAAAATGGAGGGGCAGCTGGCTTTGGTGTGCTGTCATGGCCACTTGGTCCTGGCGCGGGAGAGCCTTTAGGTTTGCTTCTGCCCTATTTGCAGGGAGGCCCATTGCTGCGTGATCCCATTCTCATTTCCTGAGTCCTTTATACCCAGCCACTTCCCCCACTCCATCCTCTTTCCCTCCTTTCTCCTTTTCCCTGGGTTCAGCTCATACCTAGAGCCTGGGCAGCATCTGCACCTTTGGTGACCAAGAGGTGGCTGAACCCCCAGACTGCTCTGCCCAGCACCTGGGAGCACAGACTCTACCCATCTCAGACCCTTTCAAACTCTCCCTTGGGTCCCGAATACTAGCTGGGGACAGGAAGAGCTGTGTGGGAAAGGGAGCATCATTACAGTTTTCAAGGATCAGTGAGAAATATGTGAACACAAAACTGTACAAAAAACTGAACAGATGTCTTTTTATACCATCGCTTTAAGCTCTTGGACGGTTGTCTTTTATTGATTACTTACTGTATGCCAGGCAATGTGCTAGGTGCTGCCCATGTATTATCTCATTGAATCCTCACAACAGGCCTATAAGATAGGTCTTATTTTCCCATTTTACACTTGAGAAAACTGGGGCATAGAAATTTTAACTTTCACAAGATCATACCACTGGCAGGTGCTGGATTCTCCAAAGCCCGAGTGTCTGGACTAAGTGGCCTGGGGGCTGGAGAAACTGTCCTGATGGAGAGACTCAGGAATCCAAACCCAAGTGGTTTCATCAGCCCCAAGGATAACAGAAGGAATATGGTGGCAGACAGTTTCCAAATCCAGCCTGAGCAGTGAGTAGGGACAGATCTAACCGTGTGAGCCAGGGGTATGCAAATGGAGCAGTTGGCAGGGAGATGGGAAAGAGAGTTCAGCCTGGAGGAGGAGGATTCAGAATCTAGGTCAGGAACTGGGGCCTTGGCCACTGGCTGAGATGCAGAGCAGGGCCCCTGGCCTATGGAGGAGGAGTGGCCCTAGATGGAAATTAAGGAGAGGAAATGCAGGCAGAGGCACAGTCTTGGAAGCAGGCGCACACAGGAAGGGGAGTGGCTGGGTGTGGTGTGTTGGGGTATGGAGGGATCCACAGATGCCCAGAATGCTCTCTAGTACGCTGCTTCCTGCGTCTAGCTGACAGAAAAGGAGACCTGGAGCAGGGGGCATGAGAGTTGCTCTTACCTGGCAGAGCCCCATCCAAAGCTGAGTTAGCAACTGTATCCTAAGCCCTGTATGTTGGAGGGGCTGAGGCCACTGATAAACGTCCTGCTTCACTTTGGACAAGCTCATGACCTGGGGTAGCATGGGGCTGCCCAGCTTGAGAAGCTGGGGAGGGCAGGTCTGGGACAATGAGCAGGTTTTTGCCCACTAAGATCCCCAAAGAAGGTACCTTGAAATTCTACCTCATTCCTATCTAAATGGTGAAGTCCCTCTGTTCCTGGCAGATCAGAAAGCAAGATGAGAAACAACCTAAATACAGCCCAGACTATCTTAGTTGACACAGAGATTTTTAAAGATTTATTTTTTTTTTATTGATTGATTGATTGATGGATTGATTGCTATGTTGGGTCTTCGTTTCTGTGCTAGGGCTTTCTCTAGTTGCGGCAAGCGGGGGCCACTCTTCATCGCGGTGCGCGGGCCTCTCACTATCGTGGCCTCTCTTGCTGCGGAGCACAGGCTCCAGATGCGCAGGCTCAGTAATTGTGGCTCACGGGCCCAGCTGCTCCGCGGCATGTGGGATCTTCCCAGACCAGGGCGCGAACCCGTGTCCCCTGCATTAGCAGGCAGATTCTCAACCACTGCGCCACCAGGGAAGCCCCACAGAGATTTTAAAATTCATATAGTTTTATTGCCTGAAAATTATAGATTATTTTATGGGAGGAGTGGCTGGTAACCCAAGTGGGATCAGCATAAAAGAAAATAATAACTAATAGATATCAAGCAGTTACTATATGTCAAGCATAATAAAACTCCACGAACTAGGTACTATCATTTTTCCTTTCTACTCAGGAGGAAATTGAGGCTCAGAAAATTAATAATTAGGTCAAAATCATATAGGCCATGAGTACGAATTCCAGAACTTGAACCCAGGCATTAGTCTACACTCATAACCACTGTGTAATGCTATCATTCTGTGGAAGCTGCAACCCCCAGGGTAGGGTCTCATATATAGTAGGTCACAGGAATTATATACTGAATGAATGAATCAATGAATAGATGGATGGATGTACCCTCAAAATATATTATCCAGACCCTGAGACCCAGGCAGGTCTAGAGGGGGATAGACTTAAAATGAAAACTGGGTGTAGGGTCCCCTCATCACATCAGAATTCACTGGGAGGATGTCCCAAGATGAGGCCAAAGTTCACACATCTATCAACTCCCAGTGAAATGAGGACCCCCGGCCACTCTATGTCCTTTATGTTTCTTGCATGTGATTCTCCTTGGAGAACATGGGCCTGGTCATTCTCAGAAACAGCAGTGTTATCTTCGTGATGTTTCAAGTCTTGTTTTCAACGTTGTATGTTGTCAAATATGAATGCTAAAACTGGAAGCCTCTACCTGAGTCTTAGAAGCAAGTTTCTGGTTCCAGAATAGGCAAAGCAGAGGAACAACCGCCTGGATAAACTTGAGCCTGAGGGATCCTTTCTCTTCCTGGAAGTGAGATTCTGTGCTCAGACACAGCATTGCAGGAATGGTCAGCATCTGGGCCATGGGAGATAAAGAGCAATGGGGATTCAGGTAGTGGCTGAACCCTAGAGAGGCAGGAAATCAGGACCCAGTCATCAGAAGGGGGTGGGTGAGTACATGCGGGGTCTGGGATTTAGGGTGGGGGTGGAGTACCAGGTAGTGTAATTGATCTAAGGCTTTGGGAGGGAAGCATATGAAGCTGAGTCTTGTGGACTGCTACCACATGGCAGCCAAAGGAGAGAGAAGTGCTTTGAGGCAGTGTGGTATCATGATTAAGTATATTTGATTTTTGCCCCATTCCTTGCACAGAGCTCCTAAAACCCTTGGAATTTCCTAAGTCTGAGAGCAATCAAGGTGTCTTTGTTATGTTAATAAGGCAACTTTTGGAAAGCGCCTAAGGATGGGGCTGGTTGCCAAGAGAACCAACCAAGTGATGGAAGAGTTGGATCTTCCACCCCCTGATGTCCTGGTAGTAAAGAGGGGCTGGAAGTTGAATCAATCACCATTGGTCAATAATTTAATCAGTCATGCCTATGTAATGAAGCATCTGTAAAAACCCAAAAGGACTGAGTTGGGAGAGCTTCCAGGTTGTTGAACACATGTTCATTTCTGGAGAGTGGTGCACTCAGAGAGCATGGAAACTTTATACCACTTTACCCACATACCTTGCCCTAAGCACCTCTTCCATCTGGCTATTCCTGAGTTATATCCTTTTAAAATAAACTGGTAGTTCTGTGAGCCACTCTAGAAAATTAATGGAACCCAAGAAGGATGTCGTTGGAACCTCCAATATATAGCTGGTTGGTCAGAAGCACAGGTGAAACCTGGACTTGTGACTGGCATGTGAAGTGGCAAGGGAGGCTGGTAGTCTTGTAGGACTGAGCCCTTAACCTGTAGAATCTGATGCTATCTCTAGGTAGATAGTGTCAGAATTGAGTTAATTGCTTGGTGGTATGGGAAAAAAACCACACATCGGAATTGGTGTCAGAATTGGAGGCAGGTATGCGTGATGTCAGGAAGAGAAGAGAGGTACTCAGGATGGGGTCAGAGTATCACCAAGTCACAGGATCTTGGACAAGGAGGCCAAGGCCAGTAACCCATGTCTTGTCTGGGTTAGGATTCTACATGACTTGGACCTGCAGGAGGAAGATGAGGGGACCCAGCTGCCTATTGCTGGGGTATCCCGAGGCTGCATGGGAGGAGGAGGGTTCGCCCTCTCTTATGTTCCTCTCACCACTCTTGACTCCCTCACTTTGGAGCACGTGCTCGGCCAGCTCATGCTTCAGAAACGTAGTATTCTTGATTGTTGCTTGTGCCAGGACAGCTGTGGGATATTGCCTCTTGCTAGCTCTCTGCTGGCCTTGGGTCTCTTCTCTCTGTGGACTGAGAGACGCATAATGTTCTCTCTGTGGACTGTGGGACACATAATGTTCTCTCTGTGGACTGTGGGACACATAATGTTCTCTCTGTGGACTGTGGGACACATAATGTTCTCTCTGTGGACTGTGGGACACATAATGTTCTCTCTGTGGACTGTGGGACACATAATGTTCTCTCTGTGGACTGTGGGACACATAATATTCTCTCTGTGGACTGTGGGACACATAATGTTCTCTCTGTGGACTGTGGGACACATAATGTTCTCTCTGTGGACTGTGGGACACATAATGTTCTCTCTGTGGACTGTGGGACACATGATGGCACCGGAGAGGAGGTTTACTCCTCTTTAATTGGGAAGGGCCACTGCCTTTTTGGAGTTGGAGCCAAAGATGGCTTCCACCATTATACAGAACATGGCCCCTAACCCTTCCTCTGCAGGCTCCAGAGAGCCCTCAATGCCCAGAGCTGGCAACCCAGCTCCTTTCTTTTTAATAACTTTCCGGGAATTCCCTGGCGGTCCAGTGGTAAGGACTCGGCACTTTCACTGCGGTGGCCTGGGTTCAATCCCTGGTGGGGGAACTAAGATCCTGCAAGCCACACTGTGCAGCCAAAACACACACACACACACACACACACACTTTCCATCTAGCACTGTGTGGGGCACACCTGCCTTGCCCACTTGCTTTAGTCCGGGCTGCGTCAGAGGGAAGGTCACTTTTTTGGCTGCGCTCTCTACCTTACAGTCTCTGCCCAGTCTGGGTCTACTCCCTTCCCCTCCTCCCCCTGTTGTCAAGGACCCAGAATGCTTCCAAGTTCAGTGCAGAATGGTAAGTATCAGAGAAAATCACAAGCCCCTCCAGGTGTCTCAGAGGCAGACCTTTCGGGATCATCCTTCCTTCCCTTCTTTCACTCTTTTATGCTGAATGGAGGCTCTTGGTTTCTTTGCAACTTATGCAGCACTGGATTATTTGTTTGGAAACATAACATCTGGTCACACCTTTTCTTCCCACTCTCTCTTCCACCTCCCTTTCCTCTTTCTCCTCTTGGTGTCCAGATCACCCACACAAGTCTCCTCTCTAGGTTGGGCAAGGCAAAATGCAGGCCAGACAACTATGAGAGTAAAACCTACAACAAGGAGCTAAAGAATTTGCAAGCCCAGGATTCTTTGTTTTGTTTTGTTTTGTTTTACAGCTAATCACCCTATGACTTAATTAACTGATTTGCTAACACCCGGTACAATCAGCATGGTTAATTATAGATGGTGCTATTCAGGTCAGAACACATGCAGGTAAGCAAGGTATTGGGGCAGTTGCTCTACCTGGGATCTGTTCCTGATTCCAAATCCTAGAATTAGTTTCTTAGGATTCCTATTGGGCACTAATTCCTGGCACAGTTTTGGCAGGGGGTGGTCCTTTCCTCTTTCTGAGAGTCACTTTCTAACCTCAGAGGTGTCCAGTGGCATTGATGGGATCCAAAGTGCTTAGAAGAAGGTGTAATACATTCTGTGACTCTAAGGGGTCTTAACCCCATTGGCTCCATAACTCAATAGCAAAATGCCTCTGTAGTGGGAGAGTGGGGACCTTGTAAGTCCTTCCTATTTTTGGCTTGGACTTTCATCAGGCGGATGTGGTTAAAGAACATATGCAGCTTGGGCCACAATGCCTAGACACAGACCTTGCATTGGTGCCCTCAGTGGCCTGGGCAGGACAGATACCTGGCTTGTCTCAGTACAAAGAGACTCCTGGCTACCTGCTAGTCAGCCTGATTCTGGCTTGACCCACTTTTTTTTTTTTTTACAATTTTTTTTTTTTTTACTAGCAGCCTTTTATTTTTTTTTTTAATTTATTTTATTTATTTATTTATTTATTTATTTATTTATTTTTGGCTGTGCTGGGTCTTCGGTTCGTGCGAGGGCTTTCTCTAGTTGCGGCAAGTGGGGGCCACTCTTCATCGCGGTGCGGGGACCGCTCTTCATCGCGGTGCGCGGGCCTTTCACTATCGCGGCCCCTCCCGTTGCGGGGCACAGGCTCCAGACGCGCAGGCTCAGCAGCTGTGGCTCACAGGCCCAGCCGCTCCGTGGCATGTGGGATCCTCCCAGACCAGGGCTCGAACCCGTGTCCCCTGCATCAGCAGGCAGATTCCCAACCACTGCGCCACCAGGGAAGCCCTTGACCCACTTTTGAAGACTCTCTGTCCCTGTCTCTGTCTCTCTCTGTCTCTCCCTCTCTCTCTGTCTCTCTCTGTCTTTCTCTTTCTCTCTCTCTCTCTCACACACACACACACCCTAGGCTACTTGTTCACATCACCAGAACCACACTCCTCACAAATATTTTCTTTCTTCACAGCTGATAAAGAAGATTGAGAAAAAACTTCTAAATATTTTTCTCTTCTCACATTTCCTCCTCCCCGCCCCCCGCACCCTCACACTCTTTTTTTCCAACTCTCTCTCTCTCTCTCTCCCTGCCTAGTTTGAAAGCAGTAGCAGAGAGATGAAATTGTATCATGTGTCCGGAAGGAGAGCCAAGATGTTTGTGGACAGCCCATGCTCCCTCTAGAATTCCTCCCCCTTCTACAGCTATGCAACTCCACCCAGCCCTCAAGAGCCCCTGGGAGTCCCCTCCAGACAGCGCCTCCCGTCTCCAATTCCCTTCCACCCCAGGCTGCTATGATAGCACTGTGCACATGTACCTATGGAAAAAATAGATCACTTTAGGTTACAATTATTTACAAGTGTTGTGAGAGCTCCTCAAAAGAGGGTCATTCAATTTGTATGTCAGAGTGGAAATCTGCTAGGATGACAGATAGATTGGGAGTGGGTGGGGAGGGAATTAGGGCAAGGGAGGAAGGAAGGCTGTCAGAGTGCAATGACTGGACAGTTGGGGTTGGGGAGTGTGCTTCTGGCCTGGGGGCTCAACCCCACTCCCTCTTGGGAAGGATGGGTGTAGAGAGTTCCCACTGCTTCAAGGATTCCCAGGGACTGCTGGATTTGCCCACTAAGTTCTGAGCCCCAGGAGTGGCCACCCTTGATCTGGGCTTTCTTACATGCTCCTGCAATCCCCAGGTGTCCCTGGCCTGGGGGCCACCTCCTCTGCCACCAGCTCTCTGTCAAGACCCGCTTCCCCTCACCAAGGCTGACTGCTCAGGACCAAAGGGTTTTCTCTTTGTCTAGCAGGTACCAAGCACAGAGCCAAGGTAAGGTCTTACCCCTTCTAGGTACCCATCTGCCTTGTGATAGAAGCTCCATGGAGACATAATGCCCTAATGTAAAGGCTTAGCTCAGTGGGAAAATTCCAGATTTGGAATCCACAGACATTTACAGAATACCTACCCTAATCTGAGGCCTGGACTGAGAACTGCCCCAACCATTATTCTGTTTGATAACAGCAAACCATGGTAAGTCTAATTGTCCCCATTTTAAGATGGAGAAGCCAAAACTCAAACACAAATTAAATGAATCACCCAAGGATACAAAACTGGCAAGTGGGAGAGACAGGATTAAAGCTTGTCTCTGTCAGACTCCAAGTCAGAAGTTCTGATTGCTTCCCCTACCCACATAGCAGCCGTGGCTCTCTCCCCAAGCCTGCACCATGCCCCAGCTTCCTGCCACCATCTGCCCATGAGTGGGACACCCTCAAGTGATGGGGCCTAGGGCTTTTGATTTAACTTCAGCAAAAGTAGATGGACCACCCACTACATTCTGGTCTCCTTTCTCTCTCATGCTCTGCCTTATGTGATGCTATGGCATGCCTGTGATAGACCCATTCTACCTGGGATTTCCAAACTGGATATGCGGTGGTGGCCAGAGGGCACGTAATGCCACAGAGGAGCCATCTTATGTTTTCCTAGCCAGTCAATTTTATTTAAATATTGTTTTATACAAATTATATACATATATATTGTTATATACATCTTTTATATATACATTAATATTTGTATTATAAATATGTTTATAATATATAACAATATATTGTGTTATTATTTTGATATATATTATTATATAATTATACATAATATATAATTATATACTATACTACATAGTATATTATAATAAACAATCTATATTATAAATATATATGTTATAAATTTACATACAAATTTAAATAAACATATTTATCAAAACAAATATACAGTGAAATAGACAAATAAATTTGACTGTGGTAGGCAAAATTCTAAGATGTCCCCGAGATTTCCTGACCTTGGTGTATGTGTTCTGAATAATCCCCAAAACTGTGAATATGAAAAATTTTCCTCCTGGGTTTGGGTTATGTTATATGACCAGTTGACCTTAAGGAGATTATCTGGGTGGGCCTGATATAATCACTTGAACCCTTTAAAAGCAAAGCATTTTCTCCGGCTGGTTGTAGAAGGGGAAGTCAGAGAGATTCAAAGCATGAGAGGGATTCAATGTGTGGGGAGGGTCTTCATTGCTGAGGTGGAGGGGGCCACATGGCGAGGAGCCAAGAGTGGTCTCTAGCAGCTAAAAGCAGTCGCTGTTCTATAGCTAGCAAGACAGCAGGGACCTCAGTCCTACAACCGCAAGGAACTGAATTCTGTCGTCAACAGGGGGAGCTGGGGAATATATCTTTCCCCAGTTACGTCTCTGAATGAGGACACAGCCAGCTGGCACCTTCATTTCATTATGAGACTCTGAGCAGAGAAGCTGCTAAAACATGCAAGCTTCCTGACCAGCGGAAACTGTGAGATAAAAAATTTGTGTTGTTTTAAGCCACTGAATTTCTGGTCCCTTGTTATACAACAACAGAAAGCTAAATACACTGACCTTTTAGAATAAAAAATATTTCATATTAATTTTTGGCTTGCTGACCCTTGCTGGGTCAGCTATTTGGGCCTATGTTTCTTGGCCCTGTTGGGCTCGCTGTTTATGCCGCCTACAGAAAGAAACTTTAGAAGGAAAGCTTGAAACAGCCTGGCTTATAGGTGTGCATTTTTAAACAAATGTTTATTGAATGTCTGCTGCACCCTGCAGCCTCCTCCCTTCTCTTCCCACTCCTGCCTCCATCCTGCACTGCAAGGGGTGTCCCCTGAATGCATATGGATACCCTACCCACACATCCTAGCTTCATGCAATGCCCCCTGCAAACATCTGTCGCTCAGGGATGCACACCGCAACAGCATCGTCCATTCTTAGGAAGATGGACCCAGGCAACAGGCACATACAAGTCTGGAAGTGGGCTCTGCATTATATGGCAGGGAATTCCAAGTTCTGGGTACTTGGAGAATGCTCTAGAATGGGATTGATGGGCCCTGGGAGGGTACATCCCTTTGGCCCTGCAGCCTTCTTGTCTTGTTGGGAGGGGCGCAGCCAGAGAGGGGTAGGATATGGCCCTCTAAACTGCAAGGTGCAGGGCAGGAGCCCCTCTTACCTGGATCTTGTAAGGGTGCTACTATTTAAAAATGAGAATTAGCTGGCACTTTCTACACTGCTGCCTCTCATATGCTTTTCAAAAAATTTATACTTAAAAATTTTTTTAACATTCTACTCTCAAAATATTTTCAAATTTATGGAAAAGATGCGAAAAGAGTTCAATGAATTCCTTTTTGCTTTCTCTATATATACATACAAAGATATATACCTACAATAACTTTTGCTGAAACATTTGAGAATAAGTTGCAGACACCATGACCCTTTACTTCTAAATACTTTTCAGTGTACATTTTCTATGAACAAGGACACTCTCTTAACCACGGCACGATGATCAAACTCAGGAAATTTAACATGGAGACAATATGATTTTATGTCCATTTTCAGATTTTGCCAAATGTCCCAGTAACGTCCTTTAGAGCATTTTTGAAAATGTGGCATTTGATTGTTAAATTCCTTTGATCTAGGATCCTTTCTCAGCTTTTCTTTGTCTTTTATGATGTTGATATATTTGGAGAGTACAGGCTAGACTGTCCCTCAATTTGAGTTTGTCTGGTGTTTCCTCCTGATTAGATTCAGACCATATATTTTAGGCAGGAATACTTCCTGAGTGATGTTGTGTTCTTTTTGGTACATCTCATCAGGAGGCCCATGATGTCAGTTTGCCCCATTACAAGTTTGCAAGTTGGTTTGCACGTAATGTTAAACCATAAAAACATCCTGTCACATGATATTGCTTGAAACCTACTTTTCCCCATCTTGTAACATTTATCAAGACTAGTGTTGTCCAATAGATATATACTGTAAGCTACATATTAATTTCAAATATTCTAATAGCTATGTTAAAAAAGAAAGAAAATCAGGTCAAATTATTAATATACTTTATTTAACCCAACATGTTCAAAATGTTATCATTTCAACATATAACCAACATAAAAAATCGCCAAGGGGATATTTTAAGTTCTTTTTTTAATTCCAAGTCTTCAAAACTCCAATTTTTTTCATATCTATAGCTCATCTCAATTCAGACTAGCCACACATCAAGTGTTCAATAGTCACATGTGGCTAGCAGCTACCATACTGAATGGCACAGATCTAGAACATGTTTTCAAAGTACGATAGATGTACCATAATTTATTTAACCACCCCCCATAAATAGAAGTTACAATTATTCTTTAAAATTTGCCATTATAAATGATGATGCAATGAAAATGTTTGTACGTAAATCTCTCTGTGCATCTGATTATTCTCTTAGGATATCTTCTTTGGCATGGAATTGATATATCAAGGTTATCAAAGTTATGACAGTTCAGTTTTTCTCCTCTGGATTGTTGCAACAGAAATGATTCTTGCCTCCAACCTTTCCTTCACGAAGCCATCATCTACTCTGCAACCAGAGTGACCTTTCTTAAATTCAAATATCACCCTGTTGCTCTCCTGCTTACAAACTTTCAATGGTTCTCTTCAGCTTTAAGATGAGGCTTGGTGTCTTTCTTTGGTTTAGCTCACAAGACTCTTCTTTATCTGGCCAAGACCAGTTCCTGCACCCTTTCCTCCTTCTTGATGGAGCTCCTTACAATTTCCTGGACGTATCACACTGTTTCATGCCTTTGTGCATTTGCTAACATTGCTTTCTCTTCCCAGTAAGCTCATTCTCCTATTTCATCCAGCTAATCACTCCTTGCCCTTCAAAACTCAGCTCATACAGACTTTCTGCTGTGAAGATTTCCTTGCTTTTATCCTTTCCCTATGCAAAACCCACAGTCTCCATCTGCCTGTGAAGGGAATTTGGGCAAAACAGCAAAACCTTATTCAGTGCCTACTATGTGCCAAGAATTGTGCTAGAGACAGAGTTTACATAGCTTCTCTTAAAAACTTCACAGTTTGGTAGGTGAGCCAGAAGGCAAAACAGATCATCTCATCAACATGGGATTGTTGAGATATATATTTGGTGCTTTTGGAATACAGAGGTGGAAGCCTGAATAAATTAGAAAAAGTGTGACAGGGAAGGTTAGGGTTGAACTGACCTTAAAGGAGGTTTCGGTAAATTGGGAGCAGGAGGAGCCTGGAGAGGTTGGCAGGAGCCATACAACAGGGAAGTTAAGGCTATACTATAGGCAATCATGGTGAATACCTGTATTTGTGACACCACTTCTCCCTTCCACATTCATACAGACCTCTCAAATCTGTGACACTCAGCTCAAACACAGACTCAGGACTCATCTGCATACAAATGTTCCGGACATCAGCAGTTGATTGATCACTGTGCATTCACCAACATCCCTCATCAGATTTGCATTTGAGAATAGATCCCTCTAACAGCCATGAGGAAGGTGGATTCCTTATAAGCCAAGGCGCCGTGGTTGGCCTCAGTCTTAAAACACTACCTTAGGCATCAGGAATGTAGATTGTGAGGAGCTGCCATGATAGTTACTGCAGACAGTTGGTCTCTGCAGAAAAAACCTGAGCCATGGCACTCTGGAAGTGGATTGCCCCATTCTCATATTATGCCTCATCACTGAGTCAAGGTCAACCAGAGATTGTCATGAGAATTTGGGGTCATCTTTGTCCTGAGATGGATTTATTTTTCTTACTTAGGATCAAGGAAGATCAGCACTATTCATTTGCCAGTTTACTTGGGCTGATCTTTCACAGTCAAGGTAACTCAAAGGAGTAAAATGACCTGTTTGTACAGCGAGATTGTTATAAGGAACCTAAGCTAAATACCAGTGGCCACTGGGACTTGTACAGAAGCTCAGAGGACACATTGCCCAGGATCCTGTGGTCTCTTTTTCAGCTACCACCACACATTTTTTCAGATACAATGAGAACTATTTCCTTTCGGTGTAACTTACAAGGCAGTGTTACATTTCCCTTTCATTGCAGGGTGAGGACAGAGAAGGGAGATTACTTCACACAGCCTGCTCACCTTAATGCTTTCCTTTTAAAGAGCCTGAGAAGGGACTTATGAAACCTGAAGAGATTTCTCCTCTGTGCTAATGAGCAGAAAATGATGAAAAAATAATAGGGTTAGAGGATTAAACTATTGCCCTTCAGACATCAAGGCTGGTGCCCAGCAGGGCCTGGAAACTGTCTAAAAATGTATTTGTTCCAGTGAGTTCCATTCTAACTTAGGTTTTTGTTTTCTTTTTTAAACATCTGTCCTTTTTTGTGGGCTGTGTACATTAAGACAACTTGCCTTCCTCACGATGACCATCATTCCTCAAGGGTTACTGGCTGCCTACATAATGCTGGATCTTTCTTTTTTCTTACTTACTAGTTGCCTCCCAACAGCTATCCTTTTCCCCTCTCCCTTAGATTAGGGGTCCACAAACTTTTTCTGTAAAGGGCAAGATGATAAACATTTTTAACTTTGAGGCCGTATGGTCTGTTGCACCTACTCAATTCTACTGTTGTAGCAAAAGCAGCCATAGACAATATGTAAATGAATGCGTGTGGCTGTGTTCTAATAAACTCTATTTACAGAAACAGGCATCAGGCCTGTGGTCCATCCTTTGCCAGCGCTTTTTTAGTATGTTCCATGCAACAATGTACCCTTTTAGAAATTGTCACCTTCTCAGACTCCCTTGCACTTAGGGGTAGTTATGACCAATAAGACATCAGCAGACTATTATGATGGAGTTCTGGAAAAGCTTCTGTTTTCCTAGTAAAGGTGTTACCAGTTCTTCCTTCCTTTTCCTTTTTCTTTTCTCCTTGAACATGAGCATGAACCCTACAGGAGCAACAGCCGTCTTGTGATGATGAGGTTACAGTCATGAGGATGAAAGCCTACATCTAAAACAGAAAGTGTGTCTCTGACAGCATCGTGATACTGGCTCAGCCCTGGGCTCTCTACTCAATGACTTCTTTTTTTTTTTTTTTTAATAAATTTATTTATTTATTTATTTTTGGCTGCATTGGGTTTTCATTGCTGCGTGCGGGCTTTCTCTAGTTGTGGTGAGTGGGGTCTACTCTTAGTTGCGGTGCATGGGCTTCTCATTATAGTGGCTTCTCTTATTGCGGAGCACGGGCTCTAGGCACACAGGCTTCAGTAGTTGTGGCACGCAGGCTTAGTAGTTGTGGCTCGCGGGCTCTAGAGCACGGGCTCAGTAGTTGTGGCGCACAGGTTTAGCTGCTCCGCGGCATGTGGGATCTTCCCGGACCAGGGCTTGAACCCATGTCACCTGCATTGACAGGTGGATGCCTAACCACTGCACCATCAGGGAAGTCCTGACTTCTTATTTTTGAGACAAATAAATCCCTATTTTTTTAAACCACTGTTAGTCAAATTTTCTATTTTTGCAGCTGAACATACTCCTAATAGATATATAAACAAAAGCAACATGTGTACTATAGAAAATTTAGAAAATTCAGAAGAGCTGAAAGGAGAGGGGAAATCATATACAGTTTCACCACCCATCAACATATCATGTCACAGAATTAGGAGGACATCTTCCCTTACCCTCAGTCTCAACTTGCTTGGACCATCGTGAGGTAACTGTGATTATACTCCTGAGTACAAAGCACAGAAAGGTTGAGTTTGACTTGCTCCCATCACTTCCTTGCAAGAAATCTGGACGTTGCAAACCAAGATTTTTATGGCATTGGAGCTACAGCATTCCTGAAATTCCTGCAGTTTATGGGGTATGCCTGTTACTTTGCTCCCCAGTTCTTGGCACATGTGGCCCTTATCATAGGTCTTCTTAAAAAGTGGGCAGCCTTCTGATAGCCAAGAAAACCTTTCAGACCTGAAACTCTACCCCGGGATCAAACCCCACCCATCTCTATCAGACACACACACACACACACACACACACACACACACACACACACGTATGTGTGTGCATGCACAACCTTCCATGTTATTGGGCAAGTTGCCTCTAGAAGCAGGAAGAGACCAATAGATTGGAAGAACAGACTAGAAAACCTGGAAACTAAAACATAAATGACAGGAAACCTAGTATAATACAGCAGAGGAGATGTAACAACCAAGCGTGGGGACTTCCCTGGCAGTCCAGTGGTTACAACTCTGTGCTTCCACTGCAGGGGGCACAGGTTCAATCCCTGGTCAGGGACCTAAGATCCCACATGCTGCAAGGTGCAGCCAAAAATTAATTAATTAATTAATTAATTATTTTTTAAAAACCCAAGTGCAGAAAGGAAGAATAGTCTCTAAATGGTTTGGGGGCAATTGGATTTCTAAGTGGAAAAAAATGAAATCAGACTCCTACTTCACCCTTTATCCAAAGTAATTCCTAGGAGGATTAAAGACACAAATGTAAAACACAAACCTTTAAGCCTATTAACAGAAAATATATGTTATGTCCTTATATTATATCTTTATGTCCTTGGGGTAGGGAAGAATTTTTGACAAGACCTACCATGAGGAAAAGAGTTATAAACATGACTATATTAAAATGAAAAGCTTTGGTACATCAAAAGACACATTTTTAAAATATGAAAAGATAAGCCACATGATGGGAGAAATGTTTGCACATGTTACAAAGTATCTGTATCCCAAACATAAAGAAAGCCTACAAATTAAAAAGGAAAAGACTGCAACCCAATAGAGAAATGGGAAAAGGTATAAACAAGTAAGGCACAGAAAGAGAAAAATTGAATGGAGAGTAACATATGAGAGATACACTCACTATTCAGTTAGGGCAAAGCAGATATAAATAAGTTACAAGTTTTCATCATTTGTGTGCAAATATTTTAGAAATTATAGTGATGGCAAGGGTATGGGAAAATAGGAACTCTGCAGGTGGGAATGTACGTTAGGTAGTAAATCTATAGTGAAACCTTTATTGAATAAGCTGAACACAATAGGGTACAGGCAGAGATCAACTTTTATTCTTCCCCATGTCTCCTCTTTTTTTTTTTTTTAATTTATTTTATTTTTGGCTGTGTTGGGTCTTCGTTGCGGCGCGCAGGCTTTTCTCTGGTTGCGGAGAGCGGGGGCTACTCTTCATTGCGGTGCGCAGGCTTCTCATTGCGGTGGCTTCTCTTGTTGTGGAGCACGGGCTCTAGATGCGCGGGCTTCAGTAGTTGTGGCACACGGGCTCAGCAGTTGTGGCTCGCGGGCTCTAGAGCGCAGGCTCAGTAGTTGTGGCACACAGGCTTAGTTGCTCGGCGGAATGTGTGATCTTCCTGGACCAGGGCTTGAACCCGTGTCCCCTGCATTGGCAGTCAGATTCTTAACCCACTACGCCACCAGGGAAGCCCCCCCATGTCTCCTCTTGACTCTGCTCTGCTGAACAGTTCTTTCTCTGTTCATACTATCTTCAGATACTATGAAATCCCAATAACAAGCCTAATGCTACGGACTGAACGGTGCCCCTTGCGCCCCTCACAATTTATATGTGGAAGCCCTAACCCCCAGTGTGACTCTATCTAGAAGCAGGGTCTTTAGAAGGTAATTAAGGTTAAATGAAGTCATAAGGGTGGTGCCCTAATCCAATAGGATGTGACCTTATAAGAAGAGGAAGATTTCTCTCTCCCCACCCCCAATCACGTGAGGACAAAGCAAAAAGGCAGCTGTCTGCAAGCCAGGAAGAGAATTCTCACAGAGACCAAGTCGTCCAGCACCTTGATCATGGACTTTTCAGCCTCCAGAACTGTGAGAAATAAATTTCTGTTGTTTAAGCCACCCAGTCTGTGGTATTTTGTTATGGCAGCCTGAACAGACTAACATACCCAGTAACAAATGTGTATGGCTTAATATGAAGAAAACAATAAATCTCTCTGAGAGCTATAAAAAATGACCCAGATAATCCTAGATTGGGAGGTTCAGTATTGTGAAGATGGTGATCTTTCCCTAAACAATAGATATTTAATGCAATCCTATTCAAAACTACAGAAGGTTATTCTTTTACCCTTACAAGCTGATTCAGTAATGTCCCAGAAATCATCTGAAAATAACAAAAATTTTTGGAAAACACAAAATCAAAAGTGGGTGGGGCTGTCTTCCCACATAGCAAAACACAACGGAGTTGATGACTTTGGTGTAGAAATAAACATATAGTGACCCAGAAGAGAAGCAAGTCCAGAGACCCACACATGTGTGCCCGTGTGTATATGTTCACGTGTGTTAAAAGTGGCATTTTTAATAACAAAACCATAACCTAGTCAATAACTGGTATTAAAATAATTAGATATTCATTAAGCAAATAATTAGATATTCATTAAGGGGGTGGTCTTTACCTAGCACTACACGCAAAGTAATTTCAGGTAAAGAGTCAGACATGAAAAATTTCACAAAGAGTTCGTGGTGATCATTGTGCTTGACCACCCCCACCAGCTGTGCACCCCAAAGGATTAATCTAAGGTATTCACGGTCACCACGTTTCCCTGGGCCAAGACATGAGAGGAAGTATTTTGAAACTTTGGGAAAAGATTTTCATGTTTCTAAGGAAGAGAAACATGGGAATTTCCTGGCGGTCCAGTGGTTAGGACTCTATGCTTTCACTGCCGAAGGCCCAGGTTCAATCCCTGGTTGGGGAACTAAGATCCCACAAGCTACGCGGCCAAAAAAAAGGACAAAAAAAAAGAAAAGGGAAGAGAAACAGGAAAACACAATCCCTTTTGTTCCTCTGGATTTGCTATGAACTCTGCATATGAAATCTGCACCTGCTCTAGCCATCTTGTTGGCAGCCTGAAATAAAGCCAGTATCAACAATGGAATGAAAAGAAGTCAAGTTCAGGAAAATGTCATTGGGCCACTGACCATACCAGCCTAAATCCACCTTACTTCTGGACATCTTAAGTAAAATAATACATTTCTTTATTGGGAGAACATATAGGAGAAGACTTTAAATAATTTGGAATTAAGTGTTTTTTAATCAGGATACAGACCCTACAATCTGTGAAGGAAAAGATTGACATAATTGATTATATATATTTGATATTCCAAATAACAGATTTCATCATAATAAAGTAAAAATAGCAGCACAAGGGGAGAAAATATTTGCAATGTACATAATGGGTCGACAAACTATTATCCTCAACACTAAGGAAATCCACAAATCAAGAAGAAAAAAACACTCCAATGGAAAAATGAGCAAAGGATATAAAAAGGCAATTCATAGAAGAAATGTGATGAGCAATAAACATGGTAAGTTAATCAACCTCTCTGGTAATCAAGAAAGTGGAGATGAAAACGACTTACCAAATCAGCAAAAATGTATATAATGATAACAATATCCATTTTGATGAGGAAGCAAGTATTAATGGGACAGTAAACTGGTATGGTCTTGGTGGAGGACAATCTGCTAGTTCTACCAAAGTTTTAAAGGTGCTTATACTTGAGAGAGCAAGTTATCTATTCTAGAAAAACAGGCACACAGATGCTCCATAAGAATGTGTAAAGTGATCATTGCAGCATTGTTTGTCATTGCAAAAAATAATGGAAATAACCTAAATATTAAGTTTGACATTTAAAGAAAAGAACTAATAAATGATGATACATGCAAGTCATGAAACACCATGTAGCATTTTTATTGGGGTAGATAGTTATGACGTGAAATAGAGCAGTCTACCAAGTCATATCATTAGGAAAAGAAAGAAAATGGCAGAAGATAATATGATAGATAGATAGACAAATAAGAAAAACCTTATATAAAGGAAGTCAATTCTTATAAAAATACATTAGAAATAAATCCATTGTTAAGATTCAAGTATTTTTTAATATCTAAAATTGGGATGCATCTCACAGTTGCTAGCATGTCATAATTTAACTCATAGTGTTTTCCTTTCTTAGATGTACAGGAAATAATGGTACTTTAAAAAATAGATATATCTTAGAGTCAATATAACATAGATGATAGATAGATAGATAATCAATAGATGATAGAAGACTAAAAGGATAAGCAGCAAAATGTTAGCAGTGCTTACCTTTACCTCTGTTTAATTCTATATTGTTTGGACTTTTTACAATGAGAATGTAAGTAGGTGTCTAAACATTTTAAAAATTCTAATCATCCTGTTTTATCTTTGTTACGTTAAATTCTTTTTGTTTTCTTTTTGTTTACATTTGCATGACATGTCCATACGCCATCCTTTTATTTTCAGTCTTTCAGTATCATTTTAAGTCATCTTTGGTAAGCAGTCATTGAATCGCTTTGTTGTTTTTGCTCCAACCTGAATCTTTGCCTATTTTTAAAGGGGTTTAAAAGTGTTAACGTTTGTTGGCATAACTGTTATGCCTGGTGTTACTTCTGTCATCTTGCTTTATGCCTTACGTTTTCTGTTTACTTTCTATTTTGTCTTTTGCTATATGGAGAGTATTTTGTTTGTTTTTATCTTCTGCAATGATTTGGAAATTAGATTTACTGCTTTAAATTTGAGTGGTGACTAAATTATGAAGTAATTCTTAAAGTCAAATGTATCACTAGGCTTCAGTCAGGAAAACCACTGTCTAGGTATTCCAGGAATGAAAAGTTTAAAACAGGAACTAGGGCTGGCACAACTTTGGAAGAGCAGGGCTGGGAAGGTCAGTGAATCCATACCAAGATCTGAACCTGAAGGTCTAGAGCAGGTGATTCTTGGGACTCACTGGGAAGCCACTGTGAAG
This sequence comes from Balaenoptera acutorostrata, assembly GCF_949987535.1. Taxonomy (NCBI): domain Eukaryota; kingdom Metazoa; phylum Chordata; class Mammalia; order Artiodactyla; family Balaenopteridae; genus Balaenoptera; species Balaenoptera acutorostrata. Next base: position 44,272,891 of record NC_080072.1, on the reverse strand, counting down.
TCGCAGGACTACCCACTTTTGTGGTCACAAAGACCTCTCCTTCCAGACTTCTCAAGAGCATCTCTCCTGGGCAAAATCTAACCCAGAACCATTCAGGGAAGGTGATTCTAGGAAAGGTAGTTCCTGGCTTCTCTGCAGCCATGCAGAATGACAGCAAGTTGATAACAGACAACCAGAAGAGCATATTTATTATTTTATTTAAAAGTAAACATTTAACTTTTTTACTCCTCTTTACATGGAATGAGGAACCAAGTGTTCTTTCTTTCTCATCTATTTTTCCACATTTCCAGTAATTTTAACTGAATAATTGTTTTTAATATTTACTTATTTATTTGGCTGCGCCAGGTCTTAGTTGCGGCACGTGGGATCTTTAGTTGTGGCATGAGGGCTCTTAGTTGTGGCATGCGGGATCTAGTTCCCTGACCAGGGATTGAACCCGGGCCCCCTGCATTGGGAGTGGATAGTCTTAACCACTGGACCACAAGGGAAGTCCCTTAACTGAACAATTAAAAATATAATTATCCATTCAGTTTACTTTCTATAGTCAAGCTCCCATAAGCACATTGATAATAATTGTGTGTGTGGAAAAACAAAACAAAACAAAGAAACAATCATCCTTTCCTCTGGGAGTTCCATGGTGGCCTAGTGATTAAGATTCCAAGCTTTGCCTGCCTTGGTCTGGATTCAGTCCGTGGTCGGGGAACTGAGATGCCACAAGTCGTGTGGCGTGGCCAAAAAAAAAACCCAGGGTAATTGTGTGTGTGTGTGTACGTGTAACTGGTTTCAGTACTTATTTCCAGTTCTTTCCTCCTACTTGTCCTAAGATCTTACTTTGGACTCCCCTCATGATTTTCTGGTGGACATTCTCAGGAACCTTCAGGAGGAGTGATGAGATGTACATTTTCATAGTTCTTGCATTTCTGAGAACATCTTTCTATTGTTGTCACAGATAACAATTTTTTCTGAATTTGTAGGTAATAACCTTCTCTCTACATATCTCTGTAGACATTTCTTCATCACCTTTCGGCATTCATTGTGATGGGAAAACCTAGGAGGGTCATTCTTTTGTTTTCTTCTGTCAATAGCCTCTTTCTTTTTTTAAGATAATTCATTCTGTTTTAAATTTTTTAAATTGCCAATATTTGTGTACCTGTTGATTATTTTGGATAAAACGCACTGAATACACACTCAGGTTGATTTTGTTTGTAAAGTCAAGAATATTTTTGCTTATTATTGCTTCAGCTTTCCTTTCTCAGTAGTATTAATAAGATAGATCCTGGGATCTGTTTTCTATACTAGCTATTCTTTATCTCTCATTTACATATCTTTTTTTTTCCTGTTCTCTAGTATAGTTTCTTCAGTTTATCCTTTCATTAATATAGTTTTCTACAGTGTCGTATTTATTATTTTTCTATGCCCAACATAGATGCCGAATGGTACTGCACTTTAAATTCCACAAAGTCTCTTCTTATTTGGCTGATTGTATTTTAAATAAGTCCTGTTCCTGTTTAGTAGGAGAATTTCAGTAGTAGCTACTAAAAACACAAGGTGAAGAGTTTCTAAGAATATTTTGATATCATACAAAAAAATCTACATCAGAGGGTGAGAAACCTACATTTGATTCCAGAATATTGGGCCATTTTTCTCCTTCTCTTGTATAAAATAATAGATTTTCATAGGTCTGTGTTAATTTTTGTCTCTTTGATCATCTCTTTAGAGTGAGGTCTATTCAGGAAAAGGCTGGAGACAAATATAATGCATCCAGTTCCAGGCTGGAAAGAGAGAGGATAGTAAGTTTTCTGTTCAGTGAATAAACAGGCACCAAATAGGAACCATATTTGTACATTTTGCCTACTTTGAAGACCTCGTAGTGTTACAAATGGATGCTTAGGGGAAAGGAAATGGATTATGAAGCACATAATCCATTAAATGCTCACAAGTCAAATGGTGGTTTCTGTCCTAGAGTACAAATGAAAATATCTGGAGTGACTGGAGCTGGAAATCTGTGATACATGGCAGGCAGTGAGGCATTGCAAAAGAACTTGTTGTTGACTGCTGAGAGAGGCTGAATGTCAATCCTGACCCATTGTTAAGGCGATTACTTCATTTTCTTCAGAATCTGGAGAATGCTTATCTCTTGCTCATATACAGCATAGACAGGCTGGGGTAGTAAGTGTCTAAATTTTGGGGGATCAAATGCGAAAAAGATGTGATTACCCTGGAAGAAATGGATGGCCATTTATTGGTGCTCCTAGAAATATGAAAGAAAAACAAATAGGATTAAAAACAAAGTGGAATCATTTCCAGGCAGAGACTGAGCCAAGAAAGGGGCCCAGGTCCTCCCTTTTACCCAGAGCACCCTTCAGCCTTGGCATCTGGTCCCTTGAGTCGGAGTCATTGTCTGACTCTAGTGCAAACCCTGGCTCCATTGTGATTCTGCAGAGAGGCTGCCCCATATGCACTGATTTCCACCCACCTGGGGCTTCTTTGGGCTTATCCCACTGAGCTGTGACTCTGGCTGCCAGCCAGGAGGGCCTCTATCCAGGGTGGTGTCTTGAGATTTGTGCTTATTTATTGCACAAGAGCTACCAGGTAAATCCCTTTGCCAGCCCATGGGAAATGTCAAGTCAGGGGCAAAGTTTGGGTGCTCCCTGTTTGAATCCAGGGTTTTGGGTCAGAGTGGATGGTGGCCAGGACCTGCATGCTTATTTATATCTGCCTTTGAGGGTACTTGGATGGACCTTAGACTACCTGGAAAGTTCTAGAAAAAAAATGTAGGTTCTGCATATCAGGTGTTCTAAGGGATTTTCATGAAATCTAATGGAACAGAATAGTCTGAAATAGACGAGGTTCATAGGGTAGCTTAGTGCAATGCTTCTCAAACTCACTGTGCATTAGACTTATCTACGGAACTTGTAAACATGCAGATTCTTTTTTTTTTTTTTTTTTAACATGCAGATTCTTGACCGCATTCCCTGGGCTTCTCACTCATAGGTCTGCAGTTGGGGCTAGGAATTTGCATTTTTCATGAGCATTCCCAGCTGATTCTAGTGCAACAGGGTGACACAATAAATTCCACTTAGAAAAACACTGATTTCTGGTGATGCTGGCAAAGTAAGCACTTAGATCAATCTGTTATGATGAGTACTGAGCCAAGAATGGGTTTGTCAAGAACTACAGAAGGAAGACTATCTGCATCCCCTCCCACTGGCTGAGCACTGCCTTGCACCTAACCAGACTTCCTCGGCAAGCAGGGTTCCTACAGTCTCCAATTATATGCATTGTTGTTAAGAGAGTCTATCCCAAAGGAAAGGGAAGTAGCAAGTAAAGGGAAGAAACCTTCCTTCTGTCAGGGTCAGACTGATGCGTTCAACTGGAAAATCCCAGTGACCGACAGAGAAACAGTGTATTATGATATCATTCAGTGCCTGTCTGCCCACATCTCCTCTAAGGGAAACTTCCCCACTCACAGCCCCTGATTTCCCGGTGGCCATATTGAGTACTGTAAGAAGGTGCATCCCTCCCCACAGCTGAGTAGGCCAAGGATGGGCACCTGAACCCAAGGCAGGCATTTCTCAGGTAAGATAAGACATGAACTGGCATGAAAAGATGAACCAGGCCAATCAGATTACCTCTCTTGGGAATTTGTTGGGAAACATGGAAAACCCAAACCAGTTATCAGTCAGTGATAGTTTAGCAAAAGATCATGTCATAGCAAGAAAGGCTGGGGAAGCTATGATGAAATATGAGTAGACAAAGGAAGCTGGTCAGTGGGGAGAAGAAAGCAGAGCAGATATGCAGAGAGAAAAGAAATTTCAAGAAAAGTTGAGAAATGAGAAAAACAAGAAACCTGGTTAAGAGCACCAGATAAAAGCAGATTATAAATGCCCTCCAGGTCAAGGAACATGTAGCCTTACTTGAGCAAGCTTGAGAGGGTCTCCATTCCTGGCAATGAAATACCCATAAACAATGAAGAGGGACCAAAATTAGACTGAATGTTTATGTCCCCTAAAATTCATGTGTTGAAACCTAATCTCCAATGTAATGGTATTAGGAGGTGGGGCCTTTGGGAGGTGATTAGATCACGGGGTTGGGGGGTGGGGGTCTCATGAATGGGATTAATTCCCACATGGACGAGACCCCAGAGAGCAGCCTCACCTCCTTCCACCATGTGAGGACACAGCAAAAGACAGCCATCTGTGAACCAGGAAGTGGGCCCTCACCAGACACTGAATCTGCCAGTGCAGATCTCGGACTTCCCAGCTTTCAGAACTGAGGGAAATAAACTGTTTTTTATAAGCCACCCAGTCTATGTTACATTTTTTATAACAGCCCAAAATTCTCAGACAAACATCTAATGAGCTCTTATTGCATGCAAGGTACTTGCTGAGTGTGAAATGTATTCTTTCTCATTTTGCACTCACTATAGCACTGAAAAAATATGCATTGTAGTGCTTGCCTGTTCTATTTTATCACCCTTATTTTATTTTTTAATTTAATTTAATTTTTTATACTTTATTTATTTAGCCCCACTGTGTGGCATGCAGGATCTTAGTTCCCTGACCAGGGATTGAACCTGTGCCCCCTGTAGTGGAAGCATGGACTCCCAACCACTGGACCACCAGGGAAGTCCCTATCACTCTTATTTTAGATACAAGGAAAATTAATAAATTGTTTTGTTCTGTGCTGTCCAATATGGTAGCCACCATATGTGGCTCTTCAGCACTTAAAATTTGGCTAGTCCAAACTGAGATGTGCTGTAAGTGTAAAATCCACATCAAATTTTGAAATTTAGTAAAAAAATGTTAAAAAGAATGTATACTATCTCATTATTCATTTTTGATTGAGAACATGTTGAAATGATATATTTTAGATATATTAGATTAAATAAAATATAATATTAAAATTAATTTCACCCATTTCTTTTTACTTTTTAAATGGATTTATTAGAAAATTAAAAATTGCATATGTGACTTACATTTGTGCGTCACATTATATTTCTTTTGGATAGCACTGGTCTAACCTGTTGGCTTATGAGACAAAAAATAGTGATGCATGAAAAGGAGAAAAATATAATCTTCCCTTCATGATGTCACACTCACCAGTCCTCACATTGGAAAGCAAATTCAACAAATATTGACCAAGTGCCTTGTGGGAATCTCCAGAGATAGCCACCACAGTTTTTCCCCTCCCTAGATAAGCATGTCCCTCCCACATCAAGAAGCAGAGCTTAATTCCCCTCCCTTGAATCTGGGCTGGCCTTATAACTTGCTTTGACCAACAGAGCATGGTGGAAGTGACACTATGTCTGTTTTGAGTGTAGCAGTTAAGAGGCCTGGCAGCTTGCATTTCCATTTTTATTCTTGGAAGCCACCACCATGGTGTAAAGAAGCTGTGGTTAGACTACTGAATGGACAGATAGAGGCCAGGTGGAGGAGCACCTAAGAGCCAGACATGTGAGCAAGGCCTTCTAGGACCTTCCAGCACAGCCAAAGTGACCAGCAGAATGCAGCCTAACTAGTGACCCTGCCAATGCCATGTAGCATGACCTGCTCCACCAAACACAGCCCACATGGCAGAACCATGAGAAATAACAAATCACTCTTGTTCCAAGCTGCTAAGTTTTGGGGTGGTTTGTTATATAGCAATAGCTAATTAAAGTGTGCCTTCACACACTGTGATAGACAGACCCTGGCAGTGACAGCATAACTAAGGATGTCTCCCACCCTCCATGAGCTTAGAGTCTAAGAGTCTAATCATACAGTTGTATACAAAAATAAGTTTAATATGGGATATAGGAATCAAGGGGATAGGCATTTTAAGTCGAATATTGCAATGGTTGTTGAAGCAACTCACCCAGAACTTCATACTGCTTGGAACTAGGGTCTTCTCGCAGGTCCCAGGGTTCTTAAGGCCCTCTTCTTCCCCATTCAAGCCTGATGAGGTGGGAAGCAGCCACTCCAGCTGCCTCTCTTGGCTCCCCTTAAAGCCAAGTCCACACGTCTAACCGCCGTTCCCAGCAGCACAGCCAGAGAGAAAACAAGATGCAAATATGGGAAAATAGCACAGATATTGAACTCTTGCAAAGTTTTTATTCTCCACTGGTCTAGGCTTCCTGACAGCTCCCAAAATGTAGTAAGCAAGAGCATGTTGGGGGCTTATAACCTCCACTTTCACTTCCAAGGACAGTGCTCACCTCCTCTCTTCTCCTTTTGACTCTGTACCGAGGGTCCTCTGGGCCATTTTCCCCATTGAAGTCTCTCTGCCTGAAGGTGACATCCAGGCACAAATAGGTGCTCTTTGTCTCAAGTTGGCCATTTGCATCTCTGTGGTCTTCATGCCTGGGTGACACCCACTTGACTAAGCATTTGCCCCTTGTGGGCTCAGAGTCCCTCATTTACATTTCCCCACAATAGTGAATGGCTTACAAGCTGTTGAAATACAGTTGCTAAACAGCTAGTAATTCCGCCAGAAGACAGCCCTTGAAGGGTTGGAATCAGAGTGATTCTGAGAGCTCTAAACCCCTAGGCATTGGCGCTATGGACAACCAGTGAAAGTAAAGGCAGAGTGAGAAAACTAAGAGCACCTCAACCATGCCTAGGGCACACGTTTTGCTGGCCACTTTCCCCCAGGGCTTCCTCAATAAACCCCAGGAGAAAGGATTTAGTAGTTAAAACCAAACGCACAAAGTAGAGTCACTGTTTAGATTCTACGTGGAATCAGTGCATGAGACAAAAATCACATATAGTCACAATTGTCCTTCAACATCCTTTAATGCTTGTGAATAGAGCAGACATTGTTTTGTGTTTACAACCCTGGACAGTAAATCTTATAACCATTGGATGTTCAAGACCACTGAGATACAAATGAAAGGGGAGAACAAAAGTAAATTTTACGTGTAGATGTCTGTTTTCAAAGCACTTTACCTTGAAGATAACGGCTAAATTTTCATTCACCATTATTATTATTCTTCACACGTTCCTAGTAGGGAATGGGGGAACGGGTAGAGAATAATAATAAAAAACCATCAATGCTCTTGATAGTCAGGCACTGTTCTAACTGCCTTATGTGTATTAGCTCATGCAGTCTTTACTGTGTTAGGAATCATTATTCCTAGTTTACAGAAGAGGAAACCCAGGGATACAGAAGTTGTGGAAATTATCTGAGATTTTCTGCTAGAACGTGACAGTGCTTTCAGGAGTAGGTGGTATAAAGCTACTTGTGAAGGAAATATAGGATTTCAATAAATGGAACTGAGGGACAGGGAAGGGTATTAGGGGTGGAAGGCACTGCACGAGCAAAGGAATAGAAGTTGAAAAATACAGGGCAGGTATGGGGAATATTCTTTTGTGGCTGGAGCAAAAGATGAGTGAGCTCTGTAATCTTAGGCTGGATAACCAGGTGTAATGGCTAATTTTATGTGTCAACTTGGCTGGGCCATGGGTGAAACCATGCACCTCAGATTGGGACTTGAACCCACATGCCAGGACTTGAACCCGGCCAAAACCCGGATTAGGACTCGAACCCACGTGGCCAGGACTCAAACCCAGCCAAAACCCACAGCCTTCCAACTGAGATCACACACCTGGTTTCAGGACTTAATGAAGCTCAGGTTCTTGATGTCTCATCACAGAAAGAATTCAGTGAGAGACAAAGTGATAGGTAAGAAGTGGATTTATTTAGAGAGAAACACACTCCACAGACAGAGTGTGGGCCATCTCAGAAGGTGAGAAAGGCGCCAGGGTATGCAGTTGTCAGTTTTTATAGGAGTGGGTAATTTCATAGGCTAATGAGTGGGAGGAGTATTCCAGCTATTTCAGGAAGGGGTGGGGATTTCCAGGAATTGGGCCACCGCCCACTTTTTGATCCTTATTGTCAGTCTTGGAACTGTCACGGCACCTGTGGGTGTGTCATTTAGCTTGCTGATGCGTTACAGTGAGCATATACTGAGGCTCAAGGTCTAGTGGAAGTTGACTTGTCTGCCATCTTGGACCCATTTGGTTCTAATCAGTTTATGTCATGTCCTTGGGCTATGTCATTCTTTCAAAGGTTGTGCCCTGCCCCCTTCCCTCCTGTTTCATGGGTACCCAGATATTTGGTCAAATATTATTCTGGGTCTTGCTGTGAGAGTGTTTTGGGATTCAGTGGACCTTTATTAAGACAGGTTGCCCTCCCTGATGTGGGTGAGCCTCATTCAGTCAGTTGAAGGACTGATTAGACTAAAAGAACTGGCCTCCCCCATGTGCCAGAGAATTCTCCAGGCACCTACCTTTGCACTTCAAGAGTAACCTCAGTTCTTCCTGGGTCTACAGCAGACAGCCTTCAAACAAATTGCAGCATCAACTCCCCTGGATCTCCAGCCTGCCGACCCACCCCACCGATACTGGACTGACCAGGCTCCATGACCACCAGTTCCCTGTAATACGTCTCTTTCTGTATATACACATTCCTATCGGTTCTGTTTCTTAGAGGAAATTGTGGGAGACTCATAGAACTTGAGATCTGGAAGGCACCCTTAACCCCCCTCCCTCATTAGAAAAGCAGAAAAGAAAGAACACCACGTCTTAGAGAGTTTCAATGGCCAGTGAAGCCCACAGAGCCGGTGAATAGCAGAGATGCGGACTAGGAAACTCCTGGCTCAGAACTCCCTTCCCCATCTCTCTTTCACTGCAGTGTGCCGTCTCCTTTAAGTCACACACAGGATGCAGGTGGGATTGTTGAGGGGACAGAGCTCTCCTGTGTGCTCCCCGCTACATGCAGGTGGGGTTGGTGAGAGGACAGAGCTCTCCTGTGTGCTCCCCTCTACATTTCCTGCTTTCCTTCTCCAAACATGGCGTAATACTGGTGCTGGCTCCAAACATGTCATGACACAGGCCCATCTGTCATTATCCTGTGCTGTCCAGCACCTTACAGGTAGGCTGCTCCCAAGAGCGGGCCAGGACTGAAGTGGGGCAAGCAGGCCTCACTTTTCCCAGCCTGACCAGCACTGACAGCTTTCTCTTCTGGCACGATTTTGGGATTTCCCATTCCCCTCCCTACTGCATTTCCTGCTTAGAGCAACTTTTTTTTCTAGGTCAACTCAGCTGCTCTCTGATTCAGGCAAAACTAGAAAGGCAAGGGAAAATGAAAACTAGTCAGAGCTCTTTTGCTCTACTGTTCACACTACAGAAACACTACTAATCCTGCACCTTACCCGCTCTGCCCCTATCTCACAATCCTGAGTATTTGAGTGTTTTGCTTACATTGTTCAAAGATCCCCTTAAGTTCAAATTTACACCTCCTTGATGGAAAAGACAGGTGCAGGCGGCATTGGGGCCCTTGTATACTGACCACTTTGGGCAATAGTATGAGATATCTCTGCATCATCCACGGCTTGCCTCACCCACACTTCCAACCTACTTGTCCTCCCGGATGCAAATCCTTTCCTCCAGTCAAACTGGCCTTTTGATTGTTCCCTGAACTTGCCGTGTGTTTTTCCACCTTTAAACCTTTGCTCCCACCTCCTGCCCCCATGGAATGTCCTCCCCACTTCTTTCCACCTAGCCAAATCAGATTCGTTTCACCCTGATTCAACACCAACAGCAGGTGGGCATTGGGCCAGCACTTTTACATGTGTTATCTCATCCTGCAAGGCCCAGCATAAAATTCTTTTTATCTGTGAAGCCCTCTGGGGCTCTCCCAAGTGGAAGTGACCACTTCCTCCTTTCTTTTACACTTATTGTCTGTACTACTCATTTGGCACTTAATACATCCTAGTACTCTCTAATGAATCATTCACTCATTCATTTATTTAAACAAGTGTTTACTGAGTGATTATTATTTTCCGGTAGCTGCTAGAGATTCGGAGATGAGGAAGACACCTTTGTTGTCCCCTTGAAATTCAGTCTAGCAGTGAAAACCGACACATAAGGAGAGGATTATCATACAACGTGAGTGCAGGTTCGAGGAGACTTCCTGTGTGATCTCTGCCCAAGTTAAGTCTTGATGAATGAGTAGAAGTCGGCCAGGTGAAGGTGGGGAGAGAGTACACTTTCAATAAAGACAAAAGAACGGGACCCAGAGCCGAAGAGCAGCCAAGTGTGTAGGAGACTGCAAGCAGCCCCTTCTTGCTGGAGCAGAGAACGTTGCTAAAGCATAGAATGTGCAAGATATAGCGGGAGGTCCTGGAACACCAGGCTTAGATGCTCTGATTCGCCCTGATGGTTGCGGTGTGCCGTTGAGGGTCTTAAGCGAGGGATAGACTCAAGATCTGTGGTCCGAGATCACTGTGACTACAGTGTGAAGAATGGATCAAACCAGGGAGCCACTTGAAACCAGGAGCTGTAAGGAAGTTGTGGCAAGAACCCAAGGCAAGAGATAGGAGGACGGTGACCTGCCCCAGGAATGAGGAGGCTAAATATGAGAAATGTACACGATGTGAAATTATACCACACTCATGGCGCTGGAAGGCCTTACAACTGATAATGTAGAAAATAAGTACAATGCAATGCAGGGAACCTATGATGGAGATAGAGAAAGTGCTATCAGGGGAGATGATGGCTGACACAGTCTAAAAGATAGGGAACAGGCCATCAATTTGTCAGTCATATAACCTGAATATTTATGCATATGCGTGATATCTCTTCTCCTAGACTGCAGGCTCACTGAGGGCAGGGGCTCTGAAAATACTAAAGCACATCAGTTCTTGTGACAAACCAAGGCCACTGCTCTCCCTGTTAGAGGTGGGTAGATTATGTCCCAGAAACCATGTCCTGCAGCAGGCAGGCCAGGAGTTTCTGCAGCAGGGGGCAAGGCAGGGAAGAAGCATCAACATGTTGCCCACAAGTCATGAGGGTAATGCCCAGAGCATGGAGCTGGAGCCAGGCAAGGCTGAATTCACATCTCCACCCTGCCATTAGCCAGTTGTGATCTTGGACAAATAACTTAAAATCTTAGTCTCATCTCCTTTATCTATAAAATGAGAATATTATTACCTGCTTCACTGTATTGACCTCAGTATCATGCGAAATAGTAAATGGATATCTCTAGGCACATACTTAGTACCCGGAGAGCACTCATTGTTATTGACGTAGGTGTCACTGATGTTGGTGTCTTTTCTGGTCTATTCCCCTTACTAACCCATGAGATCCCTGAAGGCAGGGACTATGTCTTACTCATATATATTTTTTAATTTATTTATTTATTTTATTTTTGGCTGTGTTGGGTCTTCGTTGCTATGAGTGGGCTTTCTCTAGTTGTGGCGAGCAGGGGCTACTCTTCCTTGTGGTGCACAGGCTTCTCATTGCGGTGGCTTCTCTTGTTGTGGAGCACGGGCTCTAGGCGCACGGGCTTCAGTAGTTGCAGCACGCGGGCTCAGTAGTTGTGGCTCACGGGCTCTAGAGCGCAGGCTCAGTAGTTGTGACACACAGGCTTAGTTGCTCTGCAGCGTGTGGGATCTTCCCGGACCAGGGCTCGAACCTGTGTTCCCTGAATTGGCAGGCGGATTCTTAACCGCTGAGACACCAGGGAAGCCCCCAGCAAAATTCTTTAGTTTCAGATTCACTGTGACTCTTTAACGGCCCTCTCCCCACCCCCATCCCAATGCACAGCTCCCACATTCTGTTACCCTCCTGCGGCACCTCTAGGGCTGACCTCAGAGCTTGGTGCACAGAACACAGTAGATATTTGTTGAATGATTGTGGTAAAGGCTGTGAGAAAGAGAAAGAGCAGGACCTAGGAGAGTTCAAAGGAGGAGAGATGACCCGTGAGTGGCAATGATAAAACATTTGATGGAAGCTTTGAAAAATGGATGGAATGGAACCAGCTGAGGTGCGTGAGACTGTAGGAATGGGTGGAAGAGGAGCTCTCCAGGTGGATGGACAACCTGTTTGGAGAAACCAGGTGGTGTCTGAGAAATGATGAGTAACCAGGATGTCTGGAATATAGGGCTTGGGAAGGGGAGAAGGACTAGAAAGGGTATGGCAAGAGCTGGCTTTGGGACCCATTCTTATATCTCCAGGAGGTGCTCATGGTAGCTAAGATGCTTCCCGGGCACAAAGGGGTCCTTCTTTTTCTGGAGTGCAGGTGCCTGGGTTAGTTCACAAAAATTTGCTTCTCCTTAATTAGCTCTCACTCAGGAGTTGGGGGCAAGAGGGCCTAACACCTTTCAGCCCCCGAGGCTTCCCACCCCACCTGAGCTCCAGGCACCTGGCTGGCTGGTAGGCTTCAGCCAATTCCTCTTTGCAGTGGAAATGGAATATTGCTTATTCTGTGATGTTCATTGTTTAATCTAATTCCACATTAGGAAACTTGGGACTTTGGACAATTTATAGGGAAAAAAATGGGGACAAAATTCAAACAGTTCTTCCATAGGCACTTGACTTATGTTTGAATCACATCCATGTGTGGATCGTCTCCACTCACCATGGGGGCCACTGAAAAAATTCAGCTACACAGGACTTTCTGAGCTTGCGACCCACTATTGAAAACACATGCATGGCTCCTCTATTCAATAGATTATGGTTTTAAAAGGACATTTTGTGCTTTATTGTCTATCCTGTTAGGTGCTTTCCATGAGTTATCTCATTTAGTCCTCACACTCAATCCATCAGGGAAGCACTAAGATTTCTTTTCTAGATAAGGAAACCATGCTCAGAAGGATTAAGTAACTTGCCCAAAGTCACACAGCTTGTAGGCGTAAAGCCTGCATTGGCACTGAGATCTGTCTGGACTAAATCCTGTGCTCTCAGCTATTAGACTCTGCACCTTTTTCAAAGGCAAGGTACATTAACTAGGCTTTGGGGACCCATCAAGATTACTTTTGAAAGAACTTTTTTACTTTCAAATAATTACAGGTTCACAGAAAGTTGCAAACAATTGTACCCTTGCCTAACTGTAGTGTAATATCAAAACCAAGGAACTGACATTAGTACAATCCAGAGTTTATTCAGATTTCACTAATTTCACCATTGGGGTTATTTTTAAATTTAACAAAATTTGGGGCAAAACAAACAAAACCAAAAACAACAACTATCTAAAAGGCCTTTTGGCACCCCTTCCTCCCTGGATACTTAAATGCTCAGTCACCTCTGGGGCTTCCTGAGACAGCAGGATCAGAAGAGGGGACAAATCAACACACATGGAGAGATCCGTTTCTGCCATTATGGGCCCCAGGGAAATGGGCATTATATAGCTTGAACACCAAGTGAACTCACTGAATCCCTGCTGCTTTAACTGGGAAAGGACCCCTCGCCTAGAACCTAGAGGGACCTGGTGAGACTGCCCGAGTCTGGTTATTTGGAGGCCTTTAAAACCCTTGGGGCCACCTAAGACCTGGCCCAGCCAACATGCCTCTTTGCCCCTATTGTCTGTGTCCTGGAAGCTGATGATGAGTGATAAGCGTGAGAGATAAAACAGGTGTGGGGCTGTGAACCTGCCTGAATCACTGGCAGCCAACCAGGCCATTTTTCATCTGGAAAAACTCCCCCCAGGACAGCCCAAACCAGTGTTTGGGAACATGACTGAGGGAACAATGGCGGGAAATGGAGGCCCAAGCTTGGGCGTTAGGGCCCTGACACCCATACTCCTTTGCACTGTTATTCCTGGCGAAAGCAGGCATTTGCTTTCGTTCTCAGACTCTGTGGGAAGAGGCACAAACGAGGCTTGGAAATTAAAAGGAAGTCGTATGATGACAAAGGAAGTGATAGGAGATTGTTTTCCAGGCTTTAGAGATTTCATTATAAATGATTCTGAGAACTGCCTCCCTGGATTTATAATATGACTGCTATCCTAGTAACTATGATAGCTTATTGCCCACCAGGCCAAATGTTGAAGCCAGTTGGGGGATAACTTTCTCGCTGAACTGTTTTACTTCTGAGTTTTAGAGACCTTGGAACAAATGAGAGGTCAGTTACGTTATATAGGCAAACGTCCGTCCTCCTTTTGTGTGGCCAAAAGGGTGTTTGGGCTCTGGCCCCTGCCCATCCCTGCAGGTAAATCTGGTTACTGGTGTTTAACCCTGTAACAGTAGGAAATGGTTAGACTGACATGGCTTGTTCTTAGTGGACTTACATTGATTTCTAGAGATGACTGATTATTTTACCAAATGCTCAAAAGCTCTCTCTCCCCCCCAAAATTCATATGTTGAAGCCCTAACCCCAGTGACTTAGAACGTGACCTTATTCGGAAATAGGATCATTGCAGATGTAATTACTTAAGATGAGGTCATACTAGAGTAGGCTTCTAATCCAATATGACTGGGTTCCCTATAAAAAGGAGAAGTCTGGACTCAGGCATGTGCACCGGAGAATATCATGTGATGATCAAGGCAGAGATAGGAGTGATATTTCTCACGGAACACCGCAGATTGACAGCAAACCACCAGAAGCTAGGAGGGAGGCATGGAGCAGATTCTCTCCTAGAAGGACCAACAATGCTGACACCTTGATCTCAGACTTCGAGCCTCCAGAACCCGGAGACAATACGTTTCTGTTGTGATACTTCCTGTTTGTGGTACTTTGTTACAGCAAAACTTTTGTACCCATTTCAGGGGCTATTTCCTGCTGATCCTTAGTCCAAATGGTTGTGGAAACTGGTGGCGGCAAAGGGCTACTGCGTTCTCAGCTGGCACATTACACTTGCATTAGGAACAAAGCCCACCTTTTCCTTGGATCTCAGATGCAAACAAAAGGGAGAGTCACATCAGAAACCCTGATGAGCAATTAGTGCTGGCAGAAAGATGAACTAGGAAAACAAAAGAAGCTGCATAATATGATCCCCAACCCTGCTGGACAGGGGTGGGGAGTGATGGGTCCTTTCACTGCATCCAACCCAGTGGTGCCCTTCAGACAGGGACAACCAGACATCTGGGCTCCAGCAGGCCCAACAGAAATCCCTGTGACCCATGGATCGCTGGGATTTGGTACACATGTCTCCTGGCCACGGGATCCTGGCACTTCTGCTCCAGCTCCAAACCCTACTTCCTCTGGAGTGCTGGCTACTGTAGATGGAGGTCAGTTAATCTTGAGGACACGGCTTAGAACCCCTAGTACTTCCTCTCCTTCCTGAAATGTTCTTAGGGCCTCCTCTCAGAGTGTAGGTCAGGCTTGGGCATTTGGCTGCAAGGGTCAGCAGAAGGGAGGGAAGACCATTCCCCTTCCTCCCGTTTCCCGTCATTTTCTCATGTCTGACACACAGCCTTGCTTGGGCTTTGCAAGATCCTCTGCTTTCCCTGCCTAAATGTGAGTGGTTTTGTTACACGTGGAAGGAGAGAGAGGCACAAGGGGGTGGAGATTGGGGGTAGGGGCTTTGCCAGGATGCTGGGCCTGAACATTCCTCCAAGTGGTACTGGGTTTAGAAGATCAGGGCTGGAACCTTTGAGGAACCAGCCAGAACTCTCTTTCCCTTAACTGGGCAAACTCTAGTCCTCACTGCAGCTGCCCTGACTCAGCTTGTCCCCAGCCTGACCCTCAGCTGACCCATTCTCTAAAGGGTGCCCGAGGCAGAAGATGAGGAGGAAGGGGATGGGGAGGGCCTAGGGAGCTGCCTGAAAAGCCCGGATGCCAGGTGCTCACCCAAGTGGAGAACTGACCTTCATAAATGGTACCATCCCTTTGGTCCCTTCATTCAGTCATTGATCCAATAGGGTCCACCTTGGAGGCATCCAGAATCCCTTCTCTGACTGGCTTCCCTCTCTTTTCACCTCCCCCGTAGTCACCTCAGTCTCCTTCTAACCTCTCTTCTCCTGCGTGGCCCCAGCTCCATCCCAGGAAGGTGTAGATCTCATCCACAGACTCCTAGGCACTGCAGGAAGAGGTTCAGATCTTTCAGATTGTTCAGAAAAGAACATTGACAAAACAAGCCTTTCTGTTAATGTTGACTGCCTTTCCTAGCTCAGCTCAGATGACTTGTTAAGCCAACAAAGTCTGTTTGTTTAAACTGTCTTACAAGAAAACCCAGGAAGAGGTGAGAAGGGAAGAAATCCCTGTTCTGCCACAGAAACAGAGCAGAAAAGAAAATCCCCCAGCCCAGGAAAGCAGGGTGGGGGTGGGGTGGGGGGGATGAACTGGGAGACTGGGACTGACATATATACACTAATATGTATAAAATAGATAACTAATAAGAACCTGCTATATAAAGAAATAAAAGAAAATAAAATTAAAAGAAAAGAAAATCCCCCAGCCCAGCTGCGCACTCTGAGGCAGAGAACAGTGCTATAGAGCTGGGCTGGCCACACTCACGGTGCCTTCCTGGCAGGGGAAGCTGCAGCTGGGCCTTCCTGGCAGGGGACATAAAGAGTTAAGGAACTGCGCTGGGACAAGCAGGGTAGCCTGAAACTCAAGCTCCAGAGGTCTCTTTCAGAGTCCAGGGCCAGGGAAGTATCTATTGTCAACAAATGCCACCACTGAACCAATAGCAAGCCTGAGTGTGGTTCTGAGATAGGGGCCTCTGGATGTCACCAGGCAACAGGCACAAAGAAGGCTGGATCAACCGCCCAGCAGACAATTACACCACCCACAGCTCCCGCCCCCTGCAGTTCCCACTCCAGCGTGGCCAGGCCAGAGAGTGACTCTGCCCCAGATTCCCCCAAGATCAAATTACCATCAGTCTTGGGATTTGGAGGGAAAGGAGATGGTGTAGGAAAGTCTTTATTTAGAAACTTCAGTACAATTTAGTTTATTGGAAAGCTGGGCTGATGGCAAAGGTGAAGACTTTTGGGTAAAAGGAGATGTTGCTGCAGACTGCAACAAGACTCGTGTACCTTTCCTCTGGTTCATGTTCCTACAAGTCAAGAGATGGGCACAACCCTAGTATCCCTCACCCTTGACCTCATGGCTTTCCCTGGGAGATGTAGGGTGGGAAGCTTTTGACAAATTTACTAAATTAGAGCCAAGGAGAATATAAGGTAAAACCTAAGGACACTTGTTTCTCATTCCTACAAAGTACACTCCCTCCATGTCACAGAGCCAGAGGGGGGCGTGCCGTCACCCACGCAAAGCCTTCTTGTCTCAAACTGATGGCGAGCTTAAGAAACATTTTCATTTCATCAGGCACTTATTCATTCAACATTTAGAGCAATGGCAGGCGCTGAGCTAAGTGCTGGGGTTTCAAAGATGAATTGTTCATTTTCCCCAGGTGGTCTGACCCTCCCCAGAGATTCACCATCTTATCTACCCCATATGCTGAAGACTCTCAGATGTATATTCCCAGCCCAGGCCATACCTCTCTTCTAAGTACCAAACCAATGTATCAGAGAGTTTTCTAGACATCTCCTCATTGGTTTCCTACAGGGCCACTGAATGCAACAACGCCCAAGCTCAAGGCTTCATCTTTCTATCACCAAACCTGTTTTATCACATGAGTTCTTTGTCTTAGTGAATGATGCTACCCCCACACCCTGCAACATGGGTTGAATTCTGCTCCCCCCAAATTCATTTAATGAAGTCCTCATCCCCTATACCTATACATAATAATAATACATAATACCTATACATCCCCTATACATAATGGGACCTTATTTGGAAATAGAGTTGCTACAGATATAATTAATCAAGATAAGGTCATATAGGAGTAGAGTGGGCCTACTCCAATATGACTGGTGTTCTTAGGAAAAGGGGAAATTTGGACACAGACATGAGTACTGTAAGAAAGCCATGTGAAGAGACACAGGGAGCAGACAGCCATCTACAAAGCCAAGGAACACTTGAGGCTACCAGAAGCTACAAGAGAGGTCTGGAGCAGATCCATCCCTAGAGCCTTCAGAAGGTACATGGCACTGCCAACACTTTGATGGTAGACTTCTGACCTCCGGAACCCTGAGACAATAAATGTCTGTTGTTCTAAGCCACCCAGTTTGTGGTACTTTGCAAAGGCAGCCCTAGGAGGTTAATGCACCTCCATTAAACATTGTCCAAGAAAAAAGCCTAGAAGGCTCCACTGAGTCTTCCCCTCCGTTACCATCTCTACCCTCCACCTGTAGCCATATATAATAAGCCACAAGCTCTGTCCATTCCACCTGTGAGACACCGCTGTCAACAACCCACTTGTCTTTATTCCTGCTGCTACCATCTTGGGGCAGGCCACCGTTATTTCACCAAAATCCTTCCTCACTGCTGGCCCTGCCTCCATAACAAGTCCTGCCTATCTATTCCTCAAATTGCAGCCAGAGTCATCTTTCAAAGGGCTAATCTGAGATGCCACTTCCCTGCTTAAAACTCTTCAGATGTTCTTCTTTACTCTTAGGATAAAGTTTAATCTTCCTAAAGGGCTCAAAAGGCACAGGGTAACGTGGCCCCTGCTCTCCCCTCTGTCCCCATCTCTTGCCAGTATTATTCTCCAGCAATACTGAGCTTCTTTCTCTTCCTTAAATGTGCCAGGTTCTATCTGGCCACCACCATTTACATATGCCTTTCCCTCCATCTGGAACACGTATCCCCACCCTCTTCTTCTACAGGACTCTCTTACTTATCAAATTCATTGTAATGTCCTCTTTATCTGTTAGAGTCCTACCCAGATCGTAAGCTCCTATGGGGGAGTAATCCTGTCTGTTTCATTCATGG
Source organism: Balaenoptera acutorostrata (assembly GCF_949987535.1). Lineage (NCBI taxonomy): Eukaryota > Metazoa > Chordata > Mammalia > Artiodactyla > Balaenopteridae > Balaenoptera > Balaenoptera acutorostrata. Next base: position 44,254,355 of record NC_080072.1, on the reverse strand, counting down.
ATGTATCTGCTGTGCCTGGCACAGTGCTTGTGACATAGTAGGTGCCCAACCATCATTTGTTTACTGACTGACCGACTGATAGACTGAAACACGACTCCTGTCCCCAGTGAGCTCAGTCCAGAGAGGAGGTAATAGTGTGGACCAAGTCATGCAGCAATGCAGAGGCAGGACTCAGTTTGCTTCAGTTTGAGGGAGGGTGGGGGGAACATTTCACAAAGGTGATGACATCTAAGCTGGGCCTTCACTGATGGGTAGGAATTGGCCAGAATAGAGAGAGCGCAGGGAAGGGAAGCTCATTTCCAGCAAAGAAGGTGCTATGGGTGAAGGAGCAGGGTGTGTTAGGAGATGGTGAGCATGTTTGTTGTGCCCAGAGCTCAATGTGCAGAAATTCAGCTGATGCGGGCTGTGGATCAGGCTGTGAATCCTCTAAGGAACTTATTTTGCATATAAACCTCAGTGACTTTTCCTAGACATGATAGAACAAAAGAAAGTCTGTAATCCCTTTTTACAGGCGGGGAGGTGGAGGCACACCTAGAGGTGTTTGTTTAGTCTAGAGGTGCTGCTCTGCTGCTCAGGGTACCCCTGAAAACCTAGTTTCCTTTGCTCCCGGGCTTGAGACTTACAATCTCTTCAGGCCCACCCGCTAAACACTACACATCTGCTGAGGCTGAACACCTGGATAGAAACCTCTGGGACCACACCTGCATCCTTCCCCCTTCCTCCACATCCCCTCTCCCAAAAAACCCTGAAAAGTCTCAGGAAATCATAAGCTGAGTGAATGGTTGTCTCATTTCCTTCATATGTCCCCCAGGGTAGGGAGGCTTTCTCCGGTCACCCTTTATCATTCTGAAATCTCTCCAGCTCTAATTTAATTTCGTTCCCTCTTGTTAGTCTTTTCAGACATAAAGAATAATTTTTCTATATTCCTTGCATTAAATTATTGCCTATGCTTGAAGGCAAGAATTAAACCATCCATTTACCTTCTCTTCTCCAAAGAAAACAAATTTGATTCCTTAACTGTTTTCTTACTGAATCCATTCTCTCTCCCCCAACCTTAATTCCTTAAGGTCATTTTAATCTCTTTCCCTGAACCCTCTGGATCAAATGCATGGACTAGAACTGAAGATGAATCATAAAACCGAGAAAGTTTTTCCTAAGATAGATGAGGGGTCCATGGCAGAGAAAGAAAAATAGTCTTTTCTGTACAGGAACTTCTGCATGGTCCAACACAGTTCCAGGGGAGCACATGTCACCACGTTGGCTAGAGAGGACATCATCAATCAGAAGATCCATTGATCTTGCAGAGTGGCAGTTGGTCTCAAAAGCCCCAGAGGAGATAAGTATAGCCACATGGGAATACTAATGATTCACATGGTGTGAAGCCTGAGGAGGCTTGTGCAGGGTGTGCTATCATCCCACCATCTTTGAGTCTGTAGCCTGAAGCCAGTACTGTGGTCAGAACATGGACAAGTGTACCTAAGTACACGCACACATGCGGCTCAACCCTGAGGGCCAACAGTGGACATCAGTAGCCCAGGGCCAGGAACTCATTCTTAGTGGTACACTTGTGAGAGTAGCAAAATCAGCATGTCAGTACTGTTTGGGCAGCTACATCTCATGTAAAAGAAATGCCATGCCAGCCAGCAGAAACAATCGGATTGCCAGGCTGCTGTCCTGAAAAGGAAAAAGGGGACATCTGGTTGACCCCATGCATGGGGTGGAGGGTCAGAGAGGGCTTCCAAGGGGAGAAACAAGGTCAGGGCTTATGCAAGTCCCATCTGGGATCAGGGCACCCACTTGGACAGCACTGCCAGCTCTGCCTGGTCCTAAGCACCAGAGAGGCACTTAGAAAGTTTTAAGAAAGTCACTCGATAGTGTTTCTGTGTATGTACGTGTGTGTTTGGGAGGGGGTAGGATCCTCAGTACGTGTGGGTCCTGGCAGGAGCCCCTTTTACCTGGGTGTAAGAGAAATACTGGTTTGAATTCAGGTTGGCTTGACCTCAAACCCCTAATCCTGACCACTAAACAACATTGGGAATAACACAAACCTTTTTTAATGACAAAGTTAAAATTTTTTTTTGTTTTTTTGAAAGATTTCCTTTTTTGGATGTGGACCATTTTTAAAGTCTTTATTGAATTTCTTACAATATTGCTTTCTGTTGTGGCTTTTTGGCCGCAAGGATGTGGGACCTTAGCTCCCTGACCAGGGATCAAAACCGTACCCCCTGCATTGGAAGGTGAAGTCTTAACCACTGGACCACCAGGGAAGTCCCAAAATTTTAAGTTTTAGATAATGAAGATACAGATGTGAACAGACCCACTGCCTTGCCCCCTTCCTCCTTGTCCTATCAAATGTTCTATTCCTGCCCCGCAGCTGGTCTTGACAACCTTGTCTTCTCACCAGGTCCTGCCTCCTTCATTCTTCCGACCCTCCTTTCTTCTTTACCCTGCTGTGTGTGAGACCATCTCATGACTTGGGAGCTGGGCGCAAGGCGCTAACACTTCCTGGTAACGTGGGGCTGGAATGGGGAGCATATAGGGCTGGATTTGTTGAGCAAGCCAGAGTCAGGCAGAGACTAATTGGGGCAGGGCTGGGCTTGGGAGAACAAATTGAAGATTACGGTTATTTATGTGTCCATTTCCAGCCCTAGGCAGTGAGCTACTCTGAGGGAGGGGCCATGCCTTTTATAGTCTCTTATCCCTACATTCCTTGAACAATGCCTATCACCATGCATATGCTGAATAAATGAAAGGAAAAAAACATGAATGACTGAAAGGCCCTGTGTTTGCCTGTTGAGATTGGCTCGGAATTTGGGACAGGCTTGACCCTGAGTTAAAACCATCAGCAGATCCAGCTGCAAGGAGTAGAGAAAGCAGTAAGAGAGGTGGATCTGAGATTAAATGTCCCCTTCCCCCATACCTCAGAAGAATTTCATTAATTCGATATTTTAAGAATTCAATTTGTGACTCAGTGTTGACCTCATGCCACCATGTTATTGAGGGGTACCTCAATAACAACAGTGTTGCCCAGGGGCAACTCTGCCCCCCATCAGGACACAAAAATCCCTAGGGTTCCCTTTGAACCCCATCACTGTCATAGTGTGCCACTTTTGAATTATGAAATAATATAATGGGTCACTTTTACTTTTTTAAACAGTTCCCAAGTAAGTCCCCCACCAGCAACTATAAAATCATGCCCTATCTTAGCCACTCCTGGGATTTATTCATTGCTGTTTGCAGTCACCCAGGCACCCTAGTTTCAAATAATTAACAGCTCCCTCGGAATGCTTACCTTTGCAAAAATACTGCATGCTCATTTGAGCATAAAGAGGCTCCTGATAGGAATATCAGAATCACCTCTGAATACTGGATAATTTATGGATATGTTCATACCCTTCACTAAGCTCTAGGTGACAGCTTGGCATGCAATTAACAAAACAAAACAAAACCTGGCCTCTGATCTGTAAAAAAGCATATTGAATAGGCCTATCTCACAGATGGTGACTCTTGGTGCCTTTCAGCTGAGAGTGGTTGTGTGGAAGGGAGTGTCATTGGAGAAGAGGCCCAGGAGATACTAAGGCAACTGCTGCCAGCTGTGTTGGGAAAACAAGATGTAAAACAAGATGTAAAGGGGCTTCCCTGGTGGCGCAGTGGTTGAGAATCCGCCTGCCAATGCAGGGGACACGGGTTCGATCCCCGGTCCAGGAAGATCCCACACACCGCGGAGCAACTAAGCCTGTGCGCCACAGCTATTGAGCCTGTGCTCTAGAGTCCGCGAGCCACAACTACTGAGCCCGCGTGCTGCAGCTACTGAAGCCCACGCACCTAGAGCCTGTGCTCCGCAATGAGAAGCCACCACAATGAGAAGCCCATGCACTGTAACAAAGAGTAGCCCCTGCTCACCGCAACTAGAGAAAGCCCTCGTGCAGCAACAAAGACCCAACACAGCCAAAAATTAAATAAATAAATAAATACATTAAAAAAAAAAAAAACAAACAAGATGTAAAACCCAGGGCTGGGGTTGGGCTAGAGGGAGATCAGACCCCATAGCTGGTGTAGGGGTGGAGGTGGGGCAGGGGGGTGGCTAACACCTCTCTCCATGAAGGCAGTTTCTCCTGCTTATAGCATTCCTGAGGTCGCTGCGCCCCTCTCCCGCCCCTACCCCAGCTCAGTGGTGCCAGCAAGCAGACCTCAGGACAAACTGGCCGTAGTGTATTTCCCTATAGCAGGACTTTGGCCAGTGATCAGTACCACTTTTGTATCAAAATTCCAAACAGAATTCTCATGCTTATTGTCCCTTCCATGTCCCTCCAGGATTCCTTTCATGTAGAAACTTCTGTATGCTATCTCCCTCACCCCAAGATAATAAGACTCCATTAAAATAATATTAATAGTAACAGCCAATATTAATCCTGCCCTTAATAAGTGTGAGAAACTATAGTAAGTTGAAACTATACTAAGAAACTACACTCAATATTTCTATAATTATAACTGACTCAGTATGTGCCTAGTTCTGTTGTGAGTACTTTACATACATTATCACTCATTCAATCTTCACAATAAATCTGTAAATTAGAAAGAAAGCATTCAGTCTTTTACTGTTGAGTATGATGTTAGTTGTGAGTTTTTCATAGATACCTTTTAGTAGGTGAGGAAGATCTCTTCTATTCCTAGACTAAGTGTTTTTATTATGGAGAAGTGCTGAATTCATCAGATACATTTTCTGCATTTATTGAGATGATCATGTGCTTTTTGTCCTTTATTCTATTGCTATTGTATTAAACTAATTGATTTTCAGGTGTTAAACAAACTTTGCATTCGTGGAATAAATCCCACTTGGTCATGGTATATGGTCCTTTGTATATGCTGCTAGATTTGGTTTGCTAGTATTTTGTTGATGATTGGTTCTTTTGTTCTTGTTTTTGCTTCTTCTGTCTTGCCTGTCTACTCTTCCTGGTCTGATATGTCCTCATCATCAGAATGGTAGGAATCCAAGGACTAACATCATAGCTGGATTAAGAAGCCAACTAGCTTGGCCATTGTCTGGAGCACCACCTATAGCAGGACTGGAGTACCAAATACAATAACAGTTAACTTGTATTTCTACAGCCTACTTCTTACATCATTGATTCTCAAATTTTAATATGCAAAAGAATCACCTACAGTGCTTATTAAAACAGAGTCTTGGGTCCAACTCAGTTTCTGATTTAGTAGGTCTGGGATGAGGCTCAAGATCTGCAGTTCTAACAAACGCATAGGTGATGCTGATGTTGATGGCTCATGAATCACACTTTTAGTAGAACTCTTTTACATGACTGGCTAATTGTAAATTTCTCAGTCTCCCTCTGAATACACAGAAACTTACAAGGAAAATAAAAAATACCCCCCATGCCTAAAAACAGTAACACCACTAACAAGGAGCACATACATTATTCAGATATTTATTTCTAAATACTATTGCCTCCAATTCAAGGAAGCAGGGATCCTTGGAGAAATAGCTAACTCTAGGGCTGGGATAGAGAAAATACAAGATGAGCGTGGAGCATTTTGTAGTGCACAGAAGTACAAAAAAAAGGGGATGGGAACATGTCAAAAAACCACAAATATCCATGAGTTTATACTGATACAAATGAGTGAGTAAATAAATAACAGGGAAAAGGGATAACTTCTTTACAGAAAAATCTGAATAATATACGTAGATATTCTCCCTTCCAGGAGGTGGAACTTAATTCCCCTCTCGCTGAGTACGGGATAGACTTACCAACTTTCAAAGAGTATAAAAAGTGGATAAAAAGAAACTTTACAGTGGAGAAACCTGGCAGGTACCGCCAAAACCAATTGATCCGTATCAACATCACCAGTGATAAGTCATTTTGCTAGCATGCAGCCCAATATAATGCTATGAGAAGAGCACCTCACCTCTGTGATGTTCCTCCCCAAATCCCAAAACCCCAGTTTGATCGTGAGAAAATGTCAGACAAACCCAAACTGAAGGCAGAGATTGGGAGAAAACACTCGCAAATTGTATAATTGCTGAAGAACTTTTTTTTTCCACCATGTATAAGAACTCTCAAAACTCAATAAGAAGAAGACAACCTGGAGAGTTAAAGAAAGCATATTAGTGGTTTCCTGGGAGCAGGAGAATGAGGATAGCGGAGAGGGGCAGAAGGGAGCAATTACTAAGGGGCACAAGAAAACTTATACCACATGACTGGGAAATCAAGGCAACCAGCATCTATTGAGTAGTTATTATGTTCCTGGAACTTCCACACAATAAACTTCGTTCATTCTCACAGCAACTCTGAGAGGAAGATTATAATACTGTTGCCTTCCAGATCAGAAAAATGTTCCTTAGGCAGTTTAGTAACATGCCTTGTCATACAACTAGTCAATAATGAAGAAGGGATTGATTCAAAGCAGTTTGTTCAAAACCCAGGGGTAGGAGGTAGATGGGTAAAAACTTGTGTAACCATTGGGTTAACCAAAAAGTTTGTTCGGATTTGTCTATAAGATCTTATGGAAACAACCCGAACGAACTTTTTGGCCAACCCATATATTATTGTAAATTACTTTAGTCTCTGGCGAGTAACCTAATGTTATCTAGTTATAAGTGACAAAAAAACAATCAATGAAACACAAAAATGAAAATAAAATTTTAAATAAAAAAATTTTAGTATATTGTTTAATATTTAACAATGCTTTGTTTGAAAATATAGAGGACCTTTTTTCATAGTGTTTGCATTGCATTTTTATTGAAAATAGGTTTTCCCTTTCCAACTCTGTTGAATGAATATAGAATAAATATTAAAGCAAATTAGACCTGACTGGGGCAGCCTCAGGACTCTGTCTGGCCCCAACTCTGATTCAGATGTTGGTTTAGAAGAAAAAAGGGGGAAAGTAAGCCTTTGAGACGCTTTTGCTGCATCTGATAGCCCTACTCTGGCTTAGGCCTCTGCCTGCCTGGATTTCTGAAATCTCCTTTCTGGATCCTCCAGTCTGGTGTCCTATCTGTTAGGATAGCCATACTTTCAGAATCACTGATGCCCGCCATTTTCCTAAACCATACTTGAGGATTGCTGCACCCAGAGATATTGTGCTTGACCATTGGCTAGGTCTCTCCAGGCAGCACTCTATTGAGTGGGTCAAGGTCAAGCCCATCTTCCCTGGATTTCTCTGAGTGACCACCCATGTGCTGCTGACAAGTACTCCCACATCACAGACTTGTTTCATACTTTCACTATATCTTCCCTAGTTTTCACAGTCTTAACTGGCCTCCCAGCCTCCACTCAGAGTGATCTTTCCATAGTGCAGATCTTGTCATGCTGTTTTCCCACTCCCAGCACTTTACTGATGCTTCAACACCCATGGGCTAATGCCCAACCTCTTCACGATTTGCCTCAGAGTATCATTCTAGCTTTACTTCCTGTCAATCTCCCCACCCCACATAGTCTCTGGTCTAGCCACACCAATCACCCACCATTCCAGGAACAAGCGTCATCCTGTCAGGCCCCTTTCCTCTTCCTCTGCCAAGAAAGCCCTTTTTCTCCCTCTCTCTACTCAACTTCCAACATGTAACTCAGAGGTCATCTTTTCCATAGTGACCTTCCGGACTCTTCCAGTTTTCTTTTCTATGTTCACCTACACATAGCCCTAAGCAAAGCTCTATTTCTGTATCTTGCTCTTTCTATAGACTGTGAACTCCTCAAGACAGAAACTGTTGGATCCATCTTTGTGTAACCAGGGTGCTGGCTATCTCCTTGTCTTACAGCTCTATAATCCACATGTGCTGTCTGTGTTCACCCCGAGTCCACCTGGGTGCCCCATTTGGTAGCTCCTGAGGACTTCTCATCCATCCCGGAGCAATGCAGACTGTGTGGGAATGGTGGAGGGGGACTCACAGGGCACACCCCACCGCAAACAACTGAAAACTGCTCATCAGAAGTCTTCCCATGAAATTCCTTCCTTGGCTATGCTACAACCAGAGGCTTTTCTCTCTTCCCCTCCCCCAAAGGGTACCTGTTGTGTTGGCTCTTTTCTCCTCTATTTTTGTGTATGTATACATGAATGTTGCTATTTATAAGAATTGATTTTAAGAATGCAAACAGAACATAAGAGTGCAAAATAAGGGACTTCCCTGGTGGCACAGTGGTTAAAGAATCCGCCTGCCAATGTAGGGGACATGGGTTTGAGCCCTAGTCCGGGAAGATCCCACATGCCGCGGAGCAACTAAGCCCGTGCGCCACAACTACTGAGCCTGCGCTCTAGAGTCCCGAGCCACCACTACTGAGCCCACGTGCCGCAACTACTGAAGCCCGTGTGCCTAGAGCCCGCGCTCGGCAACAAGAGAAGCCACCGCAATCAGAAGCCCACACACCGCAACGAAGAGTAGACCCTGAGAAAGCCCGTGCATAGCAATGAAGACCCAATGCAGCCATAAATAAATAAATAACTAAATAAATAGATAAATAAATAAATAAAAGAGATGATCAGCTTTAAAAAAAAAAAAGAGTGCAAAATAAAATTAAAGTACTGTATTTCTTTTACACCCAGAAATGACTGCTTTTACCCACTTCTATTTTGAGTTTTTCTGGTGGTTACCACCATGACTTTAACTTCTGATACTTAGATCTTTATTTCATAATTTATCCATCTAAGACAGTATCTGTTGACTCCTCAATATGAAATATAGTGAAATTAGCACACTTACTCCACCCCCCACTTCCTTTTTCCATTCCCTCTCCCTTTTCTTGGTTTTTGTGTTAGTCCTAATTTGAGTTCTTCTGATGATTATCATTAAATAATATACCTAAACCTCTATATCTTGATCCATCAAAGTTGTACATACTTATACACTTGCTTTTTATTAGATGCACCTACTCTCCCATCTACTTCTCCCCTTATTAGCCTCCCCTTTTTAGTCAAGGAACCATATTTTCGATATTCATAACATTTGGATGTTATAGTACAGTTATAATTGAGTTTGCTTCGTCTGTGAGCTGATTTTTCTGTTTCTATTAAGACAGAAAACCAATAAAGAGAATTCAGATATTATGACTATGTAACTATTATTCACTGTAGAACCAAATGGTGTGGCTGAATTAAAAGAGAGGGAAATGGAACAAACAGTGGTTTGTTACTAACCTGGGAAGCCATCTGGTCCTAGAAACTCTTGATATTGTACATCTTTTATCACCTTTCAAAGTAATGGGAATTGGTCTGTTTAGGTTTCCCTCTTTCTCTTAGGTCAGTGTTAGTACGTACTGTGCCAGGAAGTCATCTTTTCTAAATTCTTGAATTTGTTGCCATAGGGTTGAATCTCCCTTTTTTGTTTTCTCTCTTTTTTACTTATTCAGGTTTCTTAAGGGTTTAGCTATTTTAAGGAACCAGCTTTTAGGTTTATTTAAACTTTTAAATAAATGTTACATTTAATTAAATTTTAATAAATCAATAAATTAAAACTTAACTCATATTTAATTAAATTTTGCTTTTATTTTTATAAATCTCCTCTTCCTAGTTTCCTTTGGTTCACTGTTATTTCGCTAGTTCTTTAAGACAAGTCCTTAGTTCTTTTACTTTTTAGTCTTCTTTCTCCAATTATAAGAGAATTGTAATAGACCATAAATATTTCTCTCAGGACAGCTTTGCTGGGTCATTTGTTTTAGTTTTGTGTTTCTCCTTTTTATTGCTTTTTAGCAGTAAGAATTTCCCTTTTGATTTCCTCATTAAGCCAAAGATTGTCTAGGTGCACACTTCTTAAGTAAAGATTTTTCTTCAGCTTTTAATAATTTATGTTTAAAGTTATTGAATAATAATCAGAAAATCTGCCTGGTTATATGTCAATTATATCTCAATTTAAAAAAAAAGAAAAGAAATTTTGCCTGTAAAATTGCTATTTAAAAAAAAATCTGTTTAAAATTTTCTTTTTTGGCTGACAAGTGACTGTGGTTTGTTTGCTAGAGGTAAATATAATTTTCAGTGAATAAAGTTGAAAGACAACTTTCATTGGTCCCAGTATCGGGCTTAAGAACTAGTAAGCGACAATGTTAGGGCTCAGTCAGGCAAGCAAGGTGGATAGAGCCAATTCTCTACTCAGGGAACGTGATGGCGGCTCCATCCCGGTTGGTTCTCAGCCGAGGACCTTGGCGTTATCTCTGACTCTGCTCTTTCTCTTGCATTGCAATTAGGCAATCCTATTAGTTCTACCTTTAAAATACATCCAGAATCTGACCACATGTCACCACCTCCACTGCCACCACCCTGGTCCAAGCCTCCTCATCTCTCACCTGCGCATCAGTAGGCTCTAAACAGGTCTCCCTGCTGGCACTCTCGCCCCCTACAGTTTGTTTCTAGCATAGCAACATCGTGAACCTGTTAGAGATAAGAACATGTGCTTCTCTGATCAGGACCCTCCAGTAGTTTCCTGGCCATTCCGTGGAGGAGCCCCGGTAATAGGGTCATTGGCATCTGCTTGACAGGTTGGAACCGCAAGGAAGCATCCGGTTGAGTGGACAGCCAACCAGGAGAGGAGGGTGAAGGCCCCACCCAAGGAGTCTGTGCTGAGAGGCTAGACTGGGGCGTGCTTTGGGAGCTTTCTGAGATAACTAAGGGACACTTTGATGGGGGCTGTTAATTAACAATCCAGTTGCTGGGGTTAATGCCATCATCATTTGGGTACTAAAAGGAAGTGTGACTTTCCTGGTTACAAGCTTTTATCGCAGGAATCGTTTACATTACAGTAAGTTTTGCAAAATGTTCTTGCCCAATTTTGTCTTCAGGAACGAATGATTTGTTTTCAGTGCTTCAAGTTGAGCTTTCTTTTGTTGGTTGCTACTTTGAGAGAAGATAATGAAATTACATTTTCTTTTTTGCCAGAAGCATCTCTGACTGTGCTTACAATAGCACCATCTGATTAATGCAAATGTGCAGCCATCTCTTGGCTGTGTACTCTGTAAGCCAGCCAATGCCGAAGCCTTTGTTCCAGCTGACCACATGAAATGGGGGGAGGCTTTCTCTCCCCCTCTGCTGAGTTGGAGGACGGCTACCCTTTCTTTTCCTTGGAAGAGCAGGCCACCTGATATTGCACACACCAGGATGAACACAAGAGGCCTTTATCTAAGTTACCTGATCACAGCCCAATGCAACTTTCATTACTTGATTGGCTGTAAGAGACAGGAACGGTTTTCCAAGGAAGCCTCAGATATAACAATACTCCTGGGAATCCATCAGCCTTCTTAGCTAGGGCACTGGCCCTCCCTGTTGTGATAGAGACCAATGTCATTTTTTACCTGAGGAACCTCACCCGTGTGTGTGTGTGTGTGTGTGTGTGTGTGTGTGAGAGAGAGAGAGAGAGAGAGAGAGAGAGAGAGAGACAGAGAGAGAGAGACACTCCTGGAATCTATATAGTTTGGCCTCTCTTTTTACACCTCAAAAATATTTTGGAAAGGAACTTCTCCACAATGTGTCTTGGGTTGTTTCCTGTCCCCATTTCCCTGCACAAACACAGGGTTGCTTCTGTGAATAAAACCAAAATTGTCTCAGAAAGCAGAGCCTGACAGACCCAGGAACCTCGGCCAAGGTGTTAGCTGCCTGCTTCACTCAGGAGGGAAGGAAACCACACATCTATTGAGCATTTACTGTGAAGTAGACGCTTTGCCTATTTACTTACCCAAAGCTTTAAATCTTACTGTCTCTTTTATAGGATGACACACGGAAACTCAGGGAGGTTATGGGAAGTCGCATGGCCTCCTCCTTAGTCTGAGCTCCCCACCCCATCTCTGGCCTGTATTCTTGCAATTGCTTTCTGAGTGATCTCTCCACTAACGACACATTTTCACCCTGCAGCTAGAATGAAGTTTTCAAAATGCGTATCTGACCAGGTGACACATACATACTCTTTACCCCCACTCCCACTGCTAAAAACCTACCTGTCATCTCATGCTCTTGGCAAAAAGACCAGATGCCCTAAGGTATCTGACACAGCCCTGCAGGATATGCGCCCTCCTCTCTCAGCCTCATCTTTTTTTTTTTAACAATTTTTTTTTTTTTTACTAGCAGCCTTTTATTTATTTATTCTTTTTAATTTATTTTTTATTTATTTATCCATTTATTCATTTATTTTTTTGGCTGTGCTGGGTCTTCGGTTCGTGCGAGGGCTTTCTCTAGTTGCGGCAAGTGGGGGCCACTCTTCATCGCGGTGCGGGGACCGCTCTTCATCGCGGTGCGCGGGCCTTTCACTATCGCGGCCCCTCCCGTTGCGGGGCACAAGCTCCAGATGCGCAGGCTCAGCAGCTGTGGCTCACGGGCCCAACTGCTCCGTGGCATGTGGGATCCTCCCAGACCAGGGCTCGAACCCGTGTCCCCTGCATTAGCAGGCAGACTCTCAACCACTGCGCCACCAGGGAAGCCCTCTCAGCCTCATCTTGCCCCGCTTTCCCTTTACCCTCTGGGCTCTAAACCAAGTCTGCAGTGCGTTGCTTCTCTCTGGCACCAGACCTTCCCACATGCTACCACCTCCACCTGGGGAGCCGCCGCAGGCCCACCTTCCTGGTCCCACCAGGGCCTCAGTTCACTTTTCTTCATCCTTAAGCTCACAACTCCCCATCATTTCCCCAGGCAGGCCTGGTTTATTATAGGCCCTTGGAGTCCTGTGTATGCTTCCTTCAGAGCACTTATGACCATTTAAAATGGGCATTTTTTTTAACATCTTTATTGGAGTATAATTGCTCTACATTGTTGAGCAATTATATATATGTTCTGCTGTATAACAAAGTGAGTCAGCTATACGTATACATATATCCCCCTATCCCTTCCCTCTGGTGTCTCCCTCCCACCCTCCCTATCCACCCCCCTCTAGGTGGTCACAAAGCAGTAAGCTGATCTCCCTGTGCTATGTGTCTGCTTCCCACTAGCTATCTATTTTACATTTGGTAGTGTATATACGTTAATGCTAAAGTGGGCATTTTTATCTTATGAGCATTTGATTATCTTCTGACTTCCTCACTAGACTGGCATGAACTGGGTCTTTTGTTTTTCTAATCATTGTCTTTTAAACACCTTGCACAGTACCCAGCCCAAGATAGGCACTCAATATTCATTGGGTGACTATGACTGAATATGAATGAATAAAACAACACCTGAGTGATGGTGAGCCAGGGTTTTAAAAGCATAGTTTGTTTTCATTCCTTTGCTTCATACCCCCTCTTCTAACCATTGGCTTCCTGACTTTAGTCACGTGTTAAACTTCCTCCCTCGTCCTCCCTTACTCAAGACTCATAAACATAGAATTGCTGCTGTCTTTTCCAGCTTGAAACTTTGCTGCTGGTACCAACACTTTGCCCTTGAATGTCTCCCTTTTTAGAAACTTCTCATTTCAGCTTTGGATAAGGGGTGCTTTTTTGCTGGCTCCCACTTTTGACATCACCCCTGCCCCGATCTCACTTCCCTTCTATCCCAGTCATCATAGGCTGAGAATATCCTTCTTTGCTCCCCTGACCCAAGACTCAGAGCTAAGGTACATGTCACAGTGGCTCTCCCCCAGGAGGCAAGGGAAGTGGAAGGTGAGACATTACAGAGTACAGGTGAGTGAGCACCTGTGAGCCAGAAAATTAAGGTGCAGATCAACAAGAGATCCACTGTTAGGGCACCAACTTCACACTATGTTGAAGAAATTATGTGACAGATTGGGGACGGGGTGGGGAATGCATGGCAGATCCAGTCTTCAAGTTCTAGAAGTTTCCTTGAAAGCACTTAGTGCTTTCAGCTGTTATATTTGCAGCTAGAGCACAACCACACTGCATTCAACCTACTCCACACTTGGTACCTACTGTGGTTCAGACGCTGGGCAAGGCCCTGGGGACACAGGGCTGGACAGCGTCCAGGCCCTTCCCCCAGGGCAGAGGTGGAGATGACACCCAGATGGAGGTGTGGAGCACACTGCACCAGCTTAAGGGGTGACTGCACTGGGGACACAGAGGAGGGAACAGATGATGCTGTCTAGTAGAGGGGTGAGGGTGGGGAGACAGCCCAGAAACAGAGAGAAGGTATCATTTCAGCTGGTGTTTAGGATAAAGAGGACTTCATCAGACAAGCACGGCAGGAAAGGGTAACCCAGACTGAGGGAGGAGCGTGAGCAAGGTGAGGAAGCTGGCAGTAGCACGTGTTTTTGAAGAATTGTGGGTATTTTGTACAAGCTGAAGCGTTGGGCGTGTGCTACAAGTAGCGTGACTACATGAGTTACTATCAATCTTGAGAGTACAGTGCACACTACTAATAATGATGGCAGAATGACAGGCATAATGACAGGCAAATTAGCCTGTGTGGTACCTAGTTAGAGGGAAGGAAGGCTGTAATCAGATCCTAGACTGGAATGTGGGTGGGACAGGGAACGTTAAACCTGTTCAGGAGGCAGAATTTGATCCTCGCCACATTGAGGTGTGAGGAAAATCGAAGGATTTTTAAGCAGGGTAGTGATGTGGTGGTCCCTGTGTTATAGGAAAGTCACCAGGCCGGCCATATTGAGGAGAGATTTAAGGTGTGCAGAAAAGGAGCTAGATGGTCAGCTTTACAAGGGCGAATCCCATCCTTTTATTTGGAATTTGTGCCCAACGCATGCATAGTGGCCAGCACGATGTCTGGCATAGAGAAGGAGCTTAATAAAAGTTTCAACTGCAAGGCCTTCCCTGACCTCTGTCTTTAACTTTGCAACCCTCCCCTCCCATTACCCTAGTATTCCCTTTTCCTCTTCTCTCCATGGCTTATGGCTCTCTGACTTGCTCTATGTGTGTCTGTGTCCTCCCTCTGGAATGTAAGCGCCACCGGGGCAGAGATTTTGATGTTTTGTTCACTGCAGTTTCCCTAGTGCCTGGTGCAAGGAAGACAATATATATTCATTGAAGGAAGGGGGGAAAGAAGGCCAGGAGATTGGGGGTCTCTGACATTTGTATGGGTGTGACAGATGAGGATCTGGAATGGGCAATGTGGTAGAGATAAAGGTAGAGAAAACTTGAAACTAGTCTTGTTTGCCCAGATGCTCTTCCCCGGGATCACCTTGCACGGAGCCTTTTCATCTTTGCCATCCCTCCTGTGGCTCTTTGTGCCGTGAGTCTGTGTCGAAGGAATCCCCAGGCCTCCTGGCTGTAAATCATTAACATATCCTCTGCCCTCTCTTTGACTGCCCAGCCAAGGTCACCATCATTTCCTGCACAGACTGATTCCCAAGTATTCATAGCTTGCCTGTGAATATTTGATGAAAGGATGGCATTTGCCACATTAGCAAAGGCAAAGGAGCATAAGTTCACAAAGTTCATTTTCAAGCACATTTTTTTTTTTTTTCAAGCACTTTTTTGTGTGTGTGAGATTTAGGAGCCTTTTCTCTGCAACTAAATAGCCCTTTCCAATGGCTCTCTCTCCTCTACACCTGCTTCCAGGGCCCTCTCCTGAGCCTGTGGGCCTCCTTTTCCAGCAGGGGCCTCTTTCTCTCAGGCTCTTTCGTTTCTTTTATATGACTTACTTTTTCTGTGCCTCACCCCTGCCCTCAAATAAATTGGACCAGCAGGCCTTGGTAGCCTCCCTGAGGATAAATTCAGCCCATGGCCAACCATCCTCCAGAACCCCAGATGATTTAGAGTGTAAGAGCCCTCCAATCTGCTTGTCTCCGTTTAGGCCAAGTGACATTTCCAAGCCTTCATCACGGTTTTTTTCTGGGAAAGCTGTGGGCCTTCCTTCCTGGCAACAAAACCCGGGGTGACCTGCCCAGGCCTGCCTGAGCGTGCCAGAGATTGTGTGGTGGTGACAGAATGGGCTTCTCTGTCACAGCCACATTCCACACTGTGCTGGCACTGGCTGAGAGCAGAGGAGGGGCCAGGGGTGTTGTGATGAGAGTCCAATGCTCTAGGTCCTGCCATCTGGAAAGGGCACCTGATGGGGACCAGTTGGAGACTGGGGGCACCTGGGGACAGCAGTTAGCAGATCTGATGTGGCAGATGCAGGACTCAGGGTGGAAATCTGAGGCAGGTCAGTATCCAGCAGTAAGCGAGCAGCTAAGAGATGAATGTGGACCCTGTGGTGGACTCTGAGAGCCTGGATGCAGAAGCTGCAGAGGAATTAAAAACTAAGACGACAGATGTATGTAAATGCATAGGTCCATTTTTAAGAGTAAGGCCTGTTGGAAAATGGGATCAACAGGCAAAGGCCTGATGAAGTGTGCTGGTGAAGAAGACACACAAAAAGAGCACGAGGAAGAAGGGGTTATTTTGGTCCTAGGCCCAGCGGGTAGGGTCCCATAACACTCTTACTCCATTTTCAAGGAAGCATACTGTTCAGATCTCTTTCTGGGTTCAGCCTTCTGTTGGGATTGATTCTGATAGCTGGAGTTCATGGTTCATTCGTTCATTTACAAGCTGTCATTGAGTCTGTTGGCAGGTCCTCAGTTTGTCCTGAGATACAGCCCTGGACAAAACACAGTCCCTGCCTTCGGAAAGCTCTCAGTCCAGTGGCAGGGCCGGCTAGTGGACGGAGAGTTATGGGTCACTGTGGTCAGTACTATGAATGGGGCAGGTCCATAGAGCTGTGGCAGCACATGGGAGTGCCATCCTAGGTCGGGTTCCCTAGAGATTGGTACATCTGATACATTCCTGATTTTTCAAGCAGTGCTCTCGGGAGAAACCGGTAAGAGAGCGGGGGAAGCAGGACAGGGGAAGAGACCCAACAAGGGTGAGAGGCATAAATCCCACTGCAAGTGGCTTCCACCTGACCCCATAGGGAAACTCTGGAGTATAAGCCAGGTCTCAGAGTTTGTCCCAACGAGAGAGGATGAGCTTTCAGACTCCCACCCTGCCAGTCATTGGCTAGGCACTTCTGCAGGGGCGGGCACGTTCTCCAACACTCTACACCTGCCAGCGCCAGTGGGCCCAGAGCAGTTGTCCTGGAGAAGCTTCAGGAAGCAAAAACATTCCAAAGGGGAACACAGAAGGAAGCCAGGGAGGAGTACAGAGAAATAGTAAAGGGATCCGAGGAGCTCTGGCTGGAGCATCAACGTGTGATACAGGCACCCAGCCCAACGTTATGGGTCAAGATAGACTTCCTGAGCAGGATACGCCGCACCCTGGCAGGTGCATGGGAATCACCAGCCAAAGATATGTGAGAGACCTGAGGTGGGGAGATGGCAGGGGAGGATGGGCAGGGCAGGGGGCAAATGCCCTGTGATAACCACATTCAAGGGGACCCCTCCCCTCCCTTAGGTGGCTGCTTTTCACAGGTATAAGCAATTTGTAATGACCAAGATAACAGCATCAGGATACCCAATATCTTTTCAGACAAACAAACAAAAAAATCCCCACATACTCCTACCTAGTGTCCTTTCTGCTCCAGACCTCAGTGGGGAGCTGTCAGTAACACCTTTATAACCTGTACCTAAAGCCACGCAGGATGTCCGCTTCTGAGTCCTCACTCAGGAGCACCTACTGCACCTGTCACCTCTGCCAAAGCCAGCTGCCCTGGGACCCAAGACAGGCTACCTTTTAAAGGAAAATGTCATCCTCTATTTGTCTCTCAAACTGAATTCTGTTCGGGAAAAGACAGGAGAGGTGCACGGCTGGAAGAGGAGAAAAACCTCCTCAAAATTTCTGTTGGAAATATTTTCAAGTGAAGACAAATTAGCTTTTTCTCTTGCGTCCTCCGACTCCTCATTTAATTTTAATAGAAATCTGCCCTTTGTGTGGCCTTTGATTCCAGAACATCTACACCTTGGTGACTGCAGCACAGAATGGTTCTGCCTCTGGACATAAATATAGTATTTCTGTCTCTGCCTCAAACAGGAATACTTAACCATTTAACGTGTAGGATGTCCAAATATCAATAAAACTAAAGAGCGTGAAGTTAGACCAATGTATTCTACAGATGGGGAGACTGAAGCACAAAGAGGGAAAGTGATTTGTGGGGATTGACAGGGACAGATATGGAACCCCTGGGTGTTTGGTCACCTGGGCCCTTCCTCTCCACTCTTCTGGGCAGGTCACCTGCAGGCCCCCTTCCTGCTCCAATGTGTGGATGGGAGTGAGAGGTATAGGAATGGGCAGTGTCCACATGGCTTCTATTCTAGGCCCAGAGTATGCAATCCTGCTTTCTAGAGCTGCTCTGGCTTGGATCCTGACCCTAAGGTCTCCTGTCCTATTGGTGGAAGGATAGGGTTTGGGTTTCTTTTAAGAAGTATTGTTATTTAATTTTTTTTTTTTTTAATTTTTGTCTGCATTGGGTCTTTGTTGCTGTGCACGGGCTTTCCCCAGTCTCGGCGAGCGCGGGCCTCTCACTGCAGTGGCCCCTCCTGCTGCGGAGCACGGACTCTAGGTGCACGGGCCCAGCAGCTGCGGCTCGCAGGCTCCAGAGCGCAGGCTCAGCAGTTGCGGCGCACGCGCTCAGCTGCTCCGCAGCATGTGGAATCCTCCCGGACCAGGGCTCGAACCCGCTTCCCCCGCATTGGCAGGCGGACTCCCAACCACTGCGCCACCAGGGAAGCCCAAGAAGTATCATTATAAAGCAGAAAAGTTATTGGGTCTTGGAGGCAGAGTCCAGAGTTCTATCCCTAGAATGTCTTGTATGAAGTGGGCAAGCCTCTTCCCTTCTCTGGACCTTAGTGTCACCACCTGAAAAATGGAAGTGTTAGACCAGAAGACGCCGGAGGAACTGTCTAGCCTGATCCCCAAAGCTCACCTCGACCATGTCCCTGCTTGCTTCTCTTTGCCTCAGACAATCTGGACTTTCCCCTTGTTTCACTATTTGCTTGTCCTTCTTGCGATGCCAGGTTCCCAGTCTCCATCCCTCCTGACCCTCGTGGTCTCGAGGCTGACAACTGAAATCTGGAATCAAGATTCAGACATTTGAGCAGAGGTCTATGTGGGTAGTCACATGTTCACCAGCTCAGAGTGAGCCGCCATCCTGCCAAAGAGGCAGGGACCAGCAGGCCAGGGAAACCTACCTTGCGTCCAAGCCTGCATATTTGGACTTCTGACTTGCAAAACCCATACTTATTTTTGCCCGGGAAGTGATGGACACTGTTTAAAATCCTGCTTGATTAGTAATGGGGTGAGACCCTTCCAGCTGAGCTGTCACTGGGAAGCTGTGGCCATCTCTTAACCAGTCTGTCTAGTCCATGTCCCCTAAATGGAAGTGTTCTCTTTACCCCTCTACCAGTCGCTAAGTTTCTGCTGAAAAATCTTAGGTACGTGTTATGACCAAATGAAGCTTCTAGTTTCTGTGGCAAGTATCTCCTTCACAGGTGTTTTCTGTGCTCTTTTGGGTCAAGTGTTTGGCTCTTCCTCCATCCTCTCCTTACAAATGTGTGCTCGAGAGGCAGGGAGATCAGTCACTCACTCCTGAGTATGTGGGTGTATATGAGAGTCCTGCTTCCCCTCTGGGATATATGGGTACTTTCTTGTCCCTTCTCTGTTACTGTGTTAGTGTTCTCTAGAGAAACAGAACCAATAGGATGAATATATATGTCTTCTGTACATACATCATAAGGAATTGGCTCATGTGATTATAGCAGCTGAGAAGCCCCAAGATCTGTAGGTTGAGTTGTGAAGCTGGAGACCCAGGTGAGCCAATGGTGTAGTTCCAGTCCAAAGGCTGGCAAGCTTAAGACCCAGGAAGAGCCGATGTTTCAGTTTGAAGGCAGAGGGAAAAAAAACAGTGTTACATCTTGAAGGCAGTCAGGAAGGAAGAATTCCCTCTTACTTGGAGGAGGGTCAGAATTTTTGTTCTATTTAAGCCTTTAACTGATTGGATGAGGCCCACCCACATTAGGGAGGGCAATCAGCTTTACTCAGTCTACCAATTCAGATGTTACTCTCATACAAAAACACCCTGAATAACGTTTAACCAAACGTCTGGTCACCCCATGGCTCCATCAAGGCACATAAAATTAACCATTATAACTTCATAAAGAAATTCAAAGCAATCTGTTAGCCAAGGGAGTGGAATTTCTTTGGATGTGTGGGTCTTTCTTGAAGCTGCCAAAATTATGCTACAAAGAAATTAGTAAGAAAAGTCCTTCTTCTTACCCTAATGGTTGGACAGCCCATTCCCTGAGATATTTTTACTAATTGAGGCTTATGGCATGATTATTCTCATTTTCCTTATTTTACTGCGTTTGAACTTTTAAAGAGAAGCCAATTGCTCTGTAAGATGAATTATAGACACAAATTTTACCCGATATTAATCCAAGAATAAGCCTTCCTTGAATTTTTCAAATAGTCATTTACAATTCCTTTAATCAAGAAAACCACACCAAATGATTAGTATTTCTCTATGATTCTGTCACCTCGCCCCAAAATGAAAAGAAAAATGTTCAGTTGTGAGAATATGGAACCAAGCTGTGATTATGCTAAGGACAATTATCATGTAAGAATCATTTCAAGGAAATAAATAAAAGACGTATTCCTTCGTTGGCCCCTATATAAATGAGGGGAAAAAATTTCTAACATATATATCAGTGTAAGGAAAGCTCCAGATGATTTTAATTCAGCAGTGGGGTCATGATTAAGCTGGTTCTTCCTCCTCCAGTCTGTATGAGACTGGGTAGTGATCATAATCTTCTGGCAAATAGCAGTAGGAAGTGAGCAGGTATGGATTGAACTCGATATTATTAAATGAGGGGCCAGAAGCCTAGAGGGGGGTCCTCAGACTCCGTCTCCACTGTCATCACGAAGAAGAGAATCAAAGCATATATAAAGAGAAGTGAACCCAGCCCATCTGGCTCCCCTGAATCTTAACCATGATCTGTGATGCCTCCCAGGTATGTGCAGACATCATCTAATGGTCAGTGCTCACTTGCACAAAGAGGAACTCCCCTTATACCTGGCTGTAAGGGTATTAAATCCACAGAATCAATAGCAGAGCTGAAGAAACAGACTCCAGGTTGAGCTTCCAGGAGTGACACCCAAAAGCCACACTGTAGATGGAGGTCTCAAGGGACCTGTTGCTCTCACCACGATCAGGAAGTCATTTCTGCTAAAGTGGGGACCTGCATCTGCTGGCTCCAGAACTATCATGCTTCTGCCATGACCTGCACCAGCAAAATGAATGTCCACCTCTCATCCTATGGAATTAATTCCATTCTCCAACCAGTGTAACAGCATCAGATAGGAGGGCCTGAATCACACCCAGAACCCTCTCTATAAAGAAGTGTGGGAGATGTTGTGGTTAGCTTTCAGCCTCTGCAGGGCAGAATGGCACTCCAAGGGGTGAATCCATGACGCAGTGAAGGCTCCCATATTGTAGGGAGAGATCAGGTTTGGGGGCACATACTTCACCTCTTTGTCAATTCCCTACTCTGTAAAAATGGAGATAAGATTTACCTTAGAGAATTAAATAAAAGCACATATTCTAAGTTTCCATAATAATAATGTCTCATAAATGAGACTAGGTTCCCTTTAAACTTGAAGGACTAGAAATCTAGGTCATGACTAATGCACATCAATCAAATTGATTTCTTTTAGATAAGCCTGTTTAATAGTTATTTTAAGGCATACCTGTTCAAAGCAGCCACAACTGTGTGAGTTCAGACAGTGTGCAGGGTGTTGCAGAAAACTCCACTGGGCTACAAGGATGGGTGAGGCATGCTCTGTCTATGTCTCCCAGGGGCTCCCACTTATGGGAGGATGGCTCAAGGTTGGGGGGTCAGAAAAGGCTTCAAAAAGGAGATGACTGAGATGAACTTTAAATAAGGTAAATATATGGTTTATCAGCCATGTCAGGCCCTTATAATTACTGGAAGGGGGCACTTGCAGTAGTTACTCTAGGGCAACAGGCATCAACCACAGCTGTCCTGAGCAGACCGGGATACATTCTAGCCTTAAAAGATGGAGGCATCAGGTCTATCAGTTCTGCAGCAATTCCACAGGCCTCACTGAAATCAAAACTACTTATTTCAGAGTCATGTACTGTCTTGGCCTTAGGCTGAGAATAAGCAATAGAAAAAAAGAGATAGACCGTATTATGCCAGACTTGGTTACAAGTGGCAGAAACAAACTGAGACTAGCTTGGGCAACAAGGGGACATTTTGGGGGTCACCTAACCCTGGGGTGAGCTGGGCTCTGGAATTAGAAGACCAGGACAGGGACTTCATCAGCACTCCATCACTCATGTGCTCTCTCTCTCTCTCTCTCTCTCTGTTTTTCTGATCTCTGCTTCTCTCTCCATGGCAACCTCATCTTTTCAAACTGACTCTCTCCAAAGATGGACCAATTCTCCCCAAAGTTGCAGGCTCATATCTTCCCTGCATCATCACCTGAGAAAATCCCTACTGAGTTCCAGTTCAAAAAAACCCCAGGGAACTATTCTGATTGGTCTGGTTTGGCTCATGTGCCAGCTCCCTGGACCAACTTCTGTGGCCAAAGGGGAGGATGTTCATCTCCCCTAAAATCATGCTGGAGTGAGGGAGTCGAAGTTCTCCAAACGAACGAGGGTTATTCCTAGAAGAAGGAAGGGGTGCTGGGTGAACAGAGTAATACAGATTCACAAGATGGGGCTTTGAAAAGATCTGTATTTCACAAGTGTAAACCATCTATCTGGATATCCTCAATTCAGACTCTGCAGTCAAAGTTTTCATGTTTGGTTGGAACCAAGAACCCACATTCTTGCCAAAGAGCCACGATGCTATGGCCTAGGTAGGAAACTAATAGTGAGGATCAGTCATTCACAAATCCAGAACAAGGAATAAATCCCTCAATTAGCAGAAAGGCAGTTGTAGTGGCCAAACAACCAACATGTAGATAAATTCCATGATAATTTCAAGAATTTCACAGAGAAGGAGGCACAGGTAAAGAATAACCCACATAGACTCAGGATCACAGGAAACAGGATTATTTATAGGTTGTGAGATTTGGGGGAAGTTCAGGTTCTCTGACCTTCAACAGTCCCGTCTCTTAAATATAAAATGATTAATACCTTCCTCACTGGTATTGAGAAAATTAAACAAGGTAACCCAGATAAAAGGACTAAAACAATTTGCTTCCTCATCCCTTGCCCCAAGCCAGTTGAGGCATTTGTATGAATAATCAAGAAAAGTTTCTGGAATACATAGGTCTAGAAAAGTGCTTTGAGAGAAGTAATGCTTTATTTCCCAATAAGCTGGCATTAAGGGGCAACTCATGAGGATGACTGATATTTTTTCATTTATTACAAAGCTGGTTTGGCATCTCGGCCTTTTCTGTTTACACCCCTGTGGCAATTATCATTTGCACCACTCCCCTGGCACAGACCACAGAGGGCATTGTTCAATTAGCTAATGTTTGATGCGTGTATTCCGCGCAAACCAGTGACCTAGGGCACTTAATTTAACCTCACTGAGCCTCATTCTCAAAATTTGAAAAATGAGGTTAATAATACTTTCTTCATAGAGTGGCTGTGCAGGTTAAAGATATGTATAAAAAGCACCTAGTAGTGGGCCTGGCACATATTAGTCCTAACAAATATTTCTCAGCCTGTATACTTCTCCCTGTATCCTACTCTAACCAGAGCATAGTTTATTAGAAATTCTGTCCACTTATGGGAGAAATTTGAAATTTGTTTTGCTGACAAGTTCAGCATGAGTATCTCTGTTGAGAACAGGCATGTCTCTGTCCCTGAAGTCACAAGATTCCTCTCGTCCCCGCTTTTATGTCTAGCCAGCATGCTTAGGTCATGCTTAGGTCATTGCCTTGGATAATGGCAACCAGCCCCTAGTCGAGATCCTGACCTAAACTCAATGAATCCTGATGCTATCTGCAGTGGACTCTGAGTGTTTCCCTGGGAGGTAAATGGTGGAGACTGTGTCTCTCCCCTGTGATTTAGACTGTTGATTATCTCCTCTTCCAGATCAGTCTCTGCATTGCTATTTTCTTAGCCCATCTTCCTCCAGCTTATCCTTCTCCGCAGGCTGATCCACCTCAGAGGTCCCAGCCTTGCCTAGTGACTCAGCTCCTCCAGGTTTTAACAGTGCACCCTGACTTCAGACAGTCAGAACTGTGCATCATTTAGGTGTCAAAAGACAGCTATGGTAGGTTTGCTAAATCGGTCTCTTTCCACACTATTTGGCCTGAATTATCATCTGTCAGAATTGTTCAGATCAATTCGTTCCTTACCAAATGTCTTAGGTCAGGTTCTTTAGAAACAGACCCTGAGAGGATGCATGTCCAACTGATATATTTAGAAAACACTCCTGAACCCCACCTCCAAAAAAAAAAAAAAAAAAAAAAAACACAACAAGAGAACAGGAGAAGCAGGAAAGTGAAGGAAAAGAGGCCAACCCAAGGTGAGACTTGGGCCAAATCACAGCCTCAGCCTGACGCCACAGAGGAGCCCTGGAAGATAAATTACACCTCAGAGTTTCTCGGAATGCAAGGCAAGGGAGCTGGGCTCCCAATGACTGCATTGCTGACCCTTAGAATCAAAAGAACACAGAAACTTGGAGTGCGGTACAAGAAATGACAAAGGGGGTCCAGGGAGACTTGGGCAGAGTCCCCTGTGTCCACTCCTCCAAGTTCCCTGTTGGAGGATCATATTTTCTGCTTTCACACCTTCAGGAAAAGGGGAACTTGCCATTTTACAACTTGTCACTTTCTGGTGTTCAATACCTGGTGTCACTTTCTGGTGTTCAGGGCTAATATTGAGAATATTCCTCCTTATAGGGTTAAAATGTGCATCTCTGTAACTTCTACTCTTTGATTCTAAGCAGTTTAACAGATAATTCATCAGACTCATCATATGTTTGTTGAGCACCTACTATGTGTCAGGAAATACACTAAGTGCTGGTTTCAGCCTGTGGAGCAACATGGAGTAGATCTAATTCTTCAGCACATTAGGTATTTGTATTAAAAATTACTTAAAGTAAGTTATAAATATTTATAAGATGACAAGTTAGTATAGCTTAAAAGAGAGCTCATCAAAATAGCCCCAAATTGTAAACAGCAGTGGAGTGAATAAGTAAATTGTAGTGTATTTATACAACAGAATACTATACAGCAATGAAAAATCATGAACTACCACTTCCCCCAACAACATGAATGAAGTTCTCACAATAATGTGGATCACAAAACCCTAGACAGAAGAAGTACATCCTATGTGATTCTGTTACAGATAAGACTGATCTTTAGTCATAGAGGTCAGGATAGAGGTTACTTCTGAGGCACAAGGGAACCTGTTCTGACCCTTGATCTGGGTGGGGGTTACAGAGGTACATACATATATAAAAATCCATCGAGTTGTACACATAACAGGTGTGCACTTCACTGCAGGTATTTCATATCTCAATAAAAGCTTTTAATTAAAAAGGATACAAAAAAATTGACAAGGTTGAGACAATAAAGGAGATCCAGGGATGAGGTGATAATGCAGGCTATAATGACCTACACGCTTGGCTCATAACTGGCTCTAACCCTTCCGGAAGCCATTTGAACATAACTGCCATGTCCTACCTCCAACTCTTTTCTTCTCCAGACTGAATAGTCCCAGGTCCTTTGGAAGTCTTCAGTGTCCATGTCTCTGATACTTTTAACTTCCGTCTTCTGCATATTATGATATGTGTCAATATCCCTTTGGAAATGTAGCAGCCAAGACCTCCAGATATCGTAAAGCTGTGTTAAAAATTTGTGACTACATTTCTTCTGCTCATCCATCAGTATAGCCCAAGGTTATTTATGGGAGCCATATGATAAAGTGTATTGGCTGGAACCCTTTAACTACCTACCGTCTTAACTAACTAAAATGAACTTTGGCTATAGTTATGATTAACTTAAACACCTGTATCATTATTATAAGAGCTATAGACAGACCACTTTGTTCTTTATGATATTGCTTTTATTGAATCCATGTGGAGGACTTATGTTAATAGTAGTTAAGTTTTAACTTAGTTTGCCTAATGTTCATTTTAAACCTTTATTCTGTCATACAACATACACTCTATCCCTCCCAGATGTACATCGTCTCTAAATTAGATATGCAGGTCATCAGCTTTTGACAGAGGCACTAATAAAACTGTTGCATAGAATAGGATCAAGGATGGAACCTTGTAACATGTTACTGGATCAGTATTTTCTCGGGTATAATTTTCAACCAGCTGTTTGGAGTTCCCTGTGTCCAACTCCGTTTCCTCCATCTGGCTCAAATATTTTTGTGGAAATCAAGATGTACTACATTTACAGCATTTTTCTCATTTTTCTTATCATCCAATAATCCTGCCCCAACAGCACCTTGGTTCTTAGTTAACCCATGCTGCCTCCTAGTGACCACTGTACTTGTTGGATGTTCTAAAATGTTCCCAAGTAGTCAGCATTGTGAAACTCTGCTCCCAATATCATCCATAATGATGGAAAAAGTCAGCAATGACAGACTTAATCGAAATCTGACCCTCTACCAGAAAAAGTCTTTCTATGCTCCATGCTGGGAAGAACGGATTTGTAAGTCCTCCTCGTATGGCTGCTTTCCAAATATTGTCTCTAATTCCAGCAAGCCCATCCGGTATGGTGAGAGGGTGGTCCTGATCATTACCAATAGATGCATCAGTGTGATACTGAGATGCTTCCATTCTTTGAACGTTTTCTATGAACCAGGCCCTCTGCTGAGTAATTTAATGGAGTCAAATCCTGGCTCTCCTACTTACAGCAATGCCCTTATGTCTCTTTTCCTCAATGTCTACATCTAAAACAGAGATTTTTTTTTAATAAATTTATTTATTGATTGATTGATTGGCTGCGTTGGGTCTTCGTTGCTGCGTGCAGGCTTTCTCTAGTTGTGGCAAGCAGGGGCTACTCTTTGTTGCGGTGCACGGCCTTCTTATTGCGGTGGCTTCTCTTGTTGCGGAGCACAGGCGCCAGGCACGCAGGCTTCAGTAGTTGTGGCACGAGGGCTCAGTAATTGTGGCTCGCGGGCTCTAGAGCACAGGCTCAGTAGTTGTGGCTCACGGACCTAGTTGCTCCGTGGCATGTGGGATCTTCCCAGACCAGGGCTCGAACCCACGTCCCCCGCACTGGCAGGCGGATTCCCAACCACTGCACCACCAGGGAAGTTCCTAAAACAGAGATATTGATATCACCCTTATAGACTTGTTATGAGGCGTAAATAAGTTAAGCACCCAGCACAGGACTCTCCAAATAGTAAGAGTTTGTTTTTTCCCTTCTTTTATTTTTAAAAATTATTACGTTACAGCTGATTCTTCCTAGAGAAATACCTGTTTCATAAGAAAAATCAAATAATCATTTCAAATTATGCCTAAAGGCTTTCAATAAAGTCCAGCATCCTATTCTTAAGAATAAGAGGTAAAAACCAAAGAGCAGAAATAAGCAGATACTGGATGGACAAATGCAGTAAAGCAACAGGATCTTCTGTGTGCAAGGCACTTAGCAGTTTACAAAGGACTTTGTGTATATCATTTCATTTGAACCTCACACTAACTGTGTGAGGTCGGCAAAAAAGCAATTATTATTATTTCCATTTTACAAACGGTGAACTAAAGGCACAGGACTTTTAAGAGACTTGCCCAAGGTTATGGTGGAACCTGTGAACAGCAAGCAAGTTTAGCACTTGAATAGACTGAGGTTACATCCTGTGGGTAATTGATATAATTGTCAGCATTCCCTGGGGATCCCTGCTGGAACCAGTGTTTCTTAGACATGTCCTACAAGACCTAGCACCATGAATGTTGAATCTCTGTGTCTTCAAAAGAAACTAAGGTTGATTTTTAGCCTATGAGCTGCAAATTCAATGGGTACAATTTACAGGGTGATTTCCTAGTCCTGTGTGACGGGGCTATAATAATGCAGCTAACACATTTTCAGGGAAAACAATTCCACTTATAATAGAATAGTAGATTGGGGGCTATTTGTTTGTGCAAAACACTTTGACTTTGACTTGAGAATCAGGACATTTGAGTTCAAGACCTGTCCCTGTCAGTAACTGTATATGTGAATTTGGGTAAGTTACATAACCTTAGTTTTGGTTTCCACATTCATGAAATGGTGACTAATGCACAGGAATGGTTGTATTAAACAAGATGTATATAAAGGCATCTACTGAGCGCCTGACACATAGTAGGTATTCAATAATTCATTGTTGGTATATTTCTCTGCTCCTCATTTTTCTCTATCTTTGTGAGACTCAATTTCATCATCTACGAAATCAGAATAGATTAGTGGTTCTCAAAGTATGTGTCCTAGAGGAGTAGCATCAGCATCTCCTGGGAACTTATTAGAAAATTCTTGGGTCCCTCTCCAAACCTACTGAATCAGAACTCTAGGGATGGGGCCCAGAAATCTGTGTTTCAACAAGCTGTGATATCCAAACTCCAAGATGGTCCCCAGTGATCCTCACTTCCTGGAATTCACAACTTTGTGTAGCCCTGTCCCACCTTGCACCAGAATTGGTCTGTCTGATGACTAAAATACTTCAGAAGGGATGGTATGTCTCCTCCAAGATTATATTTCAAAATACACTGTGGCTTCCATCTTGGTTATTCTCCTGATCTTTCTTGGATCACTGGCTGTAGGAAAGCCAGATGCCAGGTTTTTAGGACATTCAGGCAGCTTTATAGAGAGGCCCCCTGGTGAAGAAGAGACCTCACCTCCAGACATGTAAGTCCTTTTAGAAGCAGATCATCCAGCCCCAATCAAGCCTTCAGATGACTGCAGTCCCAACAAACACCTTGACTGCAGTCTCATCAGAGACCTTGAGCCAGAACCACTCTGCTAAGCTACTCCTGGATTTCTGGCCCTCAGAAACTGCATGAGATAATAAATTTTTGTTATTTCAAGCTGCTAAGTTTGGGGTAATTTGTTATGCAGCAATAGATGCACAAGCCCTGCTAATGATTCTGTTGCACACTTACATTTGAGTACCACTGGGATTCCTAAGCTTCTTTCCAACTCAAAAATTTTGGAGTTTTGTTGTCAATATTGGGTATTAAAAACCAAGCAAGAAATGGCTCCCTATCCTTGTACCAAACAAAAGGACATTGGCCTCTGGAGCACTGGTTTTGGGACTGACCATTGAAATTCAAGGAAAACTTGGCAAAGCTGGAAAATTCCAGAGAAGGGCAAATGAGAGAAGTTATAGCCTAGAGCCACTGCCTTCCCATGGATTCTAAGACAAAGAGGACTCTATTGTTGGAAAAACTCAGAGATGCCAAAGTCTACAAAATCACAAGGCACATGGTCAGAACTGTGGACTTATCACCCAAGTTCAGGGAAAGCAAAGTTAGCGACAGCAAATGTAGTGAAAAGGACCTAGACTCCAGAGTCAGATAGACTGGGTTCTACTCCATAGAAGTCACTTGGAGAAAATTCAGTCATCTCTTTGAGTCTCAGCTTCTTTATCTGGAGAAAAAGGAATAAGTCTATTTGTTTGGTAACTCAAAGATGAGAATTTACATTGATCTGCTTAAAGAACCTGCCGCAAAGCAGATAACAAAGAACGATAGCTATCACTAAAAATGAATGCAAGAAAAGATGGCCTTTTTGCGAGTACCAATTCATTCAAGTCATCTGATCCTTCATATTATCAGAGGTAGCCTAAGCTGAACCTCCAACTAGAGGCACTGTGGGTTTAAATGCATTGTGAGTTAGTTTATCATTGGCTATAAGGCAAATGACAGATGGTTGAATAATGCCATATGCTTTAGAGGTTGACATCTCAGAGACTGAACATCCCAGCCTCGGGTACACCATCCACTGGTACCCTCCTACCACCCCCCACCCCCACCCCCACCCCATCCCTGTCCTGGGGCAGAATCCTGAATGAATGGACCACTAGAGGGATGAAACAACAGGATTTCTGAAGACCTATTGGGTGAGTGGTAGGGGATGGGGTCATGGCACCTCAAAAACAGGGATGAATTTGCTGCTTCAGGCTGGCATGGGTCCAGCAGCATTTCTGGACGGTGGCTTTCCCCTCCCTCCAAGCGTGGGTTGGAATTTAAGAATAACTCCTCTGACAGTCTACACCCACTTCACTGGCAGCCGTTGTCCCTGAGTACAAACTCCCTCTTGGACATTACAAATGTACTAAAAAATAATTAGTACAAATGTACTAAAAATAAAAAACAACCCCCTGTTAATGTCAGGAACTATTAAAGATTTAAATAAGTAATCACTCCAGAACATAGATAATTCATCCCACCTTTCATTGCGCTACCTGCCTCACAGCGGTCCCCTGACATGCCTTAGCTCTTTTCTACCACATGCTATTGTTCTGGCAAATATTCTTATCTGGTTACATGACTGTTGAAACTTGCCTGTAAAGCAATGAGCCATTTGCAGCAGTGCCACAGCCAAGGGAATTAGTTGCTATTAAAATCGTGTTCAGACCAGAGCATTGCCAAGGCACTGACATCTGGGGAAGCTGCCTGCAGGGCTTTGGCTCCCTAACAAAGACTTCGAGATGGCAGGATCTCAGAGGGGTTTCTAAATCACGGACAAACAGACAATTTGAGGCGAGAAGTCGCCTGGAGACCACTCCAACCCCTGTAGTGAGTAAAACCTTTTGAGTTTTAAAAATCTTTTCATTCCCAAGAGCCAGATGTGGCCTGAAGTGTGCAGGTAAAGTAGGGAACCTTCAAGAGGGGACCAAGATGAGAAGGAAGGTGAAGAAAAGCATGTCAATGACCCACGTTTCACTTTGTCCATTATGTGCAACTGTTCATAAACCCTGAACACTTATCCAAATAGCTATTACCACCCAAACTAGCATGTTCCTGCTTGTAACTATAAGTTGTAAATGGTTGTAAAGTCAGCCATGTGTAAATGGTGGATGACACATGTGTGACACAGCTCAGCAAGACATGCCCACACTTTTAATTTTTGTCAAGTCTGGATTAGCCTGACAGAGGGGATCATAGGCATAAATAATGCAACCAGTCAAGGACCTGAAGTCTCTCCTGCTTAAGTTTGGGAAGTTATCTGAACACGAGCCCTCAGCAGCAGGCTGATGCTTCCAGTGGTATTTCTCTCTAGCTACTGCTAAGTTAGTTTGCGTTCTCTGATCCCACCCAGGCTCAGCCATGCAGGTGGTGGTGGTGGAGTAG
Organism: Balaenoptera acutorostrata; assembly: GCF_949987535.1. Classification (NCBI taxonomy): domain Eukaryota; kingdom Metazoa; phylum Chordata; class Mammalia; order Artiodactyla; family Balaenopteridae; genus Balaenoptera; species Balaenoptera acutorostrata. The sequence continues at coordinate 44,223,310 of NC_080072.1, read as the reverse complement.
CTGGGGAGGAAGGAGGGGAGAGTTGACCTTATCCAGAAGCTCCCCAGACTTGTCTCTGGATAAATGGCCTTCACACTTTTCTTTTCTCTTTTTTAAAAATTTTATTGGAGTATAGCTGATTTACAATGTTGTGTTAGTTTCAGGTGTACAGCAAAGTGATTCAGTTATACATATAAATGTATTCATTCTTTTTCAGATTCTTTTCTCATATAGGTTATCACAGAGTACTGAGTAGAGTTCCCTGCACTCTACAGTAGGTCCTTGTTGGTTATCTGTCTTATATATAGTAGTGTGTGTGTGTTAATCCCAAGCTCCTGATTTATCCCTCCCCCTTCACATTTCCCCTTTGGTAACCATAAATTCGTTTTTGATATCTGTAAGTCTGTTTCTGTTTTGTAAATAAGTTCATTTGTATCATTTTTTAAAATTAGATTCCACATATGAATGATATCATATGATATTTGTCTTTGTCTGATTTACTTCACTACTTTTATTGGCATTCCATCTAAAAGAATTTTGAAAAACTGTATACCTATTTGCACATTTTTAGGTTGACAGCTAAAATATTTCATCATTAAATAGCTGTAAATGATGTAATTTATGATACACTGTAAATATTAATTTTAAAAATTAAGCTGACATATAATTATTTTAAATGTATCCAGTAGTATCATAAATCTTAGTTCCCATCATAATCCATTTAAAGAAATACATATGCAAATCTTCTTCGGTTGTCTAATATCTAACATTGTGGTTTTCTCTTCTTGAATTTTGATTTCCATTCCATTTCCCATACTGTATTTTAGCCTTCTATATCGTTTTAGTCTAATTTTTTTTGCTTATTACTCAATACTTTTTCTTCAACAAAACTAAGTATACAAATTGAAGATTTTATTTATTTTTATTTCCTGTGACCATAAGTCTGTAAGTGTTAAATGTGTTATCCAATAATCCTTTTGTAAAAGCAAAATAAAAAAGGAGGTTAAATAAGTGTGCAGAAAAATTTAAAACACTTCTTGCCTCTCACAGAATATTTTTAGTTTAAAAAAAAGTAATGTTGGGTTTTTAGGAGATAAACATGAAGCTTATCACCTTCTTTTCCTTGAAATACAAAAGATGCAAATGAGACACAGATCAAGACCAAATGAATGAGGGTTCTCACCAAGTTCTTTTCCCTTAATGAAAATGGAGAAAATGCAGAGAGGACACACCTCCTAGGAGGTTAGTATTTCCCAGTATGCTTTTCATGAATGTTGAGTATCCTAATTCTGAAGGCGAGACAGACAGACAGATAACAGAGCTTTGCCCTGAGTGGATTGGTAAGAGAGGAAATGAGACATAGCTGCTCTCATTACTTTTCACCTGTACTCTGCTGTACTTTAAAAGGCTGTACTGTCAGAAGTAAGGTATTCCTTGACAATATTTGGGGATGATAGAGAGAGGTGGTTAGATAAAAATTATCACCCCATACCACACTCTGTAATATGTCTAAATTTTATATCATCCCAGTGTGCACCAAAATCTACTTCTTTACAGGCACACTTTTTTCTTTTTTTTTTTTTTTTTAATTATTTATTTATTTATTTATTTATTTATTTATTTTTGGCTGTGCTGGGTCTTCGGTTCGTGCGAGGGCTTTCTCTAGTTGCGGCAAGTGGGGGCCACTCTTCATCGCGGTGCGGGGACCGCTCTTCATCGCGGTGCGCGGGCCTCTCACTATCGGGGCCCCTCCCGCTGCGGGGCACAGGCTCCAGACGCGCAGGCTCAGCAGCCGTGGCTCACGGGCCCAGCTGCTCCGTGGCATGTGGGATCTTCCCAGACCAGGGCTCGAACCCGTGTCTCCTGCATTAGCAGGCAGATTCTCAACCACTGCGCCACCAGGGAAGCCCCGGCACACTTTTTTCTTAATGGAAATATGTATTAAGCAGGGGAAGAGCCCAATAACACATCAATGGTGCCTTGATTAAAGGAGGCTTCATAAATACAATTAGAAATAAATATTACAAATTGTCCTGTTATTTGGAATCCAGAGGATTTTTCACTCCAGGGCAAAGCCCTATAGTAAGATTTACGAGGAGAGGGGGTGACAGGTGCCGCTTTCTTTTGTAAAATAAGAGGAGGGGAGTTGTGATCTCTGTTCAAATGCCAAAGAAAACCCCCAAACCCACGTGCCTGCATGGGAGTGTTTGCCGACAGAGCTACCGGCAGCACAAGCTGCTTCAACTCAGAAGAGTGGCTTCCATCTCATCGTGTTTCCCTTTTATCTATTGAATCTTGTGTGGCTACTTCTGACTGGCAGAGCCTAAACCTCATGCAGAACCCTAGCTGTATTGGGGTCTGAAAAAATATCGGCTTCTTTTTCTGTGCAGCCTCTGCATCATCAGAAAGCATCTAGAAGAAAATTGGAATGGATATTGAACAATCTGATCCGTGGTATCCAAGCAACTGGAAAAGCCTGTAAAGTGATGGCTGGGCCTTGAAAGATGGAAAACTTAGACAAACGCCTCAAATGCAACAAGAGACAAATTGGACTTACCATCTCCGCTCCTGCTTTCCAAACACTTTAAGCATGCACCAACCTTGTTTCCTTTCCTGGGTTTCATACCTCAGTGGAGGCACCGACATTCACCAGGAAAGTGGACTGTTTTTGTTCTTTTCCCTCCTCCCACCCCAGCCCACCAATTCTCCCTCCCTGGTATATTTCAGACCTGTTCCCTCCCCTCCTTCCTTATGGTCAATGTGTTGTTTAAGAACTTTACCCTCTCTTACCTGGACATTTGTACTTGGTCTCTCATGTGCCTCTCTGCCACCAGTCTCTGGCCTCCAAAATGATGCCAAATTAATATTATAAAAAAATTAATTGATTCGATTAGATTATTCAAAGACTTTCTATCCCCTTGAGCAATGGTTCTCAACCATGGCTGCATATTAACGTCACCTGGGGCGCTTTTGTGGTCCCACTGGCCAAACCACTTGACAGGTCAATTAAATAAGAATCCCTGGGTGGGACCCCGACATCAGTATTTTTAAAACTCCCCAACCTGGGGCTTCCCTGGTGGTACGGTGGTTGAGAATCCACCTGCCAATGCAGGGGACATGGGTTCGAGCCCTGGTCTGGGAAGATCCCACATGCTACGGAGCAGCTGGGCCCGTGTGCCACAACTACTGAGCCTGCGCTCTAGAGCCCGCGAGCCACAGCCCGCGAGCCACAACTACTGTAGCCTGTGAGCCTGGAGCCCGTGCTCCGCGACAAGAGAGGCCACCGCAACGAGAAGCCCGCGCACGGCAGCGAAGGGTGGCCCCCGCTCGCCGCAACTGGGGAGAGCCCCCGTGCAGCAACGAAGACCCAATGCAGCCAAAAATAAATAAATAAATAAAATAAACTTATTTAAAAAAAAAAAACAAAAAACTCCCCAACCAATCCTCAGCCAAGATTGAGAGATGCTATTGCATTGCAGGAGGTCATTCTCAATGTAGCACCAGATTCATAGGCTGTTACTCCCCACATCCAAGTTTTAGCTACACCAAATATCTCTTGGTCCCCCAAACATGCCCTGCCTTTCACCTCTCTGACTTTGCATGGCATGCTCCTGTCACCACCTCAAATTCCCTTCCTACTCCCTTGACCTGGACCCTCCTACAGGTTCATGAATATACTATCCCATCAAGGGTGTGTGCTGTACACTTTGTATATTTCCATCATTACAACACTTCTCACACTGTGTAATAATTGGTTTATTTACATGGTTGTCTTCCTCATTAGATTCTGTGCTCATTGAAAACAGAGAACTGATTCATCTCTGTGTCTCCAGTGCAGGCACATTTTGGTTGATTCTTGGCACACAAGGGCTAAATGAGTGAGTAAATGAATGAATGAAGCATTGATGAAGCAGTTGACTTGGTGTGTTTCACCCACTCCTCCAGTTCACATTGCTGTACTAAGTATGTTAATTTTTTCTCTATCAGATATTCCCATTTGCATCTCTGGAGCCAAAGGGAAACACTAAAACAAGTAATGAAAACCATACAACACTGATGTGATACTAATATTCAATTCTTCCTTTTTAGGGAGAGGGAAATATCTTCATTTTGGTTGTACTCAATTGCTCAAATTCTCATCTCTTTTTAAAATGATTATTATTTGGTAAGTCTAATCTGGGTTCATTACATCAGAATGCATACCTCTAGATATCAGGGCTTTTGTAATAATTACAGAAAAGTCTCCATCTCTTCATTTGAAATTATTCAAGCATCTTCTACCTGTAATGCGGTAACTCTGATTATTCTGTTGCAAATCCCTATTGACATCTCTCTGCAATGCCAGAAGTTAAGTATACTTCTCCCCTCCAAAATCTGTTGCCTTCATGCTCTTTCTCTTGTTCTTGCACATTCTCCCTCTTACTCTTGTTCTTCACCCCATCCCTCCCACCCCAACTTTTCCCTGAGCACTCCTTCCTTGCCTTCTATCTTTCTGCAGCAGAAAGAGGGCAGAGGTTAGATGGGGGTGAGCATCACTTGCAAAATTCTCCCCAACTTGCAGAAATCATTTACCCTGATTACTGCCTTTATTACATGCTCAGACATTCACTAGACGGCCTGAGGCTTTTCTGATGAACCATTGAGTGGCCATCAGGTAAGGGCTACACTTAGAGGCCTGGGTAAAGACCATCTCCTGAACATATCTCAGGAAGTGCAACCTCACCTTTGAGAAGCCCAATGACAACCTCAACCTTTTGGGAAACACTCTGGCAAACATTCTAAAATAAAGCTTTTTGCAATTTTTTTTCTTGATTATAAAAAATATATATATCAGCATTCCTTAAACCTGGAAAATATAGGAAAGTATACAGAAAAAAATACAAATTCCATATAATCCCATCAATAAGACAAAAACCACTATTTTAAAAAATTTTAATTTTTATTTATTTTTTATTGAAGTATAGTTGATGTACAGTATGATGTAAGTTACAGGTATACAATATAGTAATTCACAATTTTTTGATTAAACTCCATTTATAGTTATTATAAAATATTGGCTATATTCCCTGTGTTGTACAATATATCCTTGTAGCTTATTTTATTTTTTTATTTCTTTAAATTTTTTTGAATTTTATTTTATTTATTTTTTATACAGCAGGTTCTTATTAGTCATCCATTTTATACACATCAGTGTATACATGTCAATCCCAATCTCCCAATTCATCCCACCGCGACCCCCACCTGCTGCCGCTTTCCCCCCTTGGTGTCCATACGTTTCTTCTCTACATCTGTGTCTCAATTTCTGCCCTGCAAACCGGTTCATCTGTACCATTTTTCTAGGTTCCACATATATGCATTAATATACGATATTTGCTTTTCTCTTTCTGACTTACTTCACTCTGTATGACAGTCTCTAGATTCATCCACGTCTCTACAAAGGACCCAATTTCGTTCCTTTTTATGGCTGAGTAATATTCCATTGTATATATGTACCACATCTTCTTTATCCATTTGTCTGTCGATGGGCATTTAGGTTGCTTCCATGACCTGACTATTGTAAATAGTGCTGCAATGAACATTGGGGTGCATGTGTCTTTTTTTTAATTTTTATTTTTATTTCTGAGATATACATTTTAAAGTAATAACTAGAATTATGACTTATAACATTATACCAGGACATATAAGATTTTTAGAAATTTCATGTAATGTCTGAAACATTTATATTAATATATTTCCATACAAATAACCCAAAGAAAGTTTAGTATTAGTTGTTTTTGTTTGTTTGTTTGTTTTTATACTTCAGGTTCTTATTAGTCATCAATTTTATACACAACAGTGTATACATGCCAATCCAAATCGCCCAGTTCAGCACACCACCATCCCCACCCCACCGCAGTTTTCCCCCCTTGGTGTCCATACATTTGTTCTCTACATCTGTGTCTCAACTTCTGCCCTGCAAACCAGTTCATCTGTACCATTTTTCTAGGTTCCACATACATGCGTTAATATACGATATTTGTTTTTCTCTTTCTGACTTACTTCACTCTGTATGACAGTCTCTAGATCCATCCACGTCTCAACAAATGACTCAATTTCGTTCCTTTTTATGGCTGAGTAATATTCCATTGTATATATGTACCACATCTTCCTTATCCATTCATCTGTCGATGGGCATTTAGGTTGCTTCCATGACCTGACTATTGTAAATAGTGCTGCAATAACCATTGGGGTGCATGTGTCTTTTTGAATTATGGTTTTCTCTGGGTATATGCCCAGTAGTGGGATTGCTGGCTCATATGGTAATTCTATTTTTAGTTTTTTAAGGAACCTCCATACTGTTGTCCATAATGGCTGTATCAATTTACATTCCCACCAACAGTGCAAGAGGGTTCCCTTTTCTCCACACCCTCTCCAGCATTTGTTGTTTGTAGATTTTCTGATGATGCCCATTCTAACTGGTGTGAGGTGATACTTCATTGTAGTTTTGATTTGCATTTCTCTAATAATTAGTGATGTTGAGCATCTTTTCATGTGCTTCTTGGCCATCTGTATGTCTTCTTTGGAGAAGTGCCTATTTAGGTCTTCTGCCTACTTTTGGATTGGATTGTTTTTTTTTTTAATATTGAGCTGCATGAGCTGTTTATATATTTTGGAGATTAATCCTTTGTCCATTGATTCTTTTGCAAATATTTTCTCCCATTCTGAGGGATGTCTTTTCATCTTGTTTGTAGTTTCCTTTGCTTTGCAAAAGCTTTTAAGTTTCATTAGGTCCTATTTGTTTATTTTTGTTTTTATTTCCATTACTCTAGGAGGTGGATCAAAAAAGATCTTGCTGTGATTTATGTCAAAGAGTGTTCTTCCTACGTTTTCCTCTAAGAGTTTTATAGTGTCCTATCTTACATTTAGGTCTCTAATCCATTTTGAGTTTATTTTTGTGTATGGTGTTAGGGAGTGTTCTAATTTCATTCTTTTACATGTAGCTGTTCAGTTTTCCCAGCACCACTTATTGAAGAGACTGTCTTTTCTCCATTGTATATCCTTGCCTCCTTTGTCATAGATTAGTTGACCATAAGTGCGTGGGTTTATCTCTGGGCTTTCTATCCTGTTCCATTGATCTATATTTCTGTTTTTGTGCCAGTACCATATTGTCTTAATTACTGTAGCTTTGTAGTATAGTCTGAAGTCAGGGAGTCTAATTCCTCCAGCTCTGTTTTTTTCCCTCAAGACTGCTTTGGCTATTCGGGGTCTTTTGTGTTTCCATACAAATTTTAAGATTTTTTTGTTCTAGTTCTGTAAGAAATGCCATTGGTAATTTGATAGGGATTGCATTGAGTCTGTAGATTGCTTTGGGTAGTATAGTCATTTTCACAATATTGATTCTTCCATCCAAGAACATGGTATATCTCTCCATCTTTTGGTATCATCTTTCATTTCTTTCAACAGTGTCTTATAGTTTTCTGCATACAGGTCTTTTGTCTCCCTAGGTAGGTTTATTCCTAGGTATTTTATTCTTTTTGTTGCAGTGGTAAATGGAAGTGTTTCCTTAATTTCTCTTTCAGATTTTTCATTATTAGTGTATAGGAATGCAAGAGATTTCTGTGCATTAATTTTGTATCCTGCAACTTTACCAAATTCATTGAGTAGCTCTAGTACTTTTCCGGTGGCATCTTTAGGATATTCTATGTATAGTATCATGTCGTCTGCAAACAGTGACAGTTTTACTTCTTCTTTTCCAACTTGTATTCCTTTTATTTCTTTTTCTTCTCTGATTGCCATGGCTAGGACTTCCAAAACTATGTTGAATAATAGTGGTGAGAGTGGACATCCTTGTCTTGTTCCTGATCTTAGAGGAAATGCTTTCAGTTTTTCACCATTGAGAATGATGTTTGCGTGGATTTGTCATATATGGACTTTTTTATGTTGAGGTAGGCCACTTTACCCACTTTCTGGAAAGTTTTTATCATAAATGGGTGTTGAATTTTGTCAGAAGCTTTTTCTGTATCTGTTGAGATGATCATATGGTTTTTCTTCTTCAATTTGTTAATATGGGGTATCACATTGATTGATTTGCGTATATTGAAGAATCCTTGCATCCCTGGGATAAATCCCACTTGATCGTGGTGTATGATCCTTTTAATGTGTTGTTGGATTCTGTTTGCTGGTATTTTGTTGAGGATTTTTGCATCTATATTCATCAGTGATATTGGTCTGTAATTTTCTTTTTTTGTAGTATCTTTGTCTGGTTTTGGTATCAGGGTGGTGGTGGCCTCATAGAATGAGTTTGGGAGTGTTCCTTCCTCTGCAATTTTTTGGAAGAGTTTGAGAAGGATGGGTGTTAGCTCTTCTCTAAATGTTAGGTAGAATTCACCTTTGAAGCCATCTGGTCTTGGACTTTTGTTTGTTGGAAGATTTTTAATCACAGTTTCAATTTCATTACTTGTGATTGGTCTGTTCATATTTTCTGTTTCTTCTTGGTTCAGTCTTGGAAGGTTATACCTTTCCAAGAATTTGTCCGTTTCTTCCAGGTTGTCTTATTTTATTGTCATAGAGTTGCTTGTAGTAGTCTCTTAGGATGCTTTGTATTTCTGCTGTGTCTGTTGTAACTTCCTTTTCATTTCTAATTTTATTGATTTGAGTCCTCTCCCTCTTTTTCTTGATGAGTCTGGCTAATGGTTTATCAATTTTGTTTATCTTCTCAAAGAACCAGCTTTTAGTTTTATTGAACTTTGCTATTGTTTTCTTTGTTTCTATTTCATTTATTTCTGCTCTGATCTTTATGATTTCTTTCCTTCTGCTAACTTTTGGTTTTGTTTGTTCTTCTTTCTCTAGTTCCTTTAGTTCCTTTAGGTGTAAGTTTAAATGTTTATTTGAGATTTTTCTTGCTTTTTTTAAAAAATTTTATTTATTTGTTTATTTATTTATTTATGTCTGTGTTGGGTCTTTGTTTCTGTGCGAGGGCTTTCTCTAGTTGCGGCAAGTGGGAGCCACTCTTCATCGCGGTGCACGGGCCTCTCACTATCACGGCCTCTCTTGTTGCGGAGCACAGGCTCCAGACGCATAGGCTCAGTAATTGTGGCTCACGGGCCTAGTTGCTCCGTGGCATGTGGGATCTTCCCAGACCAGGGCTCGAACCCATGTCCCCTGCATTGGCAGGCAGAATCTCAACCACTGCACCACCAGGGTGGTGCAGTTTCTTGAGGTAGGCTTGTGTAGCTACAAACTTCCATCTTGGAACTGCTTTTGCTGCATCCCATAGGTTTTGGATCGTAATATTTTCATTGTCATTTGTGTCTAGGTATTTTTTGATTTCCTCTTTGATTTCTTCAGTGATCTCTTGGTTATTTAGTAACGTATTGTTTAGCCTCCATGTGTTTGTGTTCTTTACGTTTTTTTCCCTGTAATTGATTTCTAATCTCATAGCGTTGTGGTCAGAAAAGATGCTTGATATGATTTCAATTTTCTTAAATTTACTGAGGCTTGATTTGTGACCCAAGATGTGATCTATCCTGGAGAATGTTCTATGTGCACTTGAGAAGAAAGTGTAGTCTGCTGTTTTTGGATGGAATGTCCTATAAATATCAATTAAATCTGTCTGGTCTATTGTGTCATTTAAAGCTTGTTTTTCCTTATTAATTTTCATTTTGGATGATCTGTCCATTGGTGTAAGTGAGGTGTTAAAGTCCCCCACTATTATTGTGTTGCTGTCATTTTCCTCTTTTATGGCTGTTAGCAGTTGCCTTATGTATTGAGGTGCTCCTGTGTTGGGTGCATATATATTTATAATTGTTATATCTTCTTCTTGGATTGATCCCTTGATCATTATGTAGTGTCCTTCCTTGTCTCTTGTAACATTCTTTATTTTAAAGTCTATCTTATCTGATATGAGTATTGCTACTCCAGCTTTCTTTTGATTTCCATTGGTGTGGAATATCTTTTTCCATCCCCTCACTTCCAGTCTGTATGTGTCCTTAGGTCTGAAGTGTCACTCTTGTAGACAGCATATATATGGGTCTTGTTTTTGTATCCATTCAGCAAGCCTGTGTCTTTTGGTTGGAGCATTTAATCCATTCACATTTAGGGTAATTATCGATATGTATGTTCCCGTGACTATTTTCTTAATTGTTTTGGGTTTGTTTTTGTAGGTCCTTTTCTTCTCTTGTGTTTCCCACTTAGAGAAGTTCCTTTAGCATTTGTTGTAGAGCTGGTTTGGTAGTGGTGAATTCTCTTAGCTTTTGCTTGTCTGTAAAGCTTTTGATTTCTCCATCACATCTGAATGAGATCCTTGCTGGGTAGAGTAATCTTGGTTGTAGGTTCTTCCCTTTCATCACTTTAAGTATCATGGCACTCCCTTCTGGCTTGTGGAGTTTCTGCTGAGAAATCAGCTGTTAAACTTATGGGAGTTCCCTTGTATGTTATTTGTCGTTTTTCCCTTGCTGCTTTCAATAATTTTTCTTTGTCTTTAATATTTGCCAATTTGATTACTATGTGTCTTGGCGTGTTTCTCCTTGGGTTTATCCTGTATGGGACTCTCTGTGCTTCCCGGACTTGGATGGCTATTTCCTTTCCCATGTCAGGGAAGTTTTTGACTATAATCTCTTCAAATAGTTTCTCGGGTCCCTTCTCTCTCTCTTCTCCTTCTGGGACCCCTATAATGCAAATGTTGTTGTGTTTAATGTTGTCCCAGAGGTCTCTTAGGCTATCTTCATTTCTTTTCATTCTTTTATCTTTATTCTGTTCTGTGGCAGTGAATTCCACCCTTCTGTCTTCCAGGTCACTTATCCGTTCTTCTGCCTCAGTTATTCTGTTATCAATTCCTTCTAGTGTAGTTTTCATTTCAGTTATTGCATTGTTCATCTCTGTTTGTTTGTTCTTTAATTCTTCTAGGTCTTTGTTAAACAATTCTTGCATCTTCTCGATCTTTGCCTCCATTTTTTTTCCGAGGTCCTGGATCATCTTCACTATCATTATTCTGAATTCTTTTTCTGGAAGGTTGCCTATCTCCACTTCATTGAGTTGTTTTTCTGGGGTTTTATCTTGTTCCTTCATCTGGTACATAGCCCTCTGCCTTTTCATCTTGTCTATCTTTCTGTGAATGTGGTTTTTGTTCCACAGGCTGCAGGATTGTAGTTCTTGCTTCTGCTGTCTGCCCTCTGGTGGATGAGGCTATCTAAGAGGCTTGTCAAAAACCACTATTAACTGTTAAATTTGGTGCATTTTCTTCTATGTTTTTTCCTTAAATACATATACACAGAATAAGTAGGATTTTATATAGTTTCACTTCCTGATATTTACTGACAGTATAATATAAACATTTCCCCATGCCATTAAGATGTCTTCATAAACACAAATATAATCGACACATAATATTCCATTTTATGCAGGTACCATAATTTCCCACCATCTGACACTTTTGAAAATTTATGTTGTTTCCATGATGATCATAAATGACTTTGTACATTATTCTTTTTTTCTTTTCCATTATGGTTTATTACAAGATATTGAATATAGTTCCCTATGCTATACAGTAGGACCTTGTTGTTTATCCGTCTTATGTATAATAATTTGCATCTGCTAACCCCAACCTCCCACTCCATCCCTCCCCCACCCCTCACCCTCTTGGCAAACACAAGTCTGTTCTCTATGTCTGTGAGTCTGTTTCTGTTCCGTAAATAAGTTCATATGTGTCATATTTTAGATTCCACATATGAGTGATATACAGTATTTGTCTTTCTCTTTCTGACTTACTTCACTTAGTGTGATAATCTCTAGGTCCATCCATGTTGCTGCAAATGGCATTATTTCATTCTTTTTTATGGCTGAGTAGTATTCCGTTATATATATATATGTGTGCATGCGCCACATCTTCTTTATCCATTCATCTGTCCATGGACATTTAGGTTGCTTTTATGTCTTGGCTATTGTAAATAGCACTGCTATGAACATTAGCGTGCATGTATCTTTTCGAATTATAGTTTCATCTGAATATATGCCCAGGAGTGTGATTGCTGGATCATATGACAACTCTATTTTTAGTGTTTTGAGGTACCTCCATACTGTTTTCCATAGTGGCTGCACCAATTTACATTCCCACTAACAGTGTAGGAGGTTTCCCTTCTCTCCACACCCTCTCCAGCATTTGTTATTTGTAGACTTTTTAATGATGGCCATTCTGACCAGTGTGAGGTCATACCTCATTATAGTTTTGATTTTCATTTCTCGAATAATTAGTGATTTTGAGCATCTTTTCATGTGTCAGTTGACCATCTGTATGTACATTATTCTTTACACATATGTCTCATAGTTTCTTTAGGCTAGATTCCTAGAAGTAGAACCATTTGTTCAAAGGGTATGAATATTTTTAAGATAATTGATAAATTTTTCCAAATTGCCTTCCAAAACCTTCCAGCAGTTTACAATGTAAGCCATGTATGAAAGTGTTTCTCTCACCAAACTCTCAGCCTGCTTAACTTTGCATTATCATCAACAAAATGAACATTGTATGAACAAATAAGTGGTAGAGATTTTTTTGGGGGGGGGCGGTATATAGGTAACCCTTTCTAAACACTGAAGTAATGGAATTTTTAGCTCTGTATATTAATGTATTAGTTTATTGTCAATGTATCAATTTATAATTAATTAATGTGTAACTTATTGTACATTAATCTATTGTCAATGTATTAATCAATATACTATAAGCTAAAGTAACAAATAAACCTCAAATCCTCAGTGGCCTAGCATTCGAAGTTTATATCTCATAACAGTTTAATATAGATTGTGTGGCTCTTCTGAGCAGCTCTTCTCCAAAGGATGACTCAGGAACCCAGAGGTTTCTGTCCTGTAGCTTTGCCTTCCCAAAGCTCTTTACTTCCAGCCCTATGGATGGGAAAGAAAGAGCAGGGGAAAGCACACCCAGTTTTAGCTGTCCCAGATCAGAATTATGCATCACGCTTCTCTTTGATATCCCCAAAAGCAACCATTCAAGCACCCATCTGGTATGATAGAAAGTTAAGTCCTTCGGGGTTCCCTTTCCCAACTGTTTCTGAAAATCTGCCAAGAAACATTCACGTGTCCATAAGCCCATTTTGATTGTTGGTTGTTAAAGCTCAGCCACTTTGCTCCAACCATTGCCACACTCTCTGTATGTGGTTACCCTTGTGTTGAGTTTGAGGCCTCTCCAGGATGTACTAATTCGCTGCACTTGTGGACACACATGCATGTCTCTCTCCTGGATGAGAGCTTCCAACATTGCTAGACCCAGGGCTTCAAACTATAACTCCTGTTCAGCCTCTTTATCTCTCAACCTTGCTTTCCTCTGTGTTCACTATCAGGGATGCTCTCTCCACATGCGGGTCCCTGTCAGCTAACGTACTGCTAGCATAGCAGTCCCAATGGTAAAAGGGTGCTTCTTTTTCCAATAGTTGCTGGGCAGGAAACAGCTAGAGGTGTCAACTACTGTGTCCAGACTCGTGGGAGCTGTCTGAGGATAATACGTTGCAAGCAGAGCCAAGATCAAGCTAGGGTGGAATATCGGAGCTGGGAACCCCTGGGCCAGAGATGGCAAATATGGGACAAAGGTGCTGGCAATACTCCCCTCACCCAGAGCAGACACGCTCCTCAGTCCTGGCCCTCTTAACTGTGGGGCCCTAGAACCCTTTCAATGAAGGCTCTACTAGTGTGAGCAGTTGAAATCTACTTGCCATCTCTGCATTAAACTCTATATTCAGCCAGTACGGGTCTTAGGATATGATGGGCACTTAATAAATATTGATTTAACAAAAAACAAACCAAAGCTACCTTTGACCCAAGGAGTGAATTTAGTAACAGTGGTGGGTCAAACATTAGGAACATGAAGACCAAAGAAGTTTCATGGAATTTGAGTCAGGTGCAGTGCCAAAAGCCAGGAAATCACAGAGGGTCAAAGCCCAGAAAATATCTGAAGTCACTTGGGCTGGAATAATGCAATGGTCAGCTGGTCTTCCTGCCTCGGATCCTGACCCTTCTCACCCCTGACAATGCCTTCTCCATGTCACAGCCACTAGTCACTACTTTGCTTAAAGCCTTCTTTAGTTTCCTATTGCTTTTATTTATTTTTTTAAACATCTTTATTGGAGTATAATTGCTTTACAATGTTGTGTTAGTTTCTACTGTATAACAAAGTGCATCAGCTATATGTATACATATATCCCCATATCCCCTCTCTCTTGCATCTCCCTCCCACCCTCCCTATCCCACCCCTCCAGGTGGTCACAAAGCACGGAGCTGATCTCCCTGTGCTATGCAGCTGCTTCCCACTAGCCATCTATTTTACATTTGGTAGTGTATATATGTCAGTGCTACTCTCTCACTTCGTCCCAGCTTACCCTTCCCCCTCCCCGTGTCCTCAGGTCCATTCTCTACATCTGCGTCTTTATTCCTGTCCTGCCCCTAGGTTCATCAGAACCATTTTCTTTTAGATTCCATACATATGTGTTAGCATACGGTATTTGTTTTTCTCTTTCTGACTTACTTCACTCTGTATGACATACTCTATGTCCATCTACCTCACTACACCTATTGCTTTTAGGATAAAGACAAGATACTTCCTACAACTTCCAAGGCTGCCAGACTCAGTCCCTGCCTCTCTCCAGATCCACTTCCACATGTCCATCATTTTATATTTGCTCTCTCATCTAGTCTTCCCTCATCTTAGACAGGTTTGTTAATCCAATTTTATAGGTGAGGAGTTCTTAAGGAGATTTCATGAATTAGCCAAAGTCATGAAGCTGCCAAATTTCTCAAGTGGAATATGAATCCTTTCCTGCCTAGTTCTAAAATTTGCATTCAGGAATAGATAAGACATTTATCATTAATTCAGCTTTGTGTATTAAGCACTTTGTTTTTACCAAAACAACAAAAGAAACTGGCTATTGGCCCATTGAAATGCATTCACACACACACACACACACACACACACACACACACACACACACAGATCTAGCTGTTTGATTTACTTTCAGCCCGTGTGTTTGTACAATGTAGACAGAGCTTTCTAGTGTGCATAACTAGGGCTAACTTCCCAAAGAGGAGAATTGACGAAAGTACTGCTTATTTTTGTTTTTCTTTTTTCCCCCTTTCTTCCTTACTTTTTTCTTTTTTATTCATAGTTATTCTTGTCTTTGTGAGTGAAAAAAGGGAATTCCAGGAAACTGTCCTATTGATGAGCCAGCCATTTTTGAGTGGGGACAGAATACACACAACTGCTATTTTCTTCTCTCCCCTCATCTCCACCCCCAGCCTCCCAAAGGTTTGGTTCAGAGTGAGTTTTGCTCCAGCTGCAGAGGGAGGCTGTCTCCTGTCAGACTGGAGCCTCACTCGGAATGCAAATGTCCCAGGGCTGAAAAGCGCCTTTCACCAGAAACTCCAGAGCTGGAGTCTCTTTGGCCTTGACAGACAAGAGCATCCATACACCAGAGGGCAGCGCCTTCTCCCTGGCACTGCCATTTGGCTCAGCTGCAAAGACTAAAGAACCAAGCCTCAAAGGACGTACAGTGTTCCCCTGCTGGACAGAATCCCACACTGACCACATGAAAAATAACAGCTCTTTCTGTCCGGCAGCCCACTCTGGCTCTGCAGGCTGAAACCTGATGCTGCAGCAAGGCTGCATGTTGGACAAGGCTGCATGTTGGAGAGCGATGCAAAAAGGGTGTGGATCCTCCCTTAGCCTAACTCACCACCATGCTGATGGCTCCAAAGGTAAACAGTACACCCTTTCCCAGAAGGGGTTCAGGTCTGTTGCAGCATCTCCCAGCCATTAATCTCAAGGAAAAGGTGCAGCAGGTCTTTCTGTTTCCTTCTCCCAGAGTAGGCACGCTTGTTTCTATAAACTTGAAGGGACTAGCACGTAAACTCTACACATCTGCATGGGGCTGTATTTTAGGTGACTTTTCCTGTGCTCCTTGAGGGAGCTGAGTCTTCATCTGTGCTAGGAAGAGTCTGATTGAAAGGGAAAAGCTTCAGCTACCACTGCAGAAGGCAGTCTGCCTCTGAGAGTCTTTCTTAAAGGTCGGTTAAAGTGGGGAATGAGCAGGGCAGAGAAGGCACACCCAGACATCAGGGCTCTGGACCTCAGGGTCAAGGAATTACACAAGGTTTGGGGGTCAACCATGGCTCACCATGCCCTGTGGTTGACAAACGCTAGCTGTGGGCATCTTGAGTCTTGCCAGAGCAAGAGAGCGACAAAGGAGGCCAGTCCCAGTCATGGACTTGAGTCTTGAGAAACTTCTGCAAGAAATGGATGACCTAAGCATTCACTCTGTTGCCCTCTGAAGCAGGGGCGTGGACTTCCAATTCTGATTATGAGCACGAGGAATTCGAATTCCATCTGAGTGTCTCCTGGGTCTGCCTACAATGATACTCTAACTTTAAAAGGGCTAGAGAAAGGAGTAGTTAACAAGAGAAAACCCACTTAACTAAAAAAGGACGTAGGAACATTGATTGGGTGCATATATCTTTTCAAATTAATGGGGTTTTTTTCTTCACATATATACCCAGGAGTGGAATTGTTGGATCACATGATAGTTCTATTTTTAGTTTTTTTACTGTCTTCCATACTGTTTTCCACAGTGGCTGCACCAATTTACATTCCCACCAACAGTGTACAAGTGTTCCCTTTTCTCCACATCTTCGCCAATATGTGTTATCTCTGTTCTTTCTGATGATAGCCATTCTGACGGGTGTGAGGTGACATCTCATTGTGGTTTTGACTTGCATTTCCTTAATGATCAGTGATGTTGAGTGTCTTTTCATGTGCTTGTTGATCATCTGCATTTCCTCTTTGGAAAAATGTCTATTCAGTTCTTCTGCCCATTTTTTAATCAGGTTGTTTGTTTTTTTGATGTTGAGCTGTATGAGCTGTTTATATATGTTGGATATTAACCTTTATTGGTCATATCATTTGCAAATATTTTCTCCCATTCAGTAAGTTGTCTTTTCTTTTTGTCAATGGATTCCTTTGCTGTGCAAAAGCTTTTAAGTTCAATTAGGTCCCATTTGTTTGTTTTTGCTTTTATTTCCTTTGTTTTAGGAGATGGAGCAAAAAAAAAAAAAATACTGCTACAATTTATGTCAAAGAATGTTCTGCCTGTGTTTTCCTCTAGGAGTTTTAAGGTATCTGGTCTTACATTTAGGTCTTTAATTCATTTTGAGTTTATTTTTATATATGGTATTAGGGAATGTTCTAATTTCACTCTTTTACATGTAGCTGTCCAGTTTTCCCAGTACCACTTATTGAAGACATTGTCTTTTCTCCACTGTGTATTCTTGCCTCTTTTATCATAGATTAATTGACCATAACTGTATGGGTTTACTTCTGGGCTCTCTATTCTGTTTCATTGACCTATGTGTCTGTTTTTGTGCCAGTATCATAATGTTTTGATGGCTATAGCTTTGTAGTATAGTCTGAAGTCAGGAAGCATGATTTCTCCAGCTCTGTTCTTCTTTCTCAGATTCTTTTGGCTATTTGGGGTCTTTTGTGTTTCCACATAAATTTTAAATTTTTTTGTTTTAGTTCTGTGAAAAATGGCATTGGTAATTTGATAGGGATTGCATTAACTCTATAGATTGCCTTGGGTAGTATAGTCATTTTAACAATATTAATTCTTCCAATCCATGATCACAGTATATCTTTCCATCTATTTGTGTCGTCTTCAATTTCTTTCATCAGTGTCTTATAGTTTTTGGAGTACAGGTCTTTTGTCTCCTTAGGTAGGTTTATTCCTAGGTATTTTAGTCTTTTTAATGAGATAGTAAATGGGATTGTTTCCTTAATTTATCTTTCTGATAGTTCGTTGTTTGTATATAGAAATGCAAGAGATTTCTGTATATTAATTTTGTATCCTGCAACTTTACCAAATTCATAGATGAGCTCTAGTAGTTTTCTGGTGGTGTCTTTAGGATTTTCTATGCATAGTATCATGTCATCTGTAAAGAGTGACGTTTTTCTTCTTCCTTTCCAATTTGGATTCCTTTTATTTCTTTTTCTTCTCTAATTGCTGTGGCTAGGACTTCCAAAACTATGTTGAGTAAAAGTGGCGAGAGTGGGCATCCTTGTATTATTCCTGATATTAGAAGAAATGCATTCAGCTTTTCACTGTTGAGTATGATGTTAGCTGTGGGTTGGTCATATGTGGCCTTTATTATGTTAAGGTATGTTCCCTCTATGCCCACTTTGTTGAGAGTTTTTATTATACATGGATATTAAATTTTGTCAAAAGCTTTTTCTGCATCTATTGAGATGATCATATGGTTTTTATTCTGCAATTTGTTAATCTGGTGTATCACACTGATTGATTTGCAAATATTGAAAAATCCTTGCATCCCTGGGATAAATCCCATTTGATCATGGTGTATGATCCTTTTAATTTATTGTTGGATCCGTTGTGCTAATATTTCGTTGAGGATTTTTGCATCTATGTTCATCAGTGATATTGGCCTGTAATTTTCTTTTTTTTTTTTTATCTGGTTTTGGTATCAGGTAATGGTGGTCTCATAGAATGAATTCAGAAGTGTTCCCCCCTCTACAATTTTTTGGAATAGTTTCAGAAGGATAGGTGTTAACTCTTCTCTAACTGTTTGGTAGAATTCACCTGTGAAGCCATCTGGTCCTGAACTTCTGTTTGTTGGGAGTTTTTAAATTACTGATTCAATTTTATTACTGGTAATTGGTCTGTTCAAATTTTCTATTTCTTCCTGGTGCAGTCTTGGGAGATTGTACCTTTCTAAGAATTTGTCCATTTCTTCTAGGTTGTCCATTTTATTGGCATATAGTTGTTTTGTAGTAGTCTCTTATGATCCTTTGTATTTCTGTGGTGTGGGTTGGAACTTCTTTTTTATTTCTAAGTTTATTGATTTGGCCCCTCTCCCTTTCTTTTCTTGATGAGTTTGACTAAAGGTATATCAATTTTATTTATCTTTTCAAAGAACCAGCTTTTAGTTTCATGGATTTTTCCTATTTTTTTTAAGTCTCTATTTCATTTATTTCTGCTCTGATCTTTATGATTTCTATCCTTCTACTAACTTTGGTTTTGTTTGTTGTTCTTTCTCTAGTTTCTTTAGGTGTAAGGTTAGGTTGTTTATTTAACAAGAGATTTTTCTTGTTTCCTGAGGTAAGCTTGTATTGCTATAAGCTTCCCTCTAATTTGAAAAGATACATGCACCCAATATTCATAGCAGCATTATTTACAATAGCCAAGACAAGGAAGCAAACTAAATGTCCATCAACAGATGAATGGATAAAGAAGATGTGGTACATATATACAATGGAATACTACTCAGCCATAAAAAAAGAATGAATTTCAACGTTTGCAGTACCATGGATGGACTTGGAGGGCATTATGCTAAGTAAAATAAGCCAGACAAAGAAAGACAAATACTGTATGATATCACTTATATGCAGAACCTAAAAAAATACAACAAACTAGTGACTGTAACAAAAAAAGCAGACTCACAGATATAGAGAACAAACTAGTGGTTACCAGTGGGGAGAGGGAAAGGGGGAGGGACAATATAGAGGTAGGAGATTAGGAGGTACAAATATTAGGTGTAAAATAAGCTACAAGGATATATTGTACAACACGGGGAACATAGCAAATATTTTATAATGACTATATATGGAGTATAACCTTTAAAAATTATGAATCACTATATTGTATACCTGTAATTTATATAAAATTATACATCAACTATACTTTAATTTTAAAATAATTTTTTTAAAAACACATAGGGATTACAATTTATACAAACCTATGTATATATTAAGTTTCAATTCTCAGGGGAAAAAAACCTATGAAGCCGGCCTTGCACAAATTTAAGAGCATCATTCAAGTCTTATATATTTTAGAAGGCACCATCCATGTAGAACACAGTGTGACTGGCATTCCATTGCTGTGCAGGCAGGAAAAATATTCTTGATTTACAAAGTAGAAACCAAGGCTCAGAGAATGATTTGAACATGGGCACATGGGTAAAGTCAGGTCTAGAACCCTCCTCAGTCTGACTCCTTGCCCCCTTTCTTTCTACCTGACCTCATCTTCCCCTTGAGACCTGATGTAAGGCTTTACATGCAGGAAGCACTCCATAAATAGTCAAATGGAACTGAGGGCTTCTCTCGGCTCTGTAGGTTTTCCAGATATCCAAGGCTTTCTGAAAGCTGTGACCCAGCCACTGGGACTAAGAAAGTGCCTATAGATTTTCAGAATTGAGAGCTTTGTAACAAAGCCCACACCAGCAGGTGAGAGGTTCCAAGCTGCCCGAGTTGCCTGGCATCTCTTACCCCAGCTAGCAGTGCAGCCTGACTCTGTGCTGCCCACTGCCTGAGCTGAGCACACAGTGCCAAGGAGCTGGCCGGAGAGCACCCTCCTAGGAGTCTGGGCAGAAGAAACTCAGCTGTGTGGAAAAGTTATTTGTGAAGACACTCATGCCAAACAAATGCCCCTAAAAACAATTCTAAAAAACTTACAGTAATAATAGCAATAACAACAACAACAGAAAAGCCTTGGTACTCCCACAGCAATTTTTGGCTTTTGTGGTTCTCTTACATAAATTATTCCACTTTATCTTCATATCTCCATGGGGAAAGAAATGTCCTCAAAAGCATTAAGTGACTTTGCCCATGTCACATAACTGATTATTGCATTTTCATTGAAAGGTTTTTGTGATGTGCTTAAAATAAGAGAGAGAGAAAAAAAGAAAAAACAGAAAATTAATGTCGTTTGCCTTGGTTTGCCAAACTCTTTGCCATGAATTAGGGACACCAAGAGGCATAAACTACAGTCCTGTCCTAGGTGGTTGCAGTAGAATTGGTAAAGTTGGATTCATGCCTTAACACATAAATTCTAGAATTTTGGGAAATGAATCTGTCATGTCCATAAAATTAAATATATCTATGGTATTCAACCTGGCAAGCTCACTCCTAAAAATGTATCCTGTAGAAATAAAATGGCCAGGATCTTAGAGTAGATCCATAAAGATCTTTAATGCAACATCACTTCTAGTGGCAAAGATTCATAGTAAGATGAATGCCCATAATGAGATGACATGATGTCTGGAATTTGTTTCAAAATATTCCAAGGGGGTAGAGACAATGAAGTAAATGGGTATAAAAATGAAACAAGGTTGGCCCTGAATTGATAATTATGAAAACTAGTTAATGGGATCTATTATTCTAGTCTCTCTATATTTGTATATGCTTAATTTTTTCCACAATAAAAAAACCTGAAATGAGTGCCTATCAATTAGGAGAATTGTTGAATGGGTAATGGTATGTCCTCTCCATAGAATATCATGCCGCTATGCAAAAGAATGAACTGAAGCTATACCAAGCTATACAGCTTGACTTAGAGGAATTTCCACAGTGTTTTTAAGCAAAAAAATCAAACGCATATATAACACGGATTTAATTCTTCTTATACCAAAGAATGAATGACCAAACATGTATGGCCTTGTATATATGTTATGTCTATCTAAATATGATGATATAAATGTGGATAAGAATATAAAAGAATAGATACCAAATTGACATGGCTTATGGGGACATAATAGTCATAAGGTGATGTGGATAGAAGATGAAGAAGAAAGAGACAAGGGAATCAAGTAAAAAAGAAAAGAAAACACCTCACCAAGTGTCTTCTCCCTTTGACAGTGCATTGTGCCATTTTTAAAACTCTTTTGCTGGCTCCTCTTCCTTCAGAATCACCTACAAACTTCACCAAAACATTCAGTTCTTGCAGAGAAGTGTAGGAGAAACTTTGGCTTTCTTTGGTTAGTTCTTTTTTTTTTTTTTTTTTAGGATTTTTTTTTTCACACACACACACTGTATTTTATTTTTACAATAGATAAATAGACTGACACCAAGCATTGTACATGGATGACCACAACAAAAGCAACAATGATTGCAATTACCAAACATGAAACACACTCATACTATGTCATAATATTGACATTCAGTTCTTCGGTTAGTTCTTAAAAGCCAACATCTCCTAGATCTCTGCCTCTTTTCTCAATCTTTGCCTGGAATTTGTGGCTGGAATTCCTGTGGTCACCTTAAGAAAACTGATTTTATTTTTAATGTTACAGATTTTTGTTGTGTGCCTCTTATGTGCTAGGACTGGGCTGTGCATGCCTAAATATATGTGGCTCCGCCTGGGTCAGTCTCCCAAAAGATAAAGGGGGAGAGGCAAGGGATGGTCTGTGTATTTAAGAAGACTGAAAGGGGGCCAACATGGCCAAACTGTATTGGGAAGAGCAGAACCACATGAGGTTGTTGAGGTGGGCAGGAGCCAGATCATGGAGGGCCTTGCAGGCCACATTAAAGAGTTGGTATTCTATTGGGTTGGCCCAAAAGTTCGTTCGTTCTTTTTCAGATCTCACAGAAAAACCCAAACGAACTTTTTGTCCAACCCAATATTAGCAGTGCAATGGCATCTTTTGAGAAATTTTAAGCCTTACCAAGCCCAGAGTTTAGAGTATGAGACAATCAGTAGAATTCAATAGAGTCGGATATATGGGAGGAGGACTGACTATAGACAACTTCCAATCTACAGTGTACGGTTTTGCATTTGATGAGTGGGCTAGAAGTGGAGATGGGACATGTGGAAGTTGGCACCAAAGGAAGTTGACACAATGCAATCTTTTACCTGTATGTTGCCCATTGATCTGTTACAACAGGCTGCTGCAATCGTTAGCAAATATCAGCAATTACTTATTCAAATTGTCATTAAGTCTTGCATGATGGTCAAAGGGAAGGACTGAGATGACTAAAAAGGTAGGTAATAATTGTGGAGTTTTGTTCTGGAGAAGACTTGAAGAGTGTTGGGCTCCTAAGAAGTCTTTAACCTTTACAGAGGGGTTGAGAAAATGTGTTTTCTAAAGGTGGAGGGAAGGGCAAGATGTCTGGGGTAGAGGGCAGTGAGGTTCCCAGATAAAAAGGAATATGTGGGTAAACTCATTCTGGAACCACCCGCCCCCCCCCCCCCCCCGCCAGTCACCTTTACTGGGCTGGAGGCATTCTTTGCTGGGAGGTCCACAGGCCTCAGTATATGGGAGAGGGGTGGTCTTTGGGGAGAAACAAAAGGATGATCAGGCATTCCTGCAGGGCCAGAAACGTCCTCACTCCTTCCTATATACCTACTTTCTTGGCAATGTTAAATCAAGGGAGAAGCAGATGGAGAAGTGTTTCCACTTCTTTTAGCTCCAGGGACACCATCCTGTGGTATCTTATCCTGAGGGGCTAACACTTCAGGCTGTCAGCAAGAACTGACTTCGCTCCTTGCCAGGTTCTGGTGGGGAGATCAGAGACGTTCTGCTTGTTCTTAAGAAAAAGATCATCATCTGGTTGCAGTTCCTCTTCTCTTAGGATTTCAGAATTTAAGGTCGTTTGAATGCATTGCTTCTAAAGAATGATAGAGATCAAACCCAAATTGATACACAAGAAACTAATAAGATTCTGTTATATAAAATACTAAACAACTATTTTTTCTTTTTTTATGTATTTTCAAGAAGATTTATTGTAAAAAAAAAGAATTTTTCATTTTAAATTAAATTTGTCTTTACATTAAACTAGAAATCAGTTTTGGAAAAAGGAGAAATCTCTGACTTCAAATAGGAATGCAAAAAGTAGTTTATAAGGATAGTGATGATGATGATGATGATAGCAAAGCTGAATAGCAAACTCTTTGATATAGTGCCATTAATATTCCCAATTTACAGATGTAGAAACTAAGGTTAAGTGACTTATCTTAGGTCAAACTGGCTAGTTAAGTGGTGGAACCAAGATTCTAATTTCAACTTATCTGATTCCAGAGCCAAAATGCTTGCTCATTTGTGATAAACTGATATAGCGTTATATAAAGAAATAGATGGCAGGATACAAAATTACATATATGGTACAATTTCAATAGCAAAAACATTATACATAGGGAAAAAACTAGAAAGAAATATTGTCTCTGGATCTTAGGATTCCAGATGATTTTTGTATTTTTCATATTTTTGAAATTTTTAGTGAGCTTGTATTCCTTTAATAGTCAGAAAAGGATAAAAATAGGATAACAAACCCTGGTTTATCAATATATCCCCCAAGACTGAGGATAGTACTTTAGAAGTACTCCAAACAAAGCAGAGTACTATGGATTTCACCTCCTATATTCTAGGTATTTTACTTCTAATAATGTATCCTAATACCGCATTTGATATTTTTTAATACCCTGGCTAATATGTGAGTTCATATTGAATTTATGTTTGGTAAAGGCCTAGACCTTTTCCACATGAACTGCTGAAAAACCAAGAATTCCCCATTCTTTTCTTGTTCAGTTCATTTATTTATTTTATATATATATATATATATATATATATATATATATTTTATAAGTGATACTGAGCTATAGTTTTATTTTTTGGTATTATCTTTTTTTCTTAAGATTGATTGATTGATTGCTATGTTGGGTCTTCGTTTCTGTGCGAGGGTTTTCTCTAGTTGCGGCAAGTGGGGGCCACTCTTCATCGCGGTGCATGGGCCTCTCACTATCGTGGCCTCTCTTGTTGCGGAACACAGGCTCCAGACGCGCAGGCTCAGTAGTTGTGGCTCATGGGCCCAGTTGCTCCGCGGCATGTGGGATCTTCCCAGACCAGGGCGCGAACCTGTGTTCCCTGCATTAGCAGGCAGATTCTCAACCACTGCGCCACCAGGGAAGCCCTATTTATTATATTTTTTAAAGTTTCATTTTGTTATATATAATTTTATTAGTTGTGGTACAGGATCTAAATTCATTTAGATGGTTTTTGAATCTTGATTCTTATCTTTTTGGCATTTAGTAGCCTTCTCAATTTTAAAATAGCTGCAAACTTAGTGATTTTTTTTTAACTGTCTACATATTCATCCAAGTCACTGATAAAAATGTTGTGCAGGACAGGAGTTAACATAGAGCCATATGGAGGTCACTTGATACCTCCATATAGGATAGTAATTCAAATATCAGCTTTCTTTTTGTACAATAAATCAATAGTAACCAACTCTTCTAAGTGTATTATCATCCAACCCATATTTATTTCCAGATATTTCCATAATAATCTCAAAATATTAGGAGAGTTCTCTCAACTGAGTTGCTGAAATCAGGGTACATCATTTCTACAGTATCCACTTACTTGCCAACCTCTTAGCCTGCTTAGAAAAAGAAATTACATTTGTAATATATATTTATATGCATAGCACATATTCTTTTTTTTTCTTTTTCATATTCTTTTCCATTATGGTTTATTACAGGATGTTGAATATAGTTCCCTGTGCTATGCGATAGGACCTTGTTGTTTATCCATTCTATGTATAATAGTTTGTGTCTGCTAATCTCAAACTCCCAGTCCATCCCTTCCCTGCACCCCCTCCCCCTTGGCAACCACAAGTCTGTTCTCCATGTCTGCAATTCTGCTTCTCTTTCGTAGATAAGTTCATTTGTGTCATATTTTAGATTCCACATATGAGTGATATCATATGATGTTTGTCTTTCTCTTTCTGACTTACTTCACTTAGTATGGTAATCTCTAGGTCCATCCATGTTGCCGCAAATGGCATTATTTCATTCTTTTTTATGGCTGAGTAGTATTCCATTGTATATATATATCACATCTTCTTTATCCATTCATCTGTTGTTGGACACTTAGGTTGCTTCCATGTCTTGGCTATTGTAAATAGTGCTGCAGTGAACATTGGGGTGCATTTATCTTTTCGAATTATACTTTTGTCTGAATATATGCCCAGGAGTGGGATTGCTGGATCATATGGCAACTATTTCTAGTCTTTTGAGGAACCTCCATACTGTTTTCTATAGTGGCTGCACTAACTTACATTCCCACCAACAGTGTAGGAGGTTTCCCTTTTGTCCACACCCTCTCCAGCATTTGTTATTTGTAGGCTTTTTAATGATATCCCTACTGACCAGTGTGAGGTGATACCTCATTGTAGTTTTGATTTGCATTTCTCTAATAATTAGCGATGTTGAGCATCTTTTCATGTGCCTATTGGCCATTTGTATGTCTTCTTTGGAGAAAAGTCTATTTAGGTCTTCTGTCCATTTTTTGATTCGGTTGTGTTTTGTAATTGAGTTGTATGAGCTGTTTGTATATTTTGGAAATTAAGCCCTTGTCGGTTGCATCATTTGCAAATGTTTTCTCCCAGTCTGTAGGTTGTCTTTTCGTTTTGTTTATGGTTTCCTTTGCTGCATAGCACATATTTTTTACATTTGTATAATTACATCCATCACACATATTCTTCATTTATTCAATAAATTGTATTGCATGCCTCCTTATGTGAAGCATTGTGTACACCCTGGGGATAGAAGGATGAAGCTTGCCATCCCAAATGCAGAGTGGGGTAGCGTGGCAGCCAGAAATCCAGTTGGGAACTGAACTCCCCACAGCAAGGGGACCGAGCAAGAGACCCCAGACCTTGGGATTTCTAGTCTGGAGCTTCCTGACCAAAGACAGCTCTCTGTCCCAGTCATTCCCACTGTCTGAAATGCTTCCTACAAACCTCCCCTCCTTCTGGATCCATAACACTTCCTCCAGGTGAGCATGTTGCAGCTCTCCCCTGCACAAGTTGTCCTTTTTACTCAGAATCCACATAACCCTTCTCTCTAGGCCCCCATCCCACTGTTTGTGTGCAGGAGACTGGCAGCTCCCTTGGCAGCCTGTACAGCACCTTGTCACAATAAGCATATAATTAACATTGTATTTCTGAAAGAAGAAAAAGCACTTAGTGTTCTGTGAATGGCTTGGTATCTGCTTTCCAAAAGACCAGGGCATGGACAGATCTTTTCCTTTCCAGCATTATTACCTCCGCGATAGGCATAAAAATTAAGCCTTCCCCCAAGCCTCCCCCTTGCTGGTTAATTGGCTATCCATCCAGTTTATCAGGGAAAGAAAAACTACAGTAGCGCCATTCTTGATTTTTCTCTTTCCTTACCTGCCACATTCAATTCTCCAGCAAGCCCTACCATTTCTCCCTCCAAATATCCTGAGCCTATTTATTCTTTCCATCTCTACTGCTGTCTCCAGATCCAGGCCAGCATCCTCTCTGTCTTAGTCTACTGTAACAGCCTCCCACTTGGTCTCCTCACTTCATTCTTTCCTCCTATCTGCCCCACACTTCAATCTCTGCACAGTAGCTAGAGTGGCCCTTTAGAAACATCAACTAGCTCAGGGCACTCTGATGCTCAAACCCTCTATTGCTTCCCTATAACACTTAGAAAAGAAAATCCCAACTCCTTTTCATAGTATCATTTCTTTCCAGTCATTCCAGGAGGAAAAAACTTACACTATTTCATTTTGATTAAACAAATGCCACTGAACTTAAGAACAGCAGAGAATAATGTATTTCATTAGGGCTAGTGATAACCAGGAGATGGGGCTCATTTTCTCGTCACCTGAATCTAATGAGAGGCAGATGCTCCATTCCTGCTGTTTGGTCCTTCATCTAGGTGGCACATGCAGCAATCCCCTGCCTGCAGATCTCCTTGTCTGAGGTCCAGATGTCTGTCAGATGCTCAGGATGCTGACTTGACCAAGATCTCTGTGAGCTTATGAGCTGACAATGGGGTTTGGCTAAGAAATGGACCTCACTGCGCTGGATGGTCCCTTGCATATATAATTAAATATAAATGATTCTTTAAAGTGAAAAAAGAAAAAAAGAATGTTTTAAATGGCCTATATTGGTTTGCCAGGGCTGTAGTAACAAAGTGCCACAAACTGGGTGGCTTCAAACAACAGAATGTGATTGTCTCACAGTTCCAGAGTCTAAAAGTGTGAGGTCAAGGTGTCAGCAGGGTTGGTTCCTTCTGAGGGCTGTGAAGAAGAATGTATTCCATGCTTCTGTCCTAGTGTCTGGTGTTTGCTAGCAATTTTTTGCGTTCCTTGACTTGTAGATGCATCACCCAGGCCTCTGCTTTCATGTTCACCTGGTATTCTGTGTGCATGCCTGCTTCCAAATTTCCACTTCTCATGAGGACACCAGTCATCTTGGATTAAGGCCTACCTTAATGACCTCATTTTAACTGGATTACCTCTGTAAAGACTCTGTCTCCAAATAAGGTCACATTCTGAGATTCCGGGGGTTAGAACTTTAACATATGATTTTGGGGGACACAATTCACTCCATAACTTGGTTTATCACTACCCCAATATAATCCTTGCTAACATAAAAAACAATATGAACCCTTGGTTTAAAAATAAAAGCACACACAAAGGTACAAGACTACTGTGTGGATTAAACAAAATAATGCACATTAAGGTTTGATATTTAATAGGTGCTTAACACATCTTAGTTTCCTTCCCTTCCTATCCTTCCACATCATCAGCCAATTCTTTCTCAGATGAGACGTGTTAAAGAATAATTTTCTTATTTAAAAAAACATAAAATAATGACTCATACAAATAAAAAATGAACACATATTAATAGTTTTATTTAACTTATTAATTAATGAGGGAACCAGTAAGATGTTACAATTGGCTCAAAGGAGAATTCAAAGAATCACATGTATATAGGCAATAAGGAATATTATTGAAATAAATTTTAAAAGAGGTGCAAAACTACTCTATCTAGACAATTCATTTGCATTTTAGACGTAAGAACCATTTACATTAACTCTTCTACAACTTAGAGATTTGTAAATCGGTTCAAATACAATGGAAGGAAGAGATACCCAACGGATGCACTAAGCAGGACACCCAGTAATCTTTTTTTTTTTCATTTCAAAGCATATAAACAATTTTTCTTGAGAGAAGTAAATCTTAAAAAAGTAAATCTTCTTGCTTCTACTTTTCAAACAAAGAAATTGCCAACAGAACTAAACCCATGAAGTTCCCATTTATGAAGCTGTTAAAAATAAATGTTTTAAAATTGGGCCAGCATCTCAATTTGAAGGAACAAAAAGAGTCATTAAAAAGGTAGCAACATATTGAGAAAAAACTCCTATATAGACACCTGCTAATGTCGGCAACCCTGCTGGTAATCACTCTCCCCAAAAGAGGAAAAAGACAGCCTATTTCTCATTGTCTTGAGGAAGGAGATAGATGGGCTCCAGGTTAGGCATTTACAACTGGGCTCCTGTTTACATTTCATGGGGCAGGAAGAAGTGGGCTTCAGGCCAAAAACTTGCATCTAGTCTCCTGTTTGCATTTCCTGAGACAGGAGTTAGAGGGACTCCAGGTTAAGACATTTAAAATCAGCGTCCTGTTCATTCTCCGAAATGGAAGCTATGACAGGGACAGGGTAATAGCCAAGCCTTGTCTCTTGTGGATGCCTTAAGATAACAGTCATGGCAAAAAACAAAGAGGGGCAAAACCTTGTTTGAGTAAAGAATCAAGGGATCTCCACTTCCCCCTCCTTGGGGCAAGGGAGGCACTACACATGCCCAGAAAGGCTCCTTGGGGGTCAAAAGTCAGGGGACAATGCCAGGCCATAACAAGTCTTGCTTCCCCCCAGACTCCTTTGCGTTGAGATCCATCTTGGCTGAGATCCCCTCCCCTTGGCGCACCTAAGGGGAGGGTCTTCAGACAAATTAGTCAGGGGGAACAAAGCAAGATGATTGGCCAGAAGGAAGATAAAGACCCAGAAAACTGCCCCCCTTATAAAGGATTTAAACTTCCCAAAGGCGCGACTCTCTCTGAGTTCCTCCTTGCACCCTTCCGCATGTACTTTGTTTTTCCAATAAACTTTTTACTTTTCTCTTTACCTTCTGCCTCCTTGCCTGAATTCTTTCCCGACAAGGCAGGCAAGAACTGAGGGTTTAGGGCCTAGCCGCTGGCCTCTGTGGTCTAACAGTGAGGACTCCCAGTCCGGGAGCTAAGGTCTTGCTTCCAGCTACTGCTCACTGCTGCTTGCTGCAAGCTGCCGCTTACTGCTCCATGCGTCCGAAATCAGTCCTCATAAATCCCTCCTGCTCCCTTGCTCCTGAGGTGAGAACAAGCTCCATGAAGAAGAACCCTTGTATTTTTCCCTTCCAGGATTTCTGCTAGCCTAGCTTCTCCCACACTGTAATTGCAGTTTGTGTCTGTTTCCCTCCTGGAGCTATGAGTTCCAGGAGGACAGAGGCTGTTATACTCATTTTTGTATCCCTCATACCTGGCACAATACCCAGCAAATAGCAAAGCTCGGTTTATTGAATCAAGTTGGGTTGAGCTGAATTAAATTGAGTTGAATTGAATTCCTCGTTTAGGTCCCAGCCTATAAGAACTAGCAAAACTGCTAAAGTGGAACAGCCTTTTAGCCTCATCGGAAACTCAGCCTTCTTTTAATTGCTAACTACCACTTAACAGGCAATTGTATAACACACCTCAGTAAGAGAAAGGTCAATTGTTCCCCTTTGACTACACTGAAGCATTTAAAGTTTGGAAAGCCCAGAAGTACCATTTAGTGGAACAAAGACTTGCACGGTTAATCTTATTTCCAATGACTAATTACATATTTTTTAACATCTTTATTGGAGTATAATTGCTTTACAATGTTGTGTTAGTTTCTGCTGTATAACAAAGTGAATCAGCTATATGTGTACATATATCCCCATATCCCCTCCCTCTTGCGGCTCCCTCCCATCCTCCCTATCCCACACCTCCCCCTTTCTCCTTGGGTAGAACTGGATACTGGGTCTTTACTGCTTCTATAAGTGCCACCTTTCCCACCACAGAGGGTGAAAACTTTGTGGGAAAGGAGCCCACGAATGGATGAGTTAGAGTCCTTACAGCCTAATAATGTTAATAATTACCAGCAGTTGCAAAGTACTTTATGATTTGCAAAGTACTATTCGTACACATCATCTTGTATAATTTCTGCAATCATCCTGTGAAGTGGGTTATCATTCCCATTTTAGACATGAGGATACTGCACGTCAATGAGGGGAAGCTAAATGGGTAGAGGCAGGGCTTAGACTGAGATCGTCGAACTCCAGAACAAATTCTCTCTCCTACCTCATTTCTCTCTGGGGAGAATGAAACCAGGGACATGCTCACAGAATCATGGACACTCAAGATAGAAATGAACCTGGTTAGCTCTTTATTTAGTTTACTGTTGAAGTGACCTAGCTAAGTAATGAGCAAATGATCACAGGTCCCCTTTCAGCCTTAGAGAATATACTCCACATCACCTACACCTAACCCTCAGGTGTCTCATGTGAATGGTATAGAGGGCTGGACAGGAAACAAGAGCTAAAGACTAACCTCCTATAAAGCTTAATATTTGCCAAGCCTTATTCTGAACACTTTACAAACATTAACTAATTTAATTCTTATAACAACCCTCTTTTACATAGAAAGACAGAGAAGGAAGAAAATAAAGACTAGATCAGGGGTCAGCAAGCTATGATCAGTGGACTGTAAATTGGCTCACGGCCTAATTTTTTATTTTTACTTTTTAAATTGAAGTATAGCTGCTGTACAATATTATATAAGTTACAGGTGTACAATATTATATGTTACAGTTGTACAATAGTGATTCACAATTTTTAAAGGTAATACTCCATTTATAGTTATAAAATATTGGCTATATTCCCCATGTTGTATAATATGTCCTTGTAGCTTATTTTATACCTAATAGTTTGTACCTCTTCACTGCCTGTTTTTGAAAATAAAGTTTTATTGGAATATGGCCACACTCATTCATTTACATATGTCTGTGGTTGCTTTCATGCTAGAATGGCAGAGTTGAATAGTTGTAACAGAGACCATTTGACCCACAAAGCCTAAAATATTTACTATCTGGCCCTTTAGAAAGTTTGCCAACCCCTGGTTTAGAGGGATGCCTCTATTTAGCATATACATAATAAGGACATTTTGCTTATGTGTCTGACCCTCCCATGAGACTCTTTACACGCAAAGAATGCACCCTACCCATCTTTGCAACTCAGCACCTAGCACAGGGGCTCCATAGAGTGGGCCTAGAAAAAATGTTTGTTAAAATAAACTGTCAGGCTTTGAAATGACAAAACTGATTACTGCGTATGCACACCCTTAGGGCTCTGTGGCACTATAAAAAGAAAATCTAATATTTATATCATTGGAGTCCTAGAAGGAGAGATGAAAGAGGATAGGAATGAAAAAGTACTCAAAGAATTAATGGCTGAAAACTTCTCAAATTTGGCAAAAGACATAAACCCACAGATTCAAGAAGCTTAGTGAACCCCATCAGGATAAACTCCCAGCAAAAAAATCCCACATCAAGATACATAACAGTGAAACTTCTGAAAGCTAAAAACAAAGAAACAACATCTTATCTACAAAAGAGAAACAATTCAAATAACAATGACCTTCTCATCAGAAACTATAAAGGCTAAAATAAAGTAGCACAACATTTTTCAATTGCTGAAAGAAAAGAACTGTCAACTCAAGAATCCTCTACTCAGCAAAAGTATCCTTCAGACATAAAGCGGAAATCAAAACAGTCTTGGTTTAAGGAAAATTAGCAAATTTGCTGCCAGCACACTTACCCAAAACAATGGCTAAAGGATATCCTCTAAACATAAAGGAAACAATAATAGAAGGAATCTTAGAACATCAGGAAGGAAGAAAGAATAAAAAATTCTCTGTATTTGGGGTAAATATGTAAGCAAAATATGGGTAAATACAATAGACTTTCCATCACCTCTTTAGTTTTCTAAATTACATTTGATGGCTGAAGCAAAATTATGACACTGTCTGATATAATCCTAAATGTATTAGAGGAAATATTTAAAGCAATTATATTATAAACTGGGGAGGGTAAAGGGATATAAAAAAGAAGTAAGTTTTATACATTTCACTCAAACTGGTAAAATAATGACATAGACTGTTAAAAGTTATGTATATATTATGTAATACCTAAGTAACCACTAAAAAAGCTATCGAAGAGGCACACTTAAAGACAGTATAGATCAATCAAAATGGAATTCTAAGAAATGTTTAAGAACCCACAGGAAGGCAAGGAAAAGAAAAGAGAAAATAGAAAAACAGAGAGAAAAAGCAGAAAACAAAAAATAAAAAAGGCAGACTTAAGCCCTAACATATGACATTAAATACAAATAATCTAAGTACAACAATTAAAAGAGATTTTCAGAGTGAATTAAAAATCATGAATCAACTATATGCTGGCTAAAAGAAACTAACCTCAAAGACAATGATATAGGTAGGTAGAAAGTAAATGATGGGAAAAGGTTGTATTTGTTTTCTATTGCTGCCGTAACAAATTACTACAAACTGAGTAGCTTAAAACTGCACAAATTTATTATCTTACAGTTCTGTACGTCAGAAATTTGACACAGGTCTCACTAGGCTAAAATCAAGGTGTTGATAGAGCTGTGGTCATTTCTGGAAACTCTGGAGAGAATTTGTTTCCTGCTTTTCCAGCTTCTAGAGGTCTTCAGAGTCTTTGGCTTGAGGCTCCCTTCCTCCGTCTTCAAAGCCTGACCTCCTCTTTTGCCTCCCTTTTCCACTGGTGATTACATAGAGTCCATCTGGATAATCCAGGATAATCCCTCCACTTAGAAATTCTTAATGTAATGACAACTGTAAAGTCCTTTTTGCCATGTAAAGTCACATATTCATAGGTTCTGGGGATTAAGCACAGATATCTTGAGGGGATACATTATTCTACCTACAAAAAAATTAAATCATGCAAACATTCATTAAAATAAAGCAAGTGTGGCTAAACTAATATCAGATACAGTAAACTTCAGAGCAATGATTACTACCAGAGAAGGATATTACATAGTGATAAAAGGGTCAATACATCAAAAAGATAGCAACACTAAATGTGTATGCACCAAATCACAGAACTACAAAATATATAAGCAAAAACCAATAGCACTGAAAGAAGAAAGAGAGAAACCCATAATTATAGCTGGAGCTTTTAACATCCCTCTCTCAACAGTCTATAGAATAACTAGACAGAAATTCAGCAAGAATATGAAAGAATTCAACATCATCATCAATCAGTAGGATCTAGTTGATATTTATACAGCATTCCACCCAACAATATCAGAAGAAACATTCTGTATATTTTAATGAGTATAAGCTCATGAAACATATACCAATATAGACCATATTCTGGGTCATAAACAAACTTCAACAAATTTTTAAAATTGAAATCATACAGACTATATTCTCTGACCACAAAGGAGTTACACTTGAAATCAGTAACAGAAAAATAACAATGAAATATCCCAACACTTGGAAACTAAAAAAATATATAAATATTTTAATATTTATATAAAATATGAATATATATAAGTATTCATATATATGAATATAAATATTCATAATATATATAAATATTCATAAATATAGAAGTTTCAAAGGATGTAAAAAATACTTTGAAATAAATACAAATGAAAATATATATTAAAATGTGTGGGGGCTTCCCTGGTGGCACAGTGGTTGAGAATCTGCCTGCCAATGCAGGGGTCACAGGTTCGAGCCCTGGTCTGGGAAGATCCCACATGCCGTGGAGCAGCTAGGCCCGTGAGCCACAACTACTGAGCCTGCGCGTCTGGAGCCTGTGCTCCGCAACAAGAGAGGCCACGATAGTGAGAGGCCCGTGCACCACGCTGAAGAGTGGCCCCCACTTGCCGCAACTGGAGAAAGCCCTCGCACAGAAACGAAGACCCAACACAGCCAAAAATAAATAAATAAATAAAGAATTATTTTTTAAAAAAGTGTGTGGGACACAAAACTTGTGGGACTGTAGTACTGAGAGGGAATTTTATAGCAGTAAATGAATACTTTACATTCAAAAGAGAAAAAGTCTCAAATCAATAATTTAAATTCCCTAGGGCTTCCCTGGTGGTGCAGTGGTTAAGAATCCGCCTGCCAATGCAGGGGACACGGGCTCGAGCCCTGGTCCGGGAAGATCCCACATGCCGCAGAGCAACTAAGCCCGTGCTCCACAACTACTGAGCCTGCGCTCTAGAGCCCGCGAGCCACAACTACTGAAGCCCGTGTGCCGCAACTACTGAAGCCTGCGCGCCTAGAGCCCATGCTCCGCAACAAGAGAAGCCACCGCAATGAGAAGCCTGCGCCCCACAACAAAGAGTAGCCCCCGCTCGCCGCAACTAGAGAAAGCTCGTGTGCAGCAGCAAAGACCCAATGCAACCAAAAATTAAATAAATGAATAAATAAATAAATTAAAAATAATAATAATAATAATTTAAATTCCCACCTCAAGAACATAGAAAAAGAAGAGCAAATTAAACCTTAAGCAAGTATTTAAAAGGAAGGACATAATAATAAGATAAAAGTGAAAATCAATGAAATTGAACATAGAAAAATAATACAGAAAAACAATAAAACAAATAGCTATTTCTTCGAAAAGATTAATAAAATTGATAAACCTCTAGCAAGACTGACAAAGAAAAACTGAAGACACAAATTATCCATATCATGGATGAAATGGAGGATATCACTACAGAACAGGCAGACATCAAAAAGACAAGGGAATACTATGAACAACTCTACACAAACAAATTTGACAGCTTAGATGAAATAAACCAATTCCTTGAAAAACACAAGCCAGCAATATTATATTGATAATTTGAATAACTCTATAACTATCAAGGATATTGAATTTGTAATTTAAAAAATCTCCACAAAAGAGAAGTCTTCAGGCCCAGATGACTTCATTGGAGAAGTCTACCAAACACAAGAAAAACCATTCTACACAATTTCTTCCAGAAAATAGAGTACTTTCAATATATTTTTATGAAGCTAGAATTACCCTAATAACAAAACCAGACAAAGACAGTATAAAAAAAGAAAACTATAGACCAATATCTTTCATAAATAAAGACACAAAAACCCTTAACAAAAAATTGGCAAAGAGAATTCAACAACATATAAAAAGACTTTTACACCATGAGTGTAAGGGGTTTATTCCAAGGATACAATGCTGGTGTAATATTTGAAAACCAATCAGTGAAAAATCAACCAACACCATATTAACAAGCTAAAAAAGAAAAAAAGCATGATCACATGAATTGGTACAGAAAAAGAAATTTGACAAAATTCAGCACCTATTTATGATAAAAACACTCAAAAATAGAAGGGAACTTCCCCAACTTGATAACGAACATTTACAAAAACTCTGAAGCTAACAATATACTTAAAGATGAAAGACTAAATGTTTTCCCTTTGAGTTTGGGAACACGGCAAGTTGTCCACTGTCACTGCTTGTATTCAAGATAGGACAGGAAATTCTAGCCAATGCAATAAGGCAAGAAAAGAAAAGAAAACGTATAGAGATTGGAAAGGAAGTAGTAAAATGGTCCCTATTTGGTTGTCTATGTAGAAAATCACAGGGAATATATTTTTTTAAGTTCTAGATCTAATAAGCGAGGTCAGCAAGGATGCAGAAGATAAACCTATACAAATCAATTGTGTTTCTATATACTAGCAATAAACACATAGACAGTGGAATAAGAAAATACAATATCATTTACAATTGCTCAAAGAAATGCATAGGTGTAAATCTAACAAAACATGTACAGAACTTCTATGCTGAAAACTACACAACACTGATGAAAGAAATTTTTAAAAGTCTAATTAAATAGAAAGACATACTCTGTTCATAGCTAGAAAACTCAACATAGGAAAGATTTCAGTTCTCCCCAAATTGATATACAGGTTTAATGCAATTCCTGTCAAAATCTCAGAAAGATGTTTTGTAGACAAGATTAATCTAAAATGTATGTGGAAGGGTAAAGGAACTACAATAGCTAAAACAATGTTGAAAAAGAAGAATAACTTGGGAGGAATCAGTCTACCTAATCTGAAGACATTTTATAGCTACAGTAATTAAGACCATGTGGTATTTATTAACAGAGGGATAGACACATACATCAATGGAACAGAATAGTGAATCTAGAAATATAATCACACGAATATGCCCAAATGATTTTTGACAGAGATGCAAAAGCAATTCAATGGAGGAAAGAGATTTTTCAACAAATGATGCTGGAGAAATGGGACAGCATGGGCAACAAAAACAACAGCAAAATTAACCTTGACTTAAGTCTCAATATTATACAAAAATTAACTAAAAATGATCATAGACTTAAATGTAAAACTGTAACACTTTTAGAAAAAGCATCAGAGAACATCTTCAGGGTTAAGCAAAGAGTTCTTATATTTGACACCAAAAGCATGATCTAAAAAGCAATAACTAATACATTCAACTTCATTTAAATAACAAACCTTCATTCTATGAAAGACCCTATGAAGAGGATGAAAGACAAGTTACAGGTTGAGAGAAATTATTGCAAACCTCATATCTGACAAAGGGCTAGTATCTAGAAGATGTAGAACTTTCAAACTCAACAGTTTAAAAAAAAATCCAATTAGAAAATGAGCAAAAGGCATAAACAGAAATTTCACTGAAGAGGATATACAGATGGAAAATAAGCACATGAAAAGATATTCAACATCATTAGCTATTAGGAAATTCAGATGAAAACCACAAGAGATATCATTACTGTATTAGTCTACTAGGGCTGACATAAAAAAATATCCCAGACTTGATGACTTAAACAACAGAAATTTATTTTCTAACAGTTCTGGAGGTTACAAGTTCAAGATTAAGGTGCCATCAGGGTTGGTTTCTGGTGATACCTCTCTTCCCAACTTATAGACAGCTGCCTTCTTGCTGTGTCCTCACATGACCTCTGTGCTCTTCTCTTTACTCATAGAATGAGCTCTCTGGAGGACTTCCCTGGTGGTCCGGTGATTAAGACTCCGTGCTTCCAATGCAGGGGGCATGGGCTCAATCCCTGGTCAAAAAAAAAGGAAAAAAAGAATGAGCTCTCTGGTGGCTCTTCCTCTTTTTATAAGGACCCCAGTCCTATATGATTATGATCCCACCCTTATGTCCTCATTTAACCTTAATTACCTCCCTAAAGGCCCCGTATACAAATATAGTCATATTGGGGGTCAGGTCTTCAACAGATGAATTCAAAGGGAGATGCAATTCATTCTATAATAACTATTCACCTATCAGAATGGCTAAAATTAAAAGTAGAGTACCAAATGCTGGCAAGGATGCAGTGAAACTATCACTTACACATGGCTGCTGGGAATATAATATGGTACAGCCCCCTTAGAAAAACAGGCAGTTTCTTTAAAAAAAAAAAAAAAAACAACTAAACACCCAACTACCATATGACACAGTAATTGCACTCCTGGGCATTGAGCCCAGAGAAAGAAAGCTTAAGTTCACACAAAAATCTACCCACAAATGTTTATTGCAGCTTTATTTGTAATTACCAAAAACTAGATGACCAGATGTCCTGCAATGAATGAAGGGTTAAACCAAGTGTGGTACATCCATACCGGAGAATATCACTCAGCAATAAAAAGGAACAAACCATTGATTCATCCAGGAACAAACACAACCTGGATGAATTTCTAGAGAATTACGCTGAGTGAAAAAAAGGCAATCTCAAAAGGCTACTATTGTATTATTCCATTTATATTAAACTGGACAAATAAAAATGACAAAATTATTGAAATAGAGAGTAAATTAGAGTTTTTCAGGGAGGGTATGGGGGCAGAGGAGAAGTGAGTGTGGTTGTAAAAGGGTAGAATGAGGGATCTTTTTGGTGATGGAAATGTTCTGTATCTTGACTGTATAATAGCCAGATTGTGATATAGTAGTATCGTTTTTCAAGATGTTACCACTGAGGAAAACCAAGTAAAGGGTACATGGGATCTTTCTGTATTACTTCTTGCATTTGCATGTGAATCTACAATTATCTCAAAGTAAAAAGCTAAATTTAAAATTTTGATGAAATTTTTCATTTAAGATGTCATAGGCAAGTTAAGAATAAGCCTTTATAATTGTATGGTCTACAGTTTTTAAAGGTGCTTTCACATACATCATCTCATAGAATCACTGACTCATTCATTCATGCATACATGTAATCATTAAAAAATTCTCTATCAAGCATTGTGCTTGGGGTGTAGATTACAGTTACAAATCCTGCAATTCCTTTCTCAAGGAACTAACAGTCTTTTTTTTTTTTTTAACAGTCTTTTTATCCTCACCAACCACATGAGTTAAACAGGGCAGGTATTATCACCCCTGTTTTAGAAATGAGAAAACTGAGAACCAAAGGGTTGTGTGTCTTACCTACGGACTGGGAGAAAATATTTGCAAATGATGCAACCAACATGGGGTTAATATACAAAATATACAAACCGCTCATACAACTTAATATCAAAAAAATAAAAACCCAATCAAAAAAATGGGCAGAAGACCTAAATAGACATTTCTCCAAAGAAGACATACAGATGGCCAACAGGCACATGAAATGATGCTCAACATCACTAATTATTAGAGAAATGCAAATCAAAACCACAATGAGGCATCACCTCACACTGATCAGAATGACCATCATCAAAAATCTACAAATAATAAATGCTGGAGAGGGTGTGGAGAAAAGGGAACCCTCCTACACTGTTGGTGGGAATATAAATTGGTGCAGCCACTATGGAGAACAGTATGGAGGTTCCTTAAAAAACTAAAAATAGGACAACCATATGATCCAGCAATCCCACTCCTGGGTATATATCCAGAAAAGACAAAAACTCTAATTTGAAAAGATACATGCACCACAGTGTTCATAGCAGCACTATTTACAATAACCAAGACATGGAAACAACTCAAGTGCCCATCAACAGACAATTGGTTTAAAAAGATGTGGTATATATACACAATGGAATATTACTCAGCCATTAAAAAGAATGAAATTTTGCCATTTACAGCAACATGGATAGACCAAGAGAATATCATACTAAGTGAAGTAAATCAGACAGTAATGACAAATATTATATGATATCACTTACACGTGAAATCTGAAAAATAATACAAATGAATCTATATACAAAACAGACTCACAGACAGA
Organism: Balaenoptera acutorostrata; assembly: GCF_949987535.1. NCBI lineage: Eukaryota > Metazoa > Chordata > Mammalia > Artiodactyla > Balaenopteridae > Balaenoptera > Balaenoptera acutorostrata. Next base: position 44,183,393 of record NC_080072.1, on the reverse strand, counting down.
AAACAAATGTATGGTTACCAAAGGGGAAAGGGAGTAAGGGGAGGGATAAATTAGGAGTATGGGATTAACAGATACAAAGTACTACACATAAAATATAGGTAAGCAATAAGGATTTACTGTATAATACAGTGAAATATATCCAGTACCTTTTAATAATCTATAATGGAAGATAATCTGAATTTACATATATATAGTTATATATATATAACCGAATCACCTTGCTGTACACCTGAAACTAATACAATATTAACTATAATTGATAATTAAATCAACTATACTTCAATTTTTTAAAAAAGTGAATCAACAAAGAGTTGTATTATCCAAAGTCATACAGTTAGTTCACCATGTGGCTGGCAGTAGACATGGGGTCTTCTTCTTGTCTTAGGTTCTTTCCATTTTACCTACAGTAAAGCAAATGGTGAAGAATAGGCTTTAGAATCAGTCAGATAGGCTCAGCTCCGCCATTTATTAGCTGTGCCCTTGATGAGTCCCTTAATCACTCTATGCCTCAGTTTCTTCCTCTGTAAAATAGGGATGGTAGTTCCTATCTTGTAGGATTTTGTAAGATTTCAATTAGTTAACACATGCAGTACACTCAAAATGCCTAACACATAATAATATCCCACTACATGTGAGTTGACATTAGATATTGCCCTTATACATGATAGAAATTATAATAATATAGTAATAATTGGTCATACAAATATATGATATTTCTTCCACAAATCTTCCAACCACCATCAAACATCAATTAATATACCCACATTGCAAAAGGCAAGTGGGTAGAAACATTTAAGGTTTCTGTTTAAGAGAATGGAGAAGTGGCATGCTTGGCTAGAGCCTCAAAATGTTCCAATGACAGAATGGGGACTAAAAAAGTAAAAGACCCTTTTCTTCATGAATATTTTTAAAACAATTTAAAAATAAGACCCCTCTTGTATTGGCCACAAAGGGAAGCTGTGGCGTCCATTTATCATTTGTATATTGTAATCCTCTCACTTCTCTCCAGCTAGTGACCATATGTCAGAGTGTGCATGTGTTTTAATGCAGCCAGATGGACATCAAGACCATCATCAGTTCCCTCTCTCAACAATGCCCCATTTTTTCACCTCTCCAACAATCATGGATTAATTATGAGTCTTGTCTCCCCAACAGATGGTACCTGTGATCATATGACCATATCAGATCCACCTCCAAAATCAGACAGATAAACAGTCTATCCAGCATTTCTAGTATAAATGTCCATCACCTGTGTGTGCAAGGAGGTAGGACAGGTGTGGTCTTTATCAGATGCTCTTTGACTTGGTATTTCAGTGTCTGGTGTCTGTTGACAGAGGTGATGAGGCAGTTCTAAGTAACCCCATTATGGAATGTCAACTTAAATTAGACCATGCTAAGCCTGACATTCAAGGATTTGCCTAAACATCTCCAAGTGGGACACTGGCATGGTTCCATTGCTCCCCATTACCTTCCTGGAGGAGCTTTGCACTCACCAGTTTTATTAGTGGCTTATGTCAGGGATTTTTAAGATAGTTCCAATTTCAAGAAATCTCTTGGTCAGTCGTACAAAATATCAAAGCCATTGAAATGTCTACTTTTCAGCCTGCCTCTTATACCTCAAATTAGTATAAAAGTCATTTTGCAAACCATATGTTCTGATCTGAGATTCAGAAAATAAAGTCACCCTAGTTTAAGGCTTAAAGACTAGGAATAGTCGAGGCTAAATGTTAAAGAGAAAGCACATTATTTCTCAGCCATGACACTGCCAAAAAGGCTCGTAGGATGCTTCCTGCTGAGGAAAATCACATATACAATGGCTTCACATAAGAGCTAAACTAGCTGCTTGTTTCATGGAGAGCCACTTTTACTTGCAGAACTGATAAACAAACTATGGACATTCAGAGTTGGGTATTTGGCAGGTATTTTCTTGAAGATGAATGAAGTAAGCCTATCAGTTCAAGGAAAACAATGGACTTTTAAAAAATCATTATCAAAATTTGAGCCAACAAATTAAAATTAGAATTTTGGAAAACTAGTATCTGCAACTATGCGACTTATATAAATGTGAGAGTGAACATTGGGACCTGTGAGTTTGATGAGATTCCCCCAAGGGAATAGAAAAGAAGAGGATGAGAAACACCTTCCCAGAGGGTGGAGAGAAAAAAGGCAGAGAGTAAAGGAGAATAAAGATGAAGGGTCAGAAGTGGAAGAAGAACAGAGTCACGGACACACTTCACAGAAAATTGTTGTTATACTATGGAACATGCCTAACAATCTGTAGAAACTCAGTTCTTCCAAGCTTCTATTTTTTTTAATGCCCTTAGATCTTATCTGCCATTGAAAGAAATATGCTGTGTTAACCTCCTTGAGTGGAAGCATTATGATGATTAAAACTATCAAAACATCAGATGAATAAGCAAGTCTGGTTATCCAATTCACATCTTCTAAAAGTTGATCAAAATGGCTTCTCATCTTGTAGAAACAACAATAATTCATCTCTATAATCTTACATTTTCTCAGCTTTTTATAAACTTTTGAGTTACAGTTGATAAAATAACTTCAAACACTGCATGCTGTGACGTGAGCCTTTCGCACAAGACTACTGTGCAGCTTGCCCACGTTCTGTTCAACAAGACAAGTTCACTTGGGTGTTGCAGCCATGACAGATTTCTGTAAAGGTTTCTAAATGCTTGCTCTTGATTTTTGCAATTAGCTTAGCACAGAGAGATAAACAGTTCACAACCCAGCATGGAGACCGCTGGTTTAGACATCAAAACTTTTCTTAAAATCCTCTTTAATCATCTCTGTCTGTCTTCCCAAAGCTCAACTCCCTCATCTTCTCTATTTCACAACCTACCTCACTGATATTTTTTCCCCCTGAGCAACTTCAACTACCTTCTTAGTAAACTACTCCTCAAACCTTCAGCCATTCATTCCTTCTACTTCCCCGCAGCTCAGCAAAGCAAAAATGCCTTCCTCTGTACCTGCTGTTCTGGTGGTGGGAAGGAGAGAGATAGAGAAATGGAGGAGGGCTGGAGAGAGCGTTGGTGTATGTGTGTATAGAGGGGGTGGATTACACGGCTTGTGGGGAGTAGAACTATAAATATAAATACTTAACAATTTGGTGTTTCTGTCCCTTTAACAGCATTATCATAGAACAAAAGTGAAAACAGAGTTAGAACATAGCTAAGTGAGACTATAACTTGATTGAACAGTATTTAGCCATTAAAAAGTGCCTAGTAAAACTACAGTCTTTGCCTCTGTGGGTGATCTTTCTACTTTGCCTACCTATTCAATATTTTTAAAAATAATGAGTGTATATTTACTTTATATTTCAAAACTGTATTTTAAAATATAAAATAATTTAAAAGAGTACAATTCAATAAACATTTTTGAGTGCCAGTCGTGTGCTATGTGATATGCTAGGAAAATCACAGACTGATAGAACTGGGTCACTTATGTTTTCCAAGGATGATGTTTTTCAATGATTTACAATGAATCCTTTGCAGAAGTTAAGAAAAAAATGTTCAGGACTCAAATAGAAGAATGAGCCAAAGATATGATCAGGCCATCCATAAAAGAAGAAATAAAAATGTTCAGATCCACAGAGGGGAAAGATGTTCATCGCTGGTGACCAAAGAAATACGAGTTTTAAGCAATTTGAGGTACCATTTTTTTATCTCTAAATTACTGAAGATGCCAAGCAGTGGTATCACTTATTGCTGTGGAGACTGGGTGAGGCTGGTTTCCCCAGAGACTGAGGGTGGCAGTGAAAACTGGAACAAATGTTTACTCTTCAGAACCTCTTCAGATTTCCACAAACATCTATTAAATGCCCATTTGTTCTTTTGTCATGGAATGGAATTCACACCCACTGTAATCCCAATCATTAACTAAATGTAATCTGATCTCCAGTCAGCTGCAGGTTGACTCTTTGTATTCTATAATGCTTCTAGTCACAAACTTCATGCCATTCTTACATGATGCAATTTGAAATGATGTCAAGAGAGTTTGGCATCTTCTATTTCCTCTATTTATCGTTAAATCTATGACAGGCATAAATGTGGTCAGAGAAATCTGTCAAAACCCCTCCACTGTAATCTGGGGACCAGACACACACGTCATGGTGATGAAAGTTGTGGGGTAAATATTGCCCAACATCCTCCTTTGGAATTCTTGCAAAACAGGAAAGCCCCAGTTTCTGTGAAGAAATTAAAAGTAGCAATAGAAGCATCTTTCAGCCAAAAGGATTTAAGAAAGTCATTTCTGGAATTCTGGCTCTCGGCTTGGAAGATGACTTGAAAGACAGTATTTCATAAATAACTTTGTAAAGCCTGCCCTCTACTGTTCTTTGTAGTAAATGCAGCCAATATCCGTAGATTTATTTTATGATTGAAATGAGATCCTGAATATTTAATCTTCTGTTTAAGAGCACCTTCAAATGTGCCAGGCAGTGAATAGATGCTTTACATGCTTGGCGCATTTAATACTTACTATAGACCCGTGAGGCTATTATTCTTAATAATAGGAATAATATTATTCCTATTGGAATAATAGGAAACATGCTCAGAGAGGTTAAGTAACCTTGCCAAGAACACACAGCTGATAAGTCAAAGTGCCTAGATTGTAACCCTGGTCTGTCGAATGTTAAAGCTCAAAGTTTTTCTTCTATGTCACGTTGCCTCCAACTTGCTTGTTATGCAATTTATTATGTAAAATACATCCATGTATTTTTTGATATCCATTATCATTTCAGAGAGCCATTTCAGATGCACAATTAAACACAAAATTGATCACAACACATACTAAAGACAACCATTCAAATGCTAACTCAAGGAAGCATTTAGACTTTAATCATGCTTCCTAGTCACGCATAATTCTCCCTGGTAAGTGGGCAATCAGCCACAGCATCTGAGTGCTCCCAATAAGATTCATCACAGGGCTAGTGCCATTTATGAAGATTATCTGGTTCCACAGGGCATGAAAGTTTAATTACAGTTGTCCCTCAGTATCCTTGCGGGATTGGTTTCAGGACCACCTGTGGATACCTAAATCTGTAGTTGCTAAAGTCCCTTATATAAAGTGGTATAGTATTTGCATATAACCTTGCATATCCTCCTGTATACTTTAAGTCATCCCTGGATTACTTATTTATAATACCTAGTACAATGTAAATGCTATGTAAATAGTGACCAGTGTGCAGCAAACTCAAATTTTGCTTTTTGGAATTTTCTGGAATTTTTTTCCAAATATTTTCTATTCAAGTTTGGTTGAATCTGTGGATGTGGAACTTGCAGATACAGAGGGCCAACTTACCGGGGACTGGTATTGCTGGAGGAATTTAGCAGAGCCGCAGAAGACTTGAAACCAAGCAATCTCACCTCCAGACAGTGTGTTTCCAGCCCCTGCTAGATCATCAGAGGAGAACCAGAGAAGTCTGACAGAATGACTTCCAGGCCAACAGTCTGCAAAGGGGCTTAGTTATTTGACTGATGTGCCCATGCCCCTGGGAGCCCAGTGGGTTCCCTAAAGGATTCACTTCCAGCCCTACTGGGCTGCCAAAGAGAGCAGCTGAGAGGTCTCCTGGGAAGGCAGTGAGAGGGAGAAGGGCAGGGGCAGCTTTTATTTGATTTAGGAATCATGAGGATCCTGCTTTGCATCGGTGTAAATGACAGGAGTGTAGGTTATACGTGTTCTGTCTTCACTTAGTAAATGAGGTCGTTTTATTGTCTTGGGTACTTGGTTGGCAAATATTTGAGACACGTCACCATAGAAACATCAGGCCCTAGCCATCCACAAAATTCCTTTTTCATTGAATGTTACTGATCACTTAATGTATCTAAAATATCACACTGTTGTGACAGAAGTATATGCAAAAAGTTTCTGGAGAAAACCCACTCAGGATTCCAACCTCTGACCTTAGGATTCTAATCCGCACAGTCCTTTGTGTGGTAGCACCAGGAGGTTTTCTTGTGTTATGTGTCCCCCTCCCACGTCTGCCAGGCTGGGACACCAGGGTTTCTCCCAGCTCCAAGCCACTGCTAGTGTGGGGCAGGGGCTGCCGTGGAAGCAGGAGCGGCAGAGGGGGACCTGGTGGGTGGGGCTGGAGACCCACTGAGCTGCTGTGGGCTGGTGCTTTGGGCAGTGCTGTCCCCACTAGGGCAGATTCTGTGTCCTGGGCCAGTATCTGATCCTCCCTTTATTTTCTTCCTCCAGTTTTCAATCTGGCCCAGTTCCAGGGTCCAACCAAATCTAGTGAGCAAGGGGGCTGTGAGTTGGATCGTTCAGGGTCCCAGCAGAGAGCAGATATTACCCTCCATCAAACAGGTAAGTAAAGAGAATTTAGGGAAGGGATTATTTAGAAGGGTTAAGGGAAACCACAAGCATGGTGAAGTACTCTGGGGTAAGAAGAGAAGGCTGAAGGGACAGGGGAAGGGAGAGGGTACCAGAACCCAGAGGGAATAGCTGCAGGAAAGGGACATTGGAGCAGACTGTGGCTGTCAGCCAAGGGACACAGCCAGTCCTTGGCTCAGGAAAATAAATAGCCCACCCTCACTCTCGTCCTGCCCTCCGACCTCTTGCCTGTGCTTCCCATTGGCCAAATCCAACTGGAAGCCAGAAGGCAAAAGAACCCCTGGATGCAGTCCACAAAGGTCAACATCAAAGAGCACAGAGAGGGGTGGACATGAGTTTAAAGTAGATCTGCACTGGGGCACATGAAAAATTTAGAGTATAGGGGCCTTTCTCCACCTGCAGCAATAACTTGTGAGGTGGTGTGGTAGATTGGCTAAAGATAAAAGGTTTGTACTTAACGTGACCGGCGCAAATACTGGCTCCATCACTATCTACATTTGTGGTTTTGAACAAATCACTTAACCCCCTCTAAGCCTCAGTTTCCCCAATGAGAATGTGATTCCCTACTGTCCAGTCCCCGCCAAGTATGTGTGCTGGGTTTTCTTTTTTAAGCTACAGCCACCCTTCAGCCTGTTAAGAAACACATCCTGTTTTAAAGGGCCCGCCAGTATCCTGGGGGTGTCCACATGGGACCATTCAGATGCAGGTCAGCAAGGTCACATGGCATAGGCAGACATCCTTCTTTTGGTCATTCTAAATATGACATTCAAGAAGGTCCTTGCTTGGTTGCATGGAGAGCATCTGCCACGGCTTCACTGCACAGATGATGGTACCAGCTCATGTCAATGATGAGAGACAAAGGGATCTCTGGAGGCATTGGCTTGGCTTCCACCAACTCCCTGACGCTGGCCGCAGACCCAGACGTGGCCATTTTTCACAGAAGAAGCCATAGCTCCGCGTGGTTCTGAATCTAATCCTCGTGGTGCCGCCGCTCCGCCATTTCCAAGGGCACCCTCCCTGCAGGTCTCTGCACACAGGTGTGAATGTGTCGAGGGAGGGGGAATTTTTCCCTCCCCAGTTGTTTTTCGAATTTATTGTTCTAGTACAAATGGACTTTCAAGGTCTTCTCATCTACATCTGTAAATAGGAGCAAATGGTTGTTGTGAGGAATAATCTAATTTGTTATGCAGTGTTTACTTGTTGATACATGTGGATCACTAGCACTCTTCCGGGAATGGCTTTTCATTAACATGCAGAGGAATGAACTGTATGCCTCCCATACAGGAGGCCACAGCCTCCCCTGACACCTCCAGGGCTCCTGAGGGCTCCTCCCCCAGCTCATCCTCCTCACTTTGAGGCTGGAACCCTGAGCCAGCCACTTTTTAAAAATTTTTATTTATTTTTATTTATGGCTGTGTTGGGTCTTCGTTTCTGTGCGAGGGCTTTCTCCAGTTGTGGCAAGCGGGGGCCACTCTTCATCGCGGTGCGCGGGCCTCTCACTATCGCGGCCTCTCTTGTTGCGGAGCACAGGCTCCAGACGCGCAGGCTCAGTAGTTGTGGCTCACGGGCCCAGTTGCTCCGCGGCACGTGGGATCTTCCCAGACCAGGGCTCGAACCCGTGTCCCCTGCATTGGCAGGCAGATTCTCAACCACTGCACCACCAGGGAAGCCCCAAGCCAGCCACTTTTATTCCTTCATTCCCCAGAGAGCCACTAACTGAAGGCTTATGTGTATATGAGAGTCTTTTACTAAACAGGTGGGAATAACAAAGAGTAATTGCAGCCCAGGCAGAAAACCGAATGTCAAGAGTCATTATTCCTCACAATTCCTCACAGGTTTGGGGGAAATCCCAAAATAGCACTTCTCCTTGTCTAAGTTCAAAACCCACTGAGAACTAGATGCAGTAGTCAGACTGAAGGAGACCAAAATACATCCTTTTGTTTGTTTGGTATTTTGCTTTGTTTTGTTTTCATTAATAAAGGTAGGTGGGCAAACCTTTGTTATATTAGCTAAGAAGGCTTCCTAACATTTCATCCTTGAATTGGACTTACCCACCCAGACGATGCTGGAAACCCACAGGCCTCCCTTGCAGGGGGAGGTGGGGGAGTCCTATGAAACTAGGACACAGAGAAGCAAATAGAATGAGTGTTTTTTTCAGGATGAGTGTCTTTTTCATATTCCAAAATGAAAGAGAAGGGAGGTATAGAAACTTTCTGGGCTGTGCATGGCCTTTCCTTCTCTCTAATTCATAAATCTAAAATTCATCTGGAAAAGCAAAGGACTAAGATGAGTCAGTGTACCTTAAGAAAAACAAAATTTGATGACCTACACTCTCCAATTTCAATATTTTTTATAAAGCTACAGCATTTAATGTGGTATTGGTGCAAGAATTGGGGCAAGAATATGCAAATAGACCAGTGGAGCAGAATTGAGATTGCAGAAACAGACTCAGACATACATGGACAGTTGAATTACGACAACACATAGTGGAGAAAGGGTGGCCTTTTTGATGAACTGTGTTATTATTTGTATTATAATATAGAAAAGCATGAAAATTGATCCCTACCATGTGCCATATACAAAAAATCAAAACAAAGTGGATTTTAAATCTAAATGCAATTAATGTAAACAGTAAAGCTTTAAGAAGATAACATAGGAGAATATCTTTATGACCTTGGAATAGACAAATACTTTTAAATATTTAATTATTTTGTGTTCTTAGGACACAAAAAGCACTAATCGTAAAGGAAGAGATTGATAAATTAAACTAGTTTAAAATTAAGAATTTTGTTTATCAAAAGACCCTAATAGGGCTTCCCTGGTGGCACAGTGGTTAAGAATCCGCCTGCCAATGCAGGGGACACGGGTTCAATCCCTGGTCCGGGAGGATCCCACATGCTGCGGAGCAACTGGGCCCGTGTGCCTCAACTACTGAAGCCCGCACGCCTAGAGCCCGTGCTCCGCAACAAGAGAAGCCACTGCAATGAGAAGCCCGCGCACCACAACGAAGAGTAGCCCCCGCTCGACGCAACTAGAGAAAGCCTGCGCGCAGCAACAAAGACCCAACTCAGCCAAAAATAAATAAATAAATTAAAAAAAAAAAAAAAGACCCTAATAGGTGAGAGAAAAGGCAAGCCAGAGTTGGAGAAAAAATATATACTTATATATGTATTTATATATGTATATATTGATATATATGTGTGTGTGTGTGTGTATATATATATATATATATATATATATATATATATGAAGAGTACCTATCTAGAACATGTAAAAAAGCTGGCAAATTGTTTGTTTTTTTAATTAATTTTTATTGAAGTATAGTTGCTTTACAATGTTGTGTTAGCTTCTTGCTGTACAGCAAAGTGAATCAGTCATATGTATACATACATCCACTCTTTTTTAGATTTCCTTCTGTGGCAAATTGTTAAGTGGTCACAAACTCCTTCTATCCCAGTATGCACACCCTTTTATAATGTGACTTTGCCATTTGTCTTATACGGAGACAGAGTCTATTTCTCTACAATCAGCCAACCTTCTAGCTGAATATAGTTACATGAGTAAGCTCAGGCAAAACCAGCAAAGGAAACACGAGCCAACACAAAAAAGTGATAAATTATTGTTTTATCAATGTTTTGTCACTATTAGAAATCAATGATAAATCATTGCCACCAAAGATTTTGAGGTGTTCTGTTACGTGGCAATATATAACTAAAACAGAACTCCTACAATAAGAAAAAATTAGGCAAAATACTTGAAAAGGCACTTCACAAAAGAAGTGTCCCAAAGGCAAATAAACATATGAAAATATTTTTAATTTCATTAGTCCTCAAAGGAATGCATAAAAAAACCACAACATAATAGTAGTAAACATTCCTAGAAAGGTTAAAATGAAAAAGATACCAAGTGTTGACAAAGGTATAGAGCAGCTGAAACTCTCATACACTGGGAGTCAGATGATAAATTGGTACAACCACTTTGAAAAACTATTTTGCAGAATTATAGCTGAACATACAAAACCCCTATGTCCCAGTGATTCCATTCTTATGTATATACCCAAAGAAATGTGTACATATATTCACCAAAAGTCATGTACAAGAATATTCAGGAAAAAAATGGATCAAAGATCAAAATGTAAGAACTAAAACTATAAACTTTGAGAAGAAAACCTTGGCATAAATCTTTGTAAACAATGGATTTGGGGATTAAACAATAGATTTTTAGATATGATACCTAAAGCACAAACAGCCAAAGAAAAAAAGATAAGTTGTACTTCATCAACATTTAAAACTTCAGTGCTTCAAATGATATCATCAAGAAAGTGAAAACAATCCGCAAGATGGGAGAAACTATTTTCGAATCATATATCTGATAAGGGATTTATATCTAGAATGTAGAAAGAACTCCTACAACTCAATAATAAAAACAAATAACCCAAAGAATCTGAATAGACATTTCTCCAAAGAAGATATGTAAATGGCCAATAACCACATGAAAAAATGCTCGGTATCATTGACATCAGGGAAAAGCAAATAAAAACACGATGAGATACCACTTCACACCTACTGTAATGGCAATAATCAAAAAGGTGATAATGACAAGCATTAGTGAGGATGTGAAGAAATTGGAACCTTCGTACACTACTGGTGGTACTTTCACAAAAGAGTTGAGCCCACTTTGGAAAACAGTCTGGCATTTTCTGAAAATGTTAAACGTAGAGTTACCATATGATCCAGTAATTCCACTCCTTGGTATATATACCCAAGAGAAATGAAAACATATGTTCAGAGAAACAGCTGTACACAAATATCTATAGCAGCATTATGCATAACAGCCAAAAACTGGAAACAACTCAAATGTCCATCAACTGATGAATGGAGAAATAAAATGTTTATATTTGTACAATGGAATGTGATTCAGTGATAAAAAGGAATGAAATACTGATGCATGATACAACATGTTTAAAAATGTTATGCCAAGTGAAAGAAGCCAGTCACAAAAGATCTTATAATGTATGATTTTATTTATGTGAAATGTCCAGAATAGGGACATTTATATATCTATAGAGAAAGAAAGTAGATTAGTGGTTGCCTAAGGCTGGTGGGGGGGGGGGGGGAGGATAGAGGGGAATGATAGGCAGAAATAGAGTGACTGCTTATGGGTACGGCGTTTCTTACTGGGGTGATAAAAATTCTAAAATTGATTGTGGCAAAGGTTGCACAATTCTGTCAATATACTAAAAACTATTGAATTTTATACTTTAAATAGAGGAATTGTATGGTAGGTGAATCAAATCTCAGTAAAGTTGTTATTTTAAAAATGTCCTGAAAGTAGATGGTAGATAGTGAATTAATGCCGCTGAATTAATGCCACTTAAGAATGGCTAAAATTTTATGTTACATATATTTTACCATAACTATAAAATTTTTAAAAGAATGTTCAAAATAGCAATATTAAAAACAGCCAGACACTGGAAACAAGACAAATGTCCATCAATGATGAACAAAAATATTGAGGAATATCCATATTATACATTTTTGCTATATTCCTGCTATATACATGAATGAAAATGACCAAATTCCTGCTACTTGTATCAACATAGCTGAATCCCACAAAAATAATGTTAAAAAAGAGAAGTCCAACAAAAAAGTGTACGGGCTTCCCTGGTGGCGCAGTGGTTGAGAATCTGCCTGCCAATGCAGGGGACACGGGTTCGAGCCCTGGTCTGGGAAGATCCCACATGCCGCAGAGCAACTGGGCCCGTGAGCCACAATTGCTGAGCCTGCGCGTCTGGAGCCTGTGCTCCGCAACGGGAGAGGCCGCGACAGTGAGAGGTCTGCGCACCGCGATGAAGAGTGGCCCCCGCTCGCCGCAACTAGGGGGAGCCCTGGCACACAAACGAAGACCCAACACAGCCAAAAATAAATAAATAAATAAATTAAAAAAAAAAAAAAAGTGTACATACTGTATTACTTCATTTTTATAAAATTCAATAAGAGGCAAAACGAATCCATGCCATAAGAAATCAGGATAGTGGCTACCTTGGTGGAACAGAGTAGTAGCTGGCAAGGGGCATGAAGAGGACTTCTGGATACTGATAATATTTACTTCATCTGAGTGATGATGACACAGGTATGCTTACTTTGTGAAAACCCATCAGGCTATACAGATATGATTTGTATAATTTTCTGTAAGTATGCTAGATTTCATTTTTAAAAAAATCGTAAAAGTCACCCATGTAATTGTAATGCACAGCCAGGGTTAAATTATTTTTCTTCTTTTGCAAGTCACCAGTACCTTCTTAAGGACCCAGCAGAAGACAGCTCTAAAATTCTCCAAAACTTTTCTTTTCACTCTGTCATACTGAGCAATACCCCCCCTTCCCCTGCCCCTCACTGTTTTTGTTTGTTTGTTGCTAAACTTATTCCTGTATGATTCTGCTCAGAGAAGCTTCCAGGTTTATAGCCAAACAAGTCCATTGAGGTGTGTCCCTAACAAAAAGACAGTGTTTTCCCCTTAATGGATTTTTGCTACCTTTCTAAGTAGCAATATATTTTTTCTTTCCATTACATATATAAAGTTCTTAACACAATCGCTAGCATATAATAAGCATCCAATAAGTAGGGGAGGAAGATTGAGATCAGGAAACTGGAAAAATGGGATAAAAAGACCTGGAGCCAGAATCAGCTGATGAAGCTTCAGAATGGAAGGAACCAAGTGGTAGAGAGGGAGAGAAAAAGAGTAGGGGTCAGCAAGTAATATTTCTAGTGTCCGCTTCCCCTGAAATCCAAGAAAAAGTGAAAAGTGACTCCTTTAGTACCTCTTCCTGTGTTGATTTGTGTGTGTGTGGGGGGGGGGGATCCCAGGAATTGTGTGATACTGCAGCCATTGCATAAAACTGCCAGCATCTGGAAAGGCACATTCTATTTGCATTACTTTGCATGCAAAAAGTGTGCAAGCAGGGGAGCTCCATTTCTCCCCGCTGCTCGGCCCTTCCTGTTCTCAGGTTTAAATTGTGAGAAGGACTCTGGCAGGGACTGCTGGTGCACACCGGCATCTACACTCACCTCTTCCTCCTGGGCACACACCTAAACTACACTTCCCAGCCTCCCTTACAGTTAAGTGAGGGCTTGTGATTGGACTCTGCACAGTGGAACATGAGCAGAAGTGATGGCGACCACTTACAGACCCGACCCATAAACCCCCCTACGTGATACTCAGTCTCTTTCCCACCTGCTGGCTGCATGGAGAGGATACCAGGGACCCTACCAGGATGAAACAGCCTGAATAACTCTGGAGGTCCCTCACCCTGTCTATCACCAAATGAGAAGTAAACTTATTCATTATGTTAAAAGTTTGAGGCTGTTTGTTCTTGCAGGTAACTCAGAGGCTAGGGTTATCTCTGTGTCTTTCCTGATCCAGGAGTCTCTCTGCCCAATCCCTCCGGCTCATTTCTCCTCGGACAGCTACCTGGTGGCCCAGAGTCTCCCACAGCTAAGCCAGCTTGACTTTAGAAGAACTCCAGGATCTCCGATTATTTCTCCCTTTTTCCTTCTATCCTATTCAAGTAACTAATCAGGCATAAAACCATGGGGTTAGGTGAGAGGAGAGTGGAAATCATTCCAGAGGTGTCAATTAAACTTCCTGCCCTAGAAATTCCACTTGTGGGAATTTATCCCAAGGAGGTTAATCAATAGAAGAAAAAGATGTGCATTGAAGCATTAAGCATACTAACAAAATAATTAGAACCTGCCTAAATACTCAGCCATGGGGGAAAATGTTAAATTATGTTCAGTTCACTCAACTAAATATTATGAAGTAATTAAGCATGATAATTAGGAAGTCTACATAACAAGATAGAAATTTTATTAATGTACTGTTAAGTACAAAAAAGCAAATTATAAAATTGTGTTTTCACAACAGTTAGCACTATGTAAAATTACATATGCATGTGGGTAAGACAAGCAGGCAATGAAAAGATCAGAACAACTTGATTTGTCAAGATGCTTAAAATACGGGTGTGTTTTTTCTTTTTTTCTGATAACTGGTAATGCATTTATAATGTTCTTTATGCATAAAATTAAATTAAACTTTTTCCTGAAATGGTATTAGTTATGAGTTAGATGAGGTGATTATCAAATCAAAGTAATTTATGGGGCATTACTTTCCCAGTAGGTATTTATGTTTTTAAAAGGAGTTTCAAATTGATAGAAAGCATGGGGCTTTATATTTGTTCAGGGAGACCTTTCCTTTCTGTTTTTACTTCCTGGAAAAAAAAAGAAGAGTTTTGGGTCATTGGGGCAGAAATAAGACTCAAAGATAATTAATTTGCCTGGCCTACTTCAGTGAAGATTCAATAATGCAGGAAAAAAACAAAAGTTTTAAGTTCTCAGTGCACCCAGTAAGACTTTCCAAGCCAGGCACTTTCTAATGGTCAGGAAAACAGAAATAACTTTTTAGATATTTTAAGCAGAAGGGGATTTAGTCCAGGGAATTCGATGTTTGCTGTACAGTTGAAAGGGGCTGAGGAGCAAAAGTGAGGGAAAGCCATGACTGGCTCTGAGACTTACTTCTAGGACTCAGAAGCAGGAAATCACAGAAGCCGGAGGAAAACTAGTGATGATCACAGCTGGCTGCAGCCCCAGCACTGGTGATTCCCAGGGGAAAGTCTGGACCTTTGAAGCACCTCCCATCTGCTAAAGCCACATGTCTGTTCATCAGTGCCAGAGGAGCAATACCATAGCCTTCACCTATTTTCCGCATTCCAAATCTTGTTCAAGCACCTCTGAGTAGTGCAATCTAGCACAGAAACCTGGCAAGGGATTCTGGAATATTTTAGTACTCAGGCTTCCATCCATCACAGTACAGGGGAGAGTAGATAAGATGGGGAATGGTGTTGAACTGCCAATAAACAATCTAGCACAACCGCCCTGACAGTAGAACTTACTTCCAACTTCACCAACCTCTCCAACCCAAGAGTAGTTCAAAGAAACCTTGATTGACATTCAGGACCTTAAAATAAAAGCCCTTTGCTTAGATCCAGCTCTAGGACGGGAAATATAGCATACCCTCCCATTCTCTTCCTTTCCTAGTAGTGCAAGGGCAAACTTATAGTTAGGACTCCCATGGCTGTTGGATCTTCTCATGCAGAAAAGAGTAAATTCAAAGGCAGATGTTCTTCTCTGGATCCATCCTGGCTGGCTGGTCACAATGGGGGTCACTTACATAAGTGACTCGGGACTTGAATGGAAAAGCAGGGTTCCGTCTGAACCATTGTCTCTCAGGCAGTTGGAAGATGCCAACCACAATGACCCCACTCCTGGCTTAATTAGACCAATTGGCCCTTCCTTTGAATCTGCACTTTTAAAATCAGAGATGGGACTGGGGGTGTGTGTCAGGTTAGTATAGTCTAGGTTGTGCTCAGTGATAAGGGTCACTGCCCCAAATTGTCAGCTTATCTTTGATCCTTTCTTAGAAGCACTCAGATGCTTTATCAATAAAAATAAAATAATACCGGGACTTCCCTGGTGGCACAGTGGTTAAGAATCTGCCTGCCAATGCAGAGGACACGGGTTTGATCCCTGGTCCGGGAAGATCCCACATGCCTTGGAGCAACTAAGCCCGTGTGCCACAACTACTAAACCTGCGCTCTAGAGCCCGCGAGCCACAACTACTGAGCCCACGTGCCACAACTACTGAAGCCTGCACACCTAGAGCCCATGCTTCCCAACAAGAGAAGCCACCGCAATGAGAAGCCCGCACACTGCAAGAAGAGTGGTCCCTACTCGAAGCAACTAGAGAAAGCCCGCATGCAGCAACGAAGACCCAACACAGCCAAAAATAAATAAATAAATAATTAAAAGTAAGTAAATAAATAAAATAAAACAATACCATTATAGCTCATATTCCTGAGAGCTTACCTGTACCAGGTGCAGTGCTAAGCATTTTACATATGTTGTATCACATTAATTTTGGAAACAACCTTAAGATAGACATATTGTTATACCTGTTTGAGAAAATGGAGATTTTAGTAATTTGCCCAAGATTCTGCAGCAAGTTAGTGGAAGAGCCACTTTGGAATTTGACTGATCTTTTTTTGGTTTGTGCAGTAGGACTTCTGGTCCTTTTTTCACTTCCCCATACATATTTGCCTGACAGGGGCATGTTTCAAAGCATAATACAATGCAGTGGGAGCTAAGCTTATCCAGTAATACACTCAGGACAAAGTTAGTAATAGGTTACTAGCAGTGAGATGCATTTTTGTGTGTTGTGAGGAAGGGGTGGTCCCTAAGTTCATTGTGTTTTACTCTAGACTAGGAGTTCCAGGAAGTAGACAAGAACCTAGCCTCCATTCCAGCCAAGGTTAAGTTCAAGAACGACTGTTTTGAGCTTCATGCCCTTGAGTCCGTCCAGCCTCAGCAGAATTTGAGAGGGGTACCTAATGGGCTGTAAATGGAGGTATTGGATCTTGGAGTCTGATGGACACAGTCCTTGATGTCCCAAAGCCTTCCATTGCCCAATCAGGCACCGTAGGGAGGGAGGGCGTGTGTGATACCTCTGTGTTCCTATGCTCCTCCTTCCACTTCACCCACGTGTACACATGTTTGTACCTCCCAGTCTTGAAGGGGGCCCGCCCCAGAGCTTGGGGTGGAGGGCCCTGCACTGCGTAACTCCAGGAGGTGGCATGCGTATTCTAGTCCGTGTGCACGGCATCCCCACAAGCCGTGTGGTCCACAGCTGCTGGGGTGAAGTCATTCAGCCAGGCGTTCGGACGGCTAGCTAGACGGGCAGCCGCACACAGACATCTGTCCTCTCAGCTGTCTGAGACAGTTCCTTGTGAATGTGTCCATAATAAGGCTTCCTGGAACAGAGCAGACAGTGCCATTCTAAGGAGGAGCCCTGGGTCAGCAGGAGAGCTCTGTGGAGGAGTAGCTGGCTGATTCATGTCCCAGGAGGAATGCTGAAAGGCAACTTGGTATTCTCCCAGTAATCAGAGGGGAAGAACCAAAAGTTCACATCCTCACCCTCAGGCACAGCTGGGACCCCACAGAGACCACATGTGTGGGATGGCCTGCATCTTTCCTTCCCAGGTCAATGATAGGTCAGGAACAGCATTTGCTGTGCCTCAGCTGAGACTGTGAGATGTTTCCTACACCACAGGTCTAGGAGCTGAGCCATGTACCCAGGACACAGCCTTGGAAAGGTCATCAGTGCTGTTCACAGTGGCAACAGCTCCACCTGGCTGCCCTGGGGTGAGATTCATATTCTGATTGGGGCAAAACCAGAACTGGGCTCTGGGCCTACTGAGGGTTGCAACAAAGACCAGACCAAGTAGAGTTATTTATCCAGAGGTGGTAGAACAGCTTTGCAAGGAAAGCAAAAGATGAGGCTGTGAGTGTCAGGTGTGACAGAGGAAGGAGGAAGATAAATCATGATGTGAGAAGGCAGGGGATTGGGAGCCAGGTGGGGAGCAGAGACAGGGCGAACAGGAGGCTCAGGCCTGAAGCTGTGAGCACTGCAAGAAGGGGGGCAGGCAGGGATGCTTCTGCAGGGTGTGCGTCCCACAGTGTAGGGCCAGGCCGCCGGAGACGCATCTGGTGCAGATTCCTGCCTCTTTGGTCGCATTCCCCGCCCCTCTCTGTGTGCAGCCTGCACCTGGTCTGAGCACACCGTGCTCTCTCCTGCTTCCCCGTCTTTCTCTCTAGGTGCCTTGGCCTCTTGTCTGTCTGCTCAGCTGGTCCCAGCTCTGTGAAGTATTTCCTGATCCTCCCCTCCCCATCACCCCAGCGCAGTTAAGGGGACTTTCTGCCCTGTGTACCCACAGTACCATCCACAGACCTCATTATAGCAGCTATCACATTGCTGTAGTGATTATAAATGCCTGTCTCCCCTGCTAATCCATGAGCTCCCTGGGGCAAGGGTCACGTTCCACCCCTTGTATGGGGCCTGACATATCATAGGCTTTCAAAAAGTCAAGTGAATGAATTTTTTAAAAATTTCCTTGGATTCAGCTGAAAAGGCAAGTGCAGTAATTTGAATTGTGCAATTTCTCCTGTGTCGTCTTTGAAAAACAGTTTTACTTTTCCTCCTACTACAGATGACTCATTCCTCGGGCAAATAATGCATTTCAGAACTTCACTACAGCCAATCTTTTGAAAATCTTTTTGTGAGTGCTCTTGCCTAAAGACAAAAACACGACGAGCTTTCGTAATCCCTCAACTGGGTTTTGAGTGATGGAATACTAGAGAGGTTTTGGAACCCCTTTGATTACTGCAAAGCATCCAAAGACGATTGGGTGGGTGGATAATGAAAATAACAATGCGAACATTGGCTCCATGTACTGAGCACTTAATAAATGGCAGTGAATGTTGGGCATTTGGATTTGTGTGGTGTCCCTTATCTCATTCAGTCCACGTACAGAACCTTACAACATGAGCATGATTGTCTGCATTCAGATGAGAAAACTGAGAATCAGAAAATGTAGGTAACTTTCAGGAAAGTGGCAGACATAGGATTTGAACTCAGGTCTATCTGATTCCAGAATGGTGCTGTTTACAACAATGCCCTGTTTCTTCTAGACTGAGTAAAGAAGTCATACACTGAAGGTGGATGCTGATTTTTGACAAGACAGCATGAAGGTAAGGCATTCCGGGGCAATTGTTTTAAGTGGACAGAGGTGAAGACAAACATCTGTCCCCCATGACACTCACATGATACCCAGCCACCTCCATCCAGCTGTCCTTCTCTGTCCACCCACACGTAAGGGCATAAAGACCCTTTTCTGATAGGAGCAAAGATTCTCGCTCACTGCTTAATTACAACTTACTGCTCCTTGTTCCAGCAATACCATGGCAACAAGTAGCATTGGCACAGGAATCGAAAGGGAGAAGCGTTGCCTAGTAACAGAGTAGTAGAAAGAGCTTTAGGATTCTGGATGCTGAGTTCCAGTTCTGGTTCTGACTACCTGGGGCACTGTGGATAAACCCAGCTCCTCTGAGCCTCAGTGTCTTGTCATCTGTAAAATGGGGATAATAGCAACAATCTTGGAGGGTGTTGCCATGACTGCATAAAAAGCAAATCATTCCATGCATGTAGGATTACTGTCAGGATCATTATTTTAGGGAGAAAAATATTATGCACATGGATTAAATCAGAAAGGGAAATTTTTGAAGGACTTACTAGCTTATCTGACTTATTTTAGCTACTTTGTTATAAGGAATGTAAATTGATAGAAAATTTCTGGAAGGTCTTTAAGAACCATCAGTCAAAATTTAAATATGGATACCCTTTGACTTGGCGACTTCCCTCCTAGGAAATACCTGCACATGTTCATAAAGAGACATACAAGGTGAAAAACTGGAAACCACATAAAATGTGCACTAAAGAAGGACTACCATAGATCAACACGATGGAACATTGTGCAGAAGTTAAAAGAACAAGGCAGGTCCTGCTTCCCCACCATGGAGAGATTTCTAAAATATAAAGTTTAGTGAAATGAAAGTAAGTCATAGATGCACATCCATCCACAAATATACTCATAAAAATGCATCTTGAAAAACCTGAAAGGATCTATAATAAATTGTTAACAGTAGTTACCAACTTCTTGCCGTTTCCAGAGTAGGTTGTAGATGTTTTGGCCTCTCTACTTTTTTTTTTTGCCATGCCTTGGGGCATGGAGGGATCTTAGTTCCCTGACTAGGGATGGAAACCTTGCTTCCTGCAGTGGAAGCTCGGAGTCCTAACCACTGGACCACCAAGGAAGTCCCAGCCTCCCTGCTTTTGCATATGCCGTTCTGTCTGCCTAAAACGGTAGGCCTCCTTTCCACCTGTGAGCCCCCGTTGGTCCCCAGAGTGTAGGTAAATATCATCTCCTCTCTGAAGCCCTCCGGGTTCCACTGGTGGACTTCACATGTCCCTCCAGGGCTATATTGCTTATATCATGACACTGGCACTGTAATTATTTGCTTGTGCGTCTGGCTCCCCGACTAGACTGTGAGATCCTTGGGGAGCAGAATCACATCTCATTGTCTTGGTTACTCCAGGGCCTACTCAGGTGTTTGGTAGCTCACCGAATTGAAACAAGTGGCTAAACATTAACAGAAATAAGAACAGCGGGTGAAGGCTTTGAGCCCCAGTTTTCTCAAAGACACCATCCCAAGCCATGCCTTTTTGTCCATTCATAGCTCAGGAGGTGTGCTGTAGGAGAAAAGGAGAAAAAAGTCACAGATAGGGAGCGAGCTAGGTAGAAATTTCTTGAAATAAAAATTCAGAGGCATTGGTGTTCGCAAGCCATTCTGCAATCTGAACAGCAGGTGGCGCAAGTGACCTAGATTTCTCCGACTGACACCAAAGGAACCCACAAGGTAAGGTTTTGGAAAAATTGGGAAGATGGAAGCATGAACATGAGCCTCTGTTTTCCCTGCCTTGTTGTGGCACAAGACATGAAAGCAGATTCAGTGTTCCCCCCTAGGATTTCAGTTCCTAGATATCTGGCTTTCCTGCCTCTGTTCTCCACCGTCTTCAATCCATCCTCACTCAGTTTTGTTCTTTGAAAATGCATGGACCCTGTTGGGGAAATGAGCATTTCCATTTTCACCAGTGGCTGTGAATATTAGTAAAACCCATTTGAAGGGCAATTCGACAATGCCTGTGAAAAGGAGAACACTTAGCTTAGAGAAGACAAGCAAGCACTCAAGATTTACTTAAATACTGCACTGCATTTATGGATGGGATGTTTGTCACTATTTGAATTTTTTCTGGAGGCAATTGATTAGTCAATTCTTTAAATGGTAGATAAGCAAACACGTCTCTGCTGACTATAATTAATGTTCAACTTTATATATTAATTAGGGTAGGTAGTTATTTTGGTAAATTTGGTAGTTATTGTTATAACTTTAGGTAATGAATTTATTTATGGCAAACGCAGGCATGCAAGTGCATAATAGCTTGACAGGCTAAATAAATACCATATTGTTGCTGGGGAGGGTTGTTATTTTTGTTTTGTGCAAAATACATTTATTATTTCAACAAATATTTAGTAAACACATACTATTTATGCAAAAACTACTTATGGAGTGACTACCACATGCTAGGCACTGTTTCAGGTGCTAGAAATAAAATGCATCAGTGGCAAACAAATTCTCTGTCCTCGTGGAACTTTCGATCTAGTGAGGGAGATAAACAAATAAACATGTACATATATGGCAAGTGATTATAACTGCTATGAAAAAGGATAAAGCTACCAAAAAATAAGAGTGATGGAAGCTGTTATTTTAACTTGGGTGCTCAAGTTCTGTCTTTTGTGCTGGAGATTCAATGTTGATCAAAATCAGACATGATTTCTGCCCCCCATGGAACTCTTAATGTCAGGGGGAGAGAAAGCCACTACTCAAATAATGACGCATATAATTGTCTACTGCTATTAGTGTCATGAAGAAATACATGCATGGTGTTATGAAACCTTGTTAAAGGGAAATTTGACCTCTTTGGGGAAGTCAGGACGGATTTCTCTGAGAAAGTGATGCTTACACTGAAGTAAGAAGATGCTTGCACTGCTTGATGTAAAGCATAAGTAGAAGTTAACTAAGCCAGGAGTATAGAGAATATTCCAGGCGGCGGGAATAGCCATTCAAAGGCCCTGGGGCAAGAGGGAACAAGGGGGAATAGGGAAGGGAAAGAAAGCTAGAGAGGGGAGAATAGGCTGAGGGGATAGATAAAAGGAAAACTATAGGCCATGTTAAGGGTTTTGTCACTGTTCTAAAAAGATGAAAAGTTATCTGAGTTTTAAGCATATGGCAGCATAATTAGTGACTAATTCAAAAAGATGCCTACAGGTGCTCTGTAGGGCCTGGACTCGAGAGACTCCGATTACATGTGGGATAGCCCACACCATAGCAATAGTCCCTGCAAATGATAATGTTGACTTGGACTAGGGCAGTAAGTTGGAGTTCAAGAGCAGTGGGTGGATTTGAGAAACTTTTAGGAGGGAAAAGAAATAGCCTTTGGCGATAAATTGGAGATAAGATGTACAAGATAAAGAGATACCAAAAATAACTCTGAGATTTCTGGCTTGTGTGATGAGATGAACAGTGGTGCTGTCCTCTCAGACAAAGAGCACTGAAAGAGGACCACATGTAGGGGGTAAGATTTGGGGCCTGTTAATTCTGAGGTGCCTTTGAGACATCTGCATGGAAATATCAAGTCAAAGTTGGAGTTATGGGCCTGGAACTTAGAAGAAGAGGCCAAGTCTGAAGGTCTAAGTTTCCATGTTCTTTACAGAGAACTGAAGTTGTGGGTAAGGATGTGCTCACCTAGGAAGAGGAACATTAACATTTGATGGTGAAAATGAGAAGGATAGACCTGCAAAGGGTACAGGGAAACCAGAGAGGAAACCAGGAGAATATTTTGTCTTTAAAGCCAAGGGAGGAGTGTTTTCAGAAGGAGTGAATGGTCCAGTGGGAGCCCCTGCTGAGAGGGCAAGTAAGATGAGGCTGGGAAAACGTCCCTTGGACATTATCACAAGGAGGTAATCGAGACCTAAATGGGAGCTATTCTGGTGGTGGGCAGCGCCAGCATCCTACCTTGAGTGACTGAAGGGGGAGTAGGGGAGTAAGGAAAATGGAGACATTAAGTAGAGACAACACTTTGGAGGAGCTTAACTGCGAAGGAAAAGAAAGAAATGGATGGGGCCGTGGAGTTGGAGGAGCCATCCACGCAGATACTGAAGTCAACCAGGTAGAAAGCAGAGATGGGGATGTAAAGGAAGACGATAAGCCAGGTACTCAAGTCTTCAGTGGATGAGAGCTCGTGACTGTGGGCTGGATGATGATGGCAACAGGGAGGGAAGAGAGCAGTCTGGCTGAACAGCATGAAGCTCAAAGGGTAGAGAAATAATATTGTGGAAGCAGCATTTGGGAACAAGGACAACGACAAACCTTCCAACCCTAAGACTGCGGGTGTGGAGGGCGAACAGCCACGACTGGAGAGGGGTGCAGGGTGTGTGGTGTCCCCAGGGCCAGTCAGCCTTCATTACTCAGAAGGAGAGGGAAGGAACACACAGAGGAAAAGTTGAAGAGCTTGGGTGGCTTGGTGGTTGTGGAACAAGCAATTCCTGAGGGCTCAGTCATAGGAGTTTGGGAGGTCAGGGGCTGGGTCAAAGGCAAGAAAGTCCAGGGCATGATGGAAAGCATGGAACATTAGCAAAGTGATGGCTAGATAACTTATACTTGGGTTGATGACTAATTAAAACAGGGATCACCAATAGGGAGGATTTTGTATCAACTCTCCCTTTGAGGAGCATGGGCACCAGGTACTGGCTGCAGATGTGGTAGACTATTATCCCCTGAAGCTCTAGACAGATGGGCTGGTAACAGCTACAGGTGTGGTGACCACACACTGTCCAGCTTGGGTGATGGTAGACCCAGGAGAAGGGTGTACAAGATAGAGGCACTGCTCAACCCGTTAGAGAAAAAACTCACCCTAAAACCTCACCATCTCACAAATCAGAGCTTTTTTTGTTTCTTAGCTTGCCTTCCTCCCAGATTTGCACTGACTTTTTATGGACTTACGACATACATGTAGTCTGAGACTTTGCCTTTTTTTCCTCTTAACATTACATCAAGAATTCTCCACATTGTTCCATCTTTATCACAGTTAACCTTCAATATGGCAAAAATAATTGTTGCTCTAATCCAGGAGTATTTTTTTGAGCATGAATATATAAAGTGCACCACCACACACACACACACACACACACACACACGCATAAATAATAAATTCTCCATGCAGACATGCACCCCTGCCTGCATCCTGGATTATCCATGGCCCACTAATGTATCTCAAGATCCATTGATCCCTTCTTAATCTTTTTTTTCTTTAACACTTGGAACAATTATCAGCAAGCTAGCTGCAACCCCACCCCTTTCTTGCCTACTCAGAAAAACATGCGAGTGAGTGAAAATGACATTATTGTAAGAATAACTTTGAATCCACTCCAGTTTATAACAAAAGCAGCTCATTCGAAAACTTTGGTGCTTTTACTATTAATAGTGCAAATTACGTGCTACTCCGTTCAGACCCAAGTGTAACACGCCAGCGAATCCTGCCACTGTTGCTGAGGGCTATTGGTCTACCGGGGAAGGCAGACGCTAACTCAGGAGACAGGAGCGAGGTCAGCAGCCCACAGCGGGTCACAGAGAGTGCAGTCTTCTCAGAGGAAGTGACATCTGAGTTGGCTCTCGAAGGAGGTTGCCGATCAGAGCAGGAGGGAAGCCCGTTCCAAGTAGAAGGAAGAACTCCTATAAAGGCTTAGAGGCCCGAGTACATGCTGCCCAGTTAAGGACCGGTGCACATTCTGCAGTGGCTTTAACCTGCTGCACAGAGGGAACCGTCGAGATGGGAAGGGCCTGTATGACTCACTGAGGGATTTCAACTTTTTCCCATAGGTATGGGGGCCCTGGAAGGTTTTTTGTTTGCTTCAGCTTTATTGAGGTATAGTTGACAAATAAAAATTGTGTATATTTAAGGCACACAGTACGGTGTTTGGATATACACATACCTTGTGAAATGATCACCACAATCAAGCTAAATAACAGAGCCATCTCCTCACAGAGTTACCTTTTTAACACTTAAGATCTACCCTCTTAGCAAATGTCAGGTGTACAATACACTATGTTAACTACAGTCACCACGCTGTACATTAGATCCCCAGAACTCATTCATCCCGTATAGCTAAGCTTCGTACGCTTTGACCAATATCTCCCCATTTTTTCACCTGCACCCCTCCACCCCCACCAAACCTCTGACAACCCCGTTCTACCCTGTGAGTTCAACTAGTTTAGGTTCCACATGTAAGTGAGATCATACATTTTTTGTCTTTCTGTGTCTGGATTATTTCACTTGGCCTAACATCCTCCAGGTTCATCCATGTTGTTGCAAATGGCAGGATTTCCTTCTCTCTTAAGGCTGAATAATATTCCTTTATATAAAGATACACTCCATTTTTTTGTCCATTCATCCATCAGTGGACAGTTAGGTTGTTTCCGTGTCTTGGCTATTGTGAATAATGCTGCAGTGAATGGGAGAGCAGATACCTTTCCAAGATCCTGATTTCATTGCCTTTGGACATATACCCAGCGTGAGATTGCTGGTAGTTTTTAAACAGAAGATGATGTCCTCTGAATACACCTTGGTTTAGAAAGTTCCAGTAGGAAAAGTATAGAGGAAAGAGCAGAGAAGCTGGAGGCCAGGGTAGGAGAGCAAGGTGGGGCAGTGGAGTGTGGAGGAGCAGGTGGGCGGACAGACTTGGCAAGTGACGATCCTCTGAACTCGAAGAATTGAAAGACAGGTGCCTGATCTCTGTGTTATCCAGGGCAGTACGTAGTCTGGTGACTGTGCTGTCTGCAATTTGCAACACTGCGTCATCACACTGTCAAAAATCACTCCGTGACTGAGGACAGGGTCATGCAGTCAACGAGAAGGTTTCCTATAGTGAGGGGCTGTGGGAGGAATTTATTTTCTTTTGCTGAAAAATAAACAAAAACAATGTGAGGACTAGAGATTCCCCCAAATAACTCTCCTGCTTTGCTGGTTAATAGAATTTTGCTGGTTAGTAGAATTAGCAGGGGTCAAGGAATCAGACGGACTCCAATTTAAATCCCTGCTCTGCCCCTCACCAGCTTTGTGACTTTGAGCAAATTACATATAACTTGCTTGACCCTCAGTTTCTTCATCTAGAAAATGGACAATAATTCCTACCTTGAAGGACTATGGTGAAGATTCAACAGGATAATACACGCAAAGGCTCCTGCCCTAGTAAACCTCAATGCATATCCTTTCCCACCCCCCTCCTCATCCGACATGGCTGTGCAAGGGTTAATGGACTGAATAGCTACCAACCTGGAGCTGAAAAACAAAGGGTTTGGAGGGAGAGGCTAGTGGGTGTACTTCCAGGCAGAAAGGGAAGTAGGATGAGATGCTACCCATTAAAGCTGACTAATTCCACTGGAATTATGTGCAGGACAAAGGATGTTAATTCAGTGAAATCTCTGGAGTGCTTCAAAGAACTCTGTGTGTGTGCAGTGAGTCCCCTTCCAGGGCTGGCTCGCCTACGCTGGCAGGGGTGGGACGGCTGTGGGTGTGACAAGTGTGACAAGGGGCTTCTTAACAATGCCCTGAATTCAAATCAGCGCGAGCTGCTTCCCCACGAGGCACCTAGGGAAGGGAAGTGGGCTGCGACCTGGGCAGGGTAGGCTTCCCCAAACTCCAGCTGCAGGCTGCCCTGCTGGGGTTGGGGAGGCTGGATCGAGTGACAGCCCACGGCTGACTCACAGCCCGAGAGGCTGGCAGCTAGCTAGCAGCAGACCGGCCGGCGGCCCAAGAGTGAGCTCATTAACCACAGGGACCATGAGCAATGCCATGTCACCAAGGCCCACTCCATCTGTGGGGCAGAGAGGCCCCATCCCTGCTCTTCTTAAAGACCACTGGCTCTGGGAGGTCCAAGGACCACTTGTCCCTGTGCTCCTGGGTGTCCCCGACATCCTGCCATTTTACCTTCCATAAAGGCAATTCATTACGTGGCTAGTGACAGATGATGTCATTTGTGTGCCTTGGTGAGAAGGTCACATGACTACATTCATAAAGCAGAACTCAGTGCTCAGCCAGACAGTGTGCCCCTATTTGAGGTTTGGAAAATATGGTTACTGTTAATGTGCTAAACTGGGGCCTTCCTGTCTGTGGTAGAAAAATCCACCAGGCATGGCTTAATTAACCTAAGAAAATTATCTCCAGCAGGCCTGCCTAAGCTGCAGAAATTGCGTCCCTTCCTGAGGCCGACAGCAAGAGAGAAACAGAACACACACGCTCACATGCTATCTGTAAAACCAAAAAAGCATCCTCCTGAAGAAAGGAAACCATTTCAGTCTTCATTCATCTTAATGGTCAAATTGGGTCACAGAATAATAGAGATTAATGGTATCTCTTAAGAACAACCAAACCCGGAGAAATGTTTCAAAAGAGGTACCTCTTGAGTGTGGGTGACTTTTAAGTAACCAATACTCATTATAATTTGCTATTCCAAGGAAGTGTGTCAAGACTGGTGAATAAATCCATTGCTGGCTTATATACCTGGGCTCTAGGAAGCTCTTTCTACTCCCAAGAATTTCTCCACCCACTTGTGATGATCTGGAGTTGCCTTTGATTCAAAGGTTTTACTTTCAGAGTCCTCTTTCACAATATTTACATAATGGAATATTTACATTACCAGCACTGATTGCGTTTGAGACATAGCTGAGCATTATGGCCTGTTGGATTTCTTTTCCTCTGTTTCTTTCTCTCCTTTCTTTCCTTTTTTCTTCCCTCTGTCCCTCCCTCCTTCCTTCACTCCTTCCCTCCTCCCTCTATTTCATTCATTTATTTATACTCTAAATATCTACTGAGCATATACTGTGTGCTGGAAGGAAGTATAGAGCAATGTCTAAGAGTCTGGGGCCGTGGATCCAGGCCTTTTGCTTTCTTCTTCCATGACTTACACGTGACTTAAGATTCAGTTTTCCTATCAGCCAAAAGGGAACAATAATGAGACCTCCCTCCTAAGACTGTTGAGGGATCGTATGACCTATTACACATAAAACACTTTTCTCCATCCCTGGTCCTTCCCAAATGTCCCACAAATGTTATCATTGTTATCAAAATAATAAAGAATGTAGACTCTGTAGTTAAACAGCTCAGGTTAAAATCCTGGCTCCTACCTACCAGCAATGTGACCCTCGGCAAGTAAGTTCTCTGTGCCTCAGTCTCCTCATCTGTAAAATGGGGCTAATAATAGGTATTTGTTTCATAGGGTTGTTGAAAGGATTTATTAAGATAATATTTGTAAAGTACATAAAACAGTGCCTGACATATAGTAAGCACTCAATAAATCATAGCTATTATGTTTGCTGCTCTTATTATTGGTGGTTCCAGAAATATGAAAATGGGAAATAAGAAAGACACTCACTTTAGTAGAGAAGGCAGGCATGTAAATGAGTAATGACAATGGTGAATGAGTAGAAAAGCAGAAGTAGATACAGAGCACAGGAGGAAGGTTTAGCTTTTGGAGAGAAGGGCAAAGAAAGCTTCACCAAGGAGGTGTTCAAATAGGACATTATTAGGACACGTGTAAAACCTCATTAGGAAACACTTTATTTTCTTCGTCTTCCCAAATTTATTCTTGAGTCTCAAGTACGAATATCTCTGGCCAGTTCTCAAAGTTCTCTGTAATCTGGCCCAGCTCTATTTTCTTGCACACTCAGATACGTCAGCCTGCCTTACAGCTAAACGTCTCCCTTACTGTCCCTCAGCCTGACCTTCTGACCTTTGGGCCTGCTGGTCCCATGTTCTAGAACGCCCTCCCTCTCATGACCCCCTGTGTACAAATCGTATGTGGTCTTCAAAACCCAGCAGAACTCCACCTGCTCTGTGAAAACCAAATTCCACATTGCTGTGCCCTCTTCTGCCTCTTTTGCACTTTTCAGAACCCTGCAATTGGCATTGTCCCATCGTCCACTGGGATTTGCCTTTTTCAGCAAGGGTCCTCGTTTGCCTTCCGTAACCGATTCCCTATTCTTGGGGTCTCCATTCCTGACATTTTACATTTTACTTGCTCTGCTCCCCCATCCCCGCTCCTCACTTCCAATCAACCTCGTCTGTAGTGGTGGTCCCATCAGCTCCCTCGGTTCCTGCCTCCTCACACCCTCCCAGGCTCTGACATTGGCCTTTGAGCTGAGCATCTGACTCCTGTCTCCTATTCCCAATCTCTCCCGTGCACCATTGCCTCCACAGAGATTAGCTGGGCCAAGAAGAGGCAAAAAAAAAAAAAAAAAAAAAAGGCTTACTTTTCATTGTCTGCTCTTGGGAATCTTTCCAGTTTTGCATCATGTGCATGGATTTGTCTGCTCATAAAAAAAAGAAAGAAATGTTTAAATAAATGAGTATATTGAAATAAAGCCTCTATGCTTTGTCCACATTGTCCCACCTGAGTTGGCAACTCTCAGGAATCTCCCCAGCCTAGGGGTGCAGAACCTCCTGACTCTGCCATGCAATGTTTTCCTTCTCATCGGGCGCAGACGGGCTGGCTCCTTGGCCACAGAGAAAGGCTTCAGACGTGCTTTGAGAGAAGAGAACCGGTAATGACAGCAAATCCTCTGTCTGAAGTCCAGCTTTGTTTAGACACTTTATTTGCTTAACTTTTAAGTGTTTGAGAAATTGGAAAAAACTTTTTCATCCCTATCCAGATAAGGCAAGAGAAAGTTGTGTCCCTGTGAGCTTGTGAGAGCCTCTCTTTGCCAAGGAA
Organism: Balaenoptera acutorostrata; assembly: GCF_949987535.1. NCBI lineage: Eukaryota > Metazoa > Chordata > Mammalia > Artiodactyla > Balaenopteridae > Balaenoptera > Balaenoptera acutorostrata. The sequence continues at coordinate 44,153,710 of NC_080072.1, read as the reverse complement.
GCCCTGCCAGGTCTGGGGTACAAGTTAGGGGCAGGAAGCAGTGTAGGGAAGGCTGGGCAGTAGTGGGCATTGATTTTGATGGGAAATAAAGGGAGAGCGAGACCCTTTGACCCATGTCCTCCTTGATGTTCACAGTTCCTGTTTCTTTATGATCAAAAGGCTCCTAAGAGTACACAGGCAGCGCAGATTTCGCAGATCCTTACACAGCTGATTAAAGAAATAGCGTAACTGCCAGACTTTTACAAAACCTGCACAATATTAGCGCAAAGTGACTAAACAGCAGTGCATCTGGGTTACCACCACTGAGTGCTGAGATGGTCAATGACATCCCACGGGCAGTGCCCTGGGGCTGGCACGGGGGGTAAGAGACCCCTTGCTGCTCCTAAGCCAGGCCCAGCTCTTCCCAGACCCCACTTTCCCACCTCCAGCCAAGCAGACCCCAGGTACGCTCCTGCCAAACGAGCAGCCAAGAGGTGAAAGAAGGCACAGCGTCGAGTCATCGGAGACCACAGAAACAGGACAGAGGTGGAGTGCGGGTCTAGGAAAAGATCATAAAGTCCACAAAGAGAGTTATCTGAGCTGCAATCAGTGGGAAAACATGCTAGCAACCACCCTCCCCCCTGGCCCCCAATCTTTTGCAGTTGCCAGTTTATCTCCAATCTTCTCCCTGAGTTGCCAACTGACATTGGTCAATCCAATTCCAGGTCACAGACTTTAGCCAGTTACAAGCAATCATCCCTGCATGGAGGGAAGCTTTGAGCCAATTAACAGGTCATTTAAAAGGGCTCTTTGGCTTCTAAACAGGGTTTTCTTTGCCCATTGCTAAATGCTTCAAATAAATTTTTTAAACAAATCAAGGTAGCAGCTCCTATGGAGATGCTGACTGACTTGAAGTGGGTGCAGGGTGGGGGGGGGTGTGCCCTGTGTCCTGAGACCTCGGTGCTCATCACACATCCCGGAACTGAGGGGTCAGAAGGCAGGAGCAGGGTTCCTTCAAGGTGTCTACCCTCAACTTCTTTCCTAAGGCAAAAAAAGTTCCAAATTAGTGTTTGTTTTCTTTCACAAGTCAAGGGCTTTGCATTTCCAATGAAGTGCCTTCTACCAAGAGGAATTTTATAATCCGATTCAAGGGGATTTCAGCTCATGAAAGAGGATTAGGAGCCATTGGTTGGGTGACAAGTTCCAACGTATTTCCTATCAAGAGCCTCTTAAGGTTCTTTTCCCTGTCTGGGAGCTCTGCTCTCTTTACCGTAAGAAGCTCAGAAGACACACATTAGACACTCAGGTAGTTTTCTCTCCTGAGGTGCCCCCACCTCCTTCTCTTGCTCTTTGCTGTACATCACTTAAAAAGTCCATGTTGCCTTTTTAAACTTTGAGGCAAAACAAAAATGTCTGGAAAATGAAAACCAAAATTGTAACCAATCCTCGGGCCCCTGGGCACAGGTAGTAAAATGAACAAGATCTGAATTTAATCGTTCTGATTGCTATGTCTCCACTGGGCCAGTCACCTCATCCCAGAAAAGGGCAAGACGAGAACATTCTTTCTCTCCAAACAGGAGCAGTGTTCCAGGCTGGCTTCTTAAGCAGGAGCTATCAGACAAGGTCTGAAGAGACACCACCAGCAGGACTCAGGCAGCTGGAACCCAGTTCCCTGGCAGCTGCCTGCCAGGCCTGGCTCTGCACCAGGGCAGGGGCTCCCGTGGCATTCTTCTGCAAGATGTGTAAGCTGGGAGGAAGGATGAGCGGACAGCTCTTTCCAACCTCCCTCTGACTCACAGGACAAAAGAGGGCTAATTGTTTTTCTCTTGAATGAGCATGTAGGCATTAAAAAAAAGGCTGCCTTGTGAATGGGAGACCTTGAACTTGGAGTCAGCCATACCTGGGTCCCAGTTCTTGCTCTGCCACTTTCTAGCCATGCATACATCTCCAAGCCTCACACCCTGCATCCTTCACTTGTAAAAGGGAAAAGGAATAATACCAATTTAATGGGGCATTATCAGGATTAAAGGCAATATGGTACAGGATAGGGCCAGACTCCATAAATGTCTGCTAAATTGGAATCATCAGTATGGTCAATGGACATATTCAGGAATAACAAACCTAATCTGCACAATTCAGAACTGCTTTTATTTATTTTTATGGTTTCTAACTCCTTTGTTAGAAGGAGATGGAAACTTCCTCCTGGATTTCTTCAACTTCTAAATAAGGCTTCTATTAAATTCATAACGAGAAAGGCCATTGTCTAGACAATATCCTCTTAGCAACCCCTAGAAGACCACTGGTTTCGTATGATAAATTTTTCCTCACAACTAATTTTCAGGCTCCTGAGAGCCAGGGTGATCACTTCAAATCACCATGCTTCTGATGAGTTTAGGTGACATCTTGGTGTCTTGGTCCCTGATCCCATCAGGCTTTTCTCCATCAGTCCCTACCCCCATTGCAGGTGGCCTCTGAGCTTAGGATGCTCAGGACAAGTGCTTCCTTCCTCCCTCCCTCTGAATGCCCAGCCTGGGGCTTGGCTGCAACCAGGACCCCAGAATCTCCCCCTTCTTTTACAGAAATTCTGAAGCAAGCCGCTCCCTCTGCCTGCAGCTCAGGTGGAAAATGTCCCAATGTTACTGGTACAATGATTACCCTTTTACTTACACGGCTTCCTCCCTTGGGTATCTCCAACGCTTTTTGAAAGGAACGTTTTTTTAAAAATGTCTTTCTGCTGCAATTCCCTTGCTTCATTTTACCTTCTCCCCTCTCCCCAGCTTTGTTGTTTGCTGGTTCAGTTATTAATGTATTGGAATAATAGCCCCAGTTACCAGTAGAGGTGTAAATGGGACATGCTTCCTTAACCTAAAGAGTTAAAATAAAGAAGCAGGTATTTTTCACTCATTCATTCCAGCACGTTTCCTGAGCAGTGACTGTCTTCAGATTACTTTGCTCAGGAAATGAAGATGAATAATACGGCACGTCTGGCTTCAAAGAGCTCAGAGGTTAGAGCAGGGACTCTGACCCCAGGCTTCATGGGTATGATTTGGAGGACCTACAGCCCTCTGAAATGATAGACATAGTTTATGTATACGTGCCTGGTAAATTTTTCAGGGAGAAAATATAACTCTTATCAGCTTCTCAAAGGCATCCAGAATTTAAGAAAAGTGGGGTTGGGGAGGGATGGTTAAGAGCCAGTGATCCAGATGGAGATACTGCCATGCAAACAAATTGTTAAGCTGCTGTATCTTGCAGTCACCTTTGACGGATTGCTTCTCTCTCTCCTGTATCCAATCTGTCAGGAAATCCTGCTGGCTCCACCTTGAAAATATATCACAAATTTTTCCTCTCCTCATCCCTGCCACTGCTACCATCCTGGTCCATGCCATCCTTACTGCCTGGAGAATTGCTTCTACCTTCATCCCTACAGTATATTTTTACCACCAAAGCCAGGAAGCCAGCCTGATGCTTTTAAAGAACAAAGCAGGTTATATCACTCCTCTGATTAAAATGCATCAGACGCTTCCCTGTTCATACAGAATAACCCCAAAGGCCTCATGCTGTTCTGGAAGGACCAATATGCTAATCCTTCACCTCTGTTCCTTCTCTGACCTTGATGCTAACATGTTTTCTCTCACTCACTCCTCTCCAGCTTCATTTACTTCCTGCTGGTCCTCATACATCTCTGGTAAAGGTAGCAGGGCATTTGCACGCCCTTTCCTCTGCCTGCAACACTCCTCCCCCAGATATCAGCTTGGCTTCCTCCTCTGCTTTATTCAAATCTCTGCTCAGAGGTCACTTGATCAAAAACGTCTCTTATGACCAACCTAGCCAGAGCAGCACCCCACTTCCTCTCAGCCTTGGTTTTCTCTTTCATCTGACGTTAAATGTTATATTTGTTCATTTGCATATTGTACACCCACCCCATTCCACACACGCACATGCATGTAAATCCCTTGAAAGCAGGGACTTCGGCTGTTAGGTTCATCACTCTATCTCCAGCCCCCTAGAACAGTGCCTGGTTTATAGAAGCTTCTAAATAAACATTTGCTGAATGAATGAATGAACAAACTGCACATAGGGTTAAAGGCAGTGAGGTGAGTAATAATAGCTTTGTCTATAAAACACTATGGAAGAAGAAACCACTAACTCTGTTTTGGGAAGGTGAGGGGGAGAAACCTGACAGCTTAAAGAAAGCTTCTGGAGGAGGTGATACACAATTTTAGCATGTTAAAGGCAGGGGCCTAGAGCCAGGGCTGTGGAGAAGGGTCTATCAGGGAGTGGAAATAGCATGGGCTAAAACCTGGGGAGGCATAGCCTACTGGGAGCTATAAGCAGCTCGTGTGCCTGGAATATTTACCTAAGGAAGAAGTCAGGGAGTGACAGGAAATGAGATGGAACAATGGACAGGGACCAGATCATCAAGGGTCTAATATGTCTTAGCTGAAGACTCTAGATTTTATCCTGTAAGTGATGGGGAGCCAGTTGAAGATTTTCAGCAGTGTGGGAGTATGCCTAGAAAAATTGCTCTGTGGCAGTGGGCAAGATGGCTTAGAGCCGAGAAGATAGGGAGCCTGGTGATACATGTGATACAGATGATACAGGTAGGTGAGAATCAAGGAGGCCAGAACTAAGAAGGGACAGTACAGATGGAGAGAAAGGAATTGGAACTAGGGAAGCAAGACTCTGTAACCCACTGCATTGGAAAGGTGAGAGAAAAGAAAGAGTCCAGGTGACTCTACATCAGGGTCTACTGACACAAGGCCCTGGTGTCCCCAGGCCCATCCCTTGCTCATCGCAAGGATCACTAACCATGGGACTCCTTCCCCCTGAGATATGACTTGGCCTCAGAATCCTCCTCAACACAGTGTACCAGGCAGACATCACCAACTGATTGGAGTCGATGTCAAGTGTTAATCTGTTTGTCAATCCTGATGTAAGGTTCTAGTTTGAGTGACTCTATGGTGCTATCGTGAATACAAGAAATAGTATAGAAAAAGAAGAAGGCTCTGGCAGGAAGATTTAAGTTAAATTTGCCCATGGGGTCCAATGCATGCAGGAACTGTTCAGATGGAGGACAGCGGAGAGGATAGCTAAACAGCTCCCACACGCGTCCTAACTCAGCTTCCCCACATCTCCTTCCTTATCTCTGTCATCCTCCTATTGAGGACTGAGAGCACAGACCTGTCAGCCTCCAACAGTCGTCTGAACCTCCAGCCTCAGGCCCTGAGGCCTGTCCTGTTTGGGATCCTTCCCTCCTCTCTAGCTTCATCATGTGCTTCTTACCACACAGTTTATGTTCCAGCCCCCCTCTCTCTCCATCATCTTATTCCTTTCCCCTGGAACATTCTTCCCCTCTCCTCCACTCCTCTAGCTTGGTCCAGTTAATGCCTGCTTATCCTTCCCCTGCCAGTTTAGATGTTGCTTCCTCCAGGAAGCCTTCCCGGATGCCCTCTCTTAGCACTCTTGACTTCCCCATCTTAGCACCACTCCATCCCACGGTGTTGCAATTGCCTCGTGATTTGTCTGTCTCCTCCAATAGCCCCCAGTAGCCTATAAGCCCCATGAAGGCAGGGGCCATGCATCTCGTGTTTCTAGTTATAGAGTCGGAGTCTCTCCATACTGTGGTCTCCTCCTCCACGTTCCCAGATGAGTTCTAAGCCCACCCTTGAAGCCTAGTGTCACCTCTCCACACACAACAGTAGGTGTGTTCCCATCAGCCTGCCTCCCCACCTGGCACCCTGGGGTCCCTCCTGTCCCAGCCTGAATTGAGATGGAAGGAGATGAGGATGGGGAGTGGGTTTTGGGGGAGGGTCTCAAACAGCTTCTGAGTCTCCAGACTTAAGGGAGCTGACACTCATGGCTGCTTCTCCACGTCCCAGGGGGAATGAGAGCTTGTCGGAAGCTGTTAGGTCTCTCAGATACTATTTCCATAAATGGGTTGATCCTTCACTCATTGGTAGAGCAGAATTCATATGGTCTAAAGTATGAAGCAGGGACTTCCCTCGCAGTCCAATGGTTAGGACTCCACCCTTCCACTGCAGGGGACACGGGTTTGATCCCTGGTCAGGGAACTAAGAGCCCACAAGCTGCGTGGCCAAAAAATAAAAATAAATCAATAAATAAAATAAAGTATGAAGCACAATTTAGATTCTGGTTGGTTCCTTGGGAGACATTTGTTTCCTAAGCTGGCCTTTCCAGATCTGGTGACAACACCTTCCATTTTATTCTTCCCGGGTAAATACCTAAGGGTGCCTATTGGGAGAGTAGACAACCAAGAACACAGTTTCTAGAAACTGCAAAGAACATCCTTCTCTAATTCCTGTAAGGAGGCATTTCTCTAAGAAAGGCTTGTTGGGAAAAAAAAGGCACTGGGGCCTAGGGACACCAGCACCTAGTGCATCGGACACTCGTTTTTGTAGAAAATAGCAAAATAGGAGGATGCTACTTTGGGCTGGGGAGAATATCTGGGGAGAGTAGGAGGGTACACAGAGACAATGACACAGAAAACAAACAAAAAGGAACTGGCTGGGAGTTTATGAGTCACTGTAATTAAAGGGGGTCCTGAGAATCTAGCTGGTATTCACCTTTTGTATGCCTATCTTGGGTGAGACATTGATTCAACAAACATTGCCTGGACACCGACAGTGTGCTGCGCACGGTGCCGGGTGTTCACAAGAAGCAGCAGCCACGTGTGCGGCTGGAGATGCCTCAGTACAGGCTGAGCACGGTGCTTCCCGCTCAGGGCTCTCGTTCAAGAACATGCGTGCTGCAGTGTGACAGATAACAGTTCAGATCACAGCTCTGCCCCTTACTGGCTACGTGATTTTGAGGCAATTAGCAATCCCAGGTTTCTAATTTATAAAATAGAAATAATAGTACTTATCTCAAAATGTTGCCGTGGAGAATAAGAAAGGTGATGGCACCTAGGAGGCCTCCCGCAAACGCGTGCTTTGATTTTTTCATTCAGTACATATTTATTGCTATTATTCTGGTCCACATTCTTGCTCTCTGAACTCCATCACCTTTTGTCTCCATTATTTCAACATCTCTGTGAAGACAAGCAGAGACAGAAGAACATTAGCCAATGTAGAATAACAGCTTATACTGACTCGTCTAAATAGGCATTTTACCTGCCAAATAATTTGGATTTCCCCCCCCAAAAGGATAAAAACCTCTCTCTAATTAAATCAGTGGGCAGAATGCCTTCCTCGTCAAGTGACGACTGACATTGCTAGCAGCACTTCTGTATGAGTGTCTGGCAGGTGACCACTGAAGGCGGCCACAGAGGTGGTTAGTGCGCCCTGACATGAGTGGCCTGGCAGCCTTGGCAGACACCAGCTGCTTGGAGCCCTCTGCTGCTGGCAGAGGTGACCAGGCAAGATCACACATCCAGACAAGGTTCAGGTTTGTCCCATTGTCACCCAAGGCCCAGGAAGTCTGACTCCAGTGAGAAAGAATGCTCAGGGCAACCGTAACGCACTCTGCAGGTTTGCACAAGCTCACACACAAACATACACACACGCACAGAATCAGAGCCAGGCTGGTGTTTCTAAGCAAATTCATTCTGCAGTGAACCTACAGTGGATCCTGGCTAAAAAAATAAATAAGCTATAAAAGACATTCCAGGCACTACTGGAAATTTGAGTATAGGTAGAATGTTAGATAATATTGTGCAATTAGGGTCAGTTTGCTTAGGTGTGAGAAGGGTATTGTGCATGTGGGAGACTGGCCTCGTTGGGATATGTATATTGAAGAACTAAGGGGCAAAGTGTCATGCCGTCTAGAAAATAATTTAAAATAGTATAGCAAAATAGAGAGATAAACGGATAGATAAACAAAGAGATAATGCAAATATGGCAAAACATTTACAGTTGTTGAATTCAAGTCAAGGGTTTATTGGATTATTCTTTCAACTTTTCTTCTCTTTTTTTTTTTTTCTTTTTTTGGCAGTGGGAGCTGTGTTGGGTCCTCACCAATGTGCGGGCTTTTTTTCTAGTTGTGGCAAGCGGGGACCACCCCTTGCCATGGTGCCTGGGTCTCTCATCGCAGTGGCCTCTCCCACGTTGGAGCACGGGCTCCAGCGCGCAGGCCTCAGCAGTTGCAGCACGTGGGCTCAGTAGTTGTGGCTCACAGGCTCAGTAGTTGTGGCTCACGGGCTCCAGAGCGCAGGCTCAGCAGCCGTGGAGCATGGGCCTAGCCGCTCCGCGGCATGCGGGATCCTCCCAGACCAGGGATCGAACCCGCGTCCCCAGCACGGGCAGGCGGACCCTCAACCACTGAGCCACCAGGGAAGTCCCAACTTTTCTTTATGTTTGAAAATTTTCATAATAAAAATAGGGATGGAAAGAATTATAAAGTAAGAATTAGCCGCAAAAATACTAAAAAGCTGAAGTTTTTCACGACCATCCTGATTCACCTGAGTTGTACACAGGGTATTAGTGTGAATAAGGATGAGAAGAGTGTAGAGGATACTTAGCGGGGCTGCAGACAATAGGGGAAGGGGCAGAGCCACACAGAACAACACGATGGCCATCTTTAAAGACCTTTATCCTATTCAGCTCCTCCTCTTACGTATTCTCACTCAGGCTTTACAAACGACCCAATGAATGAAGTAAGTGTTATGCTCTGTTTTTTTTTTTTTTTTTAAAGGATTTTCTTATTTATTTATTTATTTATTTATTTATTTATTTTTGGCTGTGTTGGGTCTTCGGTTCGTGCGAGGGCTTTCTCTAGTTGCGGCGAGCGGGGGCCACTCTTCATCGCGGTGCGCGGGCCTCTCACTATCGCGGCCTCTCTTGTTGCGGAGCACAGGCTCCAGACGCGCAGGCTCAGCAGCTGTGGCTCACGGGCCCAGTCGCTCCGCGGCATGTGGGATCCTCCCAGACCAGGGCTCGAACCCGCGTCCCCTGCATTGGCAGGCAGACTCCCAACCACTGCGCCACCAGGGAAGCCCTACGCTCTGTTTTTTATAAAAGTTACGGGAACTGTAACTCAGAGAGATTGGAGTCAGTTACCTAAAGTCATATAACATGTGACAGAGCCAGGACTAAACCCAGGTCTTCTGCTTTAAATCTTGTGCTCTCTTCTCGACATCGTGTCTCTTACTGTGGGTAGTGCCAGAAGCAGACCTTGAAACAGGAATTCAGGTTCAGTGAGCGTATTTGGGAGGTTCAGGGACCAGCAGTGGGAGAGTGGGAAAGATGGGAGTGCGTATTGAGCCAGCGACCACAGCGGCCAACTGAGGCTTAAGCCCATGGGAAAAACTGGGAGATGCAATATAAAACACATGCCTCATACTGATCCCACCAAGGGTGAGGAAGCTGGGATACTCATTCCCCAGTTACCAAGAGTCCTTGCTTGAGGGCTGCTCCTCGGAGTGTTAATTCCCCAGCACTTCCAGCCTGCTGAAGTTCTGAAAAAAAAAAAGTCCTCAGACACAGAAGCACAGATAGAAGGTTGACCTGTGCACCCCAGCTCAGTTAGATTCAAGGGATGTAAATAGCATACTGACAGTCTGACTTTAGGGAAGCCCAGCCTCTGGCTGCTGCCTTCCTCTCTTTACCAGCCAAGCACAAGAAGTAGAGATCATCTCAGACTCTAACACCAGCCAGGGAAGTCCAGCCCCTGCTTAGGGTGAGGTAAGATTTAAAGCCACCCGTTCATTCGGATGGAACCACATCTGGGAATTACAACCTAAGACGAGCAGCAGAAGACATACATGTGTACACAGCGTTGCTGGTTTTGAAGATACTCCAAGCCATATAAAGCTAAGAATGAACCACTCAGAGGGAGGAGTTCAACAGCTGCTTACCAGAGTGTAAAAGCAAATGAATTGGGCTCCTCATCCATTCAGACACTACATCAAGCTCCTTATTACAACCCAGAGATGGGTTACAGCCTGGAATGACTATGGGACCCAGTGGCATGATCCAGCATCCCTTTCACATCTCATTATTCGTGCTGCATGCAGTGCTCTGAACAATCAGACACATCCAGCTGAAAATCGCTTACAAATGGGAAAATACTGGACAACAATAATTTATTTAAAATCCTTTTTTTTAAAAAAAATTTTACAGCCACTGTAGCTCCAGCAACAGAACTCAAAATATTTCACTCACAATTCTGCAACTACCAATAAATCAGTCTGCTGGGTTTTTTCCATGTATCCTTCCAGAGAAATAGAAGTCTCTCAAGGAACTAAACTGTAGAGACAATACATGTTAGAATGGGGCAGTTCACGCAAAGGAGTTGGGATGTTCACACGTTTGGAAAGGAACCAGTCAATCTTGGAAGTGCTGACAAAGGGCAGGAACAAAAGCAAGCCCCAGACACTCTGCCCAGCACTCTCGTGGGAGGTACAGAGCTTTAGTCAATGGGTTTTGAGTGTTTCCAGTTCTGCTGGCAGGACAACCCCTACGATAGAATCAGGCTGTTTTAGCTGGAAACTACTAGATACACGATTTCTCTTAACTGCTTTTTTCTGGTCCCACGTTTGTCAAGCAACCTTATGACTCCCTGTAGATCTGCCGCACAAAGATAATACTCCAGTCCCGCTGACTTTGAGTATTTCTGAACCGCATCATATTGATTTCTCATGAAAAACCACGAAAGTTACTTTTTTTCTTTTTTTGGCTAGCAATTGTATAGGACTATGTGCCCAGCGTTGTTCTAGCACTCTGAACTTTATATAGACCTACTCATTTTAATCCTCATGACGACTCTAGGAGGTAGACATTATTATGGCCCCCATTTTGCAGATGAGTAATGAAGAGTGTAAGTAATTTGCCCAACAATACATAACTAGTAAAGAGGTAGAGCCAGAACATGAACCCAGACAGCCTGGCATCAGAGCCCGTGCTCTTAACACCGTGCTACATTGCCTCTCATTAAGTTTTGGGGATTTTTTTCATGACAAAATATATATAACATAAAAATTTAAATTTTAACCCTTTTTAAGTGTACAGTTCAGTGGCATTAAATACATTCACAATGTTGTGCAGCCATTTCTACCATCTATTTCCAGGAGTTTACCATCATCCCGAATGGAAAGTCCATACCTGTAAATAAGTTCCATTCCCGCCCCCTTCTCCCCCCGACCCACCCCGGCCCCTGGTAACCTCTATTCTACTTTCTACCTCTAAGAATTTGCCTATTCTAGGTACATCATGTAATTGGAAAACTACAGTATTTGTCCTTTTGTGTCTGTTTTATTTAACTTTGCATAAAATTTTCCAAGGTTCATCCGTGTTGTAGCATGCCTCAGAATTCCATTCCTTTTTTTTTTAAATAGATCTTTATTGGAGTATAATTGCTTCACAGTACTGTTAGTTTCTGTTGTACAAAAAAGTGAATCAGCCATATGCATACATATGTCCCCATATCCCCTCCCTCTTGAGCCTCCCTCCCATCCTCCCTATCCCACCCCTCTAGGTCATCGCAAAGCACTGAGCTGATCTCCCTGTGCTATGCTGCTGCTTCCCACTAGCTAACTATTTTACATTCAGTAGTGTATATATGTCGATGCTAATCTCACTTCGCCCCAGCTTCCGCCTCCCACCCCGTGTATGCTGAGTAGTATTCCATTGCATGTATATACCACATTTTTTTAATCTATTCTTCATCGATGGACATTTGAGTTGCTTCTCTCATTAGGGTTTGATGCTCCCTATAATTTCTTTTTTTTTTAAGATTTTTTTTTGTTGTGGACCATTTTTAAAGTCTTTATTGAATTTGTTACAATATTGCTTCTGTTTTATGTTTTTTGGTTTTTTGGCCACGAGGCATTTGGGATCTTAGCTCCCCGACCAGGGATCGAACCCGCACTCCCTGCATTGAAGGTGAAGTCTTAACCACTGGACCACGAGGGAAGTTCCGATGCTCCCTATAATTTCATCCCTCATCGTGGCTTCTCCTTCTGCTTTGGCTTCCTCTGCTCCTTGCCTCTGGGAGAGAAAGCATCATAGTGTTGGGTCAGGTGTCTCTGTTCCACATGATATTTATATTCTCTCAGTAAGTAAATACATTGTCATTCTACTGTCTATCCCAGACATTCATTAATTTCATTTAAAGTAAAGAGAGACTCTAAGTCTTGACACCTCTGGGGGTCGACATGACTGAGTCTCCTTGTCTTGAAACTGGGAAGTCACAAAGCCTATCCTGAGACAAAAAAGATACACAGTTCCAGACACCAGCATTCTCTATGACTGACAGGCAGGTTATGTTTCTGGAGGCAACTTTTGTTTATATCACACTAATTTCCATAAGTGCAACATATACTTTGTATACTTAGCTGCTGTTTATTCAAACCTGATCACGTGTCAGGCACCATGTTAGGTACTTTTCAAATATTATCTCACTTAATCCTGACAATAAGCCTGCAATAACAAATATTATTACCTCCATGTAATAGATAAGAAAGGTTAAATAATTTGCCCAAGATCACACAGCTAGTAAATATCAGATGGCTACATGTTACTCTAGCAGGTAGCTATACCATAATTTACTTAACTGTTGACTATTTTCACTGAGTAAAAGTTTCTGTTACTTTAAGTAATTCTGTAAGGAACATCTTTATGCACATAGCTTTATCTTTCCTTGATGTTAGTTCCTTAGGATGTATTTCCAGAAGTACTGTTACTGAATCAAGTAGTATGAATATTTTTCTGGCTCTTGAATTGCTAAGTTATTTTCCAAAATGCTGACAAAGATGGCTGCTCTAAGATTTTATGCCAAGGGTCCAGATTTGGTAAAATTGCAGACCAGGAAGGCAAATGTTGAAGCCTTCCCACCTCTGCTGTCTGGGTTTTTGTTTGTTTGTTTGGGGGGCTGGGGTGTTGTTTTTCTTGTATTTGATCCAACATCCTTAGTCTGATCCTAGAATTCCCAATTAATCCCATGGCACCAAGTCTTACCTTCCTCTATTGATGTTTTGTTTTGTGCCCCCAAGATGTTCTTCCTTCTGTTCCCTTCTTCTCCCAAACACCCGCCCACCCTCACCTGCAACAAACCTCCTTTCAGGACTCATAACTGTTATTTAAAAAAAGGAGCCTCTGAACAAATTCACACCGAGCTACTAAAGAGTGATTACAACACCTGGTGGTAATTTGTGATTTGTTTTTAAGATAGGGTGCCTGGGGAATTTGTTTTAAGGAATAATGGGACAGGTGCTCAGAGTGGTGTATATGAGGAATGTCCTGGAGGTGTTGATGACAACAGCAGCTGGTTAGGCAACCTAAATGTCTAACAACGCTGGATTGTTAAATAAATTATGATAAGCCATTCATCCAAAGACCACAGAGGTATTTAAAATGATGACATAAATGTGTACTACTGACTTGAAATGGTAGTATTAAAGGAAGGGGGACAAATTATAAAACATTTAATATAATCACAGTTTGGTAAAGGAAATAAATACAAACATACATGCATATATCTATACGTGTATATATACACATATATATCTGTGTGTATATATTACATCATATGTGTAACATTGTATATGTATAATATCAATACATATATAATCCACAACCAAAAAAAAAAAAAAAACTGGAAGGATAGACACCAAAATGTTTTCCTTAGGAAAGTGGGAGTAAGGATGATTTTTTTTCTCCCTTTAAAACCTATTTTCTAATTAACATGTATTACTTATGTTATCTTTCCAAAAAAACTTTTTCGGGATAGTTGCTTAGAGTTGGCACTGCCTTGGAGAGAATGAGCATGTAAGGGCATATTTCAAACGATGTGGCAGGTGGGTGGGAGAGACGTGAGGGCTGGGAGTTTGTCAGAGGTTGGGGGCTGGGAGCTTGGGACCCTCCAATCCACAGCACTGATACTGGCTACTCCACCTGCTCCTCAGCCTGGCCTCTCCTCACTGTGCCCCACCCAAAGGAGAAAAGGGCTCGCACTAATTTGCCCCTCTCTGAATGGCTATAAAAAGCAAGTTGAGGGCTTCCCTGGTGGCGCAGTGGTTAAGAATCCACCTGCCAATGCAGGGGACACGGGTTCGATCCCTAGTCCGGGAAGATCCCACATGCCATGGAGCAACTAAGCCCGTGCGCCACAACTACTGAGCCTGTTTTCTAGAGCCCGTGAGCCACAACTACTGACGCCTGCGTGCCACAACTACTGAAGCCTTCGCACCTAGAGCCTGTGCTCTGCAACAAGAGAAGCCACTGCAATAAGCCCACACACCACAGCGAAGAGTAGCCCCCGCTTGCCTCAACTAGAGAAAGCCCGTGCGCAGCAATGAAGACCCAACACAGCCAAAAATATAAATAAATAAATAAATAAATAACTTTATTAAAAAAAAAAAAAACAAGTTGATTTAGGATTCCATGAATCCCTACCTACTCCAGCATATGTTGAACATTTCTGTTGTGTGCTTTTGTTTAAAAAGCTTTTTAAGTGAGCTGGTGCCCATATGCACCAGGAACCTAAAATGTGGCTAGGTAGGCTGGCACAAGTCATGTTTCTTTAATTCACTTCCATGCGTTTCTAATGAGCTCAATCCCAAACATGCTGCAAACCGGAGAATGATGATCTTCCCTTACGTCCCCTAAACCCTCCTGGGGAAAAAAGGAGGAAAGGTGGAGATGTCTTACAGCAATTTTCCATTTACTAAGCACTGGGGTTTTTTGTTTGTTTGTTTTTTATTTATTATTTATTTTTGGTTGCATCGGGTCTTTGCTGTGCGCGGGCTTTCTCTAGTTGCGGCGAGAGAGGGCTACTCTTGGTTGCGGTGCATGGGCTTCTCATTGCGGTGGCTTCCCTTGTTGCAGAGCACAGGCTCTAGGTGCATGGGCTTCAGTAGTTGTGGCACGTGGGTTCAGTAGTTGTGGCTCTCGGGCTCTAGAGCGCAGGCTCAGTAGTTGTGGTGCACAGGCTTAGTTGCTCTGTGGCATGTGGGATCTTCCTGGACCAGGGCTCGAACCTGTGTCCCCTGCAGTGGCAGGCGGATTCTTAACCACTGCACCACCAGGGAAGCCCCAGCACTGGTTTTAAACATGGTTTTGTTTTGTTTTTGCTTTTTGGGGTTTGTTTGTTTTAGCATATTCTGGAGCATGACAGGCGTTGGTGCAGGGGGCACTTAGCATGGTCTTAAGAACATGGGCCCCAAGTTAGACAGAGCTGGGTTTGAATCCCAGTCCTGAAACTCACTATCTGGGTGATCTTGAACAATTTATTAAATCTATTCTATTCTGTTTCCTCACCTGTAAAGTGGGAATAATAAAACATTACCTCATAGGGTCATTGTGGAGATCAAATAAGATAGTGTGAAAACCACCTAGTATGGGCCCTGGCACATAGTAAGAGCTCAATAAATATTACTGTTCTTGCTCTAGTTATTGATGTGTCTGCAAGGAATTACATCACAGAGAGATGAGTGAGTGACAGAGGAAAGCCATGGTCTTGTGGAAAGACATACCAGGGGCACTTTCCACAGATGTGGGGGAGTCAGGGAGCACTTGCAGGAAAGAGTGACATCAAACTTGGGATCTGAAGAATTGGTAGGAGAAGTCTGGTGAAAGGGAAGGGGCCGGAGGAGGAGAAAGGGTAAAGGTCACAGAAGTGTAAATATTCAGACAACAGGAACTTCATGATCCTGAACTTACAGTCATTTACATCTTTGCAACAACACTACCTCCATTTTACCAAGGAGAACACAGGCTCAGAGAGGTTAATTCATTTTTCCTTTATCACACAGCTAGTAAGTGATGGCTGCATTCTGCCTTTGTATGAAGATACCCTCCAGCGCATCTTTATACTAAGTATGTAGATTCCTGTAGCATCCCATGGGTGGTGGCCCTCGCTCAGGAATCTTCTTCAATTAAGATGCATGGACTGGGTAGCCTCTGAGGACACAAAGATGCTTAAGATACGTCTACTGTGCTCTGGGAGCCCACAGCCTGACAAAGGAGAAAAAATTTTGATTTGTCATAATGCCAGACAGACTCTGAGAAGTTGTAAGTAGAAATTAGGAAGGTCTTCGCAGACTTCAAGTCTCCATGACTTCAAGTGTAAACCTACTTGAGGGAGAAGGATGATTCTGAAAGTTGGGGAGTATGTCAGAAGATGCAGTCTAGGTAGAATGAACAGTGAGGACAAAGGCGTGGTGTTGGGTACATACATGGTGTGGTATGGACATGATGACCACATCTTCATGGCCAGAGATTGGGAAGAGATGAACAGAGTGAAACAAGAGGCTAGAAAGACTGTGGTGCCAAGTCATGGAGGGTCCCGAATGCCAGGCTAAGGCAGTGGGACTTCCGAAGCCAATGCGGGGCCATTAAAGGTTGAGGAAGCAAAAGATCTGATCTGTCCTGGATGTTAGGGAGGCCAGAGGGCTCGAGCTAAGGAGTGGAATGCGGAGGGCAGGGAGATGAGAAATCACTGAGGTACAATGGTTAGGACCCTGGGACTGAATGGAGAAGTGAGAGAAGGGCTAAGGGGACTCCAAGCCCCTACTTTCTCTGCCCTCATACCGCGGCACCTGACCTCCGTTCGTGTTCCAGGGTAGATGCTCAACAGGCCTTTGGAAACTCTGCTTCAGGCAAGAAAGGTCAGGCCAGGGCTTCCCTGGTGGCGCAGTGGTTGAGAACCTGCCTGCTAATGCAGGAGACGCAGGTTCCGGCCCTGGCCTGGGAAGATCCCACGTGCCGTGGAGCGGCTGGGCCCGTGAGCCACAGTTGCTGAGCCTGCGCGTCTGGAGCCTGTGCTCCGCAGCGGGAGAGGCCGCGATGGTGAGAGGCCTGCGCAGCGCGATGAAGAGTGGCCCCCGCTTGCCACAACTAGAGAAAGCCCTCGCACAGAAACGAAGACCCAACACAGCCAAAAATAAATAAATAAATAAATTAATTAATTAAAAAAAAAAAGTAACTGAAGTGAAAAACCAATTGAGGACACAAAACAAGGCAAAAATATTAAAAAAAAAAAAAAACAAAACAAAAAAAAGAAAGGTCAGGCCAGGAGCGAACAGGAAAAGAACCACAGTCCTCTTCCTGTCACCCACCTAGTTCCCGGTGCTCAGGTCCTGTCATCTCGGCATCTTTACACTCATCACTGTGCTTAGTTTTTGCAGAACAGAGAGCAGGTGAAAAGTGATTCATAATTACTGTTTTTTGCCCCAGGAGCATTACTTCCTTTGTACTCCAAGACACATGGCAACTTTCCAATAAATACTTGTTAATGGTTTGATTGGGTTGTTGGTTGATGGAAGGGACTAACAAACAATTTAGTCAACTCCTATGAATTTTTGAGGTTCTGGAATACTAACCCACTTAATAGTCCTGCCATTAAAACAGGTTTCCCTTATTATCCTTATAATGGCATGAGAACACTCACGCATTATGCTGAAGTTCCCAGGCCAAGACCACCAGATAAATAGACAGGTTTTGATGATTTGCCCAAGACTGTAAAGTGAGTCGATGGACAAATTTGGGATGAATACTCAAATCCACCACACCTTATCCTATATCCAGGTTAATGGGCTGCCACCCATACCCTATTCATCCTCCAAACTGCTGTCTATATGATCTGAAATTTCCACTGGGAAAAAGAAAAGTCATTAACAATGAGCACCCTTTTCCTAGAAAGCCTAGAAAAACATCCTTGAAACAGAAATATTCTTTCTGTATTTTAACTAACTTTGTAGATCACTCGGTGGTTCTTCCATTTCAATTTTATTTAACAGGCACCCAGACAAGTTTTTAAAACTTTCACTTCTTGATTAAATTTAACAATAGCCATCAATTCAATTCTAGAAATGATAATTTTTGGAGTCAGAGAGAAGTATCTCCCCCCCACCTTCCAGAGTGTGTATGTCATATCTTTTGGCAAGTTATACAGAGGAGTGCTTAAACTTGAGCACTTTAAGAGGCTTCTTAAACTGCAGCCTACCCAGGAGTCTCATTAAAAAGCAAATTGTAATTCAGTAGGTCTGGGTTGGGGCCTGAGACTCTGCATTTCTAACAGGCTCCCGATGCTGCTGGTGCACAGACCACACTCTGAGTTGCAAGGGTATAGAGGACACAGAGCAAACCACGAATTAACTCTAATTCTCCTTAAAGCTGCTGGGGAGCCACAGAGGCAGCTTGGTGTGAAGTTGGAGAGATTCAGGCTTGAATCTCAGTTTCTCCACTCGCTAGCTTCTCTGAGTCTAAATTTCATTTTTTTGGAATTAAATTAGACAATACACACAAAAAATGTAGCACAGTGCCTGACACGGAGACATTGGTACATCAGTGGTAGCTAGCAATTCTACTTTTGAAAATAACAACAACAGGAAGGTAAGTTGTTCTTTTTCCATTTACTCCACTATAGAATTTTGAGGAAAGGAGTACTTGTGGTCACAGTGTGCCCGCTGTTACTTACTGAGTACCTGTTCGAGGCATCCTGGAACTCCAACTCCTCCATCCTCACTGCCCTGACAACACCTTGCCCCATGGCTTGCTGCTCCATAGCCCACGTTATCTCTACTTGCTCTAGAGGAGCAATGTGTGCCATCAAACCCCTGACATAGGGGGCTTCCCTGGTGGTGCAGTGGTTGAGAATCTGCCTGCCAATGCAGGGGACACGGGTTCAAGCCCTGGTCTGGGAAGATCCCACATACCGCGGAGCAACTAGGCCCGTGAGCCACAACTACTGAGCCTGCGCGTCTGGAGCCTGTGTTCCGCAACAAGAGAGGCCGCGATAGTGAGAGGCCCGCGCACCGCGATGAAGAGTGGCCCCCGCTTGCCACAACTAGAGAAAGCCCTCGCACAGAAACGAAGACCCAACACAACCAAAAATAAATAAATAAGCCTACACCTTTAAAAAAAAAACAAAAAAAACACAAAGTGTGTATATTTTTAAAAACAAAAAAACCCCAAAAAAACCCCTGACGTAACCTAAATATTGCAGGGGAGAGAATAGAGGCCTGCTTGGAACTGTCACAGCTTAATGCACCGACAGGCTTCTCAAACCCTTGCCCAAGGCCTACCCTGAACGTGTCTCATGCTGGTGTGATCTGAGACGGAATAGAAACTGTGCTCTCAGCCATCCTTGCATTCTGCCTGTTCCTCCACCTCCAGCCCATCTAGCGAAGGTGAACTTTTCACCAAGTCACGGAATTGATCTGTGTTATTTGTCCACCAGAATGTAAGCTCCTTGAAGCCAGGAATTGTTGCTTATTTTTTCCACTGCTATATCACCAGAGCCTTGCACAGTGCCTGCTACATGGTAGGTGCTCTGTAAACAGTTTATGCTGCAGAGGCAGGAACGGAGAATATGAAATCAAAGCGACTTGTGTCCCACCTCAGCCACTCTCAGCTGGGATGACTTTCGTGTGTGTGTGTGTATGTGACTGTGAGCAAGTAGCTCATCTCGCTGAGCCTCAGTTTCCCCTTCTGTAGAGTGAAAATAATGCATACCCATCCCACAGTTAAGTAGACTATTGCATATAAAGTGCCTGACGCATGGCACATGATCAGTTGCTGGAAGCTGAATATTCAGTCCTCCCCTGTACCATTTGATATTACCATACTTCTAAATTGCACAAACATTTAAAAATAGATGAAATGCAAAGATCTTTTGGAATATCTCCAAGTTAGAAAAATAGCCTTTGTTCGCTGGGGATTTAAATTATGCCTGTATATGTATAGAGACCTAAGAACGCATACGAATCTGACACTGACAAATTCGGAGCATGTGGAAATGCCAACCACTCTGTAATAAATCTGCTCTGGAGGAGGAGAGCGACGTTGCCTGGAGATTTTTATCCATTTGAAAATGTTACCATTCACCCAGGGAAAGCCAGGAAACGGCAGTGGGACAGTTGGATCCAAGTGCTCTGACATTTCATCACCAACTGACACCATCAATGAATTTAGAAGCCAGAAGAGATAGCCATGTTGCTTCACATGGTGTTGAATTAAGAAAATGGCATATTACAAAGACAGCAAGGGAGCTGTCAAAGCCTAGGTTTCTGAGAGTTTTCTTTTGTCACAGACTGTTCCAGAATAAAGATTAAGTATGGAAATGTCAGTGGCTGGGAACTTTAGTTGAGAAGAACCCAAGAGCCCACATTACAATAATAGCTTAATACCCATTGAGTACTTTTCATGTGCCAATTAGACTAAACAACTCTACCTGGAAAATATTACTGAATTCCCACAAAATCCCTGTGAGATATACCATCCTCCGCTTCAAAAATGAGCAAACTGGGTTGTAGGGGAAGTGACTTGCCCAGGTCACACAGCCAGGGCTCCATTCCAGGTCCCTGTGATGGCAGAGCCCACCTTGACATCACTGGAAGGTTGAGAGGTAGGGCTGGAGTGGGAGGAGGAGGATGGAGGACTCTGCTTAGCTTGGGTGCTCTATGGATTTTAGAGTCTCACAGTTAGACAGCAAGTGATTTCTGCCACTTAGTAGCTCCATGGTTTGTGTTACTTAGCCTTCCTCATCTGAAACAGGAGGGATTTAATAATAATAATAGTAACTACTAACTTTGTATTATGTGTCAGGCACTCGCTGTTCAAATATTTGACACATAGTATCTCATAAAGTACCCACAACAACTCTTATAAAGGAAGTACTATTATTACTCCCATTTTCCAGAGACAGAATCTAATGATGATGAGGCACAGAGCCTAGCATACAGTAAGTGCTCAATAAATGACAACTATTACCAGGGTGCTGCACTGCCTTCTTGCTCACATTTTGCAAGCTCTCCTCCATCAGAACCATACCTCCATACCCTGCTTTTTCCTGAACTGCCATCTCCTCCTTCCTTTCCTTTTCTGTAAGTCCCTCTCCCCCTGCACAACTTGCCTGCCCCAAAATGTCTGAGATAAAATTCGCCAACACTCCCTCTTGTGGTGGTCCAATGGCCCCCTTCCCCAACTCCATTTTATTTTTCTATGAAATACTGAAATTTAATTCCTTAGCATTAAGGTCTAGAGGAAAGATGCAACCAATTAGTGAGTAAACTATACATGCTGAATGTAAAATAAAGACGATCATAAGAATTGGTTTGGGCACCACCACTAATAATAGGGGACAATTACTGAAAGCTTGCAATGTGCCAGATACCATACTTAGCCTTACTTTTTAATTACCACACTTGATCTTGAATTAGACACACTTATTGTCCCCACTCTACGTGTGTGGAAACTGAGACAGAGAGTATATGCAATTTGCTCAAGGTCACGGTGTCAGAGGCTGGCAGAGCCAATGCTGTAACAGCACTTTGACTCCAGAGCCTGGAATCCCGGCCTTTGTGCTTGAAGAATCCTGACTCAAGCAAGACATCTGGGTTCCAAGACTGTTTGCACCACTCTGGACTTACCTTCCTCCACTGTAAAATAATAGGGTGCAATGAATAATGAAGGGGATGCTCTTACCTAATCCTCTCTACCTATGAGGTTGAGATTATGCCTTCTGATTCTACAGCTATGGAAACAAAGATGCAGTTCCCCAAGGTAGTAGAAGGTAAAGAACTATTTTCTCTGACCCCACACTCATGCCCTTCCCTCTGAAGAGGCTGCCTCTCCAGGTTCAGGATCCAGTCATCAATCTTTATCTAACCCATCCATTTCTGGAATCAGTTTGGATTATGGATGGAATCGGGGTTCCATTCTAGAATCACTTTTGTGATTTCAGCCATTCTTCTTTTTCAAACTCACCCATTTCTCATTTTACTTCTGAGCTAGACATATTAATGAAAACTAAAATCAAATTTTCTATATTTTTCTGAAATAGCTAGACTTTTATTCATTAGTTTCTGTCTCTAGAAATCCACAGGAAAATTGGGCATCTTTGGGTCAGCTTTCAGTATAGCTCATAGGTCAAAGAAAAGAAATATAATATATAAAAATGTATATTAAATATATTACAAAGTATGAATGATGGTCCTAACATCACATTGTCCAGAAAATATATTATTCAAAGGCTTGTGAATGATTTTTTAAAAAAATAAATCTACTCTTTAAGAACATTAACATAAGCAAACAAAAAAGACCAGCAATCTCAAATACCAAATTCTCTATCAGGAGAATACCAAAGTGTGGGTAAACCCATATGATAAGTAAGTAGTATGGGAAATTTATTAGGGTATATAGTTTTTAAAACATAGAAAATTGAATCTCCAAATATTTGTGTATTGTCTGGAATAGTCCTTCTTTGTCCTTTTTCTGTTTAGAAAACTCTCTTAATAGAAATAGATGTTGAATGCCTATTTAAATGAAAAAAAATTTTTTGACAAAGAAATCAACTTTAAATCCCAGTTTGCTAACACAACTATTTTAATGTTTGCACATCCTCTTTCATCCATGTGTCTGCATATAGACACATTTTAAATATCTACTAAACTAATAGTTTATATTTTTAAATTTTTGATTTAACAAAGCATAAACATTTAATATATTTTTATGGATTTTAGTATTACTATTGGTAATGACTTTATATAATTCCAGAGGCTGATATACCATGATTTTCTAAGTCATTCTCACCATTTGATATCATTGTCTATTTCCCACTTTCTGCTATTCTAGATCTGTCTGTGCTATTCAGTATGGTAGCCACTAGCCACATGTGGCTATTGAGCACTTAAAATGTATCTAGTCTGGATTGAGATGTAATTTAAGTATAAAATATGCACCAGCTTTCCAAGACTTAGCATAAGAAATAATAAATGCAAGTGTTTAAATAGATAATTAATAAGAACCTGCTGAATAAAAAATAAATAAAATAAAATTCAAAAATTCAAAAAAAAATAAATGCAAGTGTTTATATTGATTATTGATGCTGAAATTATATTTGAATATATTGGTTAAGTAAAACAAATTATTTAAATTAGCTTCACATTTCTTTTTACTTCTTTTAATATGGTTCCTAGAAAATTTTTAATTACATATGTGGTTTATATTATATTTATACTGGACAGGGCTGGTCTAGATAACAATTCAGTGAACAACTGCCTACATATAGATTTCTGCTTCTGTTGAATTATTTCCCCAATCTACATGCCAGTGAGGGAGCTTACTAGAACAAAACACGTATTTTTTTTTATTGAAGTATAGTTGATTTACAGTGTTGTGTTAATTACTGCTGTGCAGCAAAGTGATTCAGTTATACATATATATATACATTCTTTTTATATATATATGCTTTTCCATTATGGTTTATCATAGTTTATTGAATATAGTTCCCTGTGCTATACAGTAGGACCTTGTTGTTTATCCATTCTATATATAACAGCTTACATTTGTCAACCCCAAACTCCCAGTGCAGCCCTCTCCCTTCCCACACCCCCACCCCCGCCCCTTGTCAACCACGAGTCTGTTCACTATGTCTATGAGTCTGTTTCTGTTTTGTGGATAGGTTCATTTGTGTCATATTTTAGATTCCACATGTAAGTGATATCATATGGTATTTGTCTTTTTCTTTCCACCCTTAGTATGATAATCTCTAGTTGCATCCATGCTGCTGCAAATGGCATTATTTCATTCTTTTTTATGGCTATTATTCCATTGTATATATGTACCATATCTTCTTTATCCATTCATCTGTCAATGGACATTTAGGTTGTTTCCATATCAAAACATGCATTTTTATGGCTCTTGCTACCTATCACTATATTGCTTTTCAAAAGAGTTGTACCAGTTTATAAAGAAACCAGCACTGGGTCTCTCAAGAACTTTACTGGCACGGAATATTCAAAAAAGTAAAAATACTTTTAAGTATTTTTATTTTTGTTAATTTCCTAAGTGTAACATGGATGTAAGAACCAAACTGTCTGGATTTAAATCTCAGCTATACCCTAACTAGTTGTCTGATTGGAGCAAGTTACTGAACCTCACTTGGCCTCGGTTTCCTAATCTATGAAATGGAAATAGCACCATCTCCTAAGGAGGTTTTTGGGATTAAATGAATTTATATATATTAAGCACTTAGTAAATGTGAAGAATTATAAAATATTAAATGTTATTATGATGATAAATATTATTTTAATCTATAATTCTTTGATTATTACTCAGGAAAAATGTTTCTCAGGCTAAGTGTTTAATATTTGTATTTTGTTCTCTAAGTTTTCTCTTCATGTCCTTCGGTCACTGATCTATTGAGATCTTGGGTTTTATTTTTCTTTTAAAATGAGAATTATTTCTTCATATACATATATCATGTCGTTGAATACTTAATCACCTTTGTACAATTATTTTCTCAGTTTGTTGTCTACCTTTTAATTTTATGTCATTGTTTTACATTTTAAATGTTTTGCACTCAAATAGTTCATCATTTTTTTTTAATGTAATTCTTCCTTTACTTCAAAGCTATGAAAGTTATCCCTCAGCGAGTGATACCTATGTGTTCTGTTTCTGTTGGCTCTTCTATAATTTGCGGCTGGTTAATTTGTTTAGCAGAGGTTGGATGTTGCTAAAGTTTCAGACTTTGACATGCAGAGGGTAAAACAGAAACTGTTCCATTTGGGTGCCTGGAGATATTAGGTGCCTTCCCGGGGATGTTACGGTGACTTCGTTTGAAACAGTGGGGCTCTATGAAAACA
Source organism: Balaenoptera acutorostrata (assembly GCF_949987535.1). NCBI lineage: Eukaryota > Metazoa > Chordata > Mammalia > Artiodactyla > Balaenopteridae > Balaenoptera > Balaenoptera acutorostrata. The sequence goes on along the minus strand of NC_080072.1, from coordinate 44,129,187 downwards.
GAATTGTTCACTTCTACTATAAGCAAATCGAATGGATCTGGTCTAAGTCCTTGCTGCGTGCAAAAGTGCCTACGGGTAAAACCAAGCAGTGCTGGGTTCAAATCCTCACTACTTACTAGCTGTGTGGTTGGAGGAAAGCACTTAACCACCCGGGAGCCTCATTTTGTTTTACTGGAGATTAAATGCATATGAAAATGCCTAGCACAGAGCCGCCAAAAATCAAAGTCAACCTTTAAATTCTTTATTTTAATGCAATATTCAAGATTATCTCATTTTCTTAGTGAGTCAGAAAAGGGAGTGGTTCTATATTAAATTTTTCCTTGTTAATCACATTTGGCTGGATGTACCAGAAATTAGCTACCCCACGAAAGATGCCTAGAATATGCCTGCTGTCTGTTCAAGGCAAAGCAGTAGCTTTCGTCCTGTTCCACTCCTTATATTAGGCCTTAAAACAAACCTATGAGGTAAACAGAGCATTAACTCTTCTCTTCTCTTGGAAGAGAAAACTGGGGCCCAGGAAGGTTCAGTGACTTGCCCAGTGTCATACAGAAGTGCCTCCAACAAAACAAAAACAGTCTCCTAGTCCCATGTACTTTCCAACTGCAAGTTGCTTCCTCTAGGTATACAACTGATTGAACTGGATAACCTCTGATCCCTTCCAAACCAGTTAACATAGTTATTAAGTTCTCTGGCTCTGGATTCCAAGAGACCTGGCGGGGTGCAAACTCCAACTCCACTACTTTCAAGCTGTGTGACCTTGTACTGGTCAATTAGCCTCTCTCAACCTCAATTTTCTCATCTGCAGTGTGGAGCTAATAATTTTACCAAACTTCTCAGGTTTCAGGGAAGACGAAAAGAAATGATGCAAGTAAAGCACTTAGCACAGCACCTGGCCGGTAGTAAGTGCTAGAAGCTAGTCAGCTGAAAATGAAAAAAACTAAACTGTCTAGGAATAGTTGGGTTTAGAGTTCTGAACTCAAATTTGAGTTAGGGCATCCAAGTGGTTGATCCATTAACTAATGCATACTATCATGGAGGCTTTTGGAGGTTTTCCAGTGCTGCGTCTTTTGGTCCTATTTGGAATTTCAGGCACACAGAGCCATCCATGTCAACTCTTTGGGCAGGCGCCATGTTCCTTACTTGTCCCAGCTGGAAACAGCATAATTGGGTACAACATGAGAGATGATGGTAACTTCCCAGAGATGTGCAGTGATTAGTGTTAGTTTATCTACTGCTGGCACTCCTGAGGGGCAGACACAAGATACTAGAACTTGACTGTATTGTACTGTTTAACTCTACATTTAGCAATATTGCAATGGAAATATTCTGATTCTCTCTAGCTGCTCCCAGGGCTGCTTTTGCCTCTCTGGCTTCTGTGTACCCAAAGTGCCTTTCTCATTGAACCTCTCACATTGGGCCAGATGTGGCTGGCCTCCTGGGGACACCACTACTCTCACCAACCACCTAGAGCCCAGACTTCACACTGCCTCGCTAAAAAAGCCGACTCCAAGCAGCAAAGAGAGTGCAGAGGACTCCACTGAGGACCTCTTAGGAAGGTCAGTAGAGCGCTGTATCACACACCATAAAGAAAAGTAGATCAAAAGTTCAGCTTTGAAAACTCACTTTCCTTGCCAAAGCCCTCTGCCCAGGCATTGACAGTCTGATCTCCTCTCTTTCTCTCCCACAGACCCATTCCTTGTGGTGTTGTCAGCAGTTTGGCTCTAGCCACTGCCTTGACTATCCCACAAAAACTTGAGAGCTAGCTGGTCCCAACACCCCTAAAAAAGCATTTCAACCACCACATCTATTCTCCCGCCAATAATGCCTCTGGCATCAAAGCCCCATCCTCGAGCATCTCATCAAAAATTTTACCCAACAAATCTAGAGCCCTTCTGCAGGTGTGTGTGCAGATTCCACCAAGAAAATAGTGTTATCTCAGTAATGACTCTCTTGATCCTCAGGTGACTTTAAGTTTGCTTGACTGTGAGCTCTGTAATAATAGCTGACATTTATCCCGTGCTCACTCTGCCAGGCACTAGTCTAAGTGCTCCACAAGAACTTTTTCATTCATTCTCGTGACAAAACTTTATGATTAAGGATCATCATTGTCCTGGTTTTACAGATGAAAACCCAAGGTATGGAAAGTTAAGTAGCTTGCCTGCAATCACACAGAAAGTGGCACGCCTGGCATTCCAACACAGTTGGCTCCAAAGCCCACAGTCTGAAGCAATAGGCCACAAGGGCAAAGACTGGGTGGTTCTCAGGACCCAGTTCCCAGCCCTTTGCACAAAGAAGCCCCCCACAATAGAGAGGTGTCGACTATTTGCTGAGGAACCAGATTTGGTCGGTCTTATTTCCTGTCTTCTATTTTGGAACACCTGTTCCCCTCCCTTCCATTTCATCATTCAATTCAACTCAAAAAAAAAAAAATCACATATGGAGCTGTGTATCATGTGCTGGGCACTGTGCCTGGCGGTGGAGAAACAAGGAAATATAAGGCAGAGTCCATGTCCTTTTGTGTCAATGTCGCTGCAGGTAAGAAAGACACAGTATCCAATAAAGTATATCACAACATTGAAAATGCCACATGGGAGACATTAGAATACAGAGGTGACCCTGCAGGTGAGGGCATTCCCTGTGGAGGGAGAGGCAGGGAATGGTGCCTGGAAGAAGTGGTAACTGGGCTGGATGTTAAGCAAATGGGGATGGAAGAGAAAATAACTCTCAGCTACAAAGTCACAGCATTGTGTCCCAGCTCCATCCCGCTGTGTAATAAAGATTGAGTGGAAGAAGGAGAGCTGTCAGAGGTGGAGCTCAGGAGAGGCTGGCTTGGAGCAGCCTTGATACCCAGCTAACAGCCTGACACACCCCCTGAGGGAGACCGGGAGTCAGAGAGGCACCTGGGCAGAGGGGGGCTGGGGTCCTCCTCTCTGTCTGGGCCGAGCACGCTGAGGACACCATGGAGAATGGGCGGGAAAGTGTCTGCACCATAGCCCACAGACCCTTGAGAAGGCTCGTGGAATGGTCCACAAGAGGAAGAGACAATGGTCTGGATTTGGGAGGAAAAGCAAGTGTTTGAGGGTTTCTTAATGAGATGTGGAAGTTTTGACATCATAGATTCCACTCTTTTAGTTTTGGTGATAGCACTGTTGTTTAACCACATCGATAGAGTTTTTCTTGGTTAATTCTCTAAATTCACATGACTTGAGGTAAGATTCCTTGATTTATCAAAGTGAGGAATCCACTTTATTCTCTGGATATATTTCCTAAAGTCCAATCAGGGTAAGAAGCCACCATTGCCCATCAGCTATTTCTTTTCATCTATCTTTCTCTGATCTCATTCTCAGAAAGACAGAGTTCAGGATCTCTGATCTCAGATTCACAATTTCTTGCTGAGATTTTAGAAAATTGGGAGCTTGAAAAAGTGTGGCACAGGGAAGTAATTTTCCAGCAGGACTGCCTTCATTGGTCCATGTTCTCTGTCCAGCTAATTACCTTCCACAAAAGCCAGGAATGAGTTGAACTGACCCATGGGAAGCCTCAGTGATGTGTGGGCCCTGGGAAGGGTTGGCATCGCTGTTTTTTCAAGTTCTGATCTGTAAAACCACACAGATGGGAGAGTAGGCAATTGTGTCGGCCAAACCCTTGCAACCCAGGTATTGGTTGACCCTCAATAAATGCTTGCCTGATGAATGAATGAATGAATGAAATGGAGAACAAGAGTGAGACAGATTGTATGTGGTCAAATAAACTTGAACTTGCTTGAATTGTGTACCTTCAACCTTATAGAAACTGAGGGAGCTAAGACAGTTCATTATTCAGTCTTCTCAGAGAGGTCCAGGTATTGGAACCACAGGCTATAGCCCAGAATCTGGAACCTGGTAATGAGAATGTAACCCCCTGAAACTGAAGCTATTAAGATTCAACATTTATAGATCAAGACCAGCAAAGCAACCTCCCGAGTGGAGTCTTCTTTCTGCCTCCAGTCTATCCCTAGTACAATCTGTTGGAGTTGCTGTTCTAAAACAGAAATCAGATGGAAACTCTGCCCTGTGGGAAACAACTCCCCCTCACCTATCCAATAAAGGGGGATTAACATTCACGAGAGCCTACAATATGCTGTGAGTGTGCTAGGAATTTATACTTCACCTTGTTTCATCCTATCAACAGCCCTCTGGGGCAGGCGTTATGTCCCCATCTTATAAACATGGATGCTGAGACTCAGAGAGGTAAAGTAATTTGTCCTCAGTCATATAGCCAACAAGTAATGGAACTCAGAGTCAATTCACTCCAAACCCCAGGACATTTCTCCTCATACTGCACTGCCAGAAATCCTTTCCATTATACCACGCTGTCCAGAAGCCTTTGTAGGGCTGTAGGCTCTTTATGAGCTGACTCCATCCCACATTTCCAGCCTTATCTCCCTCACTCCACGCCCTCTCTCCCTGAGCTCCTGCCACAATCATCCATGAGGTATTTCAGGAGTGGTCATGTGCTCCCAGGTCACAGACCTTTTGCAGTGCCGTTGTCCTCTGGTCTGTATACCTTCCCCCTTTCTCCACCAGACAAACTCCTATTCATCCTTCAAGATCCAGCTCAAATATCCCCTCCCTATGAAACTTTCTCTGATCATTCTCCCCCACCTAGGCAGTTGGTGGCCCCCTGCCCAGAGCTCCCATTGCCCTCGGTACCTACCTCCATCACTGCAAGCAGCTCTCAGTCTCTTCCTGTCTGACATCCCATTAGCCACGACTCCATGTTTAAGAATCCATTGCAGGCAGATTCTGTGTGCTGCCAGCCCTCCAGCCAGGCAGATGCCACCCTCTCTCTGTAGAAAGCACTCACACAGCATTCCCTACAGTGAAATCAGGCAGTTGTTTAAAAACAAAATCCTTCCCGGGTAGAATTAACCATCCCGTGAGCTGTGGTTTTATTCACAGTGCAGTATGTGAGTATGTGGTTCCTTTTCCCATTTTGCACAAGGCACTACGTTCCTCTTTTTTTATTATGACTATGAAATATATGGGCTATGAAACCTTGACATTAAATTAGCCTCACACTGTCCCTTCTCTTCCCACTCCTGTTCTATGAATAGTAGACTGTGCTGAGAGCAGGACAAATGAATCAAACGTGACACCACTTTACTGGAGAGGCTAAAGCTCAAGATTATGGAATAGCTGGCTGAGGGGTTGTGATCTGCACATAAGCCACTGCATCATTCATTTTCTGCTGATCTTGTTCTTTTGGCTAGAATAGTACATTGCCATCTGTGCACATGATTGTGCATTCTGGTCATGAAGATAACAACTATGATTACTAATACGATAATAAATAGCTATCATTGATTGCTTACTATGTTCCAGGAAATTTTATATGCTTTGTCATGCTCCCTTCAGCACACACTTGCAAATGTAATGGCTTTGTAGTTAAAAACAGGTTCTGGAGTCAGACAAATGTGGATTTAAATCCTAACTCTCCTCTTCCTCTCTGTGTGACCCTGAGCAAGTCATTCAACCTCTCTAAGCCATACAATCCTCATGTGTATAAAATAAGAGTAATAAATATGCCTGTCCTTGAGTTGCTGTGAGAACTACATTCATCACTGTTTGGAAGGACTGATAACTATTTATCATCTTACTACCCCTATTATGCAGGATGAAGAAACTGTGGCGCAGAGAGGTTAAGTAGCATGCCAGTTGTTACACAGCTATTAAGTGGTAAGGCTGGGATTTGAGCCCAGATCTGATTCTCTCCAATGCAGCATAGCAACACTGCACAGTGGTTAAGAGTACAGCTGCCTGGGTTCAAATTCTGGCTCTGCTGCTTGCTAAGCTTTGTGATCTTAAGCAAATGACTTACCCTTTTCTCTGTGACTCAGTCTCTCCATTTGTAAAATAGGTGTGATGGGTTTGTTGTGACAATTAAATATGTTGGTATATGTACAGCTCTTAGGAGAGTGCCTGAAATACAGTAAATGCTATAAGTGTTTGCTATTACAATGACTTTCTTAAATTTCCAACATTGGGTCTGGTTGGACTCCCATTGCAATAGTTAGGGTGAGCGATGGTGGAAATTTGGGCAGTTGCTCTGGACAGTTCAGTTCTTTTTGCTGCTCTAAGATATTTCTCAGGCCCTTAAATCTCCTCTAGTGTAAATATTCCCAGGTTCTTCAGCTGCTCCTAGTGACACTGTTGTAAAAACTGTCCCTACCACTAACCACGCCCTGGTTGCTTCATCCTCTAGAGCATCCTCCAGACCAGGTAGCAGTCCTCTGTCAATTAGAGGACTGATACCTGGTTTGGATAATTCTTTGTTGTGAGGGGGCAGGGGAAGGAGCCGTCCTGTGCAGTGTAGGATGTTTAGCAGAATCCCTGGATTCTACCCACTAGATGTCAGTAGAATTCCCTCCCAGTGTGACAACCAAAAATGTCTCCAGACTTTGCCAGATGTCCCCTGAAGGTCAAAATCACCCCCAGTTGTGAACTGCTGGTGTAGAGCTTGGCCCCCAAATTGACAAAATTCTCAGGATATAGTCTGGAGCTGGATATGCAACACTGACCATCTTTTAAGGCAGCTGCAGATTACTTTAGCTCCTTTGACTGTTAAGCAGCTCTGTTCTGTCATTGAACTTGCTGACTGCTAAGACCCCTAAGTCTTTTTCACGGTACTGCTCCCTGTGCAGATGGATTTTTGGCCCAAAGCGCATCTCTTCCTCAGAAATGTGTTAGAGACTGCTCATTGGTCCAGCCTGTATATGATTATCAGGGTAATGCTCTCTAAAAACCACCTTCCCCCCGTCCCAGAAGTGGCCACCCTCTTCTATTCTTCCAACCCCACTCATCTGCAAGGCCTGTTCCAAATGCCACAGCCCTAGAAAGTACCCCAGATCCTTCATTAAAACGCTTCTTTCCCAGTGCTTTTTTTTTTTTTTTTTTTAATTTATTTATTTATTTATTTAGGCTGTGCTGAGTCTTCGTTTCTGTGCGAGGGCTTTCTCTAGTTGCGGCAGGCAGGGGCCACTCTTCATCGCGGTGCGCGGGCCTCTCACTATCGCAGCCTCCCTTGTTGCGGAGCACAGGCTCCAGACGCACAGGCTCAGCAACTGTGGCGCACGGGCCTAGCTGTTCCGTGGCATATGGGATCTTCCCAGACCAGGGCTCGAACCCGTGTCCCCTGCATTGGCAGGCAGATTCTCAACCACTGCGCCACCAGGGAAGCCCCTTTCCCAGTGCTTTGTTTGCATCCTATGGGCTGTTTCTCCCAGAAGACTGTTAGCTGTTTGAGAGCAAGGGCTTACTCAGGGAAATCCTACAGTTCCATTCATCTGCTTAGTGCAAAATCTGTCCCAGTGAATGTTCTTTGAATGGAGTTATGTCCTGACCAGCTCATACACCCTTCAACCTCTCCTTGTGTTCTAACACATCAACACTCAACAATGCTCCCTGGCATTGAATGCCCTCCACACACTGTATCCACTTACCCACCCAACCAGCCTCCAGATATATCCACCAATTTAGTCAGCTCACTGCTGCTACCCGGGAACAAGTCTGCCTTAGAGTCCACAAATAGCTGCTTTCCTAACCTGAAACACCTACCTCAGCCTTAACTCCTAGTCATCTTCTCAGGCATAGCTCATCTCATATTTAGCTGCTTTAGACCCATTTTGGAGTGAGACAGGAAATAAAATGCAAACCCTGTTTTCACAGCTGAGCCTTTCCTTTGTGTGAGTACTGGGGTTTTCTATAGGTTAGGATTGCTATAGGTTAACCAATTAGACAGGCATGGGTTCAAATCACAAGTCTGCAGATTTTATAACATTGTGACTTCAGGGAAATTACTTCACCTTCCTACCTCAGTTTCCCCATCTGTAGATGAGGCATTTACTTACATGTAAGTGCCTGTAGCACAAGGTAGATGAGAAGAGTGAGATAATGCATGTAAAGCATTCAGCCCAGACCCCAGCACGTGATAAACACTCCAGAAGCATCAGCTGTTATCAGGTCTTCCCTGACCAGTCCACCGCCTACTGACCTCCCTTCTAGATTCCTCTGGTCCATAGACTATGTGCCACCTGATTTATCCCTCCATTATATACTGTCATATTATTCACTTGCATGGGTTTAAGACTTGGTTGTGTCTCTCCAGATAGACTGTTTAAATACTCTGATGCCAGCAACTCACTCATTGGACAAATATCTGTGGTGTACTCACTGTGAGCATTGGGCTAGGCCCTGTGGATGGAAAGCACCCAGATATATATCCGAGTTGGACCCTGACCTCTAGGAATTTATGATTTAGTGAGGAAGATAAGATGTGTACAATAAAGAGTTATAACCACGTAGAGGATAACTAGTGTCATTGGAAAGGTGTAAGAGTCCAAATGCAAGAAGAATCCCTGATGCCTGGGATGATCAGGAAAGAGTCAGGAAATCTGGAATATACAGAGGTGGATGATGGTGAGAGAATCCTTCATGAGAAGATGGAACAAGTTAGGCAAAAACTTGGAGATGGGAAGGCAAGAAGCTTACATGGGAAACTGAGTAGTTCTCTGTGACTTTAGCGTGGGGTATGTGAAAGGCAGCAGTGAGAGATAAGGCTGGGAGACAAGAGAGGCCTTGAATATAAGACTGAAGAAGTTGGGTATCCCTGGTACCGCAGTGGTTAAGAATCCACCTGCCAATGCAGGGGACACGGGTTCGAGCCCTGTTGCAGGAAGATCCCACATGCTGTGGAGCAGCGAAACCTGTGCGCCACAACTACTGAGCCTGCGCTCTAGAGCCCACGAGCTACAACTACTGAGCCCGTGTGCCACAACTACTGAAGTCTGGTGCCTAGAGCCCGTGCTCTGCAACAAGAGAAGCCACTGCAATGAGAAGCCCGCGCACTGCAACGAAGAGTAGCCCCCGCTCACCGCAACTAGAGAAAGCCTGTGAGCAGCAACGAAGACCCAACGCAGCCAAAAGTAAATAAATAAATAAATAAATAAAAAGACTGAAGTAGTTGTACTTCATTTCTATGGGGTGGGGAACCACTGAAGCCTTGACCAAGGGAAAGGCTTGCTCTGGAAGGAGGCAGGAAGATCATTTATGAGATCCCAACAACAATTCCGGTATGAGGTGGAGGGGGTTAGCTTAGGGCAGTGGTTATAAAGGTGGGAGAGAGGGATGGATGTGGGCAAGACCCTGTGATGTGGAGAGGATGTGGATTACTATGTGGTCTTCACTTTGCCCCCTATAGTCTATTCTTCTCACAGCAGCCAGAGGGACCCTTTGGTCTTTGTATATCAGATCATGTCACTTTTCTGATCAAAACCTTCCAAAGGCTTCTCATCACACTTAGAACTAAATTCCAAACCCCTTTCCATTCTTTACAGCACAGTCTGTATGTGCTGCTTCTCTGGCTTCATCTCTTTACTTTCAACCTGTCACTTGATGCGTTCCAGCCACTGATCTTTTTGTTACTCCTCAAGCATGCTCCCACCCCTGAACCTTGCATTTGCTATTCCCTCTGCCTGGTACATTCTTTCCCAAATATCCACATGGCTTGTTCCTTCATCTCATTCTGGCCTCTGCTCAAATCTACTTCCTCAAAGAGACCTCCTCTGATGAAAATAAGCAGCATCTCCACCCCTCACTTTCTATCTGCTTTATTTTTATTGATAGCATTTACTAACTGACATTATAATACATGTTGATGTGTTTATTGTTTTTTAAAAAATATTTATGTATTTATTTGTCTGCGCTGGGTCTTAGTTGTGGCACGCAGGATCTTTAGTTGCAGCATGTGGGATCTTTAGTTGCGGCATGTGGGCTCCTAGTTGTGGCATGCGGGATCTAGTTCCCTGACCAGGGATCGAAGCCGGGCCCCCTGCATTGGGAGCGCAGAGCCTTAACTACTGGACCACCAGGCAAGTCCCAATGTGTTTATTGTTGGGTGTCTCCACAGAATGCAAGTTCCATCAGTTTGGGTCCCTGCTGTATCCTCAACATAAATGAATGAGTGAAAAAAAGGGGGAAGTCAAGAAGACACCAGCATTTCCAACCTGGGTTAATGGGAGGCCAGTGGAGCAATTGACCAAGATGGGAAATACAGGAGAAGGAAGGATTTTGAAAAGAAAAATGAGGTTAATTTCTTTTTTTTTTTTTTTTAATGTCTGAAACATTTATATTAACATATTTCCATACGAGGTTAATTTCTAACATTTAATCTGCAGTATCAGAAAGAGACCCCAGTATATAATCTTAGATGGTAGCTGGGAAAAGGACTGGAATTCAGGAGGGTATTAGGATTTAGGAATCAACCACAGAGAAGTGATTACTCAGCCATAAGATTGAATGGGCCAAGAGCAGAGCAGAGCACCAAACCCATCTGTGAGGCACACCCAAAATGAGGAAACAGGCAGGGGAAGAGAGGTTTTCAGTAGCTGCCCATTGTTCTTGGGAGTAAATCCCAAACCTTCTCCATGCCTCACAAGACCCTGCATGATCTTTGTTCAGGGCTCCTACCTCATCTCCCCACCACCTTCAGCTATACTGGCCTGCTTTCAGTTTCTTGAATTTGCCAAGCACCTTCTCGCCTCAGAGCCTTCACAGCTTTCCTTCTTTTTCCTGGAAACCACCCCTCCAAACTCTCCACTCCTCACCCAGCTAACACTTATTCATCCTGCAGATCTCAGCTTAAATATCACTTCCTCAAACTGTCCTTCCTTGGCTTCCCCTCTCTCAGTCTTCCTCCCTGTTATATGCTTTTGTAACATTCTTGCAAATAGGTGAACACACACACACACAGACACACACACACACACACGGGATGCAACAGGTAACTGAGACAGAGAAAACAGATGACTGTTTGTCTGATGTCTGCTCTCTTAGACCATACACTTCAGGGGCCAGTGGACCAGTGACGATGCCTGTATAATTCACCACTGTGTCGCCAGCACCTAGCACAGTTGTGGTTCATAATAGATGCACAATTTAAAAAATGCTGAATGAATGAACTGAAAGAGTAGAAAGAGAGGTAGGAGGAGAACCAAACTCGTACAATGACTTATAGTCAAGGCAGATTTCTCAAGCAGAAGCAGAGCATTGGCACGGTCCAGTGCTGCAGATGAGTATGGCAGGCTGAAGATCAAGGAAAACCAAGAATCCAAGGGCCTAGAAAATCATGGCTTTAAGAACCCTATTTAAGTACAGTGATGAGGGAGGGAGACGAGGTGTTGAGGCCTGACAGCAAAGGATGAAGGAGAGTGTGGGTGGGAGAGAAACAGTATAGGCTAGTGTAGACTACTCTCTCAAGAGATAAAATTAAGAAGGGAGGGAGAACGGAGGCTGGGATTGTTAGCAGAATCACAGAAAGGAATTTGGGGGTAAAGGAGAACTTCACATTTTTATGTCAACAGAAAATATTTAGTCAAAGGGAAAGACAGAATATTTAAAAACAAGTAGGAGATAATTGATGGGGCAAAGTACCTGAAGAGAAAGGGAAAGGGATTGGGGACTCAGGTGGAGAAGCTGGATGTGGGAGTGGGGGGAGAAGACTCAGAAAGTCTGGGCAGATGCCACATGCTTCATGTGCATCAGGCCATGCCAGCCTCTCTACAAATCCCTTTGAGGCAGATACTATGTTCACGCCCACCAAGGTGCAAGGAAAGTAAGACCTGAAACGTTAAATAGATTATTCCAGGACACAAAACTACTTGATAACTGAGCTGGAATTCAAGCCCAAGTTTGTCAGTTTTCAAAGCTCATATTTTCCCATTATTCTTCATAAGCATCCTAGAAGATGAAGGGGAAGAGAAAGATTTTTCCCTCTGAGATGGGAAAGAAGGGAACGTGGAGGAGTGCAGGGAGGTGGTGAGAGCTCCAGTGAGATGGCCTCCACAGTCAAGGAGGAGACACAGACATCTTTGGGAAGTTGCGCTCAGCTCTAGGAGATGGGAAGGTTTAGAAGACATGCTAGCAAGTGGAAGAGGAAGCGAGGTGCAGGTGATGGGAGGCTGACCAAGCAGCAGAGAGGATCCTTCTGAAGCTGCACCAGAGGATTTGGAATGGATCCAAACAGCTTGGTTCCCTGAACTTCCCCAGCAACATGGAGGAGTGGAGACAATAGAAGGGGTTTGGTCAGGCCCAGAAGTTGGCAAGGAGGGTGAACGGGGAGGCTGCAGCAGAAAGACAAGAGAGCCAGACAAAGAGCAGCATCTTTGCAGTGACTGAATCTGGGGTCAGGAGTGGGCTGATGTTACAGACATTAGGAGAGGAAGGATTTTTGATTGTGAAAATGGAGGGTTTGAAGCCAGCACAGTGGAAAGATCATCAATATGAGGGTGGGAATCCTTAAGGGAGGCAATGGGAGCTGGAGAGGGGAAGACCATGAGCCTGGTGGGGAAATTCTTGAAGAAGGAGTGGGACCTGCCCAGAAGTCAGTAAGTCTTGGCACGAGGGAATGCTAAATGGATGGAGTGGACTCCAGAAGAGGGAAGTCCATTGAAGGACAATGATAGGACTCTGGCCTATGAGCTGGTGAGCTGGCGAGGAAGTCATATGCTTATCGCTTCCCCAAGAAGAAAGAGCACAGAGAGGTGGAGCATGAGTGGCCCCAGGGGAGAACTCTGTGAAGGGAGCAGGGTCTTGACAAGGCAGTTCAGTTCCCTTGAGACAGTGGTAGTAATGCTTGAGGAGATCACTGACCACCCAGGGAAGCTCATTCCCAGGCAAAAGCAGAAGCTCTTTGGGCTTAGAAGGAAGGTCAAGACTGAATTCGTTAAGGAGTGAGATAGCGAAGGAAGCGATAGGAATAGCAGTATCTGAGGTTGTGCTCTGGATGCTGAGTTTAAGTAACAGGGATTAATTCACTCTAAAAACAATTGTTGAGGACCTATGTGCTCGAGTCAGAATACAGATAAGATGCAGTTCTCACCCTAGAAGAGCACCATTTAACAGAGAAAACAGATTCATAGTTTCATGGTTAGGATGCAGTCAGATGGCTCAGGTTCAAATCACAGCTTTGCCACTTGCCACTTGAAGTAGACAAGTTATTCGAACTCTCTAAACCTTAATTTTCTCATCATTAAATGGAGATAACAATAGGACCCACCTCATTGCCTTGGTATGAAGATTAAACAAGATAATAACATGAAATGAACTTAACAGTTCTCATCAATGCTAGTCATTAATATTAATTAGAATAAAAAGGAGAAGTGCTGAGATATAGGTATGACCAGAGTACTTTTATTACCAGAAGAAATCAGGAAAATACTTGATTATTTCGGGGTGAGGAAGTTCTTCAAAGCAAAACATAAAACTCAAAAGCCATAAAGCAAATGATGTTCATATTTACTGACATAAAAATGTGAAGCTTAAAAAAAATGTGCACCTTCTAAATGACAAGACTTTATAAAGTTAAAACTAAAAATTTGAAAAAATGTTTAACCTCTTTAACAAACAAAAGTTAACATGCATACTCTTTTAAAAACCATGTCAGTAGTCAAATTCATAGAAAGAAAAGATAATGGTGGTTGCCAGGGACTGGTGAGAGGGGGGATGGAGAGTTATTGTTTAATGGGTACAGAGTTTCAGTTTTGCAAGATGAAAAGCGTTTTGAAGATGGATGGTGGTGATGGTGCACAACAATGTGAATGTACTTAATGCCACTGAACTGCACACTTAAAAAATGGTTAAGATGGCAAATTTTATGTTATGTGTATTTTACTACAATTTTTTAAAAAGCCATTACAAGTGAGTAAAAAATGAAATCGAACACTTATATAGGAAAATGAGCGATGGATGTGAATAATCATTTTCAGACAAAGGACACAGGTGATGATTAAATACGAAAAGCTATTCCACTTCAACAACAATTGAAGACAGGGAAGTTTTTGACCAATGAGATAACAAAGAAGAAACACAGTGATAATATCCAGTCATGGCTGTGAAGATTCAGACATTCTTACCAGCCGTGGATGGGAGTGTAGCTGGGCACTGCCTTTTTAGAAGACAGTCAGGCTGTAGCTATCAAAATACAAAATGGGATGCCATTTGGTGCAATAACAGAGAAATAGCCACTCGAATGTATAAAGGGATTTATCTCAGTATTGCTTGTAATTTAGAAGAATAGGCGCTACCTAAATAGCTATCAAGAAACTGATTTTTTATATGATGGTACAAGCACACAATGGACCAATAAAATATCCACTGAAAGATCAAGGTTGTTATCTTCTAATGTGAAAAGAAAAATGAGAGATAGTAATTGAAAAATGTCACTCCATAGTATTATTGTATGATCCGTTTTTTTTACTTTCCTTTCTTTATTTTTTAAAAAAAGAGTTAATGTATGTTTGTAAATGCAGAGAAAAGAACTCATTGATACCAATGGCCACCTGGGAATGGGAAGGGAGGATTTTGCTTTTGACTTTATGCACCTCTCTGATGCTTGCTTGAGTTTTCTAGGAGCATTTTCTAATTTTGTGGTAAAAGAAACAAACATGGGAAAATGTGGAAGAAGTCAGTGTTTTAGGAGCCCAGAAACAGGAGTAACTAACAGCCTGGGGAAAGTGTCACAATGGAGATGAGGTATGACAAGGTGCTGCGAGGTGAACAGGAATGTGTTAAGACCAGAAGGTGATGAAAGACACCCCCAGGATGAGGGAGTGGGCGCCTGGGAGACAAGGGGGAGTGAGGCCAGGGAACTGACCAGGCAAGACAAGTCACTGAATTGATGAAATCAACTCCCCCAAATTACAAGCAGAATGTTGGCTTAAAAGACTACAGTTGGCCCTCTGTATCCACGGGCTCCGCTTCCCTGGATTCAACCAACCGCGGATCGTGTACTATCCCGGGTTGGTTGAATTCCCGGATGCGGAACTGGGGATACGGAAAGCAATTATAGGACGGGAGCATCCAGAGGATTTTGGTATACATAGCGGGTCCTGGAACCAATTCCCCGCGGATACCAAGGGTCAACTGCGGCTTCATTCACCCAAAAGTATTTATTGAGCACATACTATGTGTTTTGGACACAATAATAAATAAAACCCACAGAAATCCTCTTTCTTTCAAGTTGCTTTCAGTCTAATGGGAGAGGAAGACATCAAATACATTTAACTAAAATAATAAAATAAAATAATTGGCAAGGGCTTCAAAGAAAATACCGACCGTGCTGAAATGGAGACTATGAGGAGGCTGGGTCTAGGCAGACCCTTCCAAGGCAGTTATGTTTAAGCTGAATCCTGGAGGATGAGGGCACTCGATTAATAAAGGGGTTGGGGGAGGGGCCGAGGCTTTTTAGGCAGAGAGAACAGCATGTACAACACTGAGCAGAGAAAAGGCTTGTTTAAGAATGGAAGACAAGTTATTTTCCAAAATAACACCATGCACTTAGCTCCACTGAACACCTGGAAACACCTGTGAACTTATCAGCCTTTTAAAATTTTTATTATATGCTGAATTTTGTACTGTAAGCTTTATTCATGTATCATTAGGAATTTCTATCTTTGTGGTGCGTTTGTGTGTGTGGGAGAGAGAGAGGGAGAGAGAGAGAGAGAGAGAGAGGTTTGGAGTATAATATAGGTGTGCTATCTGTCTCTATCTTAAACAATTAAACACAGAAATCAGTGCACCCTGAAACCATTACCCTTTGAAACCGAATACCATAAGTTTCATGGTGCAAGCTGATTGTTACTGAAAGTCAGATTGAAATTGCAAAAAGTGACAAGGAAGGAGATCATGGAGCTGGGGTAGAGCATTTAAAAACTCCTGGCCATTATCTGAATAGCAAAGAGTATAATAACTGATATGCAAAACTCTCCTTCATCCAATGAAACATTGTTGATTTTTTCAAGAGCCAAAGATGCAGCAAACAGTGCCTGCCCTCAGGGAGCTCACAGACAAGTGGGGAAGGCTGACACATGGGACAACCCCACGCAGGTAGTAACTGTTAGAAGAGAGCCTACCTATAATGCAACAGAAACACACATCCAGGAGCAATGCACTCAGCGAGGGGTGGGAATAGGAGCCCTCCTGCAACAAGAGGTGATGTTGGGGGGGCTGGGTAGGAGAGAGTCAGTAGAGGGGTGGCCTTCCACGTAGAAGCAGCAGCGTGAATAAAGAAAGCAGAGCTGAGAGTACACAGTGTTTTCAGGAAATAACTAGCAGGCATTTGTGGTGAGAAGGTCAGGGAGTGGCTGGTGATGAAGCTGAAAGTTAGGCAGAGAGTCAAGGAATGAAAGGCCTTGAATGGCCTATGAAGAACTTTAGAATTTCTCCTGGGGGGGGGTCCCCTCAAAGGTCTTTAGGAGGAGGGAGGTGATCAGAGCAGTGTTTAGGAATCACTCTAACGGCTGTGTGGAGGAGACACCCCCCCCTCACCCCAGCCTGGCCTCTGTACCCCAGCGGTCTTAATGGGGGATGGAGGAAAATATCAGCCGGTTCTAGCTCTTCCTCCCCAGTAGGGTGGACTCTGCACACCCACCAGCTATTTTCTCTAGGGATGACGGGAACCAGGGGGGCGGGGCAGTGTCCTCATGAAGCCCCGTGCACACCACTGCTCTCCTACCCCCACCCCCACCTCAAGAGATGCCCGTAGTCCCTTCACAGGCTCAGACAGAGCTAAAACCTGGCTTCCGACTCCTTCCTAGAGGGAGCAAAGAGGAAGCTTATCCTTTATGTGCCCAGGAGACAGTCCAGCTTGATGCTGGGTTATTTCCTAAGCTGAGCTTTTTCGATGACTTTATATTTCAATTTGGGATAAGCCTTTGTCATTTAGGAGTTATTTTTCTGGCTGCAGATCAACAATGGCAAATATGGACACCGGGAACAGGCCCAGAGTCCCAAAATGATTAATATCCTGTGCTGTGAGATGTCAAAACGCAATGATAGCCAAAGCTTTTAGAGAGCCAGGCAGTTCAGTGTGATGGCAGTCAGCCCCTTGAGTCATCGGGCGGGGGGTGGGGGGGAAGATGCTATAATTCCAAGATACTAGGTCAATGAAACTGAAAAAAGGATCTGAAAACAAACCTCCTCGTGGACGTTCATTTTCAGGAAACGCTCTGTGTTGGTTTGCTGAGCTCCAGTTATCCATGGATTCTCTAGGGAAGCTCAGCCATCCCAGGTTTACTGTCCTGTTGCTCTACACTCCATCACTTGCTTTGGCCAACTGCAGTCCTGCCTCTCCAGACTGTCACATATCAATCGCTCTGTTTATCTTATTGTTGGCCTGTTTTGGAAACACTCTCCTAGACTCCTGTCTGACTCATAGGTTAAGGAGCATGAGTAATTCTTCTGGAACTCACTTGGAACAGGAGGGAACCCTTCCCATTTGATTTCCGGTCCTAAAAAAGAAAAGATAGTTCACACAGGATGCTAATTAGTTTTCATCTTCAACAGTTAGTGTGGCCTACCCCTGCTTGGAAAACTGCCTTTTGTACCATAGGGTTTAGAAATTTGAACACCTCCAAGCTTTTATTAAGAATTATAAAATGACACCAGAATATCATTTTGCTGTGATTAATATTCTGGCTGAAGTTGCAGTTTTTGTTACAGAGGAAACCCAAATGATCTCTCTTAATGAGATGTGAAAATTAGGGGGAATAAACAACAATACTTCACCTCTGAACTCTTCTTGTTGGGTTGTTGGTGTAGGGAATCGCGCATTGTCCTCTCTGCTGT
This sequence comes from Balaenoptera acutorostrata, assembly GCF_949987535.1. NCBI lineage: Eukaryota > Metazoa > Chordata > Mammalia > Artiodactyla > Balaenopteridae > Balaenoptera > Balaenoptera acutorostrata. The sequence continues at coordinate 44,111,527 of NC_080072.1, read as the reverse complement.
TTTTGGCCTGTCCTTCCAAGCAGTGATGTAAACTCCCTAAAGTTCTTTCACCCCAAATGGGTGTGGCTTCTTTTGGAGCCAGAACAGTTTGGCGTCCACTGCCTGTAGCAGAGATGGTAAGAAAGTGGCTCTGTATCCCTCTGTTTCTAAACCAGCTTCAGAGAGAAGTAGCCCCTTCAGAGGACCTGGGTACTGAAGAGCTTTTCAGCATTGCCAATGTGAAGTATTAGCATTGCTGGGGGCAAGACCGTGGTGAAAGACCAGGTTCATACCTTAGGGGCAGGATTATAGAGAAGCCTAGCTTTCTAATTTGTATAGTTTTGTACAATTTGAATTTTCCACAATGAGTATGGATAACAGTAAGGAACAAAACAAACAAAGCCTGACCATGTTTATTTGGAAATGGTCTCTTTATTCTTTTTTGTCTTAGCAGCTGTGTGACTTTGGGCAAGTTAATTAACCTCTCTGTCCTTACCTGTGAAATGCTGATCATCATATACTACTTAGAGCATTGTTGAGCATTAAAACATATGTATAAGTATTCATATTACATGCACATGGTAACATTCAATAAGATTTTCTATTGTTGCTGCCGATGTGGTTCATTACCAATGCCCAAGACCCTCTCTCTCTGAAACATAGCTATTGAGTGGTGGAGAATGTAACTCTCATCCTTTTGGTGGAAGGGAGAGTATCAATCCTAATTAGAAGGTCATTCTATCGGGAAGACGCTGAAAGATAAAAGTAAATTCCCAGGTTTCCTCATGTCTCCAATCCTTCCCTCCAAAGAGCTGGAAAGACTATGGCCCACTCCATGTTTCCTCCAAGTGTAAGTTAGATTAGGCCACTCCTCGTGTGAATCTCTCTGAAGGCTTCCACAGCACTCTGAATGAAGTCAGCCTCCTTACTTGTCCCCTTGTTCCCCCATGATCTGCCCCTGCCCATGTCTGTCCTGGTTCTTCCACTCTCCCACCAGTTCATAAAGCTCTGGTCCCCAGCGGGGCCTCACGTGAGCAGCGGCCTCACGCCATCCTTCCATGTTCACTGTTCCTCACAGGTCTCAGCTTAAATGAAGGAGGCCCTTCCTGGACACCCTTTGCAGTATTCTCTACATAGCCCCCCACTGTGTATTTATTTCACTGTACTTATCACAAGCTACAATTAGTTTATATGCTTGCTTGTTGGTTTTCTCTCTTTTCTGTAATGTAAGCTCCAGGAAGGCAAAGACAATGCCTGGGCTGACACATAGTAAGTACTCAATAAATATTTGTGGAAAGAGGAGTAGGTGAGAAAGGGAAGAGGGAAGAGGTGGGGGGAGAAAAGAAGGAAGGAAGGAAGGGAGGGAGGGAGGGAAGGAGGGGGAGGGAGGAAGGAAGGAAGGAAGGAAGAGGGAGGGAGAGAGAAACCACAATGGAAGGTAAAGGCTAAGTACTCAAACGGGTAGGTTTAAAAACGTGATGACTGGGAGAAAGTGATGCCAATGACAAAAACAGTAATAGTTTGGGAAGGAGATTAAGGTTGGAGAATAAATTGATGAGTTCAGTTCTAACATGTTGCACTTAAAGTGAAGGCAGGACACCCAAGTGAAACATCCAACAGGTAGATGGGTGCTGTAGTGAAACTCAGGGCCAGGCCAGGGCTGGAGCTGCCAGTTGTAGAGTCATGAAAATGTCCGCAAAGCTCTCAGAATGGAAGAAATCTTTAAACGGTAGGGAAGGAAGAAAAAAGAGAAGCCGCTTCTGGAAACACAAATCTTTGGGTTCCAGGGGGAATGTGATCACAAAACTGAAACGTAAAGGAATTCATGAAGGGCAGCATGAGGAGTGGAGCCGGAAGCTTAGCTTGACCCAGCATGGAAAACCTCACACAGCCTAGACGTGGACAGATCAGCAAATTGATGCCTCCATTCAGGGTCAGTGAAGGTGCCTGAGAAGGAGATGGTGTGATGTCAGGGTGTGCCGTCAGGGCCAAGGGCGAGGAGGAGGGTTCTGAAGAAGAGACCGACAACAGTATAACATGCCCTAGAAGTCACTGCTAATAGGTTAAGGCTCTGCTTAGCCTCATGTCCTAAACAGACACATGTGCAGGTGATGGTGATGATGAGCAAAGTTGTGGTGAATGAGGTTTGTCTTTCCCTTCAGGGCTTTCTGCTTCCAATTGTCCCCTCCCTGGCTGCTAGTGGTAGTGCCACGGAGAAGACAAAAGAGTAAGGGCTCTGGAGCCAGAGGTCCCTGGGTTCGTATCACCACCACCAGCTGTGAGACTCTGGGAACAGTTCCTCTCTGAGCCTTAGCTTTTTCATCTTTCAAGTGAGGATGGTGACCCCTGCCTCTCAGGGTTGTCGTGAAGATATCAGGGAGCCTCTGAAAAGCCTCTCACTCCACAGATGTTAATTCTCTTTCCCTCCCAAGGCCTCTCACGTTCTGCCCCCTCCCATTCTTATCAGACATTGAGATTGAGGTGCAATTAGGTTAGCTCTTCAAGGGATATTGGCGCTTGTGGAATTCATTTTTAAATTATTCATCTGTTCTTTCCACAAACATGTATTGAACACCTACCATATGTGTCCAGTGTTGGCCTAGGTGCTGGTTGTACAAGGGTGAACAAAACAGATGCACTACACTTCAAAGCTTGTTAGGGAAATTAGCTTTACTGTTCTAAAGTACACACATAGAGGAGAAGTCATGCAGAGCAGTAGTTCTCAAACCGCAGCGTGTATGAGAGTCACCCGGAGGGCTCATTAAAACATTGTTGGGCCCACTCACAGAGTTTCTGATTCCATAAATCTGGAGGGGAGTCTAGAAATCTGCATTTCAATCAAACTCCCAGGAGCTGCTCCTACTGCTGCTGGTCTGAGAACCCCACTTTGAGAACCACTGGAATAAAGTATTAGGGAGGAAGGGAAACAGAGCATTAAGAGAGCATTAAGCCAGAAGAATCAGATACCTCTTATCTCAAAGATACGTTGTTCTCCTTGACGAACAAGCTGGGAAGTATTCCAGTTAAGTGCACAAACTCCAGAGGTTTTTGGAGGGACAGAGGAATCTGAAGGCTTGGTAACCACAGCTCCCAGATGCTGGAGCCTAGCTGCCTTGGACCCCAGTCCATCTCTTCTCTGCCCACAAACTTCTCCGTGTCCTTCAAGTCTCTATTCAAGTCAAAGCCATTTTCTGACAACTTTCCTCATTTTCCCAGGCAGATTTTGGCCATTCCCCACTCTCATAGAACTTAATGCATCTCTCTATTATGATAACTGTCTTATTGGACTACGTATTTTTTTTATTGACCCATATTCCCCACTAGACCATGAATTGCTTGATAGGTGGGACTGTGTCTTATTTATTTTGGTATCTCACTTAACCCTTAAATGTTTATTGACTGCCAGACCAACTGGATAAATGGATGTTTAAATAGTATTAAAATGTATGTGGTGGCAGGAAAAACCTATCACAATTGATATTGTGTGTAGATATTGAGAACTGGGTGCAAGTGCTTTCTTGTCTGACAAAGATGGGTTCAGATCTTTGCTCCACCATTGGCCATGTAATCTTGGATAAATTAATCATTCTGAGCCTCTGTTTTATCATTGGTAAAATAAGGGCAATAATCTTAGCATGTGAGGATTAAATGAGATAATATGCCTAAAATGTTTAGCATGGTGCTTGGCACATAGAAAATATAAAATAAAATAAAATTCAATATTTGATAAAATAGGGGCTTGCCTGGTGGCGCAGTGGTTAAGAATCAGCCTGCTAATGCAAGGCACACGGGTTCAAGCCCTGGTCCAGGAAGATCCCACGTGCCGCGGAGCAACTAAGCCCGTACGCCGCAACTACTGAGCCTGTGTTCTAGAGCCCACGAGCCACAACTGCTGAAGCCTATGCGCCTAGAGCCCGTGCTCTGCAACAAGAGAAGCCACCGCAATGAGAAGCCCGCGCACCACAACAAAGAGTAGCCCCCACTCGCCACAATTAGAGAAAGACAGCGCACAGCAACGAAGACCCAATGCAGCCAAAAATAAATAAATAAATAAATAAATAAATAAATAAATAAATAAATAAATTTTGAAAAATATGATAAAATAAAGCAAAAAGAACAGTTGAAAAATGAAACCATTGGGCTGGGTAAAAGTAACATGGTCAATTAAAGCAATTTACAATACTTGCTTAATAGTTATGCCCAGTTACTAAGTGGCAAAATACTATTTTGCCTATCATTTAATATATGTCAAATTAACTGTGATAATTATTTTTCCAACGTTAGACTCTGTTCATTTGTGTTACTCTCAAGTCAAGGAGACTGAAGACTAAGGAAAAGCCATTTGACTTTAGGATGTCATTGATGACTTTTAAGAACCTGATTCAGAAAAATGGGTGTATGGGAGGATAAGGAAGGATTTTGAAGTGAATAACAGGAGGCCACAAACATAGACAACGTTTTCTGAGAGTGTGTCAACAAATAATCTGAGGCAGAGAAAGATAATGGCAAATTTTTTTGAACCATGTATCTGTAGAAAATAAATATTTCCATTGACGTTAGAAAGGTATAAGAAATATATATATATAATGTATATTATACATTAGTTATATATATATATGTGTATATATATACCAGATTCAAAATAGTTTTAACACAAAGTACCAGGAATTCTTAAATCTGAAGTCCTGCAATTTTTTTTTCTCTACATTCTGTGAAGTAAATGTTCAAATACACATATAGCTCATTTTAATGTTTCCTTCCATGGGTGTTTCCTTTACTAATGGATTCCCAAGCCTATTCCTTTAAGCAGCACTTAAAATATTTCTGTTTTATAGGTTGTCGCTGTTTTAAAGGATAAATATTTTTAAACGGGCAGCACCTTGTGAGAAGAAGAACACTGTCCAATAAATCAGGTTCTAATGACCCAGGCAGGAGAGAGCAAGCAGGACTCTGTCGCTGGCTGAGTTGGTCTCAAAAACAGTAATGCACAGGAAACGGATGACAGCAAGTTTCAAAGCACAGCAAAAGCCTCATTAATGCTGAACATTGAAGTCACACTTCAGCTTAAAATTTGCTGAAACAGAAATAAAAACATACATGAGGGCCTTTGGGTCTTCATGTGTACAAGAAAATATGAGTGATGTGTTATTCTGTGGTGTTCTATGATAGGTTTGACTGCTTGTTTTCCAAGGAGCTTTTATCTTTAGATTCATTCTCCAGGCAAGCTCATCTAGTGCACTCCCCCTGGTGTGTTCAAGTGCACACCAAGGACTTTCCTGCAAACAGAAACCTGGAGAGGGAAGCTTTAAAAAAATTAAACAAAACAAAACAAAACAAAACCTTTTTGCATTGTAGTTAATGGCCTCTTATTGCTTGTTTGTGGAGAATAAGCACAGTTCAGAAGCATGATAGTAACTAATCAAGAAAAAAAAAGCATTACTTATATATTTTTTGTTTTCCTATTCATTGTTTTGTTTTAGAGAAAATGTATTTTTCTAGTGCAACCAAATTGACAGACCCTTTGCAGAATAAGAAGCAAAATGGAATGTTCGTCTACCTTTTCAAAAGACTAAAGTACCTAACATTTTAGAATCTGATCCTATTTTCTAAACTCGATTAATCCGTAACTTTCAGATGTAATGAATTGTAAATAGTCAATTATAAGGTGAGCCTTTGGAAGTCTGAAAGCACTTTCTAATGGGGGAAAAATTTCTTTGCAATGACTGGATTTTCACACTAGCCCACAAGTCTAGTTAAGCCATGACATACTTAAAAGGACAGTAGGAATAAAAAGTACTGAGGTAGTGCTATTTAAGGGATGGAAAGAACACAGACATTGGAGCCAAAGAGATTTGAGCCTGGGTTGAATCTTAGGTCAGCTGCTCACCAGTTTCGAAATGTTGGGCAAGTAACTTCACCTCTCCAAGCCTCAGTGGGCTCACCCATATAATGGGGATAATGCTCAGATTCCAGGGTTGCTGCTGTGAGGACAGCACATGGATTGAGAGCAGAGACTCTGGAGCCAGATGCAAGTTTTGAATTCTGGCTCTGCCATTAACTTGCTAGGAACCTTGGACTTAACTCCTCTGTGCATCAATTTCCTCATTTTATAAAATGAGAATAAGATAGAAACACCTCTAGAGGTGTTGTGTGTATTGTGTTGGGTTGAGTCAATATATAGAAAGTGTTTGGAATAACACTTGGCATATGATAATCCACTATAGAAGTGTTGGTTATTATTATTATTAGGTGTGCTTCCTGTCTCTTCTTTTTAAAGATTTTTTTTAATGAAGACTTTTAAAAAAAATTTTTTTTTAATTTATTTATTATTTATCTTTGGCTGTGTTGGGTCTTCGTTTCTGTGCGAGGGCTTTCTCTAGTTGCGGCAAGCGGGGGCCACTCTTCACCGCGATGCGCGGGCCTCTTACTATCGCGGCCTCTCTTGTTGTGGAGCACAGGCTCCAGACGCGCAGGCTCAGTAGTTGTGGCTCACGGGCCCAGCCGCTCGGCGGAATGTGGGATCTTCCCAGACCAGGGCTCGAACCCGTGTCCCCTGCATTGGCAGGCAGATTCTCAACCACTGTGCCACCAGGGAAGCCCCCTGTCTCTTCTTAAACAATAATAACAAACCATCATAAGCTAAAAAAAACAAAAACAAAAACAACTATAGATAGATAATAGAGTTACTTTCCTAAGAAACTAATTTGGTTCATGGTAATTTATCACTATGTATGGAAAAGAAATTTCATCCCCCAGGATGTGCAAATGGAGAAATGGAGAAAGGAGGATTGTGTCTAGCCAAAACCACAATTTCACTTGGTTTAGAAAGAATGTCAAGTGTTACCTATTCTTCACCAGAAGGGAAACAAGCAACAAGTCTCTGCAGCCAGACATAGAAATTATTGTTTTGAGAAAATGGAAAGATCTCAGACGTGCTTGGGCAAGATTATCATTCCACTGCCTTTTAATTACAATTACCATACTAAAAATAGTTGCATTGTACTTCATTCATTCATCATTGCTCAATAGCCCCATTTGCAGAATATGAAAATATGTGATGCCTTGCAAATGAAGACAGCTGGATGCTTTAAACTTGGTCTGAAGTATTAAATAGACGGAAAGTCCTAATGTATTCCTTTTTCCTGGTACAGTGAAATTGTTTTTTGTCAGATATATCCTTAACTCCTAGGATTACGCAGGGGTGAGGGAGGAAATGTGATTTGAAAAGGGAGGTTGCCAACGATTTTAGCTTCACCTACTTGGAAACACTGTACTGAAGCAGGAGTCAGGGCCAGCCATCCAAGATGCCAATATGGCACCCGGAGATAGGAGGAGAGCATGGAGGAGTAGAAGAGGTAGGGATTACATGAGAACACCTAGTAACCTAGTCACCTTCATTTTCTAAAACCTGCTGTCCCCAGGAAGCAGGAAGTCACTGAGAAAAAATATATACTTTGCTCAGCTGGGTCCAGACTGGGATCCTTGGTTAAGGCGGTGACGTGGTGTGGTGTATGGGGTTGTGGTGTTACACTGTGGTGGTCCCTTAGCTCTGAATGTTCCTGGGCAGCAAAGTGTCTTCCCCAGAAGCAGGGCTTTAAGCTGGAGAATACTTGAAAGTAAAAATAACACTAAGGACTACTAGTACACTGTTTAAGTTATTTTGAATTCATCTTGGAATTGGAAGTTCACAATGCCACTCTTGGTATTTCTCAGTTTATAGAGACAAAAAGGGGCTCCAAGGCCAAAGAGCAGATCACCTTGGGATTTTCCAGGGATTCCAGCCCAGCCACAGCAAGTCGTCTCAAGGGCTATGCAATTTGAAGGTGGATAACTGGTGACTTTAACTAAGGAGAGAAAACCAGAATAACATGAAGTGGTGCCAGAGAACACATAAAGTGTTCTGGGACACTTGGCTCTCCTAGTTTCCTTTTAAAATTATTTTTATTATTATAAACAACTTTGCAGAAAGTTTACCCCATAACCTTCTCAATAAAATTACTGACATATCTCTATGAACATTTACAACTTTGTCCATATGTACACATATTATTTACTAAATTTTATCCACTCTGCATATGATGGGGGTCTTACTTTTCATGTGGCATTACTTGTATTATTTTCTTTGACTTTTTCTGTCTAGTTCTGGTCTAACATTATATTTAACATGTTAAAGGACAGCATAATACCATATCCAGTTGATAAAACAACTTATTTTCTCAAAGGTGAATCAAACTTCTTACTTCTCGCGCTTCCCTGGTGGCGCAGTGGTTCAGAATCCGCCTGCCAATGCAGGGGACGCGGGTTCGAGCCCTGGTCTGGGAAGATCCCACATGCCGCGGAGCAACTAAGCCTGTGCGCCACAACTACTGAGCCTGTGCTCTAGAGCCCGCGAGCCACAACTACTGAGCCCACGTGCCACAACTACTGAAGCCCTCGCGCCTAGTGCCCGTGCTCCGCAACAAGAGAAGCCACTGCAATGAGAAGCCCGTGCAACGCAACGAAGAGTAGCCCCCGCTCGCCACAACTAGGGAAAGCCCGTGCGCAGCAACGAAGACCCAACGCAGCCAAAAATAAATATATAAATAAATTTATTTAAAAAAAAGTAGGATACAAAAGGAAATTTCGGTGTGATAAAAATTAGGTCACAATATGATATAGTTATTAAGGAAATTCGACAAAGAAAATACATCAGTATTTTAACAGGGGTTATATATGTTTAATGAGATTATAGATTATTTTTATTTTCTTCTTCATGTTTGTAAATTTTTTGTCAATTTTTCGTTGGTTTTATAATCTGGGGGAGAAAAGCAACAGATGTTCTTTTTTCTTTGTTCTTGTTTCTTTCTTTGTTTTTGTTTTTAATTGCAGAGAGAAAGGAGAGATTTGAGTAGCAATCATTCTTTTAATGCACAGACATCTGTGTGCAAAATGAAAATTTTCCTTAGGTGGATTTTGAATCAGTAGCTTTTATGTGAGAGAAGTAAAGGACCCAGAGTTACTGCAGAGAACCCAAACAGGATTTGTTGCTTGGGATAGTGCTTGGAGATTATTATTATTATTATTACTGCCACGTTTTTAGATTGAAGTCTAGTTGATTTACAGTGCTGTGCCCATCTCTGCCATACATCAAAGTGACTCATTTATACACATATAGACATTCTAAGAGATTACTGACTTTTATTTTCAAGAAACAAAGAGAGGGAAGCCCAGTAAAATAAGACAGCTTTACAAGGAATAATGCTTTAAAAAGAGTAGTTTTTCTATTACAAGTGACAGGTTTAAATAATGCCCCCAGTAGTACCACTTACATCTCACTACCCCAACTTTTGACCTTTTAACTGGAATATATATGGTGCATTCTTTTTTTTTTTTTTTTTTTTAAATTTATTTATTTATTTATTTATTTATTTTTGGCTGTGTTGGGTCTTCGTTTCTGTGCGAGGGCTTTCTTTGGTTGTGGCAAGCGGGGGCCACTCTTCATCGCGGTGCGCGGGCCTCTCACTGTCGCGGCCTCTCGTTGCAGAGCACAGGCTCCAGACGCGCAGGCTCAGTAGTTGTGGCTCACGGGCCCAGTTGCTCCGCGGCATGTGGGATCTTCCCAGACCAGGGCTCGAACCCGTGTCCCCTGCATTGGCAGGCAGATTCTCAACCACTGCGCCACCAGGGAAGCCCTGGTGCATTCTTAATAGTGTGTTCTGGGCCTGTTTGCTGGTTGGCCCTTTCTTTTGTTCATGATGTGTGGGTGTGTGTGTAGGTGTGTGCATGCATTTGTGTAATCCACCTTTATTTTTATGGTCTCTGGATTTTGTGTCAGGCTCAGAAAGGCCTTTCAAGTTTATAAAAATTTTACTCACATTTTCTTCTAATGTTTTTATAGATTGCACTCTTTACATGTAAATCCTAAATAATGGTTGGTTATATTTTAATGTAAAGATTAGGGTAGAGAGCAAGCTTTATGTGTTTCCATATGGCTAGCTAGTTGTTTTAACAGCATTTATTGAAAAACCCATATTTTTTCCCAATAATTTAAAATTCACCTTTATATTATACTCAATTTTCATGTCCTTTGGGTCTGTTTCTGGATGCTCTGCCTTTTCATTCACCTATTGGTTTGTTTCTAAACCAATACCAGATTACTTTAATTGCCACACTTCTGTAGTGTGCTTTGATAATGTGTTAGGTCAAATTACCCCCAATCCATGCCCTCTTTTCTTTTAAAAAAGCATATTGTAATTTTTTTTAAGTTAATGTACTTCTTAAATGGCTTGACTTAATACTTCACTTTGCTTTACTAACTAGAAAGTTTCTTTTTTCTTTTTTTAATTTGGAGCATGAATTTTAGTGCTGCTCATTCTAGCAAAGCAGGGCAAAACCTATGCCAGTTTTCTGAAGACAGTGTCTATTTGTTCTTCAGGGCTTCTGTCGAGAAGCAGTGTGGTCACTGGCGCTTTGGCTCCCTCTAGCAAACACCCCTCAGACAAATGGAAAAGCCCCTTTGACATCTGAACACCAAGATCTCTGAAATCTTGGCCATGTCGGCAAACAAGATCTAATCTAAAGCCCAATTACATGGTCTAGGACACATTCCAAATAAGGTATTACTGCTCTCTCATTCTGAGCTGCTAGGACCGTCCCATTCAGAAAGAGCCAAGGGAGTTCATTTTTTAAAAAGTAGCTGAAAGAAACACTGGTTAACCCATCAACGCCTGATCTTTTAAAGTTCCCATTTTTGTACACCCAGATATGTCCACCTTGGTTAAAAAAAATCAAAGCACACATACACATATCAACATAAACCACTTTCAGTTGGGTTGGCTGCTAAGAGATAGCTATGATTCTTTTTCTAATTTCCCCTTAAATAACCAACGTCTTCAAAAAGTGATCTGTTACTCCTTGGTGTCACATCTTCACTGGTTTCTATCCCTGATTTTCGTAATATCCTACGTCGAGCTTCTGGCCCTAGGAGCAGTTTTAGTGAAACAGCTTTCTTACACTCAGATGCCTTTGTTGCTCTAACCAAAACCTTTTGCTCAAGTGTAAGCTTCCCTCATCTTGCTTCCACACCTGTTGAGACTTTCTTCCAAAGTTTTTCAAACCGAGCTTTTCACTTTTTCACTCCTCCTTCCTTTGCTCTTATTTCCCTTGTATTTTCTCCTGTTCTGATTCTCTTTCACCTCAGTAGGCACACATCTGGGGACTCTTGCTCAGTCCACACCTCCCACTTTGACAGCCTCTCCTGTTTCTTTCTCTTTCTCTCAGGGGTTGAAAGCATCCACGAAGGACCATGTACAAATGGGGTGGAGGGTAAAGAGCTACAGAAAAAAGAGAATCATCAGGCAGATAGAGAAAAGACCAGTCCAGAGGCCACACAACCCCAGAAAGAGGAGGAGATGAGAACTGTTTAATGCCTAATGGTGCCCCAGTTCTAGTCCTCTGTGAGGATTTGCTGTGCTTCCTACTCTAAGGGTTCTGTGTCACCATTGTCTCCTCCCAAGAAATCTCCCCCTTTGGGCTTAAGTTAGTTGAGGAGGCTTCTGTTTCTTGCATTCCCTAAGTTTGAGATGACATCCCTAGCTCTAAGGCATAGTCCTGTATATTCTCCTTTTCTCTACATGAAACCCTAATCAATTGGAAAATTTTAAAAAATAATAATGCTCACCATCTTTGAATTGATGACTCCTGAACCTATGTCTCTAAAATATGAGGCTTATTTGTTTTCCAAAGGAACTGTCCGAAGGAAGAGGCAAATTACTGAAGTAGTTAAGAGTGTGAACTCTGAGGTCAGACTGTCTAAATAGCTTGAGATCTTCAGTTTCCCAATCTGTAAAATGGGAATAATAGAAGTATCTGCCTTAGAGGAATTTGTGAAAATTGAACAAGGTAATGCATATAAAGCTCTTAGAACAGTGCTTGACTCACTGTCAACCTGCAGTAAATATTGTTGTTATTATTACTACTATTAATAGCAACACATTCCTACTTGGCTTTCCACAAGAACTTTAACATGTCCACCTCAGGACTTCTCAACCTCCTTCCAAAGAGAGCATGACTACATAACTTCCTGGTCCTGTCACTGGCTTCTCCATTCAATCCAACAGTCCTGGAATTTGACCTCGGGTCTGTTTGACTTCAGAGCCTGTGCTTATTCCATTAGACCAGCCATTCCCAAATTTGACTGCATCTCAGATCCCAAAGATAGTGAATCAGAATCTTCCAGATTGGGGCTTGAGAGTCTGTATTTTTTAAAACTCTTCAGTTAATTCTAGTGGATCTAATCATTGAATCAGAGTGGGGAATTACTCTGGATTATACTACTTTATCTTCACTAACTTTATCTGTAAAATGGGTGCAGTAATATATCTATTTCATTGAACTGTTAACCTAATATATATTGAATCTTTACTGTGTGCCAGGCATTGTGCTAAGGGCTCTCTATTATCTCACTTAACTCTCACAACAATCCTGTGAGGTAGATACTAGATTGTCCCTATATTACAGATGAGGAAACTGTGATACAAAAGAGGTTAAGTTACTTGATAAAAGTCATCCACTTAGCAAGTGTAGAGAGCTAGCGTATCAATTGCTGGGGTTAATGTGATGTGAGGATTACATTAAATAATGCATTTAAATCACCTGGCACACAGTAGGTACTCAATAAAGGTTCTCTTTTCGGGACTTCCCTGGTGGCACAGTGGTTAAGAATCCACCTGTCAATGAAGGGGACACGAGTTTGATCCCTGGTCCAGGAAGATCCCACATGCCGCGGAGCAACTAAGCCCGTGCACCACTACTGAGCCTGCGCTTTAGAGCCCGCAGGACACAGCTACTGAGCCCGTGTGCCACAACTACTGAAGCCCGCGCGTCTAGAGCCCGTGCTCCACAAAAAGAGAAGCCATTGCAATGAGAAGCCCGCGCACCGTAATGAAGAGTAGCCCCTGCTCGCCGCAACTAGAGAAAGCCCGTGCGCAGCAACGAAGACCCAACGCAGCCAAGGATAAATAAAATTAAAAAAAAAAAAAGGTTCTCTTTTCCCTTCCTTTTATCCAAGGGATTCTATTCATGCCCAGTGAATTTTAGACAGAGGACAATACTTCAACCTTATTGGTGGCCAGAGAATTGGAAATTTGGTATTCTAGAAGGTACAAATAAAAGGGAAGCAGGTACCTGAGAAAGATGGAGGTGTTTGGGATCAACAAAGAGAAACACAAGGGAAAACATAATTACATATGGAAGAGCAGGTGCACGTGAGGACAAACAGTAGCTTGGCCACTGAGGGTAGGAAACGGCAGAGTGATAAACTTTAAAAGAGGAAAACCAAGGTATGAAAGTAGAACCACATCATCTCAGGGGGGAAGAGTCCTGAAAGATAACTATTCCAACCCCATTCCCACCATGTGGTCATCCAGTTCTTATTTGGACAATTTGTGTGACAAGAAACTCAACTTATCAAGGCAGAAGAAGCTCTAGTTTTTAGAAAATTCTTCATATTGAGTCATTCTAGAATTTCTACCCACAGGTCCCCCTTCCACCCTGTGGGGTCCTGAAAAATAAGTCTAATTTCTCTTCCATTTGACAGCTCTTCAAATTTATGAAGACAGTTACCTTGTACCCCTGGGGCGAAACCCTCTGCTTCCTTTAATATTTCCTAGTAAGACATAGTTCCCAGCCTTGTTACATCCTGCTCCCTTTTCTGTGCATAGTTTTTCTTTGCCAAGCCTTGATTGGAGACAGTACTCCACGTGCATAATGACAAACACTGGGCAGCATTGTAACCCCACCATGCTTTACATGTTAGACTTCTATCAATGCAGCCTAAATCAGCATTATTTTGGCAGCCACACTTCACTGAGGACTCAGAGTGAGTCATCTAAGACCCTTTAGTCTTACTCTTACATGCATCTGCTAAGATACCTCTGCCCCCAGCTGCCTTTCAGCAGTTGATTGTCCAGGACGGGACTCCCCACATTTATCCCTGTTAGAGTCAGCCCATTGCTCCAACATTGCATTTGGCTTATGTTATGTAATGGTATCTCTTTCCCTCCTGGCCTTGTGTTATCTGGAAATTCGGTGCAGATCCTCTGGGTTTTCATTCAGAGCACTGTAATAAAAGTCCCGAAGTCTGGGCCATGGAGAGAGCCTTCTGCCATCCTGATGGTAACTGGTGTGGTCTGAAGGTTCTGAAGTCGAAGGAATCTGGTTTGACTTGTGGCTTTGAGTCAGCTGGTTAAACTTTGAATTTCAGTTTCCTCATCTGTAAAATGGGATTGTGTGGATTAAGGGGGAAGATGCAGGGAAAGCGCATAGCATGCAGTAGATGCTGCACAAATATCTATTACCTCCACCCTTCCTTCAGGTCAGCAAGGATTCATTAATCAGCATCTTTAGGTAATGGTTACTTAACAAGTTATTCGTCCAATTAGTTATATTAGAATCCAGGCTTATATTTCTTCATCTTGTCCACAACATCTTGTCAAGTACATTGTTAAAATCCCACTTACATAGCGTGGTCTCCTCATGAAATCAGGGCAGAGAAAGAGTAAACAGCAGTCAGATTCTACCTGCATGTAAACTTAGGAAAAGTAGTAAGCTACCAGTGAAGTTGGTTAACCTTGAAAACGGTCAACATTCATGCCCCAAGCACATACTGGGCAACTCACTGTGCCTGGCAGTGAGCTGGGGATGGGCTACAATTTTACAATGTTTAAAATGCAGCATCTGTGTTCAAGGAACAAGGCTGGAATTCTAGAGTCATAGGGGCTAGTCTGAGTCACAGGATTGAGTGATTTAGATCTGTTTGTTCACATATCCAGTCAACAAACAAACATGCACCCTCCCCACCCTTCCATTCCTTCCCCCCCCCCTCCTTAGGTCCTAAAGGGGAGGGGCGAGTATAACAAAAAGGACAAGGTCCCTGTATTCAAGGAGTTTAACATCTAAAAGGGTTGGGAGTTCTTTGAGCTAAAGGTCCTCTGTTAAATGCTTGAGATGCAAAAATAAGACAGATTCTCCGTCCTCCAGTACTAAAGTTGTATCTTGTTATGAAATGTCTATTTTCTGTAACTATTTGTTTCCTTCCGTCTCACTCCCTGGACAGCTTTTCTACAGTAAAGACTAGAGCCACCGGGAAGTTGTCTGCCACACAGTAGGTGCGGTCACTGAATGGAATCGCTCCAGGCTTGAGTTTCCGCTTTTGAACAAGAATGATAGCTCCAGTGGGATGCTTGGAGGTCAGGACGAATGAAAAGAACGTAAGAACACTTGGATGGAAAAGCCTTCTGGAAATACTAAGTATTTTTTCTCTCGTTTGGACTTTGGCAAACCAAGATGTTTTGGGAAGGGTCTGGCACTCTGTGTTCCTAAAATTGGTCTCCTAGATGGAGTTGGAGGAAGGGGAGTGAGGGAATGTTGCTTTCGTCAGGATGTCCCGAGTGAAAAAGGGCGAGGAGGAGTGAGAGCCCTGAGCCAGAAGCAAGTCAGGGACCTAGAGAAGAGGGACATGCCAGGCGACTGCAGTGGCCAAGGCTAGCGGGAGACCTGAGGGGAAAGAGAAGACAGGGGCGAGGAAATCCAGGGAAAGCGCGCGGATTGGTCCTTTCCTTGGGGCGTGCGCTTCTGTGCGCCAAGCGATTGGTGGCGGGAAAGTAGCAGGTAAACCGGCCCCCGCCGCCTCGCCATTGGTCAGCGGCCTCTCTAGCTGCCACACAACTGGCCAGCAGGCCGCCGAGCCGCGCGCGGATTGGCCGGGGGCGGCCGCCTAGACCGGCTCCCTTCGGACGCTAGGATTGGCTGGCGGGAAGAGGCAGGTATCCGGGCTCCGCGACTCCTCCATTGGTGGGCGGGGAAGGGGGGTTGGGCACAGCGATTGGTGGGCGGGGGGCCGGGCCTGGGCCGGCGGGGAGCGGATTGGTCGGAAAGTAGGTTAGTGGTGCGACATTTAGGGAAGGCAGAAAGTAGGTCAGGGACGGAGGTGCCTGTTTACCCGCGCCGGACTCACCGCCGCCGCCGCCGCGGGATCCGAGTGGGGGCGCGGGCGCGGGCGCTCCCGGCGAGCCACGGTGAGTGTCGGGCTGGCCGCGGCCAGCGGCGCGGCCGCGGGCACCCCGTCGGGGCCGTTAGCACCCTGGCAGGCGCGGCGCCTCAGCCGCCGCCCGGGGCGCAGCCCCGCCGCCGGGGAGCCCTGACCGACGTGCCCGCTGCCGGCCTTAAAGGGCCCGTGCCCGCTCCCTGCCCCCACCCGGGCCGCGGGGAGGCTGCGCTCCTTAAAGGCGCCGCGCCCGTCCGCCCCCATCCTCACTCGCGGGGGTTGGCGCTGCGGGGTAGAGCGGGCAGAGGTGCCGCAGGCGCCCTTAAAGGGACTGGGAAGGAGTCCGCGGGAATACCCACCTCCCCTCAGCCAGCATCGCTACCTGACCCGGGGGGTGGGAGGGAGAGGAGGTAGGAGCAGCCAGCTGCCTCTTAAAGGGACAGCTCCACCCTTTGGGAGCAGTGACCCGGCTGAGGGCGAGTCCTAGGATGTATCCCCGGAAGGTTCGGGGACCCCCGAGGCGACCACCCTTGACGGCTGCACCCCAAGGGCGTTGGGCGAGAGATGCTGCTTCTGCCCTTCCTCCGCCTCCTCCACTTCCCTTTCGGGAGCCTGCGGGGCTGGGTGGGGGCGGGGAGGGCGTCTCCGCCGGGCTTGGGGAGTCCGAGCCCCCCCTTGCCCCTTCGGCCCTGTCGCGGGTGCTGCCGCTGCACCCGGGTATTCCCCGCCGGAGATGCGGCCGACCCCAGCCTGCGAACTTTCGTCCGGCCTGCGCCATCTGGGTCCTGGGCAGCCCGGGGAGGATCCCCCTTGGGTCTGCGAGCAGGTGTTCCACGGCACGGGGATGTCGCCCGGCGCCCAGGTGCGGGCCCGCCGCCCGCCCTGGAGTCCTGGAGACCGCAGCGAGTCTGGGTTTAGCACCGGGTTTGACAGATGTCAAAGAAAAAGCTTCCCGCTCACGATTGCCGGACGTTGACAGCCAAGAGAGCTCTTGTTTGCTCAGAGGAATAAGTGGAAGAATAGAAATTAATGCCGACCTTGTGGGGCTCGAGTCTGTCACTCCGAGGGGTCGTGGGAATCGGCTGCGGAACCGAGGGCAGGCGCGGGGGAAGGAAAGGCTGCACTGGACATGGGCGACTGTTGTCAAGTTTGTGCGGGCCGGTGGGATACCAGGCTGTCCCCCCTCACCTCACCTTTCCCATCCTCTTTTCCCTCCCCTGCCTCGGCCCCTTCCGAGTCACCTAGTGTTGTTTTGGCACTTTTGCGCTTGCTGTCTCCTCTCCCTGCTTACATAGCTACTCCTCGGCAAGGAATTATTAGCCAAGTTTTATTACTCAGCTTCCAGAAATTAGACTTGAAGAAGCATTTCTTGACTGTACGTGTATTTCCAGGATCTTCGTTTTTTAAAAAATCCATAAAAGCTGCCCATTAGCTGCATCTAGTTTCGCACAATGCTTGCTTGTCATTTGTCCTTCTGACATCTGCTGCTGTTCCTTCCTTTAATCTATTTTTATATGACAACTATTATTTTAATTCTTCTTGTCTCATTGATATCAGGATCTGTCAATTTGGGTTGGTGGAGTTTTTAATTAATGTACTGGTTGAATCATGAGCTTAAAATAATCATTGCTGCTCCTGAGCAGTTTTGAATAATCTCATGCTCTCCGTGCTTGCAAGATTTAAAAAAGAAAGGAAAAAAAAATCACTGCTGTTAAATTTGATTTCCATATCAATGAAACTCGAAAATGTTTTTTTTTAACACAAAATTGAATCTTTCACTCCATGCTTTGTTACTGAGTTCACTTTACTAATAAGTCTTTAAAACACTTTGTTGAACATATTTAGAAGGCTTTAAAATTTCCTGGGCAGGATTTGAAATTGCCTGTATCATCTAAAGCTGGCATTTTTTGTTTTGATTGTGGATGTAGCCAGTGAATAATAATAGTAGGTTAAAACTATAGTTAAATTTATACCTTATTCCAACCTCTAGAGTTTAGAAAGAGGGAGAGAGAAAGGAGCAGGTGTGGTAGAAGAGCACTAGCCTGAGAGAATTTCCTGGTTCTAGCCCAGACTTGGGCTTTCATGGCTGTGCTACTTGGGACAAGTCCCTGAACCTTTCTGAGTTCTACTTGCCTCAGATGGAAAGTAAGGCAGGTGATCTCAGAGGTTCCTTCTGCTCTAAAGTTCTGTGCATCTCTAAATATTTAATACAGCTGAATTCAGGTCGGTATTTACCTGCTGGAGCCTCCAGAATATCTGAGCTGAAGTCCTATTTTCTTGGGAAACTTAAACAGATCAACAGATGGTGTTTTAAAGAATCCATTTCAAATGATTTATAAAATGATGAGTACTCAGGAATTTGTCTGCTATTTGCAGAAGAGGTTTGCCTACCACAGAGAGGAAAAGGAAGTGGCCCTACTTTCAGATTTATTGCTCCATACCAACAATCTCTACGCAATTTATATACTAAACAATGGACAGGCACTGTAGAAAGACTTGTTAACAAAATGCATAAGCATATGTAAAAACGAAATATTCTATATCTCTCTTTGGTATAAGGGTTGCCTTCCTTCTATGGGCTTTCTTCTATTTATGAGTCCATCAACTCATGGTGGTTGGAGAAAGTCAAATATTAAAGAAACAGTTTCTGCCCCATATGATGTTACTGTCATAGGTAGTGATTTTCGTTAACATCGTGGTAGCAGTTGCAGGGAAGTAATTTTTTACTTCCTTTTTAGCCCTCGAGGTTTAGTTAGGAGCCTGGAAATACAGGTATGTCACCCTTCTCCACAGTCTTTTCTCTCATTGCCACTTCATCATAATACCCAGACTTACCCCAGACACCCTCCCTGGCTTTTCTCCTCCCTCTCTCTCTAAACAAGACCTGCTCTGACTTAAGCTCCCTCAGCATCTCTTTCTTCTGGCTCAGAATGTCTTGTCCCTTTCCCCCATCTCTCCTCTTTTCCTCCCAGTTTGGAAAAAGCAAGTGAATTTCTCCCCTGTTCCCTCTTCTTAGACCCTCAATTTGGGCAGGAGCCTGGTCTCTGGTAGCAGGACCTGGGACTTGGGTTGGGTGGCGTGTCCTTGGACGAGTGCTAGACTCCTCTGACTGCAGGCTCCTCCTCTGTGGTGTAATGAAGGAGCCTGCCTCCTAGAGTCCCTGTGAGGATCAGGGGAGGTGATGTGGGTAAAATGCCTGGCACACAGGAAGCCCGCCCTCAGTGTCTGCTGACACTCCCTCTCAGTGCTGCCAGGGTCCTGTCGGTCCTGTCACTGGAATATCCTTCGTGCTGTTTGCCCTCAGCCTCCTTACCAACCCTAGAAAAGCCCTTGTCTTGATTGAGGAGGGAAAGATGGAAGGGGAGGAAACAGGCCTGCTGTCGGCCGCTGTGCAGTGGGCAGCTTTCATGTGTCTGCACTTGGTGCCCCTGGGTCCCCATGTCTCTCTCTCCCCTCCCTGCCTGGCAGCCTCTCCCAGGGCTGTGAATGGTCACCCCCTCCACTTTGTCACCTGCTCCATTCTTAGCTCCTGCCCTCTCTCTACTATCCTTCTTCATACTTCGTCTCAGATATCTCCAAAAACTTTAAGTCTTGAATTCCAGGGCCTCATTCTTAGTCCTAAATTGTTGTTCTTGGCCCTTTTGCAGCTTATACCCACCTGTCTTTCCCTCCTTTTTGAAATCCCCTCCTCCCTCAGCCTTTAGGTCACATTGCTTTCTTGGTTTTCTTCCTGCACACCCTAAAAGTAGGTGTCTTTTTGGGCCTCTGCGCTTCACACTATCCCAGTTGGCTCAGGTCCCCTTTCCGGTCCTGATGTGTCTCTCCTGCTTCAGCTGCTAGCAGGTCCATTGTAGACATTCACAGCAGCCTATTGCCAGCATCCGTGGCCTTGGAGTTACAGGTTGCAAACTGCTTGCAAGCATGGTCTCATTTCATCCTCATGACAGCTGTACCCCTTCACCATCAGGCTGTCCTGAGAGGGACTTTGGTTGGGGGGTTAAAAGCACAGACTTAGGAGCCAGATTTTATATCCTAACTGTTCCTTACTAGGTTTATGACTTGTGGTCAAGTTGCTTTGCTCTCTCTGTCTTGGTGCTCTCATCAGTAAGACTGGAATCACTTTAGTCCTTATCTCAGAGTGTTGCAGTGTGGATTCAATGAGTTAAAGAATTAAAACTACATGAAGCTCTTCATGGAACATAGTAACATTCATGGATGTTAGCTATCAGTCTTGCTGCTCCTTCTTGCCTCTCCATACGCAGCCCGCCTGGCTGTGTGCACAGGACCGTCCAGTCAAGCTGAAGAGCTGTCCGCTCCCTGGACCAGCCCTTGGCCCGTTCTATGCCTCAACCTTCTCTCATCCAAATCCTACTCTTCTTCAAGACCCAGCTCAAATGCTTGGTCCTCCTGGAGCTATTTCTTCATTTTGTTTTTCTTCCTCCCACACTGGGCAGCAGTGTCCCCAGCCCTTGATCTAGCTCTAATTATTTTAGGTACTGCTGCATCCCATATCGTGTTGGGCTGTCTCTGGGAATATCTTACCTGCTGGTTCCAGGCCAAGCTCTTTGGGGGGAGTTCATCTTGGTTTCCCCAAATCACAGGCGTAGGGAGCCTTCAGGATATGCTTGTCCAGTCCCAATTAATGATCTTGAGGAGGAGGAGATGGGGTGGGATAGGCACTCAGGGACTAAGCACGTGGAGGGAAGGGGATATACCTGTGGAGAGGTGGGAGCATGAGATGAGGGATGCAACAGGGGCACGAGTGGACGTGGCCATGAGTAGTTAGGTCTGCATGGAAGGAGGGATTGAGTTGGGGACCTAAAGTCGGGGAGATGAGATTGGGTAAGCTTTAGTCATCTTTGCTTCAGGAGAACGTTGAGTGCTGGGAACGTTTCACATGATGGGAAATTATTTTTACGTTAGTACATGCTGTCCTTTTAAATAGGATAAACTCATGTTTATCCAGCCTGGTTAAAGAAGGGGATGGATGGTTTGTCTAATTTAATATTCTGGTTAATACTCTACCCATTAAATTTTGTACATATGCTGAGTAAAACATTTACAAGTACTTATGCCTTCAACTACTGTTTGAAATGTGTGACCTGGGCAAATTAGTTAGCTTCTTTGAGTCTGATTTACCTCATTTGCAAAATAGAAATAATAATAATGATGGTAACAGCAGCTAACATTTATTGAACATTCTCTAAGTGCCAGCAGATATGTTAGTCACCTTATGTTTATTAACTTGTTTAATCCTCATAACAACCCTATGAGGTAGGTACCATGATTATCCTTATTTTACAAGTGAGGTGGTTTTGTGAACTGCCCAGCTGGTATGGGGTGGAGCCAGATTGGTGCAGGGGGAGCGGGGAGGGATGGACACTTCCAGAGTCGGCTGTCTAACCACTGCGGTAGATGCCTGCTGGGAGGAACCACTGGATTTGATCCCGTGTCTGAAGCACCCGGCACCAGGCCAGGAGCCAGGCAGGCCCGAGGTGATTGGTGACCAGTCTTATTGCTGACAGACATGGTGTATACCTCCTTTTAAGCAGGACTGAAGTCCTCTGCGGTGGGACACAAGGGGTGCACGTCTGGATATTACCCAAGTGTGAGTTCCAGGGGCTTGTGAGCGTGCTTCTCACATCCTGTTGTACATTTCTGTATCTCTTGCTTCCTCCTGCCTTTCTGCGGCGTTGCTCTGACGTAAGCCTCATGTGGCTCAGCCAACCCCTCCCCAGGCAGCTTGTGTGAGATGAACCTCCTAACAGAACTCCTCACCCACTGCCCCCGCCGGGCCATCTGCGGAGAGCGTCACGGGGAGGAGACCTTTTGTAAAGTCTCTCACCTTCTTCCTCCTCTCTCCAGCTTCTTACCCCAAAGACAGATGTCCACAGCCTTAATGTGTACGTATATATAAATATATTTTTTAATGCCAGTTGTTCCCCAAATACATTTAGATAGTAAGGGAAACATTGTTTTATGTCAAGAACCTGTTACATAAAAATGTGTTATATAATGTTCAAATGTATACTGCACGGTGAAATTAGATACTACTTTTTTTTTTCAAAGAATAAAAAGATAATAAACACAGGCTATACTGAAGGTAATTAATCTCAGATTTGAAAGGCATGGAAAGACATGCCCTGCCCTCAGAGTTATTGTTTTGAATCTCTGTTCACCTTCTTGAATGCTCCAAGTATAGAATGTTTGGGAAGTTGACCGGAATCTGCCATGGAATGCTACTGTGAAATACTCTGGAAGTTGTCTTTTTTTTTGGGGGGGGGGGAAGGGGGGATGTCTCCTGCTCACTTATATCTCTCTCATGTCTAAGCAGAGGGAAGAGGCTCTTTTTGCCCGCCTCATGCTTAGACCATCAAGGTCATATTTTAACCAGTTTTCTGCTCTACCTTCTACTTCCTTCAGTTCCTCCCACATGATGTGGCCAACTTTGCCTTCCAAGAACAGCCCTGCTGCCAGTGGCCTGTGGTTGCCACTCCTGTATCCGGTCTTCCAGGCTCTCCAGAGTCTGACCCTGTTCCCCCTGCTCACCAGCCCTGCTCCCTGCCTCTACCTCCATTTGCAGACCGAGCCCAGTGCCTGGGGTTCGGTTCTGCTTGTCCCTGCCCAGGCCACCCCATGCCCTACTCTCTCCTGCTGTCTGTCTTCCCTCAGCTCTCTCCCTTGACCTGAGAGGCCTCTCTTCTTTGCCCCAGCCTGCCTTGAATCTCCCTGCTTTGTGAAACCTCCTCTGATGACATTTGTCCCCTTTGCGCTCTCTCTCTCTCGCTTTTTTTACTTTTGATCGCCAGCCATTCATTCAGAAGCATTGGTACTTCATAATTAGCATATTGATCATATCGATTCCAATTAGGATGGCCAGTTCTCTCATTTTTTAATTGTCTCATGAATAATTATCTTGTCCTCACTTCCCACCCTCCAATTCTACTCGTTTACTCATTCAGTGAAGTTTGTTGGATGCCTGCCATGTGCGTAGCAGTGTTCCAGGCACTGAAGGTACAGCAGTGAACAAAACAGAGTCCCAGGGGAAGGAGACAGACCGTAAACAGTTAAGCATGTTAACTCCTGGTAGTGATAGATGCTAGGTAAGCAACCACATAGAGTAAAACAGTAGTGATGATGAAGGAGGTTGCTTTAGCTGGGTCCTTGGGTGAAGAGGTGACATTTGAGCTCAGCTGCAGGAAGATGTGGGGAAAGTATCTTAGGAAGAGGGAACAACCAGTGCAAAGGTCCTGAGATTGGAAGTAGTTTGATTGTTTTTGAAGTAAAATAAAGGCCAGTGTAACTGGATTTTTAGTTCCTTGAGTATAGATGTTTTATCCTCCCTGTAACCCTTAGCCCAGTGCTAACAGCCCTGTAAATACTTGCACTCAAAATTGGAGCATTTGCCCTTGGTTATACATTGTATAAATAGCAGTTTACCATATCCTGCTCAGAAGGCTTTTAATAAAACATTATATTGCACATAAACAAATTAAGGGTTTGAAGAGTTTTCTCATAAATATACTTTTAGCATGTATCACTATTACTGTTTTAATTATGTCTAGTGCAGAGCTTCAGACTTCAGAATTCTGTTTTATATGCACAGCCATCTTAAAAACAGATTTTGTTTCAAAAGTTCATTTGTAAGGCAGTTGATGGAAACTTGGGATACATTTTTCTATAGAAAAAAATGAACTAAACGGTGGTTTGGTTCCCAGGCAAGCCCACAAAAGCCATTTAGTGCTGACTCTAGCTGAAACCATACTATTTAGTACTAAAGTGTTAGCAGCATTAATTAAGCCTTCTGAAGCTAGACCCCCATCTATATAGCATTAAAGGTCATTTACTACTAGCATTAATGGGACCCATTTACCTAAGTCACTTCTCCTACTATTTTTCTAGTCTGACAAAAAGGTTTATAAAAGGGATTTTTGCCTTTGTGCCTTTAAGATTTCATTTCATGTGTTATAAATGAGACAGTGGTGTGGAGACTGGGGAAAACTGTGGGCTGGGAGCTGGGAGAGGCCCGGGCTCCAGTCTTTGCCCAGCCACTGACTTGCTGAGTAACTTTGAGTAAGTTGCGCTCATTGAACTTTGATTTCTCAGGTCCTTCTTGGCTATAAAATCCTGTTTTCTCAATGTCACGGGAAAACATGCATGTATTTCATTGTTCAAACCTGCCCTCCAGTAGCTACCTCCACTTTCTTTTTGAAGAAGTAGGTGGCACACAAACAATGAGGAACTCAAGAAGTTCCCATGTGTGGTACCCAACCGTTATGCCTTCAATATGAACCTTGATTTTAATCTGCTATCTCTCTTGACGAGTTGAAAGAAATTTTGTCCTAGAACTTTTGGTCCAGATAAGATTCCTGTGTTCTTCATCAACTTATCTTCCATGTAATTATGTAAATCATTTTTTCTTTTTAACTCTTAGGGATAAAAATGGTGACTCTGGTTTGTTGCTTTTGAAATATACTTATAAGTGCCCTTAGGGAATGGAATGAGTTTGCAGGAGAGAGCAGAGCTGAAGGAGTGTGGGATCAAAAACAATTTTAAATGTTAAATGCAAAGCTATTTTCAGTATCCTGCTGGAGGAAAAGAAAAAAAATTTTTTTTTTTTTGAGGCTTTAGATTAGAAGAGGTTCCTGCTCCAAAGGAGAAGAGCTTCAGGTTTTGCAGTGGTGAAAACTACCCGATCCTTTACCTACCACCCCTCCCTTCCTCCTCTCCCACCTCTGAGTTGTTTTTGGCCTCAAGAGCCACATTTGCTATTCGAGAGGATTGATAAGCAATGCTAGTCTCAGAGCTCAGCTGGGACTTAGGGTGTTAGAGGCTTAGAGTTCAGCTGTCTTAGGGTGCAGAGTGCTATGTGGAGAACTTCCCCGGTAGATTCTAGAATGAGGGAAGCCTCATTGGGAGTGACAGTGCACTTTGAGCTCTGCCTCTGTTTGGTTACTTGTGAATAGTATGTTTCATTTTTTTCTTTTTCCCTTACTTGAAGGCATAACAAGAGGAGTTGGTGCAAGAAGTTGTTGCTCTGTGGATTTCACTTGGGAGCTAGAGGGTGGCATTATACCCAGTGTTTCTCCTTAGATCCTGGAATACTGGCAGGAATTTTGTCTGTTTTTTTCTCTGCTGTATCCCCAGCAACTAAGACAGTGTCTGCGCAGAGTAGTCACTCAATAAATTGTTGCTGAGTGAGTGAGTTCAGCTTGGGAAAACCTCAACTTTCCCACCCTGTCTAACAGTATATAGGCTCATGTGCTTGGTCTTGCAGTGTACTTTGGATTTTAGGATACTGTTTCCTTTTGCCATCTGTGTTTTTCTTATTCTTCAGGTTGGCCAGATATCAGTATCTTTTATTGATGATCAGGACTTAGGTGGCCATGGATGTCCCTGCCCTGCTGATGTTCATCTTTATGTTATCTTTAATTGGCTCCAAAGTACAGCAAATCAATAGCTGAGCCACATCAACTAAAAGAAAACCTACTGCATATTTCTTTGGGTGTAGTACTATACATTTCTTTATTCAGTCAACAAATATCTGAAGGGCAATATACTAGGCACCATGGAGACCCAGAGGAAGAACAGAAATAGTTGTTGTGGCCAAGGAGCCTGCAGTTTTATCTGCAGATAGATAAACTAAGGCCACGTATAATGCCAGTAAAGTGGTCTAGACTATCTATAATTGCTACAGGAATTCAGAGACTAGAGAGTTCTTTGTGAGTTGCCATGTGAGGGAGGAGGCTTCATGGAAGGGATCAGATTTAATCCAGACTTTTAAGGATGTGTAGAATTTTGATTCACAGAAAAGGGTAGCACAGGTATTTCCAGGGAGCAGGTGGGTGGGAACACATCATAATTAAAAGCACAGAGGTAGGAATGACCAGCTTGTATTCAGGGACACAGCCTTGCCTAGAATGGAGGGTTCTTCATTTCAGATGATAATAATTGCTAATATATAGAGAGTTCTTATGATGTCCTTAGCACTTCACATATATTATCTGATTTAATGCCTACAAAACCCCATGAAGTAGGTACAATTATTAGCATCATTTTAGAAATGAGGAAATTGAAGCACAGAGTGATCCAGTAACCTGCCTAAGGTCACATAGCTAAGAAGCAGTGGATCCAGGTGTAAAAACCAAACCATGGAGACTCTTGACCAGTGGAATCCTCTGTCTCCCACTGTCCTCCAGATGCAGGATTTAGGCTTGGCTGGGGGCTTTAGAGTCATGAGCTGGAAGTGGACAAGACTCTATTTAGTCCACTGCTTAATTTTGTAGAAGAAGAAACTCAGCAAGGTTAAGTGGCAAGTCAAAGTTTACCTAGTGAGGTAGAGAGTGGTAAAGAACGACTGAAGTTGTTTTATGATGATGATGATTTTAGTGATGTGAAATGATTCTCCCTAAAGCATTAGTCCAGTGTGAATGTCCCAGCTGGATTGGAGCAGAGGGACTAACTGCAGCAGGGACCTGATAGGAGGCTTCTAGCCGAATCCAGACGGAGATTCACCGGAGCGGAGCCAGAACTGGGAATTAATTGTCAATTATGTTAATCGGCATGGCTGTTTTCAGTTGCCCTTTAGAATTCTAGAGCGTGGGGAACATCTGCTTGTGTGAGTGGCTTTTAAGTATGTTGAATCTGCACTGTACTGTGACTGAGACACCTTGGTTAATGAATTCTTGAGAAGCAAAGCACCATTATGGAAGTCAAATGTTTAAAAACAAATACCCACATTTTCCAGAAAGGTTCCCTGATTGGGAACCGGATAACCTGCATTCTAGACTGTTTCTGCTACTTACGCACCAGATAGTTTAAGCCAAATAACTTAATGTCTCAAACTGTGGCTGATTCCTTATCTGTGGAACAGGTATAACAATTCTTGTCCAGCCCCTTACAGTGTGGTTTTGATGCTGGAGTGAGATAAGGAAAGAATAGGGGTTTTGGAAGCGGTAAAGTTGCTCCCTGGTTGTAGGGAGTAGCAGCTGTGGTGTTAATAGTGAAGGTGTACTAGCCTTTCAGGGAGAGCCTGGAGGGCACAGAAGTAGTTCCCCTGCCTCCAGGGTGTGTTTAGGGATGTGGCGCTGTCCACCAAATGGGTGCTGACTAGCCTCACTTTGCTGGTGTAGGGCTGTATTTTAAAGATGATGATATATTTCACCCTGAGAGATGGGGGGCCAGCCTCGGCATAGATAGAAAAGTTAGACACAGACATCCTAGTTAATCTCTTCTCTCTGTGCACACCTCTCAGGATAGTGATGGACAGCTATGAACCAGAAAAACAAGTGACAGGATCTAGCCAGCCGGCCAGTTGGGCATTCTTAGACGTTTCACCTATCCTGGGGCAATAGGAAGAAGTCCAGAAGAACTTTGATTAGTTTGGGGAATTAGTGGGTGAGCCAGCATGCTGTCCAGGTAATACTTGGTTATAAAGCTTGTAGCAAAGTCTTGACATGAAGGACTAGAGATTTGCCAAATCTTAATTATTGTTAGTATTGCATGATGTACTTATTATTCATAATAATAATTATAGCAGTACTTAACCTTTGAGTATTTACCATCTGCCAAGAACTATGCTAAGTGCTCACACGACTTTTCCCATTTAATACTCACAATAGCCCTGTGGGGTGGGCACTGTCAGTCCCACTTTCTAGTTAGGGAGACTGAGACCCAGTGCCTTTGATGGTACACAGTGAGTGGAAAAGCCATGATTCAAACCCAGGACAGTCTCACTCCAGAGCCTGCACTCTTACCTGATGCATTCTTCTTCCTCCCTTTTCCTGGGACCCTAAGATGCTTTCTGAATCTGGTTTTGAGGTTTCTGACAGCCCAGTGGGTCTTTGGAAGGCATTTTTGGTTGATAGTGGCCATGCCTCTCCCTCCTTCACGGCCATGGCTGACATCTAGCAGCTCTTGCCGGCTTCCCTGTGGCTTGTGAGCAAATGGATGCCAAGGATGAATGCAGCAGATTGACTAACTCTTGCCAGCTAGTGCCTATGGGGGAATTTTAAAGGGGGAAAGAGAGGACTACGAAAGAATTGCTCTGGGTCAGTTTTTCAAAAAGTGGCTGTGTAGTTGGTAGTCTGCTCCATTTTCATGTTGATGCTCGTCAAAATCTCACAAAAGCCTTTCCCAAGGTCACGGTTATGATAACAATGCCATCCACCTTTCATGTGTGATTTACAAAGTAGTTTTTATATGTATTGTCTTGTCTCGTCTTCACCACAGCCTTATGAGGAGAGGAGTTATAAAGACTCACTTTGCAGGCTAGAAATACCTAGAGAATTTAAACTACTGTCCAGGGTCCCAAAGCTAGTCAGTGGCAGAGTCAGGCTTAAACACCACTTTTCTGAAAACTTCTACTTTCTTCCCAAGTTGCTCTTTGCTTACTCTGTTGAAGATGTTCTTAAGTGTTCTGATTTACTATATTCAGAGGTCAGCAGGAATTATTGAAGTGAAGTGCTACAAACTACACTGTTACTGAATCAGAATAAATGAAAGGTCATGTGATTGTTTATTGTGTTAGGTTTAATTGATTTGCACCTACTTTTGATGGTACAGAACACACAAAGATCTTCTGTGGTATATTATTGGACCAGCAGACCTTCTAGCTTTAAAAGTCCCAAGGCTTTAATAGATGATAAAACATGGAGTTTATGTAATTTCTTTAAAAAGTTGACCATCGAGTTCTTGGTTGGGAACACAAGCTCTTATTATCACATTGTTTCCATGGAGAAATAAGCCTTGATTCACATGATTTCAGCTCTTGGTGCCTTTTCTAGGAATGGAGTAAACTGCTGTAGGAGAGAGAACTGGTGGTGTTATCACTTAGAGCTCTCTCCCCTCCTGTTACTATAGGAGGCTGGTTTGCTTTTCTGGGCCCTCTCAATTTTCCTGTGACCTGAACATAAATCATCTTGGAGATCCTGTTAATTTCATTTTTGAAAAGTTTTCCGTGAAATAAACCTGAATGGAATACTTTCTTATATAGTTTTGAACATCCCCTTTAAGGTATTTAATTGGCGACAAGGGGCTTCGCTAAGAGAATGTAGAACTGGTCTCACTCAAGCTTCTTGTATTAGATGGGACACAGAGCAAATTCTTGTATTAGGGAGCTCCACAGACACATTGGCTGAAATTGGGTGGTAGCTGATTTCTTTCTCATGTACCAGTTTAGAGTAGATAAGGGTCCAGGCCTTCTGTCTTCAACACGTGGCTTCCACTTGGTGGTTGAAGGTGGAAGCTTCAGTTTTTACTGTCTCCCAGGGGAAAGGATCAGGGAGTAATACATGCAGTCATTTTAAGGGCAAGACCTGGAAGTAGCACATTCTTTTATCCCATTGGCCAGAACTTAGTCCTATGGCTACATTTAGCTGCAAAGGAAGCTGGGAAATATCTTCAGTAGGGAGGCCAGGAGTCCAGCAAAATCTGTTTTTCAGGGTGGAAAGGAGACTGAACACTGGGGGAGGCTAGCAGTGTGCTACGCTGTAGAAGGGAGTAAATAGGATCTGAAACTCTTGCCAGGAAAGCTGGGAAGATGCCTGAGTCCAGGGTCAGAATCTAAGAAGGCTTCCAGAAACCAGGACACGTGCAGCCATCTAGAAGTCAGGGCAACTCATTGCTCAGAAACTGGGCACTGGATGAAAAGTCAGAAAACCTAGATTTGAGTCTAGCTCTTCCATGTCATAACCTGGGGTAAAATACTCCAATGAATGTTTGCCTTATCATCTAGAATATGGGAACAATGGCGATGATCTTTCTGTCTCCCAGGCTTAGTGTGAGGATAATGGATGGGGAAGTGCTCTGCAAACTGCAGCTCCGTGGAAGTGGGCACAGCGTCTGTGTTATTCAGTGTTGTTCACCTTTGTGTCCAGCGCACCCAGCCCAATGCCTGACATGGACACATTTGTTGAATCAAGTGTGAACTATTATGAGAGGTGAAAAAAAATGCCTTGTGCTAAGGAGCTCTTGATCCTGGATAGTCTTCTCTGCTAGGTGGAAAGGTTCTTCTCCTCTCCACTGGCCAAGGCCTTGGGCCTACATGTAAAACCACGTACCCCACCAGGATGCAGGCAGACGTCAGGGCAGCTCCCAGCCGGGTAGCACATGACACATATGTCCTTGGCAAGGCTATTTGCTTACTCCACAGTTTAGGTCACAGAATACAGCAAAACTGGAGATAAGACTTTTGTTTGAATGTCATGGTCCATGAATGTGAACTGATCATCTTTAAACGGTTTGGTTCACCTGCAGATTGGAAGATAAAACTTTCCCAAGACCATTAAGACTTGATTTTTTGCTTTGAAATAATAAGATACAGTTATAAAATTCTTCTGTTGATTTGAAAAATGTGTGGCTTGTTCAAAAAATATTTCTTGAAAATATGATATAGGTAAGAGGATACAAAGATGAGTTTAATCTTTCTATCTTATGGGCCATTTTTGTCTCAGCTGTAGTGATTTTTTTTTCTTTTGCTAAGGAAATGGGGGTTCAGTGGAATAATCAGTTTTGCTTTTTTTTTTTAACTTCATGAAGGGTTTCTTTTATTCATTTTGTTATTTAATTTGTTTATTCACTAAGGGTGAACTTCTTTCTTGGAAACCAATGGAGTGCTTTTAAGTGAACTTAACGGGAAGAAGGCAGGAACTGAAATTATATTCACGGTGTGCACTCAACTCTGTTAAAATTTCATTCATAGAAGGAGGGAAATGCACCAGTGTTATCAGTGGTTCTCATCTTGTGGAATTAGAGGTGATTTTCATTCTCATCTTCTTCTCTGCGGTTTCCTATTTTTCAACAATGAGCATGTATTACTTTTATAATCATAAAAGGCCAGTTAAAAATTAGTCCCACAAATTAATTCTCTCCAGCCAAATCAAGAATCTTTATTTTTGGCAACCTGGCCTGGGTTTTAAACCATCATGTTAACTCAGACCTATCCAAATTATTTTCTGACTGAGGCATTTAGGAACTTGTTATAAAGAGGATGTTTTCCTTTTGGAAATTAACATAGAAAGCTAAATGTTTATCATGTGTTAGGAAAGATGTCCTGAGTAATGCTCCTCCTGGAATTTGACTAGCCTTTATTACAGTCACTTAAGGAAATGAATTTTGCAGGTTTCCCATTTGCTGTGTGACTTTTTTTCCTTTATCCTATACTCCTGTGTCCCTCAGGTACCTCTGGCTCTATTACCCTGGGACTGAGTGACCCTGTCCTTTGTTCTCTCAGGACCCTTTCACTTCTAGTGTCCCCTCCATCTGTTCATGGCTTTGTAGATTTGGTTGTGGCTTCTTCCCACCAACATTTTTATAGAACGAAGAGGGCACATTGTTGTCCTTTTCCCTGTAGCAGCTTCCCCTTACTCCTTGTCATGGCTCAGGTGAGTGGCCTGAGCAGTGCTTCTGGGGTGCGGTGAGGAGGAGGGGTCGGGACTGCAGGGAAGGGGTGGGGGCCCTGAGCTGGCTAAGAGCTTTGGGGGAGGCACTGGGCCATCCATCCAGCACTTAGCCCACTCCTGGCAAGGCAGGCTCAGGCACAGCTCTTCGAGATGACTGCTTGGTGTTTGAATCCAGGCAGTCCCCGAGCCATGCATTCATCTGCTATGATCCTGCAACGTGGCAGCCACTGTTCTCGATGCTGGCTGGGCGCACAGTGATGAGCAAGGCAGACCTGGCCTCTGCTCCCATGGAGCTTTCATTCTGGTGGGAGAGAGAAGCAGTTCACAGAGAAGTAAATGATAAAGATAATTACAGGTTGTAAGAATGGCCCCAGAGGTGGTTACACATGCCCGTTTGTAGCGGAGCAGGAGGACCAGAGTTGGAATGCTTCCAAGGCCTGGCTCCTTCTGTGTCCTCGGTACTTTCTGGCACAGAGGGGTGAGATCAAGGAGACCTCGGAGCTGCTTCTCCCATTCAGTCAGCCTGGGCCAGGCCGGGATCTACAAGTGGAGAAAGCAAAAGCTGAAGGCATGAGCCAGGGGCCGGCTCTCTTGGTCCCTCCACCTGCCCATCTCTGGACTGCCCAAGGTGCACGTCTATCTTTTCTGAACAGTGGTGAGCCAGTTTGCACATAGGGGTCTAGATTTGTGCATGCCACAGCTCTGTCTAAAGATGAGCTTATATTCTCTCCCTAATTTCCAGCTTTTAATGAGGACCAGCTTCTCATTGTCCCTCCAGTGGGACATTGGGCTGTTTCCTTCAGGCAACTCGTTTTCATTAACTTCACCCTGCTTCCCCATCACCCAACCACCCCCAGTCCTTCCGCTTGTGCCGGGGTCTGACCTTTGCATGTATTTGGAAGAATTCACTGAGCTGTTGCCCTTTCTGAAACTCTTGATGACCAGCTCTCACAGGATCTTTTCACCTATCTGCTTGGCTTTTGACTGCCCAGAAAAGCTTGGAGTTGGTCGAATAAAAGTAATTTTCCTGAACTTCCTTGTTGAGTCTTCTTTTATATTATACTTCTCTGTCAGACTAGGACTCAGCCATTCATCCTGCTCTCCGTGTCTCCTCTTTCTGAAAACCAGGACAAAGAGGCCCCTCACCCCCATGGAGACTCAGCCCCCTTCCTCTGCAGATATTATGACTGCTTTTCTGACCCTTCTCCTCCCATCTTTCTGCTCAAAGAGCAAAGCCTTTGAAGCTTGCCTCGTACCGGTTTGATGCAGTACAGGAAAACTTGAAGTTATCTGCCTCCTGAAGGGGTCTGGGGACTCACTTGGCTTCCAGAGCTCCCCCCACCCCTCTCCCACCCACAAACTGTGCCGTTTAACCAGAGAACAAGTCATTTATCAGTGATCATTTAACACTCCTACCAGGGCCTGCTTGGGAGGCTCTCTGTTACTAAATTCGGTTTCCTTGGGTGGGTGGGTGGGGGAGAGCTTGTTACTATTTTCATTCTTTTGGTGTTGTTACCATTCCTGTAAAAATATATCTACATACATGCAAGTGTATGTGTGTATGTTTATGTATCTTCTTCTACTTATAACAAAGGCTTTGGAAGGAGTTGACCCTCAGAGGGCCTGGGTTTAAACCATGGGAGTGGTAGTGATCCTTGGGAAACAAATCCTTTTGTTCCAAATAGTTGCCGTCTCACATTTGGTAAAGTTTTGTTTCAGCCTTAATTTCATAGTTTTCCCTAGTTTCTGAGGTAACTTTGGTCCACTGTATTCAGCCTCCAGAAAAGAATACAGTCATTGGCTCCACCCCTTAAATTCACAGACTCGATGAGGAAGGCCTTTCATTGGCTGCCTAGTGCCTATGACTCTGTCCGGCTCATGCAGCTCTTAGACGTCATCCCCACGGAGAGTGCTGTCCAGAGCTTTGGGGACTCAGAGGGACAAGGCACCTGTTACAGCCTTTCCAGCCCAAGCATATCTGCAGACCTCCTTTTCCTTGGCCACAACGTGGTAAAGTGTGTCCAGTTTGCTCTGGAGTAAGCAATTTTATTTTAAAAAGTTTAATCCGAAAGTTGCCCCAAGGTTGTCTGAATGCTGCCCTCTCTCCTTGTGTATTTTGACTGGTTAATATGGTGTCCTGGCCTTGGTCTGACTGGTCACACCTGCTGAGGAGGGATGGAAGAGGTGGTCCTTCCCCCTGTTTTGAGACAGGGTGGCCTGGATGAGGCTGCAGGGATGAGGGAGTCATCCATTCGCTCAACATCAGTTGAGGGTCTGCTGGTCACCTGGCGTGAAGGGAAGCCACTGGAGTGTTGAGAGCTAGAAAATAATATCTGATCTATGTTTTTTAAGGACTCTTCTGGCTGCCTGTGGACTGAGGTGGGGATGACAAGCGTGGAAAGGGAGATGGGTTAGGAGGCGGTGGTTCTGGTCCAGGGAGCAATGCTGGCTTGGACACTGCTAGTAGGCTTCTGTGTGAGAGTGGCCAGGGCACAGACAGGCCTTCGCTGACTGCGCTTGCCTTTTTCCCCAAGTGTACAAGCCCTGCCAATCTCCTGTTCCATGACTGATGCTATTCATTCCACCTGGAATGTTCTCATCCCCTGCTTCCCAATCTTGGCCGATCTGCCACTGCCTAGCTGAGTACCTTGGGCAAGTTACCAAATCTCTCTTGAGCCTAATCTCTTCTTCTATGAAAGAGTGATCATTGAACCGTCCTCATGGGACTGTGAGGATAATACATAGTTGAGTGTGATTATTGCAATAGCCTCCGAAGCAGTCTTCTGCTTCCAACCTTGCCTCCTTACTCTGTGCTCTCTGCCCAGTGATCCTGTGCAGAGGGGGTCAGCTCAGGTCATGCCTCCAGTTCAGAACCCTCTTGACAGTGGCTTCTTGTCTCACTCAGAGGAAAAGCCTTCTCCTGGCCCACAGGGCTTCCCAGTACTTCTCTGACCTCATCTCCCACCCCAGGGCCTGGTGAGGATTTGAGCAGACTGGATTCTGCATAGCGCACTGTGGTGCGTGTGAGTGGCGCCCTCCTGAGCTGTGCAGTGCACAACTTGTGTGGCTGTCTGCACCGACCCTGCCTGCCCCTCTCTCGCTTCACTCCAGCCACCCTGGAATCCTTGCTGTTCTTCAGACACACCAGGCGTGCTTCCTGTCCAAGCTCTTTCCACTGTCTGCCCCTCTGCCTCGAATGCTCTTCCCCCAGATATCCGGATGGCTTGTTCATGCAGCTTCTCCCGGTCTTTTCTCTAATGTCACCCGGTTTAAAGTTGTACCACCCAGCCCACTGCCCCACCCCCACGTTCCCTGTCTCCCTTTCTTGCTTTATTTTTCCTCTTAGCGCTTATTGCCATCTAACATATAATACATTTTACTTATTTATCTGATTTATTGTCTTATCTTCTTTCAGTAGTTCTGAGGGCAGAAACTCATGTTATTTTGTTCACTGCTCTATCCGGAGTGCCTAAAACAGTGCCTGACAGGTAGGAGGGGTCCGTAATGAATGAGTGGATGAGTTTGCAGTAGAGCAAGCGAAGTGCTCGGTGCAGTGCTCAGCAGACAGTCAGCACCCAGTACATGCTGGAGGCTCTTCTGCTTCTTGTTGTTGTTGATGACCCCTCAGGGACCAGCTCATGTTCAGCTTTCTCTGAGCCCTTCCCCAGCCCCTTCCCTGTTGAATTGAATCCTGGCTGCCTCTCTTCCTTGCTGTTCTTCCCTCTGTGCCTTCTCTCTCTGGGTGACATTTGTCACGCTGCATTAGAGAGGCTTATCTCACTCTTTTCTGTTTGAGTTTGAATTCCTGCAATGACTGGTGCATTTGGATTTGTGTCTTTGTGCCCTGTGCCCACTGGTTGGCATGTACTAGGCGCCCAGGAAGTGCTCACTGCAGGCAGCTGTGGTGGGTGGGATGCTCTCGAATCCATCAGGACCCTTACTAGCTGTCCTGGCTCCAGCATCACTGCCTAATGTTTGCACCCCATCCCAAGGGGGATCAAGGGAGAGTTTGACAACCGCTTAAATGATGGACTCTCTAATGGTGTATTTAGAGCAGATTTGGGGGGAAAGAGGGCCTCCTGTGCATAGTGCTTTGGATGGCAGTGTCTGGGTGACCTGCTTGTTCCATATTTGAGAGCCTGGCCCTTTGGCTACTTAGGCCACAAAGGGTTGGGGTCATTCAGTAGAGACAATGTGAGCAACACCAGTGTGTTTGGAGGAGGCCTGGGAAAATGAGAGAAAGCTTGAGCTGGCGCTTAGGGGCTTTGGGGTAGGGGAGGAGAGCATGACTTCTGGAGGTGGCATAAGGGACGAGAGGGCCACCCCTGGCCAACCTGGGGAGGGGGGTGGGTGCCTTAAGAGGCCTGATTAGGTAGGTGGTGTGGGCCCCTTGAGGGAGGACCTTACACGCCAGACCGGAAGTTTGGCCTCCTGTATTGGCAGGAGGTGTCTAGAGTGGGGATTCTGGTAGGGGTGTGGGTAGGAATCAAAGGGGACGGGAGATGTGGGGAGGAGCTCCGGAGTCTTTTTCTCCTGTCCAGAGATGGAGTTGTCCTGTGGAACCCACAGGTGGCACAGCAGTGCCGGAGGTCATGCCTTTAGGGACCAACATTGACGCCCACAGGGGCGGTGAGCTTCATCTGAACCCACAAAGTACATGAGGCTGAGGGGTTAGAGGCAGGGGTTTGGCATGGACTGGGGTGCAAGAGGGGGCTTTTTCTCTTTGGGGGCAACTGTTGGTGTCCTGGGGTCCCTGGGATCGTCCTGCCCTGCTCTGGTTGGTTCACCTGTTCATAAGCCACTGCATCTCTGTCA
Organism: Balaenoptera acutorostrata; assembly: GCF_949987535.1. NCBI lineage: Eukaryota > Metazoa > Chordata > Mammalia > Artiodactyla > Balaenopteridae > Balaenoptera > Balaenoptera acutorostrata. The sequence continues at coordinate 44,075,308 of NC_080072.1, read as the reverse complement.
GCAGCTGGGTGCCGACACTTTGTGCAGGGCCAGTCTGACTCGTCTGTCAGTCTTGTATCAGGTTGCTCCATGGAAGAGCTTTAAACCCAGAGACTGGCAGACTCAGATTCAAGTGTCAGCTCAGCCCGTAACTCTCTGTGTGGCCTTGGCTAAGATACTTGTTCTCACGGGGGCTCACTTTCCTTATCTGCCAGGCTATCAGCAAACAAGCTAAATCCCTGTGTTCTAGGCTAGAGCCCCTTAAATCCCTCCTGCCTTGGGGCAGGATTAGCCTCAGAGGCTTAGGAAGGGCTGAGCCCTCCGGTGGGAGCCTGGTGGCAACACTGTGGAAAGGCCAAGGCTTGACTTTAAGTATCTTAGGGGTTTGAAAATTGTTTTCTCACCCAGGGATTGATTCATTCTGCAATGGAAGGGTTCTCTTCTCCATTCCCCTTCCCTGCTTTGGGATGGAATTCTTGAAATGACGTTGGCTTTGGGGCGCCTTTCCTATCTCCCGTTCTGTACTCCTAAGCAGGGTCCCTGCCCCATGCCCAGGCTTCTCATTTTCCTACTACCAGCCCCTCTGGCCCTGTTTACTGAGATTTTCACTCAGCTTTCCCCTAATTTTCCTTGCTTCTTACTTCAAACCTGCGACCTAATCTGCCCAGCTGGGGCAACCTTAGTGGCACAAACACATATCCCTACACATTGCATCCCCTTTCTTCTTAAGATGATATCCTCAGCCTTTTTCCACCTGGCTCCCTCATTTTCAGCATGCTTCTTTAAGATGGCTGCATAACTATCAAGGGAATGCCCTCAATAAGACGGGAGCTTGTTATGGGGCATTTAGATTACTTCTAATTTTTGCTCTTTCAGCTAATGCTGCATTAAGCCATCTTTGTGTATTACAGAATCGTTTCATTAGTTTGGCATTTATCTAGCTAATGGCAATGGCCCAAGATTAGATAGAGAATCAGAATTTTTTTTTCCAAGAAGAATGAGGATATATTCAGATTTTACTTTAAATGCTAGGAAGGTCTTTGTCATGTTTTCCGTGAATGAAGAAGCAGGCTAACAGTAATGTGAAATTAGATGTAAGTGAAAGGCTGTGTATTTACAAGTAATACATGGCTTGTTTGTTCTTAAGTGTGGAGGTGAGCCCAGTACATTCTCTTAAGGAGTAATCTACCTGCTCAAATTGAGGAATTACGTGTCCCTATATCTTTGGCACTTTATTTAAAACAATAACAAAATAAAATAAACAATGATCTCTTCTTAAGGATGTTTTTAAGAAGTAGCCTAAAACAAGAAAAAGTAAATAGGATTTTTGAGGGAAGAAAACACATCTCCCTAAGACAGAGTGAGCCTGTCGGGAAGTACTCTTAGAAGTGGAAGCAGGTTGCAAACTTGCCAAAAGGTTGGCTTTTTGTTGGCCATTAGGAAATGGCTAGAATGAAACTGAGAAACAGATATGACTGACTTCATCCCTTGTGTTCTTTTTGTTTGTTTGTTTTTGGCTGCGTTGGGTCTTCGTTGCTGTGCGTGGGCTTTCTCTAGTTGCGGCGAGCTGGGGCTACTCTTTGTTGCAGTGCGCAGTCTTCTCATTGTGGTGGCTTCTCTTGTTGTGGAGCACGGGCTCTAGGCATGCGGGCTTCAGTAGTTGTGGCTTGTGGGCTCTAGAGCGCAGGCTCAGTAGTTGTGGCGCACGGGCTTAGTTGCTCTGCGGCATGTGGGATCTTCCCGGACCAGGGCTCGAACCCGTGTCCCCTGCATTGGCAGGCGGATTCTTAACCACTGCGCCACCAGGGAAGTCCCCCCTGTATTCTTTTTAACCTGAAATCTGTGTTGGCTTTGGGGTGATGGGGGAGGCTTCCCCTGTCCTGCTGATCGGTTGTTTTAGTCTCTGTAGATTGTTATGTAGACCCAGGCTCTAGGCTTTGCATTTCAGCTTAACCCAGCAAATGTTGACTGAGTCTTTACAGTGTATAAGGTTACAGGGGATAAAAATTTGGGAAGAAATAACCCAATGCATCACTGTTTCTGAGGAGTTCATGAACTGGGAGTGGGAAGGTAAGACACGTCTAAAATTAATGATTATTCAAGGGAGATTAAGAAGAGGGCCCTGGGAGAAGTCAGCCCCACCCTGTTAGAGAAGGGAGGTATTCCATCTCATTGGACAACTGGGGTGTTAAAGAGTGGTTGCTTTTGTCAGCACCTTAAGGACTGGCTGAGATAGACATTCCCAGCAAAAGTGAAAGGCCTGAGTAGAGGAAGTGGAGGTGCAAGGACATGGTGTATGTTTGGGGTTTGGCTGAAACAATGGGCTCATGTAATAGTGGTCATAGCTAGCACATTATGGAGTGTATCAGGTGCGAGGCATGGTTCTAAGACCTTTATCTATATTAGCTCATTTTATCCCTGCAGTGACCCAAGTGAGGTCTTTTATAATTGTCTCCATTTTACAGTTGAAGAAATAGACATAAAACAATTTATTATCTGTCCGAGACCATAGTGCTGTACAGTTAAGAGCAAACCCAGTTGGTCTGGCTCCAGAATATCTGCTTCTAACCACCAAGCTGTCCTGCCTCCAATATAGGGGAAGAACAGGCACTAGAACCAGAAAGGTGGGTAGACATCATATCGTAGAGGCTTGGGGTACCAATGTTCAGAGGTGCAGAGGTGGGAGAGGGGCCAGAGACGGAGATGAGAGGGATCGCAGTGGTGGGTATGGGGGAGTTTGGTGAGAGCTGTGGGGGGCCACAGGAAGAAGGAGTTTCAAAAAGGGGGTTTGTCAACAAGGCCCAGCACTGCAGAGAGTTCCAGGAGGTGAGATCTGAGAGCAGGTCTGAGCCAGCGAAAGCTGAGAGGGCCTGGGAGAGGGGGCGGTCAGGCTGCAGACACGATGGGCTGCAGCCTGGGCTCTCCTGACTGTGCGGTGCTGCTCACTCCAGGATGCTCTGTATTTTGAAGATGGTAAAGCAGGTGCAGACATTGGGTATGATTGTCTGTGTCCTCTCGTCAGTAGAAAGACGAGAGCATGACAGAGAAGGGCAGGTGAGAACTGGCACCGCTAATTTGGCAAACTCAGTGGCTTTTCTGCAGCCTAATGATTTCTGAAAGCTATTTGCTATGCTCAGGCACAAGTGTGACTGCCTCATCTGAATGCTGTAGCGATCACTGTTTTTCCTGGAAAATTGGGCCCATGTAGGCTCTGTGTGTGGTTTATTTGAGTTCCATTTTTATAGCCTTATTACCTTGTCCTCATGATGCAAGAGGCCTCTCTTTTCTGGAGCTTTGCTGTGAAAATTGTTTCTTAAAAGGCACAAAGTTATCTCTCACCATTGGGGTGGCGCTCTCTCCAGAACAGTGCTTTTCTGCAGACTGCTCATCACCCCTGACACCAGTTGTCATGTTTTTCTGATCGTTTGCAATTTACCGAGAACTTTTAGGCAGCTCTTGAATTTCACTACCTAGGTGTTTGCCACGATTTCTCCTAGAAGAGTTTGCGCATGTAAATAATCCATTCAGTTTCTTCCTCTCTGATAGGTGGCCCTACCAGTGACTTTGTGAGCACCTGACACCCAGTCTTGTCCCCTGGCCTTGAGTTGACAGTGCTGGTAACTAGCATGTATGGAGCCTGAGCTGTTTCCAGGCACTATACTGAAAGATTTATGTTCATGATCTTAATTATTCCCAGTCCCTGTAAAGAAGGTACTGTTCCCCCCATTTTACAGTTGAAGGAAATGAGTCTTACAGAGGGAGAGTAACTTGCCTCAGGTCACACAGGTAGTAAATGGCAGAGTGGGCCTCCACCCAGGCCTTTCTGACCTTGGAGCCCATGTAGTCCATTCATTCATTCATTTATTCATTCATTCAACAACACATGATTGTTTACAACATTCCAAGCACTGTTCCAGACACAGGGGATACACCAAAAAAAAGCAAAAATTCCTGCCTTCAGCTTACATTCAAATTTGGGGAGGTAGAGAAAAAAATAATAAATAAAATATACAGTACGCTGTATGGTAATAAGGACTATGGAGAAAAAGAAAGCAAGGCAGTCAACTAAGAAGCGTTGGGAGCATTTTAAATAGAGCAATCAAAGAAGGCCTCATTGAGAAGGAGACCAAATTGTTAGGTTGAATAGCAAACAGCCCCCCAAATCTCAGCGTATCAACCCAAGAAAACTTTTATTTCTCATATAGAGAAGTTCCAATGTGGCTGCTCCTGGTGAAGCAGGCATCCTTCCTGGTGGTTCTTGAGGGACCCACACTTCTACTATCTTGTGGCTCTGCCCTCTTCAACGCCCTCAGATTCCTTTCCATTCAGCTGAAGGGTGAGGAAAAAGAGAGAGGACTTTGTGGGCCGGTTATTATGGGCCAGTCTGGAAGAAGCGTGCATCCCTCCCACCCAGAACTCAGTCACATGTGTACTCTTAACTGCAAGGAGGGCTGGGAAATGTAGTCCAGCCATGTGCTCACAAGGTTAAAAAAAAAAAGGGTTTTGGTGAACTCACAGTATAGTGGTGAATGAGGTGAAGAAGTGAGTGGTGGGTTTAACTGGGATAGAGCATTAGGCATGGGAACAACAAGTAAAGGTAGCTGAGGTGGCTGCAGTGGGGTGAGGAGAAGATGAGGACCTGGTGGAAAGTGGAGGCAAGAAGTGAAGGGGGCCAGGCCATTGAGGTCATTGTCAGGACTTGGTTGCATTGTGAGTGACTGATCTGAGTTGCATCATGAAAGACTCACTCTGACTACTGTGTTGAGGGAGGACTCAGGGAGAGAAGTCGAGTCTGTTGCCGTTCATTATCCGGTGAGTGGTGAGAGCAGCCAGGTCCCGAGTGGTGGTGATGGTGGAGATGCGGAGAAGTGGTTGGATTTGAGATCTATTCTGAAAGTGGAACAACAGGTTTTGCTGCGGGATTGGTGGTGGGGTGTGACAGAAAGAAAGGAATCGGGATAGTTCTGAGATTTTTGGCTTTTGCTTAATGACTATTAGACTCACTTTCTACCCGCAGAAGTAAAAAGAGGGGGAAAGTTTTTGAAAAAAGATATCTGGATGCCTTCTGGGCCCTGATGTATCTCGCATAGCCTCTTCTCCTCCACAGTACTTTCTTTAGCACAGATGGGCAGTTCTTTTCCACAACTGAGCTTTCAGACAGAGGGAGGACATCTGTAGCTCCTCCCAGCACAGAGCCTGGATGGAACAACTTTGGCAGTGGTCTCACATCATTGCCTGGGATCTTTGGAATGAGGCTTGGGGCCCCTTGGACTGATGTGGAGGGGGCCCAGTGTCCCCCTGGGTAACCAAGAGATACCTGCAGAGGCCACGTCCAATCCATGCTGTGTGTAATGTAAGAATATAAGTGTGTTTGGGAGTGGAAGCGGAAGCAGTTTTCCTGGTTCTTCCTTGGCAATCATGACCTGCCAAGGCAGAAATGAGAGATGGAATTTTTTTTAGTAGATGGTGGTCCCATTAGGAGCATAAGGGGAAGAAAGTCTATCTTAAACAGAGCAGGGTATGAGCTGTGGCAACAAATACTGCATGCCTGCTAGGTGCTGGGCACTGGCTGGGTATTTTGGTTTCATTGGAGAGGGAAACAAATACACTGTTCCTGCCCTCCTGGCAGAGTAGACCCATGTGGCTAGATCATACAGTGACTTGCTGGAAGAAATTATATTTACACCTGAGTGTTTCTTTCATTTTCTTTTTCTTTTTTTTTTTTTTTAGTGATTGTGAATGGTACTGTATTTTTAATTTCAGTGTCCACATGTTCATTGCTAGTATACAGAAAAACAGTTGATTTTTTAATTTTTTTTTTTGTATCCTACATCCTAGATAAACTCACTAATTAGTTATAGGCTTTTTTTTTTTTTTTAATGCTATTCTTGTCTGCTTACATTCTTTTTTTTTTTTTTTTATGTATGTATGTATGGCTGTGTTGGATCTTCGTTTCTGTGCGAGGGCTTTCTCCAGTTGTGGCAAGCGGGGGCCACTCCTCATCGCGGTGCGCGGGCCTCTCACTATCGCGGCCTCTCGTTGCCGAGCACAGGCTCCAGACGCGCAGGCTCAGTAGTTGTGGCTCACGGGCCCAGTTGCTCCGCGGCATGTGGGATCTTCCCAGACCAGGGCTCGAACCCGTGTGCCCTGCATTGGCAGGCAGACTCTCAACCACTGCGCCACCAGGGAAGCCCTGTAGGCTTTTTTTTTTTTCGTACATTCCACAGGATTTTCTATCTAGACAATCACATAATCTACAAATGTAGATGATTTCTTCCTTTCTGATCTGTTTGTTTTATTTCCTTTTGTTGCCTCTTGTGCTGGCTCTTTGCCGAGTAAGAGTGGTAAGAGTGGGCAGCATTACCTGTTCCTAATCTTGGGGGGCAGCATTCAGTCTTTCACCATTAAGTGTATGGTTAGCTGTAGATATTTTTTTGCACATGTCATTTGCACTTCGTTGTATGGGTGTGGGTGGGACCATGGGGTTTTCTGTGGTGTTTGGCTGATATAGGGCAGTTATTATCTAAAAGTTGTCTGTCTTGCTCGAGGCAACAAGCTTTTGTTGGAGCCTTTTTTGTCTGTGCTTGTTGGCATCTCCAGGTTCTTCCGTTCCAAGTGAGGCAAAAAGAAAATGCAGGCCACTCACCATGGTGTCCTTCCTCCGGGCCTGAGGCCCCTCACTGGTCTGCCTTCTTCACTCTGCCTTTCAGAGTCCTCTCTTGTTTGTTTTACATATCACGTGCAGGGGTTTTTGTTGTGCACGGCAGGTGGAAGAGGGAAAGGTGTGTCTACTGCCTCCTCCTGGAAGTGGAAGTGGTTGGGAGAAATTAGAGGATTGGGTTGAAGCCAGTGTGTGAAGGGCCTTCACACCAGGGGTTTGACTCTGTAGGTGGCAGGAGGGATGTTGGAGGTTCAACTCTGCAGCAGTGTGGAGGGATGGGGAGGGGGAGTGGCAAGAGAGACCCGGAGGCTGGTGCCTGGGCCCAGGGAGGTGAGGATGCGTTTCTGGACTGCGACAGCAGACGTGGGGCAGAAAGGAAGAAGGGAGAGTCCATGCGGGCCACAAGGAAGTCCGAGGACCAGGTGAGTCTGAGGTTTCTAGCTTGGGCAACTAGCTAGGAGATTGGGGAGCTAGGGGAGTGGTGTAAGTGTAACAGAGTAGGTATATTCTAGGCCTTTCAGAGCATGACTGGAAGATTGGACTAACTGTGCTTCCCTTCAGGGCCGGCTCCGCAGAGTAAGCCTGGCTGCTGTGTAAAACCCAAGGAGCACACGTTCTGGGCAGAGAAAACATTGTGGGGAAAGGCACAGATACAGGAAACGTCATGGTGGGCCTGTTGGGACTCCAGCTAGCTGAGGCATAAGTGGGTAGTTACTGGTTCCAGAACTGGGAAGGGTGCTTAGGAGTTCACAGAAGCAAGGGGTTCTGGAATGGGAGTTGATGCTGCTGGTGGTCCATCTGGCGCCTTCCATTCTTTGTGTGTTGACATCAATCTTTCCTACTACACACAGGCCACCCTCCCTGGGGGGCACCACTGCTGACAGCCCCCACTTAGCAATTCCAGTGAAGGGAGAACCCCTTTCTCTGCATCCATATATTAATCCTAGAGAAAGGCTATGGTTGGCCCAGCTTGGGTGATGTACTTGTCCTTTTTGACCTATCACTGTTGCAGGCAGTAGACTAATCTGAGCTGGATGGTTTACCCACCCCCATTAGATCAAGCCAGGCCTTTTTTTTTTTTTTTTTTTTTTTTTGGCCACACTGCATGGCTTGCAGGATCTCAGTTCCCCGACCAGGGATTGAACCCGGGCCATGGCAGTGAAAGCTCAGAATCCTAACCTCTAGGCCACCAGGGGACTCCCAAGCAAGGACTTTTAAGGAAGAAGGCAGAAGAAAAGCATCTACAGAAGATAGAAAAGAATATTTACTATGGTTCACTGTATAATATCTTTTGAAGAATTTATAGTATGGCAATGTAGGAACTCTTTGGAGAGTTTTAAAGCAGGGGACTTGATCAAATTTAGGTTTTCTTAAAATTATCACTGTGTAAAGTTGTAGTTGGAAATAAGTAAATGAGTAGAGCCGGGGAGACTGGTAGAGAGGCTGCTGCTGTAGTTCTGGGGAGAACAGATGAGACCTGAGCTAATTCAAGTCCTTGGATTCTTACTTCATTTGGACTTCACCCTCCAGCCACAGCATCAGGGGGGTTGAGGAGGGGGACAGAGTCTGGAGACAATTAGGCAAATAGGGCGTGGTGACCAGCTGGAGGGTGCAGGGGGTGCTTCAGGAGGACTCACCACCAGCACCAACTGTTCCCTGAGAGGCTAGCTTTCTCTTTGGAAACTAGTTATTAAGTGGTGGCAGACTCGACATATCTTTCTTATTGTTTCTTAAGAAATGTGGGTGTTACTGGCTTCTTGTGGTGTCCTAACTGGAAAAGGAAGATGATTGATTCTACTTTTCTCCCTTTAAAAAGTTTCCTTTCTTTAAGGAATCAGATAATAGGAGGTGTGTCAGGACTGCCAGTCGAGAAATAGATGGTTGGGAGGAGGACACAGGCCTGAAGGCCCTGCCTCCCCCATCGCTGCCCCGGGGCCTGCAGGTCTGCTCTGGAAACATTTATCCCTTTGGCATTGTCCTTGCTGGGAAGGCTTGCAAGAATTTTAAGCAAAGAAATGACATAATCTGACTTATGCTGTAACAGATTCCCTCCTGTATTGAGAATAGGCTATGGGTGGAAGTGGGAGTGACACCAAAAATAGAAGCAGGGAAAGCAAGGACACCAATTAGGAGGCTATTGCAATAATCTAGGATGGTAATGGTGGAGGAGGTGAGAAATGGTCACATTCTGAATGTATTTTGAAGGTAAAAACCAGAGGATTGGATAGAGAGTAAGAGAGAAAGAGACGAGACAAGACGAGAATGACTGCAAATCTTTGGCCTGGGCAACTGGAAGACCATGGCCTTAAACTGAGATGGGTAAGGTTCTGGGAGGAGCAGGTCTGGGGGAAGATCAGGGATCTGTGTGAGACGTGTCAAGTTTGAGACATGGAACACATCTCACACAGACCTCCTGTCCACTTGACATCTTACCTGAAACAGGCAGTAGGATATATTAGCCCGGAGTCCAGAGGTGAGGTCCGCACTTGGAGAGAAATCTGGGCATCCTCAGCCTGTAGGTGATATGAGACTAGGTGAGATCACCCAGGGGGCGATTGAAGGAATACAGAGAAGAGAGGAGAACTAGGACCGAGCCCTGGGGCACTCTTACATTAAGAGGTGGGGAGATGAGGAAGAACCAGCAAAGGGAAAGAACAGCCAGTGAGGTAGATGGAAAACCCGGAGTGCTAGCCTGGAAGCCAAGTGAAGAGAGTAGTCAAACAAGAGGGCATGATTCACTGGTAGCAAAAGCTGTAAGAGGAGGACTCAGACTTGCCCATTGGATCTAACAACATGGAGGAGAAGCTAAATGCATGCTTTTGGACCCAAGCTTAGCCTTTCAAATAAGTCATAGTTCCCGCCTTGAAGGAGAATACAAGTGTGCAAAAAAGGGTCATTTAAGATTGATTGAAACAAGTCTGAGAAAGATGTAAAGATAGTATCGTGGGAGCCCAGCAGAAAGAGACAGTACTTCTGGCTTTTGTGGAGAGGGTTGAGGTCAGATTAATTCATGTCTTCGTTCGTTCAATGATTCATTCATTCATTCCACAAAAACTTTTTGAGTGCCATGGACTGAGAGGAAGGGAGAAGGTAGAGTTGTTGTTTAAGGGGTATAAAGTTTCAGTTTTGCAGATGAAAAAAAAGTTCTGGAGATGAATGGTAGTAGTTGCACAACAATGTGAATGTATGTAATACCACTGAACTGCACACTTAAAAATGGCTAAGCTTGTAAATTTTGTTATTTGTGTTTTACCACCACATACACACACACACACAAAGTCAGAAAGGAAAGAAAATCTTATTGAGCCCCACCATGACCTTGGTCTGGAATATGATGTTGAAATGGAAGTCATTTCAGTAGAAGGAGATAATGTGGAGAGAAGGGGAGGAAGACATCCAGCTGGAAGGAATGCTGAGAGAAGGGTCTGGCCACCAGTCCTATCTGTCTAGATTGAAGCGTCCACTGGGGGAGATCACAGGAGCTGAGGCTGCAGACTCAGGCTGAGCCAGTTGGTGCAGGCCTGGCAGCCTGGCTGTGGAGTTGGGCTTGCCTTCTTAGGTTCTGGGAGCCTCTAAAGGTTTCTGCCCAGGGGAGTGTCATTCCAGAGATGTGCATTTGGAAGCTTAATCTCGTTAATCCTTCCTGTTAAACCCGTTGCCTATTAAAAGCAGTGGGATTGAAGCATGCATTTCTCTGGTGAAAATTGTGGCCTAGCAGAATTTTAGATGCCTGGGCATGTGTTCATGAATTGAGTAGGTTATTTTTCTACCCATTTTACAAAATTTATTGAGGATTGTCTAAATGCCCGTAGTATTCTAGGCACTGGAGGGAAGGGAAGGGGTGAATTTCTCAGATCGCTTCTCTTGATAAGCCTACAGTCTAGGAACCCTCATTCCCAAATAAGAAATTATGCTACATTGTACCACATGTTACCATAAATGTCTCACCAGGGTTCCATGGGAGCCAAGAGGAGGGTGCCTGGCCTGCCTGGGACACTGGGATGGCTTCCAGGGAAAGACTGTCCAGTGGATTTGAAGGATGAGCAGTATTTTCTAGGCAGAGAAACAGAGATGGACATCCTGGGAGGACAGTAAATCAAAACTTATTGGGGTTGTAAATTTAAAGAAAACATGTAAATATTCTCTTTTACAGTTAAACTCTTATTTCATTGGCTTTTAGGTGGTGCTGGCTAGAGTGCATGCTTTTGGACCCAAGCTTAACTTTTCAAATGTGGAATGCTAGGCCTTCATTGGTAAGTTTGTTTGATGCCTTCTTACCGAATTATGCTGTCAAGGATTGGTATTTGGAATGAAGGGCAAGGTAGTTATCATTGGTACTGCTCTGTGAAGGGTACCAAGCCTGGACCCTAGAGAAGCCTACAGTATAGGTGGAAAAGATCCACAGGAGAAGTGGATCCCACTGTAGGTTTCTGCGGTAGATGCAGAGAGAGAAGCCAGAGGAGAAACACCCAGGGGTGCAGGGGATGGACGCAGCTGGCCTCACAGAGAGGTGCAGCTTTGGCTATGTTTTGAAGGATGGACAAGTCTGGGGGGGGAGTGAAATAAGCTTTTCAGGCTTGAGAAGGTGGGAGTAAGATGTAAAGAAAGTGGGCTCAGCAGAAGACCCACAGGAACAGAAACTTCATCCAAAGGAGTGGTGAGTAAGAACTTCTGCAGGATCTGCTGGTGGTTGATTATTCTATTCTAGACCAGGGTCAGCAAACTTTTTCTGTAAAGGATCAGATGGTAAATATTTTTGGCTTCCTAGGCCATATGGTCTCTGTCATAGCTACTCAACTCTGCCATTATAGTGGGAAAGCAGCCATAGATAATATGTATATGACGGTGTGGCCATGTTCCAAAAAAGCTTTATTTACAGAAACAGGTCGTGGGCCGGATTTGGCCTGTGGGCTATAGTTTGCCCACTCCTTTTCTAGACCCTGAATGCTGGGCTAAGGCACTTGGACTTTGTCCTGAAGGCAGTGGGAAGCCATTGAAGTTATTTGGGGCAAAGAAGTGAAATGGCCGAAGTAACATGTTAGGAGCATTCACCTGACAGCTGGACAGGAAGCATGGGTCCTGTTCCAAGGCAGCAGCAGCAATCCAGGTGTGAGGTCATGTGGTTAACTGTGCTCAAAATGGAGAAAAGGTCCAATAGGAGAGATATTGCAAAGGAAGAAAGGTAGGATTTATGGTCTTCTTAGACTTTCAAGACAGGAGCCAAAGAAGATGAAAGTTTAAACTTGATAGTTCACAATGGTAACGTTGACAGAAATGTGGCTGTTGGGGATGGAGAAGGGTAGTTGATGCGTCCAGTTTTTGATACACTGAATTTGAGATGGTACTGATTCATCCACAGAATATGTCTAGTAGGCAATTAGAAATGCAGGGCTGGGGACTTCCCAGGCAGTCCAGTGGTTAAGACTTCACCTTCCAATGCAGGGGGTGCGGGTTCGATCCCTGCTCGAGGAGCTAAGATCCCACATGCCTTGTGGCCAAAAAACCAAAACATAAAACAGAAGCCAGGTTGCACAGGGTCCATCATAAATGACGGATAAAGAATCAGATACATTAGTAAAAGTGACCACTTATGGAGAGTTTGGATGGTAAAAGAACGGAGACACAAAGATTTCAGCATCTGCATGCCAAAATAACCTTTTCTTTAGCTTTGAGGCAAGCAAAGCATGCCATGACCGGTTCTCTTGTCCTTCTCTGGAGCCAAGTGTGTTTTGGGAGTTTGTGTGTACCTTGGGCTTGTGATTGTGTTCTTATGCTTTCTTTGAGGTGTGGTGTTCTGAGCTGTCATAACTTGCACCAACGGAATCCAGCGCATGTTTGGACCCTTGCCATGAGACAAGATGTGATCTGTTGGGGAAATAGTTGCATTTGCCTGAATTGGAGGAGAAAATAGGGTAGAGCAAGAAACGGAAATGAAACTCCTTACTGCAGAGTCTGCCCAAGTATGGGAATTTGCGATAATTCCTCAAGTCACTCAACTAGATAGCAATTTATGTTCCGAGCATTTTGAGTGTGTGTTCTTTGGTTTGAATTCTGAGTAGTCTTTGGCTCGGTTTTTGTAAATATAGCAGTTAGAGATGGAGTCATAAAAGCAACAGGTGGAACTGGTTTGGAGCCTCCGTTTAGTGAAGTCTCACTATGTCCCAGGCATAGTGCTGAGTACTCTGTAGGTATCATTTTATTTCATCTTTGCAACAACCTGTGAAAGAGGAATTAGTGTTCCCACTTCAGCAATAAGGAAATTAAATCACAAGAGGTTGCCTGAGGTTACAAGGGATTTGAACCCAGACCTATCTGACCCCTTAGTTTATGCCACTTTCTGTTTTCTCCCACCTGAGTCTGGAATTTCTCCTCTAACTTACATAGAAGGACTAGAGACAGAATGAGTTCTTAAGGTTAAATATTCAGAGCCTATGGTGGGTGTTTCTGCTTCTTAGGAGTCTATTAAAAGTGTGGAAGAAGTATGGGATCCCTGGGGGAGACTAAGGCCAAACTTCAAACACTGTTTCCCCTGCTGAAATTTTCATTTAGTTGGAGAAGGTGGCAGCCTTGGGCTTGGAAAGGAAATCTCACTAGAAGGCATGACAGGCAGATTCCAGTCCTAGCTCTAAGGCAGTTATAATCTACTTTTTGTTTAAATACTTGCATCTCTCTCTGCTCACCTCCAACTTCAAGGTCCGAGGGCAGGGTCCTGCATTGACTTGTTTCCCACCGTACCCCCAGCATCCAGCCTGGTGTCAGGCGTGTAGCATGTGCTGATTGAATATTCGTTGTTTCTAGTGAGCCAGGCAACTTGGGACAAGGAGCTTCACCTCTATGTGCCAGGCACTGCCGTCGGCACTGCAGTTTTGGAGGTGACACAGGACAGGTTCTGTCCTCATGAGGCAGACGAGCTAGCAGGGGAGACAGACAGAATAAACAGGTGAGATGTGCAGTCTGAGGTCAGGCAGGCAGGATAATCCTCTGAAGAAAGTCATAATAATGCACTTTGGGGTGACTGCAGACATGTCGTCTAAGCTGTCCACTCTGTTTTAATTCTTTCGCTTGGCTGTAGTGGCTAACACCCAGCTAACTGCTCCCCGCAGCGAGAGCTCCCTCCTGGGGCCAGAGCAGCCTCCCGCCTCAGGCAGGGCTGAGCGCTCCCCTCCCGGCCCCTCTCCTCTGCTCACCCTCCCGTCTGGCCTGCCATCCCCTGGTTCTCCTCCAACTCCGTAGACCTCGACTCCGCAGCCTGCTGTGCCGGTTCTCTTTTCTCTGTCTTTAGCTTAATAAGGTTTTGCTTGATCTCTTTCTGGTCAGTCCCAGTATTCTTCCCCGGTGAACTCATCCACTGTTCACCTCTCTCCTGAAGTCACCCAGATCTGCAGATCCAGCCCAGAACCTCTGCCCAGCCCTCCTTCCTAGCTCCTATCCTGTGGGCACCTCCAACTCAGCCCTCGCCTGGTACCCAGTGTGTCTGTCTCCCTGTGGTGCCTGCCTGGGGTGGGACTACACCCCCTCAGTCATGTCGACTGCAGGAGTCACCCTTGGCTTTGTCCTTTCCCTCAACTGTCGTCTTCCATTGGTTACCTTTTCTGGAAGAGCCCATCTTCTGATTTGTCACTCCCTGCCCACCCCTTCATTTAGGACTCCTCATTTGGATTGTTTCAATAGCCTCTTCGTTGGTCTCCCTGGGCACACTTTGTCCTCCTTCAGTCCACCTCCACTTCCTAGCAGCATGATGTTTCTAACTCACGCATCTATCATGGCTTTCTCCTGCTTAAACTTCTCCAGGGGCTCCTCATTGCTTATAGAATAGAACTTAAACCCCCTCAGCGGGCCTGCAGTCTTTTCATAACTGGCCTTTGGCCACCTTCCCTATTTCACTTTTTCCCTAACCCGTATTCTCACCTCACTCAGCCCGGCCTCTCAACAGCCATCACCTCTTGGTGCCTTTGCCAGAACTGGGCCCTTTCCTGGGAATGACCCACCCCCTGCTCCCCATTTCGCTAACTCAGGTCAGGTTTCTGCTTTTCTGGACACCTTCCTTCCCCACCCTGCACTTCTCTGTGACCTGGAGATGACCTTCCTCCTGGCTTCCAGAACACCCTGCATTACTCTCTCTCCCAAAACATTTATTGGCGTAACTGTTGATTTACTATCCGTTATGCTCAGTAAACTGAGCTCCTTAAGGGTGGGGAACACACACCCACCCACACACACACAATCTCTGGGTTCTCGGTGCCAGCACTATGTACCTGGTTCAGGAAGTGTTTGTTGAAAGAGTGAGGATGCAAAGTCTGTTTGTGCAGCCAAACAACAGATTTTATAACGTGATCAAATGTATTTGAAACTGGAGGTTCATTGGCTATTGAGTTGGGTGGGGCCTCCTTGCTTCTCAGTTTTGATGGCAGGATAGGTTGTCGTGGGCCTGGGTTTGTGGTTGCCTATTGCATCTCTCAGCCTACTGAGGCCTCGGGAATATAACTTCTCTATATTCTTTGACCCTGACTTTTTTATTTTTAACTCCTGTTGTTGATGGGATAGTAAAGCAATGCAAAATGAAAAATAGTCCATCAAAGAATGCTGAGGAGTGAGGTCCACCCAGCTTCCTGGATGAATCCCAAATTTCCTAAATTATTCAAAATAATGATTCTTGCTAACCACTGACAGCTTTTCCCTTTCGCAGTCCAGCTGAGAGTGCTTTTCTGGCTGCGGGATGAGGATAGCTGGTGGTCCTTTGTGGAGGTGCCCGACGGCATCTTTATCTTCATTTGGAACCTTGTAAAGTCCTCAGTGAATACTGAGGAGTAGCAAATAGGAAGAGGCTCTGAGCCCAGGGATGCCAGGTCTGTGTCTGTATTCACCACGGGAGCTGCTGCGATGCACCTAGGTGCTAGCTGGTACCTTCTCATGTTTTCATGTGGGGCTTTCAGCTTGATGCTGTTGCCTCTCCTTCACCTCCTGGTTCTGCCACAGGACTGGGAAGTTGTGCGGAGAATGCAGGTTTTCTTTGCGGGTTCACAGTAATCTGGGAAGGCTTCCTTGAAGAAGAAGCCATTTTCAACACAGACGTGTCCTACTGACCAGGGTGCTCCAGCGGGCACTTGGGGCTGCTTTCCTTGCCTGGAAATACTGATGATGCTGCTGCTTTCCCTTTCAGGGACTTTCCAGAAGCTCTTCCCTCAGCAGGGAATGCATTTTCCTTCTGGTTTGCCTGGTTCATGCCCATTCAGCCTTCAGATATCAGCTGACTTGCTTCTTCTTGGGAAGCCTTCCCTGACCTCCTTGATAAGAAACCTAGGTCTTATCATCACCATTACTGTTATCACTTTATATTGCTTATTGATTGCTCACAATGGGGCAGACATTGTCAAAGTGCTTGGTGGGTAACCACTTAGTATTAGGGCCTCAGGAGGTGTTGGCTGAGGTCAGGGTTATCATTATTACCCCAAAGATACCTTTCAAGGAAACTGAGGCCCAGATCAGTTGTGGGCATGCGAGCAGGGTTTGTCCCCAGGCGCCTGACTGGGTCTGTGCTGCTACCCATTCTTCTCTACTCTGCAGGCCCCTCTGCCAGGCATTCAGCAGCCCATCCTCCCACTCATTTCAGCACTCACCCCAGAGGCCATTTTACATTTGTTTGTGTGGTTATAGATGAATGAATGTTCATTCTCCCACTGGGCAGCCTGGTAAGCCCCAGGATCGCAGGAGCCTGACCTCTAGGCAGGCACTCAAGGCAGAGTGACCGGCAGCCTGCCTGCCTAGACAGCCGCTCACCCGCCGAATCTCCTTGCCCCTTGCATCACAAGAGTCTGGGCTGTGAACATGAACTCCCTGGGCGGTCCCCACAATTTAGCCTGCACCCTCCCCTCCTGTTTCCATGTCAGAGCCAGTGGTGCGAAGGAAGCACCTGTCCCTAGCTGGGTCTGTCCCTTTGTCTTTCCTCCACCTTGTGAAGCCACCCTCATCCTTGTATAAGGAAGCAGACCCCTTTCTTCCCCCGGAACAGAGCCCTCACCCGTCCTCTGCTCCTCTGGACCTGCACACGCTCGGGATGGCTCTGACCACAGTGGGCCATCCTGACCCGTGTTCCTGTCCTCCTTGTCCTTCTGCAGCTGCTCGGGACCATCCCTGGTGTGGCCTCTGTGGCCAGGCAGTGTCTTGTGTAGTCAGGGCTGAGGGGGCCACAGAGGGGTAAGAGGACCGAAGTTACTACCCTAAGAGCAGCTGCACCATGGTTCCGAGTGTGTGGGGTGTACCTGTGCTGGTGAGTGTGTATGGGGGGGTGTGTGTTTCTTGCTCGATGTTTTTACTTGCATAATTTATCCTCGTGCACCTTAGAGACCATGCCTCCTTCTCTCAGGGGTCTAATGTAGGGCTCTGAATAATAGATATTCCAGAGCCGTTGGCTAAATAGATCTTTCCTCCTCTCTCTAGCTGAAGGCGCCTCCCCTTTTCCCCATCCCCGCTTTGGTACCTCTGCGACCATTTCATAGGGTTGTTGTGACTATCAGGACCCCCTTCCCAGACCCCATTCAGACAGCAGTGATGTGAAAGCCCCATCTAGACCTTGGCAGGCTGGCAGGGCGCCAGGCTACACTGCCCAAGCTGGCAGCAGGGAAGCCCGGTCCCCCAGGGGCACCTCACCAGGCTTCCAGGGCCCGGCTGGCTGAGCTCTGAGAGATTCACACTGGTTTTGAGTGGGAAAAATAAAAATTAAAAGTGGCTTCTGACCAAGTGGGGAAAGTGGGCAGGGGCGGGCGTGGGGAGCAGGAGGACATTAGCCACGGCTTCCCGCTTCCTTACATTTGCTGGAAACAAACTGAGATCAGCTTACAGCCTCTGGGACACCCAGCACACTGGTCTCGGGCCCTGGAAGCAGACCTGCTTCACAGTGTCAGCTCTGCGCCTACTAGTGGTGGGGCTTAAGACAGATCACCCACGCTCTCTAAGCCTCAGTTTTCTCACCTGTATAACAGGATGATGATCATAGTAATCACCTCTGTGAGGTTCTTGTGAGGGTGAAATGAAAACATGCTTAGCACTGTACACGGTGTGTAGAAAATGCCAACTATTTGTTATCATTTTACTGTTGTTTTTGAAAAGTAGCATTGTCAATAATTGTAAGAAGACTTTGGACAACATACAAAGTCTAAAATGCACAGTTAAAGGCTGTGAGCAGTAAATGAGATGGGTGTGTGGGAAAAGCACTTTGTGAATTGCAAATTGCGTGCAGGTATTATTATTAGCACAGATAACTTATTGTTTTGGCTTTGAAAAAAATGACAGAGCACAATTTTATGATGTTGAGTCTAAGTTCTTTACTGTTTTTGGTTTTTGTTTTGGAGGGAGATTTGTCAGACAGGCCTTAATTGGAATCTTGCCCAGAGGCTGTGTGACCCACATTGGTGATCCCAGGTGCCCAATGTCTGAAGAGCCCCTGGCACAGAGGATCAGTTCTGTGGCTGCTCATATTATTTTAAATTTTTTATGATAAACGTTTAATACATAGTGGTATAGTAAGTTCTCGTAAGTCCATTGATAGTAAATTGTGGGCATTTGCTTAGGACAAATTCCTGAGAATTTGCTTGTGAAATTCTCACTCTCAGAGTTTTGTACCTAATATAGCTGAAGAAATGTAAGCAATTTATTCAGCATTTGATGTAGATGAATACCACTGTTTTCTCAAGTATGTTAGAAATATTTTCTTCACATCAACTGCTTGCCTCTCTTGTGTTTTTTCTCCATCCCATACCATTTCATTGTCTCCTCCCATCCTTCCAAAAATGAAATCGAACAAAAATTTTAAATGTAGATACTTTTAGACAGAGGTTGAAAATTCTCTACTTATTGGCTGCATCTGGCCTGCAGATGTATTTTGTTAAGTGCTCACAATGTTTTAAAACCTTTAAGTTAGTGGGTAACATTTAAAAGTTGGTAGATATTATCTAGAAATCTGGATTTCCAGATCTTTACAAAAATCCAAAAGTCTAGCAGTGCTGGACCCTCATGGTGGTGATGAAGCATGGTGGTCCCTCTCATGGGGACTTGTTTCTCCAGTTGCCCGGCCCTGCCCAAGCCCCTGCTCCTGTACATGGCCTGTAGGTAACTGAGTTTATAGTCTGTGCTAAATGTAACCAACATTTCTTAGACACTGTGCATCAGTTTAGAATTATTTTTACCGGCAACTTTGACCATAGAGAAGAAGATTATTTCACTTGCTAAGTTTTCATTTTTATAAGCCAAGTAGCTATAGTGTTTTATTTAGGCTCTTTTGGGTTTAGTAGAATCACCTTCTCTCCTCCCTGTGGATTTTCCTCATTAATAATTTTGAAGGAGTCTTCAGCAAGACTTATAAGTCAATGTAAAATGTTGGATAAGGCAGGATATAAATTTTGATTGCTTCTATTTAAGGGAGGTTGAACACAAGTGACCTGCTTTAATTTAGTAATTTATGATGTAAATTTGAACAATTGAAGATACTTAGTCATTTTTATTAGCTATCTCATTGAAATAGTTGTAATTGGCAGAATCCTTAGTGAAAGAGGAGTTTGGGATTCTTAACACTGGAGACCATCCCCATTTGTAGGCTTTTCTCAGGCAAGCCCATACCCCCTTCCAGCCTGTGAGCACGCACAGAACTGGGGGCCATATGCAGGAGGGGGGTGGTGCTGAGCCCCACAGGGTTTACTTTAGGGGAGTCCTTGAAAGCAATTTTTTAAATTACTATTATCCTATGAGCTTTAAAAATTTTTTTGCCATCATGAAAGAGTATACACTTGTAACAAATTTAGACAGCCCTGAAGAAGTGCATTAACATAAAGGAAGAAAGTCTTCTGTGACACCTGCCTCCCCATTCCCAACCTTCCCCTGAGATTGGCACTTTTTGTTGGGTATAGTCCTGGACTTTTTCATTTGCTTGTATCCCCTTAACCCCTACCTCCTTTGCCCTCATGCCCAACATACACATTTTTACTTTTGTAGAAATGGACTCTCTCTATGCCTATAGTTCTGCAGTTTTCCTTTTTTTTTTAAGCTAACTGTCAATTGTTATGGTTTTCTTTTCAAGTCCATATGTACAGATAAATGTACCTTATTATGTGTAACAGTTGTACTCCATGGTATGGGTGCATTTTAAGCTTATTTAATCATCCCTGTATTGGTAGACACCCAGGTTGTTGCTGATTTTTGCCATTGCAACCACTGCTGCTGTGGAAGTTGTTACACCGACCTGTGAACTTTTGCATGAAATTTTTCTGCTCATAGACACCTGAAAGTGGGACTTTTGGCCTAAGTAGTTTGCCATTTAAAATTTGAATCAATATTGCCTAATCGCCCTCCAAAAAGGCTGTACCAATTCATGCTCCTTTTAAGAGTATCCAATTATGGCTCCAACAATCTAGTTTTTGCTTAACCATGCATGAGAAAAGTAAACTTTAAAAACTCACAAATATGCCATCAAAATGACACATTTGGGGCTTCCCTGGTGGCGCAGTGGTTGAGAATCTGCCTGCTAATGCAGGGGACACGGGTTCGAGCCCTGGTCTGGGAGGATCCCACATGCCGCAGAGCAACTAGGCCCGTGAGCCACAATTACTGAGCCTGCGCGTCTGGAGCCTGTGCTCTGCAGCAAGAGAGGCCGCGATAGTGAGAGGCCCGCGCACCGCGATGAAGAGTGGCCCCCGCTTGCCGCAACTAGAGAAAGCCCTTGCACAGAAACGAAGACCCAACATAGCAATCAATCAATCAATCAATAAAATAAATAAATCTTTAAAAAAAAATGACACATTTGTCTTAGAAAAGCATTTGAAATATATAGCTATAGATTCAATTAAATGATTTTCATACCTTGATTTTGGTGGTGGTTATCATCCTGCAAGGTGACAAAAATGTTCCCCAACTGTTGTTACCAATTTAATTATTAAATATTTATGTGAGGATTTCAGTTGTGCCAGGGAGCCTTTGGAAGAATAACAGCCAAATCACGGCTTCTTTTTCCACTGGTCCACCAGGGCTGCCTTGTCTTTCCTTCCAAGGGCTGAGCCCTCAGGACGGAGGTCGGGTCAGCGTTTAAATGGGAGTGCCAGGCCTTGGGGAGGGGGAGACAGCAGGTGATGTGGTGAGGTACCCGAGGATTCCCAGCATCCCCTCCTTACATATGAAGCCATTTTACATTGACAGGTTCTTCCCACGTGTATTTTCTCATAGCATCCATATGACCTCCCTGTGAAGCAGGCATTCCCCTCTCCCCTCATTTATATATGGAAACACTTAGGGTCAAAGGTCTGACTTAGTGAGTGTCACACAGATGGTCAGGGTCAGTGCACTGGACCAGGTGTTCTGACTCCAGATATGGCGGAGTCAGAGCCCTGTGAGGCTGAGTGATAGCTTTTTGCCTATAGGACACCGTAGACGTTTCCTTTACTGAGCTGGGGGCGGAGAAAGGAAAGGAAAGTGACATTCCCAGACTTCCTGCGTTCATTTTTGTCCACAGCTTTCTCCTAGCAGTGCTAACATTTACAGTCATGTTCTCGAATATTTCCTTAGCCTTTGGGAGGGATCTGTGAATTCTTGAGCAGGGGCCTTAACTGATCACACGTGGTTGAGAACTGCTGACTGTATCTCCTCCTTAAAAAGGACAGGTCTCAGGAGATGGTCAGCTTACTGCCTACTAACTCTGTGTAAAATTTTGAATTTTGTCTTCTCCAAAGACCTCTTTTCTGCCTCTCTGACCTTGTGTCTGGCTCTTGCTAACAGGTTACCCTGTATTGGCCAAAGCTCCTTAGCAGTAACCTCACTTGTGAGCCTGCAGGTAAATTTGATACCCAGACCACTTATCCTTCCAGGATGCCGTCAGCTTCGTTAGATCCAAGCAGGGGTCGTCTGGTCTAGTGAAAACAGGGATCTGGAGTCAGGTAGAGCGGGTTCAAATCCTGGCCCCCTCGCTTTTACTACTAGCAGTGTGAACCTCTGACTGTTGACCTTACGTCTCTGAGCCTCAGTATCCTTTTCTACAAAATAGTGATAATGACTCTCTCATACAGGCATTTTGAGAAATACGTGAATGAAGATTTGAAAGGTGCCTCTCAGATGTTCAGTGCAGAATAGACACTTTATAAATGTGAGTCCTCTCTCATTTTCCTGCTATAGAAAGAAGGTTCTCCTTTGGGGATGCTCCAAACTGGTGGCTGCTGGCTGGGGATCCTGGGATCAGGGCAAGGCCTTTAAGGAATAAATGACAGGGTGTGGGCGCAGAGTTCCAAGGTCCTGGCCTTCGAGTCAGAGACTGACGTTCCAGCTTCATCCTGCTGGTGACTCCCCAGTAACAGTGGGTAAACCTCGTGCCCTCTCCAGAGCTGCGTTTCCTCAGTGTGATCTGGGGCTCAGGTGCTCCCTCACCATCCTGCTCGCTGCTGTAGGAGCTCCTGTGATGGAGCAGGACTGTGGCGTGTACTGGAAGGGATGCAGGCCTCGGTCTCAGGAAGACCTGAGTGTGGCTGGCTCCTGTACCTCCCAGGTCTGTGACCTTGGGCACATCCACTAACCTCTCTGACGCTTGTTGTCTGCATCTGTAAAGCAAGGCAAGTAGGACCCGCTTCCAGGCTCACTGTCTGGACGACGGGAGTCCATGGGAACAAGGTCAGTTTCCTTCCCTCTGTCTCCGACCCTGAGTGCTTTGGTTGGGGATTTGCCAGTGTTTCTGCAGCGGAAACACCTTCCCTAGGTGCAGTGCTCATCACACCTCCAGCACCCTGAGATTCTCGACTCCCGGATTGCTTGAAGCTCCTTTATGTGGTTGAGAAACTCCTCAAAGGAAGGGTACGGCCCACTGAGCTTTGCTGGTGCCTCCGTGACAGCGCCTTCCTTTCTTGCCCTGTCTCGGCTGCAGACAGCAGCTGCAGCGTGAGTCAGTTGCTTGTGTATAAATTCTTCTGCATCTCTCTGCAGAGAGGAGAGCTCCATTCATTTAGCCAATGTTCGCCGTGCCCAGGCCTCCTGCGAGGAGGTGGGATATGGAGAGGAATCGACTCACAGCCACTGACCGCAAGAGCTCACAGGGGGAAAGGTGCAAATAGACAGTATGACACACGAGCTGTGCTGTCTCCCAGGCATGTCATAGGGTGCCATGGGAGAAGAGGACCGAGTGGCCTCTCCTGGGGACCCAGCACACAAGAGATGACTTAGAGCGAATCTTTAGAGGTGAGGAGGAGTCCACGCTGCAGAAGTCCAGGCAGAGTGTGCCAGGCAGGAGGAGCCACAGGGCAGAGGCCAGAGCCCTGAGGGAGGTAACACTGGCTGGCTGTCTGGGGCTGGGGCAAGGGGTGGAGGACCCAACTTGCCATGTCCTGGTGGTCATCTGCACACTGACGACCTTTTGGGACCTTTCTCCTGGGCCCCCAACTCACATACCCACTGCCCACCCAACATCCACCCTTCAGTGTGTATGGGCATCCCAGACCCAACATAACTAAATAGAAGTCTTAGGCAGAAATGTGACCCTCCCCAGTCTCCCCCGTGTTATGCGGCCCCACCATTTACCTGGTCACCCAGGCCCAAAATGTAGGTGTCACCTTTGACCCTGCTCCTTCCCTTGCTCCTCACCTTGTGTGTTTACAATGTTGACAGCTGTTCTACCACAGTATATCCTGAAAGCCGCCACACCTCCCTACCCTTGTCCAGAGGTCCCCTATCTCTCAACAGGTCTCCCTGCTTCCACTCTGGCCCCGCTGCTAGCAGCCTCCCACACAAACAGAATGACCTTTTTTTTTTTTTTTTAAGTATTTATTTATTTATTTGGTTGCACTGGGTCTTAGCTGTAGCAGGTGGGCTCCTTAGTTGTGGCTTGCCAGCTCCTTAGTTGCGACAGGCAGGCTCCTTAGTTGTGGCTCGAGGCCTCCTTAGTTGTGGCATGCGAACTCTTAGTTGCCGCATTCATGTGGGATCTAGTTCCCCACCCAGGGATAGAACCCAGGGCCCCTGAATGGGGAGCTTCGAGTCTCAACCACTGCACCACCAGGGAAGTCCCCCAGAATGACCTTCTAAAAAGTAAATAAGATGACAGCACTCCCCTGCTCAAAACACTCCAGTGGCTTCCTAGCATCCTTGGAGTAGAATCTGAACTCCCTGCCCTGTCCTGCCTGCCCCTCCTACTTCTCTGGTCTCATCTCTTAGCACTCTCTGCTTTGCTCACTCCATTCCAGCCCCTGTGTCTTTCTTGCTGTTCCTCTTTCTTGCCTCAGGGCCTTTCCACTTGCTGTTTTCTGCCTGGATTACTCTTCCCCAGCAATCCTCCCTTCACTCTGTTCTGGTCTGTGTTCAAGTGGTCTTTCCTCTATTTAAAAGGCACTGTCCTACCCCACCCCTTACACCATCACTCTGTTCTCTTACTCTGCTTTATTTTTCTTCATTAACACCTGACTTTATATTATATATTTATTTGTATTCTTTATCGTTTGTCTACTTAGAATGTAAATCCATGAGGATGAGCCCTTGTCTTAATCTGTCTCATTAATAACCACTCTATCTCCAGGGCCCAAAACAGAGCCTGGTACACAGTAGGTGATCATCACACATTAGGTTGGTAATGAAAACTATGAATGAATGAATGCAATTTAAGACTTTGGTGTTTATTCCATGGGCAGTGCGAATCTAGTAGACACCTTTCAGGAGGTGAGTGGCGTGGTCAGCACTTTTATTTTAGAAAGCCAGCTGGTGGCAGTGTGGAGGCTGGACTGTAGGAGGCGGGCCAGGACTAGTTAGAGGCAGATAAAATGGTCCAGGAAATTGATGCTGAGCCCGATGTAGAGCTGTGGAGAGGAAAAGAGGGGACTGAGGACAGGTTGTGCAGACCTTTGAGTATCTTTGGTTCCTATTGGAATAACTTGGTATAGAAATTCTTTTAAAAGAAAAACAGGAGGGGACTATCTGGTCTGGGGAGAGGCTGGTGATGCTCTGTAATGTTTTTCTCCCCAAGCAAATGTCGGCCCCCAGGTGCACATCCCCTGCAGTGCGGTTATCTCTCTGAGGAGTGACTCTGCTGCTCCTAGACACCCCGTTCAGTCTTCCACTAAGAAAGTAGTCAAGATGGTATCAGTGAGTCTGATTCTTCTTCCTACAGATGGGTCCCTGGTGTTATACACTACAAGCCACACTAAGTCATTGGTTCTTTCTTGCAATGAGTACATTTCTTCATATTTAACTCCAAGGGAGACTCACTCTAACAAATCCTCTTTTTCTGTAAGAATGACTAGGCTCTGCTCAAGTTCCAGGTGGGGTTTACTGATACCCTGGGGGCTAGGCATCTCCCTTATCACAAACATGCACAGGAACTCTTGTCCTCTCTTGGGTGTCAGGGAGTCAGAAGGACAGTGGGCCCACATTCCTAGCCCAGGCATAGCCATGCTGTCTGGCACTGCCTCTTGAGAACTTTCTTCTTGAGCTTGAATTATTCCCTCCTCCCCAAATCCCCAATCCTCCCCACATTTTGATGCAAAGCCTTTCATCTCTGAGTAAACACGTTCTTACCCATCTTGCTGAGGTGTTCCCTCTCTGTCCCTGAGGGGGACAGAGCTCCTAAGCCTTGGTCCAAAGTTCCTAATCCTGTTTGCCGAGCCCTGTGGTGTGAGATGCTGGCCCATCTGTGTAGCCAGATGCACGCCTCCCACGTCTCCCTCTCTCTTCCAAAGGTCCAGATGTCGTAGGAATGACACTAACAGCTACACTATAAAGCTTCCTGTGTGCCAGGTACTGTGTTAAGCCCTTCACATGCATTCTGTCTAATCCTTCCCACCCTGCAGGGGTGAGTGAGTATTATTGTCTTTTTCACAGATGAGGAAGCTGAGGCTTGGCAGTGCAGTGAAGCTTAGTAGTTACGAGCCTGGGCTGAGAGTCAGACAGACTTGGGTTTGGATCCCCCCTAGCTGTGGACCTTGGGAATGCTACTTAACCTTTTTTAACCTTCTTTTTCCACAAGTAGAAAATGGAGATAATATAGAGAGTATTCACAGGGTTGCTGTGAAAAATTAAATAAAATAACATATGTTATTTCATAGGTACATAAGTACTTGCTTACTAAATGCTAGACTTTGTGCTGTCAGTAAATAATAGCTCATCGTAGACACTGCTTTCGTCATCAGCACCATCATCATCCCCATCCCAAGGCTACATGACTAGTACGTAGATGGAGCCAGGATTTGAACCTAACCCTGCCTGGCTCCAAAGCCCACGTTCTTCCCCCGTCCCACACTGTTGCTCCCAAGTTAGTCTTGCCTAAGACTTTCTGGTCCCTAAGTTTACTCTCGGTCTTCTTGGTTGTGCTGTTTGTCCCCGTGTGGGCAGTGGGCTCAAGCTAAGGCTTAGAAGATCTTCGGTCTCTTCCAGCCCCATGACCTCTTTTCAGTCATTGACTGGGCAGTCCTCAGTGGCTGGGCTGTTCAGGCAACAGCTTGGATAATTTTCCTGATCGTCAGTGTCATCTTGTCTGCTGTGAAAGCCAGAGGCATGGTGTGTGTGTGGGGGGGCTTCCTGTATTGTTGTTTATATCAGGAGGATTATCCAGAGAAAACAGGCACAGCAGCAGATAGGGCTGGTGAGTGTGCCTATCATTTGGGGTCACAGATCACTTTGTGAATCTGGTGAAATTTATGGAGCCTCTCTCCAGAAAAATGCCGTGACAAGCCCAGCATTTTCTCCACAGCCCACCCAGGGATCCTGGCTGAGAAACTCAGACCCAGTAGTTAAATTCACGTGCTCTTTTATCATCCTGCCGCTCCTCACTCACAACCGTGGAGGGTGTTCTGTTTCTGTAGGATGTTTGTATTCGAGGGCTATTGGGCCATCCTGGTAGCAGTTGGAAATACCTGTTTTACTGATACGATTTGCCATTTTCATTTCTTCCCCATATTTGAGAAATGTATCCACACATTAGAACTGGCCTAGTCTTTTTGATGAGACTGACCTACTGATTTGCACATAAATTCAAGCCATAACTGCATCTAGGAGACCAACTGGAGAGGGTTTTTTGGCCCCAAATATCAGACTAATAAGAATTTTATTGTGATATATAGATTATAAAGGTGCATAAGCTTAGCTTCAGTAGGGTTTAGTGGTTTAAATTCAGGTTAATGTAAATCTCTACTTTTTCTTTTAATATATAAATTTATTTATTTATTTATTTTTTGGTTGCATTGGGTCTTCGTTGCTGCGCGCCGGCTTTCTCTAGTTGCGGCGAGAGAGGGGTACTCTTCGTTGTGGTGCACGGGCTTCTCATTGCAGTGGCTTCTCTTGTTGTGGAGCACCATCTCTAGGCGTGCAGGCTCAGTAGTTGTGGCACTCAGGCTCAAAGCTGTGGCTCGCAGGCTCTAGAGCACAGGCTCAGTAGTTGTGGCGCACGGGCTTAGTTGCTCCGCAGCATGTGGGATCTTCCCGGACCAGGGCTCAAACGTGTGTCCCCTGCATTGGCAGGCGGATTCTTAACCACTGCAGCACCAGGGAAGTCCCTCTACTTTTTAACTTAAGGTTTTTTGGGAAATTTTAGTCTTAAAAAGTATGCTTCCCCCTTTTCTTTTTTCTCATTTCAGTTTTCAAGGTATGGGTGTGGGAGAAGGCAGATTCCAAGCACCTTAACTCTTTAGTCTTCTAACTTGCTTGTCAGCCTCTCCTTAGAGCCTTTCCAGCAAAGCATGGAATGGGCCTGCTGTTTCTAACAGGAATCATGGGGGTTGCTTCTGATGCCCTCTCCCCTCCCTGTCCATCCTTTGGGTCCTCACAGAAAGACAAGAACAAACCTTCCATAAAGGAGGCCCCAGAATTTTTCCTCCTGCTCGGGCTACAGTGCCAGTGCCCTCTGCAGCTAGAAGAGGGACTTGGATTTTGGGCTCAGGAACTAAATTAATCACATATTAGATCATTTAATGTAAAGCTTTTTCTGATGCGTAGTTTTTTCTTTAAAGTTTTTCTTCTTTGCTTTTTCTAAATTATAAAAGCAACAGATGCTCACTTTAAAGCCAGGATTAGAACTCTTCACGCCTGGCTCGGAATTCCAGCTCCATCAACTCGTTAGATGTGCAGGCCTGGGAAAGCACATACCCTCCTTGAAGGCTTGATTTTCTCCTTGTGCAGGAGAGAGAATAATTTCACCTCCTAACATTGCTGCGAGGATTCAGGGAGATTGGTACATGGGATGTGCTTGCAGAGGTTTGGCATGGATTCTTTTACTCAGTGACTGTTTATTCAGCACCCACTCTGAGCCAGTCAGCGTTCTAGTTGCTCTGGAAACACTCAAGAACAAGACAGAGGGGGTCTCTGCTCTTGTGAAGCTCACATTCTAACAGAGGAGACACAAAGAAACAATTTCAGAAATTAAGAAGCTAGAACCCCCCAGGTGGGGTGCAAGCCATAGGAAGGGCCACTTTAGGTCAATGCCAGGGGGGACGTTGCGGGGGAGGCTTGGTGCTATGTGACGCCTAGACCCCAGGTTTTCCAGGACACCCGCTGTTAACAATTCTGCCCTCTAAGGGTAGGTCCCAGTTTTAAGTTTGGATAATCTGACCGCTGAGCACATGTCGTTTCTCCATTAGGCGGTGCTTGTTCACTAACTGGCTCCCCATTCCGAGTATGCGCTCCGGGGCTGGGAGCCAAGTCCAGGGCCTTTTGAAGGCCTCCTGGCGAGCTTGAGAAGTGCTGCTCCCCGCTCACCCAGTGGAGCTGACACTGAATGAAGAGCTTCCATGTCAGGAGGGAGGGTCATCAGTTTCTAGCCAGAGCCCATTTTGCTCCAGTGCTGCTTGGAGCAATTTCTCTCTCAAGGAGATCCTGGCACGCTGCAATCTCCTGATTCTCCACATGCAGTTCTTAAAGGGCTTGTGGAGACCATGTGAAAGCTGGGGCCATCCCAACCTGTACGTTGGCATTTGAACCACAGAGCTGTCAGCCCGACACTCCACGCCAGCTGCATCGCCCCTCTCGGGGTATAGTATGCCTTTTTTTTTTTTTTTTTTGGAATTTACATAACATAGCTTTATGATGCGAGTCAAACATTTGTTGTTATCTAGCATTCTTTTTTTTTTTTTATCTTCTTGTTTGTCTCATAATTTTTTTTTCACACACACACACACTGTATTTTATTTTTACAAGAGATAAATAGACTGACACCAAGCATTGTAAATGGATGACCACAACAAAAGCAACAATGATTGCAATTACCAAACAGGAAACACACTCATACTATGTCATAATATTGACATTCAGTCCAGTAGTCCTCCACTGTAACAGCTCCTTTACTTTGCAGTGAAAATTGATTTGTATATTCTTTGCCTCTGAGTCCTTGTGGGATATAGTATGCATTTTTAAATGACCATTTCAGCCTCTGCATTGGGCAGCAGTGACCCAGACGGACTGGTGAGTGAAGCTGCTGAGCAGGAGGGCAAGCTGCCTCTGACTCACCTGTCACGTTCATTGCTGACCTACTTTCGTTTGACCTTGATTTGCTCGGTGCAATTAAAGACATTGCTGTGAATGCACTTCTGCTGCTGATTTAAGTCTAATATGTGACAGCCCAGGACCTTAAACACACACATGACCCAGGCAGATGGATAGATGGAAAGGTAGTTAGTTTTTCACTTACCTCTGAACTGTAATTCGATCACAAGGAAAAGGCTTAATTTCAAGGACACTGAGCAATTCTTTGAGACTAGATACGATGCCAAGGCAGCAGGCCTTGATTCCTTGCTACTGGGCAGCTTAATCAGGAAACGGCCTAGATGGCTGCCTTTCAAGTGGGTCCTTGCAGTAGCTTGGCAACTGGCACAGGGTCATAATTGGAAGAATTTGGCTCTGAGTGTCTGTGGGTGTTTACAGTGCACTATAGGGCAGGGCTTCATTTATTTATAGAATATTGTGAGCAACAAGCAGCAGAAGGCTGAAAAGCCACTAAATCTCGATTTATTTTTAACAAATTCCATTTTTCCCCTCATCCCAGAAGGAGAACTGAGTTATTAAAAAAACAGTAAAAAAAAAATACATCATTGCAGAATATGCCATATCTAATTATGGGGTTGCCAGCGTCAGCCTGCAGCCACATTTTAAGGGCTTTGTAAATCAACCATCCATTCAATCTGTGAACTTATATGACTCCTATTCTTCTTTTAGATGTAGAAGGAAGTTATTGGCAAGTGAGTGCTATTCAGAAGTTCTACACTGTCTAAATTAGGAGATGGAGGGTATAAATATAGAATAGTGTACTTATGTTCTCAAAGGGAAATAAAATTATTCCTTGTTGTCCGTCATACTTAGCCATCCAAGCATACATCCCACCGCACTAAATATCCACTGTAGAGTTGTTCACTCATCGCAATGGCGGATCCACGCCACTCAAAGGAGCTGTGTTGTGATATCTTGCTGAGCCAGACCCTGAGTAAATATTGCCCACATATGTCATGAAAAGACGTGGATCTAACACTTTTTGGCCTTTGTTCTCATAGTGCATTAGAGCTGGATGAGACTTCAGAGACCCTCTAGTTCAAGTACATCTTATTGTAGTTGGGGAAACTGAGGCCCAGAGAGCAGAGTGACTTGGGCCCCATGGTGAGTCACAGCAGAGCTGCGCGGGGGCCGCAGTCTCTGTGCTTTTCTCTGATGGTCCCTGCTCTACCAAGCTCGGAGCCAGTGAGTTAAACAGATCTGATTCCTGCCCTTCAGGGTTCACAGTCTCAGACAGACAGGCAGACATCAAGATGGTCAATAATCACCATATGCATGAGTAAACCAAGTTATATATGTGCAATAAACAAGCTGGTGAGTAGAGGAGATGATGGTAAAGTGGGGAATTTTAGAATCTCTGTGTTTGGATACCAAGGCAAAGGTAAAATCAGTTGCTCTCTGACCTACTTGGGAAAAGCTTTATAGATGCTATGAAGTTTCTTTTTTTTTTTTTTTTTTTTTTTTTTTGGCCATGCCATGCAGCATGCGGGATCTTAGTTCCCCAACCAGGGATGGAACCTATGTCCCCTGCATTGAGAGCATGGAGTCTTAACCACTGGACCGCCAGGGAAGTCCCGATGCTGTGAAAGGTGCAGCACATTTGCTGCGTATTGCGGGAGGGAAAGTGCAGTGCAGCAGTGGGTGCCAGTGAAGGTAAATATAAATATTGAAGTTTTGGGGGAGCCTGGGAATGGGTCATTGGGGAGATTTCAAGGGAACACCGAAGGGAATGAAGGACTGGGTGCAGGCCAGGGGCAGGTGATCTGAGTTCCTGGGATGCTCTGCCCTGTCCTGGGACGGTGTGGGTTGGGGGGGAGGGCGGCATGAGTGCTGTTGTTCCCAGGCCTCTGACCGCCAGGTAGAAGGGTAATAACCGAGCATGGTGGTGGTCTTTTTGTCTGACCCTCAGGATCCTTCTTTGCGCGGCCCTCTGGGCAGCCAGTATCGATGGACGCTGGCACGGAAGCTGGAACATGTGTCTCCTTCTTCCCCTGGGCTGATGCCCAGCACATGCCTGGGCTGGGTGGGATCTGGGTGTTAGTTCTTTCTGAGGCTGGGAGGGGACAGAGGGAGCTGAAGAAGCCTTTTCGAGGAAGGAAAGACTGTGGAAGCTTCTGGAGGAGACTCCTCTTACAGTGCTGGAGGCCAGTGGTTTTAAATTGAGGTTGTAGCAGGCAGCACAGAGACGAGTGAGTGAGAGAGGAGTGAGTGGGAGAGGAGAGGACGGATCACAGGCCGGAAGAAGCAGTGGGAGTTACTTACAGACAGACAGACAAATGGAGAGGGAAGGACGGTGATGTGCTGGGACTGAACCTACAACCGCAGGGGAGGAGGTCCGCGTGGGGAGGGAGGAATCAGGGCCACGGCAGACCCGGCGGCTGGGGGCCTGTGTTACTTAGGCTGGGCCTTTGGGTTATTGAGCACATTCTTCTCTGAGCAGAGAGGGTCCGTCTTCCTGCCCAGTGAGCTCCTAGCCACCCTGGACAGTGGTTCTCAAACATGTTGCCAGGCGTTTCCAGGTGGCAAAGAATGAAATCAGTACATAGAACATCCCCAGTGTCACCTCCATAATTTGTTATTTTTCCTTATCTTTTGATACCTACTGCCACTCACCTGCTTTTGAGTTCTCAGAGTTGAGAATGTATAAATTAGCAGTTTGCACTACCTGGAAAATAGCTGATGAGCTTTAGTTTGGGAATTTCATACTTTTTCTCAGATTTGTATTGTAGTTTTAATACAGCCCAGTAATATTTTTGCTGATAAAATAAAAATTTTCATTTTTATAGTTTATAAAGGTAACACAGTTTCAAGATGGAGGATACCTCCTGGGTGTCCCACCTCTGAACCAGTTTTCAAGGAACAGATTCTCCCCTTCCTCTGTCTTGTTTCCTGCTCCTGGCCATTTCACCGTGTCCCAGCACCTTTCTCTGTGTGCAGCTCAGCCCGGGAGACCCAGTAAACCCGGGTTGGGTGGGTGTGTCAGTAAAAGGTTCAGTGGTAAAGAACATTGACACCTTCACCTGGGAAGAGGTTGGGAAGTTGCCTGTGGACTAGAACGCCCCCAGTCTTCCCGCCCCAGTCCCGGCCCATGGAGTTAGCAGTCCTGATCACTTCATACTGTGTGTCCCCAGTAACGGTGGCACTTGTAACTGATGCTGCCTTTAAGTTCTCCAAAGTAAGGAAATGTTCATGGCCCTGTCATTTCACTCTTTCTCTGAATCACTGTGCCAGGTACTCAGCAGGCATTCCAGAAACTGTTGGTTCATTGAGCCATTGCTGGTCAGAGCCCCATTGCTACTACCACCTGGTATTCTCAGAGCATTAAGTGAAAGTCCTGAAGGTTGTGTATTTTAAGACCTGTACAAAGTCCATCCTCCTTCCTTCAGGCTGATGAGCCACACCCTGGCTATCTGCACTTATTTGCTCCTTATCAGAGTGATAGAATGGTCCAGGGGAAGGGCATCAGGGGTCACGTCCTCTGGCCACCCTCCTGTGCAGGAAAATCCCATCTGTACTGATGAGGAAAGTCAGGCCCCTGGCCCCCTGGGGCACCCACACACCAAGCCTCCTGCTCCCCCTCTACGGATATGTTTGCCTGTTAGAAAACCCTTCTTTATTCTAATCCAAATCTGCCTCTTGGCACTGTTTCCTCACTGACCTAGTTCTGCCCTTTGTAGCAGCACAGAACAAAGGTCCGTAGGCGTGGCGTGACTCCACTTTCTGAGTTTGGAAGTTGTGCTCATGGGCTCCCTGCCTTTCTCTTCCCCACCTTCTTATCTCCCTCCCCAGGGTCCAATGTCTCCAGTGCCTTCCGCCATCCTTGTGCGACATGGCAGTCCACATTAATATTAATGATTGGCAGCATTCATTGAGTGCTTACCATGGGTCAGGCACTGTTCTAAGCTCCTTATATGACTTATCTTACTACTCACAGTCACCTATGAGGTGGGTACTGTCAATATCTGCACTTTGCCAATGAGGAACCTGAGGAGCAGAGGTCAGATGTTGTCCAGAATCACACAAGGAAGTGGCAGAGTGAAGACTGAGCCACAGAGCTGTAATATCTCATAATCTTAGCGCTAAAAGTAAGCCCGTGGGGCATTAGATTGGGGCTGGTCCTACTTTGATTTATTTTGCAAGAAATCATTGGAAGGGAGCCTGAGTTGAACCATTTCCTATGAAACCTCCTCAGAATTTGTTTTTGTTGTTGTTTTGTTTTCTTTTTTAAAATATTTTTTGATTTTTTAATTTATTTACTTTTTGGCCATGTGGCGTGTGGGATCTTAGTTCCCCAACCAGGGATCGAACCCGTGCCCCCGGCACTGGAAGCACGGAGTCTTGACCACTGGACCGCCAGGGAAGTCCCCAGAGTTTGTTTTGACAGAACTGTTGTAGGTCAGAGGCCTTTGCCTTGTCACCAACAAATGGGTTCATCTGAACTCTGCCAGGCCTGCAGTGTTCATGATACAGTGGGTTTAGATCAGGGTGACAAATGTGGGCTCTTAGTATTTTCTTTTCCTGCACATGAAGTCAAATGCAATAGGTTTCTTGTTCAAAATGCTTCGTCATGATTTTGTGGCCAGAAAGCAGAGGGAGAAAGGTGCCTAAGAATTCTAAGACTGAGCCATATCTTCAAGTTCCTAATCCAATGTTCAGTCTCCCAGAACAGCCCCAGCGGTTGTGGAGTAGAGGGATGCAATGCCCACCTACCCTCCAAAGCTGGGATGGCAGGTGCCGAATACACATTTTCCTGAAATGCATGCATCAGGAAGGGTTTTGGAAGGGCAGGAGAGGGAGGTGGGAAGGGGCGTGTCAGGGCCGGTCTAACCTGGGCTTGCGTGTTGGTCCTGCCCTTCACCAGCTGTGTAACTAAGTGCAAGTCACTTGCAGTCTCTTTGCTCTTCTGTAAGATAGAAATAACAGTACCTTTTCCTAGGGATGTTTTGAGGGTTAAATGAGCAGAGGCAGATGTGCCGGGAAGCTGTAGTTGTTTCAAACCATTCCCCACGCCTGATGATACCTCAAGGTTTGGTGACCAAGCCCTCGTTCACTGTCCGGCCCTTCCTGCTTCAGTGGCATGGGCCCCAGCCCCTCAGCTGCTGGCCGTCTTGTGAGGCATGGAGTGGGACTATGGAGGCATGGGGTCTTCTGGGGCAGGAACAGTCCCCAAGACCCAGCCTGCAGTCACGTTGGTCATCCTGCCCTGACCCTGCAGCTCAGACCAGGTTCCCCCAAGAGTCCAGGAAAAGGTGATTCATGACTTCATCAGGAGTCTGCTTCCTGTGTTCAGGTGCCCCTGGGCTTTCCTGGTCCAGGCATTGGCCACACTGGCTGAGCCAGAAGGGCTGAGAAATGGACTGAACAATCAATCTTTCTCTTTGTCGGTTGCTTTTCAGATAGCGTGTATCCCGGTTACTATTTCTGAGAGATAAGCAGCAAAGTGAGGGACCTGGTTTCCAAGGTGTGGGCCCAAAACCTGGAGGGAGAGCAGCTTGAAGCAATAGAAAAAGGACTGGATAAAATCTAGTTCTGTAGTTACCTAAAACGGGGCCCTGAGCAGTGTCCTAGCTTCCCTGAAACATAGTGTCTCTGTCTGAAAACTGGGGACGCCAATAGAACTAACCCCAAGGTTGGTAGGAGGATTAGATGAGATCCTGAATGGACATAACAAAAGGCACCTGGCACAATGTCTAGCACTTAATAAACATAAATATTATAATAATTCCCTTCCTCCTCTACTGTATACTCTGCTGTTGATTTCCTATATGGCTTTGAGTAAATATCTTAAGCCCTCCTTGACCCTTCTCTTTGTAGAAAATGCAGGTGAACCGTACTACTGGTTCTGAATGGGTACGTAGCGCCCCCTATAGGACATCTCAGGAATGTGTGGGGTGGTTGGGCTGTCACAACATGGGGCACAGGGCTTTCACTGGGGGGCAGCAGGGATGCTGGATGTAACACGTGGAGAATAAAGGATTGTCCAACGTCCTACCCAACTTCCTAAAGTTCAGTGGGCATTCATGTAAGTGAGACCCTGTTTATAATGATCTGGGCCTAGAGTCTGACTCCATTTTACATATAAACGTAAATAATTTTTGCATGTTTTTAATATATACTGAATTTTCCAGGAACACAACCACCAAGTATATGAGGTTTACCTATTTGTTATAAATAGCTACAAGCATCTCATTATATCTTTCACTATGTCTCTAGAGTAGCTGTGCCCAATCTTTGTGTATTGATGGACATATTATTTTATTTTAACTAACTTTATTTTTTTTCTTCTTTGTGTTACAGTCACGTTGTTTTTGAAATTATAAGTGTTGGTAAGGTTATATTATTTACAAATTTTATTTCAAGAGAATGAAAAGAATGTTAGAAATATTTGTATTGAGTCTTTGAAAGTACGAGAGAGAGAGGGAGAGGGAGAGAGAATGTGTGTGTGTATTTTAGCCTATAAATCAGCTGGAGAAATCTCAGGATAGCCTTGAAATAAAAAGAAGTGGTTTCACTTATCTTGGAAATGTCCTTTTACATAAGGATATATAATAGAAGTCAGAATTTAACTGCATCCATTGTCAGAGAAATAAGATGTTTGGATGTTTCCCCTGGCCGTTTTAGAAAATATATAATCTTAGAGTCTAAAACGTAGTTTTTATTATCTTTTTTCATCTTTGCCATCTCTGTTTTTTTCATCCCTCCCATCTGTATGTATGTATGTATTTATTTATTTTAACATCCATGTGTAGATCTTTACCGAAAGGAAAACCAGTCAGGCTCCTTGCTTTTTACCAAGTTTGTTTTTGTTGTTTTGTGGCCTCTGCCTGCACAAATGGATTGTGTGAATTTTGTGAATTACCTATTCATAATCTTTATTTTTCCACTAGGGTGATTGCCTTTTTATTGATTTAAAGCAGGTTTTATTTTTGTTTTGTTCCACTTAATTCAGAAAGGATAATAACTCCTTTAATTGTCACATGTCACAGAGCTTTGGAGTCTGACAGACCTGAGTTTGAATCCTGGCTTTCCCACTCATGCACTGAGGATTTACAGGCAGTTTACTTGACCTCTCTGAGACTTAGTTACTTCTAATTGAGAACTAAATGAAAAAAACACTGCGTGGCACAGAATAAAAGCCCAGTGTGTGGTTTCTGCCGCTACAGTTTTTGTGTTGTTATTTTTGTTGTGATTCCTGCACTGCATATTTTCTCAGAAAAAGTATCTTGAGCTCTACCACTCATGTTGTTTCAGATTCTTAGACATGTAACACCCACTTGCTGTAACCAAAGCTCAGAAAAATGAAACTGAAATCACTGAAATTTTGTTTATTCCTTGTGTAGGAAGGAGACCAATGAAAGAAAACAAGCTGATTCCGTTTTAGTTAAAAGAGGAGCTTGCAGGGTTATTCCTGGGGTCAGGAAGCACTCAGATGAACACCTTAGATCTAGGGCCCTGGCAGGAGGCCTTGAGACTCATCACACAATTAAATCGTCTCCCTCAAACTGTGCTTGCCAGGGCAGGCAAGTGGACAAGTGCATTTCAGAAAGGTTCCCAGTCATTCCGAGTTGAAACAGGAAGGATCATCTAGTTAACTGTTTAACCAGTTTAGCACACCTGCTGTGCCCCCAGCACTCTGGTCGATTCATGGCCTTGTGACCCGTTTGGGCATCCTTGCACTGTAGGCGGGAGGCAGATGGGCGAGAGCCGGCCCTACCCTCTTCCTCCTACTTGGGATGGAGCTTTTGCTTTTCTTTGCTGAGTCTCTGAAGCAACAAAGTATGTATGGAGTCCTGGCTCTGGAGTTAGGCACATTGGGGTTCTGTCCCTGATTCCTCCATTCCGGCTGTGTGATTTTGGACAAGTTGCTACACCTCTCTGAGCCTCAGTGCCATCTTTTACATGATGGTGATTTTTTACCATCCCCAAAAGGTCATTTTGAGGACCAAATGAGTTGGGTAAGGGCTAGCACTGTCCTCAGCACGTGGGATACTCAGCCAACAGGAGGTGGGCACTGCTCCAGGAAGGCAGGAGGTGGGTACGTGGGCTGCGGTGTAGTCGGTGATGCAGACCCCCCACTCAGCACGATCCAGACCAACGGCTCCTGCCCTGCTGGGTGGATGAAAAGAGGCACCTCTTCCTCCAGCTGTCACACGGGGCACGCTGCCTGGCAAGGGGAGCTCGGGTGGGATCTTCACCCCCACTGGCCCCCTGGCCTGGGGGCCTTTGTGTAGTTTACAGACTGGCTACACCCCTCACAGCAGAAAGACATGAAATCCCACCGGCTGTTCCCTCACAATATATCAGTAATCGACGGCTTCTTATCACCCCACCATGGCCACCCAGCCCCAACTTCCCTTACACCTCACGTCCGTCCAGCAGCACAGCCTGCCTGCAAATATATCTAGAATTCTTTTAGCCACTCCTCAGACCAGGCCTGAAGCATATCATCTTTTCCCCAGACTACTGTAGTTGTCTCCTTACTGGCCTTCACTGGTGGTGCTCTCTTTACCCCCCACCCCCAATATACACTCATGCACACACGCGCACATGCACACAGAGCCCCCCCCCGCACACGCACACATGCACACAGAGCCCCACTACCACACACGCGCACATGCACACAGAGCCCCACCACCACACACGCGCACACAGAGCCCCACCACAAACACGCGCACATGCACACAGACCCCCACCGCACACACGCGCACATGCACACAGAGCCCCACCGCACACACGCGCACATGCACACAGAGCCCCACCGCACACACATACACAGACGCCCGACAGGATCCACCCTCCTCACGGTTTCTTCTCAACACTGTAGCCAGACTTAAATCCCACGTGGGATCATGTCATCGCCGTTTCACTCAGGGTCAAAGCCAAGATCCTTACAGAGGTCTGCCCGGCACCCCGTGGCCTCCACCACAGCCCCTTGCCCTGGCTCTTCTCGCCTGCAGCACTCCTTTCCCCAGCCCCATCTCCCCACAGTTCGACCTTCCTCCCCAGTGTGCCTCCTGCCCCATCTCCGACTTTCTCTCCGGCACTTCCCACCTCCCAGAATCATTCAACCTTTATCCCTTTGCTTGCCTTGGTCACCGGAATGTATGCCAGAGGAGGAGAAGGCTCCTTGTCCCCTGCCCCAGCCCTGCCGCGGAGAACAGTGCCTGGTACTTGGGGGCTCTCAGTAAATGTCTGTTGAAAGATAAATGAATCATCGTGGGACAGCACACTCCTAGTGTCTTCATTATGACAAAATCGTCCCGAATTGAAATTTGACTGCCACAGGCAATTTGTGGTGGAAGTTTACTCAAATTACCAATTCTTTCACTGTAGAAATTACGTGGCATATATGGATGCTTAGTAAGTTCTGTTGGATGCATTGCTTTTGGCCTTTGGGGCCGTGGTAGCCCTCTGAGGCCTCCTTACCCGTCAGCCAAATCCTGTGGTGGGTGGGAGCGTGCCCGTGACCCTTCTTAGCCGGGTGTTTCCCCCCAGAGTCCCCCGTGCAGTCCCCCGTGCAGCTGACACTGTCAGCCACTGGCTTCCGCTTCTCCTGCGGTCTCCATCTCTGTAGGGAAATCGTCGTCCTTTGCTTTCGCCATCTCGTCTTCCTGGGTCACTCTAACGTTTTGTTATTATCACCTGTTGATCTAACTTTCTCATTATCCTCTTCCCAGCTTTCCGTAGGAGTTATTTCTCTAATTTTAGTTTCATTGACTGTCAAACGAAGAGGTTGGACTTCTTAAAGTAGCACCTCCCTCTCAAATCTGAGGAGCCCTCAGTGCTTCCAGCTGCGAGACGCGGGCCTCTGGCATGTTCTCTAGCCCCTCCCAGGTCCCTCTCTGGGCCTTTCCCCCCGTCACTCATCGGCTGCCTTCTGCTCCCAGAGCTCACTCTCCACTTGCCAGGCACTCCCTGCCGCCCCAGGTGCTCTGGCTTCCACCATTTTTGAGCCCCTTCACCCCAGACTTGTGGTCTGAGTTTGCTTCTTGTGACCTCCGTGCTTACCTCCCCCAGCCTTCTTCTCCTTGTCTCACCTCACAGCTCATCCATTTCAGTAACCGCAGTGAACCCGACGGGCATCCCAAGTGCTTTTCATGTACTGACCTCATTCAGTCTTGAGGAGGAATCCTCCTCCTGTTACAGGCAGGAGACTGCGGCTCCCAGGGGTCACGGAACTGGCCCAGGACACAGCTTGTAAGTGGCAGAGCTGAACCTAGGCTGTCTGGCTCCAGAGGAGTGACCACCGCCCTGTCCTACCTCTCTTCACACCCACATCATCCCCTCACCCTTTCGTCCATGCCCCGCCGGCCCCGCCTGCCAGGGCAGAACCCTGGCTCTTCCTCTGCTCCTGCCGGGGGAGGTGCGGGCAGGTCACAGGCCTGGATAAGCCCCCGGTGCACGGCCTTGCCCACCCTTGCTCTGCACCGCTTCCCGGCCTGTCCTCAGGTCCCTCCCCACTTTGCAGTCGGCCTTGCTCCCCGTCAGGGCAGAGGGGCGAAGGCTGTTCCATCTCTTTTCACCACTGCTCGATGTTCTTCCCATTTTCTGTCCTTCTCTCTCCCTTCCCCGCATTCTCGAAGGAGGCACATCCCTTTTCCTCTCCGAGTCTCAACCCCGCTCGGGTCCACCCCCTGCTGCCTGTCCCAGCCGGCCTCCATCCACAGCCCTACCCCGAAACTCATAGCACCTTCCGGGCTGCCCCATCTTTGACTCTGCTGCCCCTCTCACCAGCATCCTTCTCTTTACCGCCAGTAACAGCAGTGCATCCTTCTGTTTCCTTTAGAACCAGATGCAGATGTTTTCTAGGACTTTCTTCAACTTCAGGCAGCAGGTGTTTTGGTGGAAAGAGCGTTCTCCCCCTGAGTCTTTAGGGCCAAGTTCTATTCTCTTATCCTGTAGCTTTAAAAAAAAGAAGGGGGGAAAAAAAGAAGAAAAGAAAAGAAAAAAAACCCCAACAACCTGGAGGCAGGCTGATGTGTCTCTGGTTAATGAGTGTGACTCATTGATCCCTCCTGATGATCATCCCTGTACCCTCAACAAAGGCAGGGGTGTGTCAAGGCTGAGGGTCAGGAGGAGAGCTTGGCCCTCGGGAGGTGGCCTCCCAGAGCAGCCAGGATGTGACAGGTACAGAGCACACCCTGCCTCCCCGGCACTGGAGTGCCGAGGAGAACAAGGCCTGCATCCTCCGGGGAGGCAGCACATGTGAACCCCCCTGGCAGCTTCAGATTCCACTGTGGTCCTCCAGGCAATGCAGAGAAACCCTGGGTCTAGGCTGGCGGGTGGGCTGAATGCATGTGGGTGCTGAGAGGCAGAGGGCAGCACGGAGCAGAGGGCAGGCCAGGGACCACTCATGGGGCAAAGTGGGACAGGGTCCTCGGACCCTCGGCTTTTCTCAGAGGAGCCAAGAGGCTGACAAAGCCATGCCGACCACCTTCTGGCAAGGAAATAGGCAGGGAAGGAGGGAAAGCAGGATCACTGCATCCTGCATGATTCTGCAGAGCAAGGTTCCCCTTAATGTGCCCCATCCAACCTTTGTCCACTAGATGTTAGGTGAAGAAAAACGTGTGGACCAGCATTTGTGGGGAGGTGGAGACCCCGCTGCTCCCAGACCTTCGCCCTCTGCAGGGCTCTGTTTAAGGTTCCGAGAAGCCCTGCAGAGGAGAAACCCAGCATTTAACCCAGAATTCCCCACGCTGCTTTGGCCATTGATTTTTTCCCCCCATGTAACATCATTAAAGTTTCATGGGGTTGGTATTCAGTGAGAGATCTTTGGGAAGTGCTGGTGTGAAGAATTTCATACCAGCATACTCTGGAATGTGCCCATTTTTTATTTTGCATGGAGGCCATGCCACATAGTGGAAAGGCTATGGGCTTTAGATAGGACCGACCTGGGTTTAAATCTGCCTTCCTATAAAATCCCTGGCCTTGATCAAGTTACCTAACCTCTCTGAAACTTAGTTTCCTCATTTTTAA
This sequence comes from Balaenoptera acutorostrata, assembly GCF_949987535.1. Taxonomy (NCBI): domain Eukaryota; kingdom Metazoa; phylum Chordata; class Mammalia; order Artiodactyla; family Balaenopteridae; genus Balaenoptera; species Balaenoptera acutorostrata. The sequence continues at coordinate 44,034,213 of NC_080072.1, read as the reverse complement.
AATGGGAGAGATGACATCAGCCATCTAATAGAGCTTTTGTGATGGTTAAATGACAAAATAATAATAGTTAACACATATAGAGGGTTTATTATGTGCCAGATACCACTTTAAGCACTTTCTGCGTCTCCTTTCTCCACCACAGCTCTGAGGTAGGTAATGTTATCATCTGTATCTCCCAGGTCAGGAGACCCTGACACGCAAAGTTAAGGGTCGTGTATATGTTGGAACTGAGATTTGCACCCCAGACACTAATCCCTGGTAGAGTCGGGATTTGAAACCTGACCATCACTTCTCAGCAGAGAGCGTGCTCCTAACCACTGTGTCCTAAAGGGCCTGGTGCATTAAAAGCAATAAGGAATATCAGTTCCCTTTTCAGGTGATTCATGGATATTTAAAGGGGGATCAGACATTCCTGAGACTCCAAGTCATTCTGCAGTCTTTTTTATCAAACCTGTTAAAGGAATAATCTGGACCTGCTTGTCCACGCATTGTTTTCTGCACATAAAATAAAAATTCTCCTTCAGCCCGTGTCCAGAAAGTTATGACCCTGCTTTATGACCTCTCTGCTTTGCCTCCATATCATGATCCACCTCAGTTTGGGCAGCTGCTCAGCCATCGGCTGGAATTGGGCCACTACCCACACAGGTGCCATCAGTGGTCCGTGCATCCCCATCCAGGACCAAGAGTCCTCCCAGAAAGCACAGTGGGGCTGTAGCTTGTTCCTCAGGCTGTTCTCCTTCCTGTACTTCAGTGACAGACTTGGCAAAGGTCTAAGAAGGTGTCCCTTTTATCACTCATTCAACAAACCTTTACTGAGCTCCTTTGCTGGGCTAGGTGCATGCTCTGTATTGTGCCTCTTAAGTAGATCTCAGAATCTTCCTAACAGCCCTCAGTAGCCCTCTAAGACTGGAATGCTGTAGACTCTCCTCCAAGTGGTGTTGGGCCCTTTTCCACATAGACCAGCCTTGTTGTTTTTTTTTTTTTTAAACTTATTTGATTTATTTTTGGCTATGTTGGGTTTTCGTTGCTGTGCATGGGCTTTCTCTAGTTGTGGTGAGCGGGGGCTACCCCTTGCTGCAGTATGCGGGCTTCTCATCGCAGTGGCCTCTCTTGTTGTGGAGCACAGGCTCTAGGCGTGCGGGCTCAGTAATTGCGGTGCGTGGGCTCTAGAGCACAGGCTCAGTAGTCATGGCACATGGGCTTAGTGCTCTGCCGCATGTGGGATCTTCCCGGACCAGGAGTTGAACCCGTGTCCCCTGCATTGGCAGACAGATTCCCAACCACTGTGCTACCAGGGAAGTCCGACCAGCCTTGTTTTGATTCACAAACTACTCCAGGGTTCCCAAGCCCTGCCTCTTGTGAGACCCTCTCAGTAGGCTCTCTAAGCCCCATTGTTCCAAATGCAAGCTCCTTGATTTTTGTTTGATATCAGGATTCCCAAGCATCTAGAGCTTCCAGCAGGACTGGGTACACAAGTGCCACAAACGGGGTTCTCTGCAGGCCCCTGACAGCCGCTGCACATGAGCTCTCCTCTGCTCACAACATCATTCTAACCGTCCAGTCCACCAGGCAAACCTGGTTCAAGTCTCCCCTCCTCCTTGGTCCCTCCTCCTTCCATTACCCCACACACACCGGCAAGTAAGCTGATCATTTTCTCCTCTGTTCTGCTCCTGTACCTCACATATGCCCCACAGCTGGGGGAAAAAAGGCATTTCTTCCTCAAGATACTTGACTGCCACCTGCTGGAAATTTGTAGTAATGGCTCCACAAATCTCTGCCACTTAACAGAGGCGCAGGTACGCTGGCATTGGGCAGTGCACTGCTTGCCCAACTGCAGGCATGGCCCTGCCTATTGCAGTGATCAGGATTGAGGGGATCTTAAACATACCCCCCTGTGTCCCCAGTGCCCTGGCTTCCACTAAGGCTAAAGAAATGCTTGCTGATTGATCGTGGTGCAAACCCGTTACCTTAGGGTCGAGGCACCTGGTCTCACAGGTGAATGTTCTCTGAATCCGTCTGTTGCAAAGCGAGGCAGCCAAACTCCCCACAAACTTTCAGAGTAACCAGAGGATCAGGGGGACTTGCAGAGGGGACAGGGACCCTTCAGTCTCTCACCTCTGCTCAAAGGCCACCACCATCTGAACAGACCAGAGCAACTCCACATTCATCCCCTCATTAAACCTTGAGTTGAGAATGTGGAGAATGGAACCGGGGCCAGCTGCCCTGCTCCTCTGCATGGGGGAAGGACAGTACTTTGGAGCAGATGCTGTGTCCAGGGCCAGCGCCTTGAAGGTGGTGGGGATGCAGAGGTGGCCACACAGGGGTCCTTGCGGGCAGCTAGGGGTTTTGTGGCAAAGTAGATCGGTGAGCATGTAGCTACTAGACACGGGTAAGCAAGGGTGTTGATTCACTATCGTCCATATTTTCCTAAGCTGTGCCTTTTTATTAAACATCATCAAAAGCCATTACCCCAGTGACGTCCTGGGGCTTCACAAAGTGGTCTCAGTAGAGCTCCATCCAGCTGTTACACCTGCAGGCGGGGGCAGGAGGGGAAACATGCTTTTACCAGGGTCCCATTTTATAAAGGGAGAAGCCCTCTGTCCTTTCACAAAGCTTGTTTCCCCAGAGCCAGAGCCATTCGGCACAGCGTTGCTCAGGTCACATAGAAAGAGTCTCCCGGGGACTTCCCTGGCGGTCCAGTGATTAGGACTTGGTGCTTTCACTGCCGGGGCCCAGGTTCAATCCCTGGTCGGGGAACTAAGATCCCGCAAGCTGCATGGAGTGGCCAAAAAAAAAAAACAAGTCTCTTGGACAGATACCTCTCCCTGGTAACCCTAATAAAGTAAGAGGGCTGAGCATTTCCCTCTCTGCCCTGGCTTCCAGGAAGCCCAGAGACAACTTCTTACTTCAGTTTCTGTAGCTTTCCTGAACCAGGATTGCTTCTCCTCACATTTCGCTGATTCCTTCCCCAGGAGTGCTTGTTTTTGGGGCATTTGTATTTTCCTTTGTAGGGGTGGCTTTGGGGGCAGGATGGGCAGTGGTGTGGCAGAAGAAAGAAGAACCACCAGTGAGCCAGGCACAGGTGGGTTTCAGTCCCCACTTGCTAAGCAAGATGCCTTTGCCTCTTCAATGTTTAGTTCTTTACCTGGAAATTTGGGATAATGACCATAATTAACAGATAGGTTACTGTGAAGATTAAACTCCACCAGTGTGACCGCCACTGTTCGCGCTCCCTCCTCCCAGGCCAGGCTTGGTCTGTGGCTCCAGGATCAGAGTCTATTTCCTTCTTCCTGCCTGTGTCAGTCGGCTTACGATGAGTGATACAGCGGGGAGAGCTAGGGGACCAAGGGGTTTCCGGGGATGCAGGACTTCCAGTGCTAAATCAGGAAGGTCAGAGGCAAACAGAAGAGCCAGTCACCCTGGTATTAAACAACCTCAACATCTCAGGGGCTTACAGTGGCCAAGGTTTGCTTCTTGTTCATGCTGCATCCATACAGGGTCTTGGCCAAAGGAGGAGCCTCTATCCAGGCATCGCTGGTCTCAGCGCGAACAACGGGGCACACGGTAAAGGTCAGTTTGAAGGTTGCCACCGTCCCTTCCGCTCACATTCATCCATCAGGGCGAGTCACTTGGCCAGGCCTGACATGAGGCAGCCTGTCGACTTCCCACACAGAGGAGCAGCTAATGGTGGGAACCTTGGTACAATCCACACGCTCCCCTTTCTCTACTTGTCATTCTGGGGTGCTGGGGCAGGGAGGAGGGAAAGCCCAGAGATGCCTGGTCCACAGCTGGAGGGCACCCTGTGGCCATCTTCCTGTGGATGGTGTGTGTGGGTTTCTTTAGGGGCGCTTCAGCCTTGCCCCACTCTGCTCTGAGTACCAGCTGTCTCCTTTTGGCACCTAATAGTGGCTGACACGCTCACCTCTTCCAGCACCCTTGCTCCTTTGTGTGGAGCCCCAGAGAATCTTCTCCCTATGCTCCGAGGAGCACAAGGGCACTGAGGTGGGACAGAGGGTGCCCCCAAGCTCTTGCCAGGTACACGTCCCAGGTCCCTTCATGCCTGGCTTTCTCTGGCCACCCAGAGAGCCTCCCTCCCACCTTCGGAAATCTCTAGGTCAGAAGTGAGCACACGTGTGACCCCTGACTCCAGGACTGTGGCCAGGCTCTCCCAAGAGCGTCCTCGCTGTGTGTCACTTGGGTGGCAGCACCAGGGCCAGCCCTGAGCCCCCACTCAGCAAGGGCCCCTCTCCCAGGTAACTTTGGCCTCTTGGAGCCCCCTCTCTTGGCTCAAACCTCTTCTAGAAGTAGTTAGCACAGAAGACGTTTTTTGTCCCTTTTCTTTCATTGTTCCATTTATTGTCTTAGATCTAAGAACACCTTCCTGGAGAGAAAACAGTTTTCCAAAAAATAATTGTCACAGCTGATTCAGCTTCCTTACCTTGTCCAAGCATATAAGAAACATGGTTTTTGTTTTGCAAATTACAGTGCCAAAAATCTATGTTAGCATTTATTATTTCTATAAAGTAAACATGAGTGCTGGAAAAAATGATCAAAATAAATTCCGTATGGAGTTTGGTGCTGAGAACCTTTATCTAAATTTCAGGGAACTGGGGGAAAGAAAATGCAAGGCATGGCGCTGGGAAATGCGGAGCCTTGAGATCCGGGCGCAGCTGGCGGGGCGGGCCGGGCCCGGCGGGGTCTAGGCAGAGAGGCCGCAGGCAGCGGGCGAGGGGAAGGGGCGGAGCAGCAGGGGAGAGCTGGAAGCTTCTCTGAGGGCGCACCTGGGGGCACTTGAAAGGCACGCGGGAGTTCACCCCGTGACTGCGTGGGTCAAGGGAGCCGCGCCTGTGAAACAAAGTGGGCACAGCTGAGGCCTCGTGCGCTCGGCTGCGTGCTCTTGGGAACTTCAGTATTTAAGCAGCCTGGCGCCTTGGGTAGTAGATGAGCTGTCGGGCTGGAGAGCGAGCAGGTCCGTTGCGGAGGCCTGGTGTATCCTGCTGGGGGGTTTGGAGTTTTATCTGGAAGGCTTGGGGAGAGCAGTGAAGCCCCTGAAGTGTTTTAAGCAAGGGGGTGGCCTACCTCTGACCACAGTGAGGAGGGGGCGAGACTGGAGAGGGGAGCAGCCTGGATGGAGGCGATGAATAGAGGTTGGATGAAGTGGCTGGACCCACCCATCCAAGGGCCAAGTGTGGGTTCTGGGGTGTTAGAAGGAGAAGGGAGGTCGCCCGGGGTGGATCCTGGGTTGCGAATTTGGGGGCTGGCAGGATAGTGTGGGACCTGGACGGGGAATCAGATTTAGATGGGGTCGTGTGTGGTGAGCCTCCCCCAAGCAGCCCTGCCCTGGGGACTTTGCATCCCTGCCGCTTATCCCTTGAGGCTTAGGGACTGGGAGTCCAGAATTCCTGGTCACATCGTTTGCACTTGCCCAGACAGGGTTACCTGTGTCAGACAGTGAGGGCTTCTGAACCAGACTGCAAGGAAGAATAAATCGGGAGGACACAGTCCGTTCTATCCCTGGATATTCATCTGAAGACCTTTGTAATGATCAAGACAAAAGCAGGTCATTGACGACGCAAGAATTAGCCAGCGGAATGTGAAGCGCCAGAATTTGTGCTTCAGGAAGGTCAGGAAGGCCCCGTTTAAAATCTGTCTCCCATCTCAAGATGGAGCAGGTAGGGAGTAGTGGGGCAGGTGCAGCCCATTTCTTCCTTCAGAGCCTGTTCCTTCCGCAGGGGTCGCAGGGCCAGAGAGGAGACCCCCGTATCCTGCCAGCAGGAGGTGGGCAGGGCAGCAAACTCTCCCCCCGTCTTAATTTAACATGAGCAGCTTTTCAGAACTGATTTCTCTACCACATGTACTTGAGTTCAGGGACATTTTCTTTCAGCGTCTTAGCTCACTCCCAGCGGTTTCAGGTATTGGCCCTGCTGGCACTTTGTCTTAGCTTAATGTTTCCTGAAGACTTGTCTTCTGTGGTTCCTCGTTGTGTGCATTTAGGTAACTCACCTGGCTGGAGAGAGAGTTGAGTGGTGTCGTTACTGGCAGGTGTAGCTCCCGGAGCCCCAGTGCTCTCCTGCTATGTGACCTCGGCTGGTTTCTTCACCTCTCTCTGCCTCGATCTTCTTCTCGGTAAAATGTGGAAACAACAGTATTTACCTCTGAGTTATTTTCAGGTCTGAGTGAGTTAATCTACATGGTGCAGTAAGAACAGCGCCTGACGCCAAGTACACGCTCAGTCACTGTTCACTGTTACTATTGCTTGACCCAGTAGGAGAAATGAAAAATATAATTATCTTCTTCCTCTTAAGGCCGTGTCCAAGAATTTACGTTTAGTAATTTAAAAGGCATTGTTTTTCACAGAAATTATCTCCTGGCAGACTTCCTCATGTGTTTGCAGTTGAGTTTAACAGGCAGTTGAAGGACGGGACGGTCAGCTCAGCATTGCTCCCTGTAATCAGGAGTCATGAGCGAGTTCCCCATCTTCCTCAGCTGCTATGAGACTTTTCATTTACTCCAAAGTGACCTGTCTGGGATTTCTTCTCCTGTGGGCCCCACTGTAGGTTTCTGGAAGAAGTTGACCGCCTGAAAGGAAGCGACAAAACATGAAAATTGCTTTGAGGTGACCAACAAGTCCAGTGGCCCCTTGCTTCTCCCAAGGTGGATCTGGGGTTTAAGAACCGTAACTTCAGGTAACAATCCTATCCCACCCACCCCTGCCTAGAGTGACTATCATTGGCAGCTCCGATGGTAGTCCTTCCCTCAGGAAGTGTGGTTTCTTCCAGGAGCCCTAGAACTTGAAATTTTCCACCTCATGCAAATGTATGGCTGTTCAAAAAGAGGAGCGGGGGCTAGAGGGGGCACCACAGGTCTGACATGTGACCCAAAGGGTCACCGAGACCCTGAGGTCTGTGCTCACTGCTGGCCCACTTCTCTTAATGTCAGTAATAATGATAATAATGACAACAAAAGCTACAGCTGCAGCAGGGCCTTTAATGTGATTAAATGATTATAAAATACTCCTCGAAGAATACCTCACACTAGCCAGGAAATTTCTAAAAATGAAGAGTAAGAAGCAGGAAAGGAATTGTTCTACCAGATATTAAAATGTATTATAAAGCCACAATCATAAATAGTGTGGTACCAGAATGGAAGTAAGCAGATCAAAGGAACAGAAGAGAAAGTCCAGAAATAGAAAACGAATCAATAAAGATGGCATTTCAAGTGACGGGTAACAGGACACCTGGTCTAGTAAGTGGTGCTGGGACAACTGTCTATTTGGAGAGAAATAAGAAATTCCCAACCTTAGGTCGTGTACCAGAAATAATTTCCAAGTGGATTAAAGAACTAAATTTTTTTAAAAAAAATATAAAAACATTAGCAAAGAAGAGAATGTTTTTATTATTTTGGGGTGACAAGGTTTTTAAAACATGTCACTTTTAGTATCACATACAAATACCATAAGCAAAGTTAAAAGGCAAAAGGGGGGGAAAGTATTTACAACATCTGTGACGAGCAAAGATTAATATTCCTAATATACAAATTTATTCATTCAACATGCATTTATTGAGTGCTCACTGTGTGCTAGAAAGTGTTCTAGGCACTAAGGGTGCAAGCAGTAAACCAAAGTCCCTGCTCTTCTGATGCTTATAGTCTAATGGAGAGGACAGCCAGTAAATTAAGTAGATTATTGCAGGCCAAATGCTGATAAGGGCGATGGCAAAAAATTAAGCAAGTCTGGGGTGGTTAGGAAGAGTTGGTGGGGAGGTCATATTATGTGGCTCTTCAGGGAAGCTTCACTGATTAAGTGAAGCTTCATCTGAGCAGAAATATGAAAGAAAAAGGGGAGAAGTGGTTGAATTTTGGATGTTTTTTTAATCTTGAGCTGATAAGATTTGCTGATGGATTGGATGCAGGTTGTGAAGGAAAGAAAGGAGTCAAGGGTGACTTCTAGGTTTGGGGCCTGAGCAGCAAGCAGGATTGAAGTACTACTTACTGACCTGGGCATGACCAAGAGGCTTGGCTTGGGGAGAACCAGGGATTGGTTATGGATGTTTCATGTTTCAGTTGTATATTCAAAGGGAGATGTCAGGGTGATGGTTGGTTATACAGGTTTGGAATTTGGGGAGAGATCTGGGCTGGAGATGTAAATATGGGAGTTGTCATAGCATAGATAGTATTTGAAACAATGAAACTAGACGGATCTCCTAGGGAGTGAGTATAGACAGAGAGGAGGGCCGAGGACAGCTAGAGGTGAGGAGATGAGAGGAACCAGATGAAGAGACCAAAGAGGAGTGGCCACTGAAGTAGGAGAACCATGAAGCTGAGAGACAAGGAGGAGGGAGAGATCAACTCTATTAGATGTGCTGATGGGCCGAGTAGGGAGGGAATGGAGAACTTGCTATTGGATTTAGCAATGAGGAGGTCACTAGTGAACCCAACAGGGGCTGTTGTAGTGGGATAATGGGGACAAAAGCCTGATTTGAGTTGAGTTGTAGCGAGGAAGAGGAAAGCAATTGGAAACAAAGAATTGGGGCAGTAACTGGAAGGGAATGGAGTTCAAAAAAGTTGTGTTTTTCTCGCCCCCAAGATGAGAGTTGTTGCAGTGTGTTCTTATCCTAATGGGAGTGATGCTTTAGAGTGGAGGAAGTGGATGATGCAGGATTGGGGCAGATGGTCTGGAGTAGTAAGAGAGGGTGGGGTCAGCATGCTTTGGGGCTGGGGTCCTAGCCTGCAGCATCTAGGTAGCTGGTAGAAGTGGTCACTGGCCTCTTTTCTCAGTGAAGTAGAAGCAGACTTATCAGCTAAGCATGAGGACTGGGGAGATGTTGGAGGTTTGAGGAGGAGAGAGCAAGTATGGTTGCAGAGTGGGAGAATAGATGGAGCAGAAGAGTCAAGGATCGTTGCTTGCTTTTCTCCCACCAGTTCAGGTGCCCAGGTGAGCATGAGTCAGGAGGCCCATCGATCCTAAAGGCAATATGGTAGGAAAATAGGACATGAGTGGGCACAAAGGAAAACCAAGAAATGCCCATATAAACACAGGAACACCATCCATAATAATTTTAAATTACAAGTAAAAACAGTGAGGTTTCGTTTCTTTCCTTCAGATTGGCAAGTGCTCTTATTGGGGATGTAAATTATTGGTGCTTTTCTGGAGCACAGTGTTTCAGCATTTACCAAAACATACAATGTGTGTCCCCTTTAGACCTGTCAGTCCGACTCTTAGAGATAATAGCTCAAATGTGCAGAGCTACGCACACAAAGATGTTCACTCCAGCAACGGTCGTGAGAGTGAAAACGCAGCACACACCTAACCAGGAGGGCTCAGGTCTCTAATCTGTGGGCACACTAGTGACAGTGAAAACAAGGGCTCACCCTTGCCTCTCACTTTGCAGATGAGGAAACTCGGGCCCAGAGAGCGGGAGTGACAGCCCCAGTCACGGCGCTTGGAGCTGGACCCCAACAGCGGGCAGTGCACGGCCACCTTCAACTGGGTTTGCAGTTGGAGTCCCTTGCAAGGTACTTGCCAGCCTCTCCTTTGGGCCGACTTACTTTACGCTTTTAAGATATGAATTCTGAAAATGTTTTGCAAGTGTTTGCAGTGTCTTCACTTCATTATGCAAGGTTTTCCTTGCAGTGGAATCCTGAGTACAAAAGGACAGTTTGGGAGGACAGGACAGACTTTGCCTGGGCCAGTGATAGAGAGGGACCATTTTTTCCTGACTCCCAAGTGGGACTTATAGGCTGAGAAAGGATATTTTCTGCTTTCCTACAACTTTGATAAAAATTTGTAATAAAAATACAAAGATAGGGCTTCCCTGGTGGCGCAGTGGTTAAGAATCCGCCTGCCAATTCAGGAGACACGGGTTCGAGCCCTGGTCTGGGAAGATCCCACATGCCGCGGAGCAACTAAGCCCGTGCACCACAATTACTGAGCCCATGCGCCACAACTACTGAAGCCCGCGCGCCTAGAGCCTGTGCTCTGCAACAAGAGAAGCCACCGCGTTCAGAAGCCCGCACACCACAATGAAGAGTAGCCCCCGCTCGCCGCAACTAGAAAAAGCCTGCGCACAGCAATGAAGACCCAACACAGCCAAAAATAAATAAAATAATAAATTTTTAAAAATACAAAGATAACAAGTAGATCATATTTATTTCATTGATTAGAAGAAGATTAATTTAGGACTGTCAGAACATCTGGGACACTTGGTCCCCTCGGTGGGAGGAGCACAGGGCTGTAACTTCTAGAGCCTTGGGTTCTGGTTTAGTTCTTCCATGCCCTGGCACGGGGATCTAGGAGAAGCCACCCAGTTTCTCTGAGCTTTGTGTCTACAAGAAAAACGAGTGGGTGAGCCTAAATTACCTATAGTAACGCCTAGAGTAAATACGATGCTCCTTCCGGTTCTACCTGGTCCCTGTTCCGGTTGGCTGGGTGACAGAGATGTTGGTGCTGTAATCAAGTCCCTTTCCCTCCACAGAGCCACCCTGGTCGTCCTCCACCTTAGAAGAGCACGTAGAAATAAACGTGCCTCTGTGCCTCCTTGTACCTATTCCAGACTCCAATGGCCGAACAGAGAATGGACATTTCTTCAACTATCAGCGACTTCATGTCCCCAGGCGCCACCGACCTCCTCTCCAGCCCCCTGGGCACCGGTGGCATGGATTGCAACCGGAAACGCAAGGGCAGCTCCACGGACTACCAGTAAGGCCTTTGGGCTCGTCTTCCTCTGGCTAAACTTGGTGTCGGCTCACAGGCATGAACATCTAGGGCCTCTACTGTCCCTCCTGGAAGAAGGGATCCTCTCTGTGAAAAGGGGTGGGAATGAAAGATCCAACTCCAGGTGGCCACACAGTAGTTGATTTTGCCCTTTGTCTTCCTCCTGGATTGCAAGCAGGAGGGAGCTTCCAGTACTGCTGAGGTGTTTATTCCCGGCTCCTGTCCCCAGATTGTTCCACATCGAGGGAACAAGAATAGCCTTAAAGCCAGGTTCCACATTTTACCCCTTTCTTCATTTTCCTTTGCTCTTTTGAGCAAGATGGCTAAGTCCCTGGATGTAACCTCAGTGGTTTCAAAAAGAGCTTTGCCTGAAGGCCTCTCTCTAGGAGGACATCAATGGCTTACTTAACGTTTGTGGAGTGAATAAGTAGAGGTCATCTCTGGAAACAGTATAGGAACAGTGATATTGTCCTTAAACGTTATTTAAATTAGTGTGTTCCTCTTATATTAAATAGTACTTTTCTTTTTAGACTTGATGGCTTTTCTTTTGAATAAGTAAATTTTCACACTTATAGTCAACTCTTCTGTAGCTGTACGAACATCTAGGGCATAAGTCAGCATAGAACATCCAAAGGTACATTTTGTTTTGTAGAGGCAACTGTGTGGAGTCTTGCCCAAATGTCCATTTGAGAGGTTTTCTTCTGTTTAATGAGGGAAAATCTCCAAGGAGGTATCCCCCCTACAGCAGATGTCCTTTCTGCTGAAGTTCACAGGTCGAATTTGGGGAGCACAGTGGCTGGAGGTCAGATGCCCACTAGGAGATGCTATGAGTAATATGTAAGTGATCCCAGATGATTAAGAGAGTGGACGCCCAGGGGATGGAGAGTGGGTGTGAGGACTGAGAGGATGTTCTTCCATGGCAGTAACTCCCCAACAGGGAAACTAGATGTTTTCTGTGGAGCCTTTGTCTTGGGCCAGTGCCAATGGAGGCCTTGACATGTTCTAAGACCTCTGCTATCTAGATCTGTGGTTTCCAACCTTGTCTCCATCCAGAACTTTCAGATTTCCCGCATGGACTCCAGTTTGCAGGTCTTCTGTAATTCATGGAGACCCTATTAATTAAGCAACCATAATCCTTTTCTTATCATTTTAATGTACTAAACTTATACCTGAAGGGCAGAGCTTCTTTTCACCTGAGATGATCATCTGCCTCAGTGAGCAGATACAAGTCTAGACAAAAGGGAAGAGAGAGTTGTCATTTTCCCCTGTGGCTTGTAGATTTTCTTCTGAACTTCAGGACTAGCTAGAGAAAGTCTCTGCCTGTGAGGAAATCGAGGGCTCTTGGTTGGGAACCACTGTTCTAGAATGCCCGTGACGTGCCTCAGTGCTCCTGAGAAAGTTGTTTTTGCCCTTGAGATGACATTGTTTGGAGGGCCATAATCCCTCCTTTCTTACGGGAGAAAGGAGGAGGCCCAGATGGTGGTCAGTGCCCTCCTGAGCGATTTAGGGGTTGGAGAAGGGTGTGAGCTGACCCAGGGGATTTAGAACTCCTTCCTCTGAGGATTTCAACCTGTTTTCTACTGAACCGCAAGGTGATGTGAAAACTGGATTCTGGAGTCCATGCAAGGAAGGCAGATCCCTGCTGTGGCCCCAGGAATCTCTATGGCCCCCCAACCCCATGCCTCCCTCTGTCCCAGCTCCTCAGGGCTCGGGGTTTCCCGCTGAGCTGAGAACCAGCGCATTGGGTAGCAGTGCCTTTGAAGAGCTGGCTTGGGGCTCTGCTCAGTACTTCTTCGTGGGTACTTTGATTTCCCCTCCTCACCTCACCCACCATCACCAAATATATAGTATATTTGAGGCTTGATGTGTTTTGCAAATGAATGAACCCCATTTATCCAGAATGATGGGGGGGGAATGAGGTGTTACAGTTACTCGGATACTCTGTTTACCTAAGAGTTTCCATAAATGCTATATGTCTTCCCAATTTTCTCAATCAATATGGTAAAAATATGTTAACACGCAAACTCTATTGAGACGGTATATATAACTTTTGTTTGGTCTGGGTTTTATAGTAGGTTCAAGTTGGTTTTGTTTGTTTCACTTTTATACATCAAGAGTCAATACTATGCCTATTTGAGCTTTCTAATTGCTTGGTTTCTGGATAAATGAGGCCTTCTGTATTATGATAAGAAGCTATTTTGTAGGTCTTAACGGTCACATTCTCTTTTGTTTTCTCAGAGAAAGCATGGACACAGACAAAGATGACCCTCATGGAAGGTACCATGAATCTAGTCATTTGGACTTCAGCATCCTTAGAGCCATTTTCTTTGCATAATTAAACATTCTGTTACTTGGTGCAGGTTCCATCCATGTCCTTGATTAGGGATAAGCAAGGAGGCCTTGAGCCTATGGGCTTGAACTTGTCTCCCTCCCCCCACCCACGGTGTGGCCAACAACCAAAGCTCTTGTGTGTCGTGTAGAGATGACAGGGATAAGGCAGGGAAGAAAACAGATTTGTAACTCTGCTGTCAATCTCCAGGGCATTGTGTTTCTTCTTTTTTTTTTTTCCAGGTTAGAATACACAGAGCACCAAGGAAGGATCAAAAATGCAAGGTGAGCTTGGACCCTCATTCTGTCTATAAACTGTCCTGGTTTGGTTGCTTGGTGTGTAGCCAAGGAGGCTCTGCATATCTGGTCCTTGTCTGTCAGACGGTCTTCGACACTGTCACATCCTTAGGGAAGGAGGAAGGGGATGGGGGGCCCGGGCTTGATGTGGCCTTCTGCCCCTCCCTCCATCCCTCCAGGCTGAGCTGCCTTCACTCTTTGCTGTCTAAGCACAATTAACCTGAAGGGGACTTTGGAGGGAGCAGAAGATAAATCAAGGCTAAAGGTTTTCTCCGTCTTCAGCAGGTTACTCCTTCCTGACTCAGGGCCCTTCGGGGAGACCTGGCTCAGTGACTCAGTTCCCCGGGCTGTCCCAAGCCTCTGAAAGCGCCCTTATTGCTCTGCAAGGTGCAGTTGAAGGCCAGACCTGGGGGTGCCCTGCTCCCTCAAGGAGATTCTCTAACTCCGTCCTTCCCGCTTCCACCCATGCCTGTGACTCCTTTCCATGCGGATCCTGAGCTCTCCTGCCAGTAGCCCCAGGGCCATTTGAGTCTGTATTGTGACACAGAACCAGGGGCTGCAGAATTTGACCCGACACATCTGGCTTTTCCCTCATGGAGCAGCTTTGGCGAGAGATCCCACGGTTCTGTTGCTTTGGCAGTGGCAGCAAACTACGTTTCCACTGTTGACACACCTCTTTAAGGGGACAGTCACAAATGACAGGTGCAAACCAGTCAGGGAGGGAGTGTGTGCCCATGGAAGTGTCACGCTGACTCGGCGGGCAGCAACTCCAGGGAGGAAGGCATGTGACATTCCTCAGTGGAAACTCTTGGGGACAGATGTAGCAAGTGCTGCGTCTAGGTGGGGTCACGGCCGATCCAAGGACGGCAGCGTTAGCTACCTGGTGTCTCAGTCAGTCGGCCTCCGACGGGCCACACAGCAGGCTCCCCACAAACCTCAGAGACAGCTCAGCGCGGCGCCCCCACAGATGTCTGTTCTGGATGCTTTGCCCTTTGAATCCTCCACCTCCCTTCTTTCCTTCACCCCCGTCTTAAAATCCAACTTTATCGGGGCTGAGAGGAAAAGAAATGAGAAATTAACAGCTCAGTTTACTCTGAAAAGACAGTTTTTGTAATATTTCTCAATTCTAAGGATGAGGTGAGCATAAAAAAACCTAATACTGACCTGGCAGGGAGCCCACTTTTTTTGGTGACTTTAGTAGGAAAGCCTAGTTTGAAACATTCTGCAGATTCTAAATTTGCCTTGACAGATGAATATTGAAAACAGCTATAATTTATTTTCTTCGTTTCCTTGATGCTCTGTTACATGTTACAGAAATCATTTTTCATATTGTTGTTCAGGGAAGCTCACAGCCAGATTGAAAAGAGGCGTCGGGATAAAATGAACAGTTTTATTGATGAACTGGCTTCTTTGGTACCAACGTGCAACGCGATGTCCAGGAAATTAGATAAACTTACTGTGCTGAGGATGGCTGTTCAGCACATGAAAACATTACGAGGTGAGATCCCGGCTTTATTGTCCTTTATGCCCTTGCTCACAAATGTTACCACCCTTACCTAGAATGTTCCCGAGTCCCCGTAGGGACAGGTGTTTATCACTTGCAAATGTGTAGCCTTGAGTAATATGCCTGTCATTTTCAGTGGTAGACCTGATGCCAAATGAAACGATTATTGAGCTTCTGTGTGTATCAAGATGCAGTTTTGCTGCCCTACATCTCCAGAGGGTGGAGGCTATGTCCTGTGCATGTGTATATGCACATGCATATCAGAGAGGACACTGCTGAAGTCCCAGCTTGTGCATGTGTGGTGCCTGGACCCCACCCGTACCATGATATACACCAGAAATGTAGGTGCCCTTAGTGACACGGGAAAGTCAGTTTCAGTTTTGAAGAGGAAAATTCATCATGGTTCCTTTTGAAGAGTGAGTCACTGGTTGGTGGGACTTGCTGCGTTTTATTGTCAGGAATGAACACTGATGATATTTTCATCTTCCTGGAATTTTCCCAAACCAGATCAACTCTTTCTGAGGGAAGCAGTGTTTTCCTTCTTTTCTGAGTGCGGGGAGGGTGAGAAAACAGAGGCAGAAACGTGGAAGTGACTTATCCACACCGCAGGAGAAATCTGAACTGTATCAGGCATTTTAGTGACTGCGGTTCCTGGAATTTTCCACAGCTAGTCTTGGACTATTTGAGGAAACTGGAAAGTGGGCGCTCACTCAGATCTCTGACCTGTGTGGTAAAAGAATTACGTCTTTTATATTTCTACAAAGCCACCGGAAATAAGGAGTAGCTGGTTTTGTCTGACTTTTGATCATTATTCAAAAATATAAATGTTGTATCCTTTGCCCGGAGAATGGCATTTTAAAATTCATATTAGTGAAGATAGAGATTAAATCATTATAACTAATTTCTGTTACGTTGGAAGGAAAAGAGTGGCAGAGCTCAAGTTACCCTAAAAAGCAGGGACGCAGGTCAGTAATATGTGCCTTGTTGGTTGATATGAAAGTCAGGACACGTTCTGTTTCCCTCCTTCCCGGTGGTACTTGGAATTGTTATGGACCGTTTCATTTTACTTCTTCACTCTTTTACTAACCATTCTGCAGATTCCAAGTCATTTCCTGCTGGCATTTTTCTCTAAGTTATTCTCCTGAAAGATGCCAGATTGACAGCCTTTTAAACATAAGTCTTGTGCCTTTCAGTCCTGGGAGCTCGAGTTGCACTTACTGAAGAAATGCATTTCTCCAGGTTGCCAAGCTCATTTAATTCAACCCTGATGAAGAGGAGCTCTCAGTAAATGCCTTCTACAGGGTGTTTACTCCGGGCCTGGCAGTCTGGATGATTTCCCAAGAACATTTAGAGTGGAGATTTGAGCAACTGCTAGACAACCCATTTAATATAGATCTTGGGAGGAGGGAACCTCCCAGGAGTCTCTACCAGTTTGCTTCTAGAGCTGCCTTCTCTCTTAGAAGCAGTTTTTTAACTTGTGTCAGCTCC
This sequence comes from Balaenoptera acutorostrata, assembly GCF_949987535.1. Taxonomy (NCBI): domain Eukaryota; kingdom Metazoa; phylum Chordata; class Mammalia; order Artiodactyla; family Balaenopteridae; genus Balaenoptera; species Balaenoptera acutorostrata. Next base: position 44,017,885 of record NC_080072.1, on the reverse strand, counting down.
TGATTTTCACTATAGTGACAAAAGCAAGCTTGCTAAGTCTCCTGTGGGCAACAGTGTTTGCTTTTTGGTGGAATTCTCTTTGGCATTAGAGGCTCCTGTCCAAAGTCAGATCTAGCCCTGTCTCCGTTAAGGAAAAAGAAGACAAAATTTAGATCCCAAGTGGGTAAGGAGTAGGCCGCATCTGGAAGGTTTGAGGCAGTCGAATGGAATGAGACATCTGAAAATACAGTGTTCCAATGCTTTCTCTTTTTTCCCCGTATAAGGTGCCACCAATCCATACACAGAAGCAAACTACAAACCGACTTTTCTATCAGATGATGAATTGAAACACCTTATTCTCAGGGTATGTTGCAATTATGGGATTGTTTTACACAACATTTATTTTTACAAATTTCAGGGTTAAGTACCAGCGTGTGGGAATTTGATGTCTCAGCACTGAACTTGCTTAGGCTCACTTCCTCTTTTGGGGTCTCCACCTTGTTCTTACTGTTTGAACAGGCTTCACATCTCTTCCCCGAGACCCTCCTCTTCTACCCTTGCTCAAGCAAAAATTTTGAAGGTCTACACTACTGGGACTTTAAATCAGGAGAGCAGGATTTTGTTAAAATAGGCAGTAATGAAGAATCCCCTTCCTGAATAGGAAGGTTTTAGAAAGGGACTGAAAGTGAGAGCAACTGAGAATTTCTCTCATCACTTAACCACTAGCACAAAAACAGCCACCTAAATCTTTATACCAAAATTCCATCAAAACAACCGGCTTCCGAAGACACCATGGCCCGAGGAGGAAAATAAGTGGAGGAGGCGATGCTTTCCCCTGCTTGACTGCAGTGCTCACTTTCTCCTGCCAGACTCTGCAGAGAGGCAGCTGAGGTGGCACTGCGGGAACCTGGCTTCTGTGCGGAATCAGCTCTGCTCTGGGTAGAGCGAGATTCACTTGGAAATTGAAGGGAGAGACACCGAATTCAGAAACATGTCCTCTTGCAAACTGTGAAAAGAGAAACAGAGAAGCCTAACTTAAGGCAAAGATGCCTGCCCCATCTCGCCACAGCCAGGGCTGACCTCGCTTCTCTGAGCAGAAGTTTGCAAAGCCCGGGCACAGAGGCTAGTCCAACTGGATGTTTGCATCTTCGCTACCCATTTTCAGCTCACGCTGGCTTCAGGCCCTCTGTAAGCCTGGCCTGCCTGCTCATTCCAATAGACTCTGTCCATCCCCTCGTGGCATGCTGTGTTAACTGCAAGGAACAGAAGACGTGATGAATAAACAGGGCTTTGTTTCTCCAGCATAGCCAGTCCTGGGGTAGGCTGTGAGGGGCTCGTATAGAGGTTCAGTGAGGTCAGCAGGAGCCAGGCTCTTTCTGTCCTCTCACACAACCCTGCTGAGCTAGCATGCAGCTTGTTGCCTTATTGGCGTGAGACGGCCTGTGCCAGCTCTCAGTAGCTGATCAGCCAGAAAAAGGGCAAGGGAGGCTCCAGGCCAGCTGTCTTTTGTACCAAGAAAGGATGCATCTTCCTGGAAGCACAATAGTGGACTTCAGCTTATCCAGAAGATGTCACCTGGTCCCCCATAGCTGCAAGGCATGTTGCAGAACAAGTATCGTAGACGCAGGCACGAGGGAAGGGGGGTCGGGAGCAGCGGTTGCCACACATACTTTCCGGAACCGCATCCGTCTGCTAGATTTCCCTCCAGGAGTGGCTGCCACAACCCAGTATGGAACTCCAGCTGTGGCCTGGTTGGCCTGGGGTTGGATCGCCTGGTAGCCTCCCTTGCAGTAGAAGCCATCTTATTAGTGCCACATCCGCGGTAGCTGTAATAGTGGCCCTCCCCGGCTCTCTTGTACGTGAATTATTGTTAGGCCAGGTTTTTTCTATCGTGCGTAGGTGCAGTTTTTTTGAACTTCTCTTTCGTCTATCCAACAAATATCTATTTATTGGATAGTCCCATGTTCCAGCTTATCATTAGCGATCCTTCAGAGCTTCATGTGACTTGTAGCTTGGATAGGTATGTCTTCTGTCTTCCATTTTCATTCATTAACTAATTCAGCAAACATTTTAGTACTTACTGGTTATGCATGGCCCTGTCCTACAAACATCCAATCACTGATAAACACTGTAGGGTGGGACCAAGGCTTCTCAGGAAGTTGGCGATGGCCATTTGGTTACCTCTCAAGGCACGCTCGGAAGACCCAACTCTGCCCTCACCTCTCCATCCTTTTCATAAAGATGTCCTTGTTCTCAGGGAGGACTTGCTGGAGTTAAGATGTAAACTATATCTGCAGCATCTCCAGAGAGACCACCAGGGCCGGCTTCACGGGCATGCAACCTACGCAGTCACACAGGGCCTGGCACTTGGTTTAATGCTCTGCTGTCGCCATCTTGAAAACTGTATTTGAGAACAAGGGTCCCTGCATTTTCATTTTGTACTGGGCCCTACAGATTATGTAGCTGGTCCTAATTGCCATACTGATAATTTGGTACTTTTTAAATTTTTATTTTATTTTATTTTATTTTTTTGACTGTGTTGGGTCTTCATTGTTGGGCGTGGGCTTTCTCTAGTTGCGGCGAGCGGGGGCTACTCTTCGTTGCGGTGTGCGGACTTCTCATTGTGGTGGCTTCTCTTGTTGTGGAATGTGGGCTCTAGGCACAGGGGCTCAGCAGCTGTGGCTCACGAGCTCTAGAGCGCAGGCTCGGTAGTTGTGGCTCACGGGCCTAGTTGCTCCGCGGCATGTGGGATCTTCCCAGACCAGGGCTCGAACCCGTGTCCCCTGCATTGGCAGATTCTCGACCACTGCACCATGAGGGAAGTCCAAATTTGGTGTTTTTAAAGAAAAAAAAATATATGTGTGTATATGTATAAAACCAACTCTTTTTGTGATGACAAGTGCTTAATAATTGTCTTGTTGGTGCTTTTCTGAATGATTTCCTATTAGATGCCCACACTTATCAGGGTCTGGAATAAGGGTTTTTTTTTTTAATTTTTTTTTTATTTATTTGTTTATTTATTTATGGCTTGTGTTGGGTCTTCGTTTCTGTGCGAGGGCTTTCTCTAGTTGTGGCAAGTGGGGGCCACTCTTCATCGCGGTGCGCGGGCCTCTCACTATCGCGGCCTCTCTTGTTGCGGAGCACAGGCTCCAGACGCGCAGGCTCAGTAGTTGTGGCTCACGGGCCCAGTTGCTCCGCGGCATGTGGGATCTTCCCAGACCAGGGCTCGAACCCGTGTCCCCTGCATTGGCAGGCAGGTTCTCAACCACTGCGCCACCAGGGAAGCCCTGGAATAAGGGTTTTAATGCTATCCAAGCTAAGTACTTTATCTTGGGCTTGCCTTTTCTGCTCTTCTCTCTGACAACGTCAGTGGTGATTTGTCTTCCTTGATGGAACTTTTCTCACATCTCTGGCTCATCTCAGTGGCTGTGAAGTACTGTCTGATTCCTTGCCGCTTCCAGGTGCCCAGTTCTTGGGAATTTGCTTTAACAGATGGCAGGGTCCACTCAGATGATGTTTGAACAGTTTGGCAGCAGGAACTGGACTTCCACTTTTCCTTACCAGTGCAAATCTGACTAATAGCATTCCTTACTAAGTGCTTTCAAAATATCTTTAATAACCGGCGTGTCAAGGAGCAGTGAACCTGATCAGTTTATAGTGTCTGAATCCTGTATGTCCCGAGTTTTGAAAACGGGGCGGCTGCTTGGGCTCCGTGTCATTCATTAACTTAACACCGTCCTCCCTGAGGGCGAGCCTGCCCTGGTCTTCCTGGGCCCCGTGGCGCTCGTGTTCTCACCCCTCTGCTCTCTGGCTGTCCCCTCAGCCCCGGCTCCTTCACCTGCTGGTGTTTATCTGCCCGCGTAAAGCGGTGTCGGAATGTTTTGTGCCTCCCCTGCGCTGACCGTATTCACCAGCCTCTGGAACCTCCCCTCCCTCCCCTGCATGTGTTGAAATCCACTGCACTCGTGTCACCAGTTTGGGCCTGACTCTGCCCAGCATTTCTTCCAGGATGTCACGGGCACCTTCTTCCCAGGCACCTTTTGTGCCACATCACTTCATTAATGAAAAGCCTCAAAATACTCACTTCTCTCGTTAGATATAAGATTGTCTGCAAGGCAAGTGAGGAGGTTATTAATACTCTCTTTTTTGACAGAATGAGGCTCCCAGCAGATGGTGCTTGGGAAGTCGCTTCCCCCTCACTGTCACCCCCTTGCCCCTGGGCCAGCTCAGAGACCTAACTTAGGAAAGGATCATCCCCAGCTGCCTTCTGGCAGGACAGCCTGCCAAGCCCTCTCACAGCAATAGTGAATCTGTTCCCCTTTTACGCACTTCTTTTATCCCAGCACAAGTGCATGTACCGTTCTGTTACCTTCTGGCACATGAATTCATTTCCTAGTTCTTTGAATTAAACTGCATCCCGAAGGCCCTTTTGTGGAAAAGGGAGTAGGTTCTCTAGATTCTTCCAAAGGACAGACTGCAGCCCAGCAAATAACACAAGATAATGACGCACTGTGATTTAGACCGTGGTAGCTGAATATAGAGCAAGTGCACGGTAGAGAGCGGAGCGCCCTCCCCGGCACCGGGAAGGCCCCAACGGGAGTTGGGTGGTTGCCCACCTGGAAGGTCGTGGATAGGATTCAGTCGCACATGCACAAAACATCCTAAGCTCTCAGGTACCGTAGCTTTGGTATTTACCTGCTTCAGTCTATCCAACAAATACTGTCCTGTCTCCACACCTATCTTTACTGGCCCTTTGGATTTTTACCTGTATTTAAAGTGAAGAAGAGGTGAAAAGACAGGGGAAATTTTTGCTTTTCTTTTCTTGTATCATTTAGGATACAAACAGCCCAGCCCTGGGTCAAGGGATAATACTTGAGAGCAGTACTTCTCGAGCCTGTGTACATTAGAATCACTTTGGGGTGGGGGTAAGGGTGGGATGCGGAGGGGGTAATAATCATACCGGTGATCTAGCCCCATTCCAGACCATCAGCATAAAAAACCAAAAGCAAACCCCACTTCAAATGTAGAGAACCACTGTTCCCGAGAGCCCCCTGGAAATGGAGGTGTTCGAGTTGAGGACAGTTGGAGGCTGCGATCTTGGACCAGGGGGTTTCTGATCCTAAAGTTTCCTTCCATTCTCAGATTCTATGATATTACAGCATCGTTATACTTAGAGCAATGAAATGGATTTCTCTGGACCTTCATGCAATCAAAGGAAAATTCTTTAGCTGAGTTCTGCTTTGAAACAGAACTTACTCTAATGGGACTTTCCCCTGTAATCATTAGATAATACATGTGTATATATCTGCCTTGGAGAGAATCTTACTATTCTCGGGAGGCATTTGTTCTGAACATCCTGTTCTCAGGATACCTGTGAAACTGTCAATGACTGCAGTCCTGTGCTTTGGATACTTAGAAAAACAATCCTTATTTGCTATCAGTGTGACTATAAATCATGTTTCCTGAAGTGTGATAAATTGATTATCCATTTCTCCTGATTAGGCAGCAGATGGATTTTTGTTTGTCGTAGGATGTGACCGAGGGAAGATCCTCTTTGTGTCAGAGTCTGTCTTCAAGATCCTCCACTACAGCCAGGTACTGCTCCCGCTGGCGGCGGGCGGCCTCACAGCAGCCAGAAAGGTCACCCCACTTCTCAGAATGGTTATGGTGGACAAGTGACATGTGAAACGCTTATATATTCCCCCACCCCCTCCTTCGTCCAGAAACTTCTTTACACAGAGATGACTATAAACTTAGAAGACGTCCTTTAATGTGCTTCCCCCACTGGGAAGTTCGACCTTATCAGCATTGTAACTTTCTCACTGCTGCAAGATAAATAGCCCACAGTGTAGGGGTAGGGGGGGCAAGGGGCTGTCTGACAAGGAAGACAGGTAGGCAGACAATACGATACCAGGGAATAAGAAAAATGGGAATCCACCCATACTGTGTTTACAAGAATATGTCACTTATTAGCTCTATTGAACCTCAGCGTCCTCTAAAAAATGATTGTAATAATCCATACAATCTATGACCGTTTGTAGGATCATATAAGATAACCATTTATAAACGCTTGTAGAACAGAGCTTTTCACCTATTTTATCCCTAGGGTTTTTACTCGTTTTTTTCATTCATTCACTCATTCACATGCTGGTATTTGCATAGAAACTTAGTAAAGCAGAATCAAAATAACATTTATATAAATTAGAATGAATGTAAATTTAATGTTTCCAAGGTGTTTTGCTCTTTTTAGTCTTAGAGCAAAGCTATGGAAGAAGTTATTTTTATCTCTGCTAACAATTAGGCTAGTGAGGCGAATAGTATGACACAACTTGTTTAAGAACAGAGGTTTAATGGAGCTAGAGCCAGAGCCCACGCCCTACATTCCTCCCTCTGAGGTCTTAGAAGGGAATCTGTGGGCCTCAGAAATAAATGAAAAGGAATACATACTGAAAGACTTTTGCCTTAGAGGAGCATGAACTATTTATGTATGTGGTTGAGCCCTTTTTCCTCCGTGTCTTATCAAAACCACACTCCCGGTGCCTCATTCATTGTGTCTATATCTAGGCAAAGTGACTGGACCTGTGTACATGTTAACACATGAAATATTTGAAATTCTCGTGCTTAAAAATGCAGAGTAAAGGCCAAGCCCTTGTTGGTTAATTTATGTTCCACATGCCGTTGACTTGTCCTTTTTGATGATACATTCCCACAGAATGATCTGATTGGTCAGAGTTTATTTGACTACCTGCATCCTAAAGATATCGCCAAAGTCAAGGAGCAGCTCTCCTCCTCTGACACTGCACCCCGGGAGCGGCTCATAGATGCAAAAAGTGAGTTTGGGATCCGCCGCTGCTTCCTCAGCTGCCTGCCCAGACGGCTGAGCGCCGGGCTGAACAGTGTGTGCGGACCTCAGCCTCTGGGTTCCTACCTCTCTGCCCTTTATCTGGGTCCCAGGTGCTGTCTTTGGCTAAGTGGGATTGTTTATGTTACTTTGTGTTTGTTTCTCTTTTGTTTTACATAAAGAAGAAAAAAATTCAATGTCCAAACTCGTGAGAGGAAAAACAGCTACTTTCATTTGATTCTTTCTGATTTTTAGTCATTTTTTTTTCAGAATCTAGAAATTCCAAGTTGTATGTTCCTGAGTTAAAAGGGTTCACATCAGTTTGATTTGTTCCCCCTGAAAAAATCACCTCTATTTATCTGAGCTGCACTCATGCAGCCTCATAAGATGAAAGTAAGAAAACTTCAAGTGTAAATATGACGCTTCTTTGACCAAAATGGTTCCTCATTAGATGCCCCGCCCCGCCGCCCGCCTCCCTGCTTCCTTCTTGCAGCAGTGGAGCCACCACTCGCGTTCTCCCCCAGCTTCCTGCTCCTGCACCCGCTCCCTGCCTCCTGTGTGAGGCCACAGAGGCTCTCTTCTCCTTCAGCCCCATGGGGGTGCTGTGCACTCCAGCAGTTAAGAGCACGGACTCTGGAGTCAAATGTAGGGCTCGCATCTTGGCTCCACCCTTTACTAGCTGTGTGATCTTGAGCAAGTTACTTAACCTCTCTGTGCCTCAGCTTCCTTATCTGCAAAATGTTACCTATTTCATCGAGTTGTTGGGAGGATTTAATATGCTAATAACGGAGTACATAGTTTCCAGCACAGAGTAAGCACAACGTGGTATTCACCTTGGCCCAGTGCCATCATGGCCTAACTAGTTTCTTGCTTCCAAGCTCTCCATTGTAATCTCTGGAAGGAAATAACCACCAGAGGAATCTCCTTTAAATCATCCTTTTCACTAAGGCACTCTTCTTCTTCCTGTAAGTACAATGCAGTCCCTGGTACCTGTTGCCCTTTATAGTCTGGTCCTGCAATTTTTTTAGTGACCTCAGAAGAGAAGGATGAATGCTGTTTGGTCCTTGCCTTTAAAGCTCTTACCATGTAGTCAGGGAGACAAGGAGACAGCACCATTCATAATAGGTGCAGCCATAGATGTAGTACCAGGCATAGAGAACGATGATTAATTCTCACGTGGGCGTGGGTACAGGCATCATGGAGCAGGTGACAGCTCCAGGTGGGTTTGAAAAGATGAATTAATGTTTGCCAAATGATGAAGGGAGGAAAGGAGCAGAGGAAATGATTTGTGGATGGCTGCAGACGTGCGGTGCTGTGGGCTGCCGGTGCCACTGGAACAGAACATGCGGGGGAGGGAGAGGGCTGGACCACGAAGACCTTTCCATCTGTGGGGACACAGTGAAGGGCTGTGAACCAGGCAGGGCAGGCTCGGATTGGCATTCGGGGAGGATCACTGAGGCAGCAGTGCGGGAGGTAGGTGAGAGCAGGGAGACCCAGGAGGAGCCCCCGGCAGTAGCCATTCCTGTGATGGCTGCTCCTGTGGCGGGCAGTGGGCGCTTGTTCCCCCCAGACGTGCTCTGCAGCCCCGGCTTCCGCACCGACAAGTAGCCCATGTTTCTATCAGGATCAACAGTCATGCTTTTTCTCCAGAGATTCTAATTCAGTTGGTCCAGAACCATAATTCAGACCACAGATAGGAGCCAATTTATATGTGAAATTTATATGATTTAAAATTTTCTGGTAGCTACGTTTAAAAAACTGAAAATAAATGCAGAATTATCTTTAATACTGTATTTTATTTAACACTAAATCCAAAATGAAGTCTTTTACATTTTTTTTGGTACTAAGTCTTTGAAATCCTATTTTTATTCACACATACAGCACACCTCCAATTTCAAGTTCTCAATAGCTGCGTGTAGCTAGTGGCTACCGCACTGGGAAGCACAGATCTAGAATGGGGTCCCAGAATCTGCAGGTTGATGAAGCATCCGGGGGTTCTGGCGTCCAGCCAAGGTTGAGAACTTAAGGCAGTCCTGCTGCCTCCTTTCCATTCCAGTATCCAGGTCTTGCCCATCCTCCAAGTCCCAGCCCACATGCTTCCGCCTCTGGGAAACACCGATTTTTTCTGCCATTTACTTGGCACTGATCACTCATACGTCACGTTGTGTTATCATTAGTCTTTTCCTGGTGAACTTCCATTTCCCTTTCTCAGCCGTCCACTCCTGCTGGACGGGAGCCCTGTGTGTATTTCTTTATTCCCTGGAGCACCTAGTCCATTCATCGGTCGCTGCATTCTTCGTGATCTGTAAGCATTCCGGGTTGACAGCGCCCCTGTCCACATAGCATCTGTTAAGGCCTAGACTGAGGAGAAGGGTTATTGTCATGTCATTGTTACAGAACAGGGAGGCAGGAAAGAAAAGACTTTCTTCAAGGGCACACTCCCCCTCCTGACAGACAACACTACCCTCAGTTTATCACATTTTGTGTATTGATTTGCAGCTGGACTTCCAGTTAAAACAGATATAACCCCTGGGCCATCTCGATTATGTTCTGGAGCACGGCGTTCTTTCTTCTGTAGGATGAAGTGTAACAGGCCTTCCGTAAAGGTTGAAGACAAGGATTTCCCCTCCACCTGCTCAAAGAAAAAAGGTAACCACTTAACAGTTCTTTAAATCCTATCACAGGTGGAGCGCTCAGCAGGGGGTGGGCTCAGAGCAGCGGGTCCCAGGATTGCAGCCAGGACCTCACTAGCCCCCCTTCAGTGGGGGCGGCTGGGGAGCAGGGGGGAGCTGGAAAGCCCTGATGGTGTCACGATGACAGAGATCTGTGGGAAGGCTTCCTCTGTTTAAGTCCTGTTTGTTTTCCTGTGGTTGGGAAAGAATACTCTAAGTCACAACCCCCTGCTTCCCCAGCACCCACGAGCCCACCAGAATTATTCTGAGTTCACCAGTGCCTGCAGGTGGCTACGTGCAGTGGACACTTTGCATTTTTCTTCCATTGTGAAGTGTTTCTTCTTCCTGTCCTCTCCCCGTCCGGGCTTTCTTCCGGATTCCTTTTGTTGCTTTCCTCCTCTTCTGTCCCCGGCCTTCTTCTCTTAAGAGTAGATTTATACTCCTCCATAGGTAATGTCATCCGCCCCCTTAGCTTTCAATGACATTTATATGCCACTGACTTCCAAGTTCATATGTCTAGCCTGCACTTCTCTTTTGAACTCCAGATTTGTAAATTAACTGCTTATTTAATCTACCTGCTTGGGCATCTCAAGGGCATCTCAAACGTGATATATGTAGAAGTAACCACCTGAGCTTCCCCTCGAAGGGAAATGGCACTACTGTCCATCAAGTTGTGCGTGCTAGAAGCCTGGGGGGCCCCCTCACCCCCTTTCCCTCCCTCCTGATCTAGTCAGTTATAAAGTCTTGCTGCCGTGAATTGCCCCTGCAGAAGTTACCTGAAGTATGTTGCTCCGTCTCCGTGTTTACTGTTACTGTCACTGGATTGAGGCTGCCCTGGACCTCACAGGCCTGCTGAAGTAGGCTCCTCACGCTTTGCAGCCCCTCGCATGGCCAGAGTGACCTTTCCAAAAGCAAATCTTGGGGCTTCTCTGGCTGTCCAGTGGTTAAGACGCCACGCTTCCATTGCAGGGGGTGCAGGTTTGATCCCTGGTTGGGGAACTAAGATCCCGCATGCCGCGTGGCCAAAAAATAGAAGGAAAAAAAAAAAGAGCAAATCTTCTTATCAGTCCCCTGTTTCAAACCCTTCAGTGGTTCCCGTTGCTCTTGAAGAAAAGTTTAAAATCCTTCATGTGACTTTGCAGACCACCCCCCGACACTACTCCATACGTTTGAGACTTGCTGACCTCCTTTCGATGCCTCCAAACCCTTTCTACCCAAAGTCTCCGTACGCTCTGTCACCTCTGACGGGAATGCCCCTCTCCCGCCACCAGCTCCCCTCCCTGACTCACTCGAGCTCGTCCTTTAGAGTGGACCTCAATGTCTGTCACTCACTCCCTCCCTCAAGCTGCCTTATGTCTGCTTGTAGCACCCTGCAGCGTTTCTTTCTAACACTTGCTTACAGTTGCAGTTATGTAGTTATTTGTGATTATTTGTTTAAAATATCTCTCCCCCATTAGCCTGTGAATTCCACAAAGGCAGGTCTGATTTGTTTTCCACTGTTTCCCAGTAACTAGCACAGACCCGATGCTTGGTAAACTATTCCATAAGGATGTGTTTACTGTTGGAATCCACAGGTGCTCCACACTTAATGTGTCCCAAATTGAAATCTTTTCTCCCTCTCCTCTAAAACTTACTCTGTATTCTCTGCCCTGAGTCAATGAATTGTGTAATACCAGCTGACCACTCAATCTGAAAAAGTTGGAGTCATCTTTATTTTCTTTTTTCATACCAAATCTTTTGATACTCATACCAAATCCCAATAGTTGAAGCTGAGAAATTTCTCCTGTGTCCTCCCCTGCCTCATCTTCACGGCACTGCCATGGTACAGTCCTCAGCATCTCTTGCATGTCTTCCAGTACACCCATCACTCTGCTCCTAGAACATCCAAATCACGATGTGATTTTGCTGTTTCCCCACTTAAATACCTTCAGAAGCTCTCCATTTCCTATCTGAAAAAGGTTAACACATTTGTGAGCAAATAATCCAAGGCTCTGACGATACGCTCCCAACCTGCCCTTTCAACTCTACCCCCAATGCCTCCCTTTCCCTTCAACCACACGGAGCTCTTTGCTGTTTCCTGTACAGGATAGCTCTTTGTGCCTTTGTATGTTCTCAAACCTTTACAGATTCTGGTCCCTTACCCAGTGCTCATCCTTCTTGATCCACCTCCTTCATAGTTCTTCGGGGCGGCCTTTTTCTCCCCAGGGAGATTTAGCTGCTGCTTCCTTGGTGCATGTGATGCCCTTTTGCTGTAACCAGCTCTACAAAGCGTATATGACAGTGGATGATACCTGTTTTTTCTATCTTCTCTCTCACTAGATGCTAACTTCTGGACAGTAAGGCTTTGGTTTTTATGTTTTGACTCCCTACCTACATCCCCCGACTAGGCTGCCTGTGCCTCCAGGCCCCGAAGCCACACTGACATTGACCATGGACTTTGCTTTCTAGCAGATCGAAAAAGCTTCTGCACAATCCACAGCACAGGCTATTTGAAAAGTTGGCCGCCCACAAAAATGGGGCTGGACGAAGACAACGAACCAGACAACGAGGGGTGTAATCTCAGCTGCCTTGTCGCCATCGGACGACTGCACTCTCACATGGTTCCACAACCGGCGAACGGGGAAATCAGGGTGAAATCTATGGAATATGTCTCTCGGCATGCAATAGATGGGAAGTTTGTTTTTGTAGACCAGAGGTAAGAGTCTGCACATTACCCTTGAACAATGGTGGTAGAGGATTTTCAACCCTGAGTAAAGCAGAGAAGACTGGGCGATCGGCTGTCTTTCTCAGGGATAGAGAGAAGGAAGTGATGGGCGTATCTGCTGAAAAATGAGACCCAGTGGGTTATCATCATAAATACAGAGGTTTTGCTCCATGTCATTCTTTGGCATGTAGAGACAGTGAAGTGGGGGTGGTTTGATGTCCATGGCTGAAAGAGAAATAGTAGGCACAGTATGCTATCTGAATCCATGGAAGGTTCCAGGACCATTAATTACTGTGATTGAAATTCTGGCTTGTGGGACTCGGAAAAGATTATCTAGTCCTGAGCTGTCAATACAGTCAGTCATCTGCTATAGTAACCCCATACGGCAATTTAATTTTAATTTAATCAATTTAAATTGAATTAAATTAAAAATTCAATTCCTCAGGCTCACTAGCTACATTTCAAGTACTGAGCAGCCGCATGTGGCTAATGGTACCCATGCAGAACATTTCTTTTTTTTTTAAATTAATTTTTATTGGAGTATAGTTGATTTACAATGTTGTGTTTCTGCAGTACAGCAAAGTGAATCAGTTATACATATACATATATCCACTCTTTTTTAGATTCTATTCTCACATAGGTAGAGGAACATTTCTATCTTCCCAGAAAGTTCTGCTGGACAACACTGATCTAGTCCAGTCTCATTTTTTATGGTGGTTGAACTGAGGCTCAGCCTGAAGCCTGGCCTTCTCCAGAATTCACAACTCATTGGCAGTGGACCTGGGCTAAGAACCCAGATGTCCCCAAATTTCCACTGTTCTCTGCTGCCTCCTTAAGAGTATTCACAGGGTAGTAATTTTTCTGGCTATTAGATACAGTCACTAAATACTGGAAAAGGAGGCAGCCACCTCTCAAGGTCCTTGTGGGCCCTGCTGCTGGAGCTTCTGGTGTTTGGTCATCCTGGTAAAAAGCAGCCGGTAAATTGGAGAAGCTTTGCCCTGGAGTTTAGAGTTCTACCACATTTTTATCTAATACAGTTACTACTTCTAAACCTCCTAAAATTTGATATCTTGTGCTAACAGCCCCTTTGAAAGGATTCTTTGCTTTCTTTCCCTCTGTTTTTATAGCCCTGATTAAAGTCAGTTTCATGAGAAAAAAACCAAAAAGCAAAACCCATGTAATAAGCCCTCTGAACCCACCCAGCTTTGACCGTGTTTTCACTGGCTGTAGCAGGATTCAGCCGGTGCAGACATGCTGTTAATTGTCTGAATGGCTTTTTCTTTTTTTTAAAAAAAATTCCCTTTTAGGGCAACAGCTATTTTGGCATATTTACCACAAGAACTTCTAGGCACCTCATGTTATGAATATTTTCACCAAGATGACATAGGACATCTCGCAGAATGTCATAGGCAAGGTAAGCTGGGCTGTATGACAGGTCTTAAGTTTAAAGTGCCCCCCTGCTTCTAGACTAGTCCACGTGACCTCACAGAGAAGTTTGCCTCTGTGACGTGGGAGTCACCCAGCCCAGGAGTCTTCAGGCCAAGACATCCGTGAGGAGGGGAGGCTACTGCAGCCCCATCCAGCCCCTTACAGATAACCCCCACCCCATTGCATTGCAGATTCCTATACTTGGGCCAGGGCAATTTCCGGAAGGCATCTCTTGTTCAGAGGATTTATCTGGCCCCTATAAAGATTTCGTATGGCCCAAACAGATCTGATTCTTTTCCGCAAAACGCTGCATTGCCTCCTACGTTTCCCTCTTGATTAATGTCATGGCCAAATATGTAGCCTCCTGAGATGAAAACCAACATCGACTCCCTCCTTTACTTTTTCCTCCATCAGAACTGTTCATTCACCTCAGACATGCATTTCCAAAGAGGCCCCTTTCTGCCACCTCCACTGCCAAGACCCTGGTTCAGCCCATGTACCCACCTGATAGTTGTGATGGACTCCTAACAGGCCTCCCACTCGCTTCTGTCCCCAGTCCGTCTTCCATCACTATCCCATTTATGCTCTGATAGATCGAGCCTGATAATGTCACATCCGTGCTTAAAACCGCTCCTGTCTTTAGACTCAAGCCCAATCACCCTTGACAGGCGTTCAAAAGACCCTCCGCCTTCTGGCCCTGACCCACCTCCCCAGCTTTACCCCCGCCCCCATCTCTGCCTGCAGAGGCCTTGTGCTCCAGCCACACTGACCATCTCTCCATTCCCTGCCCTACCAGGCCCTGCCACTCCTCGGGCAGTGCTGGGTTCTTCCCTCCCTCCCCTTGGCAAACTTGTATTCTTCCCTCAAGACTCTGACCTCCTCTGCCTCTCCTGAGGGCAGGAGTCACATCCTGTCTCCTCTTTTACCTCCAGTGCCTGGCACATGAAAGATGCTCATTACGTGTTTGTTACATGAAAGAATGAGGTTTCCATAGGTGAGTGACCTCTCTGAATCCAGATGTCCTAAAAATGCTGTACTGCCTTCAGGCTTTGTGATCGGGAAATAACATGGGCCCTTTGGACAGTGCCTTCTCGTTGTGTGGTGTTTACTTCATAGCTGATTCCAGTTAGATGTCTAGAATGCAGTCAGTTATTCCCAGAGCCTTCATTTCATACACTCTGAAGAACAGTGACAGGTTCACAACTGAATTGGAAGGCTCAGAGTCAGACCCTCAGAAACAACCTATTCTCTGAAGTGCCAGCTCCGTGGCTGATTAAAGAGGGATGGCCTTGGAGCCGGCGTGCACTTCGGATTTGGTTAGTTCAATGCATTTGTCTGAGGAAACAATAATGCTCATGGTCTCTTTGTATTTTCAGTTTTACAGACAAGAGAAAAGATTACAACTAATTGCTATAAGTTTAAAATCAAAGATGGTTCTTTCATCACACTACGGAGTCGGTGGTTCAGTTTCATGAACCCTTGGACCAAGGAAGTAGAATACATTGTCTCCACTAACACCGTTGTTTTGTAAGTGTTTTTCGTATGTCAGAAGCTCCCTTGCTTCACAGGGAAATGCCTTGGGCCCCTTGCCTGGGAAAAGGGGGTACAGGTGACAGCCAGTATTGCATCCTTTACTGCCGTCTTGCTGATATCCTGTGAAGCCTCGGGACTGGCAGAAGCCAAAAGGGGGTTAATGAGGGATGAGCTTCAGCACTCATACCTCTGAGGCCCCGGCTGGTGGAGTTGCTGCAGGAGACAGCAGCGTTTCCTACCCGGCAAAGCAGTCAGCCTTTGAGTTCCGCAGGCCTGGCATCCACTGGTATCACTATGGAGGGAAGGCTTGGTCATCTTTGAAAGGCTCCCCAGCCCATACTGGCTTCGGCTGAGGAGGGCCGAGGATCTGCGCCCACCGGGCTGGCGGCCTGAGCCCCGGCAGCTGGGACGCCTCCTCAAAGGCTGCCACCTGCTGGGTGAGCAGGGAAGGGGAGGCCCTCCTCTTTGGCCTGCTCCCCACATCTCCTTCCCCATGAGGTCCAAACCCCCCACCTGTAGGCGGAGCCGATCGGGGGGCTGGGGCCGGCAGTGGGCTGCTGCAGCCGCCGCCTCCGCTGGACCGCGCCCCACCTGCACTGGGAAGGCCAGGCAGGCAGGGAGGCCAGGGGCCGGGGTGCCGTCCATCGTGTCCTCAGACAGTGAGGAGACCTATGAGCCGCTCAGACACTTCATTTTGTGGCCTGTCCAGGTCCAGAGTGGACACCGGACACCTGGCCAAGGTGAAAGGTGCACAGTTCTGAGCAGGCCTGACTCACGTTTCCTTGTTGCTGGGATGTTCACAGAGCCAACGTCCTGGAAGGCGGGGAGCCGAGCTTCCCTCAGCCCACAGCATCCCCCCGCAGCATGGACGGCACGCTGCCCTCTGGAGAAGGTAACTATGTGCCGCCGGGGCGCCCGGGCTTGCCCCTGAGAAGCTGCTTGTGGCCACCATCCCCGAGCCCCCGGTATTTGGGGTCCCCGGCCACCATCTTCTGTGGAACAAGGGAGGCCTCGCGGGGATGATCACTAAGGACGCTGTCATCTCGCTTTCTCTGTTGAGCCTGGAATGCCGGGAACTTGTCTGTGCCTTTGCTGAGGCTGCCTGGACCCTGGAAGCCTTGACATGGCAGCTCCTGCTGCCTGTGCTCTCCTCCCGCTGGGCCGCCGGTGGCTGCGATGCGAAGCGCTCTCGGTGATGGCCGCCGGGATCCCGTGGTGGGAGAGGGTGTCTGTCAGCGCCGGGGTGTGCTGTTCCCGCGGGGCCGTCCCCCGGCTCGGCCTTGGCCGCTGCTCTCCGCACCTGACTCCTCCTCCCTCAGGCCTCTGCTTGCATGGCTTCAGCCCCTGCCTCTGCATCGGTGAATCCTACCTCCGGTTTCACTCCTGAGCTCCAGATCCGCCTTTCCAGCGGCCTCCTGGGCGAAGCCACCTGGAGTCCCACAGGCACCTATAACTCAGCACATCCAGATGGGTTCTCTGCACACACCCTCACCCCTAGTCTGGTCGGTTAAGCCAGAAACTGTTACTCCTACCTCTCCCATTATATCAAAACACACACTCCTGTCCCTTCTGTGTTTACACCTCTCCAGCCCCACTGTTGCTACCTCACCCTCCCCATCTGTTGCTTGGCTTACTGCAGATAACTTCCCAACTCTAGTCTCCCTGCCCTCCTCTGCGCCCGCGTCCTCCACTGCAGTTCCTTCTCCACACGGTGAACTTGTGTTTTATGTGTCAAGCACTTTGGTGCTCCTTGTCCCCTGTGGATACTGTTCAAAT
Source organism: Balaenoptera acutorostrata (assembly GCF_949987535.1). Taxonomy (NCBI): domain Eukaryota; kingdom Metazoa; phylum Chordata; class Mammalia; order Artiodactyla; family Balaenopteridae; genus Balaenoptera; species Balaenoptera acutorostrata. Next base: position 44,000,952 of record NC_080072.1, on the reverse strand, counting down.
CTGTTAGTGTGGCATCCAAGGCCCTTCATGGTCTGACTGGTACCTGCCTCTCAGTTTCATCTGTCACTCCTCCATCATCATTTGTAATGAGTTTCTTGGTGTAGTCTCCCAAGTTGTGTCCTGCCTCAGTGCTCTTGCATACACTGGTCGGTGTGCCTGGAATGCTTTCCCCTCCTTACCTCTTTGCCAACCTACTTTATGCTCTTCTCTCAAGACTCGACTCAGAGTTAATTTCTTCCAGGAGGTTGCACCTGGCCCTGCATGAGTTGGGTGCCTCTTGCTGACCTGTCAAACTTACCGCAGTTTGTTCCAGCCATTGTTTATCTTGTGTGTCTCCCCATTAGACTGTGAGCTCCTTGAGGGCAACGATGCGGACCTATCTCTGTGACTCTGGTGTGCAGCCCAGTGGCTTTTGGCCAGCGTATGTTGAGTGCATGAGGAATTAGAAGCTTTAATATCGACATCTCTGATCCTGGAAGGAAACTTGAGCTTTTCCCTGCGGAATGCCTTTTCCTGACAAGCTGTGGCTCTCATGTCCCTCAGGGCACAACCCTAAGCTTGAACTTCAAGTGGATCATGGGATGAAGTGGATTTAATTTAACACATAATAGCATTTCTCCCTCGGCTTTCCCCTTTCCCACTCTCAGATTCCTCTGTTGTAGGTGGCCCAAAGAGGACCCACCCCACTGTTCCAGGGATTCCAGGGGGAACCAGGGCTGGGGCAGGAAAAATAGGTCGAATGATTGCTGAGGAAATCATGGAAATCCACAGGCAAGTAACACCTAGTTCCCTTAAACCAGTGTTCTCAACCCCCAGGGCACTTTGCCCCCCAAGGGATGTTTTGTTGATGTCTGGAGACATCTTTGGTTGTCACAACTGAGTGGGAGGTTGTTGCTAAACATCCAGTGGATAGAGACCAGGGAGGCTGCTTGCTAAACATTCTACAGTCACAGGACAGCCCTCCCAAGCCCTGGCCCCTAAGGAAGAATTTTTCAGTCCAAAATGTCAGTAGTGTCGAGACTGAGAAATCCTGCCTTTAAATAAAGAAGCTAAACCCAAACAGGCCAGAGCTAAATGGAACTCTGGGAGGCTCAACTTTCTTATTACTTTGTATATGACCCAAGGAGCTTCCCAGTGGATAGATGAACACTAACATTACAGGACTGCAGGAGCAGAGCCGAGAACTGCCATGATCTGGGCCTTAACGAAACATTAGCTTCTTCCAGTCAAAAAGTTGCCTAGGATTAGTAATAGAGACCAAGCAAATCAGCTAGTAATAGAAGCTCCCTTGGGCGGAACTTCTTTTCCATATGAAAGAGAAGAAGCTCTGAAGCAGTTTATCTGGGTTGAGTCCTAGGCCTCTGCTTAGGAGATTCATGTAACTTCTTGCACTCTGTTGACTTAAGCCATAAAAGGGAGGCAATATCTATCTCCCCGAAATTGCCCTAGGATTGTGAGAGAACTCAGGAAAGTTCCAAAAACTGACATGTAGTGAGTGTTCAAAAATTGTTAATTAAATCTAAGTCTTTAAGAATAGTCATTGAGAGGGAAGCAGTAATTGTAAGTCCATTTGAATTTGGGCGATAGGGTGGTAACCAGGTCCTTAGGCGTACATACTTAATGGAACATAATCATAGGATCCCTGCTGCCACTGGCTTGATTCTCTCAGGAGAACTGGAGGCCGGCCTTGTTTTCTAATTGGCCACAGGGGGGCTCTTATCCCAGTGGGATTCCAGAAGAGCACAGCCCTGTTCCAGCCCTTCAGGAATGATGGATGTGGCTGTTTGAATCTACCTCAGGAAGGAGGTGTGGGTGCAGTGTGCACTGGTAGTCTGGTGCTGATCAGTCCTGGCATACCCTGTGCCTTGCTCGAGACCATCCAAGGACAGTATAAAACAGTCCTTGAACGCAAAGGTCTTACGATCTTTGCGAAGCCTATTTTCTTTACGATAAAAGAAAAAAGGGAGAGTGCATGGGCTGAAGCAAGCAAGGGAGGACGGGTTTGAACTTGGCCTTAGCTGGGTTTTGTGATGAATGTGGGTGTTCCTTCTAGAAAAGACAGGCACACGCTGGAATGGGCATGTGAGTGGTGTATTCAGGACACAAAAAGCAGGCCATCTACCTCGCAGCCTCTTTGTAGAAAGGAACCACAGAGCTGTGATGGGAGATTGCTAAGAATTCTAAGAAATGATGTTGAACAGTTGAGACTGGACGAAAATTGGAAGACCCTGTGCATTGTAGGATGCTGAGCAGGTGTTCAAAGTGGTGTGTTAATGCGCGTCGTGGAGGTTGGGAACTTCCCTGGCGGTCCAGTGGTGACGACTCCGCGCTTCCAGTGCAGGGGGTGTGGGTTCGATCGCTGGTTGGGGAACTAAGATGCCACATGCCGTGGGGCACAGCCAAAAAAAAAAAAAAAACCCAAAAAACAAAAACAAAAAATAAGCATTGTGGAAGTTGGATTGGAATAGGAAGAGATGAAGGTAAGCATGCTTCACAATCCAGGAATGAGGCCCACCTTACAGTGATAGTAGTGTCCAAAAGAGAAATCAGTAATTTAAGGATTAGATATTGAAAATGAAATAGGTAACTACGAAAAGGCAATTCTAAGATAGGGAAGCTGGGGAAACAGTGGTTCCATTGATGTAGGTAGGGAAAAGTGGGAGACATTCAACAATTGTTCAGTAAGCAATTAGTAGTCATCTGTGTGGGTGAAGAACACCTGGTATATAGTTGTATCCCGCCTTTCAGAAGATTATGATCCAGGGGGGAGAGAGAGAGAGAGAGAGCGCTTGTTTACTCAGAAATTACAGAATTAGGCAGTACAGGCCAAGAGCCAAGACTGCTGGGCAGTGGAGGGGTCCCTGGGAGACCCAGAAGCTGCAATCATCCATGTAGGTGCTAAGAGCCTGGTGGTCACGCAGCTGCCATTCAAGTTTCCCTAAACTCTAGCTGTGGTGCCAGGTCATGGCTTCCTTTGCTGAGGTCCTTCAGCTTGACAAGAGTTTATGTGGATTTACAGCTCTAAGTCTTTTCCTCTGTAAACCTACTATGCTGAGAAATAAGCTAGCTGAGGAGGGCTTGGACCCATTTTTCATCACCTGTTGCCTTAGAAGATGACAATGACGACTACTGCAAGGCCACTTTCTAGGTGGGGCTGAAACCACCCCAGCACCCTCCATTTCCTGAGTAGTCGCTAGCTAAGCAGTGTTTGTAGGGTAGAGAATAAGTCTTTTGCGGTGGATTCTAGTTCATTGTATCAGAGATAGAATGCCACCAACTGAGATCTGGATTCTGTGAGCAAATGAAACTGGTCAGCTCCTTGAAATTCACAAACCTGAAATCCAAACCCTAATCCAAGGGCTTTGTCAGTGAGAAGCTTGCCTCCAGGATCTGTGTTCTAGATCAGGTGCCTATGGGATAAATCCAGCTTATCACCTATAAATAAAGTTTTATTGGAACACAGCTATATCCATTCACTTGCATATCATCTATGGCTGCTTTCAAGCTACAGCGGCAGAGTTCAGTAGTTGTGACAGAGACCCTATGGCCTACAGAGCCTAAAATAATCACTCTCTAGCCCTTTACAGAAAGCTTGCCAATCCCTATTCTAGATCTTCATCCTCCTTCTCACCCCCATCCCTCAGGAAAACACACACACCCCACTGAAAAAAGGAAAGGCAATGTAACTAACTCCTCTTCTCTCTGACAGGATAAGAGGGTCGTCGCCTTCCAGCTGTGACTCCAGCCCATTGAACATCACAAGTACGCCTCCCCCTGATGCCTCTTCTCCAGGAGGCAAGAAGGTAGGGCTGATGGCTTTTAGACGAAGGCCCTTCTTCATCCAGAGAGCTCTTGCCCAAGTTCTGAAATACTGGAAGTGGGAGTATATAACTGTGGTTGCTGAAAGAAGGAGGGCCCTTTTTTCCTCCTTGAAGTAAATGCATCTGTGTTAGGTGAGGTACAGAGCATACCAGTGGAGCCAGGGAGCCTTGCTGACATTGTTAGAGGATTTATCCCATGTGAGTGGGGGAAGGCAGAAAGAGATCTTTCTAAGGACTGGGGAGCCATCAGTCCATTGTATAGAGGGAGGAATTCAAGAGCTCCCGTGAGGGAAGGGTTAGTGAGTACCTAAAACTATCTAGTTCTCTGCCGGGAGTTTTCAAGGGAGAAAATATCGTTAGTGCCTAGTGCAGGTCCTGGAAACAGTGATACCACCAGCAGTCCTTTGGAAGGCAAGTCATGCCTTTGCAGTTGCAGAATACTTAGGGATCTGCTTGGGTTTCCTATGATGGGATAGCATTGAGTACAAGTAGTTTATCAGTCGCCAGCCCTCATGAAGAACTGGCCAGAAGACTATATTATAAATAGTCTTAGAAACCAATAATCTGTTTTCATCTTTAGTGCTGATGAGAGAATTTACAAGCCTAGGCCAATGTTAATTGTAAATCATAAATCTATTTATAGTATCTGATGTTAACATAGGTTAGGATGCTGCAAAGGCCAGCATCTTGAGACATAAAGTCTTCCTTCCCCTATCTCCCAAGACATGTACACAGAGAAAGAATATTAGTAATTTACATAGGGCACAAACTGTATCAAAAGCAGGACATGGGTCTTCAAAACTGGGCTCCTCAGAGACTCAGGTTACCAGGAGCTGTGGTGCTGCCAGGTAGGATTGGGGCGAGGGGCAGGTGATGAGGAAGACAAGGTAGGAAGACTCCTGCTTCTTCCAGGGCAGCTTTACTTCTGATACATGAATCTTCTGTAAAAGTGTTGATTTGAAAAAAGGTTTTACTTCCCCCTAAAAGGTTTGAAAGCCAATAAATTAACGGGTAAGAGCACAGTTGGAAGACAGACCTGGGTTTGAAGCCTAGCCTTGCCATGTGCTGGCTATGTGGCCCTATACAATTTTTTAAGCCTTAGATTTCTCTATAATGCAGCTAATATAGGTTAGGGCAGCCAGCATCTTTGCACATGAAGTCCTATTATGAAAGTATATATGTGAAAGTGGCTGGCCTTTGGTAATGACTCAGAAGATAGTACTGACAGATGAAGTCTGGGCTGGGCACACGCCTCCCCCTGCTCGCAGGCTGAGCTCTTAGCTCTGTTCTGTTACACCGCTAGGTCCTTCCTTCCTACTGGATCCACCGTCTCCTTAGCATGGTATCCTCTTCTTTGTGTCTCAATTCAACTTTTAGGCATTTGATTTCCTGGTATTACCAAGAATCCCACTACTCTATTTTGGAAGGTCATCACTCCAGTTCAGTGCTTAAATATTACTCAGGGAACTTTCATATACAATCTCTCATCTTATCCTCACAACCTCATAGGTGACAAAATCCAGGCTACCAAATGTTACATGACTAGCCCAGAATTTAATAAGTATGGCCCCAAACTAAATTCAGGTCTCTTGACTTCTGATTCTTTTCACACCAACAAATGCCAGAGATCTAAAAGTATACTCTGCATCACAAAGCCCCAAGTATTTTTGAGGCATTTTTGGAAAATGTTTCCTTTTCTTTGGGCTTATAAAAGTGGGTCTGAGAAGAAATTCTGAATGTATTCTGAGTCATCAGCAGCAGGACCTTATAAGAAAGGCATCTAAACAAGATGGAGTTAAAAATGACAGCATTAAATAGTGTACCAAAGCCACAAAAGTAAAGGTGGCCCCAGGCTTCCAACCCTTCCCAGTCACTTTCAAAATTGGCAGGTCTGAAAATGAGCCATTTAGCCTGCCAGTTGTTTTAATTAGGGTCAAGCTAAATACAATAAAAAGAGGAGGTTTAGTGAGCCTCATAGGTTCCAGGAGAGTCTGGACATCCAGAGGTTCCAAGGCAGGGTAACATAAAGCAGCAGTTCCCTAAACGTCATCTGTTGTCTTTTGGTGGGGTTAGGGAGGGGGCATCTTTTCAGGGGTCTGCATGGTCAAAAGTATTTTCATAATAATGCTAAACAGTTTTTTCTCACTGTGTTGATATGTGAACTGATAGTGAAAAAGCAATGTTGGGTAAGACTGCTGGTGCTTTTACAAAAATCAAGCCTGTGGCACCAAACTGTACTGACAGTCACTGTATGTCACTACCGTATACTCACAATAATAAATTTAAAAGCCAGCTTCATTTAAGAATGTCCTTAATAAAGCAGTAAAATAATTTTATAAAATCCTTGAGTAAATCTTTTAAAACTGTTACAAAATGGGAAGTGTGCATAAAGCACTTGTGCTGCACACAAAGTATGATGGTTGTCTCAAGGAAAAGCACTTGTGCGACTATTTAAGTTATAAACCGAACCCAATCACCTTTTTCATAGGAAACCATTTTTACTGTCGCAAACTATGATTTTTCAGACTTGGGTATTTAGTGTACATTTTCTTGAAAATGAATGAACCTGCGACTTCAAAGAAAACAACTGACAGTGATAAAATTTTAGCTTTCAAGCAAAAATTAGAATTTTGGGGAAAACTTGTATCTGCTACTTTGAGCTTGACTGCTTCCCAAAACAAGATATTTCTGATATAGGTAATATTAACAATGGTGATGTTTTAATGTTGTACAATGAAGTGTGTCAACATTTGGAAGATCTGTGTAACTCAGTGAACCAGTATTTTCCAAATGACTGATGTAAGATATTTCAAAATCATGCAAAGGTAAAAAAGATCCATCCTAATTTCCAAGATATACCAATGGATTTCAACATAACAGAGTATCAAAATTTCATTGATATGGTTTCAAACTCCACATTGCAACTAATCTTTAAGAAACTTCCACTTGCTGAGTTTTGATGTAATATCAAAGAAAGAATACCATGATTATTTGAAAAGGCTATTAAAATACACCTCCCTTTTCCAACTGGCTATCTATGAGAGGCCAGATTTCCTTCAGATATGTATTTCAAACAACATACCTAAACAGACTGAATGGAGAAGCAAATGAGAATCCAGTTAAATTCTCTTAAGCCAGATATTCGATTTGCAAAAAATGTAAAATGACACTTCTAACTTTTCGTTATTTTTGAAAATAGTTCTTTTTCATTAAAATGCTATTCATGTTAATGTGTAATAGTTTTATTATACTTTTTAATGTATTAGCTTTAACTTCACATATAGTAAATATTGATAAATGTATAAACAAAAGTTCTTTGGAGTCCTCAATAATTTTTAGAGTGTAAAGTCTTTTTGAGAGTCTCTTCAAAAAGTTGAATTGCGGAGATAAGGTTGTAATGCCATCTACTGGCAGGGCCTGAAATCACTGCCTCTCCTGAAATCCCAGCTGCTACCAAACTGTTTCCTCACCTACATCCAAATACTTCTCAAAAGGTGCTTTTCTATGAGACTCAGTCATGGGGGGCCGGGGGGGGGGAGTTGGGGGAGACAAAGTTCTGCTACTGAGGAGTGGTAATAATACTTCTCAGTAGCCTCTCTTAAGAACTTAAACCAGTGGTTACTAATGGCACCTGTGGTATAACTAGTGATGATTTATTCTAGTGTTTTGCTGTTCATTTGCGACTCCTCAGAGCTGAGTCTCTTCACAGTGTAACAGCCCTTTATTTCTTCAGCAACATCTGTTGCCGTAAGAAGTTTTCCTCCCTTACAGGGGACCTGCCCAGCTGGGCTCACTGATGTTTAGTCCTTGGCCTTAAAGAAACATGTGAACGCTCTAAGGATTTTATTCAGCCTTTAAATTGCCTGTGTGGGCTGAATCCAATAAAGAGAGAAGAATAGTTTGGGGGAGAGGATTTTTCCTTACTGTGACCATTCCTAAGAGTCTCTGATGTGAAATCATCCGATAAGAAACTGAAGCCATCTGAAGCTTTTTCTCCCCACCTTCCTCTTTTCAACATGCTTCATCTTCTTGGTGACACTGCATAAAATACTGATTGAAACTGCTGATGATGTGAAAACTTCACTTTTGTTTGCAGATTTTAAATGGAGGGACTCCAGACATTCCTTCCAGTGGCCTACTACCAGGGCAGGCTCAGGAGAACCCAGGTTATCCATATTCTGATAGCTCTTCTATTCTTGGTAAGTAGCATTATTTATTCATTTCCAATGCAAAGAGCTTGCAAAAAAACATGTGGCATAAAGTCAGTTTTAAGAACTGAACTGGAAAAACAAACCAGTTCTAGGTAAACTTGATAAGAATAAAGTAAAGGTTTAAAATTTGTTTAAATCTTTACTTCAAAGTTGAGTTTAATGGTTGGGTTCTCACTGGGGTCCAGGTTTGTCCCTGGAACTCAAGAGGAGGCTACAGCGGCCTGGACACAGGCTTTCTCCCAATGTGCGGAACATAATCTCTTCGGAGGGAGAGCCGATGCAGGTTCAGATAAAGCCTAAAAGGGTCATCAGGAAGCACTTCAGAGGGTATTAAAAGTCATTACGCCAATGAAGAGTTTGCTTCTCCCACCCCACCCATCTTTTTCTCTACTTAGCTTTCTAGATCTTTTTTTCCCTAATCTCTATCTTCCTATTTTTTTCCTTCTGTAGTAATTCCCTCCTTATAACTGGTTATATCAGAATATTAAAATGAGGTCAACTCATACTTGATACTCTTCATTGAATTTTAAGTACTTCTTAAAAAGTTGGGTCTTCCCTCTGAAAAACACCAATGATGTTAAAAAAAAAAAAAAAATATGGCAACACACCCCCAAAAAGCAGCCTCTCTCATCCTTCTCACCCTACTGTTAAGTATAATGTTCTTATTAAAAGTGTGCTTAGGAACCGCTTACTAAAGTTAAACATGCTTTGGTATTATCACTGACCAGTCTTTATCTCTTTGCACAGGTGAGAACCCTCACATAGGCATAGATATGATAGAGAACGATCAAGGCTCAAGCAGTCCCAGTAATGATGAAGCAGCAATGGCTGTCATAATGAGCCTCTTGGAAGCAGATGCTGGGCTCGGTGGTCCTGTTGACTTTAGCGACTTGCCATGGCCGCTGTAAACAAACAAACACTACATGTTGCTTTGGCGACAGCTACAGTATCAAAGTGCATTACTGATGGAGTTATACAGTCTGTGAAGCTTACTGGATAAGGAGAGGAGAACAGCTTTTATGTACTGTCTTCATAAAAGCCATCTCAGAGCCATTGATACAAGTCAATCTTACTATGTGTAACTTCAGACAAAGTGGAACTAAGCCTGCTCCAGTGTTTCCTCATCATTGATTATTGGGCTAGCTGTGGATAGCTTGCATTAATTGTATATTTTGGATTCTGTTTGTGTTGAATTTTTTAATCATTGTGCACAGAAGCATCATTGGTAGCTTTTATATGCAGATGGTCATTTCAGATGTATGGTGTTTTTACACTACAAAGAAGTTCCCCATGTGGATATTTCTTATACTAATTGTATCATAAAACCGTTTATTCTTCCTTGTAAGAAAGAATCCTTTACTATAAATATGGGTTAAAGTATAATGTATTAGTTAAATATTTTTAATAAATGTTTCCCTTGTTCTATAAATATTGTTCACATTTCAAATAATTAGAAAAATCCTACAGGGAAAAAAATGCCACAGGGCTGGATCATCGATTTTCCATGGTGGGTGTTTAAGGACGAGCCACACCAAAAGCATTTACAGTGCTCTTCTGGCCTTCATAACAATTCTAGGGCATACATAATTTCCCTGTGTTACTAGTTTAGCTGTACTGTATTTTCGCTATACTGTAATTTTAGTTTCTGTGAGAACAAAGAAAGATGTTACTGCTTAAACACAAACTGCAAATCCTCTGGAATTACAAAATCAAGATGACTGATTAGATAGAAGAGACTGGCTTCTCTACAACAACGCCTCTACTACTCACAGCTGTATGGCTTCAAACAGTAAGTAAGTGACCCTGGACCCAAAGCACCTAAATACTTCTGATGTCTTCGTGAATTGGGCCACAGAATATTAAAAAAACAAAACATAAACCAAAAACATTTTCGTGAACAATTTGCTAGGCAGAACATCACAGTATAATGGAGAAAACACTGAACTGGTGTCAGAATTTGGCTCTGAAACTTAAGGTTACTGTAGGACCTAGTAAAGGTATTTCATCCTTCATATCAGGTTGGGCTAGAAAATGAAAATACTGCCTTTTCAATGTTTTGGATTTATAGTTTATAATTAGTGGGGAATATAAGTGCCTCATCACACATATACCAAACTGGAGTTCCTTGAGCTACCTGGTTTCTAGTTATACTGACACCAAGACAGGATATCTGCTAATTATGAGATGGAAAATCTGGTCAAGGTGGTTATAAAGATCAGAAACATTAAAACAATGGAATTTTATTTTGATGAAAAACGAGTTTACAATCATTTAGTAAATGAAGAGCAAACACTTCATCTTCCTATACCATAACTCAAAAAAAAATCGTTAGTAAATAAATATCTGGACAGATTAAGGGTAAGGCAGACTGGATAATAAACCACCTGACGTTCACACTCCCTGCATGTGACTCACTTGAAAAGGATGAAAACGGCACTGAAGATAACTGATAAGATACGGGCATTGAATCTCATCCTAATCATTCAAATAAGCCCAATGATACTCATTTTTTGCTCATCATGGGCAGCAAACTATACACATTTCACTGAAGGAATACTTTGATAGAAGCACTTATTTAAATTATATTGTGCATCACAACTATAAAAATGGCTTGAACAGTTCCACTTGACCACCATATATAAAGTGCAACTATATAATATTCTACATTTTATCTGGGGTGTGATGAATATCAACCTAGACTGAAAGTACCCCAGCTGCCAATTTCTGCCACTTCTGAAAAGATCTAGATGTGTGAAAAAGGACTGTCCCCCCAATACCAAGAACCAATTTCACAAACCTACTGGTAAACAAATACATTTATATAACTGGAACCTCAAGATGCTAGAGTTGTACTCATTTAAAAAACCATTCAGCTACCTTTGGTCTTTAAAAAAGTCTACACTGCAATATCCTAAACATTGTTCTGTGCATCTCACAGTGCAGAGAGTGGCCTTGCAGTGCAGGATGAGGAGAGTGCAGCGTCACTGCAAAGAGTAGCATGCTATGGTTTCAAGCAACATCACCATCACAGCATCGGATTCTGTGCGTCAGGATCGAGGTCATTGTTGCTAGAAGGGGGATGGATAGGGAGAATATCCAGCTCATCCACTTGAGGAGTTGGGTGCATGACTACCAGCTGGTCCTGGGGAATGTCAGCTGCAGCTGCTGCAAGGTTGGTGATAGATTTACTCTTTACACACTGGAAGTCTACATGCCGACTCTTTCCTTCTTCCTTCTCCCAAGACATTCGAATAAAGGGTCTTTGGACATAGTTGTAAATCACTTCTGGGCGGCCCCCAGGCCTTTTCTTTACTTTTTCTTTGTAGGTTGGATAACCTGAAGGAGAGAGAGGTTTTAAAAACTGAGGATACGCGTGCACCCATGTATGCACACCCACATGGGTCCCCACATTCCTCACCCAATTTAACCTAAAGACAGTTACTGTAGTTCTTGAACAAACAAACAAAGAAAGGAATTCAATATTCTATCCCCTTGGTCATTAGTTCAACAGCAAGAAACTGAAATCCTACTGATGTAATTCACAAAACCTCCCACCATCCACCAACTACCAGAATAACATTCGGAAAGCATGGAGGGGCTGGGTCCCTAATACAATGGTACGTAATCTAGTGCATCATGGGCTCTAGTTGTATATCCTTAATATCCCTGAACCCTTCCCTTCGCAGGATTATCTGGCCTCAAGGCCTGCAATTTACTGCAGTATTAGCCTTCTACTTTCTTTAAACCTAAATCTCATCTTCATATTTTTCTGGGTTTTTTCTTTCCTTTTTACTGTTAAGTGACAAGGAGCCGTAGAGCACCAGCTTCGCTAATTCCAGGTACTTCTGCACCTAGGTCAGCAAAGCCAATATTTTAACCCCTATATCATTTAAATGCTACTGCTCTCAACAACCAGGCAGTTCATTCAGATTGCCAATGGACAAACTGCCAATGGCCAAAGCAGCTGTGGACAAAAAAAAACGTTGCCTGACATGTCAGTGAACAAGGATGTTGCGGCCACCAAGCCATCAGCCGCTGCAGCCACCCCCACCCAAGGATGCTCCTGAGGGGATTCAGGATGGAGGAAACAGGATACTGGCCCTAGACGGTTAAGATGTGTATCAAAGGAATACTTGCAACAAGTCCAGACTCCTGCATCTCCCCAAACAGAGAGGCGCTAAGATCATTAACTTGAGATGTCTGTTTTTTGTGATTAGCAGTAATCTTTTCATATTTTTTTTTTTCCAGCAAAAACTCCTATATATCCTGGCTCTTCCCTTACCTCTTTGGAACAGTTTCTCAGAGCTGTCTGAGAGGCTGTATCCCAGGCTATAGTCCTCAGTAAGGCCACCAAATAAAACATAATTCTGAACATTTAGGTTGTGCATTTTTTTCAGGCGACACAGCTTTCCCTAATTAATTATATCTTCCTCCTCTTAGATCATAATCACTGAAGAGTAACAACTGGTAACAACCATCCTGGTTTCGGAAAAATTTCAGTCATTTACTAGTAAGGCAATTTCTCTAAAGACATACTTTCCTTAGATGCTATCAAAAGTCCCTTCTCTCCTTCCCACTAGCATGAATTGCTAAGTTCAGACCAAGTACTGGCAAACATTTTCTGTAAAGGGCCAGATGGTAAATATTTCAGGCTTGTAGGCCATATGGTCTCTATCACACCCACTCAACTATGCCACTGTAAAGTGAAATCAGCCACAGACAATACATAAATTAATGAGCATGTCTATGTTCCAATAAAACTTGATTTATAAAAAACAGGTAATGGGCTGGATTTGGCCCACAGGCCACAGTTAGACCAGAGTTAGAATCAGAAAAAAATACAAAGGCCTCACATAGTAGGGACTCAGTTAAGGATTCTTGCATAGGAGGATGTTATGTAGGCATCATTGGTAGCTAGTATACTTAGCCGCATGTGGAGTGTGTATGGGGTTGAGGTGAGGGGGCAACAGGGGCAAAGGACTAAATATCTTCTAAGGACCTTCTGTAGAATGTCTTCTTCGTTTCATACTTCTACTCAATTACCAGCTGAAGGGCAGCAGTAGAGATCAGAAAGGTTTCTACCTCTATTATTCCCTTGTCCTTGATTGCTTTTGGACTATTAAAAGTCTTTAAAATTCCCACCTCATTGTATTCCACTCTGTCCTCCACACAGAATCACCACTCTAACACAAGTGTAATCGTATTACATCCTTGCTTTAAAACTACCAATGATGCCCTCATGCTTAAAGAGGAAGGTCCATACTCCTCAGCACAGTATATAAGGCTTTTTTTTTTCTACAATCTAGCTCCAACCCACTTGTCATCAGGCTTCAGATCAAATAACTGCTTCCCTGCCTGCTCATCTCAAGTAGCTCCCTCCAGTTACCTTCTCTTTAGCTCTGAAAGGAAACAGCGAAATCCCATCGTTTGCAAAATGACAGAAGAGGGGACATACTGGTGAAGCTAATGTGTCCTCTTTTTTAAGCCCAAAGTTTCCTCCCCTTCCCATTCTTCCCTATATGTCTCAGCAGCCCATTACTGTGATCTCCAACAGCTTATCTGGTCATTGATCCGAACACCCCAATCTTCGTTATCACCATCACAAACACAGAAATTACTATGTGCTAGGCCCTATTTTAACTCATTCTGTCCTCACAATAACCCTATAAAGTACTTATTAATGCTCCCATTTTAGATGAGGAAACGAAGGCAAAGAGAAGTAAAGTGCCTTGGCCAAGGTCATACAGCTGTTAAATCACAGACTCTGAACACAAGCAGTCTTCACCCTTTACTAGGGTATGCCAAGGAAGATGTTTTGTTTTTAGTAAGGACACTTTAAAATAAAAGAAGCATCTGACAAAAATTCATTTAAATCATAAAGTAAAAAGCAATCTAAAAAGTATGCATTTAAGTAAGATGAAGTACATTTGCAATTCAATTTAATTTGAAAATAAGCTATTATACTTTAAGACACTAGTAAGCTACTAGCACTGTTTTTATATGAATTTTCAGAAAGTACTAGATTTTAATTCTGTTGAGCTTTGATCACGATCACTACTAGGCAAAGAGTCCTGTCAGTCTTACGGGAATACACACACATGCGTGCCAAACACACTACATGGGCTTAGCCAAAAATGCATTAAGTCGGGTGATGGCAGAAAAGACAAATTCACATCTCTATATTGCTAGGGAATCTTATGGAATGAATAATAATTTCTAATGGCCTTCTATTTATCATCTCAGATAAAGGAAGCTGATTTTTGTTATTTATATGTCTACTGCATGAGCATTCAGTAATCATTTGTCTGAATTTTTCTCAAAATATTCAAACTATATTCCCAATGGGATCCAGCTGTTTAACCTTGCTTTTTTCAAAAGAAACTTAATAGAAAATAGTGAAAATGTCTTACCTTCTATTCCCAATCTAATCTTCTTAAGACCCCTCTCCTTCAAAACTGATTTGGCCACATCTCTGTTTTCAATGTACTTGAAAAATCTATATAATTTTGTGCTATAAATAACTGGAAACAAAGAGACAAAAATATTTTCTTATTAAAATCAAAGTACTTGGAGATGACTCAAGTTTATCTTGATCATCAAAGGGGCCTGACAACCCTAAAAGCCCAAATAATGGATGCAGTGATGCCAAAGGATGACTAGCCAACATGACAGGACAATTCAGTACAGTTAATACATAAGCAAATGTCTACATAAGTTGAAACAAGAAAAGCTTTAATAACCAATAAGATAACCCAATCCATAGGAAGAATCTCCTTCTGAAAGATATATCATATACAAACTTATTGGAATGGGATCTGCCCCAATTTCTTCAAATAAAGAGAACCAAAAAAAGGTATCAATATCACATGATTATCAAGCAGGCAAAGTAAAGGACTTTGCTATGATGCCTACAAGGCCTCATCTGGAAGGGAAAAAACTGCCTTGTCAGAAAGTACAAAATGGATACATCTTGCATTTCATGGATTGAGCAACTATTAATAACTCCCCCAAAACAAAGACCCACCCCACAAACTGTTTTCCATTCAGGCGAACAGTCCCATTTAATATTGATGTTAAAAATGGCAGATTCGAGCATGTTCTGCCTCGGTTAGTCTGTTTAGAGCAAACTGGCTTTGCAAAGGACAGACATTCCACTGACAACATGTTGAGTCTTCCAAATGTGCTGGGCACTTCAGGGAGTTAGACTGATGGACCTTCCTCGCCTTCTCTCTTTCAGGTGGAGTTATCTCCCTTAAAAGGTGAACTGCAAAGGTTTTTGCAAAAAAAGAAAAACACACTCACAAACCAAACATGCTGGTTTAAGAGCCAATAAAAGGAAAAAACGTAAACAGAAGCTACTCATGGGGTAAATTTGTGATTATTACTATATTCTTAAGACTACTGATATTATTTTTAAGATAAAGATTTTTTGACATCTCAGAATGGGTGGTGTTATAATGTCACATTTAGGAAAATCAGGCTGAAGAGACTATCTCATCTCTGTCTCTTCAAATGTATCTTCTTCACCTTGGAACATCTTGGCACAAAATGAAACATATTTAGACAAATTGAGTAAAAATGTTTCCAGTCCTTTTAAGCTTCAATGTTTAAGGTAAGAAACAAAAAACAAACCAAAAAACATTGAAATGAAAAGCTCAATAACTAAAAAGGAAAAGCCAGGTCTATTATTATTCCTGTATCACTATAATGTCATTTCTGTGCTCTACAGCTGGCTCTACTCTCTTGGAGTCAAACTTTTTGAAAAGTAAAAGTTTGTTCATTCCTTTTTCTACACAGAAAATGATTTAGTGTATTTCTTCTGATTTTTGGTAACTTTTTATTTTTCCTGTGCTTTGTTCAACTTTTTATTCCACATATTATTATAGAAAACCATTGTCAGCAAAGAGCCTAGGAATGAGGAAATAGTAACATTTTATTATTCTAACTGTCCACAGAAGAGTCAGAATAGTCGTTCAAAGTGTATCATGCAAAGGAAATGTCTCAATGTAAATTCTGAAAAGTGCTACGATAACTTAATCTAATGAAAATCTTTAGAATTAAAATAAAAAAGAATACCACTTAGTCTGCTTTGTTTTATTTTTAGAAAAGGGTAAGTAAAATGGAAAAATCAGAGCTTAAAGGGCTCCAACTTTTTACTTAAACCCTAATCCTTACCAACACAGACTGGAGGACAGAACAAGATGTTGGGCTATTTTACCTAGCTCCTCAAATCATTCTTTTAACTCTTTTTCTCAACCTATGAAGCTGTTCAAAAATACAAGATTGGGTTCACCATAAAAACAAAACAAAACAAAACCAATATGAGATAAATTTTCTAACAGAAAAAAAAAAATCAAAAGGTTCTAATCAGAAAAAGTTTGGAAGCACAGTAAGAAAAAAGTTAGTCACTGCTGCTCAAGATGTGCTGTTTTGGTCAGAAATACCTAAAGTTCCACAAAGCTTTCGGAAGGGTCACTGTATCCTCCAGGAACACTTATGATATTAAAAAAGGAATGTCTTAGAACTTAAAGTCATCTTTGCAATCACTGAGTTGAAGCTTCTCATTTTTATATACAAATAGAAATTCATCTAAAAAAAAAAAACACTTGTTTTTTATTATCTACTATTCCAGGATCTACTTCTCTTGGATGCTTCTAAATGCAAAGAAAAAACCATTAAGATCCAGATACTCAACAAAAAGCAAACCATTTCTGTGCATGACACGGGCGGGTACACTTTTTCTGTAAAGGGCCAGATAGTAAACACTTTGGGCTTTGCTAGCCATGCGGTCTTCATTCCAACTGCTCCACTCTGCCATTGTAGCGCATAAGCAGCCACAGACAATACATATAACTTTGTTTATAAAAACAGACAAAAGGCTGGATTTGGCCCACAGGCTGTAGTTTGCCAACTCCTGGTGTAAGTAAGAGTTCAACATACTTTCTTTATAAAAACTGTTCTTTGATCAATATTGTAAAAGATAAAGAGAAAATCTGTGATGATTTAAGAGAGAGAAAATATGCCACAGGACTTACTTTGTGAATATTCTTCTCCCATCTGTGGTGGATATTCTTCATCCCAATCAACCACATCATCGTCTGTAAGCACCACTATGTGGCATTCGCGTTCCCCACTCTGGGCACTAGCTACCATGAGAGGCAGAATCATTTCTTCCAGGTAAAATTCGAACTGTCTACGAGCACCATCATTTGATAACTCATGCATTAGGGCACCTGAAATAAAAGCCACAAAAATATCTTCGTTTTGGGGGTAACTGATAAGTAAAAGAAGAGCAGAAACAACAAACAAACAAAACAGCAGAGTAGTTCAGCATCTACTTTGGGATCCTGTAGACAATATAGTGGTTATTCTTTAGTCAACAAAACTTTGCCCAGGCAGAGTTCTTATGGAACTGTAGAATCTTACAGCAAGAAGGGCCAATTAAAGCCATCCAACACAAGCCCCTTCATTTTACACATCATGAAGCAATCTGCCTAAGGTTACAAAACTAATTTGCACAATCAGAATTAAATCTACTCTCCAGGGTATTTTTTACTATATCATTTTGTCTTCCATCAATCAATGTATGCAGTTATATCTTAAAGTATATCCTAAGGGTATTTTTTCAGATTATCCATACGAAATAAAATAGCCCCCATATTCCATCTCCCACATTTTCTTTCTCAGAAAATTATTTACAAACAACACTGATATTACTGTGTAGGAAGAGGAGTGAAATGAAAAGGGTCAACTGGCTTTGGGATAAGGATGGTAAAAGGTCAAGCAAAATATAGCACGGTACACAGGAATTACATTGCTTACGTGACCCTAGAATTGAGAGGAATGAAAGATGCACTTCACTTGATCCTTCTTAAGAGGCATAATGAACAGCTTTAACTTTCCAAATACATAGTCACAAACTCACCTGCACTGACCTAATCATTTTTATTTTATTCCTATTTCAATGGCAATGTCTTATCTCTTATCTAAGGCTCTATCATCTCAGGAACTACTGGGAGTGAGAGAAGACACTAAAACTCAAATCTGTAGTCTCCCAAATTAGAGCTTTTTCTCCCCCTACAACAGGTTGTCTAATTATATAATAACTATTAATATAATAAATGATATTAATAACTATTAATAACTATTAATATAATAAATGATTAAATAATTAACTATAATATTATGATTTAGCCATGTCTCTCTCTAGGCTGGCTACTTCCATTATGATTTTTTAAATTCCCTTTAAAGTCAAACTCCTATATATATATAAACACATTCTCTTTCCCCTAACCTCTGAACCAATTCCAATCTGACTTCCACATTCACTACTCAAAAGAGCCCTCGACATATAGTCTCCAAATGACCTCCAGATTGTTAAAGACAATGAACATCTTTTTAAAAAACTTTTACTGAAGTATAGTTGATTTACAATGTTGTGTTAATTTCTGCTATACAGCAAAGTGATTCAGTTATACATATATATATTCTTTTTCATATTCTTTTCCATTATAGTTTATCACAGGATATTGAATATAGTTCCCTGTGTTATACAGTAGGACCTTTTTGTTTATCCATCCTATATATAATAGTTTGTATCTGCTAGTTCCAAACTCCCAATCCTTCCCTCCCCCATGCCCCTCTCCCTTGGCAACCACAAGTCTGTTCTCTATGTCTGTGAGTCTGTTTCTGTTTTGTAGATATGTTCATTTGTGTCATATTTTAGATTCCACAAATAAGTGATATCATACAGTATTAGTCTTTCTCTTTCTGACTTACTTCACTTACTATGATAATCTCTAGGTCCATCCATATTGCTGCAAAGGGCATTATTTCATTCTTTTTTATGGCTGAGTAATATTCCTGTGTGTGTGTGCGTGCGCGCATGCACACACACACACATACATACACACATGCACACCACATCTTCTTTGTCCATTCATCTGTTGATAGACAACATTTAGGTAGTTTCCATGTCTTGGCTATTGTAAATAGTGCTGCTATGAACATAGGGGTGCATGTAACTTTTCAAATTAGTTTTGTCTGGGTATATGCCCAGGAGTGGGATTGCTGGATCATATGGCAACTCTATTTTCAGTTTTTTAAGGAACCTCCATACTGTTTTCCATAGTGGCTGCACCAATTTACATTCCCACCAACAGTGTAAGAGGGTTCCCTTTTCTCCACACCCTCTCCAGCATTTATTATTTGTAGACTTTTTAATGATGGCCATTCTGACAGGTGTGAGGTGGTACCTCTAGCTTTGATTTGCATTTCTCTAATAATTAGCAATGCTGAGCATCTTTTCACATGCCCACTGGCCATCTGTATGTCTTCTTTGAAGAAATGTCCATCTAGGTCTTCTGCCTGACAATCAACAACTTGTAATCATGATCTCATCTGACCTCTGGATGGAATGTCTTACAGGGACCACCCCTCCTTAAACACTCTCATCCCTAAGATGTGATACCACCATCCTGGGTTTTCTTTCTCCTCTCTGGCTATTCTTCTTCAGTCACCTTTGTCAACGTTTTCTCCTCCAGCCTGTCATTGAGTATTGTTACTTCTTAGGGAAGTTCTAAGTTCTGTTTTTCTCTCACCTTATGCTGACAATTCTCAAATTTATTCTACTAATTCTGCCTTCTATATTCTAGATGCATTATATTCAACTGCCTCCTGAAAATCTCCACTCGGATGCCCCCTCACCGGCACCTCAAACTCAGTATACTCCAAATTGAACTTAATCATTTCTGTCTCTCTCTCTCTGCAGTGTTTTCCAAATCAGTAAATGGCATCGCCATCCACTCAAGTTCTCAGAATCATCTCAGAAGAGTGCTAGTCATATAATAGGCTCTTAAATATTTGTAGAATAAATGAATGAATATTTGATTCCTTTTTCATCTCTTAATTCACTCATTCCCCAAGACCTAACAAGTCCACCTCTTAAATACATCTTGAATTGTGTCATCTCCTCTCTGGAAGATGCTATTTTCCAGAGACAGCTGCAAAATCTCTTATACCACATGCTTTTCTGCAATGTGACTTTGATATCTCCTCCCAGCAGGAGAAGTCCAATTCCTCTCTCCTTCAATTTAGGCTGGTTGTACTGACTTGCTTGTAACCAGGGGAGCACAGCAGAGGTGAGGGGAAGATGACTTGTGGTTCTGCCTTGGTCTTGGGAATGCGTGCTCTACAGATGCTTCCTCTCTGAACCCAGTCTCCAGGCCTGGAGAAGCCCAAGCCGCATGAAGAGGTTACGAGGAGCTACTCTGTCTGACAGTCTCCACTGAACCCAGCCTTTGAGTTGTCCCACTTCAGGTGCAGACATGTGAGTGAAGAAGCCTTCAGCCTTTTCAGTCACCTCATCCTTTCAATTCTTCACAAGATGAGGCCACAGACATTGTGAAGCAGACATAAGCTATCTCTGTTGTACCTTGTCTGAATTCTTGGCCCACAAAATAAGAATAATCACACTTTATGCTACTAAGTTTGGAATGGTCTGTGACAGAACAACAGTTACAACCAAAACACAGTCTAGCCCCACTGCACCCCCCGCAGTCCAAGTCATCAGTAACTCTAACCCAAACTACCGTAGAACCCATCAGCTGCCTCTGCCCCTGTGTAATTCATTTCCCCCACCGCAGCCAAACAAATCTAAATAGGTGTCTCTAGTTTAAACCTTTTATGGCTTGTACTATCCTTAGAATAAAAGTCCCAAATCCTCAACTTGGTCCTTAAGCCTGTTATGTGAAAAAGGAGGTTACAGATCAATGTGCACAGTCCTTTAAATTTTTTTTCTTTAAATGCTATCCATATAGTGATGACTCCCGCATATAAACAGCCCACACTTCTCTCTTTAGACATGTATACCCAATGCCCTACCCAGCATTTCTACTTGAAGGTCTAATAGGTATTTCAAACTTAACATGTCCGAAATCAAGCTTTTAAATTTCTGCTCCCATGAAGTCTCCCCCCATCTCAATTAATGGCAACTCCACACTTCCAGGTAAAGTCCTTTTCTCTCTTTCCCACCTCATATTCAATCAGCAAGCAAATCCTTACAACTCTACCATCCAATATATCCAGAATTTGATCACTTCTCACTGCTTCCACCCTGATTTAAGCCACCATCAATCTCTTATTTGAATTATGATAATAGCTTCCTAATTACCTCTTTGTGTGTATCTTAATTCCCCTTGCAGTCCATTTCCAACCCAATAGCCAACAGTGATTCTTTTAAAGCATACGTCAGATCCGGAATACAGCACTGCATGAGTCTACATTGAACTCTGTGTGAACAGTGCGCCCATGAAATGGTAAAACATGGCAGCCTTACAGATCATATCACTTCTCTGTTCAAAACCCTCCAATGGCTTATCTCACTCAGAGTATAAGCCAAAAGATAAAGGCCCTACATGACCTCGCTCCCCTGGACCTCATCTCCTACTACTGACACCCTCACTCACTCCACTCCAACTATACTAGCCTCTGCTGCTCTCAAACATGCCAGGCAAACTGCTTCAACATTTGCTCTCACTGTTAACCTCTGCTTGGAATTTACTTCAATTTTCCTCTGCAATGACGGCCTCTCGTATTACTTTGTCCCTTCCTTACTTTTTTCTCCCTCCTCAGCACATATCACTATCTAACATACCATATGTTATTTGTTCATATGTTACCTGTTTACCTTGTCTATTGTCTATCTCCCCCAAAAGAGTATAAGTTCCATTAGAACAGGAAGTTTTGCCTGGTTTGTTCCTGCTGCATCCCCAGAACTTAGCACAGTGCTTAGTACAGAACGTACAGTTAATAAACATTTATTTAGTTAATAAATTTTGTTTTCTCCCTACTTCTCTGGCCTTATATCTCACCACTCACACTCTACCTCCTCCACTGTAGCCACGTTTCCCTTCTTTCAGTGCCTTAAGCATGTCATATTCCTTCCAACTTGAGAGCCTCTGCAAATACCATTTCTGCTGCCTGGAGAGCTTCTCACTCTCTTTTCCATTCCCTTAGGTCTCAGCTTTAATGTCACTGACTCAGATAATGATCCTCCAGAGCCCCTTTACCATACACTTGTCACAGCATCTCATTTCTTCACTGCATTTTCACAGCTTTTCATTACTTGTTGAATGCCTGTCTTCCCCACTAGACTGTAAACTCCATAAATGCAGGGACAATGTCTGTCTTGTTCATCACTATATGTACGATATGCATGGAACTCATTAAAAGCCTGATTAAGAAGGAAAAAAAATTATACAAGTTAAATAGTAAACTAGAAATACGTAACTGGTAGGTAGGAATTAGAGATGAATAGCTGAAGGGACTTCCCTGGTGGCACAGTGGTTAAGAATCCGCCTGCCAATGCAGGGGACACGGGTTCAAGCCCTGGTCTGGGAAGATCCCACATGCCGCAGAGCAACTAAGCCCATGCGCCATAGCTACTGAGCCTGAGCTCTAGAGCCTGCGAGCCACAACTACTGAAGCCCAGGCGCCTAGAGCCTGTGCTCTGCAACAAGAGAAGCCAGCCACAACGAGAAGCTCGCGCACCACAACGAAGAGTAGCCCCCGCTTGCCACAACTAGAGAAAGCCCACGTGCAGCAAACCCAGTGCAGCCAAAAATAAATAATACATTAAAAAAAAACAACAGCTGGAAATCTACAGTGTATATGTAATATCTGAAGCCACAGTGATGAATGGCATCGCTTAGATTAATTGTATAGATTCTGTGAGAGAGAAGGTAGCTGAAGACAGAACAGTTGGGAAGGACCACATCCAACGTATGAAGGATCAGGGAGCAAGTGAGAGAAAAATAAGCAGAAGACCTAAAAGACGGATGTCGAAGAGCCAAAGTCTTGAAGAAAGAGTCACGAAGAAAGAGTGACTTGACAGTGAAACCTAAAGGAAATGCCTTTAAAGACAAGGGTACCAGAATTACCACTAAATTTAACGTTGTTCAAAATATTATAGTCGATTCAGTAGGACAAAAAGATATAAAAAGTTTTACTTACAACAGGGTCAATTATCTACCAAGAATATAAAAGAAACAACTGAAAAACTATTAGAAATAAAACAGAGTTTGGTTAGGTGGCTAAACACACATATACAAAATTCAATGATTTTCTCATATGTTAGCAGTTAGAAAATCTGAACATATTCTACACACAACAGTAACAAAAATACAAAATACCAAAGAATAAACTTAATAAGACCATAGCAGAAGAAGACATAAAAGAAAACTGAATAAATGGAAAGACATAGCAGTTGGAGCAGGAGTCAGTATAATAAACGTATTAATTTTTGCAAAAAATTAACTTCAAAGAATCAATGAAAAGCTCAAAAGTTTTCAAATGATATATTTTTTGAATGTCTACAATAGACACAGGTCAGATTTGAGTATGTTTGAGCCTGAGGATTACTCTATACAAAGAGGGAAAGACTAATGATACTAGAGAAGATGACAATAAATGGAACAGTGTCCTAAACAATGCATGAAGGGATAAAAGAGTTTATTCTTTCAACAAATGTTTGAGTCCTTACTATGTGCCTGGCACTACGGACACAAAGTTGAAAAGGTATAGTCCCTGTCCTCAAATTCAAACTGATTTAATGCTATAAACTGAAAAATAGAGCAAGACTGGGGTGGGGGAGAGAAAGAGAGAGAGAGAGAGAGAGGGAGGGAGGAAGGTGGGGAGGGAGAGAGAGAGAGAAAGAGAGAGAGAGAGAGAGAAGGAGGGAGGGGGGGAGGAAAGAGAGAGGAGACAGAGAGAAAACATGCAAGTGTCTCTGTCGTTTCAGTGTCTCTGTATTTCTGTGACTCCAAACGTAGTCTCTGCCTCTTATCTCCCTTCTCCAACTAAATGTAACTTCAGTTTTTTGACCTTTGCTTACAATTCCACTATCTCCCACGTGGATGGTGCCTTTCTTCCTGGGCCTTCTGAACTGGTCCTTTTGCAAACTTTAAATTTCATTTTCCATACCACTTTCACCCTGGACACTATATTTTCATTTCTCTTAGCCCCAGGCCTTCATTTGTGAGTCCAGCCCTGGTTCTCAAAACCTCTTCTGGATTACAGTGCTTACCTGGTAAGAGAATATGGACAGTGAAGAAATTATAGCCTAGTTGGGGAGCTACCAACCTATCACAAAGTTCCTTCACTATATGGTAAGCTCTATGACAGAACATTAACAAGTCAGTTCCTCACTGTCCTAATCTTCTTGCTGCTAAACATAGCATTCCTTCTGCCTGAAACACGCTTCCTTTTCCTTCTCCTCCAGAAAGCTTCCTCAAGCCCGCACACCTGAGCTAGGTACAGCTCCTACATGCTCATTTAGTACCCTATTCTTCCTCTAACACAATGTAATTTACTTATCTGTTTTTCCCACTATACTGCAAGCATGATGAGGACAGGGGTCTTGTCTTTTCTTGTTGCTTTTTACATACCTAATATTTAGTATAAAGTGAGTATTCAATAAAAATGCAGAAAATGAGTGATAACTATGTAAACCATTAAACAAGTTGTTATTAAAGCATATTTTCTAATACAGTTATTCACAATATATTTTCATGTGGAAATATAAAATAGCATGTACAATATGATCCTTTAATATTTTTTATTTTACTTTACTTTTATTTCCTAATTTTGCTACTTTTTTTAAAGCAAACCCTTATTTAACACTATGTGTCAAGCACTATCCATTTAATCTTCACAACAACCCTGTGAGGTAAGTAATATTACTGTCTCCCATTTTCAAGATGAGGCAACTAAGAAACAAGGTTTTAAGTAACTTGCCCAAGAAATCCAGGATGCTCTATTTAATATACATTTAGTACTTTTATAATTTTAAGTAAGAGACAAAAAGACATTCTAGTGTAAAGTGCCATTACAATATTCAGTAAAGGCACATATTTGCAGGAAAAAATTCATTTTTGGACTCAAGTCTACACCTACAGTATCCTTTTATATTTTACAAGACCATTTCTATCTCTTCAAATTCTATATAGCTTTGTTGCAATAAAGTCTATGGGAATCTCTAAATTTCCAGTAATACATATTACAAGTAATCTAGAAACACAAGTATTATTTAAAGGCCAAAAGTCTAGAAAAACCATATTACACATATTTTCTTTCTATTACACATAAATATTCTTACCTTTAATTCCATAACAAATAAATGATACTCAACAGTGATGGCAAGGTAAACTATGTCCAAAGGATTACAGAACTAAAATCATTCATCTATAAGGAATTCTTGTGTTTTTTATCTGACAGTCACCAAAATTCAACATTTAATCATATAAAGTTAAATTAAAATGGTCCCATGAATAAAAAAACACAAAACTTGAAGTCAAAGAATTATAAATTAAAAAAAAAAGAATTATAAATTAGAATAATTAATGCTCATGATTTCAAAAAAACATTTTTTAAGATGTGAAAAAACAACTTTGCTCAAGTTTACAGCTGTACGCTTCAGCTGTCCAGCTACTTGACTTTAAACTTTTAAATATCATTTATATAGAAATGGACTCAAAGGTGGACCATCCAATCCTTTGTCCCTATGGAGACTTTAAAGAATATTTGGCAAAAAGAAAACGGTACTTAGGAACAGACCTAATAAGGCCACTCATTTTCAAGAAGTTAGATCATAATTAAGCATGAAGGTTAGCTACATTTAAATATAAAGTAGTTGCCTTACAAATTTAAATAAAATTTCCCATTCACAATTTCTAACACATCAATGTTGAGAAGGTATGACCCCACTCTGCTAAACTAGTGTTGAGTTTAGGTAATGAAGATAACCATATATCTGGGACTCACATATATCTATAACCACAGGTAGCAAACTTTTAAAACGGCTTCCCACATTATATAGGATAAAATGTAAGAATATTAGTTTAAAGACCTTCCATAATCTGACCCCCCTATTTATTCCCATCTCCTTCCAGTCCCAGTATAGTCTCTGCACCAACTAGGTTATTTCCAAAGTCTATCACTTACATCTGTAATCGCCAGATGAGTAACCTTCCTACTCCATTCTTGCTAAATCATTCCTATTCACTCTTTACTACCTGTCTCCTCTGAACTCTTCCCCAATCCCACTAGCCCACAATGACATCTCCTTCTTCTGAACTTTTCCAACCACTTAATATGCAAGTCAACATTTGATAATTCTCATATACATTTTGACTTTTCTGTGTATAATCACCTTTTTTCTTAGGCATGATGCAACAGTGAAAGGGAGGGGTGCTAAGGAAGGGAGTGACAGGAAAATATCAATCACAGAGTTAAGATTTCCAAAGGTCTAGACCCTGCTCTGAGACTATGTTTGAAGTTCTTGGATAAAGTCATTTAAACCTTTGTATAAATGCGGGCTAGGTATTTGGTATTCAATCTAAAGTCTTTAATGACAAATACTCTTTTTGAGAATTATTTATATCTTTCATAGTGGCTTAGGATGTTGTATTACATGGCAAGTACAAAAAAATTGTAAATTTTTGGTTGATGTGATCTGAGGAGTGAAGGCAAATACCACACTTGGCCAAAGCCAGGGTTCCCAAGCTGGGAGATGAAGACTGGCAACAAATGATAGAGGAGACAGTTGAAGAGGAAATCTGGGAGAGTCTATAAACAAAAAAATTATTAAAGTTGAAAGAAAGTTTTGGAAAATTACACCAAGAGCTTACAAAGATTTCTGTGGACTTTCACAAATAATCTTCATGGTATTAGTGTTCTAGAATTCAATTAAACAAATACTTGAAGTCTAGGTAAACAGCATTATTTCAGGCATTTCATTTCAATATATTTTAACTATACAAACACTCACACAAAAAACATCATACTTACTGAGATCTCTACATTTAATAGTACTATATTCAAAAGAGATACAAAGATAGTCGCATGCTTCTCTCAGTTCAGGAATAGATATGCCATCAGGACAACGGATTATTCCTGTTTTATAGTAATCCTGAAAAAAAAAAAGTAAAGAATGCATAAAACATCTGGTGCACGAGGTAGGCAAAACTTATTATTAAGGTTGGGCTGGTAGAATTTTCAAAAATCTTGGTACTCTGAGGAACTGTGGGATTTTAAAGTTAGGTGGGACCTCCGTTCACCTAACCACTTTTTCATTTTACCAACAGGAAAAATTTATGTCCAAATGGGTTCACTGACTCACCCAGTTATTATAAAATTCTTTAACAGCAGAGGTAAGATTAGCACCCAGGTCTCCTCATTACTTATGCATCTCTTCTCTCTACTATATCATGCTAATGCATATGTATTCTCCCCCTTACAAGTTATTTGTCTACATAACTACCATGAATTTCTTAAAAATTTTTTAAGGAAGTTAAATGATATATTTTAAGTTACCTTAAATATTACCTAGAGAATTGAGCAAAATTTAAGGTTTTTAGTAAAGAACTTCAAAATCATATCCAAGTATTCAAATATATGTAAACAGAACACACAATTAGATATTCTTCTTCCAAATACTGTTCTTTGGTGTTTCCCACATTATTACAAACAATAATAGTAATTATTTCCAAAATCTACTTAAAATGCTGTTAGGGGCTGGCCCAGAGCTACAGATAAGTTACTCCATAGCTGAGTCATGGAGTAACTTATCAACTCCATTGGGGGTCAAATGGAAGTATGGGCAGCTGAAAAGGCACTTCCCCCCAAATTAAGATCTGCCTCAAGCTTCTTGAGGTTCAGAGCCACAGCAACATTATTTCTGAAGTTGTTACATGAATGGAAGCAAGACATCTTCTGGTACTTTTCAAAGTACTTGTTAGTACTGATCACTATCAACTACTTTTCCTGTCTTGTGCCTCAGGATCCTCCCTCTCCTCTTCCCACAAAACTATTTAAGGAAACCATATTTTCAGACTGTGGCATAAACTATCACACACTATAAATCAAACCTTAATCACTGATTTAAAATTATAAGTAGGGACTTGTAGTACTAATTCAAATATTCCTCAAAATAAAAAGTTAAAAATTTTTTTTTAAGTTTTAAAACAAAGATGGTAAAAAATACATTTTAGAGATGACTTTTAAATGTTCGTAAGTGTCCATTGTTAGTTATATGCAATAAAATATTAGAATTCCAGTAGCCACATTTATTCTCTGGTAGTAAAAAATTATCAACTTACTGTATTTAATAGAATTAAGGAGGGTGGAGTAATGTGACTACAGAAATGTTACCACTAAACCCTTGAAAGAATTGCCTGTGCAGACTTAAGAGATGAATTATCCCCTATCTTATCTTTATGAAGGTTATAAAATTCATTTATTTATATCATATTATATTTACACACCAAAAAAAGATAAATTGTATTTTTAAAAAAATGCCCTGGATACTTCCATAGAGATATCCAAATAGAATTCTGCTTCCAATCCAAGTACCTAACAAGAAGGGGTCAATTGATTCAATCAATACACATAAGAAAGAGCACTCACCAGAATAGCTCGAAACACAGTAGAGCCAATCCCCTCTGCCACCTCATACTCTCCCTTCTCATTGGGACGTGTAAAGTTATGTTCTCTGCCAGATCCAAACATCCTATGATAGCAAATAATTGAGAAATATATCACTAAGATATTCCTTCAAAAGGGAAAACTGTTTTCATGTACAAAAGTAAAAAGGAATTATAATTTAAGCATTAAATTCTGTCATTAAATTAGTTCAAGAATGTTTATCAGGGCTTCCCTGGTTGGCACAGTGGTTGAGAATCTGCCTGCTAATGCAGGGGACACAGGTTCGAGCCCTGGTCTGGGAAGATCCCACATGCCACGGAGCAACTGGGCCCGTGAGCCACAACTACTGAGCCTGCGCGTCTGGAGCCTGTGCTCCGCAACAAGAGAGGTCGCGATAGTGAGAGGCCCGCACACCGCGATGAAGAGCGGTCCCTGCTCGCCGCAACTAGAGAAAGCCCTCGCACAGAAACAAAGACCCAACACAGCCAAAAAATAAATAAATAATTAATTTTAAAAATTAAAAAAAAAAAATAATAATCAGGTACTTATTTAAAAAAAAAAAGAAAGGAAGGAAGGAAGGAGGGAGGGAGGGAGGGGGAGGAGGGGGGAGGGGAAGGAGGGGAGGGAGGGGGAGGGAGGGAAAACTATGTTATCTGTGCCTTTTCCTTAAAACTACTGTCTTCAACGCAAAGTTATTCTATAAAGAAGCACATATAGTAATCTAAACTAGAAAAAAGTAAAATAAGGGTATGCAGATTAGGTTACTTTTCACAATCTTAACTATAAATGTAACAAATTTTGCACAAAATTCTTATACTTGCATTCCAGAACTGAAAAACAAGCAATCAAATGCTGGGGTAGGGAGGAATGACCCAGTTAAGAAGAGAATGAAAATCTAAATAAGTAAGTAACAAGCTCTTAATATTAACTTTTACAAAAAGAAAATACAAATGAATTTCTATTTTTTCAAGTCATGTTGTTGGTCCTTTAACAGTAACTATTTAGAAAAGAGGTAATTTGCAAAATAGGTCCTTCAAAATGAAAAGCTGAATGCATAATGCATAACTCCCAAGAAAATTTTAAAATTGTGATTAAAGGAATTTGAACCTCTGAATTCAATGATGCCACCATTCCTAAAGTAAATATGGCTGATCTAAGTTTTCTATTCAACAATTTCCCAATTTAAATAGTTCCCTCTTTTGTTGTAACACAGAAACCTATAAAAAACCAAGCTTTTGGGCTTCCCTGGTGGCGCAGTGGTTAAGAATCCACCTGCCAAGGCAGGGGACACGGGTTCGAGCCCTGGGCCAGGAAGATCCCACATGGCACGGAGCAACGAAGCCCATGCGCCGCAACTACTGAGCCCACACGCCACAACTAATGAAGCCCGGGCGCCTAGAGTCCGTGCTCCACAACAAGAGAAGCCACCGCATGAGAAGCCCGCACACCGCAACAAAGAGTAGCCCCTGCTCGCCGCAACCAGAGGAAAGCCTGCGTGCAGCAACAAAGACCCAATGCAGCCAAAATTAAAATAAATTTTAAAAAATTTAAAAAAACAAACAAAAAAAAAGCTTTTTTATTTCAAAGTTTCCAAAAGAATGCCAACTGTTTTTTACAGTTCCCATGAATATTAATTTTCATCCTCAAAGATATGCTTTCGTCAATTGACATGAAAAGAAGCCTTCACTGATTTGGGAAAAAAAGAAGAAGAGAGTCTTTCAGGAATCAAATGTCATGCAATTTTCTCAAAATACTTGAAATTTTTACAGAAGGGGAAAGCTATACTTTTCAGATCAATATGGATCACAAACACAAAAAAAATCTTTTGCATTTGTTTTGTTTTAAGAAAAATGTAGCCTATCAGCTGAAGAAAAATTTCAAATATCTACTTCTACCTTTTAACTGTGTTCCTTTACAGTTTAGGTAAAAATATAAAGTATTATCAGTGTTGAGTCATACTCCTAAGAGCTCCCATCAACAATCTTCCCTATGCTTCTAATAATACATAAAAGCTTATAGAGTTCAAGTATTTTTTTTTTCGTACAGATGTAAAGTCTAGTGCCAATGTTAAAAGGAAATATTTGTCTACTCAAAATGTAAACAGTGTCACATGCTGGCATTTATTCGGTATTCAGAGGTACTTACAAATCTCACACACACACACACACACACACACACACACACACACACACACACACACAGGTATGCCAAATAGTTACATATGCCAAGAGGTATGCCAAATAGTTACATATGCAACCTAGCAAAAAACACGTTTGTTTGTTTTTTTTACCTCATGTAAACTTCCATTTCATTTATGTGTCTCCTTCGTTTTATATTAGAATGAATAGAAAAAAGGCACTAATTTTACAATTAAAAGGTGTCTGATCCGAGTTTTGAACACTTTGAAAAATCAAGTCTATATTCTTAGACAGAAGTTCCCATAACTAGTCCATATTGTCTATATCAGTTCTAGATTGTGGTTCCCATAACTACAAACTTTATATTAATCTATTACTCCAGACTAGTACAGATTAAGAGACAATTATCTCTCCTTCATTCTACTAACTACTTGTTAATATTATTTCTTTTTTAAGTATCTACATCAAATTGGTAACTCATGCTAACTTTTCAGCTAACGAAATGCTGATACCTGCTGTATTTGGAGGTTGAATTTGGGAGCCCCAAGTAAAGGAAGCATTATCACTGTTAAATTCACCTTGTTAAATACAATCTATGCTTTCAACCTGTAGAGATCTTTTAGTGTCCTGTCTTCATTTAACTAATATATTTGCTATTTCTACTGGTATAGAAAAGATTATTTGAAATAAAAACAAGTTCAAGATCTGGCTCTACCACTTTCTAGCCGGATTAACTTCAGCAAATTATTTAACCTCCAAAGCTCAGCAGGAACACTGTATTCCACCAGAGAATTACTGTAAAACTTCAAATGAAAAAAAAACAAAGCAATGTTAAAGTGCTTTATAATTAACAATACAAAGAACAGCAATACAAACCTGCCCAACATTGTATTTGGCTGTGCAGTAAAAATGGATGGGTCTACAACAAATCTAGTGTTATCCACTATTAGTGTCACTCGTTCTGACGTTCTTACATTCCGAGCTCCTTCTTTTGCATTTTCATACACAAACACCATTTCCCCAGATGTCTTACAGCTGCCATCTGAACTTGACTGACTACTGTTTCTGCTGCTGTTCCCAGCACTGCTACTGGAACCACTTGGAGATGCTTTCTGAGGACGAGGACTGCTTGGACGAGAGGAGCTGTGATCTTTTTCACGTTCTGAAATATAGATGTTAAACAAAGTTATGCAAATTTTCTTTTTAAAAATTCGAGATTTATATATATCTTTTAAAAACTGCGATTTAGAAAAGCTGTTTTATATCACAGCATTTCTGCTTTTTTGATTTCAAATAACATTTTCACAGATCATATATGTTCATTTACTTTCTAGGAATGAAACCTAAAACATCAAATTGTTTTCTAAAAAAAATTAATTTTGTAGACTTTTTTAAAAAAATGTATAGCTGACTAATGCTGACCCAGACTAAGATCAAAATTAAGGTAAATTTTATATTATTGCTCTACTTAAAAATATATAGAAACCCAAGGAGAGGAATATTCTCACAAGTCACATAAATAAGCACTGAAAGTTAGTAAAAGATTAATAACAATTTTAACTCTCCTAAACACTGACAGTATTAACACTATTCTGAAAACACAAAGTACAAACTCTGGACTCTTACTATGTTAATAAGGAAATCCCCAAACCAGCAATTTGTCTCACAAAAGGAAGGTCCCAAAGGAAGAAAAAAATTTCACTGCAATCATTAAGAAGTATATTTATGTTTTCAAATGACTTTTAATGTCTTAGCAAATTAAGTGGTTTTAATAGCTTATGATATACTGCTTTGTTCTCATTCTCATTTTTGAATAAAGCACTACTACAAGTTTTATAGGATCATATTATTAGCTATAATTTTAATAGGAAACATTGTTAAAATTCAGAAAATTTTCTTTAGTTGTTCCAATAGTCTACAAAGGGGACATTAAAACTAAGATTTTGTGATGTTTCTTTTAGAGGTTAGATTACTAAACTTTAAAGGTGACCTAAAAATGTACCTCCATCTCACCAGTTTCATCAGCTTTTGCCAAATTCCTCCATGACTCAAGCGACTTAGAACACTCTGTACAGCTTTACTGGTTACATACTTAGGTCTGCTGTATCTCCAGAGATACCCTGACACCCCCTATTTCCACAATGCTGGTAGCATCCCAAAAGTAAAATTTGCTGAAGTAATAAAATAATTTATCTCCTATTCTCTTTCCAGATACTAAACTTTGCATATAACAAACTGTCAACTCTTATTTATACTTTTGTTAGTTTTTAGCTTATCGGTATTAGTCTGACTTTTAAGACCTACTTAGATACTGAAAACGTCTCCACATAATCAGACCCTAATATAAATGATTTTGGTTTATACGAGGTAATCAGAAACTACCTCAAATAGTAAGTCAAAGTATTTAATTTGCCACTTCTGAGTGGAAAATAAAAATCAGCAAGCTCACATTGTTTATGTACCTCTACTTCAGACTACTGTTTTACAGTCACACAGTGTATTTACCTGGGGTAATAGCATTCATTTATAGTAATAAGTAGGAAGGAAGAAAAAGACCTGAGCTCAAGAAAAGAAAAAAAAAAACCACTTCACACCTTCCTTTTCCTCTTCTATTTTTTTTATTAAATTTAAAATATTGTCAAACATCAAGATGAATTACCTTATGATGGTTACTCTTTCACTTCCTAATTTTTTAATATGATTAACAAGGATTCTTATCAATAATTCACTACAAACTATTTTAAAATAAACCACTGCTATATATCTCACAAGATAAAAATCACCTGGAAAAAATTTTAAATCTACATATTACAGTTTTAAAGGCTGTTCAAATTATTTCTTTTATAAGACTGTCCCAGACTCTTAAAAGAAATTCACTTTTAAGTTTCATTTAATAAGTTGTTTTTTCACAGCAAGAACCAAGCTAAGCTAAAACAGAAGCAATGAACAGAAGTAAGAAGTTAATTTTACTCTTAAGTATTAGGCACAAATCATTGTTATTACTGCATTAAAAAGGTAAATGCATTGGGAATTCCCTGGCGGTGCAGTGATTAGGACTCGACATTTTCAATGCCAGGATCAATCGGGAAACTAAGATGCCGCAAGCCTCGAGACGTGGCCAAAAAAAAAAATGGTAAATGCATGCTTTTAAAAACCACTGGGAAGCTTAGTTGATTTTACATACCAACATGGTGCTGTCGTGTTGGAGAAGTAACATTTCTAATACAAGGAGTGAGCTGAGATTCTGTTCTTTCGTGAGATGAATCTCGTGATCGGTCACTTGACCTTCGTCTATCTCTTGATCTCTCATGTCCCCCACTAGCACCATGTAGACTCATTTTGGTGTGCTCGACAACTCCTTTAGCAACACGTGAGGGAGCACTGATAAATTAGAAAAGAAAATTAACCATAAAAGTAGAACATGAAATCACAAATGCTTTCCCAAAAAAACCCCAATTAACATAAAGCTACTAATATTTTGAAATGCAAGAATCAAATGTTACTTCACAATTCTGAAACCTAATTTACTTTAAACTTGCAGGTTTTAAAAATTCTGGAACACTATGTCTTTAAAGATCACATACTCCAAACTCAGTTTTTTTTTAAGGATGAGAAAGCCAAAGCCCAGAATGGTTAACTGACTCTTGAGTTAGTAACAGAAGAGGTAGTGGTAGGAGTAATAGCAGCAGCAGCAGCAGAGACCACCCAGATCTCTTAAATATTACTCAAGTGTTCTTTTGATTTCTTTGATTGTAAGGGGAAAAGGGAGGCAAAGAGCACCAGCTTCTGGAACTCTGAGGTATGGGCAAAGTAACTGGTCTCCCTGACAAATAAAATAAGTCTACATGCTAACTCCAACTCATTTTGATTTTGATTGAACCCTCTTCAAAAATTTTAAAAAGCATTTTTCTAAAAAGCTAAGAGCACTATGTAAAGTTACAGAATTTAATATTTTGAAAACATCCTACATAACTTTGCCCATGAGAAATGAATAACTGGGAATGATGATTAAAATATTCTAGTTGACAGCATTCATTCACACAATTATTTATTAAGTTATGTATGCTATGTGCACAATGCTGTGCTACATGCCAAGAAAGAAGCAGCTCCCTCAGGGAGCTTATGATTTAAGTGTAGCAGTTATATACATGGACATGCAGAAATGTAAACAATTCAAGAGCTATCCCAAATTTCAAATATAAAATGACTAAATGTATCTCAAATATATAACTAATAAATGAGTGATAGATAATAAATGCTTTAAGTTCTCACATGAAGAAGACATCACTGTAAATCACTGGTGAACCAGGCACTAACAAATAGATAAGATTTTAATAATCAGAATACACTGCAAGTAGGAAAACTGATAGGAACAAAAATGAGAGAGCCTGACCTAAGGCAGGTGGAAATTTACCACCTTAGCAAACAAAACACATGCTTCATACTTTAAAAATATTAAAGTGCTTTTTAGAAACAGAAGAAACAGGAATAGAAAGAATTTCATGGCTTCAGAGTAATAAAGACTTAGAATCAATTGTCCTTTAAGACTTAATTGCTCAACATGTTGAATGTTACTTAACATTTTGGAACCTTCATTTCCTCATCTGTAAGCTGTAGATTCTTTTTACTTTCTAAGTTTAATATGAGGATTAAATGAAATATAGTAAGTAAGCTGACCAGCAATGTGCCTGGTACAATAGAATCACCCATTAAATGTTAGTTTATTTAGTTATAACAGGTGAGGATATTAAAGTTCAAAATCACAAGACTTGCTCAGAGTCACAAAGAATTTAGTGGATACGCTATTAACACTGTAACCTAATCCTTTCAATTCATTCCAGTGCCTCCTCCACAATGTTACCCTGCTCTCCTTCACCAAAACCACACTAGTTAAAAACTTAATCTTGATGATTCAGTTTTAAATCTGAAAATGTTCCAGGATCATCTCCTCTGCTGATTTATTAACTATAACACTTTGTTTTGTTATTTTAGCGGTTTCTTTCATTATGAAAATCACTGTCATCTCACTATAACAGACTAAAAAGACAAAAGATAAGGCTGACTTTGTAACTACCCGAAGAGTGACTTCTATGGAAATAAAGGCAACCTACCAGCTTGTATCAGTCATTTGTCTCTCATAAACCTACAGACAGAAAAAAACAAACAAACAAAACCCTCTACTCCCACCTTCCTTCTAGTGAAAAAGATCAGAGTAGGATCACATCCCTTGGAACATAATTTTTTTCTTCAAATAGAACAAATCAAAAGATCCTACTTTCAGGTTAAAAACCTTCAGCGTAGGAACAATGGAATTTCTGGCTCGTGGCCTAAAGTAGGAAAAAGAAAGGAATCCACAATAATAGAATAAGGATTATATATTGGAAAAAATAACTCCTTAAATTATTCTAGCTGCTAAGTTTTAAATGTGCTAATAGACACATTTTCTAAATATGAATCTAATTGATAATTTAACAGACAAAGTACAAACACAACTACAACTAAGGCAAATGCAGGATAAATGTTCAGCAAGGGCCAAGCAGACTGATTAATTGAAAAAGGATTTCAACTAGACATCTCTATAGCTGAAAGATTAAATGCTGCTAAGCATTCTGCTGAAATATTGGCTTCATTTCTAAACTGTTTAGATGTTAAATAAATGCAAAAGGTGTCATAATACACTCCTGTCCTTTCTTTTCATTCTCAAATGGAATGTACTCTGAATCAGACCTTCAAAATCAGATGTCATGGAAGATTAATTATGTCCTACTCTATTTAGTTAAATAATTTTAGATCAGGAAAGCACTCTAAGGGCAAAAATAATATGTGCAAACAAAAATGAGGACAAGCAAGTTCACAGGGGATAACTCTGCTTCATGTTGCATCTAAGAGAGTTTGGGATACGTGAATTGAGAACAGGTAAGGAGATGAAGAGGGCATCAGCCCCAAGATCTGCTTCTAGCCAAGACAGGGAAACAAGGACTGAATTTACCTTCTTGTCTGAAACAACCCAAAAACAAAATATATGAAACAATGACAACACACAATACATTTGGAAAAGAGTGATCCCTGAAAGATGGAAAATAAATAAGATAAGGCCAGCAACTGCCCCAAATTACTACCTTAGGAAGAGCTTCCAGAATAAAACACAGGGAGGCAAAACCCAGGCAGAAGCTGATGGACTCTGAGTTAAGGATATGGAGCTGAGAGGCTGGGGACAACAGGTGGCTAGAGTTCTAAGGAAACAGTACCAGAGAGTGGAGAGCAGCACAGAGAGAAAAACCTCAGAGATCTGCAGAGCCTAGTACCAATCAACGCACACGTGAGGAAACTTGACGAGGCTGGGGAAACAACCGACTCAAAGAATTAGAGGAAACAGTGCCCAGGACTCATATAGAGGCAGGAATAGGGCCTGTTTCCCACAGTCAGGATGGAAAACCTCACAAAAGGGCACTGAAGGGAGAATCTAAAGGGTCTTGACTCTGAAATGGGAAATAATTAGACCTAAACTGAGCACTTTTCTAGTCATATCTAACAAATGTTAACAGCAACACCTGAAAGAATCAAATTGTTTCCAAGTAAGTAAACTGAATCCTAAAACAAAGCTCAAGAAAATTTATAGGAATACAAAAATATCCAGCAACCAAACAAGGTAAATTCACAATGTATGGCATCCAGTTAAAAATTACGAGGTATGCAAAGAGGGAGCAAAACATAACCTATAAGGAAAAAACTCAACTAAAACCAACCCAGAACTGACACATATCTTAGAATTAGAAACAAAGACATTAAAACAGCCATTATAACCATATTCCTCCAAAAAGTTATATACAGATATAGAATATTAAAAAGATGCAAATCAGACTTCCAGAGACAAAAATGATATCTGAGATGAAAAATATACTCAATGGAATTAATGGAAGATTACACATTATAGAAGAAAAGATTCGTGAATTTGAAGACACAGCAGTAGGAAATATACAAAATGAATAAAATATTCATTATAGAAAAATAAATTGAGCATGAGTGAGCTATGGGTCAACTTTAAGTGCCCTAATACAGGTATAAATGGAGTCCATAAAGGAAGAAAGGTGAGGAAGAGAAAAATATTTGAAGAAATGTCTTGAAATGTAATTAAAACTACAAACCCACAGGTGCAACATGCACAACAAATCCCAAACACATTTTAATAAAAAATAAAACCCCAAACCAAAATGATAACCCCTGCCAATCTACACTTGTTACATCCAGTGAAAACAGCTTTCAAAAATAAAAGGGAGGGACTTCCCTGGTGGCGTAGTGGTTAAGAATCTGCCTGCCAATGCAGGGGACACAGGTTTGAGCCCTGGTCCGGGAAGATCCCACATGCCACGGAGCAACTAAGCCCGTGCGCCACAACTACTGAGCCTGCGCTCTAGAGCCCACGAGCCACAACTACTGAAGCCCACGTGCCACAATTACTGAAGCCCGCCTGCCTAGAGCCCGTGCTCCACAACAAGAGAAGCCACCGCAATGAGAAGCCCGTGCACTGCAACGAAGAGTAGCCCCCGCTTGCTGCAGCCAGAGAAAGCCCGCGCGCAGCAACGAAGACCCAACACAGCCAAAAATAAATAAATTTATTAAAAATAAAAAAATAAATAAAAGGGAAATGCATTCTCAGACACACACAAAAAAGATGAATGTATTCATCATGAGCAAACTTGCACTATAAGAAAATTTAAAGGACACACTTTAGGCAGAAGAAAACAATAACACCAGTTGAAAATACAGATCTACACAAAGGAATTAAGAATATTGAAAATAGAACAAAGTTTGGAAGGAGAGAAACGGAAGTACATTATTATAAGGCTCTTATATGACACATGAAATGATTTAATATCACTTGAAGGTAAATTGTGATAAACTAAAGATATATATTATAAGCTCTAAAGCAACCACTAAAGTACAGAAACAAAGAATTATAGCTAATAAGCCAACATAGGGGATAAAATGAAATCATAAAAAAGATACAATTAATCCAAAAGAGGGCCAAAAGAAAGGGGAAGAGGATAGGGAAACAAGAACAAATGGGACAAACAGAAAATAAATAGCAAGATGATAGACTTAACCTTAAACATATCTATAATCACATTAAATGTACATGGTCTAAGGCATAAAAGGTAGAGATTATCCCACTGGATATGAAAACCAGACCCAACTATATGCTGCCTACAAGAAGCACACTTTAAATGTAAAGGTACAGGGCTTCCCTGGTGGCACAGTGGTTAAGAATCCACCTGCCAATGCAGGGAACACGGGTTCGAGCCCTGGTCCGGGAAGATCCCACATGCCGCGGAGCAACTAAGCCCGTGCACCACAACTACTGAGACTGCGCTCCAGAGCCCACAAGCCACAACTCCTGAAGCCTGGGCGCCTAGAGCCCGTGCTCTGCAACAAGAGAAGCCACTGCAATGAGAAGCCCATGCGTCGCAAAGAAGAGTAGCCCCCACTCACCGCAACTAGAGAAAGCCCGCGCACAGCAACAAAGACCTAATGCAGCCAAAAATAAATAAATAAATAATAATAAAATAAAAAATAATAATAAATATAAAGGTACAAAGAGGTTCAATATAAAAGGATAAGGAAAGACAAACTATGCTAACACTAGTCAAAAGAAAGCGAGAGTGGTTATATTAATAGCAGACAAAGTACACCTCAATGCAAAGAATATTACCAAGCATTTCATAAAAATAAAGGGGTAAATTCATTATGAGCACTTAACAATCCCCGAAGTTCTTCTGCCTCATAACAGAGCTTCAAAATACATGAAGCAAAAACTGATCAAATTACAAGGAGAACTCCACAATTACTGTCAGAGATTTCAACATCCCTCTCATAATAGTTAATAGAACAAGCAGACAGAAAATCAGTAAAGATGAATAAGATTTGACCAACACTATCAACTGGCTTAACCTAACTGACATTTATGGAACATTGCACCCAACAAGAGCAGAAAACTCATTCTTTTGGTATGCACACAGAACATTTATCAGGACAGACCATATTCTGTGCAATAAAACAAGTCTCAATACATTTAAAAGAATTCAATCATACAAAGTATTTTCTCTGGTTACAATGAAATTACATTAAAATTCAATAACAGAATGATACCTGGAAAATTCCCAAATATTGGAAATTAGATAACATCTTTTTAAATAACCCAGAAAGCAAAAAAGAAATCAGAAAGGAAAAGAGAAAATTCTGGAGTGAAACAAGTCCAGTGTATCAAAATTTGTGGAATGGCATGATATTACAGCAGTAGTTAAGAAGCATATTATAGCTTTGAATGCCTATGATAGAAAAGAAGAAAGGTCAAAGAAAAAATCACCCCAGTTTCTGCCTTAAGAAACTAGAGAAAGAGCAAATTAAACCTAAAGAAACTATAAAAAATTAATAAAGATCAGAGTGGAAATCAAAATAATAGAAAACAGAAAAAGAATAGGGAAAATCAATGAAAACAAAAGCTAGTTCTTTGAAAACATCATTAAAATTGATAAAATCTCCAGGCAAACTGGGGAAAAAATTGAGAAGATACAAATTACCAATATCAGACATGAGAGAGTAGACATCACTACAAAGTTTGCATGTATTAAAAGAGGGATAAAATATTATAAACAACTTTATTCAAATAAATTCATCAATTCAGAAGAAATGGACAAATTCTTAGAAAGGTATAACCTTCCAAGACTGAACCAGGAAGAAATAGAAAATATGAACAGACTAATCACAGGAATGAAATTGAAACTGTGATTAAAAATCTTCCAACAAACAAAAGTCCAGGACCAGATGGCTTCACAGGTGAATTCTACCAAACATTTAGAGAAGAGCTAACATCCATCCTTCTCAAACTCTTCCAAAAAACTGCAGAGGAAGGAACACTCCCAAACTCATTCTATGAGGCCACCATCACCCTGATACCAAAACCAGACAAAGACACTACAAAACAAGAAAATTACAGACCAATATCACTGATGAATATAGATGCAAAAATCCTCAACAAAATACTAGCAAACAGAATCCAACAACACATTAAAAGGATCATACACCATGATCAAGTGGGATTTATCCCAGGGATGCAAGGATTCTTCAATATACGCAAATCAGTCAATGTGATACACCATATTAACAAATTGAAGAATAAAAACCATATGATCATCTCAATAGGTGCAGAAAAAGCTTTTGACAAAATTCAACACCCATTTATGATAAAAACTCTCCAGAAAGTGGGCATAGAGGGAACCTACCTCAACATAATAAAGGCCATATATGACAAACCCACAGCAAACATGATTCTCAATGGTGAAAAACTGAAAGCATTTCCTCTAAGATCAGGAATGAGACAAGGATGTCCACTCTCACCACTATTATTCAACATAGTTCTGGAAGTCCTAGCCACGGCAATCAGAGAAGAAAAAGAAATAAAAGGAATACAAATTGGAAAAGAAGAATTAAAACTGTCACTGTTTGCAGATGACATGATACTATACATAGAGAATCCTAAAACTGACACCAGAAAACTGCTAGAGCTAGTCAATGAATTTGGTAAAGTTGCAGGATACAAAATTAATGCACAGAAATCTCTTGCATTCCTATACACTAATGATGAAAAATCTGAAAGAGAAATTAAGGAAACACTCCCATTTACCACTGCAACAAAAAGAATAAAATATCTAGGAATAAACCTACCTAGGGAGACAAAAGACCTGTATGCAGAAAACTAAGACACTGATGAAAGAAATTAAAGATGATACCAACAGATGGAGAGATATACCATGTTCTTGGATTGGAAGAATCAACATTGTGAAAATGACTATACTACCCAAAGCAATCTACAGATTCAATGCAATCCCTATCAAATTACCAATGGCATTTTTTACAGAACTAGAACAAAAAATCTTAAAATTAGTATGGAGACACAAAAGACCCCGAATAGCCAAAGCAGTCTTGAGGGGAAAAAACGGAGCTTGAGGAATCAGGCTCCCTGACTTCAGACTATACCACAAAACTACAGTAATCAAGACACTATGGTACTGGCACAAAAACAGAAATATAGACCAATGGAGCAGGACAGAAAGCCCAGAGATAAAACCACGCACCTATGGTCAACTCATCTATGACAAAGGAGGCAAGGATACACAATGGAGAAAAGACAGTCTCTTCAATAAGTGGTGCTGGGAAAACTGGACAGCTACATGTAAAAGAATGAAATTAGAACACTCCTTAACACCATACACAAAAATAAACTCAAAATTGATTAGAGACTTAAATTTAAGACTGGACACTATAAAACTCTTAGAGGAAAACATAGGAAGAACACTCTGACATAAATCACAGCAAGATCTTTTTTGATCCACCACCTAGAGTAATGGAAATAAAAACAAAAATAAACAAATGGGACCTAATGAAACTTCAAAGCTTTTGCACAGCAAAGGAAACTACAAACAAGAAGAAAAGACAACCCTCAGAATGGGAGAAATATTCGCAAACAAATCAATGGACAAAGGATTAATCTCCAAAATATATAAATAGCTCATGCAGCTCAATATTAAAAAAAACAAACAACCCAATCCAAAAATGGGCAGAAGACCTAAATAGGTATTTCTCCAAAGAAGACATAAAGATGGCCAAGAAGCACATGAAAAGTTGCTCAACAGCACTAATTATTAGAGAAATGCAAATCAAAACTACAATGAGGTATCACCTCACACCAGTTAGAATGGGCATCATCAGAAAATCTACAAATAACAAATGCTGCAGAGGGTGTGGAGAAAAGGGAACCCTCTTGCACTGTTGGTGGGAATGTAAATTGATACAGCCACTATGGACAACAGTATGGAGGTTCCTTAAAAAACTAAAAATAGAATTACCATATGACCCAGCAATCCCACCACTGGGCATATACCCAGAGAAAACCGTAATTCAAAAAGACACATGCATCCCAATGTTCACTGCAGCACTATTTACAACAGCCAGGTCATGGAAGCAACCTAAATGCCCATCAACAGACGAATGGATAAAGATGTCGTACATATATACGATGGAATATTACTCAGCCATAAAAAGGAACAAAATTGGGTCCTTTGTAGAGACGTGGATGGATCTAGAGACTGTTATACAGAGTGAAGCAAGTCAGAAAGAGAAAAACAAATATCATATATTAATGCATATATGTGGAATCTAGAAAAATGGTACAGATGAACCGGTTTGCAGGGCAGAAATAGAGACACAGATGTAGAGAACAAATGTATGGACACCAAGGGGGGAAAGTGGTGGGGGGTGGGTGGTGGTGGTGGTGTGATGAATCGGGAGATTGGGACTGACATATATACACTAATATGTATAAAATGGATAACTGGGGCTTCCCTGGTGACACAGTGGTTGAAAATCTGCCTGCCAATGCAGGGGACACAGGTTTGAGCCCTGGTCTGGGAAGATTCCACATGCCGCGGAGCAACTGGGCCCGTGAGCCACGATTACTGAGCTTGAGCGTCTGGAGCCTGTGCTCCGCAACAAGAGAGGCCGCGATAGTGAGAGGCCCGCGCACCGTGATGAAGAGTGGCCCCCGCTTGCCACAACTTGAGAAAGCCCTCACACAGAAACGAAGACCCAACACAGCCATAAATAAATAAATAAATAAATAAAAATTTTAAAAAATGGATAATAAGGAGCCTGCTGTATAAAAAATAAAATAAAATTCTACCAAAAAAAATCATGCTTTGAAGCATAAAGTATTGATAAATCAATAGGCAATAAGTCCAAAAGTTTTTAAATCTTACTAAAATGGTCA
This sequence comes from Balaenoptera acutorostrata, assembly GCF_949987535.1. Lineage (NCBI taxonomy): Eukaryota > Metazoa > Chordata > Mammalia > Artiodactyla > Balaenopteridae > Balaenoptera > Balaenoptera acutorostrata. The sequence continues at coordinate 43,957,478 of NC_080072.1, read as the reverse complement.
CTCTCAGAAGCAAGTATCTATTTATATCAAACTTCAGAATATTAATTCTGCATGAATTTCCACATATGACTTTGCCACCTAATTTGTTTAAAAATTCTAAATACATGAACAGCTTCCAAAGGTAGACAGGTTAAGAATTAAAGAGAAATTTTAGTGTCTCTATCATTTTGTTCAGTGAAACTACGGACTCCTATGGGGGTTGGGAGTAATAAAACTAAAGTAATATATATAGAATTTTTAAAATCCAACAATTATTGCAAAGTTTATAACAAAAACCATGCCACTCTCTGAATGGATAAACTGTGGTACATACATACAGTGGAATAATACTCAGAAATTAAAAAAGAACAAACTACTGACGTGTTCAACAATGTGATAGATCCCAAAGGCATTATGCTGAATGAAAAAACTTAAACCCCAAAGTTTACATCCTATCTGACTTCATCTATATATCATTCTCAAAATGGCAAAATTACAGTGATGGAGAACAAATCAGGGGTTGTCAGAGGTTAGGGATGGGGAATGGGTATACTCTAAAGGGGTAGCATGCAGGAGTTTCTCTGTGGTGATGCAAAAGTTCTGTATCCTGATTGTGGTGGTAGTTATGCAAATCTATATGTGATAAACTATCACAGAATATATACCAGAAAAAGCTCATATAAAAACTGATGTCTATAGTCAGATATAGTACTGTATCAATGTCATTTTCCTAGTTTGATGCACTTATGTGAGATGTTATCATTGAGGGAAGCTGGGTGAAGAGTACCCAGGAACTCACTGTACAATTTTTTAAAAATTTCTTGTAAATCAAAAACTATTTCACAATAAGTTTAATAAACGTAACCAAAAAACGCAATAAACAATGTAGAGACAGGGAAAAAAAAAGCAAAACTGTAATCAATAAACTCAGTCCTATTTAAAAATGTATCCATAAAACAAGGACGGGAACTTTTTTTTTTTTTTTTAATTAGAGAATGAAAAAGAGTTCTTAGAAATTCAAACACAAGAGCAGGAATTTTAAAAGGTTACTAGAAGGGTTGAAAGAAAAAACTGGGAATAAAAGAAAAAGAAATGAAAAATGAGACTGGAAGGATGAGAAAATTAGAGGAAGGAGGTCACCATTCAAATATATACTGATATGTTCCAGAGAGAACAGAGAAAACAGAGAGGAGTAAGTTATCAAAGAAATAATACATGAAAAATTTCCAGAAATAAATGATATTTACAAGCACTGCTGCTAACAGAAAATTGCTGTAACAAATACATAAAACTAAAATATCTACCAAGTAAGTAGTGCTCACCTATATATGGCACCATTGCATAGTATACACAGGGTACAACCTTATATCACTTTCCTGCTTTGAGGAATTATTTATCTTTAAACACTTCCAGCAACTAACATCATAACCTGGTACATCTTATTAATGTTTGTTAATTTGGCTGAAGTTTCAGGATATAGATAACATCTAAGCATTTCCTGTGACAATTGTTTATTCCTTGTCAAATACTTCCGTGTGTGTGTGTGTGTTTGTGTGTCTGTAGAGATATAGACATGAAGCTTTACAGTTTACAAGGTGTTTTAAACAACCAAGCTTCTAAAAACACATTTTTTTTTTTTTTTAAGGCTAGCGGCCTGGTGATGGGGGCTATTTAGTGTGTCTTTTTTTTTTCTTTTCTTTTTAAAAAAATTATTTATTTATTTTGTATGTGCCAGGTCTTAGTTGTGGCACACAGGCTTCTTAGTTGCTGCATGCATGCGGGATCTAGTTCCCCGACCAGGTATCGAACCCGGGCCCCCTGCCTTGCAAGCTCAGAGTCTTACCCACCAGACCACCAGGGAAGTCCCCAAAATGCATCTTTCCTTAAGGACAAGGTAAGCATCTTTGTAAATTTCAGATTAGATGTTCCCATCCATTTTTTAAATTAGTCTGTCCTTATTAAAGAAGCAATATTACTTTGGGGAAAAATAAGCCATTTCTATTACTATAGTCTATATTATGTTTTAGATTTTTTAACTAAACCTTTTAAATGATTTTATAGTAATATATTTTAAGCAATTAATTTACATTAATTGGGATTTTTACAAGTATTTTTAATGTGTTAGGTCAAGAGTTGGCAAACAAAGCCAAATTCAACCCATTACCTCATTTTGTAAATAAAGTTTTATTAGAACACCACACCCATCATTTACATATTGCTTATGGCTGCTTTCACTCCATAATGGCAAAATTGAGTAGTTGTGACAGACTATGTAGCCCATACGGCCAAAAATATTTACTATCCAGCCTTTTATAGAAAACATTTGCTGATCCTCATGTTAAGTGTCAGTAACTGTGATGATAAAAGAAATGCAATTAAGCTTTTAAATCTATTTTCAACATATTTAATGCAAATTTCTCTCCCTTCTTTTCCCTTTTTTGTCAATCTGCCTTTTCTATAAGCTTTTTGTTCTTAATTTATGACCAGTTTCCCAAGAAACAAAGGCTAATCACTGAAAGGGCAGTTCTCAACTGAGGAATGGGCTACTCAAAGGTCATCTGTAAGTATGTTGATGCATATTTTCCATAGAAATATTTTAAATGATACTTAAGTCCCAGATTTCCCCCCAAAAAGACAAGAAGTATAGCTCAAGAATAGTTTTAATACTAGTCTTTCTCTTCTTCCTAAAACCCCATTGTCAGACATGTCAGCAACTCTAGTGAGGCAGAAGCAGTAGCAACAGCAAGGGAGTTTGATATACTGCTGTATGACTACTTAGAGCATCTTTTCTTTGAAGTCAAATGAAGACCTAGATACTAAAAATTCTGACAGAAAAGGAACCCTTAATGGCCAAACTTTTAACATTTTACTATCAAGGTAAAGGTTTTCCAACTGACAAAAATTACTTTCATGCAGACAGCAAAGGAGCTGGAGGTTTCTTCCGCGTTTTTAAAACGTCCATTACCTTGTTTCTCAACTTAGAACTTTTTTAATAAAGGAAGATGTTGCTAGGAAAGAACCTCTCCAAACTGAGGAGTCTCTGAATAGGAGTTATAATATCTAAATGTTATATTGCTAACTTTTTTACTTCTAAAAAATACTGTGGTTTTAATTCGTCAATAAGTATTAGGTGCTTGCAACACACAATGACAACTATATCCTATAATAACTAAAAGTATTCCTATCCTCTTCTCTAGCAATGTTTTTAGTTTTATCATGCAGTCACTCTACCAAATAGTCACTGAACACCTATTATATGCTACTTATCATTCTAGCCCTGGTGGATATAACCGAGAAAGTCTCTGCCCTTAAAATTAATACATCCTAGTGTAGAAAAACATAGAACATATATAAATAAATATATTAAATATCATATGCTGATAAGTGCTATGTGGAAAAATAAAACAAGGTAAAGAGGACAGAGTCATCATTTTGACATTCCTGGCCCCTACCCATTAGCCTCCACCCACTAGATGCTAGTAGTACTCCTTCCTCTAGTTGTAACAGCCAAAAATGTCCTCAGCCATTGCTAAATGCTCGATGAGGGGTAAAATCACCTCTCTGGTTGAGAACCACTGTCTTAATTCTATCTGCTACAACAACAATAACAATGCTAACATTTGAGCATTTAGTATATGCCAGGCACAATACTGAGCACTTCACACATATTTTCATTAAATACTCAAAACCATCCCCATTTTACAGTTGAGAAAATGAAAGCTTAGAGGCTAAACAACTTGCCTAAAGGTGGCAGGTCTGAGATATGAACAAAGGAATACAATTTTGGAGCTCATGCTTTTAACCTTAAACAAGTCTGACTCAAACCTGAGTGTAGTTTCTTTTCCAAATGATAATTCTTCACATATTTGAGGACAGCTCTTATTGTGAGATTCCTTAACATCTACCAGAGATGTCCCCAAGACCTCTAAATTTTTAGTTACCTAAGCGGACAAGACTTCCAAATTCTTCACATCCTTCCTTCTGAATATACAAAGAAGTAAAGACAATACTTTGGTGTACTGAAGTGACTCTAACCTTCCTTTCCATTCATTAAGATGGTTTCTAAGCGGGGGGGGGGGGGGGGGGGGGGGGGGGGAGGGTGGTAGGGGAGAAGATGGGATGATGGCAGCCATACTGTACTTTTGTTTTATATCAAGTTTACTGCCAAGAACTACCCTCAAGTCTTTTCCAGATGTGATGCTATATATAAGGCCATGCTAACTTAATGTATATTAGTGTTTTTCAGGCCTTATGTATATGCCTCAAAAGTTCATTTAAATTTAGTCCAACAATCCAGACTTGGAGATCACTATGGATCATTTAGTGTTTTATTTACGATCTTTCTTTCTTCACTGTCACCTATAAATTTGATAATTTGTCTTCTCCATTTGAGCAATAAGACAAAGCAAAGAACAAAGCCACGTTCCAAGATCAATAACCTTTGGAGAGGATCCTTCAAAATGAAAACTGTGTTGATGAATTAAAACAATCAACTAGTGGCTAACTCATTTTTCCTTCACCCAAGGATATAAAAAAAAAGATTTTACCAAAACCTAAGTTTAAGTTCAAATACATATTGCTACTAGGCTACCAACTGCATCAGAGAAAAATCAAAGTTGTTCTGACAATCTATTTTTAGCAAACCCATTCTGGATCATTTTTAACCTGTTTTTTCCCTTCAAGTTAGTCATAAACTATCCTTCATTTTTCGCTCTAAAATATTCTGTCTTTTTCAAAACCAGGCCTAGAACCCCTCATCTTTTAGTACTTCTTGTATTCTCCTAAAATCTTTAAAGACTACAAATAATATCAATAATTTTAAGATTTTACAGTCAGTTCCTTAACTATAAGATGTTCCAGAAGACAATTCATTTAGCTAGATGCATTACTTATCTCTATATTCATGTTGGCTTTCTGTCCTTACTAGAAATGTTTGCTTTGTTATTATTATTGATGGTGGTGGTGGTTTGCTTTTTCTCTCTGACAAAGAAGATCCTAAATAAGACTTGAGGAGTTTTTTTCTTCCCTCATTGCCATACATTATTATTACATTTTCACTGATTACCTTCTTAAAATGTAATATAAGAAACCCTTTAGGTTGGCCTTTGCATTTCTTAAATGTCTCAGCTTGTCTAAGCTCTGTTTCCCTGATTTTTAAAAAGATTTTCTATACTTTGTTATGGCAATCTTATCTGCTTTGTTTTAAAAGTAGTGTGCATATCTTTCAAGAGTTCATTGTATAATCACACTGAGAATCTTTTTCCTTCTGAAAAGTATCAAAATTGTATTTTTACTTAACTCCTTAAGACATTCTTCCTTTTTAGAGAAATTTATGCTGTAGAATCAAGCTGATCTTTTCTCTGATCAAGAATCAGAAAAACTCAGATTGGTGAAATAAATTACAAAATATATATATATAAAACACTATGCAGTTCTCAAGAATTATGCTATAGAAGACTTTCGTGACAAAGGGAATGTTCATGATTAAGTTTGCTTTTTATTAAAAAAAAAAGAAAACAACAACAGATGGGTTATATAAGTGTATACAGTAATATCCCAAAATCATTTTTAAGTGTATATGTGTGAATTTACATTTTTATATATACACAGGGAAAAAAGGTTATATGCGAAAATATTTAAAGTTTTTCTTTTGATGGTAGAACATTTTAATTTTATTCTATGTGCTTTTCTGTATCTATCAAATTTATGTAATGAATATGTATTACTCTTATAATAACACAGGCATTATTTTTTAAAAAATAAGCCGAACCAGAGAAAAAAAATTCTATAAAGTATAAGTCTAGCGTGAAATTTCTGCTTTTATAACTCTATTACTAAAGCAAGCTTAGAAAAACATTTCTGGACACAAAACCAGGAAAAAAAAAAAAAAAAAGCCAAAATAAGATACCATCAGTTAGCCTACCTATACAAATAAGTTATGATAACCATCAAGATGACCATTCAAACTTTTAGAAATTAAATGGGGGAAATCACAAGAATTTCCTGACATTTCAAGGAAAAGAATGTTATAAACTACTTAATAACATTTAAAATAATTTTAAAATGTTGTATATCCCCCCAAATCCCTACCAAATGAAGGCTCAGTAGGATAGGGATAATGAAGACAAAAGAAAAAAGCCATTAGTCAAATTATTTAAAATTGTGCCAAAATTTCCTAATAAAGTAAGCACTGTCACCAGTCAAGACTTAAAATCTCATAGCAAGAACAATTATCTTCATTTAGAAATATTTTCTGGTTGAAAATCAATTTGCAGCAATCCAAAAACTTATCTGATTTACTCTCTATTTCAGTGGCAGTATCTAGATCATCTATTCAGAGCCTGTGTTCCAAAAAACTAGGAAAAAAGTCATCTTAACCAGTTAAAACTTTATCATTCAAATACATTCAGTTCTGTAAAATATATATAAAGTGATTCAACTAATCCTTAATTCATCCAAAAGTAAAAATACATTCACCTTCCTCTTTAGGAAATTATTTCATTTCTCTATCTTGAATTTTATTTTCAAATATATCAAAAATATTATTTCAAAATTAGTTTTTCCTTAAATAAATTTTATATGATATTCATAAGAAACAATATCAAACATAATGCATTCTCAATTACATGAAGATTCTATGACTTTAAATGAAATAAAAAACAAAGCCTCAAACCCATAGAAACAATAAAAACACACACTATTTTAAATAACTTGCCATTAAACTGACAATCAAGACATATGATCTTTAACATTCAGAAACATAAATGATCATAATGAAACAAAGGCCAAACATCTCTCTCTCAACCTCTCTCATATATGTATAGAATTATAACCCAGCATTATCATGTAATAAATGAATACACACCTTACTTTAGTATATGCCAAGGCAGACACACAAAAACAAGAAAAAAATTTTGAAATCAGAGTATAAAGGGACTCTGCTTTTTCAAACAATGCAGCACTGAAAGCCAGGTCAGCATCCTTGGGCATTACTAGGAAACTTTAGCACATCTGATATTTCCATCATCTTCAGAATTCCTCTGAACAATGAGAAAATTTCCCAGTCCCCCTACCTCACCTGTCTACAGACTTCCTTTAGCTTTCCTCCCTCTACTGTGTAATAATGCTATTGAGGTTATTTAGGCTTTAAATGTTCAGAGATACAACCCCCGCTATATATTAATTCAGTTCATTTTCTCACAGACACTGACTCAGCCGTGGGTTGTGCAGCACTGACGTTTCTAACCAAACAGCATCGTGTGAGCTGTGATCATCCCACTTCTCCATCTTTGTGCAGTGATTGGATATTGTAACTGATAGACAGGATGAAGAAAACTCAGGAGATGAGGGCTTAGTGATATGTAGATATGTTGCCAAATGCCATCTGTAAAGCTAATTCTAGCTCTGCCAGCTTGCCAGGTTTTAGAAAACTAGGATGCAGCTAACTTTCTTTTTTCCTTTCAATGTTTTATTGTGTACCTATTCTGGGCAGTAAAACTTCTCTTTAGAACTGAAGAGAAAATATTATCTGTACTTTAAGAACCCACTAAGGAACTACTCTTTAAAGCAACCAAACTTTTCCATTTCTAAACTGCTGGTAGGACTGAAGAGTGACTTAAAAAGGAAAATGGAAAGCTCAATCTTCGTGCAGTCTCAGAAGAAAGGAGCATGCGTACTTCTATGTGGGAATGAACCCTTGCGGCAAAGTCTGATATTGAATGTATGATGCATTTATCTTTAGTAACCTGAGCAGACTGCAGATCTGAGTTTTAAATAGTTGTATTCGACCCAATTCAAATATGCAAGAGCTTTTAGCATATTGTCACTCTAGGGCATTTTAACATCAGTTACACAGAAAAGGTGCTCTTTCTTTTTCCTTTTTAAATAGCAAAAACTCTTCTAATTTAAAGAAAGTTGTCATACTCAAGCCAAATAAACTTCAACTGAAATGATCTTTAATCTCTCAGCAAGCTACCAAACCCCTCAATATAAGTATTAACTATACAACTACTAGTCAGAAAGAAATAAACTTCAGTAATTTTTCAGCTATCTAATTCATTTGTATGCACTAGCAGAGGAATCACAGGCACCCTGAATTTCATCCACGCCCAGATCAGTTTCCCTGCCTTGTCTTTTATATCAGTGTTATACTTATTAAATCTACATTCAAAGAAACTTCAGAAAAGAAAGTACCTTAAAGTTGTATTAGGTAAAAGAGAAACCACAACACAATGCCCACCAAACCCTCAAACCTCCAAGGTAAGAACATGTATATAGTAATTATTATTGTTAACTTTATAATTCAAGAAATTTATTTTTATCCTTGCCAATAAGGAAAGGTAAAGGGGGAAAAAATCAAAGGAAAAAGATTTTAGAAAGCAGGCTATTCCAATATGTGAACAGAACAAAAAGCAAATTTAAACAACTTTTTTGAAAATCCGCAAAAACTGAACCAATAAAGTATTTCTTTATTGCTAAAGGCTGAATGTTTTTAGTTCCAAAATTCATCTGTTGATATGTATTCCCCCAACGTGATGGTATATGGAGGGGAGGTGATTAGCTCATGAGGGCAGAGCCTTCATGAATGGGACTAATACCTTTATAAAAGAGATCCCAGAAAGATCCCTAGTCCCTTCTACCACGTGAGGACACAGCAAAAAGAGGGGTGTCTGAAGCAGGAAGCAAGCCCTTACCAGATACCAAATGTGCCAGCGCCTTGATTTTGGACTTCCCAGCCTCCAGAACCATGTGAAATAAATTTCTGTTGTTTATAATATAGCCACTCAGTCCATGGTATTCTGTTATAGCAGCCTTAACAGACTGACACATTTAGTTTTTGTAAATTTAAATCCCCAATTCTGTTTGAGGTGGCAACGGGAGCACTTATATTTCTCAGTCTCCATAATCCAGAGATGACCATATGACATAGTTCTAGGCAATGATTTATTGATATAAGCAGATGCCCGCTGGAAATTTCTGAGAAATTTAATTTCCTGATATAAATGAAACCTCTTTCCCATCGTCCCCGTCTCCCTTCCTCTTCCTCCTCCTTGTCTGGAAGGTGGACATGACAGTTGGAACTATGGTAAGCCATCTTGTGATTGTGAGGAAACACCAAGAAAAATCAAAGACTTTTGACCCTAATATCCTGAAGCCTTTTTGTGTACAAGAAAAATAAACCCCTAACTTAAGCCAGTGTTTAGTCTGGCTTCCTTCTACTCAAACATCCCTAAATAAAATACACAAGATTCAAAAAAAGGATGCGAGTAGGCAGAAGTACAGATGAAACAAAATCAGCCATCAGTTGATAACTTGAAGCTGGGGAATGGGTACATAGGGGTTCATTATACCTGTTCTCTCTACTGTATATGTATTTTAAATGTATCACAATAAGTTATTCAAAATTTTAAAAAATAAAAAGAATGAGAAACTTGTTTATAAATTCTAGCTTTGTCATTTACAAGTTGGATGGCCTTGGGCAAGTTTATTAACCTCATTTTTTTCATCTGTTAAATGCGGACAGTAATACTATTCACAGAGTGAATAGTATTTCACTTGAGATCCTTTAGATCCAGTCAAGGTAATCTCCAAAAGGTCCCTGGCAGGAATGCCCTCCATCTACCTAACCATCCAAGGATTAGTTCAAGTCTCATTTTCACCTGTTCAGACTGACACTGACTCCTTCTCTGAACTCTTATTTTACTGCAACTCACTACCACAGTTTAGTGCCCTATTGTCCTCTAATTGTTCCATACGTGGATATTAATGCATTCCATGATGGTACCCTGACGAACTGCTTAATCTCTCCTGAACTGAGCACAGGTTCACAACAATACTTGCTGCTGTTAGTTTTTAATACAGCTCAATTAATTTACTATTAATTCAAAAACTACCATTTTAAAAAAGTCAAATTGAATATATTTCTAAAGCATCTGAAGTTACATGTTCGTAAGTTCATAAGAACAAGAGGTCCCAAAAAGTAAACTGTTTTCCCTTGGGCAGTTCTTCCACAAATGAGGTTAAGACAAGGTCAAAGGAGTCAGCTCTACCCACCACCAGAGCCTCCCATCAAGCCTCTTAGATAGCCTCAACCACCAGAGGGCAGACAACAGAAGCAAGAAAAACTACAATCCTGCAGCCTGTGGACCAAAAACCACAGTTACAGAAAGACAGAGAAGATGAAAAGGCAGAGGGCTATGTACCAGATGAAGGAACAAGAAAAAACCCCAGAAAAACAACTAAATGAAGTGGAGATAGGCAACCTTCCAGAAAAAGAATTCAGAATAATGATAGTGAAGATGATCCAGGACCTCGGAATAAGAATGGAGGCAAAGATTGAGAAGATGCAAGAAATGATTAACAAAGACCTAGAAGAATTAAAGAACAAACAAACAGAGATGACCAATACAATAACTGAAATGAAAACTACACTAGAAGGAATCAATAGCAGAATAACTGAGGCAGAAGAACGGATAAGTGACCTGGAAGACAGAATGGTGGAATTCACTGCTGCGGAACAGACTAAAGAAAAAAGAATAAAAAGAAATGAAGACAGCCTAAGAGACCTCTGGGACAACATTAAACGCAACAACATTCGCATTATAGGGGTCCCAGAAGGAGAAGAGAGAGAGAAAGGACCAGAGAAAATATTTGAAGAGATTATAGTCGAAAACTTCCCTAACATGGGAAAGGAAATAGCCACCCAAGTCCAGGAAGCACAGAGAGTCCCATACAGAATAAACCCAAGGAGAAACACGCCGAGACACATAGTAATCAAAGTGGCAAAAATTAAAGACAAAGAAAAATTACTGAAAGCAGCAAGGGAAAAACGACAAATAACATACAAGGGAACTCCCATAAGGTTAACAGCTGATTTCTCAGCAGAAACTCTGCAAGCCAGAAGGGAGTGGCATGATATACTTAAAGTGATGAAAGGGAAGAACCTACAACCAAGATTACTCTACCCAGCAAGGATCTCATTTAGATTTGATGGAGAAATCAAAAGCTTTACAGACAAGCAAAAGCTAAGAGAATTCAGCACCACCAAACCAGCTCTACAACAAATGCTAAAGGAACTTCTCTAAGTGGGAAACACAAGAGAAGAAAAGGACCTACAAAAACAAACCCAAAACAATTAAGAAAATGGTCATAGGAACATACATATCGATAATTACCTTAAACGTGAATGGATTAAATGCCCCAACCAAAAGACATAGACTGGCTGAATGGATACAAAAACAAGACCCATATATATGCTGTCTACAAGAGACCCACTTCAGACCTAGGGACACATACAGACTGAAAGTGAGGGGATGGAAAAAGATATTCCATGCAAATGGAAATCAAAAGAAAGCTGGAGTAGCTATACTCATATCAGATAAAATAGACTTTAAAATAAAGAATGTTACAAGAGACAAGGAAGGACACTACATAATGATCAAGGGATCAATCCAAGAAGAAGATATAACAATTATAAATATATATGCACCCAACATAGGAGCACCTCAATACATAAGGCAACTGCTAACAGCTCTAAAAGAGGAAATCGACAGTAACACAATAATAGTGGGGGACTTTAACACCTCACTTACACCAATGGACAGATCATCCAAAATGAAAATAAATAAGGAAACAGAAGCTTTAAATGACACAATAGACCAGATAGATTTAATTGATATATATAGGACATTCCATCCAAAAACGGCAGATTACACGTTCTTCTCAAGTGCACACGGAACATTCTCCAGGATAGATCACATCTTGGGTCACAAATCAAGCCTCAGTAAATTTAAGAAAATTGAAATCATATCAAGCATCTTTTCTGACCACAACGCTATGAGATTAGAAATGAATTACAGGGAAAAAAACGTAAAAAAGACAAACACATGGAGGCTAAACAATACGTTACTAAATAACCAAGAGATCACTGAAGAAATCAAACAGGAAATTAAAAAATACCTAGAGACAAATGACAATGAAAACACGACGACCCAAAACCTATGGGATGCAGCAAAAGCGGTTCTAAGAGGGAAGTTTATAGCTATACAAGCCTACCTAAAGAAACAAGAAAAATCTCAAGTAAACAATCTAACCTTACACCTAAAGAAACTAGAGAAAGAAGAACAAACAAAACCCAAAGTTAGCAGAAGGAAAGAAATCATAAAGATCAGAGCAGAAATAAATGAAATAGAAACAAAGAAAACAATAGCAAAGATCAATAAAACTAAAAGTTGGTTCTTTGAGAAGATAAACAAAATTGATAAGCCATTAGCCAGACTCATCAAGAAAAAGAGGGAGAGGACTCAAATCAATAAAATCAGAAATGAAAAAGGAGAAGTTACAACAGACACCGCAGAAATACAAAGCATCCTAAGAGACTACTACAAGCAACTTTATGCCAATAAAATGGACAACCTGGAAGAAATGGACAAATTCTTAGAAAGGTATAACCTTCCAAGACTGAATCAGGAAGAAACAGAAAATATGAACAGACCAATCACAAGTAATGAAATTGAAACTGTGATTAAAAATCTTCCAACAAACAAAAGTCCAGGACCAGATGGCTTCACAGGTGAATTCTATCAAACATTTAGAGAAGAGCTAACACCCATCCTTCTCAAACTCTTCCAAAAAATTGCAGAGGAAGGAACTCTCCCAAACTCATTCTATGAGGCCACCATCACCCTGATACCAAAACCAGACAAAGACACTACAAAACAAGAAAATTACAGACCAATATCACTGATGAATATAGATGCAAAAATCCTCAACAAAATACTAGCAAACAGAATCCAACAACACATTAAAAGGATCATACACCACGATCAAGTGGGATTTATCCCAGGGATGCAAGGATTCTTCAATATACGCAAATCAGTCAATGTGATACACCATATTAACAAATTGAAGAAGAAAAACCATATGATCATCTCAATAGATGCAGAAAAAGCTTTTGACAAAATTCAACACCCATTTATGATAAAAACTCTCCAGAAAGTGGGCATAGAGGGAACCTACCTCAACATAATAAAGGCCATATATGACAAACCCACAGCAAACATCATTCTCAATGGTGAAAAACTGAAAGCATTTCCTCTAAGATCAGGAACGAGACAAGGATGTCCACTCTCACCACTATTATTCAACATAGTTCTGGAAGTCCTAGCCACGGCAATCAGAGAAGAAAAAGAAATAAAAGGAATACAAATTGGAAAAGAAGAAGTAAAACTGTCACTGTTTGCGGATGACATGATACTATACATAGAGAATCCTAAAACTGACACCAGAAAACTGCTAGAGCTAATTAATGAATATGGTAAAGTTGCAGGTTACAAAATTAATGCACAGAAATCTCTTGCATTCCTATACACTAATGATGAAAAATCTGAAAGAGAAATTATGGAAACACTCCCATTTACCATTGCAACAAAAAGAATAAAATACCTAGGAATAAACCTACCTAGGGAGACAAAAGACCTGTATGCAGAAAACTATAAGACACTGATGAAAGAAATTAAAGATGATACCAAAAGATGGAGAGATATACCATGTTCTTGGATTGGAAGAATCAACATTGTGAAAATGAGTATACTACCCAAAGCAATCTACAGATTCAATGCAATCCCTATCAAATTACCAATGGCATTTTTTACGGAGCTAGAACAAATCATCTTAAAATTTGTATGGAGACACAAAAGACCCCGAATAGCCAAAGCAGTCTTGAGGCAAAAAAATGGAGCTGGAGGAATCAGACTCCCTGACTTCAGACTATACTACAAAGCTACAGTAATCAAGACAATATGGTACTGGCACAAAAACAGAAACATAGATCAATGGAACAAGATAGAAAGCCCAGAGATTAACCCACGCACCTATGGTCAACTAATCTATGACAAAGGAGGCAAAGATATACAATGGAGAAAAGACAGTCTCTTCAATAAGTGGTGCTGGGAAAACTGGACAGCCACATGTAAAAGAATGAAATTAGAATACTCCCTAACACCATACACAAAAATAAACTCAAAATGGATTAGAGACCTAAATATAAGACTGGACACTATAAAACTCTTAGAGGAAAACATAGGAAGAACACTCTTTGACATAAATCACAGCAAGATCTTTTTCGATCCACCTCCTAGAGTAATGGAAATAAAAACAAAAATAAACAAGTGGGACCTAATGAAACTTCAAAGCTTTTGCACAGCAAAGAAAACCATAAACAAGACGAAAAGACAACCCTCAGAATGGGAGAAAATATTTGCAAATGAATCAACGGACAAAGGATTAATCTCCAAAATATATAAACAGCTCATTCAGCTCAATATCAAAGAAACAAACACCCCAATCCAAAAATGGGCAGAAGACCTAAATAGACATTTCTCCAAAGAAGACATACAGACAGCCACGAAGCACATGAAAAGATGCTCAACATCACTAATTATTAGAGAAATGCAAATCAAAACTACAATGAGGTATCACCTCACTCCTGTTAGAATGGGCATCATCAGAAAATCTACAAACAACAAATGCTGGAGAGGGTGTGGAGAAAAGGGAACCCTCTTGCACTGTTGGTGGGAATGTAAATTGATACAGCCACTATGGAGAACAATATGGAGGTTCCTTAAAAAACTAAAAATAGAATTACCATATGACCCAGCAATCCCACTACTGGGCATATACCCAGAGAAAACCGTAATTCAAAAAGACACATGCACCCGAATGTTCATTGCAGCACTATTTACAATAGCCAGGTCATGGAAGCAACCTAAATGCCCATCAACAGACGAATGGATAAAGAAGTTGTGGTACATATATACAATGGAATATTACTCAGCCATAAAAAGGAACGAAATTGAGTCATTTGTTGAGAAGTGGATGGATCTAGAGACTGTCATACAGAGTGAAGTAAGTCAGAAAGAGAAAAACAAATATCGTATATTAATGCATGTATGTGGAACCTAGAAAAATGGTACAGATGAGCCAGTTTGCAGGGCAGAAGTTGAGACACAGATGTAGAGAATGGACATATGGACACCAAGGGGGGAAAACTGCGATGAGGTGGGGATGGTGGTGTGCTGAATTGGGCGATTGGGATTGACATGTATACACTGATGTGTATAAAACTGATGCCTAATAAGAACCTGCAGTATAAAAAAACAAACAAAACAACTAATACTAAACTTTCATTGGGTTATTTGTATGGAAATATGTTAATATAAATGTTTCAGACATACAAAAAAAAAAAGAAAAAAAAAAGACAAGGTCAAAGGATTTCATGGTCTTTCCATTAAAAAAAAAAAATCAATACATTGGCATTCATTTACTTCTCTAATATTTTTCACTTAAACAACCAATACTACTGCAATCTTACTTAAAAAGAGCACCAAAAAGGTACTGATGCTATAGAAATCAAGAAGAGCTATGGTAACTGTTTTTACTGAAGTAAAATAACAGCAATTTAAAAAGTACTGTTTCTTAATAAATTTTTCCCATTGTACGCACGCAGCTTTTATAAAGCAAACAATAGTTTATTTTCACCTTGTCACGACTTCATATACAACACAGTCTTGTACATCAGTAGAAAAATATTAAGAACTAACAAGGATAAGATATAATTCACCTGAAAAAAATGTATATAACATATCAGATATAAATAAAGCCCAATATTTAATGAGATAAAACCAGTATCTCTTTAATCTCAAAGACAAAATAAGTATCCATGTAAAACAGGATGGAGAAAAAGAACTAAAGCACCAATTGAAGGACACACACACACACACACACAAACACACCAAAAAAACAAATAAACCAAAAAACACTCACACCACTGGTGTGTACTTATAAATTAATAAAGTCAACTCAATGTCTTCATTTTAGACCTCACCACATTAAAAGTCCACAATAAAGGTACACATCTTGTCAGGAGACTTAAATAGTACTAGTCACTCATATTTTCTAGCCATGTATATAGCTTAATAAAAGTAGCTGAATCATTTCTTTAAAATTACAAAAAGGATTTCAATATCACGGCATGTTTTTATTCTTTTTCAATAAAGCTGGTATTAGTTATCAGTGATCAGGAGAATTTTACATTCAAGTAAGTTAAATGTTCAATAGTATCCCCTAAGTAAATATTCATAAAGCACAACTCTCTATGAAAACATGCTTACGTACCTGCGTTATGTGAGGTTTATGAGGTGTCAACACCTTAAAATATCAGATCGTAAAGTGTTCTAAACGAGGTGCTCCCCATTAAGTCACATAGCACAAAATGAAAGCTTTAAAAATAATGTATAAATGGGCTGAAACTTTTCAACTGAATTTCATTTAATGCAGCAAACTTTAAATGAACCAGGCGAGTCACTGATGGACTGATTTTACTACTAGGATCACGATGATAACACAACATAAATTCACATAGTTAAAAATGTACAGAGGTGAAGACTGACAAAAGCCTATAAATTATCATACACAATGTATTTAGAGCACAAAATAAATTCGTATTAGAGAGTTTTAAATAAAAAGAGTTAACCTGTCTTGCCAGACTTCCCAGTTAAACTATAGCATTTATTCATGGGGTCAACTAAGGATATTTTAGCATTATTTAGAAACAGAAATAAAAATTCATATAAATACAAATATAAGAAAAGGAAAAAATGTTTCCCTCAAAGTTTTTTAGGAGAAATGCAAACATTCATATATTTTGTAAACCGGCTCCCATCCTCTGACAGGACTTGCCACACCAAATGCAGTTTGGTTCTTCATAAAAATCAGTTTTAGCAGAGCTTTGACATGTGAAATACACATTTTCTACCTACCTTGAATGTTTATAAAGTTTACGAGGTCTACTATGCAATTTCCGATCCCAATTCTCTGGATCACTGGAGTTACTGTCATAAGGATGAGGCCGTCCTGCCATCCCACTTCAAGCTTCCTCACACTACTGCTCTGAAAGCACACATGAAGCACCCATAACCTACATAAAAGAGTAGCGTTGACCTTTAAATCTATTCCATGCAGAGTAAGTCACAGAATTTTGTATCCTTTCTGACATTACTGTGACATTTTTTAAAGTGATGAACAGGATTATAAAACATCAGACACACAAAATGCCACAAATCAGATTAAAATAAACACCAAAAGCCTTTTTAGGTACTTTTCATTTGATTATTCGATTAAATTTGTTACTCCTAAACAACATTTTAATAATGTGCTATTTGTATTTAGTAAATATACTTATTGACATTTGGGTACCTCATGTTTCCAAACATCAATACAGAACCAAAAAAGACAAAAACAACTCCAGAGAATGATTCTTCCAGACAAAATTTCATTTGGAACACATTTCTTAATTACTAAAGTTTTAAGATACTTAACAAAGCATCTAGTAAGACCAGATAACAATGTTGTTATTTCTTTAACCAAGTTAAAGACCATGAATAGAAATTTAATATTTGTTCAAAACTAACAGTATGCAAACATCCTAATGTTTCCTTACAGTGCAATTATCAAAAAACATTTTATCAATATGATTCATGTATTTTATGCCTTTTCATATGTGAGGCTTATGACTGTTAGTTCTACTACAGTCCTGTGAAATTATAGAACTCACTTAACAACAGCTTTATGAAATACCTGAACTAAGCACTTTAAAGTACATTTGCTACCCAATTTAATCTTCACAATCAACTTACAAGGTAGGTATTATACTCCCCATATACAGAATAGAAAACAGTCTGAGAAGGTTAGTAACTTTGCCAAAGGTCACAATGTTGGTCAACCGCAGGATTATAAAGAACAATGAGAATTTATTACTATATAGCATAAAGTCTTGATCTTGAAAAATGCTCAGACTGCAGTATTCTGTTTAGAAATAGTAGGTCAGATTTGACTTTTAGAGATTGCAAACACCAAAAGAAAAAACAAATGAGGTTAAACAATTTGAACAAAGTTATGTAAACTGGATTAGAACCCAGGTTTCCTGACACTCACTTCTGTATGCTTTGTATATACTTTTCCAAGTCAGATTTGATACAGGGAAGTGAGGAGGGATTTATGCATAAAAGTCAAAGGGATGAGAGGTAATGGGATGGATGTCTACATTCTCCATCCAAAAAAAAGTCAAAGGGAATCCAGAATTGAGAAAATACTGTACCTCACTGAATTGTATAGATTATTCCAGTACAATTTCACCAAAAAATGCCAAAGATAAACTCATGGAAATTGTGAGTCTAACTCAGAGCTCATTAAAAGAAACACTTTTATTTTAGAGAAACTATTTTGCTACTTTAGAATTTTTTTCTTTATAGTTAACTTAGTACTTTCTTTCCAAAAACAATTGAAAAATCTAATAATAAAATAACATTTTAATATAATATGTAAATAAGTAGCTCAAAGAGTGAAATAAAAATAATAAAGGGGGAAGGAAGAGAACTGTACAATGGCTAATTCAAATTCCTTAGCAAATGACGCACAGTTTATTTGCTGAATACTCCTGGAAAAGGAAACCTTTCCTGAAGGATCGCTGAATGACTGATTAAAAATCAGTCAGATGTTAAATGAACATAAAAACCACAAATGTTATGAAAACACAAAAAATTCTCGAGAGGAGAAGAGAAGATGGCGGAAGAGTAAGACGCGGAGATCACGTTCCTCCCCACAGACACATCAGAAATACATCTACACGTGAAACTGCTCCTATAAAACACCCTCTGAACACTGGCAGAAGACGTCAGACCTCCCAAAAGGCAAGAAACTCCCCACGTACCTGGGTAGGGCAAAAGTAAAAAGAAACAACAGAGACAAAAGAATAGGGATGGGACCTGCACCAGTGGGAGGGAGCTGTGAAGGAGGAAAGGTTTCACACACTAGGAAGCCCCTTCGCGGGCGGAGACTGCGAGTGGCAGAGCTGGGAAGCTTCGGAGCCACGGAGGAGAGCGCAGCAACAGGGGTGCGGAGGGCAAAGCAGAGAGATTCCCGCACAGAGGATTGGTGCCGACCAGCACTCACCAGCCCGAGAGGCTTGTCTGCTCACCCGCCGGGGCGGGCAGGGGCTGGGAGCTGAGGCTCAGGCTTTGTAGGATTGCAGGGAGAGGACTGGGGTTGGCAGCATGAACACAGCCTGAAGGGGTTAGCGCACCACAGCTAGCAGGGAGGGAGTCCAGGAGGGAGTCTGGGAAAAGGTCTGGAGCTGCCAAAGAGGCAGAGACTTTTTCTTGCCTCTTTGTTTCCTGGTGCCCGAGGAGAGGGGATTCAGAGCGCCGCCTAAACGAGCTCCAGAGACGGGCGCGAGCGGCGGCTATCAGCGCAGACCCCAGAGATGGGCATGAAACGCTAAGGCTGCTGCTGCCGCCACCAAGAAGCCTGTGTGCAAGCACAGGTCACTATCCACACCAACCCTCCTGGGAACCTGTGCAGCCCGTCACTGCCAGGCTCCCGTGATCCAGGGACAACTTCCCCGGGAGAACGCACAGCACGCATCAGGCTGCTACAACATCACGCTGGCCTCTGCCACCGCAGGCTCGCTCTGCATCCGTACCCCTCCCTCCCCCAGGCCTGAGTGAACCAGAGCCCTCTGAAGCAGCTGCTCCTTTAACCCCATCCTGTCTGAGGAAGAACAGACGCCCTCAGGTGACCTACACGCAGAGGCGGGGCCAAATCCAAAGCTGAAACCCGGGAGCTGTGCGAACAAAGAAGAAAAAGGGAAATTTCTCCCAGCAGCCTCAGAAGCAGCGGATTAAAGCTCCACAAACAACTTGATGTACCCTGTATCTGTGGAATACCTGAATAGACAACGAATCATCCCAAATTGAGGAGGTGGACTTTGGGAGCAAGATATATTATTTTTTCCCCTTTTCCTCTTTTTGTGAGTGTGTATGTGTATGCTTCTCTGCGAGATTTTGTCTGTATAGCTTTGCTTTCACCATTTGTCCTAGGGTTCTGCCTGTCCGTTTTTTTTTTCTTTTTTACTTAAAAAATTTTTTTTCTTTTTTTCTTAATAATTATTTTTTATTTTTATTTTTTTCTTTTTTTCTTAATAATTATTTTTTATTTTTTTATTTTAATAACTTTATTTTATTTTATCTTACTTTATTTTATCCTTTTTCTTTTTTTTTCTTTCTATTTTTTCTCCCTTTTACCCTGAGCCGTGTGGATGAAAGGCTCTTGGTGCTCCAGCCAGGCATCAGGGCTGTGCCTCTGAGGTGGGAGAGCCAACTTCAGGACACTGGTCCACGTAATACCAAACGTGGGTCCACTCCCAGCTCCACGTAATACCAAACGGCAAAAATCTCCCAGAGATCTCCATCTCAACACCAAGACCCAGCTTCACTCAACGACCAGCAAGCTATAGTGCTGGACACCCTATGCCAAACAACTAGCAAGACAGGAACACAGCCCCATCCATTAACAGAGAGGCTGCCTAAAATCATAATAAGGCCACAGACACCCCAAAACACACCACCAGACGTGGACCTGCCCACCAGAAAGACAATATCCAGCCTCATCCACCAGAACACAGGCACTAGTCCCCTCCACCAGGAAGCCTACACAACCCACTGAACCAACCTTACCCACTGAGGACAGATAACAAAAACAACAGGAACTACGAACCTGCAGCCTGAAAAAAGGAGACCCCAAACACAGTAAGATAAGCAAAATGAGAAGACAGAAAAACACATAGCAGATAAAGGAGCAAGGTAAAAACACACCAGACCTAACAAATGAAGATGAAATAGGCAGTCTACCTGAAAAAGAATTCAGAATAATGATAGTAAAGATGATCCAAAATCTTGGAAATAGAATAGACAAAATGCAAGAAACATTTAACAAGGACCTAGAAGAACTAAAGAGGAACCAAGTAATGATGAAAAACACAATAAATGAAATTTAAAATACTCTAGACGGGATCAATAGCAGAATAACTGAGGCAGAAGAACGGATAAGTGACCTGGAAGATAAAATCGTGAAAATAACTACTGCAAAGCAGAATAAAGAAAAAAGAATGAAAAGAATTGAGGACAGTTTCAGAGACCTCTGGGACAACATTAAATGCACCAACATTCGAATTATAGGGGTCCCAGAAAAAGAAGAGAAAAAGAAAGGGACTGAGAAAATATTTGAAGAGATTATAGTTGGAAACTTCCCTAACATGGGAAACGAAATAGTTAATCAAGTCCTGGAAGCACAGAGAGTCCCACACAGGATAAATCCAAGGAGAAACACGCCAAGACACATATTAATCAAACTATCAAAAATTAAATATAAACAAATTAAAATCAGCAAGGGAAAAACAACAAATAACACACAAGGGAATCCCCATAAGGTTAACAGATGATCTTTCAGCAAAAACTCTGCAAGCCAGAAGGGAGTGGCAAAACATATTTAAAGTGATGAAGGAGAAAAACCTACAACCAAGATTACTCTACCCAGCAAGGATCTCATTCAGATTTGATGGAGAAATTAAAACCTTTACAGACAAGCAAAAGCTGAGAGTTCAGCACCACCAAACCAGCTTTACAACAAATGATAAAGGAACTTCTCTTGGCAAGAAACACAAGAGAAGGAAAACACCTATAAAAACAAACCCAAAACATTTAAGAAAATGGGAATAAGAACATACATATTGATAATTACCTTAAACGTGAATGGATTAAATGCTCCCACCAAAAGACACAGACTGGCTGAATGGATACAAAAACAAGACCCGTATATATGCTGTCTACAAGAGACCCATTTCAGACCTAGGGACACATACAGACTGAAAGTGAGGGGATGGAAAAAGATATTCCATGCAAACGGAAATCAAAAGAAAGCTGGAGTAGCAATTCTCATATCAGACAAAATAGACTTTAAAATAAAGACTATTACAAGAGACAAAGAAGGACACTATATAATGATCAAGGGATCGATCCAAGAGGAAGATATAACAATTGTAAATATTTATGCACCCAACATAGGAGCACCTCAATACATAAGGCACATACTAACAGCCATAAAAGGGGAAATCAACAGTAACAAAATCATAGTAGGGGACTTTAACACCCCACTTTCACCAATGGACAGATCATCCAAAATGAAAATAAATAAGGAAACACAAGCTTTAAATGATACATTAAACAAGATGGACTTAATTGATATTTATAGGACATTCCACCCAAAAACAACAGAATACACATTTTTCTCAAGTGCTCATGGAACATTCTCCAGGATAGATCATATCTTGGGTCACAAATCAAGCCTTGGTAAATTTAAGAAAACTGAAATCATATCAAGTATCTTTTCCGACCATGCTATGAGACTAGATATCAATTACAGGAAAAGATCTGTAAAAAATACAAACACATGGAGGCTACACAATACACTACTTAATAACGAAGCGATCACTGAAGAAATCAAAGGGGAAATCAAAAAATACCTAGAAACAAATGACAATGGAGACACGACGACCCAAAACCTATGGGATGCAGCAAAAGCAGTTCTAAGAGGGAAGTTTATAGCAATACAAGCCTACCTCAAGAAACAGGAAACATCTCGAATAAACAACCTAAACTTGCACCTAAAGCAATTAGAGAAAGAAGAACAAGAAAACCCCAAAGTTAGCAGAAGGAAAGAAGTCATAAAGATCAGATCAGAAATAAATGAAAAAGAAATGAAGGAAACAATAGAAAAGATCAATAAAACTAAAAGCTGGTTCTTTGAGAAGATAAACAAAATTGATAAACCATTAGCCAGACTCATCAAGAAAAAAAGGAGAAGACTCAAGTCAACAGAATTAGAAATGAAAAAGGAGAAGTAACAACGGACACTGCAGAAATACAAACGATCATGAGCGATTACTACAAGCAACACTATGCCAATAAAATGGACAACCTGGAAGAAATGGACCAATTCTTAGAAAAGCACAACCTGCCAAGACTGAACCAGGAAGAAATAGAAAATATGAACGGACCAATCACAAGCACTGAAACGTTTAGAGAAGAGCTAACACCTATCCTTCTCAAACTCTTCCAAAATATTGCAGAGGGAGGTACACTCCCCAACTCATTCTACGAGGCCACCATCACCCTGATACCAAAACCAGACAAAGATGTCACAAAGAAAGAAAACTACAGGCCAATATCACTGATGAACAAAGATGCAAAAATCCTCAACAAAATACTAGCAAACAGAATCCAACAGCACATTAAAAGGATCATACACCATGATCAAGTAGGGTTTATTCCAGGAATGCAAGGATTCTTCAATATATGCAAATCAATCAACGTGATACACCATATTAACAAATTGAAGGAGAAAAACCATACGATCATCTCAATAGATGCAGAGAAAGCTTTCAACAAATTTCAACACCCATTTATGATAAAAGCCCTGCAGAAAGTAGGCATAGAGGGAACTTTCCTCAACATAATAAAGGCCATATATGACAAACCCACAGCCAACATCGTCCTCAATGGTGAAAAACTGAAACCATTTCCACTAAGATCAGGAACAAGACAAGGTTGCCCACTCTCACCACTATTATTCAACATAGTTTTGGAAGTGTTAGCCACAGCAATCAGAGAAGAAAAAGAAATAAAAGGAATCCAAATCAGAAAAGAAGAAGTAAAGCTGTCACTGTTTGCATATGACATGATACTATACATAGAGAATCCTAAAGATGCTACCAGAAAACTACTAGAGCTAATCAATGAATTTGGTAAAGTAGCAGGATACAAAATTAATGCACAGAAATCTCTTGCATTCCTATACACTAATGATGAAAAATCTGAAAGTGAAATTAAGAAAACACTCCCATTTACCATTGCAACAAAAAGAATAAAATATCTAGGAATAAACCTACCTAAGGAGACAAAAGACCTGTATGCAGAAAATTATAAGACACTGATGAAAGAAATTAAAGATGATACAAATAGATGGAGAGATATACCATGTTCTTGGATTGGAGGAATCAACATTGTGAAAATGACTCTACTACCCAAAGCAATCTACAGATTCAATGCAATTCCTATCAAACTACCAATGGCATTTTTCACAGAACTAGAACAAAAAATTTCACAATTTGTATGGAAACACAAAAGACCCCGAATAGGCAAAGCAATCTTGAGAACGAAAAATGGAGCTGGAGGAATCAGGCTCCCTGACTTCAGACTATACTACAAAGCTACAGTCATCAAGACAGTATGGTACTGGCACAAAAACAGAAACATAGATCAATGGAACAGGATAGAAAGCCCAGAGATAAACCCACACACATATGCTCACCTTATCTTTGATAAAGGAGGCAAGCATATACAGTGGAGAAAAGACAGCCTCTTCAGTAAGTGGTGCTGGGAAAACTGGACAGGTACATGTAAAAGTATTAAATTAGAACACTCCCTAACACCATACACAAAAATAAACTCAAAATGGATTAAAGACCTAAATGTAAGGCCAGACACTATCAAACTCTTAGAGGAAAACATAGGCAGAACACTGTATGACATAAATCACAGGAAGATCCTTTTTGACCCACCTCCTAGAGAAATGGAAATAAAAACAAAAATAAACAAATGGGACCTAATGAAACTTAAAAGCTTTTGCACAGCAAAGGAAACCATAAACAAGACCAAAAGACAACCCTCAGAATGGGAGAAAATATTTGCAAATGAAGCAACTGACAAAGGATTAATCTCCAAGATTTACAAGCAGCTCATGCAGCTCAATAACAAAAAAACAAACAACCCAATCCAAAAATGGGCAGACCTAAATAGACATTTCTCCAAAGAAGATACACAGATTGCCAACAAACACATGAAAGAATGCTCAACATCATTAATCATTAGAGAAATGCAAATCAAAACTACAATGAGATATCATCTCACACCGGTCAGAATGGCCATCATCAAAAAATCTAGAAACAATAAATGCTGGAGAGGGTGTGGAGAAAAGGGAACCCTCTTGCACTGTTGGTGGGAATGTAAATTGATACAGCTACTATGGACAACAGTATGGAGGTTCCTTAAAAAACTAAAACTAGAACTACCATATGACCCAGCAATCCCACTACTGGGCATATACCCTGAGAAAACCATAATTCAAAAAGAGTCATGTACCAAAATGTTCATTGCAGCTCTATTTACAATAGCCAGGACACGGAAGCAACCTAAATGTCCATCATCGGATGAATGGATAAAGAAGATGTGGCACATATATACAATGGAATATTACTCAGCCATAAAAAGAAACGAAATGGAGTTATTTGTAGTGAGGTGGATGGAGTTAGAGTCTGTCATACAGAGTGAAGTCAGAAAGAGAAAAACAAATACACTATGCTAACATATATATGGAATCTAAGGGAAAAAAAAAAAAGGTCATGAAGAACCTAGTGGCAAGACGGGAATAAAGACACAGACCTACTAGAGTATGGACTTGAGGATATGGGGAGGGGGAAGGGTAAGATGTGACAAAGTGAGAGAGTGGCATGGACATATATACACTACCAAATGTAAAATAGATAGCTAGTGGGAAGCAACCGCATAGCACAGGGAGATCAGCTCTGTGCTTTGTGACCACCTAGAGGGGTGGGATAGGGAGGGTGGGAGGGAGGGAGATGCAAGAGGGAAGAGATATGGGAACATATGTATATGTATAACTGGTTCACTTTGTTATAAAGCAGAAACTAACACACCATTGTAAAGCAATTATACTCCAATAAAGATGTTTTTTAAAAAAATCTCAATTTTATTTAAAATAAAATAAATTTTAAAATAAAAATAAAATAAAATTTAAAATAAAAATGTATTTACTAAAGAAGAAACCCTTTAAAATTTCAATTTGGTATTATAGCTAGTTATCTGTCTTGAAAAGATGAGGCAGAAGAGAAGGGTGAAAAAGAAATCAGAGAGACAAAGCAGGAAATCAGATAGGAAAAAATGGTCACAGACCAAGAGAGACCCAAAAGGTAAAAAAGAATAGTAGGGAATACTGATAAGGAGGGAAATGAAAGATGTAGAGGCTTAGCAGGTTGTGTAGAATGAGATTTAGAGCATTTTCTCCTTACTGGATAGGTCTTCCAGTAAGCTATTTCAGGCATTAGCATTTCCTTAAAGGGGCACATTAGCTTCTAACCCTTAACTATAAGACACATCCTTCTGGAAACCCACAGAAGACCACTGAGTAAAGAATAATCCTAAACCATGGGAGACAGTGACTAAAAAAATACAACCACAAGGAAAGAATAAGGTAAATTCCAATTCATATTTTCCACTATTTTACAGTGGATGGCACATATCTAGTAGCTGGGAAATATCAGTAAGAATTCCTAATCAATCCTACTGAAATTAACAACATGTACATTATAGCCAGCCACAAGAAAGTAAAGAATGTTCAGATGAAGGCTATTGAAAAAGTCAACTGGAAAATCATGTTTACATTTCACTTGTCAATAAAACTTGAGTATCACCATGTGAAGGATTTCACCCCACTCCTCACTCCCAATAGCAAGGGTACAAACAAAAAAGAAGTGAAATTCAAGCTAAGGTAGCTGGAAAAAAATATGCCTGTGTTTGCCTACACATGCTAGCACATTTTTAAATGCTACAGATTTAACTACAAACAAATAAAAAGCAAACGACACACATTATATACTATTTTGAAACATCTAATGATCTTTTATATTTTAACCAATCTCTACGCCATACTCAGTGACATTATATTTATCTTATTTCACTCACTCATTCATTCATTCATTCATGTACTTATTGAACACCTAATATAATATGCCAAGAAACGTACAGATGCTAAAGCAAGTTGGATGTTGTTCTTGTGCTCAAAAAAACTCACCCTAGTATGGGGAGAAAAGACTCCACTAACAGCTCTATACCACTTACTCGTGTATCTCTCCTACCTGGGTAGTCTTGCATTGTTACCCCACCCTCCAACCCCATATCTTGGGTGTTCTTTGGGATTCCATCTTCATCTGCTGGGTCCAGGGAGACAGCAAAGAAATAGGATCAAACCCTTGAGAACACCAGGTTTTACACATAACATACAATGAATCAAAAATCTTGAAGTCATCCTTGACCTCTCCTTTCCCAACATCAAGTCTAACTTCAGATTTTTCTTTTGACTCCTTCTCTCCCTTATCAATCATAAGGCTGTTGTCTTCATTTAAACCCTTAATAGCTAAGAATAAGCCTCTTACTTGACCTCTTTACCCCCATTCAATTCCATATTAGCTCTGCTATAATCAGAATTATCTTTCTAAAAACTTTTAATGGCTCTTCATTTCCTGATCTAAACTCCTTACCATAAAAAGTTCTTCAAAATCTGACACTTGGATCCCCAATGTCTACTTTATATTAGGCCAATTAAAGATCTGGTTTGGATCTTGTAATCATCGAAAAATAATTTCTGGATTACTGGAAACAAAGTTCTTAGACAATATGTAACAATTCATTACTAATATTTTTAGGCATGACAGAAGTAATGTAAATTCTAAATAATCTAGAAATAATCCGTACAGAGGCTGGAACAACTGGGCCTATTGGCTAGAGACATACATTCAGGAAACTGCCAAAAGTCAATTGGGAAAGAGTGAGTCGATTGCTTCTCCTTCTCTTGGATATTACTACCTTTAAAAAAGCAGCGGGGGTGGGGGGGGGTGGGGGTAGGAAGAGACAGAATCTTTAAGACTACAGTATCATAAGTAAGTACTCCCGGGGACACTATATTCCAGGCACTATTAATTAATGGCAATGACCCACAGAAGAGCTTAAAAAAACAAAAAAAAAGGACAGTATCCAGAGACAATTTATGCCGTTATCAATGTGCTAGGAAGATTACATACTTTCTATTTAAAGCTCAAAACAACCCAATATTACTATCCTGTTTCATAGATGAGGAAATCTTAGGGCTAAGATGAGAATCCCAGTCTAACTGAAAGCCCATGTTCTTTCCAATGTAGCAAGTGAAGTACATAGAAATTCATATATTTGCTCCTTATTGCCAACAGATGTCACTTTTAAACCACAGCCATCTTGTGGCTTTGTGCAAACTACTGAGATCTCACTCTAAATAGTGTCATTACACAAGAGCTTTTCTGTTAAGTGAAATTATTTTTCTCTCTCAAACTTGGCAAACAAAGTGTGTGGTGGTTACTGGAGAGAAAGACCTGATAGAGAGGGAAAACAGTGAAGAGAACAGAATCACACAGTGATACCAGGGCCAGACACCAAGGACTGCCTTCAGCTGCATAGAAAGCCAAATACCCAGAGGTGAGAGTGGGAAAGACTGACCAAGAGGTAGTCAAGAAGGCACCTGAGCTAGCAAAATGTCCTAAAGTAACCTTTCCTATATGGAAAAGACCAAAAGGAGTGATAGCCCCACAGGGCAAATGAGTCACTTGAGATTGGCAGACTAAAAGAGCAAACACCTGAATGCTGGGGGTCTAGATGTAGGAAGAATTTCTGAAGGGCCAGAAACTTGAGAGATCATTTGATGAGCTTCTCTCCTTATAGGCATAAAAGAGAGACTGTACCACCTTGAAGGCACAAAATACATGATATAGATATAACTGTGAAAGAAAAAGAACAAGAGGAAGCAGCTTTTAAAAGAAAAGGAACCAGAGGGATGAAAAGGAACCTCGTGCAAATGCAGCCGAGAGAACTGATCATGTGAGCCTCATGCAGATAACAATTATTTAAATTTGGATTAAAAAACTTTTTGTTTTACAGCATTTTTTGGAAAGTGTCCCAAAGCATACAGTAGTAAAAAAAAGATCTTACTCTTGAAAAACTCCAACTGGAAGAGAACAGAACCATGACATCAGCTTGAAGTTTTTATGCTGAGAGCCCTCCCCACCCCCTACAAATATGGTGAAGGCAGCCACACAGCTCAAAGTGGTAGAGAAAATAATTCAGGGCTGGAAGTGCAGCTGGAAATTTAAGGCAGACATACTGGGAATGAAAGAACCACAGAAGCATAAAAATCTGAGCATAAACTCTGCTCAGTTAAATTACACACGCATGGGGGGGAAACCCCAGGTAGCCCCTACAGTAGATTATAGAAGAATTGAAAGCTACATGGCGTTAAGATCTATGAGTTTGATGCTTTTTAAAATGAATGTATTCCCCAACCATACAGCCCAAGCAGCAGAAAGCTGAAGCCCTTACTGGCTTGGGATGTCAGAGAGCAGAGACCACTACTGGCAGACAAAATAGATACTATGAGGGAATCCCCAGAAGTAGAGAAACCACAAGGCAGATGAGCTCCAAAATCTGAGTATAATCTCTGCCCAAATTTTTGGCTGACCACCAAATTACACAGGTGCAGGAGAACCCTAACCCTTACCCCACTCCCCAGGAGACCAAGCTAAAAAAACAAGTAGTTGAAAGAAAAGAACTGAGCAGATATCAGCTGTCTCATACTGTGTATGTAGGAAACAAAGTTTGCAGATTGAGTCCAGGCAAGTTAATGGTCCACTAGAACAAAAACCCCCTGGGCTTCCCTGGTGGTGCAGTGGTTAAGAATCCTCCTGCCAATGCAGGGACACAGGTTCAAGCCCTGGTCCGGGAAGATCCCACATGCCGCAGAGCAACTAAGCCCATGCACCACAACTACTGAGCCTGCGCTCTAGAGCCCGCAAGCCACAACTACTGAGCCCACGTGCCACAACTACTGAAGCCCACGCACCTAGAGCCTGTGCTCCGCAACAAGAGAAGCCACTGCAATGAGAAGCCCGTGTACCGCAAAGAAGAGTAACCCCCGCTCGCTGCAAGTACGGAAAGCCCATGCGCAGCAAGAAGACCCAATGTAGCCAAAAATAAATAAATAAAATAAATAAATTTTTAAAATATACATTAAAAAAAAATCCTGATAATCCTCACAAGAACACCAAAAATTTCAACCAAAAATTATGAGATCCAAAGAAACAAGACAGTAAAAAGGCAGTCAATGGAAACTGACTCCAAGTAGGTCCAGATGTAGGATTTAGCAAATAAGGACTTCAAAGCACATATTATAAATATACTTAAACAATTAAAGGAAAGTATATTAAAAGCATAAAACAAGAAAATGGTCTTAATGAGTGGCCGAAAGGGAATCTCAATAGAGAAGTGAAAATAAAAAAAAGAAAACTCAGCTCTAGCTGAAAAGAACTAAAATGAAAAATCCATTAGATGGGCACAATAGCAGATGGAATGACCAAAAAAAAAAAAAAATCAAGGAACTTGAAAATAGAGCATGAGAAATTACCCAACCCATAGAATAAAGAGAAAGATTAAAGAAAAACAACAGCTCTGCAGACACAGATGGGACAGCATCTAATGATACAACATGTAAGTAACTGGAGTCACTACTAATACACTCAACAAAATGGAATCTCAAAAGCATTATGATAAGTGAAAGAAGCAAGACTTAAAGCTTCTATACCATATGATTTCATTTATATAACATTGTCAGAAAGACAAAACTGTAGGGATTACACATAGAGCAGCAAGAGGTTAGAGCTGGGGTAATGGCACAAGGTAATTTTGGGGGTGACAGAACTATTCTGTATCTGGATTGTGGTGGTGGTGGTAGTTACACAATTGTATGCCTCTGTCCAAACTCCTAAGAACGGTACACCAGAAAGAGAATTTTATTGCACTGAAATTTAAAAAGAAAAAAACAGCAGCAGAGATGTTTAATAAATATTTACAAATGTCAAACATATTAGCATGACATAATTAAACCACTTTTGGATCAAAACCCCCACATCACACTACCCCCCGTACCATCCCAAGCATACTTAATCAACAGCCACCCTCCCACTGCCATAAATGACACACATAAATTTTTGATCATGAAAACTGGTGAGAATTTTTCTACTTCTGCCACAATAGTAAGTGACTTAGAGAAAAGGTTTCGGAATCAGATAAAACTAAGTTGTATGACTTTGTACAAGCTTCTTAACCTCTAAGACCTCAATTTCTTTAAATGTGAAATGAAGAAAATAATACAATTCTCATTACCATTATTTTATCTATTACTAATACAACTGCCAATCAAATTATTATAAAGAATAAATAAGACAGGACACCTTATATAATAACACAGTGCTGGGCACATTGCTGACTTTCTCTACTAGACTACCAAATACAAATTTTGCATAATACTTCATTAATTCATTCATAACTTTCTATTTGCCTTTTGAGATCACCAGAGACGACGAGAATTCCTAGAGAGTCACTCAACATTTATTGAGCATCTATAATGTGCTAGATGGCTGGAATAAAAAGGTGAATATGATACCATCCATGTCCTGGTTTAAATAATAATTATAAAATAATCACAACACAGGGAACAGGGGAAGAATGATTAGGGATACGATTTCTACTCATTTTGAGTTTTCCCAATTTCTCCAAGGTACACCTGACCCTCCCCTGTTCTACTAAACATCAAAATTTCATCAAAGAGCCATGTACTTTGGACACAATAGCTGGTAACAGTTTTAGGAGCTAAATCAAAACCTTAAGTCATCGGACTTCCCTGGTGGCACAGTGGTTAAGAATCCACCTGCCGATGCAGGGGACACATGTTCGAGCCCTAGTCTGGGAAGATCCCACATGCCACGGAGCAACTAAGCCCACGGAGCCACAACTACTGAGCCCGCATGCCTAGAGCCCGTGCTCCTCAACAAAGAGAAGCCACCACAATGAGAAGCCCACGCACCGCAACGAAGAGTAGCCCCTGCTCGCTGCAACTAGAGAGGGTCCACGCGCAGTGGCGAGGACCCAATGCAGCCATACGTTCATACATACATACATAAATTAATTAATTAAAAAAAAACCTTACGTCATTCCTATAGTAACTATGATATAAAACAAATATTTCACTCAGCTTAAAAGTAAATTTAAATCTCTGGAAGAACAGACAAATCATCCTAGTTTCTAACCTCTGTGAAAACTCCTTCAGTTATTTTTATCAGAATATTCTTGCTGTATCCGAGAAGCTTAAAATTTTTAAATTTTTTCTCTCATTTGGACATAACAACCTCCTTGCTACATAACAAATTACCACAAACCCAGTGGCTTACAATACCATATACTATCTTAGTTTCTGTGGGTTAGGAATCCGGCATAGTTTAGCTGGATCCTCTACAAGGCTACAATCAAGGTGTCAACCATAATTAGATCCCCATTTGGAGGCTCAACTGGGGAAGGATCCACTTCCAAGGTTACTGAGATTGTAACAATTCATTTCCTTATGGCAGTAGGATTCAAAGCCAATGATGTAGATAGTAAGTCTGCTAGCAAAATGGAGTCTTACGTAACATAACTAGGAAAGTAACATTCCATAACCTTTAGCATATTCTTTTGGCTAGGAAGTCACAAATTCTGCTCACACTGAAGGCGAGGGGATTATACAAAGGCACAAACACCAGGAGGCAGGGATCATGGGAACTACTTCAGGGTCTGTCTATCTTATTGTCCAACACATTCTGCCTAGGTATGACACTGAAAGTTTAAGATTCTGCTCAGCCCTTGTTCTAATTATACATACCACTATACTAACACACACACACAAAACACATACATCTCTTTTATCTCCTTGACTTCACAGCACTATTTGTCACAGCAAAAACCTAGAACCAATCTAAATGTTCGTCAGAAATGAATTGGTTAAAAATCTGCACAGTATCATGCAACCAGTAAAAATAAGATACATACTGATAAGAAAAATATTCCAAGATATAATGTTATGCTAAAAAGCATGGTACAGATATGTATTATGTACTCCAATGTATTTTAAAAATATGTATGCACTCATCCATGTTTTTATATGTTTTTTAAAATGTCTAGAAATAACACATAAAACTTCTAACTAGTTGCCTCTGAGGAAAGGCTGAAATGAGAGAAAGAAAGACTTACTTTTCATTGTATCTCTTATACTATTTGAATATACTATACATTGTTTTCATAATTGGGAGGGGGGCTACAGTTAAGTATTTGGAAATGGCTTTGTTATGGAAATTTTCTTCCTTGTTTAATTTTACTGCTTACCTACAGTTTTGTTTTTGTTTCTGATTGCTTAAATATGGTCAATACATATTGTAGGGGAGGAAAAATATCTTTTTCCCCTACCCTTCTAAATTTTCAACTGGGACCCCTGTAACAAGACATATTAACAAGAGAAGAGCATACAAGTTTATTTAATGTAAATTTTATTCAACACTGGAGCCTTCATAAGCAAATGAAGGCCCGAAAAAACAAACCTGAGTGTTCTTATGCCAAGTCTGATGAAGAGTGGAATATCGTGGAAAGAGTATAGTAAATGGACGAAAACTTACTAGCATTATCTCTTGTTCAGATTTCTATGTTCCTTCACCTTCGGAGCTAAGATGCTCCTTTCCTCTAGGTATAGGGACAGCTCTCATGAGGGTTTTATGACCTGCTTTAGAGGCAGGTCAGAAAGTTGCTCCAGCACATGCTGTTGCTCTAATTCCTTCTGCTTAAAGTATTCAATACGTGAAGATGCCATACTTTGGGGAAGCATGTTCTGAACTCCATCATTATGCGTTGGTAGAATATGCTTCTGCCACAAGTCTTCCCTTAAACTGTAAGACTCCTTGAGGGCAAGAACAAAGGATAACTCATATGTGTGTTCCCACACCTCAGTATACACGCTATATGTAAACTTTTACAAAATGTTTTAATTAATAAAATTAAGATGAAAGAAACCAAAGGGCATTTCATTGAACAGAATCCACCAGAGAAGAGGAAATACAAATTATGAAGATTTATAGGGAGTCTTTAACTTAGTTGCTTGTCTTTAAAAAGAATAATATTGTATAATCATACCCACCTATCATGTGAATCTCATCCTCAAATGACCAAAAAGTATCTAATGCTAATACTTGCTCTTAGGAACTATACACTAAGAAAATGGTGTTAAAAGAGGGAACATAACAAATATCCCTGGAAACATTTTTAAAGATATTATCAAATGACTCCTAATATTCCCCAAAAGATTCCTCAAAGCTGCCTAAATCTCACAGAAGCACTTTCAAATGTCAAGACTTATATTTTTCTTATTTGCTGCAGTTAAAATAAGGCAAGTAAATAAAGCTGAGAATTTTATTCAGGATATTTTTATACCCTGATTATAACAGTTAGATTATATCTGACTAAATTTTATGTAACTAGTTCCAGGATATCAAATTCAATTGACTTATGCTTTCATTCAAAATCTATTCATTGAGTACTTAGTACCTTTTCAGGCATTTTGCTAACTGCTAGGGATACACTAACAAACAGATTTAATAAAACTGCATGAATTTTACATTAAAAGTAGGGTACTTTGTCTATTTAAAGGAATTCCTTATCAAATCCACCAAAATGTAAGACTTCCAAAGTCAGCTCATATTCAGCCCTTGATCTTCCAGAGGTGACCTGGAGATAAAATCTCTGAGTTCATTGATTTTATTACTTTTATAGAATTTCTATAAATTCTGTAAATAAATAATAAAATAATAATATTCAGTAATAAAAACTGAAATTTTGCTGATTTCTTGTTTAAGACATTAACACTTCAAGAACCATTTCATTTATTCCCCCCCCACACCTTAAACAGCTCAATGGTTGAAAATCTTTCCCTATCTTAGGCATTTTCTAAATACCTACATTACATAATTAGCATTATAATGGACTAGATGCTGTTTATAGTGCTAAATTCTTAAAACCCACTAAAAGGCATATATGATTTTTTTAATTTCCTAAAAAAACTTAATGTTTTATTTTCTATGCGTATGTCCCTATTTTTCCTTTTCTTCTATGACTAACTAGTATTGCCTTCAAAACTGGAAACATCTTAGTTGAAGCAAATCACCTTGACATAAAATTTAATATAGGCAAATCTCCAATAAGCTGATGAAGTGCCTAAATCAAAGGAGATTACATTCAACTCCTAAGAACCAGCACCCTTTAAACAAAGTCAGACTCAAACAATGTTTTATTTTTTCCTCCATGACCCTTTAAACAAAGTCAGACTTTTAAACAATGTTTTCTTTTTCCCTCTGAGAGGCTTTTTTAATAAGTTATATTATATTTTTCATATAACTTTTACTATGCTGTTGCATTTTGACCCATTCATTATCCCATTACCTTCCATTCCTTTCAGATTTTTGCTCGTTTACCTGCCCTCAATTCAATAGGCTAGAAAAGGCCCTAAGTATGATTCAAGTTCTAGACTGCAGTATTGCCCAACAGAACTTTGTCTGATAATGGAAATGTTCTATGTCTGCACTGTCCAAAAAGTAGCCACTAGCTACATGCAGCTATAAAACACTTGAAATGTACAACTGATAAAATGAATTTTCAATTTTCCATTTTAACTCTTAATTTGAATAGCCATATGTGGCTGTTACTACCATATATGATAGAATAATAAGCAATGACCAATACATATCAGAATGGGTTCCTGAACAATAAGGTCAAGCCATCCTCCTTTGGAAAGGTTACCAGACTGGTGGTAGGTATGAGATATGCCTCAGCACTAAATGAACTACACCAAAATATGCAGTGAGATTTTTCAAGCAGGATAGAGGTACAGGAGCTAGATGCTAGTATCTAATTCAGGAAGCCTTGGATAATAAGGTGGATTTTCATATACATTTTCTATGCTAATCCATATACCAAGCCTACAAGACACAAGAGGTATCTATTATATAAAAGTGATCTCTTTTTAAAAACTGAGAAATTGGCTTAAAGGGATTATGTTATTTGCCTAATGTCACATAGCTAATAAATAAACTAGGACTCAAATACACATCTGTACAAATTCAGTGCTTCTTCCACCATACTATACTGTCTCTTAAGTTTAATACACAACCCATCAAAACGCTATGCCCAGAAAATAAAAAGTGCTAGTGGTCACATTTCAAATCACTAAGAGACAGATAGCTAGATGACAGATTCAAGGTTAGATAGAGAGGTTCTAAAAAACTGGTCAACTATTTCAGCAGAAAATCCTTTCCTTCCTCACATAGTATCTCTCCCAAATTCCACATTATTAAAAAAAACCAAAGTAGAACACAAAACCATAAAGAATTAAGAAAAATATATAAGTGAACATTTATCTGACTCTCAGAATAAAGAAGGAATTTCTAAGCCTCAAATCAGAGGAAAAAAAATATGAGAAACAGGAACATGCAGTCAGACACTTTATGCTCACATTTGCAACAAAGACTAGTGAAAACTTCATCAGGGATCAGAATTGGGACTGCAAACCACTTGCAAAAAGCATTAGGTTAGACTACATAAAAATTCAAACTATAAAAGATAAATGAAAAGCTATAAAAATGTAAATAACAGATAAGACTTTAATCTTAAATATAAGGAATATTTATAAATCATATTAAAAAAAAATCGAACACTATGATGGAAAAACATGCAGAGTTCATTAAGTTAGCAATTTACAAAAAGAATACTAGCTGCCAAAAAGGGGTAAAGAGGAACTATTCAACCTCACTAGTAATATAAGAAACCCAAGTTAAATCTGAGATGTTTAACTGATCAAATTGTCAAAGATTTCTTGGTTTGTTTTCATGATAACCAGTGATGGCTAAAGAACAGGGGGAAAGGCTACTCAGGCTTGTGGGAATATAAACTGTAAAACCTGGAGGGTGTCACACATTTTAACACATGAATCCCAGTTTTAAATTTTTATCCTGAGAAATATGTTTATCAAAGAATTTATAGTGGAAGTGGAAGGAGAGGGAAAGGGGGAAGGGGAGGAGGAAGGGAATGTTCACTTTTAAACCTAGTTATGTATTTGTTATACTATTTTAATTTCTCAAAATAAAAAATTTAAGTCATTACATACAGAATGATCCCAATTGTGTGTGTGTATGCACATGTATGTGTATACATGTGTTTATGATTGGAAGCAATTATCATTGGGTCATGGGATTAAGATGCCATTTTCTTCTTTGCTTTTTGGTGACTGTCCAAAATTGTATGCAATGCATTGCATGTTCATATTCAGAAAGAAATTACTCAAAATAATCTACTTTTATAAGTAATTTTTCAAAGTACTCGTAAAACAATTTCAAAGCCAACAAGTATTCAAGGTTACTGTTAAAAAGTATCATTCACTAGGGAAGCAAAGATGATCAAAGATGTCATACCACTTTTATTCTAAAATATGACACCTTTTCCCTTTCTTAATGTTTTCAATTCAACTAACTTGAGTAGCTGCACATACATATATATAAACAATGCACGTACATGTATATAAATAGTACTATGTATATATTACATATACACAAAAAATGAAAAAGAGATTGAGTGAAAAAAAAATAAGTATAAATGGAAGTTCTGCTGTTTTCTTCATATGGTACAATAAATAAGTTTTATCAAACTCAGGTAATAAGGCCTAATCTGCCGTTTAGTTATCTCTTCCAAACACTAGAGTATTAATGATTTTAAAATACTTTCAGTATTACAGTTTTATAACTTCACTAGTCTCTAATAACTAAATATTCTCTCTTTGAAAAGAGAAACTCAGGCAATTTGGAATATTCAACAAGAAGAAAATAATAGTGCCCCACAGTTACCCATCTTACAGGAACTTCTCTAGGAAAATTCTAAATTAACAAATTAGGAGCCAAAAGGACAGAGCAGACTGCATCGCTTGCTCTCAAGATGTGAGAAAAATAAGATTCAATCCTGCATTGTATAAAGCAAACTGCCCTGAATGAAATAATTACCTTTAAAATAATTCAGCACTATTTGCATGACCATGTAAGAATGAGAAAAGTATAAAAACATTTTGTTGCACAATTATGCCCCTGAGATACTTCCTCAGGTATCTGAGCTTTTAAATTTACTTTTAACGTAGTCCACAAACAGAAAACTCAAGATAATTTTCTATTCATCTGCTACCAGCAATGATAGTCAAAGATCTTAAAGAAAAATAATACAAATTAATAAAAATAAAAATTTTTTTAGAGATGATAACAGTATCCCAATAGATGATTTTTAAAATGTCATGCCATTTCTCTCTACAATATATTCTCTTTTCGCTTTTCTCTGCTGTCCCACCTGGCATTCAAATTACAGAGAAGAGAGGAGATGGCCAAGATGGTATAGTAGGAAGACCCTGAACTCATCTCCATCCAAGGACACACCAAAATTACAACTACTTACGGAGCAACTATCTATAAGAACAACCTGAAGATTAGCAGAAAAGATTTTCCAAAACTAAAGACATAAAGGAACCACATAAGAGGGGTAAGAGGGGCGGAGACACGATATTGTCAGGACCCACATCACTCAGTCAGCAACCCACAAATGGGAGGAATATCACAACTGGTCCTCCCCAAGGAGCAATGGGTCCAAGCCCCACAGCAGGTTCCCCAGTCCAAGGGGTTGTGCACCAGGAAACAAGCCCCCAGAACGTCTAGCTTTGAAAACAGGAGAGCTTATGTCTGGGAGCGTGGGAGGTGGGGAAGGGGTGTTAGGAAACTGAGACTCTGCTCTTAAAGGGAGCACACATAATCTCAACATGCTCCAAGTCCCAGACCAGAGGCAACAGTTTGAAAGGAGCTTGGGTGAGACCCACTTGCTGATCTTGGAGAGCCTCCCAGAGAGGCAGGAGGCCAACAGGACACCCCTTGGGGGAGGAAATGATGGCAACAGCCATTTTGGGGAGCTTGTTCTACCATGATAACACCAGTACAGACAAGCTCCATTTTGGAATCCTCCCTCTAGCCGATTAGTGCCAGGGACCCAACACAACCCTCCAGTGAGCCAGCACCAGCCCTGTGCCCACCAGGCCCTGTAGAGAGCCACACAAGAAGCCTACCCTGCCCTCCAGGAGGCTTGCAGCCACCACATAAGGCACAGCTAACTGGACAGGGGACAGCCCTGCCTACCAGCACACTCACAGTACTCAGCCCCAGCACAACATAAAGGTTCATGAAGCCTACATAAGAGGCACCTCTAGAGCATACAGCTCTGGTGACCAGAGTGGAGTGTGCTGCTGGGCCCCATAGGACATCTCCTACATGAGGCCACTTCAAGATCAGGAAACATAAGCAACCTACCTAATACACTGAAAGAAATACAGAGATTTGGCCAAATGAGGAGATAGAGGAATATATTCCAAATGAATGAACAAGACGTAGCCTCAGAAAAAGAACTAAATGAAGTGAAGATAAACAATCTACCTGATAAAGAGTTCAAGGTAGGTAGTGATCATAAAGATACTCAACAAACTCAGGAGAAGAATGAATGAACATGGTGAGAAGTTTCACAAATAGCTAGAAAATACAAAGAAGAACCAAACAGATACAATAAAGTGAAATAAAAAATACACAAGAAATCAACAGTACATTAGATCATACAGCAGAACAGATCAGCAATCTGGAAGACAGAGTACTGGAAATCACCCATGCTGAAGAGAAAAAAAAAAAAGAGAATTTTTAAAAATAAGGATAGTTTAAGAGACCTCTGGGACGACATACAGCGTACTAACATTATAGGGGTCCCAGAAGGAGAAGAGGGAGAGAAAGGGGCCAGAGAACTTACTTGAAGACATAATAGCTGAAAATTTCCCTAACCTAGGAAAGGAAAAGACATTCAGGTTCAGGAAGCACAGAAAGTCCCAAACAAGATGAACCCAAAGATGTCCACACCAAAACAAATTATAATTAAAATGACAAAAGTTAAAGATAGAGAATCTTAAAAGCAGTGAAAGAAAAGCCAACTAGTTACATACAAGGAACTCCCAAAAGACTATCAGCTTTTCAGAAGAAGCTGCAGGCCAGAAGGGAGTGGCCTGACATATTCAAAGTGATGAACGAAAAAAACCTAGAACCAAGAATACTCTATCCAGCAAGGTTATCATTCAGATTTGAAGCAGAAACAGACTTTTACAGACCAGCAAAACCTAAATGAGGTCGGCATCACTAAACCAGCTTTACAAGAAATGTTGAAAGAACTTCTCTAAACAGAAAAGGCCACCACTAGAAATATGAAAATTATGAGAGGAAAAGTATCACTTGTAGAGGCAAACATACAGTAAAGGTAAGAGATCAACCATTATAAAGCTAGTAGGAAGGCTAAAGACAAAAGTAATAATATATATCCATAATAAGACACAATAACAAAAAGATTTGAAATATGATGCGAAAAATATTAAATGTGCAGGGGGTAAAAATTTAGGGTGTTTAGAATCTGTTCAAAATTAAGAGATCTATCAACTTAAAACAATCACATACATGTGTGTGTGTGCGCGCGCACAAGTGCATATGGCTATTTGTTAACCTCATGGTAACCACAAACCAAACACCTATAATAGATACATACACAAAAAAGAGAATAAAATTCAAACGTAACACTAAAGACAGTCATCAAATCACAAGGGAAGAAAGCAAAAGAAGAGAAGAACTACAAAGAACTACAAAAGCAACCAGCAAAGAATTAAAATGGAAAAAGTATATACCTATCAGTAATTAACGTAAATGGACTAAATGCTCCAATCAAAAGACAGTGGCTGAACAGATTCAATAAAGAAAAAAC
The DNA here is from genome assembly GCF_949987535.1 of Balaenoptera acutorostrata. Lineage (NCBI taxonomy): Eukaryota > Metazoa > Chordata > Mammalia > Artiodactyla > Balaenopteridae > Balaenoptera > Balaenoptera acutorostrata. Next base: position 43,916,958 of record NC_080072.1, on the reverse strand, counting down.
CATATATATGCTTCCTACAAGAGACTCACTTCAGATTTAAAGTTATATACAGACTGATATTGAGGGGATGGAAAAAGGTATTCCATGCAAGTGGCAAGAAAAGAAAGCTGGAGCATCAATACTTATATCAGACAAAATAGACTTTATTTTTTTATTTTTTTTCATCATTCACTGAGTATTTTAATTTCAATACCGTTACCCAAACACAATTTTTCTAAGTATTTAAATAAATTCATAAGGTACATATATCCAGTTAATTAGTTAATGGGATTAGATTTCAAGTTGTTTTAAAATGCCGTGGGGGAAAATAAGGTTTATCACATATGCATAAAAATGCAACATATATAGGGCTTTTTACTGGTAACTTTCGAAGGCAAGTTGATATTCCATGGCAAGGAAAATACTCCACTCCACCAATCCAAAGATTGCCAATGAAATGAAAATATACAAGAGCCAAGATGAAGTACAGGCCAGTATAAATCTCTATTTTGTCTGTAATTTTAAAGCTGGTGAAGCTTCCAGCTAAACTCAAGATCTGTTGTCCTTCCCTTCCTATCCACATATTCCTACAGGGTTCAAAATAGACTTTAAAACAAAGACTGTAACAAGAGTAAAAGGACATTATATAATGATAAAGAGATCAAGCCAACAAGAGGATATAACAATTGTAAATATATATGCACCCAACATAGGAGCACCTAAATACATAAAAGAAATATTAACAAACATAAAGGGAGAAACTGACACTAATACAATAACAGTAGCAAACTTTAATTAACACCTCACTTACATCAATGGACAGATCATCCAGACAGAAAATCAATAAGGAAACATTGGCCTTAAATAACACATTAGACCAGATGGATTTAATAGATATGTATAGAACATTTCATCCAAAACCAGCAGAATACACATTCTTTTTAGTGCAAATGGACAGATCAGAAGCTAGGCCACAGAACAAGCCTCAATAAATTTAAGAATACTGAAATTATATTAAGTATCTTTTCTGGAAACAGTATGAGTCTAGAAACAAACTACAAGAAAAAGACTACAAAAGACACGAACATGTGGAGGCTAAAAAAACATGCTACTAAACAACCAATGGTTTACTGAGGAAATCAGAGAGGAAATCAAAAAATACCTGGAAACAAATGAAAATGTAAATACAACAATCCACATCTCTGGGACACATCGAAAGTAGTTCTACGAAAGAAGCTTGTAGTGATACAAGCCTACCTCGGGAAACAAGAAAACTCTCAAATAAACAACCTAACCTTACACCTAAAGGAACTAGAAAAAGCAGAACAAACAAACCCGAAATTAGTAGAAGGAAAGAAATCATAAATATCAGAGCAGAAGTAAATGAAATAGAGACTAAAAAATTAAAAATTTTTAAAAAGTAAACACCAATGAAATTATGAGTTCTTTGAAAAGATAAACAAAACTGATAAACTTTTAACCAGACTCATCAAGAAAGAGAGGGCCCAAATAAATAAAATCAGAAATGAAAGAAATAAAATCACAAACGACACCACAGAAACACAAAGGATCATAAGAGATTACTAAGAACAAATATATGCCAATAAAATGGACAATCTAGAAGAAATGGATAAATTCCTAGAAACATAAAAATCTCCCAAAAATGAATCAGGAAGAAATAAAAAAATATGAACAGACCAATTACCAGTAATGAAATTGAATCAATTAAAAAAAACTCCCAACAAACAAAAGTCCAGGACCAGACAGCTTTACAGGTGGATTCTACAAAACATTTAAAGAAGAGTTAACACTCATCCTTCCTAAACTATTACAAAAAATTGAAGAGGGAGGAATGCTTCTTAACTTATTGTACAAGGCCAGTATCACCCTGATACCAAAACCATGCAAAGATACCACAAAGAAAGTAAATTACATGCCAGTATCTCTGATGAACACAGATGCAAAAATCCTCAACAAAACATGAGCAAACTGAATTCAACAATACATAAAAGGGATCATATACCATGATCAAGTGGGATTTATCCCAGGGATGCAAGGATTTTTCAATAAACGCAAATCAAAGTGATACACCACATTAACAAGCTGAAGAATAAAAATCATATTATCATCTCAATAGATGCAGAAATAGCCTGTGACAAATTTCAAATCCATTTATGATAACAACTCTCAACAAAGTGGGTATAGAGGGAACATACCGCAACATATTAAAGGCCATATTACAAAACCACAGCCAATACCATATTCAACAGTGAAAAGCTGAAAGCACTTCGTCTAAAATCAGGAACAAGACAAGGATGCCCACTCTCGCACTTTTATTCAACATAGTGTTGGCAATCCTAGCCATAGCAACCAGACAAGAAAAAGAATTCAAAGGAATCCAAATTAGAAAGGAAGAAATAAAACTGTCCCAGTTTACAGGTGACATGTTACTAAGTATAGAAAATCCTAAATACACTACTAAAAACCACTAAACTAACAAATTCAGTAAAGTTGCAAGATACAAAATCAGTATACAGAAATCTGGTGCATTTCTATACACTAACAATAAACTATCAGAAAAAGATATTAAGAAAACAATCTCATTAACAACTGCATCAAACAGAATAAAATAACTAAGAATACATCTAAGGAGGTAAGAGACCTGGACCCAGAAAACCATAAGACATCGATGAAGAAAACTGAAGACAACGCAAACAAACGGAAAGATTTACCATGCTCATAGAAGAATTAATATTGTTAAAATGACCATATTACCCAAGGCAGTCTAAATCAAAATACCAATGGCATTTTTCACAGAACTACAACTAATAATTCTAAAATTTGCATGGAAACAAAAGATCCCAAATAGCCAACAATCTTGAGAAAGAAGAACAAAGCTGGAATATCATGCACCCTGATTTCAAACTACACTACAAATCAAAACAGACACACAGATCAATAAACAGAATACAGAACCCAGAAATGGACTCACACTTATATGGTCAATTAATCTACAACAAAGGAGACAGGAATATACAATGAGTAAAAGACAGCCTCTTCAATAAATGGTGTTGGGAGAACTGGACAGCTACATACAGACAATCAAAGTGTACTAATTTCTCATAGCATATACAAAAACAAACTCAAAATGGAATAAAGATTTAAATGTAAGACCTGAAACTATAAAACTCAGGAAAACAGAAAGTCCCAAACAAGATGAACCCAAAGATGTCCACACCAAAACAAATTATAATTAAAAGAAAACATAGGCAGTAAGCTCTCTGACATAAGTCTTAGCAATATTTTCTTGGATCTGTCTCCTCAGGCAAGAGAAACTAAAGAAAAATAAACAAATACGACTACATCAAACTAAAAAGTTTTTGTACAGCAAAGGAAACTATCAACAAACTGAAAAGGCTGCCTACTGAATGGGAGAAGATATTTGCAAACAACATATCCAACAATGGGTTAATATTCAAAATATACAAAGAATTCATACAACTCAACATCAAAAAAACAAACCACCCAATTAAAAAACAGGCAGAGAAAAAAAAAAAACAAAAAACAGGCAGAGGACCTAGACATCTTCCCAAAGAAGACATACAGCTGGCCAACAGACACATGAAAAGATCACTAATCATATTAAAACCACAATGAGATACCACCTCACACTTGTCAGAATGGCTATCATCAACAAAATAAATAACAAGTATTGGCAAGGATGGAGAAAAGGGAACCCTCGTGCATTGTTGGTGGAAATGTTAAACTGGTACAGCCACAAGGGAAAACAGTATAAAGGTTTCTCAAAAAATTAAAAATAGAACTGCCATATGATCCAGCAATTTAACTTCTGGGTATTTACCTGAAGAAGACAAAAACACCAATTTGAAAAAATATGTGCACCCTATGTTCACTGAAGCATTATTTACAATAGCCAAGGTATGGAAGCAACCTAAGTGCCCATGAATAGACGAATGGATAAAGAAGATGTGGTACATAAATACAGCGGAATATTTCTCAGCCATTAAAAAAAAAAAAAAAAAAGAAACCTCACCATTTGCAACAACATGGATGGATCTAGAGGGTATTATACTAAATGAAATAAGTCAAAGACAAATACCATATGATCTCACTTATATGTGGAATCTAAAAAACAAAGAAAACAAAACAAAATGAAAACAGACTCACAGATACAGAGAACAAACAGGTGGTATCCAGAGGGGAGACAGGTGGGGGGTTGAAATATGTGAAGGGGATTAAGAGGTACAATCCTCCAGTTATGAAACAAGCCACAGGGACGTAATATACAGCATAAGGATATGGTCAGTACTATTATACAGTAAGTTTTATTGGGACAGATAGTTAATGGACTTATCATTGTCATTTCACAATGTATGCAAATGTCAAATCACTATGTAGTACACCTGAAATTAACATAATATTGTACATCAACTATATTTCAATTTTTAAAAGATTACTTAGAATACCAGATATCAGTCAATGGATAGTCAATGCCAACATGAAAAGCAAGAAGGAGATTCCTACTGTTCATTGTGGACTAGAATAAAGAAAAAGAAAAAAACTTCTGTAATTTCCAGTGGAAGAGTCATATTGTCAAGGCTGTAAATAGCCATTTGAATTTGTTCCCTATAAGAGACAGCTAGATGTAAATGTAAATTCCCCTGATGTGTCTTAAGATCACCAGACAGTATGCTATTTTCTGAGCATAAACACAGTACAAAGGGCTGACAAGTTATATTCACTTTACTATTTACATAGCACTTGTGTATATTTTATTTCATTTCATTCTTAAACTCCTGACAATTGTGTTCTATCTCCATTTTTCATGTGAGCCAACAACAGCTCAGAGTAGTTAAGTAACTTATGTCACAGAGCTAACAGTCGGCTTTAAACACAGATCTAAGTGATCCCAAATAAGGTATTCCAAGTAGAAAAGTATGATTACAATGTTAAATGACCTTAGAAAAGTGTTATTCATAGTTTCTAATCAAGTACTTCAATTAGTACTTCACTGTGACAGACTCTCACCCTCAACCAAATAACAAATGTTAATTTCAGTTCATGACCAAAAGTACTAACAGACCATTCATTTCAACTACAAAGATAAAAATAAGTACCATGTAATCAGATATCTTACATTTTTAAACAGAAAAATATAATTAAACTATTAATTAGGATTTAAAAAGATGCTTTTATTGGCATAGATACCTTTTAGCATCTTACAAATCTTCAGAAATCTTGTGACATAAGGTCACATATTCCACATAAAATCTTTCCTCTTTAATGTCAAGTTTCTACTATTTCAAGTATTTTAGCTCACTGTATTCTCATTGCCTACATCGAACATTTACCAACCTCTTAATCCTCTCCCAAAGAGCATCTCTTTGAATTCTGATTGCTTACCTTCCATCTCTGAGCTCTAGATTGCTACCTGCTTAACAAGGCAGGTCTCAGTTTCAAGATGCCAAAGTAAACCAGAGCGAGCCATAGTAGGGAAATGCAACATTAGCTTAAACCCTAATAAACATTCTATCCAAGACGAGACAAGATTTCAAAATAGTTCTTCTTCCATTAATGAGCATCTTTCTCCCTTACTGTGGGTTTATAACCAACAAAGAAACAAACAAACAAAGGAGTCAGACAAAGATAAAAATACAGCTGAAATCAGTGGCCAAAAAAGCTTATTAACTTCAATTGTAAACTAAACTTAAAACTGTTTATTTTTCATTTCCTTCTCCCTCATAGGGTCCAGCCTGCTCAGATAAATCCACCCTACAGGGGAGTAGAGAATGTTATGTCCTAAGAATTGAGAGCTCTAAAAACAGAACCAGAAGTCACTGAGCAAAAGCATACTCAATTCCTTCTCCAGTCCTCACCTAATCCTTCCTTGAGAGGGCATCTCACCCAAGGAGTTGAAAGAAGGGGAAAGCTGCTTCCAAGAGAACTTCCTTACTTTACAAGTCATGTAGAAACATGGGGAGAGGAAAATGATGGTTCTTCCTTCAACAAACAATCTCCAAAAATACATAACAGATTCTTCAGGATGTTTTTTAAACTCTCAAAGAGGAACACCTCACAGAATACACATCTTCTCCTGTTTCACTTCCCACACCAGAGAGAGGCAGGGATTGGATGAAGAGGTATTAGACTAACTTGACCTAAGAAGACTGGGCTAAAAGAGAGAAACAAGAAGACTGGGCTAAAAGAAAGAAAACTAAGTCTGCAAACTCCCAAAGTAGTCCTGATTAAAACCCAATATTCTATTTCCGTTACTCTAGGAGGTGCATCGACAGATGAATGGATAAAGAAGATGTGGCGCATATATACAATGGAATATTACTCAGCCATAAAAAGGAACGAAACTGAGTTATTTGTAGTGAGGTGGATGGACCCAGAGTCTGCCATACAGAGTGAAGTCAGAAAGAGAAAAACAAATACCGTATGCTAACACATATATATGGAATCTAAAAAAAAAAAGGTACTGATGAACCTAGTTGCAGGGCAGGAATAAAGAGGTAGACATAGAGGATCATAGAGGATGCACTTGAGGACATGGGGTGGGAGGGGGAAGCTGAGGCGAAGTGAGAGTAGCAACGACATATATACACTACCGAATGTAAAACAGTTGGCTGGTGGGAAGCAGCAGCATAGCATAGGGAGATCGGCTCGGTGCTTTGCCATGACCTAGAGGGGTGGGAAAGGGAGGATGGGAGGAAGGCTCAAGAGGGAGAGGATATGGGGACATGTGTATGCATGTGGCTGATTCGCTCTGTTGTACAACAGAAACTAACACAGTACTGTGAAGCAATTATACTCCAATAAAGATCTATTAAAAAAAACCCAATATTCTATGTAGTCTTTGCATAAGTTATGATAAATTTAGTTGTAAAAGGCAGAGCTCTTTGTAAAACTGCACGGTAGTCTAAGTGGTACTTGACCATTTCTATCTTCCTTTTTCAAACTCTCTCCCTCACCTAGCCTCCTTTCTCACCCTTACTCCCATCGAAGACCTTCACCTTGCCCTCTTATAAGCCTAAGATTCACTTCTTTCTTAGGACTGACCTCTAAACTCCCATTCCCCACAGCCCAACTAAGTATGAATCAGATTATGTGATTAAAGTACTTCTCACTAATGGGTAAATGTGGTTTAATCCACGGGGTTCAATTCCACAAATATCATTAAGCTCTCCTATGTATAAGGCACTGTGTTTAATCAATCAAAATACCTATTCTTCTTACAAGAAAAACTAGCTAACTCAAATCAATCTTGTAATGGATAATGTAAAAGAGAAGCACATGAGTGCTTGCTTCATCTCACACTTTCCCCTTCCCATTTCTTCCCATCTCGATGCCCCTCCCCCCTACCCCGTCTGCCACGGAATAAAATCCAAGGAATCAATATTGCTTCCAATAAAAGTCAATGACTGGGAAGACAAAGTGTGATGGTACAGCAAACAATAAACATTCAAAAGCATAGATGAGTCAGTAGAGGGTTTCCTAGATTTATTTTACATATTAATCGCAAATACAATAAAGGGCTTCTCAATAAATCAATTCCCTTACAAGATACCTTTGCTTTGCTCAGAACCCTCAGTTATTAAACCATAAATACTGAGAGGGTTTTTTCAGTTATTTCCACAGTTAAAATATTACTAAGTATCAGTTCAATCTGCCCTACCATATTTAAAGGCTATTAAACTTGGCTATTAAACTCACCTGTTTTCAATTAGAGTTGACATTTTCCCACAAGTACTCCTAGGTTTGAAATTCCAAACTAATTGGCATACTTACTTTAACTCTTTTTTTTTCCAGTTGTAAAATTTATTAATTCTTACTCATAACACAGGTCCAAACCTGGAGAGCAGGATACAACTACTGACAGGTTTGGGTTTGCTTGGGCCACATGAAGTTATTTTTAACTGTTTCAGGTAGTTGTCAATATTTTTAAAAGTCAGGAGAACTGCAAGCAAAAATTTAGATTTCCTGTGTTCTCTTGAGAAGGCTGAAGACTGGGCCCATATTCATTATGGCACTGATCAGGTGAACGTGAGAACTGGATAACCCTCTTAGATGAGGCATAAACTCTTTAGTGTATTTGACTCATTTTTATTTTCATATGCCTAGTATCTGAAGGCATGTGAGTTTGCTATTCATAACCTATTCCTTTGAAAGGTGCATAATATTTTCCAGGTCACTTCAACACTTCGCTAAGTCACCTAATGTAAAAAGCCACAAAGCAGGACATATTGGTTTGTAACCTCATGGCTAATAATAAAAAATTTTCACAACGCTTAGAAGAAAGGTTGAGAAAGAAAAAAATTCAGACTGGTGGAAGGGTGACATACAGAATGTAAAAAGCCCATCTGAAAGTTTTTTTGGGAGAAAAAAAAGGTGAAATCTCAAAAACATTGTCAAGACACTGAAAGCTTTCCTGACTCCATGGTTCCTTGCCATACTCCATGCTTCAGAACCTCCCTTCCCACTTTGTCTTTATGTGTAACAATACCAGTTAGGTCATAAACTCTGAGAAATGTTAGGAAATTTATGAAACACATTTACACCTTCAAAAATAATTCTCCTCACACACTTTTTTAACAGTCTTTATCCACCATCAAATCCTCTCCCAAGTATTTTCACTGCTTTCCGCTTTGTATTCTAATGACAACTACAGTCCTCATTGTCAAGGCTTGGGCTTCAACCCTGGACGGGCTCTCCAGTACACAAACTTTTTTGGCCGGTATAGCTGCACCCCTTATTACATCTCTTATACCAATTTCTACAATCTATTTCATTCAAAATTTATCTGTAACTCCCTCTCTAAAGTCTTGATCAAATTGTAGGGGGGGTGGTGTACCCAGTTGTCCAAAGAAAATCAATATACTGCTATTTTTCTTTGATATTGTTAAATAAAAAGCATGAAGACTCTTAAAGATTAAAAAACATTTAAGTAAATTTTATATGCTAAGTGCATAAAGCGACAAGCGAGTGATACTCTCTATCTTTAGCATGTCTGGACTAGTGACTTCTCATCATGAACTCAAAATACTGAGGAGAAAGATTAGTAGGAAATCTGTGAAGCCCAGTGATGGTCACATTGCGCCCACACTAACAAATTACTAAGTGATGTCTCACCTCCCTGCACCCCATTCCCGAGGATAAAGGGTGTGAGGAGACTTGAATCTGAAAAAGAAAAAAATAAGCAGCTTTTCTGTGCAAGTTTGGGGAAAACAAAGCGTTACCGCACGTGATACCGTTACAGCATAAAAATCACTCAACACCTTATTGGGGTCTCACTCCTCTTCACCCAAAGCGAGACTCGGGCCACCTTAGCCCCTACTGTGATGCACCCTCCTCAGGACCTCGCGGCGTTAACCCAGGATGACAGAAAAGGGGCGGCGCACACTGTTCCTCTGCCCTGGGAAGGAGGGTTAAGGGTATCGCCTTCATCTCTGGGGAAAGGCCTCAGTACTCCCAACCCAAAAACAGCACCCCCGAAACCCAACTCCCTTCCCTGCCTCTCCGAACTGGGCGCCAGCGGCCAGAGCCCAGAACCTCACCCACGGTCCCCTAGCAGGGTCCGGGACGTCCAGACCACCACCAGAGCAGTCCAGCTCTCAAGCCCAAACTCGCCCTCCGCCCCCACCAAAGCCCAGCCTCCAGCGCCGCCCCCACCGAGTTCTCCAAACTGAGTCCAGTCACCCTCGAACCTGTAGTCCCCCTTGAGTGTCCAGGCACAGGCCGGGGCCAGCGACACCTCCGCTTTCCCCCCAACTGGATCCCTCCGGAGGCGTCTGCGGCGGCGAGCGCTGCAGCAGCTGCGGCTACAAGAACCGCCCCAGCAGCTTACAGGCCGGCTCCTGGGGTGCTTCTCGCGAGATCCCGCGGTTCGAAAAGGCGAGAGTAGCTGAGTTCTCGCGAGAATGGTGGCTCATCGCGCAGGAGTTGGGCGGGGCGCGGAGAGTGCGGGCGGTTGAGGGAGTGGCTGCCTGGGGTGGGCGTTGAGCCTGGGGGCAGGCGCCGCAGAGTGTAAGGCGTGGGTCCTCACAGACGTCAGCTCGGCATCAACCGCGAGCTTCGCACCTGAGTGGCTGCGAGCAGATTTAGCCCCCAAATCTTTGAATCCCACGTTTTTCCTTGGTTTCCTGTCACCGTTAGAAAAAAGCGGACAGCGTCTCCAGCCCAGAATTAGAGAACACCTCGAGGACGCTGATTTTACTCAAGGAAAGCGTTTCCCTCAACTGAGCGAACTCCAAACTCGCCTTTGCCGGCTCAGCTGGCGGTTATTAACCCGCCTGGGTTCAGCAAAGGCGGTCCTCGTGAGGGCCACCTTCTATTGCCTAGCGTCCGCAGCTGTTTGTTTTTAAACGCTGGGTTGGCGGGAACCGGTGTGCCATCTGGAGCTCTTGCAGTTGGGCCCCTGTGGAATGTCGACAGTAACCTGGATGGGATATTATTGCTCCTTGTGGCAGAAGGTCGCCAGTCATAGAGTTTCAGTCACTCAACTTTACCGAGCCTACTGTGTGTCACATGCTGGACGACACAAACAGAAAAATGAAAGACACAGTCCCCAACCTCGAAGCTCACACCCTGGGGGCGAGACCCACCCGAAAACAGATAATCCTGTTACACGGTGGTAAAGGCCGAGCTGTGAGCTGAGAGGGAGGAACCGGCTCGGCCTGCCATGTTGAGGAAGCCTCCACCAGGGAGTGACATGTGAGCTGAATCTTGAAGGATGAGTAAGAGTTCCCCAGTTTTGAGAAGAGTGGGAGGAGCGCTGCAAGCAGAAGAAGCGGAAAGGAAGAGGACCTGGTTTGAGTAATTTGCTATGAAAACAGATTTTGCCAGAAAGAACTTTGCTGAAAAGCGTTTAATCACTGTGGAGTTGGGAAGAGAAAACTCCCTGGCTTCTACATGTGCTAACCAAAATGTTTTTCAAACCAGTGTTTATGCTAAGGAGATGAGCAGTTGAGCTGCACGATAGAGGATAGTGAACATCCTCGTCCTCATCTAAGGACACTACATGTGAGAGACCTAAGGGAAACAGATTATTGTCGTAGTATCCCAAGTTATTATCATTGCCACATTCTGCTAAAGTGGAAATCTTTGAAGATTTCTAAGACAGAAGAAGAATCTAATAGTTTTGTAATACAGATGTATCTCATGGAGAAACTTCAAGAAAAACCTCAGGCAACAAAATAACAAAAACTCCATTGGCCTTATGTATTATCATAGCTTTCTTCTGTAAGATAAGATCAAGAGAAGTAGTTCTATAGTCCAAGTTTTAGTGAGGTCTGTCAAAGAGGAATTATTTCCCCATATCAAAATAGAAGCTATCATTTCCTAAAGAGAGACCCTGATATTCTACTATAGGATTTCTGCCAATCTCCCTTTAGACATATTATTTTCATATTATTATGTATATGTATACTATAGCGACATTTGGCTCACCGTACCAATAGAAAAAAAAATAGGTCATAAACAAATACTGAATCATTATGTTGTAGACCTGAAAATAATATAATGTATGTCAATTATACCTCATTTTTTTAAAAAATTAAAAATTTTAGAAAAAGTAGTTCAAACTCTGTTGTGAGCCAGTCAGGTGCTCTGCTTAGCATAATTCACACATTCTATTACAAGTTCTAGGAATTTTCCAGGAAACATTGGAAGAATTAGTGCAAGATTTCAGATGAAGTATGGAAACTTTATTCCATGCTGGAATCTGGTCAAATCATTTAAACTTGCTTTGAGGAGCCTATAGTTCATTTTATTCTGTTATTCTTTTTTTTTTTTAATTTTTTTTGGCTGCATTGGGTCTTCATTGCTGCACAAGCTTTCTCTAGTTGCTGCTAGCGGGTGCTGCTCTTGGTTGCGGTGCACAGGCTTCTCATTGCGGTGGTTTCTCTTGTTGCAGAGCATGGGCTCTAGGCATGTGGGCTTCAGTAGTTGTGGCACATGAGCTCAGTAGTTGTGGCTCGCGGGCTCTAGAGCGCAGGCTCAGTAGTTGTGGCGCACGGGCTTAGTTGCTCCGCAGCATGTGGGATCTTCCCGGACCAGGGCTCAAACCCATGTCCCCTGCGTTAGCAGCAGGTTCTTAACCACTGTGCCACCAGGGAAGCCCTATTCTGTTATTCTTAAAGAAAGGAAGAAGGGAAGAAAGAAAGAAAGAAAAGAAAGAGAGAAAGAAAGAAAAAGAAAGAAAGAAAGAAAAAGAATATCTAATAAAACTACTACTGTCATTCACTTAAAAAAATTAACCTTTCAAATATTAATTTGGGAGCATGGTAGCAGCTATACATCTAGTAGGTAATGCCATTGATCACAGACTGCTTTGCACAATAATTTGTAAATGCTAGCTCACTGAATGAGCTAAGGTACAGATCCTTAATGCAAGTCTTCCTTCCACAATATCAATCCATGTATCAAAGAGGTCAAAACAGAAATAAAGAGAAGTTTCAAAGAGAAAAAATGAATGAACAAGTTCTTTTGGTTGTCTATATTATTGTACTTCATAGCATGCTAACACAAGATTGTTTCAAAACAGAGGATAAGATAGACCTCTGGTTGAATACTTGTTCAAAGAATTAAATGATAAGCCACATACCCAGAATCCTTTTTAACTTTAAAGCCTGGGATTTCTTTGTACTATGGTTTGAGCACATTCACCTAATGTCAGGAACAGGAAAATCATACACACAAAAAAAACTGTATCCCTATTCAGCAAATACATGTATTGATCAAGACCCTGTGTAAGAATACTAGGGGAGATACAGACATTATTAATATACAGGTTCTACTGAAAAAAAAAGATGTGTAATTAAACAACAAAAGGAAAACAAGTCGGGTCATACAAAGATAGAGATAATGTGCTATGGGAGGTCAGAGATAGGAAAGATTACTACCAACTGAAGATATGAAGAAGGTGCAGAAACAGGAGAGGAAAGGAAGGATGTTTGATCTGGAGGTCTTAAAGAATAGATAGGAGTCTGGCTTGAAGCTATAGTAGGAAAGTGCATTCCTACGGAAAGATCAACAAAGGTATGTATTTAAATAGCTAAACTCAGTATTTTGTAAGGGCAACAATAAGCAATTAAAAAGAATGACTACGGGACTTCCCTCGTGGTCCAGTGGTTAAGACTCCACGCTCTCAGTGCAGGGGGCCGGGGTTCCACCCCTGGTCGGGGAACTAGATCCCACATGCCACAACTAAAAGATCCCACATGCTGCAACTAAAGATCCCGCATGCCTCAACGAAGATTCTGCATGCCGCAACTAAGACCCAGCACAGCCAAATGAATAAATAAATATTTTTAAAAATGAATAGGAAGATTGAAATTGGGACAAAAAGACCTTGGAATATTTGATTAAAGTAGGAGTCTGTACACTTTTTCCGTTACTTGTTAGCTTGCAATAGAGTGAAATCTCAGACTTTTCACAGTTTTTGACAAATGCTTTTAGGCTTTTTTTGTGGAAATTGACAAGGTGATCCAAAAATGTATGTATAAATGTAAAAGTTCTATAAATAGCCAAAAAGAATTATGAAAAAGAAGTACAAAGTTGAAGAACTTAACACTTCAAGGTTTCAAAACTTATTACAATGCTATAGGAATCAATATGGTGTGGTATTCAACATTGTAAATCAACTATACTCCAATAAGAATTTTAAAAAAAGATGGTGTGGTATTGGCAATGAGCTAAGCATATAGATCAATGGAATAGAATTGAGAGTCCAGAAATGAACCCTTACATTTATGGTTGATTTTCAGCAAATGTGCCAAGACAATTCACTTCAGTGAGGAAAAGATAGTCTTTTTAAAAACATGGTGTGTGGTGCCAGGACAATTGGATGTCTGTATGGAAAGAAAAAAAAAAAAAGCTAAAACAAATAAACAAACAAAAACTTAGATCCTCACAAAGAAATTAACTTTAAATGGAACATAGACCTAAATATAAGAACTAAAACTATAAATTTGCTAAAAAAAATTAGAGGACAAAAGCTTCATGACTTTGGGTTAGGCAAAGAGTTCCTAGATATGACACCAAAAGCACAAGGCATAAAAGAAAAAAATGATAAATTGGGCTTCATTAAAATGGAAACTTTTTGAGTTTATGCTTCAAAAGACAGTATTAAGAGAATGAAAAGACAAACCATAGATGGAGAAAAATGTTTGCAAATCATACGGAGGACTTGTACCCATAATACATAAAGAACTCTTACAACTCAATAATAAATAAGACAAACAACCCAATTAAAAAATGGCAAAAGACTTGCAAAGACATTTATAGGAAGACATACAAATAGCTAATTAGCACAGGAAAAGGTGCTCAATGTCATTAGTCATTAAGTAAATGTAAATTAAAACCACAATGAAATACCACTTCACACCCACTAGAATGGATATAATAAAACATCAGACAATAACAAGTGTAGATGAAGATAGGGAGACGTTAGAGCCCTCATACAGTGCTGGCATGCACATAAAATATTACAGCCACTTTGGAAAACAGATTGTTAGATTTTTTTTTAAAGTTAAATATAAAGCTACCATACTATACAGCAAATGGCAAAATAATAATAATAATAATAACTGAATTTTAAAATGGGCAAAGGACTTGAATAGACATACAAATTTGGGAACATTCCTGGGTTCTCTATTCTGTTTCATTGACCTACATGTCTGTTTTTTGTGCCAGTATCATACTGTTTTGATTACTGTAGCTTTGTAGAGAGTGATACCTCCAGCTTTGTTCTTTCTCAAGAATGTTTTGGCTATTTGGGATCTTTTGTGTTTCCATACAAATTTTAAAATTGTTAGTTCTAGTTCTATGAAAAATGCCATTGCTATTTTGATAAGGATTGTATTGAATCTATAGATTGTCTTGGGTAGTAAGTTCATTTCAACAATAATTATTCTTCAAATCTATGAGCACAGTATATCTTTCCATTTGATTGTGTCATCAATTTCTTTCAACATTGTCTTACAGTTTTCTGAGTACAGGTCTCTTACCTCCTTGTTTAGACTTATTCTCAGATATTTTATTGTTTATTTTATTGTTTTTGATGTGGTTGTGAATGGGATTGTTTTCCTAATTTCTCTTTTTGATAGTTCATTGTTATTGTATAGAAATACAACAGATTTCTGTATACTAATTTTGTAAACTGCCACTTTACTGAACTCATTGATGCATTCTAGTATTTTTTTTGGCAATGTCTTTAGGATTTTCCATGTACAGTATCATGTCACCTGCAAACAGTGACAGTTTTACTTCTTCCTTTCCAATTTGTATTCCTTTTATTTCCTTTTCTTGTCTGATTGCTGTGGCTAACTAATGCGTTCTTAAGAAAGACACAAAGCAGTAAACTATAAAAGATTGAGTACTTTGACTACACTGAAATTAAGAATTCTTATTCATCAAAAGACACTATTAAGAAACTGAAAAGGCAAACCACAACATGTACAATATATTTGCAATACAGAAAACTGACAAAAGCATGGTATTCAAAAATAAATAATGTTCGGCCTTCCTTGGTGGCACAGTGGATAAGAATCTGCCTGCCAATGCAAGGGACACAGGTTCATTCCCTGGTCCGGGAAGATCCCACATGCCGTGGAGCACCTAAAGCCGTGCACCACAACTACTGAGCCTGAGCTCTAGAGCCCGTGAGCCACAACTACTGAAGCCTGTGTGCCACAACTACTGAAGCCTGTGTGCCTAGAGCCCATGCTCTGCAACAAGAGAAGCCACCGCAATGAGAAGCCCGCGCACTGCAACGAAGAGTAGCCCCCACTCACCGCAACTAGAGAAAGCCCGCGTGCAGCAACAAAGACCCAACGCAGCTAAAAATAGATAAATAAACAAAAATTTTTAAAAATAAAAAATAATGTTCATAAATCAATATCAAAAGACAAACACCCAAAAAAGAAAATGGAAAGGAGAATTGAATAGGCACTTCACAGACAAAGAAACCCAAATGGCAAATAAATATATGAAAAGACACTAAACCACACAAGTAACCTGGGAAATCAAATTAAAAGAACAATGAGATGCCCATTATATTGGCAAAAGTTTGAAAGTCTTGCAATACTTGGCATTGGCAAGAATGTAGAGCAAGAGGAACTTTCATACGTTGCTGGAGGCATGAGATATAAACTGTTACAACCACTGTGGAAAATAGGTTAGCATCTCCTAGAAAAGTTGAACATGCAATTCCATTTCTAGGTACATATCCTAAGGAAACTCTTACAGGTGTAAAAGACATCTAAAAGAATGCTCATTGTCAGTAATAGCTCAAAACTGAAAACAACCCAGATGTCCATTAAGAATAAATGCATAAATAAACTGAAGTATACTTTACAATGAAATACTACACAATTAAAATAACTACAGCTACATGCATCAATAGAGATGAATCTCACAAGTGAAAAGAACAGAATGCAAAATACTAAATATGGTAAATAATATGGTAAATTTGGACATTTTGTCCAAAACCAGACAAAAATTTTTTAAGATATACACACACACACACAGAATATTATATATATATATATATATATATATATATATATATATATATATATATATGAACTGTGATAGAGATGTCACCAAAACCTGTGCTTTCCTAGTATAGAGTTGTCACTGGGAAGTATCTACCCAGCCAGAGACTACATTTTTCAGCTGCCCCACCCCACCCCACTTTAAAATATTAGGTATGGTTGCATGACTATAATATAATTAATGAAATAGGAAGAGATGATGTCACCTTTCCAGGCCTGGCCAGTAAAAATTTCCCACATGGCATTCCTACCTTTTCCACATACAGTTATCTAGAGAGGAGACAACCTTAGGGCTACCATGGTAGAAGCTGAGTCTCTGGCTACCCTATTGAATTGTTCACCTGCCCATTAATATAACATTCCAGTAATATTATGTGAATAAGAAAGAAACTTCTATTTAATTTAGGTGGTTATATATTTGGGATCTATTTTTTACAGCAATTTGCTCACCCTAACTAATTCAGAAATGAGTACCTTTAAATAGGGTGCTGACTGGTAAAAATCTAAAAATATGGAGCAGGGGCTTAGCCATAGTGGATGGTGAGAAAATAGATGCCACAGGCTGGAAAGACAGAGCCTATGCTATGCAACAGCATATATTTGAAATATATATATTAGACTATCCAATCTAACCAAGGGATATTGACTTTCTATAAACAAAAGCAAAAGAATAATGATAAACATAAAAATAAGGAAGTGAGGATGAAGGGGATATGAACAGGGAAGAGCTTACAGGAATTTCTGAGGTACTAGCAATATTCTATTTCACAATCTGAATAATGAGTCATGGGTGTTTTTTCTTTAAAAAAATCTACATATATGTACAACAAATTTTTTAAAATAAATTTATTTATTTACTTATTTATTTTTGGCTGTGTTGGGTCTTTGTTGCTGTGTGTGGGCTTTCTCTAGTTGTGGCAAGTGGGGGCTACTCTTTGTTGCGGTGCATGGGCTTCTCATTGTGGTGGCTTCTCTTGTTGTGGAGCACAGGCTCTAGGCACGGCTCGGGCTTCAGTAGTTGTGGCGTGCAGGCTCAGTAGTTGTGGCTCACAGGTTCTAGAGTGCAGGCTCAGTAGTTGTGGCACACAGGCTTGGTTGCTCCGCGGCATGTGGGATCCTCCCGGACAGGGCTCAAACCCGTGTCCCCTGCATTGGCAGGCAGATTCCCAACCACTGCGCCACCTGGGAAGTCCTGTACAATAAATTTTGTATGTACAATGAATTTTACTATTTTAAAAAGTAAAAACACGTCAATATCAAGTAGATTTTATTCCAGGCATGCAAAAATATTTAATTTATTGCATTAATGGACTAAAAGTGAAAAGTTACATATTTTTGGAGAAACAGCATTTTATAAAGTTCTTTTATAATTTCAAAAGAACCCTTAGAAAACTAGTTATAGAAGGGAATGTCATCAATATGTTAAAAACCATTCTCTTGTTGAGAAATTACATACACATTCCCATTAAGGTCCAGAATATGATAAGGGAACCCAGTAGCATCATTCATTAGCATGGTACTGAGGTGCCAGATACTACTATAAGAAATGAAAAAAAAAGTGTAATCACAGGGAGAAAAGAGATAAAAGTGTCATTATTTGAGATTATATGATCATCTACATAGAAAAGCAAATGTAAACAAGATATAAGCTATTAGAATTAATAAGACAGTTCAGCAAGTTTGTTGGTTATAAGAAAAAATTAGGAAAATGAACAATGTTTCTCCATACCAAAAATAACCAATTAAAAAATATAATAAACATTTAGATACCTTTCACAATAAACCATACAGAATTTAGCAATTAACAAAGGATACATAAGATTTTTCTAGAGAAATGTTTAAACTCAATTTAAAAGGTATTAAAGTAGGTCAGAATAAGTGAAAAGGCTTACTATGTTGATGAATAGGACGATATAATAAAGATGACAATTCTTCCTACAATTAACATATAATTTTAATACAATCCCAATCAAAATTGCAGCTGGATTTTTTTAGAAGAGAACCCAACAAACTCAGTGTAAATATTGAATGGTAGAATAAAGGTCTATAAAGAAGGATATGTGTGTGTGTGTGTACTTTATACTGCAAGAACAAATACATCAATATAACAGAATAAACACATAGAGCTCAAAAATAAACCTACGTTAGTAAGATCAGCAAGATGGTGGAATAGGAAGTCCTAGGCCTTAGTTCCTCACAGAAACACTGAGTTAGCAATAATATACAGAGCAAAATACCTTTATGAGAAGTCTAAGATCCAGTTAAGAAGTTGCAGCACCCCAGAGAAGCACAAAACTAATAACAGCCATGTTGAAATGATGACCATGGCAGAAAAACTCAGAAAAGAATCAACACATTTCACCTACCTGAACTATTTCCAAGATCCCTGTTTGACATTCTGCAAACATAACTTCTGTTTCTCCTGCCTTAGGCATCAGGACAGTTTTTTCTCTTGTCCCCAGTGTCTTGACATCTCCTAGATCCAGAGGATCCAGACCAGCATTGCCCTGGGGAAACTGGTGACTGAGATCTAAGTGATGATGTCTGGGCTGAGATTCTATTGGAAAATGACTCTAGCTCTGGTCATAGCCAGTGACTTCCTCTTATTCTCTTAATGACCTGCAGAGCATTGCATATGGGTAGGTTCAGACAAGACAACCAGAGAATGCCAAAACATTTATCTCTGCTTCTTGTGTGCTGGGGTCATCCTGCCTCACCTCCGGCTGACATTATTGGGAGGTGGAAGTTGGAGAAACACTGGAATTGGCTGTGGTTGTTTGCAGGGATTCTGCATATCATGATTGCCCTTTCCTGGTATCGTCAGGTCTGGGGTTCTGGGTTGTGAGCCTCAGGAGGAGACATTAAGTCACTGCCAGTATGGAAACCAGGACTATTCTCCACGTGAACTCAAACTTACAGGGGTGAGGATTTTTCTGGACTGGGACCTGAAAGCCATTTTATTTTTCAATGCCTCTGATGGTTTTCATTTATACATCTTCACAAATATTGAGTTTGTGAAGAAATATCTTCACAAATATTGAGTAAAAAGTTCGTTCAGTTAGTGAATACACTGTTCAAAAAGTTCTTGGTGAGAATGAAAAATGTGTCTTACCTTGGAGTCTCCTGTGCCCACCCTTTTTCCCTGGGATCTCAATAGAAGGTGAAAATGTACAACCCATGAAGATCTGTGCCAAGAATGCTACAGATGTTGCAATTTGGCCACAGTCCTTTCAAAAGGTATGTGATGTCTTGTCCCAAAAGAAGAGCATATAGGGTGAAACTGATGCATCATACATCCCCAAGCTTTCCTGATATTACCAGGAGTTTATATGATCGAGAAAACTATCTAAGAATTACAAAAACAAATAATTGATTTTAAAACCTAACTTAATTCTACATACTGAGCTTTGCTCAGGATGATGTTGAACTAGACCCAGGAGGCTCACAGTTTAAGGTGTTGACCTAAAATAAACTTAGTTATTTCCCCAGCAAAAAAAAAAACAAGTCTATTTGGGATAAACAAAGAATTACAATTCAGGGTCTGCAACCATGGAGAGCAACATGTAAGTCCTCACATAGCAGGGGAAGGAGAACTCTTTCACAGAAGGCAAAAGGATGTTGGGAGGGCTATAATAAACAAACAATCCAGGGCTTTTCATTGGCTGAGTTGTTGCCAGGAAAGGAGAGGAGGTCTTTCTTCTTCCAGTTGGGTCCTACTTTGGTAGCAGGGCATGAGAGCTCCCTCTTCTGGTTTCCTGAGTACTTGAGGTTTCTGTTTATTAATTTTTTACATTTCCCTCTTTTAATCAAGATCTTTCTTTGAAAGTATCACTGATCGAGTCAAGTTTTCTCGTTTCAGCAGCTCCCTGTCCCTCAATGCCAGGAAGGATTTTCCCTGGGTATAATGTCTCACATCAGAGGGAAAGAACACAGAGTGGAAACCTATTGAAGTCACATTTGAGTAACAAGGAGGGTAAGAGAGAGAACTCCCAGGCACTTTTAATTTAAAGTTTATATATTATCAAGATATTAGGCATTGGAGATCACCTGAAGCATTATGTCATCATCAACGGTTTGGCAGACAAACTTCCAACAGGCCTGGTCCAGATATCTTTGGAAAGCTATCTCATCAGATACTGTCTGCTTCAATTCCAGGAAATCTTTACTTTCAGGTCACTAGATAATGTGCAGGTCCAGTCAGTGTTTGGTGTTTTCTTTAGGTGTGTCACATGTTCTCAGAGTCTATTCCCTGGAGTTTGGCAGCACAGAATTAGTTTGCAGTACCTGATAGGAGCCTTTCCAGCAAGGTCGAAGAGAGTCTTTCTGGAGGTGCATTTTCCAATAGACAAAATCTCCAGTTTGCAGGGTAGGATGCTTAAGGTCTTCCTCTCCCGAGAATGCACTGTGAAAAGATTGCTCTATCAAACACAGTTATTTGTAGTAGAAGCAATTAGACCTTTGCAATATTGGAGTATCTTTCCTTTCATCTCTTGTGGGTCAAAAGAGGCAGGAGCCAAGTACACTGGGCATCCTCTGACTATCCCAAAGGGTGAGAGTTTATGAGTTCCAAAAGAGGTAGATCTGAGATTTAGAAGGACCACCAGCAATGCTTTTGGCCAAGGTATTTGGAAGGCCTCTACAAATTTTGTCAGTTGACTCAGTAATGTTGTGTACCTTCTAAACTAGAGGATTGAAGGTGATAAACACAGTGAAATTGTTGTAAAACCAGCCAAACAGAGCAGACTGGTCGAAGTACATGAACAGTAAAAATGGGTTCCTTGATCATTATGAAGTTTAAGAGGAGTTCCCCAGGTAAGGATAATCATATCCAAAAGGACTTTAGCCACAGAACAGGCAGTAGTCCATCAGTCCAGTGTGAAAACATACAGACCATGACTAAAACGTATGTATATCCATGAGATGGAGGAAGTTGTATGAAACCCATTGGCCAGAACTCAAACGGTCCATGAGGCAGTTTAAAATGTCTGAGAGCAGTACAGACAGGCTTCCTGGGTTGTATTTAGAACAAGTGGGACAAGTAAGGTAGGCACTATTTTGTGGCTTTGTTAATGTTTCTCCACCAATATTGACTCACGAATGCTATCATTTTATGAATAGACCAATGGTTTAATGCATGTACAGTGGTTAGCAATGGGATTTTTAGAGTTTCTGGTAGGACTAGAATGTTATTTGGTTTGAATCAGAGCTTTCTCTTTTTTTCAAACCAACAATTGTGAATTTTCAACCATGTTTTTTCTTTTCTGGGGCCAACTGTTGGGCTTCTCTAGCCAGTTTTTCTAACTTATCATTTGGGAAAATATCTCTTTGGACCATGACAGAGGTCTGATTGCTCTTGGTTCCTTTAAGGGCAGCATTCCTTGTGGAAATTCCAGCAAGGTGATATAGTTTCCAGGAGTCAAGTTTAGAATGCCCTGGAATCTTGGGACTTCCCTTGTAGTCCAGTGGGTAAGACTCCGAGCTCCCAATGCAGGGGGCCTGGGTTTGATCCCTGGTCGGGGGAACTAGATCCCGCATGCATGCCACAACTAAGAGTCCGCATGCTGCAACTAAGAAGCCAGCATGCTGCAACTAAAAGATCCTGCGTGCCACAGCTAAGACCTGGCGCAGCCAAAATAAATTTTTAAAAAAATAGAATGCTCTGGAATCTTAGTAACAGCTAAAGTGGCAGGTAAAAGCATTACATCCAACAATTCCTGAACAAAGGGGCCATTTAAAATTTTATATCTGCTGGAAGAAAGGAAGCCACATTGCTTGTAAAACAGTCCAAAATCATGAACTACTCTGAAAGCATATCTGCTATCAGTATAAATATTAGATGTTTTGCCCTTGACTAAAGTACAAGCCTGTGTAACAGTGTATAATTCAGGCTGTTGGGCCAAAGTAGTCATAGGTATAGATGCTGCCCCATCAGTATCAAAAGGAGTTGCAATAGACTAAACAGCACAGTATTTGCCATTGTCACCTTTTAAATAAGAACCATCAGTGAACCATGAAAAGCCAGTGTTACCCAGAGGAATTGCCTGTAGATTATCACCAGGAGTCAGGAGGTGATCCATCAGTGTTAGGCAGTCATGAGAGATGTCATTGGTGATGGTGGGAAGAAGAGTACCAGGATTAAAGTTATTACACTGTAAAAGAGTTACGTGAGGAGTAGTTAACAAAAGGGCTTCATAGGAGTTGAGGGGGCTCACTGAGAAAGGTTGAGTGTGATGAGAATTGGGGAGGCCTTCTACTGCATGAGGAATAAAAATGGGTAATGGGGATCCCACAATAACTTTCTTGGTGGCCTTAACCAAAAGGGCAGAGACAGTAAATGTTCTAAGGCAAGAAGGGTATCTCCATGCCACAGGGTCCAGTTATTGGCTATAATACCCTATGGGTCAATGGCGGTCCCAGTGTTTTTGGGTGAATACCCCCAGGGCATTCCCTTCCTTTTCATATACAAAAGGAAAAAGAGAATTTGATAACTGGGATGTCCAAACACAGGCAGGTTCATCAAACTCTCCTTTAAGGCCTTAAAAGCTATGTTGTCTTGTTCTTCCCATCAAATTGGATTGGAGTTGTTATTGCTTAGTAGAACATACAGAGTTTTGGGCATAAAAGAGAAATTTGGAGTCCAATTTTGGCAACAAACAACTAGCAGTTGGCACTTAGTTTTGGGTTTCTGGAAACATAGGACACCACAAAGTCTCTCTGGATCTGGGTGTGGCCCTTGTTCTGATATCAGATGCCCTAAATATGAAACCTGGGTTTGGGCAAACTGAATTTTTTCCTTGACAATGTTATGTCTCTTTAAGGCTAAAAGCTTTGACATATGGATGCTGTCTTCCGGTGAAGAGGCTTGATAAGGAGAGCACAGATATTTCTTTCACATGTCACAACAAAATAGAACTTCTAGGGAACTTTTTATCACCTGGATAAGCCTTCAGGATTTGTGAAAAATAAGTAACGGCTGAGGCATTACTGCCCATGTGAATTGTTTTTCTTCCCAAGTGAAGTAAAAAAGGTATTGGCTAGGGGACTTCCCTGGTGGCGCAGTGGTTAAGAATCTGCCTGCTAACGCAGGGGACACGGGTTCTATCCCTGGTCTGGGAAGAACCCATATGCCGCGGATCATCTAAGCCCGTGCACCACAACTACTGAGCCTGCACTCTAGAGCCTACAAGCCACAACTACTGAGCCCACACGTCGCAAACTACTGAAGCCCGCGTGCTCTAGTGCCTGCGTGCCGCAACTACTGAGCCTGTATGCTGCAACTACTGAAGCCCACATGCCTAGAGCCTGTGCTCCACAACAGGAGATGCCACCGCGATGAGAAGCCCGCGCATTGCAATGAAGAGTAGCCCCCTCTTGCCGCAACTAGAGAAAGCCCGCGCACAGCAACAAAGACCCAACGCAGCCAAAAATTTAAAAAAAAAAGGTATTGGCTAGTTTCATCAACTGGAATACTAAAGAATGTACTGCATAAATCAATTACAGTAAAGAAATTGCTTCCAGTGGGAGTGGATATTAGTAATGGATATTAGGAACAACAGGGTGTTGAGGGATAACAATGTTATTTATCGCTCAAAGGTCCTGGAGAAGCATCCACCCTTGGCCCTTAGGTTTTCTCACTAGCAAAATGGGAGTATTGCAGGGGCTAGTGCAAGGGATAATGATGCCTTGGCCCTTGTAATCCTCTATTATGGGCTTTATGCTTTGAAGAGATTCTTTCCTATAGAATATTGATTAATTCTGAGCAGAGGTTTTGAGAGATCTATTTGAATCTTGATGGGAGGTGTGCTGTGCATTTTGCCAATATCAGTTGGAGATTTTGCCCATAACAAAGATGGTAGCTGAATCGATAGGGACAAATTATCAGTGTTTCCAGAATCAGCTCTAGAATCATTAGAGATGGAGCAAATAAAAGATGTCAAGGGGTCATTTAATTCACCTGGTTTTTACTTCAATGACTACTCTCAAGTTCTAGAATTATTTCTACCTTTGCAATTTTTTTTTTATGCCGCACTGTGTGGCTTGTGGGATCTTTGTTCCCTGACCAAGGCCCTTGGCAGTGAAAGCATGGAGTCCTAACCACTGGACTGCCCAGGAATTCCCTTTATGATTTTTTTTTCTCCCTTTGGAAGAAAGAAATTCCAGCATGATACTTCTCTAAGAAGTCTCAGCCTGATAGATGGATGGGGTTGAGGAACTAAGGAGAAAAAGTTATGTATCTCTCAAAGGGCCAAACAAAAGGAAATAGGTTCAGGGACAGGCATCTCTTGAGGTTGATTAGAGATCCCCACTATTTGAACTGTTTTAGTACTTCAAGGCAGGGGCTATTTCATAGTAGTGGAGTCAAGCACCGAGAGTGTGGCTCTGGTGTCAGTTAGGACTGGAGGAGATTCATACCCAATCTGGAGAGACGTTTCTCCAAGCAGATTAAGAGGGATGATTGGGAAGAGGCCCTGTAGTTTCTCAGAGCCCCATCATTGAGAATTGGGAGGACATTGGAAAGGCTTGTTAGAGGGCTGAAGGTGCCTAAAGCACTTAAGGTATAACAATCTCTTTTCCAGTGTCCTAGCTTTTTGCAATAATAGCAGAAACTAGGAGGGTTTTGTTTTTGTTTAGGGGTTTTTATTTGCTGGAGTTGAAGAATTTTACTGTGGTTTATTTGGTTTTGTTTTTTGGGGGTTTTTTTGGCCACTCCACGCAGCTTGTGGGATCTTAGTTCCCTGACCAGGGATCGAACCTGGGCCATGGCAGTGGAAGCGTGGAGTCCTAACCACTGGACAGCCAGGGAATTCCCTAGTGGTCTTTCTTTTAGGTGAATCATCTAGAGTGCAAGAGAGCAAGTTTGTCAGATTAACTAAGTCTGGAGTGGACATATTTTCCCATTCCATCCTGATCCTTTTTACTAGAAGGGAAACGTCCTGGTTCAGCCCATTAATAAACATAGAGTTAAAAGCTACCCAGGTGGAATAAACATCTGAAGGAAGACCAGAATTTTCTTTAAAAGTAATCTGAAGTCAATTGTAATAGTCATGAACAGATTCATCTGATTTTTTTGTGCAAATCTAAATTTTGCTGCAATCAACAGGCTTTGGAGAAGGCCTAGGAGTTGCTCCATGAAGTTGCCTAGCAACTGTCCAAGCTTGATCGTATAATAAGTTAGCAAGCTGGTCTCCCAGTTGTGATTCTAGAGACTTTCAGGATTTTCCCAATTAGCAGTTTTCATGCAGTGCTGGGCCAGGCCTTTACCAACAAGCATATGAACTAACTGATTTAAATCAGAGAAACAAGGTTGACAAGTTTGAAAGACTGTATTAAATTCCTCAGCAAATCTGTGAAGATCTTCGGTTACTTTGGGAAAATATTTCACTGTGGCTCGCAGTTTAGCTTTAGTCCAGGGAATATAAGAAATTCAGGGTTTAGCCTCTGGATCCTCAGAAGGCTTAATTTTAAGGGGACAGGTTCTGATAAGTTCAGAGGAAAAAGGAGTGGGGAGGGTTTCAAAGAAATATGAACGTTCAGCGAGAGAATTAGTAAGGGGGAGCTGAGGGTGTAGAGGAGGTGTGGGCAGGGTAGAAGGGGAGGAGGGAGGTGGCGCCGGAGGTGAAGCCTGAGCATAGGGAGCCAAGGAAGAGGAGCACGAGGCTTCCGAAGCCATTTCATCTTTCTTTTTAAACAATATAGTTTTTTTTAAAATTTATTTATTATTTTTTATTTATTTTTGGCTGTGTTGGGTCTTCGTTTCTGTGCGAGGGCTTTCTCTAGTTGCGGCAAGCGGGGTCCACTCCTCATCGCGGTGCGCGGGCCTCTCACTATCGCGGCCTCTCTTGTTGCGGAGCACAAGCTCCAGATGCGCAGGCTCAGCTGTTGTGGCTCACGGGCCCAGTTGCTCCGCGGTATGTGGGATCTTCCCAGACCAGGGCTCGAACCTGTGTCCCCTGCATTGGCAGGCGGATTCTCAGCCACTGCGCCACCAGGGAAGCCCTCATCTTTCTTTAATTGCTTGTTTGCCTCAGTTAATCTTAAAATCCTATTTTGCAGAGAGGCAATTTTAGGGTCCTGGTGATATTTGGAGGCCTCAAAATACCAATCAAAATAGGCATTTCATTCAGTTTTGGAAATCTCAGAGCTATGGTCGTCCAATTTGGTTTTAAGAAAATTGAGTCTGGGGATTTCAGAAGTTCCCCATAATGCCCATTGATATTCTAAATTGTCTTTGGTTAAGTCAGTCCATTTTGTTAGAAATGTGTGTGAGGAAGGACAAATGAACAAAGTTATATTCTATTAAACACAAAAATTCTATTCCTTGCAATTTGGGGTCCAGACTAGGAATATGACCAGTGGCATTTCATTTCCTTTCCTGAAATGAAGAGGACAATGGTAACTAGCTAGTGATGATTCGGGGACCTGGTACTTTGATAATATTTAAAGGATAATTTCAAAATATCAGAATGTTAGACATAGGGTTAACAAAAATTTTGTGCTGTTCTTCTTAGTCACAATCAATTTAAACATATTGGTGTTACTCAGAACCAAAAGATATTTTTATAACAAGGAAGAAATACTTAACTTCATTTATTTAGAATCAATAGAAATAGAATTATTAAAAGAGCTCTTAGATGAATAAAAGTAAAATCAAAATAATCAATTAAAATTGCTGCTATCACAGCTAGCAATAGATTACACATAAAGTTTGGTAATATTAGAAATATTGGCACTTAATCTTAATAGAGCTTGAAAACCTTAGCAGCATGTAATGTTGTTGCCCTATGCTGTCTAGAGCAGTGCTCTGATCATATCTCTTTTCACTGGGGTTTAGCTTTAATTAATACATCCACATCAGCTTTGTCTGCTTCTCCAAGACTTTTTTGATGGCTCTCAACCAGGACATTGTCTTCCTTTTTTTGGGGTCTCTGGGAACTACCATCTCTGTAAGCTATAGAAGTTCCGAGAGCAACAAAGTTGTGCACATCCTGCAACTTCTTACGCAGCCATTCCACTCTTTCCATGGAGCTCAGATGCTTGCCCAGGTTATGCATAAACTGTATTTCACTCACAGATCTCTTCCTAGAGGGAAAAGAATCAGAGAGGATCACTCCATTAGCTCCCCTCTTCCAAATCATAAAGCCAACCTTAAAAATCCAATTCCCATGCCCTCACCGTGCAGAACAGGCTATGGTACTTACTTAACAGACTTCCCTTCCGATCTTGCAAGAAAACAAACCGCGAACATGACAACCATTACTTTAACCATGTCTTTTGCAGACATCATCTTCACTAAAAGAAAAAGCAAAATGGAGGCATTTAAAATACTTCTAATATTCCAAACTATACAATTAAATTTATAGTAGTTTATATTTATAATCATACAACTTTGTACAGAGTGTGACAGTAACTAATTGGATTGTTTTTCATGAGAGACTTTTGGAATCAGCCTCTTTATTTTACAGTATATATAAGTATATATTATGTATACAGATAATTAGTATATATCATGTATACACACAATTTGACTTAGAAATTAGACAGATTAGCTTTACTTTCTTAGGTATCTTTTTGAGAGTTCTTGTGCAAGTTTTAATATATGAATTTAAGCTACATGAAGAATGAAAAACCTTATTGTTTAGTATTTCCTCCCACATTTTGTGTTATGACTAAATACACAAGAAGCTTGAAAATGGCTACTTCTTTTTTATTTATTTATTTATTATTTTGGCTGTGCCGGGTCTTAGTTGCAGCACGCAGGATCCTCGTTGCAGCATGTGGGATCTTTAGTTGCGGCATGCGTGCAGGATCTAGTTCCCCGACCAGGGATCCAACCTGGGCCCCCTGCATTGGGAGCGTGGAGTCTTACCCACTGGACCACCAGGGAAGTCCCTACTTCTTTTAATTAGGTAAATTGTCAACAGTGTTTGTTGACTTAGCAAATCTCTTTTTCATAAGTAAACTTCCTTTCAACACAATGATAAACATAAATGTCAAATGAATAGGCTCTGATTTAGAGATTTTTACTAAATTAACACACACTTCTCCTACCATTAAAAAGAATGTGTCAAAGCATTTAAACATCATCTAATTGATTACTTGTTATATGAATTTAGAGCTTTGACTCCATATAAAATGCTTGTCTGTATCTTATCTTTTCAGATTATTTTATTAACAATTTTGTTTGAGTATAATTTTTAGTACTTTCCTCCTTTGCTTTTAAGCTTTTCATCTCAAAATAGAAAAGTCTTACCGTAATCTGCATTTCAACAATTGCAAAGCCTTTTATCATAGACGTGCCTTTTCTTAATACTTAACGTTCTCTGTTTTAACATACACATAGGGTGGCTATGTACTCATATTTTAAAGGGAAACTGCATCATTTAGAAGTAGCATAAGGAGCATTATAATCTACTATATTTATTTTCACTGTGCAATATAAAGCTATTGAAGGAGCAACAAATGAATATTCTTCATTTTTGGTTTGTGTTAGAAACAATCATTGTAGCCAGAGGACAGAAGCTTGGGGGTCCTATTCTAGCTTTGTCACATTCACCTAACGCCTCTGCCTTGCTTCCTTGTTCTTAATAGAGAGATGAGGTTCTTACAAGAATGTCATTTAAAAAGCTGAAAAATGGTTGTAAAACATCCTTCAAATTCATGTACAGTTTTCAGAATAGAAAATTAGAAAAGGCTTTATGTAAAGGGAATAAATATTCAGCAGTAAAACTGAGTTTCTCCAACTATAGTACACAGATTGAGCTCTCTATGAGGATATTCTGGAGGAAAAATGGAATTTTAACTCAGAGCAATAAATTTACACTGATTATTTAAATCAGAATTATTCATTTAGCATTAGGCTGTTTTATTTCAAAATTTTAATAAGATACCATTAAAGCACATCATGCCAAATTTTAATTATTTTTCATGTAATTTCAGATGAGTTTATAAAAAGCAAGGCCTCTCAAAAGACTTTAATCACAAAAATAAATGATTTAACAACATTTTAGCAGCATAAATTTATTTTTTATTGCAGCATTTTTATATTAAATATCATTCAAACCCTCCCTTAACATTTTACCTTGAACGAGTAGCATGACATTAGTAGAAAATGGTACACAATAAATAATTGCTTGATCATAAAAAAGAACTCATATGAAATTTAAAAGAGAAAATAAAGATTACTCACCACACAATGTCTTAGGACACGATCTTCTTTCAGGTGTATTAGCAGCTGATGCTTTCTCAAAGTTGAGTAAACCTGAGAAAGCTGATGAATTGAGTTGTAGACCCTTAAATGTGACTTTTATATATAGGTCTTCCACACACCAAGAGAAGCTTTTTTATTGTTACGGATGACGTCACTCCTAATTCTCTGAATTTTAACTATAGGATCAGAGCAGCACACACACTCCCATGGGGCGGTGCTCATTCCTCTTAAATTTTAGATAATTGGATATTAAAGGGAAAACAGTGTGGGGCTGGGAAAGGATTTATGCAAAGATTTCTAACAAATAGTGAATTGTAATTCTGACTGGATTAGTGAATTTATATTACAAAAAAGACTGACTTCAGAGATTTATGGTAAAGTCATCACTTATTTGAAAGTAAAATCTGAAAATAAGTATATTTCTTATAACCATAAAATTGGTACAATTATTAAGAGGATTATAATGAATCATATTACATTATGCTTACTTTACAAGCCATATTCAACCAATTCATATCATTCCTGATCATCTTTCAAAAAAATAGGTATAGTGCTTTTCTTAAAGGAAGTGTTAAAAATGTTTTGAGAATATGCTCTTAGTACATAATTAATCTGAAAGGCTTCAAAAGTGAAATTATTTAAAAATTCATTTAACTTACATTTTATCTCTTTTTATTTTAATTTGCAATAAAAACATTTGAAAAGCAGTAACTGTATGCCAGACTTTACATATATCATCCCACTAAGTCTTCACAGCAATCCTTTAAAGTAAATACTATTATCTTCACATGAGGAAACTGAGGTTTGGAAAATGAAGAAGATGGAGTTCAACAAAGGTCTTTATGATTCCAGAGCTATTTTAGTTCTTACTACCTCAGTTTCCCCTTAGAAATGTAGCCCTTCTTTGAACCCCAGTCTTCCTGACTCTAATTTGCCTAAACCTTTGCAGACTCTTTGCCAGGAGTTGGGTCTTGTTTCTCATGTTCCCCAGCTAGTGATGGAGGGCCTACTCCAAAACCTAATAGAGGCAAGATGCCACCACCTGTCTAATTTCAAATATTGCTACAGCCTTGTCCCCATCTATCGATCAAAACCCCTTGAATCCCCTTGGTATATCTAGGGTTCGTTTAGGCAGCTTGCCTCCCAACTAAAGCCCCAGAATTGGATCAGTTCTCTTAGCTCTGCTCCTACCCAGGCTTCATGTTATCCTCTTTCCTGCTAACTCTTGCCAAGCTTTGACTCTACATCAAGTAAGAGCCAGTCCAAATTTCAAATACCCGTACAGAGGCTAGAATGAAAGATATGTGTTAGTGCTGCTCTGAGAAATCCTCTACACTGAGCAAATCTCATTTGGAGTAGTGTTCCAGGCTCCGTTTCAGAAGTCTTAGAGACAAACTGCAACATGTCTGGAGGATATGAACCAGGTTGGTGAAAATGTTGATAAACATGACATATCAGAAGGAGTTGAATCAAACTGGAAAAGTCTGGAAAAGAAAAGACTTGGGATGATGATGTAGCTGTTTTTAATTCTTTATAGGGCTTCTATAAGGAAGAAGGAATATCTTCTGTGTGGTTTAAGAAGGAAGAACTGAGTCCAATGGCTAAAGATTACAGGGAGGCAGATTTGGGCTCAACTTGGATATCGTAATTGTCAAAGTAAAGAATCACTTACCTTCCTAAGTAGTGAGTTCCCGATCACTGGAATTGTTCAAGCAGAAGCTGGGTGAGCATCTATCAGAGATATCATAGAGATTCATACAGAGCAGAGAGTTGAACTAGATAACCAAGAGGTCCCTTTCGACTAAAAAAAAAAATCGATTGTTTTGATCCTTTAAAAGACATCTTCTGATGCAAAGTCTAAACCTGATGTTTGTGTACCATTTTTTGTTACGCTCTGTTAAGAAGTAGAACTGGAAAAACAAATGGTTTTATAAACACATTTTTTGATTGTTATTATAAAGCCATGTTTAACATTTTAATTTGGAGATTTTTCCCACTTCTTTGGGTAAGTTCGATATAATTGACAGCTTTCCAGGAGTAATGCACACTGTTTTCACTGTCTTCCTCTTATTACAATTATTTAAGAATAAACTGCCATATTGAAGATAACCACATTATTAAACTAGTTTTACAGAAAAATAAAGAAAACAGACAAAGCTTATTCATTCAAAAAGTGCATTGAGTATATACTAGATATCTGCCAGAGGCTGTGTTAATCACTAAATGATTGAGACATGATCCTTGCCCTGAAATTTGACATATAAATTGGAATATAATGTAATAGGTGTTATAATAGCCATATTAACGAGGCTTATAAAAAGCACAGAGGAAGAAGTGACTAATTTCCCTGTAGTTGTTGCAAGCTGTTTTCCTGAGAAGCTTAAGTACTCTCAAGGATGAATGAGTTTTCCATCAGAGAAGGTGAGAAAGGACAAGAAGGAACAGCATGTGCAAAGGCATGGAGGCAATGAAGACTGAATACACGCTAGTGGGAAGAGAGGGGAGATGGGTAATGACCCTAAAAAAGTAAGTATGGTACAAATTATGGAAGGCTTCTGTGTGTATGCCTAGGAGTTTTATCTTGTAGTCCTCTCTAAACACATGTGTGCATTAGTAATATTTTGTGTCCTTTGGATTTTGTAAAGTACCACTTTGACCTTCCCACAAAGAAGAGACACAGCTGCCAAGATTTGGCACATAGTTTATCTGAACCATCAGCCTCTGGGACTGTAGACATTAGATAGAAGGAAACCATTTAGGAATAAGAGGGCTAAGGGCTATGTGGGCACAAGAGACTGATGTCAGAGTGACAGAAAAGAGCTGAGCACAGCGTTTTCCTTTGAAAAGCTCAGCCTTTCTTAGCGCTCTCAAGTTCTCTGAAGCTAGGATCAGAAAACCTACTGTATTCCTCCTCACATTTGGTAAGGATAAAGGGCCATGTGTTATTTCCCCTTGCATTATGGGAGGTTTAATTTGAGACTGATAACTTCTTCCTTCTGTTTGCTCAATAGGAATTAGTATGGCTTTGGTGACTTAACATCAAGAAGAAACTTCCAGAGCTGGGAAATCCAGCTATAGTTCTCCTAATTCCATGTTTTGTCAACAGATTAATTGGTGACTGTCTTAACAGTTGACCTACTCTTTTGCTTTAAGCTCTCCTGTGGGCTATTGAGCTACTGAATTCTTAATCTGTCAGACACAATTTTCCTCCCTCCTACTCACCAGCCCCCAGACGTTTCTGTTGTTAGAGACAATGAGTAAAAATGTTTTAAAGGACAGCATATAATAACTGTTGAATTTTCCACTTGTTTTTTATAATATTCATTTCTTTATTTTTCTTTCTCCATAACCTTTATTGATGGATATTGCAAGTGTGGTTCTCTGATAGGCAGCGTTTAATAAGCCATTGATCTCTTTATATGTATGAGCTGTTATAAACCCTGGGATACATTATACCTGAGCAGCCCTTCAAAGATGAAATATGCAGCTACCTTCACAAGTAAAATACTACTTGTTGCTTTTTGTCCATTCTATCAGTGAGCATCCATCCCTGCCTGTATTCCTTCTCCATGTTTATGTGGAATGGAGGAGTGTTAAAATGACATGCACTTGTTTTCACAGTTAGAAAAAGGCATCTCTGCAGGTGGGGACTGAGGGTAAAAAGATTCTGGATGCCTGGGATGAGAGAGTCCTAAATACAGCAAGGAATGTCACAGTGTAAACCAGGGTGTCACTTGGGGAAGCCTTGGGATCTTTATTGATTGAAAAGATTTCTAGTTGTGCAGATGCCTCTGTAATGTTCTCATGACATAGGTAAGCACTGGAACAAGTCCTTGAGTGTTCCTCATTCAAAAGCCCCCTGAGATTTAATTGTACCCTCTGTTTCTTAAAGAAATGGAGGTGGGGGGGAAAGTAGGCTTTGAGAGTTTTCATTTTTATTTTCGGAACCATAAGGAAGTTGGACAGCCATAGCAATTTAATGAAGAAGTAAAGTCTCACATTTTTAATGACCCTTTTCAGTGAGCTGACCAGACCACTGATGTCACCGCTAATTCTAAATATTCTTCTTTTATTGTCTCGTAAATATACTTTTCAGACCAAGTGTTCTCATTTGGAGTATAGACAATATGTTTTCCTCAGTAAATGTGAATCTTCCCTTGGAATAGATTCTTAGTTCTGCTCCATTTTCCCTTTACCCTTGGTAGAATATTATATGCAATTTATGACATCAGAAAAAAAATACAATGTCTTTCACATCCCTTCCCAATAGTCAACTGGAGCCAATAGTCTGTGTACCTTGATTCTTTCTTTATGTTTTAAAATAGTGTGCGGAAAATAAAGCAGGACAGGGGGTATTGGTTTCCCATTAGTGAAGCTTTAAGTCAAATGATCTGGGTGTTCAGAGTCTGAGTTAGGAATGCCAGCATGTCAATCCAAATTACCATTTTAATCCAACATAGTAAAGATTTGTTGAGCACCTAAAATCAGCCAGTCTAGAAACAGTAGCAATTTCCCTGCTCACAATCTTCTCCCTGAACTTTTTTTTCCGGTGATTTTTTTTAAGTTAGAGCATCTTAATTTTTCAGATCTCAAATTCTACATCTCGAAGTAGAATACTGCCTTCCCTCCTTTTAATTATTTTATTTATTTATTTATTTATTTATTTATTTATTTATTTATTTATTTATTTTGGGCTGTGTTGGGTCTTCGCTGCTGCGCACGGGCTTTCTCTAGTTGCAGTGAGCGGGGGCTACTCTTTGTTGTGGTGCGCGGGCTTCTCATTGTTGTGGCTTCTCTTGTTGTGGGGCACGGGCTCTAGGCGCGCGGGCTTCAGTAGTTGTGGCACGCGGGCTCAGCAGTTGTGGCTCGCAGGCTCTAGAGTGCAGGCTCAGCTGTGGCGCATGGGCTTAGTTGCTCCACGGCATGTGGGATCTTCCCAGACCAGGGCCCGAACCTGTGTCCCCTGCGTTGGCAGGCGGATTCTTAACCACTGCGCCATCAGGGAAGCCCTGCCTTCCCTCCTTTTAGTTATGAGCTTTCAGAGATGAGCTATCATATGTGAAAATGTTTTGACTGTAAATGGCATTCAAAAAATGCATGTTGGGGCTTCCCTGGTGGCGCAGTGGTTGAGAATCTGCCTACCAATGCAGGGGACACGGGTTCGAGCCCTGGCCTGGGAAGATCCCACATGCCGTGGAGCAACTAGGCCCATGAGCCATAATTGCTGAGCCTGCGCGTCTGGAGCCTGTGCTCTGCAACAAGAGAGGCCGCGATAGTGAGAGGCCCGCGCACTGCGATGAAGAGTGGCCCCCACTTGCCACAACTAGAGAAAGCCCTCGCACAGAAACGAAGACCCAACACAGCTGTAAATAAATAAATAAATAAATTAATTAATTAATTAATTTAATTAAATTTTAAAAAAATACAAGGTGCTATAGAAGCACTTTAAAAAAAAAATGCATGTTGAATCTAAATCTGAAAGGAAAGTGTCCCTTGCCCATTCTCTCACATGTGTCCACCTCATTCCAGGAGTCCCCAGTAGTAAACATGGAAAGTGTTGAGCTCCTGGGCTCAATCTGCTCTCTTCCTCCTTCAGCCCAGCCCCCTGAAGTGCAAAGAATTCTGAGGCAGTAGGCAGTTACAGTGTTCATAAATTCCATTTTGAATTTGCTAATTGCACAAAGAATTGTAAAATTTAAACTAAAACTAAGCATATCTTTCTATTGTTGGTAATAAAATGTGCCGAGTGTGACTGGAGAGTGGACTCCAACACAAGTTAAACTGACAGGAAGCCCTAGAAGCTATGTTCTTCTCACATCCACCTAGCAGCACTATGCAGTGAAACGCTCAGGACCTGAATATGGAAGATGAGGGTAAAGGTTTGGCGCTTATTAGTTGCACAACCCAAGTCATTTTAGCACAGAACCTTAATTTCTACAGAAAAATAGATATGAACTACTCCACAGAGTTATTGTGAGGATCACATAGAATAATATATATGAATGCACTTTGTCAACTGCATACCTGGTATTGATTAAAATCACAACTAACAATAATAATTATTTTCATGGCTTTTCAGCCAGAACCGCCATCTTCCAGTAATTCGCCAAAATGACCAACACAAAGGGAAAGAGGAGGGGCACCCGCTACATGTTCTCTAGGTCTTTTAAAAAACATGGAGTTGGGCTTCCCTGGTGGCACAGTGGTTGAGAATCTGCCTGCTAATGCAGGGGACACGGGTTCGAGCCCTGGTCTGGGAAGATCCCACATGCCGTGGAGCAACTAGGCCCGTGAGCCACAACTACTGAGCCTGCGTGTCTGGAGCCTGTGCTCCGCAACAAGAGAGGCCGCAATAGTGAGAGGCCCACGCACCGTGATGAAGAGTGGCCCCCACTTGCCACAACTAGAGAAAGCCCTCGCACAGAAACGAAGACCCAACACAGCCAAAAAAATAAATAAACAAATGTGGGGTTTTAAATAAATAAATAAATAAATAAATAAAATAAAAAGAAATACCATAGAAGGGTTTAAAAAAAAAAAAAACATGGAGTTGTCCCTTTGGCCACATACATGCAAATCTACAAGAAAGGTGATATTGTAGATATCAAGGGAATGGGCACTGTTCAAAAAGGAACGCCCCACAAATGTTACCATGGCAAAACTGTGAGAGTCTACAATGTTACTCAGCATGCTGTTGGCATCATTGTAAACAAACAAGTTAAGGGCAAGATTCTTGCCAAGAGAATTAATGTGCATAGCGAGCATATTAAGCACTCTAAGAGCCGAGATAGCTTCCTGAAACGGGTGAAGGAAAATGATCAGAAAAAGAAGGAAGCCAAAGAGAAAGGTACTTGGGTTCAACTGAAGCGCCAGCCCGCACCACCCAGAGAAGCACACTTCGTGAGAACCAATGGAAAGGAGCCTGAACTGTTGGAGCCCATTCCCTATGAATTCATGGCATGATGGGTGTAAAGAAAATAAAAGACCTGGACTGTAAAATAATAATATTAATAATAATTATTATTATTATTTTCATGAATCCTGTTAAGGTCATATAATTCCAATTTGTAGCTTTCTGTGTCCCCCTTTTAAGCTGATTGCATGGCATTTCAAACATCACAGAGCTGCTCTAAAGGCTTAACCTAGAATGCTATTGACTTCATCTTTCAACAATGAAGAGAATCTTCAGCATGGCCTAACTCAACAAACTGTCCAAAAGAACGATCTAATGGGTGCAAAGAGAGGCATGAAAATGAGATTCTATATTTCCCTGCCAGGGACGTTCTCCAGATGTCTAGGGCACCAGTAAAGTATGGAAAGTCACTGTGAAACAATTCCAAACATACTCATGTGGCTGGTTATTTTACAAAATCAATTAGAGGGAAGGTGATAGTGGAAAGAGCACTAGATTTGGAGTCAGAAGACCTGAGTTCAGATCCTGAAATCACTAGGGTCACCAGTTTCAATAATAAAAACACAGAACACCAGTCAACAATAATATATTCTATATTTAAAGTTTTATTAAGAGGGTAAATCTCATGTTAAATGTTTTTTCCACAATTTAAAAAAAAGGAATTACGGAATTCCCTGGTGGTCCAGTGGTTAGGACTCAGCGCTTTCAATGCTAAGGGCCTGGATTCAATCCCTGGTCAGGGAACCAAGATCCCTGTGTGGCTTGGCCAAAAAAAAAGAGAAGGAATTAAAAAAACCCCACAGGACAAGAAGTTAAATTTGAATTATTTCTAATTACCTATGCAAATGCACACTGAGATTAAAAAAGATATTGCAAGGGAAGGGACATATGTGTAGTAAAAATTATTTGAGTTTATCTGAAGTAAATATATGAATTCCATACCTCTTTTTTTATTTCCCTAATGCCTTGGCTTTTCTTAATAGTTCCTATTTTGTAGAATTTGCTTATCAGGTTTCTTGCAGTTACAGTCTATGTTCCAATTACATTGTTACATAGCTTCTACAGTGGCCACATCCAAATTATTTCATTCTTTTCTGCACTGAACATACATTAATGCGAAAACATGCTCAAGATTATCATATGAGCAGGTATCCTGAACATGTACTGGAATAAGATCAACTCCAAGAACTGCTCTTCAAATTTGATTTGTTGAAGCACATAATATCATCTTTCATGGTATGAACTGCTTTTCCCTTTCTTCAGAATTACATTTCATCTCTTGATCAATGACTCTTTAAATTGTTATCCACTGACAAAAAAGAATATTGTCACCAATTCTGATTCCCCTCTTCTTCAACACTGTACATGATGATTTCACTTGTTTCCATGCTGGATAAGCATTTAGGACTATCCATGTAAAAGAATCAAATTCTTCAAGGGATGAAATCCATTAGAAAAGATAGCTATGGCAAGTGCCATAATTACTGTCCACTTCAAGTTGGAATTTTTTTTCCTGTTTGTAAGTAATGTTATCCCTTTTAAGAACAGGTACTTAAAGGGAAACACTTTTCATCAATTCTTTCTTATTGAACATATTTAAAAAGTTCCTATAAACAATGGAGCACTTTAATAACACTGCTGCTCTTCTTTCAATTTGCATAATCTGACTGCCAAAGAAATATTGAAAACTGTGAACAAGAAATAAGGCTCCATTTAATGGAGTATTTAAAAAGTCAACAAGAATTTTGGGAACGTTTTCTTTAAAAAGTATTTTAATGCATCAAGTAAACTGAGGCTTCTTTAACTGTGTTTGTGAAAGAGAAGTCAGTGGGCTTTTAAATGTGAGAGAATTGGATAATACTGAATGCCAACAAAATTAGAAAAATCATTTAATCATCCAGTTTGAACAGGATAAATATTGAACTATGGTTTTTTGTTTTTTGCTTTTTTAAAACATCTTTTTTTTTAACATCTTTATTGAAGTATAATTGCTTTACAATGGGGTGTTAGTTTCTGCTTTAAAACAAAGTGGGGACTTCCCTGGTGGTGCGGTGGTTAAGAATCCGCCTGCCAATGCAGGGGACACGGGTTCAAGCCCTGGTCCAGGAAGATCCCATACGCCGTGGAGCAACTAAGCCTGCGAGCCACAACTACTGAAGCCCACGTGCCTAAAGTCCGTGCTCCACAACAAGAGAAGCCACCGCAATGAGAAGCCCGCGCACCACAATGAAGAGTAGCCCCTGCTCACCGCAGCTAGAGAAAGCCGGCGTGCAGCAACAAAGACCCAAAGCAGCCAA
Organism: Balaenoptera acutorostrata; assembly: GCF_949987535.1. Classification (NCBI taxonomy): domain Eukaryota; kingdom Metazoa; phylum Chordata; class Mammalia; order Artiodactyla; family Balaenopteridae; genus Balaenoptera; species Balaenoptera acutorostrata. Next base: position 43,877,985 of record NC_080072.1, on the reverse strand, counting down.
AAATAAATAAATAAATTTAAAAAAAAAAAACAAAACAAAAACAAAGTGAATCAGTTATACATATACATATGTTCCCATATCTCTTCCCTCTTCCGTCTCCCTCCCTCCCACCCTCCCTATTCCACCCCTCTAGGTGGTCACAAAGCACCGAGCTGATCTCCCTGTGCTATGCGGCTGCTTCCCACTAGCTATCTATTTTACATTTGGTAGTGTATATATGTCCATGACACTCTCTCACCCTGTCACATCTCACCCCTCCCCCTCCCCATATCCTCAAGTCCATTCTTTAGTAGGTCTGTGTCTTTATTCCCATCTTGCCACTAGGTTCTTCATGTCCTTTTTTTTTTTTTCCTTAGATTCCATATATATGTGTTAGCATACTGTATTTGTTTTTCTCTTTCTGACTTACTTCACTCTGTATGACAGACTCTAACTCCATCCACCTCATTACAAATACCTCCATTTCATTTCTTTTTATGGCTGAGTAATATTCCATTGTATATATGTGCCACATCTTCTTTATCCATTCATCCGATGATGGACACTTTGGTTGCTTCCATGTCCTGGCTATTGTAAATAGAGCTGCAATGAACATTTTGGTACATGACTCTTTTTGAATTCTGGTTTTCTCAGGGTATATGCCCAGTAGTGGGATTGCTGAGTCGTATGGTAGTTCTATTTTTAGTTTTTTAAGGAACCTCCATACTGTTCTCCATAGTGGCTGTATCAATTTACATTCCCACCAACAGTGCAAGAGTGTTCCCTTTTCTCCACACCCTCTCCAGCATTTATTGTTTCTAGATTTTTTGATGATGGCCTAAAACATCTTTATTGGAGTATAATTGCTTTACAATGGCATGTTAGTTTGAACTACGGTTTTTAACTAATAAAACTGTATCAGTATTGGCTCATTAATTATTAAAAGTGTACCATATTAATATAATATGCTAACTATAGGAGAAACTGTGTGTAGGGGTGGGTTTATGGGAACGTGCTGGGCTACCTGGTCAAATTTTCTGTAAATCTAAAACTCTTCTAAAAAATGGAGACCATTGGGCTTCCCTGGTGGTGCAGTGGTTAGGAATCCGCCTGCCAATTCAGGGGACACGGGTTCGAGCCCTGGTCCGGGAAGATCCCACATGCTGCAGAGCAATGAAGCCTGTGCACCACACTACTGAGCCTGCGCACCTTAGAGCCCGTGCTGCGCAACAAGAGACGCCACCGCAATAAGAAGCCCATGCGCCGCAACGAAGAGTAGCCCCCTGCTCACCACAACTAGAGAAAGCCCACGCACAGCAACGAAGACCCAACGCAGCCATAAATAAATAAATAAATTTTTAAAAAATGAAGTCCATTATTTACTTATTTATTTATTTGTTTGTTATTATTTTTTTATTTTGGCTGCGCTTGGTCTTCATTGTGGTGTGTGGGCTCTTCATTGCGGGCTTCTCTAGTTGTGGCACACAGGCACTAGAGTGCACGGGCTCAGTAGTTGCAGCATGTGGGCTTCTCTCTAGTTGCGGCGCACACGTCTAGTTGCCCTGTGGCATGTGGGATCTTAATTTCCTGACCAGGGATCGAACCCGTGTTCCCTGCATGGGAAGGTGGGTTCTTTTTTTTTTTTAATTTTTTTAATTTAATTTAATTTATTTTTTTATACAGCAAGTTCTTATTAGTCATCAATTTTCTACACATCAGTGTATACATGTCAGTCCCAATTGCCCAATTCATCACACCACCACCCGCACCTCCCTGCCACTTTCCCCCCATGGTGTCCATACGTTTGTTCTCTCCATCTGTGTCTCTTTTTCTGCCCTGTAAACCAGTTCATTTGTACCATTTTTGTAGGTTTCACATACATGCGTTAATATATGATATTTGTTTTTCTCTTTCTGACTTACTTCACTCTGTATGACAGTCCCTAGATCCATCCACATCTCAACAAATGACCCAATTTCATTCCTTTTTATGGCTGAGTAATATTCCATTGTATATATGTACCACTACTTCTTTATCCATTCGTCTGTTGATGGGCATTTAGGTTGCTTCCATGACCTGGCTATTGTAAATAGTGCTGCAATGAACATTGGGGTGCATGTGTCTTTTTGAATTACAGTTTTCTCTGGGTATATGCCCAGTGGTGGGATTGCTGGGTCATATGGTAATTCTATTTTTAGTTTTTTAAGGAACCTCCATACTGTTGTCCATAGTGGTTGTATCAGTTTACATTCCCACCAACAGTGCAAGAGGGTTCCCTTTTCTGCACACCCTCTCTAGCATTTGTTATTTGTAGATTTTCTGATGATGCCCATTCTAACTGGTGTGAGGTGGTACCTCATTGTAGTTTTGATTTGCATTTCTCTAATAATTAGTGATGTTGAGCAGCTTTTCATGTGCTTCTTGGCCATCTGTATGTCTTCTTTGGAGAAATGACTATTTAGGTCTTCTGCCCATTTTTGGATTGGGTTGTTTGTTTTTTTAATAGTGAGCTTCATGAGCTGTTTATATATTTTGGAGATTAATCCTTTGTCCGTTGATTCGTTTGCAAATATTTTCTCCCATTCTGAGGTTTGTCTTTTCGTCTTGTTTATGGTTTCCTTTGCTGTGCAAAAGCTTTGAAGTTTCATTAGGTCCCATTTGTTTATTTTTGTTTTTATTTCCATTACTCTAGGAGGTGGATCAAAAAAGATCTTGCTGTGATTTATGTCAAAGAGTGTTCTTCCTATGTTTTCCTCTAAGAGTTTTATAGTGTCCAGTCTTACATTTAGGTCTCTAATCCAGTTTGAGTTATTTTTGTGTATGGTGTTAAGGAGTGTTCTAATTTCATTCTTTTACATGTAGCTGTCCAGTTTTCCCAGCACCACTTATTGAAGAGACTGTCTTTTCTCCATTGTGTATCCTTGCCTCCTTTGTCATAGATGAGTTGACCATAAGTGAGTGGTTTTATCTCTGGGCTTTCTGTCCTGTTCCATTGATCTATATTTCTGTTTTTGTGCCAGTACCATAGTGTCTTGATTACTGTAGCTTTGTGGTATAGTCTGAAGTCAGGGAGCCTGATTCCTCAAGCTCCGTTTTTTCCCCTCAAGACTGCTTTGGCTATTCGGGGTCTTTTGTGTCTCCATACTAATTTTAAGATTTTTTGTTCTAGTTCTGTAAAAAATGCCATTGGTAATTTGATAGGGATTGCATTGAATCTGTAGATTCCTTTGGGTAGTATAGTCATTTTCACAGTATTGATTCTTCCAATCCAAGAACATGGTATATCTCTCCATCTGTTGGTATCATCTTTAATTTCTTTCAACAGTGTCTTATAGTTTTCTGCATACAGGTCTTTTGTCTCCCTAGGTAGGTTTTATTCCTAGGTATTTTATTCTTTTTGTTGCAATGGTAAATGGGAGTGTTTCCTTAATTTCTCTTTCTGACTTTTCATCATTAGTGTATAGGAATGCAAGAGATTTCTGTGCATTAATTTTGTATCCTGCAACTTTACCAAATTCATTGATTAGCTCTAGCAGTTTTCTGGTGGCATTTTTAGGATCCTCTATGTATAGTATCATGTCATCTGCAAACAGTGACAGTTTTACTTCTTCTTTTCCAATTTGTATTCCTTTTATTTCTTTTTCTTCTCTGATTGCCGTGGCTAGAACTTCCAAAACTATGTTGAATAATAGTGATGAGAGTGGACATCCTTGTCTTGTTCCTGATCTTAGAGGAAATGCTTTCAGTTTTTCACCATTGAGAATGATGTTTGCTGTGGGTTTGTCATATATGGTCTTTATTATGTTGAGGTAGGTTCCCTCTATGCCCACTTTCTGGAGAGTTTTTATCATAAATGGGTGTTGAATTTTGTCAAAAGCGTTTTCTGCATCCATTGAGATGATAATATGGTTTTTATTTTTCAATTTGTTAATATGGTGTATCACATTGATTGATTTGCATATATTGAAGAATCCTTGCATCCCTGGGATAAATCCCACTTGATCATGGTGTATGATCCTTTTAATGTGTTGTTGGATTCTGTTTGCTAGTATTTTGTTGAGGATTTTTGCATCTATATTCATCAGTGATGTTAGTCTGTAATTTTCTTTTTTTGTAGTATCTTTGTCTGGTTTTGGTATCAGGATGATGGTGGCCTCATAGAATGAGTTTGGGAGTGTTCCTTCGCAATTTTTTGGAAGAGTTTGAGAAGGATGGGTGTTAGCTCTTCGCTAAATGTTTGGTAGAATTCAGCTGTGAAGCCATCTGGTCCTGGACTTTTGTTTGTTGGAAGATTTTTAATCACAGTTTCAATTTCAGTGCTTGTGATTGGTCTGTTCATTTTTGCTATTTCTTCCTGGTTCAGTCTTGGAAGGTTATACCTTTCTAAGAATTTGTCCATTTCTTCCAGGTTATCCATTTTATTGGCATAGAGTTGCTTGTAGTATTCTCTTAGGATGCTTTGTATTTCTGCAGTGTCCATTGCAACTTCTCCTTTTTCATTTCTAATTTTATTGATTTGAGTCCTCTCCCTCTTTTTCTTGATGAGTCTGGCTAATGGTTTATCAATTTTGTTTATCTTCTCAAAGAACCAGCTTTTAGTTTTATTGAGCTCTGCTATTGTTTTCTTTGTTTCTATTTCATTTATTTCTGCTCTGATCTTTATTTCCTCCTACTAACTTTGGGTTTTGTTTGCTCTTCTTTCTCTAGTTCCTTCAGGTGTAAGGTTAGATTATTTATTTGAGATTTTTCTTGTTTCTTGAGTTAGGCTTGTATAGCTATAAACTTCCCTCTTAAAACTGCTTTTGCTGCATCCCATCGGTTTTGGATCATCGTGTTTTCATTGTCTTTTGTCTCTAGGTATTTTTTGATTTCCTCTTTGATTTCTTTAGTGATCTCTTGGTTATTTAGTAACGTATTGTTTAGCCTCCATGTGTTTGTGTTTTTTACGTTTTTCTCCTTGTAATTGATTTCTAATCTCATAGCGTTGTGGTCAGACAAGATGCTTGATATGATTTCAATTTTCTTAAATTTACTGAGGCTTTATTTGTGACCCAAGATGTGATCTATCCTGGAGAATGTTCCGTGTGTACTTGAGAAGAAAGTGTAATCTGCTGTTTTCAGATGGAATGTCCTATAAATATCAATTAAATCTATCTGGTCTACTGTGTCATTTAAAGCTTGTTTTAAGCTTGTCATTAAAGCTTATTTATTTTCATTTTGGATGATCTGTCCATTGGTGTAAGTGAGGTGTTAAAGTCCCCCACTATTATTGTGTTACTGTCGATTTCCTCTTTTAGAGCTGTTAGCAGTTGCCTTATGTATTGAGGTGCTCCTATGTTGGGTGCATATATATTTATAATTGCTATATCTTCTTCTTGGATTGATCCCTTGATCATTATGTAGTGTCCTTCCTTGTCTCTTGTAACATTCTTTATTTTAAAGTCCATTTTATCTGATATGAGTATTGCTACTCCAGCTTTCTTTTGATTTCCATTGGCATGGAATATCTTTTCCCATGCCCTCAGTTTCAGTCTGTATGTGTCCCTAGGTCTGAAATGGGTCTCTTGTAGACAGCATATACATGGGTCTTGTTTTTGTATCCATTCAGCAAGACTGTGTCTTTTGGTTGGAGCATTTAATCCATTCATGTTTAAGGGAATTATCGATATGTATGTTCCTATGACCATTTTCTTAATTGCTTTGGGTTTGTTTTTGTAAGTCCTTTTCTTCTCTTGTGTTTCTCACTTAGAGAAGTTCCTTTAGCATTTGTTGTAGAGCTGGTTTGGTAGTGGTGAATTCTCTTAGCTTTTGCTTGTCTGTAAAGCTTTTGATTTCTCCGTCAAATCTGAATGAGATCCTTGCTGGGTAGAGTAATCTTGATTGTAGGTTCTTCCCTTTCATCACTTTAAATATATCATGCCACTCCCTTCTGGCTTGTAGAGTTTCTGTTGAGAAATCAGCTGTTAACCTTATGGGAGTTCCCTTGTATGTTATTTGTCATTTTTCCCTTGCTGCTTTCAATAATTTTTCTTTGTCTTTAATCTTTGCCAGTTTGATTACTATGTGTCTCAGCGTGTTTCTCCTTGGGTTTATCCTGTATGGGACTCTCTGCGCTTCCTGGACTTGGGTGGCTATTTCCTTTCCCATGTTAGGGAAGTTTTTGACTATAATGTCTTCAAATATTTTCTCTGGTCCTTTCTCTCTCTCTTCTCCTTCTGGGACCCTTATAATGCGAATGTTTTTGCATTTAATGTTGTCCCAGAGGTCTCTTAGGCTGTCTTCATTTCTTTTCATTCTTTCTTCTTTATTCTGTTCTGCAGCAGTGAATTCCACCATTCTGTCTTCCAGGTCACTTATCCATTCTTCTGCCTCAGTTATTCTGCTATGGATTCCTTCTAATGTAGTTTTCATTTCACTTATTGTACTGTTCATCTCTGTTTATTTGTTCTTTAATTCATCTAGGTCTTTGTTAAACATTTCTTGCATCTTCTCGATCTTTGCCTCCATTCTTTTTCTGAGGTCCTGGATCATCTTCACTATCATTATTCTGAATTCTTTTTCTGGAAGGTTGCCTATCTCCACTTCATTGAGTTGTTTTTCTGGGGTTTTATCTTGTTCCTTCATCTGGTACATAGCCCTCTGCCTTTTCATCTTGTCTATCTTTCTGTGAATGTGGTTTTTGTTCCACAGGCTGCAGGATTGTAGTTCTTCTTGTTTCTTGGAAGGCGGATTCTTAACCACTGGACCACCAGGGAAGTCCCTGAATTCCATTAATTTTTAAAATGTTCATGGAGGTATCGCAGGCCAAGATAAATAAATGAGTGGTAATTTAAGCAAAAAAAAAAAAAAAAAGTTTAGGAATTATATTGAGTATTAGAGTGGTGACCATACAGCAAAATTCAGTCAAATAAGATTATTTTGATCATCTATTATCGCTTTCCACAGCACTTCATATTATACATTGTCTTATTTGCTTCTCACAGTATCTTTGAGGTAAACATTATTCCTATCTTTTACGTGAGAAGTTGAAGCTTGGACTTATGAAGTTACCGGTTCAAGTTTACTCATCTAGTGAGGGAACAAGGTCTGAATTTAAATCTATGTCTCTTATATCCATGGCTTTTCCTGCCATGTCAGATTATAGAGAATAAAGGTGAATGGAATGGAAGAAGGGAATTCAATCCAGAACATATCTGCTAAGGTGTTGGAAGGGATGGTATTATAGAGAAGGTCAGGCATGAACCTTGACCTTGACGAATGTTTGTGCTGGGGGGGAGACAGACAAATATGATTTACAATAATACCAGGACCATTGGAGTGGCAAGGAGAGGCAGATGTAGGTGTTTAATGTGCACACAACCTCATTCCTGCTAGTGGTAAAAAGTTTCAAGGTCAGACTCCTACACTTAAATGCAGTCTCTGCAGATCTGAAGATTACTTCTTTTCACCTGAAGGAACACTGAAGGATAGGCATCTTGGTTTCTTTTCAGGTGTAAATAAGATGACATTCACAAGTGATAAAGCTGACAATCTTTTATCTAGTATAAAGATTTCTGCCTATAGTTTTTCAACCGTAAGTGCTTTCCTTGCCACTAAATAATTTAGCTGGCAATTTGATTTTAAGCTTGGATTCAGCGAAATACTCATATCTTTCATTAGTCAGAGTGCAATAATATAATAATAGTTACACTTATAGAGCCCTTACTATATGCTGGGAACTATTCTAAGTGCTTTATAAACATTATATCTTTAATCTTTACAACAGTCATAAAATGGGACTATTTTGACAACTATTTTACAACTGAGGAATCTGAAGCATAAATAGGTTTAAAACTTGTCTGGGGTTATCAAACTATAGTGGCAGAGACATGATTTGGACACAGGAGTATGACTTATGGTATATTTGAAACCCAGCAGGACTCTGTGGGACCTTCCTGAGTACAAATACTTTCTGTGTCTCCCATTTCTTGTTTGTAAGAAATAGGCTTCATTCAGCCTCCCTGACCTTCACTGAGTTTCAAAGGGCAGATTCAAACAGTTGCTAATCCGGGAAGGGAGGGAATGCAGAAACAAAGGAGGAGCAGTCAAGAAATAATAGTGTGGTGATAAAGCAGGGTCCTGGTTCCCCCTCAAGAGATATACATAACAATATCTTTGCCATCTTCTGCAGGAACTAAGGCCCCCACCCAGGTGGAGGATGGTAACTTCAAGCTGAGCACAATATTCCTGGAACAGCACTCTGTTACCTCAGCACCAACCAATCAGAAGAAAGTCTGCATACAGTGGAAGATATCAGAGACTCTGATCCCCTCCCCTGCAATTAACTTCCCCTTTTTTCCTTTAAAAACTTTCATGGTCGGGCTTCCCTGGTGGCACAGTGGTTGGGAATCTGCCTGCCAATGCAGGGAACATGGGTTCGAGCCCTGGTCTGGGAAGATCCCACATGCCGCGGAGCAACTGGGCCCGTGAGCCACAACTACTGAGCCTGCGCGTCTGGAGCCTGTGCTCCGCAACAAGAGAGGCCACGATAATAAGAGGCCCGCGCACCGCGATGAAGAGTGGCCCCCACTTGCCGCAACTGGAGAAAGCCCTCGCACAGAAACGAAGACCCAACACAGCCAAAAATCAATAAATTAAAAAAAAAAAAAAAAAACTTTCATGGTCAAGCAGAATCTTTGGAGTTGGTTCTTGAACACGAGTCCTCCTTCTCCCCGGGTTGCTGGCCATCTGAATACAGCAACCTTTCCTTTCCAACCAACACTTGTCTCTCTCTTTTTTTTAAAATGTTATTTCCAGTGTCCTTTTTTTTTAAATTTATTCATTTATTTTTGGCTGCATTGGGTCTTTGTTGCTGAGCATGGGCTTTCTCTAGTTGCGGCGAGCAGGGGCTACTCTTCGTTGCGGTGCTCAGTCTTCTCATTGCAGTGGCTTCTCTTGTTGCAGAGCATGGGCTTTAGGTGTGCGGGCTTCAGTAGTTGTGGCACGTGGACTCAGTAGTTGTGGCTCACGGGCCCTAGAGCGCAGGCTCAGTAGTTGTGGCGCACAGGCTTAGTTGCTCCCCGGCATGTGGGATCTTCCTGGACCAGGGCTTGAATCCATGTCCCCTGCATTGGCAGGCGGATTCTTAACCACTGCACCACCAGGGAATTCCCACTAAGTGAGATTTCTTCCTGGAATGCACAGATGGCTTAACATGCAAAAATCAATTAATGTGCTGTATAACATTAACAGAATGAAGGCGGGAAAACCACATGATCATCTCAATTGGTGCAGAAAAAGCATTTGACAAAATTCAACACCCTTTCATGATAAAAACATTCAACAAATTAGGAATAGAAGGAAATCACCTCAACATAATAAAGGTTACATATGAAAAATTCACAGCTTACATCATACCCAAGATGAAAGACAGAAAGCCTTTTCTCTTAGAATAGGAACAAAATAAAGATGCTGGCTTTTGCCACTTTTATTTAACATAGTACTGGAAGTCCTAGCCAGAGCACTTAGGCAAGAAAAAGAGATAAAAGACATCCAAATTGGAAAGGAAGAAGTAAAATTATCTCTGTTCACAGACAACATGTACATAGAAAATCCTAAAGATTCCAACACACACACACACACACAACCTGTTAGAGCTAAGTTTCAGGATACAAAATCAACAACACCAGTTGTATTTATTTACACTAATAAAGAACACCCTCCCCCATTAAGAAGACAATTCCATTTATAATAGCATAAAAAGAATAAAATGCTTAAGAATAAACATAACCATGGAGGCGAGAGACTTGTATAGTGATAACTACAAAACATTGCTGAAAGAAATTAAAGACACCAAGAAATAGAAAGACAGCTCAAGCTCATGGAATAGAAGACTTAATTTTTTTTTTTTTGGCCATGCCGTGTGGCTTGCGGGATCTTAGCTCCCCAATCAGGGATCAAACCCGGGCCCTTGGCAGTGGAAGTACAGAGTCCTAACCACTGGACCGCCAGGGAATTCCCAAGAAGACTTAATATTCCTAAGATGTCAATACTACCCAAAGCAATCTACAGATTCAGTGCAATCCCCATAAAAATCTCAGTCGTGTTTTTTTGTAGAGATAGAAAAATCCATCTAAAATTCACATGGAATCTCAAGAGACCCTGGAGTAGGTAAAACAATCTTGAAAAAGAAGAACAAAGTTGAAAACAACATTTCATAATTTAAAGACTTACTACAGATCTATGGTAATCAACATAGTGTGTTACTGGCATAATGACACATATGAAGACCTATAGAATAGAATAGAATAGAGCCCAGAAACAAACCCTTGCATACATGGTCGAATGATTTTTGACAAGGGTGCCAAGATAATTCAATAGGAAAAGGATAGTCTTTTCAACCTTACACCATATAAAAAAATTAACTCAAGGGACTTCCCTGGCAGTCCAGTGGGTAAGACCCTGCCCTTCCAATGCAGGGGGTGCGGGTTCGATCCCTGGTGGGGGAACTAAGATCCCACATGCTGCACGGAGCGGCCAAAAAAAGAAAAATTAACTCAAAATGGATGGAAGACTTAGATGTAAGACCTAAAAGTATAAATCTCTTAGAAGAGAACATAGGCCAAAAGTTGCACAACATTGGATTTGGCAATGATTTCTTGGATATGACACCAAAGGCACAGGCAACAAAATAAAAAACAGACAAATTGGACTTCACAAAAATTTAAAAATTTTGTGCATCAAAAGACAACAGAGTGAAAAGTCAACCTGTGTAATGGGAGGAAATATTTGCAAATCATATATGTGATAAGAGATTGATATCTAGATCAGAAAAAGAACTCCAACAACTCAACAACAACAAAAGAACCTGATTTTAAAATGGGCAAAGGACTTGAATAAGAAGTATTTATTACTTCTCCAAAGAAGACATGCAATTGGCCAGTAAGCACATGAGAAGATGATCTACATCAATAGTCATTAGGGAAATTCAAACCAAAACCACAATAACATACCACTTCACACCAATCATTGTAGCTATTTAAAACCAAAATCAAAACCAAAAGCAAAATAGAAAATAATAAGTGTTGGTGAGGATGTGGAGAAATTGGAACCCTTGTGCACTGTTAGTGAAATGTAAAATGGTGCAGCTGCTGTGGAAAAAGCATGGTTGGTTCCTCAAAAAATTAAACATAGACTTACCATATGATCCAGAAATTCTACTTCTAGGTATACACCCAAAAGAAATGAAAGCAGAGACCAGAACAGATATGTGTACACTCATATTCATGGCAGTGTTATTCACAACAGCCAAAAGGTGGAAACAACCCAAATGTCCATCAATAGATGAATGGATAAGCAAAATGTGGCATATGCGTAGTATGGAATATTATCCAACCTTAAAAAAGAATGAAATTCTGACACATGATACAACATAGATAAACCTTGAAGACATTATGCTAAGTGAAATAAGCCATACACAAAAGGACACGTGTTGTATGATTCCAGTTATATGAGGTACCTAACATAGTCAAAATCATAGAAAAGGAAAGTAGAATAGTGGTTGCCAGAGGCTCAGAGGGTGGGGTGGGTGAGGAGTTGTTAGCAGATACAGAATTTTAGCCTGGGAGGATGAAGTTCTGGAGAAGGGTAGTGGTCATGGTTGTAGAACAATGTGAATGTACTTAACACCACTGAACTGCACACGTACAAATGGTTAAAATGGTAAGTTTTATGTTACGTATATTTTTCCACAATAAAAAATAAAACCAAAAAATTAGTTCAAGTCACTCATTTAAAGGGATTTCTAAATTTAATTTAAACTTTCTAAATTTACCCCTTCCCCTTTTCCCTCTCCAAGATGGTATCCAGGGGCATAGTTGGAGGGGTCTGGCCTACATGATCTTGTGACACTGGTGAGTAAAAGGTCCTGTACCTAAGTTGGTCCACGCACGTGCACAACCTGCCATCTATTCAGATACAGTTGGTTCATTCCTGACCTTTGGCATGAAATTTTGGTCTTCTTATTCACTTAGTTTCCAGTGACTTCTCCTTGCTGATTTAGTTTCTCTTGTCTCTAGGTGTTACAGTTTCCACTCCCAGATTCTGTCACAATCTCCAACCAGGCCTTGGCCTGTCCTGTCCACTGTTCATGACTTTGCTGCTACATCATCTTACTTTGCTATTGTGAGCCCACGCCAGAACCACTGGCCCTCAACTCAGAGTACCCACCACAGGGGAACCCAGGGAACATGAGAGAGCAAACTGAGAGCTCCCTCTACCTGGGAAGGTCACTCAACTCACTTAGCTATGCTGCACCTTCCCTTCTTTTATGGAGCCATACAGGATAGTGATTTCCTTCCAAAGTCTCAAATGGCGATCAGTGTAAGAACTCTTCTGCTCTTGGAGTTTATTTTAAATTATCCAATGCCACTCTGCCTCAGAGCAAATCCTGAAGAGGTGAAGAGAATCCATGACTATAACTTCTTACCTATCCTCTCCTCTCCTCTCTTGTCCTCTCCTCTTCTTAGTCTTCCTTGCTCTTCCAACAAGTCTCCCTTCCACCCCCATTTTGACCACAAGTGGTGGGATTTTATTTTAATTTACCTATGACATACTCTCCTACCACTGGGCAGCGCATCTCCTGTGCTAATCATAGTAAGTGGAGGGATTATCTTGACTACTTTATGGAAGGAACACTGTGATCTGATTCAGATCTAACTTTTGATACTTTAAATACAAGCTAAAGGAGTTTAGAAAATTCTTTCACAAAACCTGGCTTTCTTGCTGTAATACCCTATTTTAAACATTAAATTTGCTGGATATTACTTATTTCTTTTTCTTTGTAGTCCTGCAACAAATTCCAACCTCTCTCAAGGAGATGATGCTTAAGTTCTATTAGATAAAACATCATACTTTCAAAAATGCAAAAGAAGAGGTACATAAATATGTTTTCAAATAATATTACCCCTCTTACATTTGTGTCGTTGCTTCAAAGTATCTCTACAGCAACTCTACCACCCAGGTCATTGTAAATACCCTGCATCTGGATAATGGCACTAACTCACCTCCAGAAAATTCATTCTCCACACAGTAGCCAGAACAGTCACTTAGAAACAGATCACATCATACACCTACCTAAATCCAAACTCCTAACCATGGCCAAAGAGGCCAGACATGAAGTGACCTCTACCTCGCCTCTTTTCACTCTCCCCCTCCTTTTCTACTAAAAAAATATCCTACAGTAGAATTTCCTCAGAATCCCACTACTCAACAGATAATGTGAACAATTTCAAATCACTAATGAGAAGTCTGCTTCTAACCCCTATGCAATTTTACATGAGCCAAGTCTCTCTTCTGAGGCTCTGGTTTTTCCTTGGCCACTTGACAAATACCTGCCCATCTCTAAGATCCAGGCCAATTACAACCTCATCTGTGATGCCTGCATGAACACTGACCACTGAGATATTCCTGAGGCACTTTGTACTCATCTCTACCAAAGCACTGAAAATGGCAGCCAAGGCTGGAACCCAAGTCCAGCTATTTCTATTACTCTCACTGCCTCTCACATTAACTTCTAAGCTGTGACACTTGCAGACTGACCAAAGAATCTCAAAACGAGGGCTAATAAAGACTTGGAGATTGTCTTTTCAGGAAAACAAAAGCTGTGTGATAGTGGTTTTGAGTACTGTCATCATTTCTTTTCATATTTGAATTTTTTTGTTTGCCATGAACCCCCTCAATCAGTCTTAAATTATCTGAGATTAAAGAGAGAGATCAAGTGTACATGTGTTTGGGAGCTATGGGGTATAAACAGCAGTGAGCAATTTTATGTGTCTGTGAGCCAGGTACTATGTAGATTTCTCTTGGCTCCTCCATGGCAAATTCCGTTCACCTTCCAGTTGCCCTCAGTCCCCACTAAGCTCCAAGCCATTAATTTCTAGGGCCAAGGGAAAGCCTTCCAAGTCTCTTCCACTTTAACCTCCTGTTTTACATATACATACACAGTCAATTTTGCACTGTTAACTGTAGGGCTCACATATTACACAGCACTGCAGAAACCTCCCTTACTAGGTTTTAAGGTAAAATTGCAATTTCTTCAAAGATACCTTTTCCACAAAATCTCTTCTATACTGCTTCATAGTCTAAAAGTGGGTGAGAAAGTTCAAGAGTCATGGAATGGGTTTTCTCTCATCTCCTCAGTAAATTCTGTTTATGGAGCTCTGTTTCATATACACTTTGATGTCTGATATCTCTGTACTTAGCAACATGGTGCAAACTGAGGTCAGGGGAGATGTTTCTAACACTATGTTATACTACATGTATTAGTAATCCAATATTGCATTACAAATTTTCCCCAAACTTGGTGGCTTAAAACGATAATAATTATTTGTGATTTCTACTCTTTCTGTGGTCAGGAATTCAGCAGTGGCTTGGCTGGTCAGTTTTGTGATAGGTCTTTCATGAGGTTGCAGTCAAGATATTGTCTGGGGCTACAGTCATCTCTCTAAATTTGAAATACTGATTTTTTTTTTTTTAGTTTAAGTTTTAATCTTCCAATGACTCTAAAATGTTTTTATTAGTCCCGAGTGTTCACCCAAATTCTGATTGTATATCTCCACTTGTTAACTGGATCCTATGACTTACACTAACCTCCAACTCCATGTGTCCAAACTGAAAATATCAGTGTCATGCTTTAACTGGCTTCTTGAAAAAGTCATTAACAAATATTTATTGGGAGCCTACTATATTTCAGGCTTGGATTAGGTGTGGCATAAAACAAAGTGAGAATAAACAGTATCTGACCTTGGGGAACTCACAATTTAGGGAAGAGAACCAGAAGCCAATGAAAGGCTGATATACAAATGGACAATGGACAGGCCATATATAAAAGCAGGACCTTGGCCCACAACCTGCAGCAACATACTCAGGAAACCAGCCCCTCATCAAAATAAACAACACAGGAAGCCAGTCTGCTATAAATCAGACTTGCAGAAAGCCAGGCTGCTATCTCTGGTAACAGCCCAGGAAGCTAAACAATAATTTCTGTAACAATTGGCCCCTAATGGCAAAGACTTGATTGATAACAGTTTCTCTAATTTTGTCCCTGCTTCCAACTGAGGACCAACCAGAGGAAGCCAAATATGTACCCTTAACCAACCACATAGGATGCTCTACTTCTAATTAGTCCACCTACAGCTTCACCATGCCAACGGCCTCTAATCAGGGCATATCTGAAGCTTCCCCTTTTTCCACTATAAAGCTTTATCCCTCCTCTGCCTGCCTTTGAGTCTATGACAAATGCAAGTGACAGTGGCTGACTCCCTTGCTGTAGCAAGCTTAGAATAAATAGACTTTGCTTTTTTCATTTGGTTGGTCTTTGATTTTTTTCCTCACCAACATCCACATAACTGTATGGGCTAAATGTCTTAATGGTAGCTATGGAAACACAAACTGCTGTCGGATCCCAGGGTAGGGGTGGAGAAGTTGTAAAGAAAATTTTCTCAGAGGAGGTAGCCTTCTAGCTGGGTCTTGAAAGTAAGGAATTATATTATTACTTAAATGTTTTACAGGTATATCTTGTCTCTACAACTAGATCAAAAGCGATTCATGGAAGAGAACCTGAAAGAAACATAGTTTCAGATTTAAAAGGGCCATTAGAGATGATTTAAACACCTTCATGGTTACTAACTGCTGCAGACTGAAGGTTTGTGTCCTCGGAAAATTCATGTTGAAACCTAATCCTCAATGTGGTGGTATTTGGAGGTGGGGTCTTTGGGAGGTGATTAGGTCATGAGGTGAGCCCTCATGAGTGAGATTATTGCCCTTATAAAAGAGACCCCAGAAAGCTCCCTCACCCTTTTCCTACATGTGAAGACACAGAGAGAACAGCTGTCTATGAGTCCAGAAGGCTGGTTCACCAGGAACTGAATCTGCTGGCACCTTGATCTTGGGCTTCCCAGCTTCCAGAACAGAAATAAATTTTTGTTATAAAGCCATCCAGTCTATGGCAGTTTGTTATAGCCACCTGGACAGACGGAGACACTAACAAAGAGTCTGGGGCTCTGAGAGGGGAAATAACTTGCTGCAAAATCTTTTTGTGTTCCTTATGGTACCTGTCATAGACTTAATGATTCTAAATCTCTCCAAACTGAGAATATGAAGTGATTTCTTCAATATTCAAATTATGAGGGCTTTGTGCTCCCATCCCACTTGACCGAAGAAAGTTTAGTCATTCCCTGGGCTCTCTTCCCAAGTTGTTTTAACATCAGAGAAGCTTACATGTCCCACAAATCCAACCTGGTGGGGTATGCTACCTAATTAAGCTACTGGCCTCAGAATATTGGTTTTCTATCCATAAGCATGGCCATTCATTTCCTGCCAATCACATGCTGCAATTTGGGGATTATCATCCATGGTCAAACATATGCTACCACTACCCTTCCGGCATGGGCAGTGAGAGAAGGAAATAAATCCTTCCTTTAACTGATAATGGATAGCAAGTAGAACAGAGAAAATAATGTACACCTGTTGCTGAATGTGGTTGCTCAGAGTCTTCAGACCCATCCTGTCAAGGTCATGGGAGGATGTCTGGCTGCTGGTCCATCACCTTCTGGTTGGCGCCATCTTCTGTCTCACAAACGAGAATTGCCTCAGCATCTCGCCTGACGTGAAGTTGAAGTTCCATCTCTGATGAAGCAGGTTTCAGGTCTATCACACTAGTCCTCATTTTCTGTTCCAGAACCAATGTCTTTCTAGGCTGACAGGATGAGTGGGAGTGGGGGTTTCCATGAGAAACCTCTTCTACTATCCACAGGAAGGTTACAGTGTAGAATGGCTCACAGAAATGAAATCTCAGATCAAAATATTTCAACATCAGCACAATTGGGTTATTCCTCAAATTATCTGTAGATAATAACCAACAGTCCAGTCTAGCTCAGTCTAGTTCCTTTCTTCCTATTCTTTTCTCCAGCTCCAGATAAAGTTTGGGATCTCATATTTTGGTACATTTTTCAGATTTCCAGATCTCTTGGAGTAAAAACACACTCTCATATTTCCATAAGAACAAACAATAAAGCTGTTTAAATTCAATCAAAGAAAGAATAATTTTTCCTAAGTAAGCACAAATTCTGCAGAGTAGTACTGCTAAAACACATCAAATTTATGTACTCAAACAGAAAACTGAGCTGCTTCATCTAAAACATCTACCTTTGCATTGTTTTCATTTTCTTGAAAAACAGTGGAGGGACTTCCCTGGTGGTCCAGTGGTTAAGAATCTGCCTTCCAATGCAGGGGACGTGGATTTGATCCCTGGTCGGGGAACTAAGATCCCACATGCCATGGGGCAACTAAGCCCACATGCCACAACTAAAGAGCCTGCATACTGCAACTACTGAGCCTGCATGCTCTGGAGCCCACGTGCCACAACTAGAGAGAAGCCCGTGCGTCGCAACTAGAGAAGCCAGCACGCCGTAACGAAAGATCCCACGTACCGCAATGAAGATCCTGCGTGCCACAATGAAGATGCCGCATGCTGCAACTAAGACCCGACATAGCCAAATAAATTTTAAAAATATATTAAAAAAAAAACAATGGATGGGTATTTGGGATATATATATGTGTATGGGATACATATATACACACATATATGTTCTGTTTTGTATAAAACAGAACCTTTCAAGTGGTTTTGCCCAAATCAAGTAAGGTCTTTCTTAAAGGCAAAACAAGTCTTCATCTTTTATTAAAAGAAAAAAAAATTGCTTAAAACTTGAAAATTACACCACATATCTGACGTCCATCCATCAAAGCTTTTTTTTTTTTTCATCAAAGCTTTTTAAAAATCTTAGGGCTTAAAATATTTTTGAATAAAGGAATGAATGGATGAATTGAATTGAATAACTCAAATGTTTATTGATCACCTATTATATGTAAGCACTGAGCCAGGTAATGAGTACACTGCTGGAAAATAAAACAGTGACCCTTGCCCTCCTGGAATTTCAGCCTAGTGGAAAACACAGGAAATAAACAAATGAAAAAACAAAATAATAAATAAATAAATAAAATAAACAAATGAATACTGAAATGCAAATTGTGATAAGCACCAAAAATGAACTAGACTGGGTGCTATGATAGACAAAAGGTGTATGGGGAGGGGATACCCTCTTTAAATAAGATGTGAGGGAGGGCCTCTTTAAGGCCAAGCCATTTAAGCCAAGATTGAAAATTGAGTTGAAGTCAGATGGGGGGACCATGTGTCTAAAGGCTCTCCCCTTCTACAGTCTGCAGAACTGAAGATAGGCCAATAATGGTGGAGTTTAATGACAGGGAAGAGACAGAGGAAGCTGTGTTAGTTCAGGTAGGGCCTAATAGGATGCTGTAAGAGGCCTGGATTTTATACTGAGTGCAGTGGGAGAGCCAAACAGGAATTTAAATAGGGCTGACATGGGAATTAAGCAGAAGATGTGATTAAATTTACAATTTCAAAAGATTACTTTGCTTACTGTGTTGGTGAATGGATGGGAAGGATGCAATGGATAGGATCCGAGAGACTAGTTAGGAGGCTCTCACAGGTGAGAGATGAGTGCAAGTCCAGGTGAGAGTGACTTGGACTAGGATGATTTGATCTGTAGGTGTGACTAGAGATGGAGCGTCAAAAAGAGATAAAAGTCAAGGATGACTGACTATTTGCTGCTCCTGTCTAGAGTGCACTTATGTAAATGCTTCTCTCTCTGAGTTTAGGTCATTTTGGCCTTAGATTCAATGACACTGAATATGATCAAGAGCACATTTTAAAATCTGCAATTCCCCTAGCAGCTAACCAGAGAATGCACAAAGTGAAATTTGCATTCCTCGCCATTACAAGTCATTACATTGATCCTGCTAGGCAGCTGTCCTAAATTGTTAGCTTGCTGGCACTACGGTTTATTCATCTCTGTATCTTTTGCAACACTTAGCATTCTATTAACACAAAGTTGATAATCAACGAGTTATATGTTGAACTAAACTGAGAGAAATTAAATATCCTCAAAGTTGGCAGATCTACCATTTGAAAATGGTTTCAGAATTTGGGAATAGGTAAAAAGTCATTAGAAGTCAGATATAAGAATCATTCTACTTAAAGGCATCATGTGGCCATTAAGTAGTGAGTGATTATCTTGCACAGCCCATAAACTGACTAAAAAGACAACTCCTAGAGAGGAGCTACTTCCTCCTCAAACCCCTGGATTCACACAACAAGCTGCATATACTCTTTCACTGACCACTTACAATACTGAGGGTACTATCTGGGCACTGCATATATAAAGTTGGATAAAATATGGGCCCTCGAGAAGAGTAAGGTGTACCCCTCCCACATAATGCATTCATAGTAATCTATCCTTCCCCCAGCAAAGCATATATTTTACGTCATTGCAGTTTCTTGTTAGTCTGTCATACACTAAACAAGGCTCATATGCTCTGTGAGAACAGAGATGTGTGAACTTTTTTGCTCACTTTTGCCCCCACCAGTGCCTGGAACCTGATAGAGTGTTTGCTTGACATTGCCTACACAGCCTTCTTCCCTCTTCTTTAATAAAAGAACCCTCTTTCCTGTGAAGCATCTACTGCATGTGGTTTACTTGACTCTGATCCCATCTGTATTGCAAAAGAATTGCACACATCAGAGTTCACCCTGAACTTTTCAGAGATTTAAGGAGAATATCTTTCCTCCGAGGGTGGCCAAGCTGCAGATGGATCTTGGCAGCCACCATGCCTCCCACATGGTTGCTATTGCTGCCTCACCCATGTCCCCTTCACAGGGGAGATGAGCACAAACCTTCGCATCTAACAACTCTTGACTGACTGGCAAGGGAGTGCAAAAGGCAAACCCCCTTTCAGTCCAGGTGGGATAAACTCTATGGTGTGATTTATGCTTCAAATCTCCCCATGGGAAAAAGCTGAAACTAGCGGAGCTTTTTCTCCAGTGGAGCCCGCATTCTTAGTTAGCTTTCTTCCCCTGCTTTCTTTCCTCCCACATCTTTTCCTGAAAGCATCCCTTCAATAAATCACTTTCATGAGAATCCTATCTCGGGCTCTATTTCTAGGGAACCCAACCTAATCAAGCGGTACAAAAGAAAGATGAATACAAATACCATCATTTGAGTGGCTGGATCTCACCATGTTTTTCATTGTACTTTTCCATTAGGTGAACTGGTTTGTTTAAGCTATTTGGATTTGAGTTTCTATCATTTGCATCTAAAACAGTCCTGACATTTAGCAACATTCTAGAAATGTTTGTTGACTAAGTATCTTGAATTATAAATAGAGTAAAATGGAAATATAGGTGAGGAAGGAAAAATGGTGAGCTAGTTTGTTTAAGCTACTTGGATTCGGTTTCTGTCATTTGCATCTTAAAAGGTCCTGATATTCAGGAGGCATTCTATAAATGTTTGCTGAATAAGTATATTGAACTATAAACAGCATGAACTGGAAATATAGTTGAGGATACAATGAATTCCATCGAGTATTTTGAGGAGAAATGGTAATTTACATTTATCTGAGCCTGTAAGTATAAATAGTAAATCAGCAGGGAGGTGAGTAGTGAAGACATTCTAGGCCTAAGGAACCTTTGTAAGAACAAAAGTTTGGTAATGTGAAAGTACATGGTATTTGAGAAAAATTAGTTGTTCTGCATGGTTAGAGCAAAGGAGTGAAAAAAATTCCTATTCTGTTGAAGCAGCAAGTCTATGAGATTATATGGGAGGGAAGGCAGATCATCCCTGGCATGTTTACCAGCGTTGTGGGCTAATGCTGACAGATGGGCTCTAAAAGAGCGTACAAGATGTGCAGACAACACTCTGATATGTTTGGGATGCAATGGCAAAGAGACTGCAGCCAGTGTAACCAAGCTGTTGCTGTTAGTCATGGTCACATGCAATCAAGGTAAAGATCTGCTGAGACCCATTGATTCTGAGGTGTGTTCTTTACCCACATGGGAACACAACATACACATGTCAGTCTCCTTGGTGTTATTTTGTCCTGATCTGTTTCACCTGGGTGATGCAAGAGCTGGCCTGTACAGGGTAAAATACATTTATTTTGATCCTAAGTCATCACCAAAGTTGTTGGATTTTTTCAGAAGACAATGTTATAGGTATAGAGTATTTTTCATATTGATTGCTCATACTAATGCCTGCTCCCACAAGGTACAATATAAACCTCCATTTATACAGCCAGATGCTTTCACATGAATTTTTCCTTTTAATCTTCACAATCATCTGACAAAAATCAAACAAGTTTAAACTTTGCCAAAGTCACCAGACTTTAAACCATGTCTTTTCTTTTCAAGTTCATGCCTCTTCCTATTATCTGAGAGTAGCCTCAGGGTGATTCTTATGGGTTTTCAATAAATATTTGCTAAGATGAGCTGCAGTAGCACTCTTAGTTCTTGGTTCTTTTTTCTCTGTTCTCAGGATAATGGTCTCCTTCATCAGACACCTGCTCCAGCACCCCGGAAGTCAGACTTCCCTTTACAGTAAGCTCTCTTCCTCAGCTGCTTTTCTTGCTGGAAGACACTGACCCTTATCCTACATGCCTTTTGAATGTCTCATAGGCATTTCAAACACAACATGTCTAAAATGGAATTCTGGATGATTTTTTTAAACCTATATATTCTCTAGTTCTCTTCTATTCTTCCCCATTTCAGCATATGATGCCACCATCCAGTGAGTTAGGAAAGCCAGAAACTTGAGGGTCAACCTGTTATTTTCGTTTCCAAAATACATCTAGAATATTTTTACTTTTCTCCATGTATCTCCACCAGTACTATCCTTGTCTAACACATCTTTCTTTCATTTTGACAGCTTCAATAGCCTCTTAGCTGGTCTTCAAGATTCTAACCTTGTTTACTCTATACACTCAATCCATTCTATACATATTGCAGGAGTGAGCTTTTAAAAATATAAATCAGATCACAACATTCTTTGGTTTAAAATCCTTTAATCGCTTCTAATTGTATTTTGGATAAGTCAGTTCTTGAGTAACCTACAACACCTTGTAATCATTGCCTGCTTATCTCTCTAGTATTACTGTGCTCTTTGCTTAGTAGTTATCCCTGATATTCTCAATTATGGCAGACTTTCCTTTTCTTTACAGCAATATGCAATTATTTGCCATAATTATTTTGTTATTTGTGAAATTTCTTGTTATATGTCTCCTGTGCAAGAAAGTAAACTTCACGACGGCAGTGACATTGTCTATTCTTGATTATATCACTAATCCTTGGCACACAGTAGTCCCTGAATAAATATTCTTTAAATGAACAAACAATTGAATGATCTCCCACCTAAATGAGAAGGCTGTAAGATCCAGTATTTATCCTGGTCCTCATGCCACTCAGGTGGCCACTTCCCTAGCTCAGACCAGAGAGGAAGTATAGAAGATGTTTGAGAACTGCAAAAGGAATCAAACTATCAGCCTTTCTGCAGTGAAAATATTATGGGACTTGGAGTCACGAGAACTCCATTCTAATTCAGGACAGTTACCTAAACTTTCTGAGCCTCAGTTCCCTCATGTGTGAGAACGGGGATCATGCTGCATATCTTGCAGCCCCAGTATCTTGCATCCACAATGCCTGACACATAATAGATGGTAAAAATATGATTGTTTAATAATAAAATCATAATATTACCTTACAGGATTTTTATGAGGATTATATTAGATGCTTACGTAAGTTTTGGGTATATTATAAACGTTCTTTAAATATTTACCTCATAGAACACATAGTTGAAAGAAACAAAGTTGCTTTCTTATTCAAAGCAACTCTGAAGAAGAACAAAGTTGGAGGACTTACATTTCATGATTTCAAAACGTACTGAAAAGCTACAGTAATCAAGGCAGTGCAGTACTGTTATAAGACTAGACATAAAGATCAATGGAATAGCATTGAGAGTCCAGAAATAAACCATTACGTTTATTATCAGTTAATTAAAAAAATTTTTTTTATTGAGGTAAAATGTCATAACTTAAAATTTTCCATCTTAGTCATTTTTAAGTGTACAGTTCTGTGGTATTAAGTATATTCATAATGTTGTGCAACCATCACCACCATTCATCTTCATAACTTTTAATCTTATAAAACTGAAACCCTATACCAATTAAACAATAACCCCTCCTCCCAGCCCCTGGCAACCACAATTCTACTTTCTCTCTCTAGATTTTGACTACTCTAAATATCTACTTCATATAAGCAGAAACGTGCAGTATTTGTCTTTTTGTGACTGGCTCATTTCAATCACCATAATGTCCTCAAGGTTTATCCATGTTGTAGCATATGTCAGAATTTCCTTCCTTTTTAAGGCTAAATAATATTCCACTGTATGTTTATACTACATTGTACCATTCAATTATCCATCGATGGGCACTTAGGTTGCTTCCATGTTTGAACTATTGTGAATAATACTGCTATGAACATGGGTGTACAAATGTCTATTTGAGTCCCTGATTCCAATTCTTTTGGGCATATACCCAGAAGTGGAATTCTAGATCATATGGTAATTGTATTTTTAATTTTTTGAGGAACTGCCATAGTAGCTGTACCATTTTACTTTCCCACCAGCAATGTACAAGGGTTCCAGTTTCTCCACATCCCCACTAACATGTGTGTTTTTTTTGTCTTTTCTCTTCTTTTTTTTGATAGTACCCATCCTAATGGATGTGGGGAGGTATCTCATTATAGTTTTGATTTGCATCTCCCTAATAATTAGTGATGTTGAACATCTTTTCATGTGCTTATTGGCCATTTATAGACAACTTTTTTTTTTTTTTTATAAATTTATTTATTTTTGGCTGTGTTGGGCCTTTGTTGCTGTGCGCGGGCTTTCTCTAGTTGCGCTGAGTGGGGGCTACTCTTCGTTGCGGTGCGCAGGCTTCTCATTGCGGTGGCTTCTCTTGTTGCGGAGCACGGGCTCTAGGCGCGCAGGCTTCAGTAGTTGTGGCATGGGGGCTCAGTAGTTGTGGCTCATGGGCTCTAGAGCGCAGGCTTGGTAGTTGTGGCGCACGGGCTTAGTTGCTCCGCGGCATGTGGGATCCTCCCAGACCAGGGCTCGAACCCGTGTCTCCTGCATTGGCAGGCGGATTCTTAACCACTGCGCCACCAGGGAAGCCCAATATAGACAACTTTTTAATTTTTAAAATTTTTTATTTTTGGGTGTGTGGGGTCTTTATTGTGGCACGTGGGATCTTCGTTGCGGTGCAGGCTTCTCTCTAGTTGTGGCGCACGGGCTCAGTAGTTGCAGCACATGGGCTTAGTTGCCCTGCAGCATGTGGGATCTTAGTTCCCTGACCAGGGATCGAACTCGCATCCCCTGCGTTGGAAGGTGAATTCTTAACCACGGGACCACCAGGGAAGTCCTGACAACTTTTTTAATTTTTGTTTTGGCTGTGCCATGCGGCTATGTGGGATCTTAGTTCCCCAACCAAGGATCGAACCCATGCCCTTTGCAGTGGAAGCATGGAGTCCTAACCACTGGACCACCAGGGAATTCCCCCTTATTGGCCATTTATATATCTTCTTTGGAGAAATGTCTGTTCGAGTCCTTTGCCCAAGTTTTAATCAGTTTGTTTGTTTTTGTTGTTGTTGAGTATTAAGAGTTTTCTATATATTCTGAATATTAATCCCTTAACATATATATGATCTGCAAATATTTTCCTTTATCCTTTGGGTTGCCCTTTTATTGATAGTGTCCTTTTTTTTAAAAATTAATTAATTAATTAATTAATTTATTTATGGCTGTGTTGGGTCTTCGCTTCTGTGCGAGGGTTTTCTCTAGTTGTGGCAAGTGGGTAGCCACTCTTCATCGCGGTGCGCGGGCCTCTCACTGTCGCGGCCTCTCTTGTTGCGGAGCACAGGCTCCAGACGCGCAGGCTCAGCAGTTGTGGCTCACGGGCCCAGTCGCTCCGCGGCATGCGGGATCCTCCCAGACCAGGGCTCGAACCCGCATCCCCTGCATTGGCAGGCAGATTCTCAACCACTGCGCCACCAGGGAAGCCCTTGATAGTGTCTTTTGATGCACAAAATTTTAAAATTTTCATGAAGTGTAATTTGCCTACTTTTTATTTTGTTGCCTGTGCCTTTGGTGTCACATCTAGGAAATCATTGCCAAATCCAATGTTGTGCAGCTTTTGTCCTATGTTTTCTTGTAAGAGTTTTATACTTTTAGGCCTTACATTTAAGTTTTTGATCCATTTTGAGTTAATTTTGGTATGTTATGTTAGATAAAAGTCCATTTATTCTTTTAAATGTGGATATCCAGTTTTGCCAGCACCATTTGCTAAAAAGGCTGACCTTTTACCATTGAGTTGTCTTGGCATCCTTGTCAAAAATCATTTGACCAGGGCTGCCCTGGTGGCGCAGCGGTTGAGAATCTGCCTGCCAGTGCAGGGGACACGGGTTCGAGCCCTGGTCTGGGAGGATCCCACATGCCGCGGAGCAACTAGGCCCGTGAGCCACAACTACTGAGCCTGCGCGTCTGGAGCCTGTGCTCCGCAACAAGAGAGGCCGCGACAGTGAGAGGCCCACGCACCGCGATGAAGAGTGGCCCCTGCTTGCCGCAACTAGAGAAAGCCCTCGCACAGAAACGAAGACCCAACACAGCCAAAAATAAATATAAATAAATAAAAATTATAAAAAAAAAATCATTTGACCACATAAGAAAAGAGTTTATTTCTGGGCTTTCGATTTTATTCCTTTGGTCTATATATATGTCTGTCTATATGCCAGTACCACATTGTTTATGTCACTTGATTTTTGACAAGGATGCCAAGACCATTCAATGGAGAAATAATAGTATTTTTAACAAATGATATTGGGACAACTGAGTATCCACATACAAAAGAATGAAGCTGGATTCCTACTCACACCACAAACAAAATCCAACTCAAATGGATCAAAGGCCTAAATGTAACTAAAATCACAAAGTTCTTAGAAGACAACATAGGAGTAAATCTTTGTGACTTTTTATTAGGCAGTGGTTTCTTAAATATGACACCAAAAGCACAAGCAACCAAAAGAAAAAAGATAAATTGAACTTCATCAAAACTAAAAACTTTTGTGCCAAAGGACACTGTCAAGAAAGTGAAAAGACAACCTAAAGAATAGGGGAAAATATTTACAAATTACGTATTAAATAAAGGAGTTATATTCAGAGTATATAAAGAACTCTTACAACTCAACAACAGAAAGACAAACAACCCAGTTTTTAAATGCGCAAAGGATTTTAATAGACACTTCTTCAAGGAAGATATACAAATGGTCATAAGCACATGAAAATATGCTCAACATCATTAGTCATTAGGGAAATGCAAATCAAAACCACAACTGAGGGACTTCCCTGGTGGTCCAGTGGCTAAGATTCCATGCTCCTAATGCAGGGGGCTTGGGTTTGATCCCCGGTCAGGGAACTAGATCCCACAGGCCACAAGTGAAGACCCAGTGCAGCCAAATAAAACAAACAAACAAAACAAACAAAAAAACCCCTACAATTGAGATACCACTGCATACCCATGGGATGGGTATTAAAAAAAATACAAACATAACTAAGAATTAGCAGGGGAAAAAAAGACTTCAATAAATAATGCAGAAAATTATTTAAGTAAAGAAATATGTGGTGAAAAAAAGTTTTAGTGAGAACGTGGAGAAACTGGACTCTCATACCTTGTTGGTGGAAATGTAAAATGGTGCTGCCACTTTGGAACACAATATGGTATTTCCTCAAAATGTTAAGTATAGAGTTATATGACCCAGAAATTCCACTCCTAGGTATGTACCTAAGAGAACTGAAAATATGTGCACACAAATGTTCATAAAAAGTGTTACTCATAAAAAGTAAAAAGTCAAAATGATCCAAATATCCATCAACTGATGGATGGATAAACAACATGTGGTATATTTATAGAACAAAATATTAGTCAGCAATAAAAATTAATGAAGTACTAGCATATACTACAACATGGATGAACCTTGAAAACATTATGCTAATGAAAGAAGCTAGACACCACATACCAAATATTGTATGATTCCTTTTATATGAAATGTCCAGAATCGGTCAGTTCATTGAGACAGAACTTAGATTAATGGTTGCCAGGTGCTGAGAAAGGGAGGAATGACTGCTAACAAGCATAGAGTTTCTTTTGGGGGTTATGAAAATGTTCTGAAATTACATAGTGATGATAGTGTTACCAAATGCAAGTTCTTGTGCCTGATGCATAGTGAGGCCAAACAAACCAAAACTTTGGAGTTTGAAGCAGAGAAAGTTTTATTACAGGACGAAGCAGGGAGAATGGGTGGCTCATGCTCAAAAAATGCAAACTCCCTGATGTTTTGTTTGGGTTGCTTGTCCCCGATGTTTTTTGGGGACAAGTTTTTATAGGCAAAATTTGGGGTGAAGGCTACAGGGTGTGTGACTGTCTTCTGATTGATTGAGGTAACAGGTCGGTGTGCACAAGGAATCTTGTGCTCAGCCTGAAGTTATCATCTTCCCCCTGAATGGGGGCCTTAGTTCTTGAGTCAAAGACATTGTTATGTATATTCTTTGAGGAGGAACGAGGATCCTGCTTTAATAGCTGCACTATAGTTTCCTGATTGTTCCTCATTTGTTTCTGCATTCCTTTACTTCCCTGATGAGCGACTGTTTGAATCTGTTCTTTGGAACTCAGGGAGGTCTAGGAGGCTGAAGCCTTTATCTTGCAAATAAGAAACTGGGACACGAAAGGCTTTTGTGCCCAGGAGGGCCCCACAGGGTCCTGCTCAGTTTCAATAGTTGCACAACTCTGTGACTATACTAAGAACCAGTGAATTGCATACTTTAAAAGGGTAAATTTTATGGTATGTGAAATATTCCTCAATCAAACCATCATAAAAAGAAAAGAACATTTACCCAAAGACCTCATTTTAAGTGTGATGAAATTGAGATCTAAAGAATTTGAGTGTTGACATATGTACCATGGTTTTCTCTTCAAATGAAACTATTATGAAACTATAAAGGCAAGCCACAGGCTGGGTTAAAATATTTGAAAAAAATCTATCTGATAATGACATTTATCCAGAATATACAAGGCACTCTGTAAGAAAAAGACAAACAACTCAATTTAAAAAATGGGTAAAAGATTTAAAGATATCTTCTTTGACCAAAAAAGACATATGAAGGACAAATAAATACAAGAAAGATGCTCAACATCATTATTGATTAGAGAAATGCTAATTAAAGTAACCATTAGAGAGAGTTACATACCCACTAGAATTGTTAGGGAACCGTTGACTGAAACCACCCCCCCCCCTTGGCCAGGCACAATGATAACTGCTTGGCCAAGTTGTCTCACAACAGGAGATCCTGATAAAGAATGCAGTGTTACCTAAAATTAATTGGGAGAATTTGGGAGGGGCCAAAAGGAGGAGGGAGGAGATGATATGTCCTGCCAACCTCCCAGAACCCTCATGCTAGAATCCATCTTGGCTGAGAGATGCGCACACCAACAGGAAGGACCCTGAGTCACCAAACATGGGCCAAGCAAGATGATTGGCCAGAGACAACCCAGAAACTAACCCCAAAATTACCATAAAACCTGAGACTGCAAGCGTGGCAGAGCAGTTTTCCTGGGTTCCCTTACCCTACTGCTCTCTACCTGGGTGCCCCTTCCCAATAAAGCCTTTTGCTTTGTCAGCGTGTGTGTCTCCTTAGACAATTCATTTCCGAGTGTTAGACAAGAGCCCACTCTCAGGCCCTGGAAGGGGGCCCCCTCCTGCAAAAGAAAGGCTAAAATGAAAAAGACTGACAATACCAAGTGTTAAAAAGTATGTGGAATGACTAGATTGTCTACAATTGCCAGTGGGAATGAGAAATGGTATAGTCACTTTAGAAAACAGTCTGTAGTTCCTTATAAACCTAGATGTACACTTACTCTCTAACCCAGGAATACCACTTATTGGGTGTTTACCCAAGAGAAATGAAAAAATATGTTCACTCAAAGACTTGTATATGAGTCTTCACAGTAGACTTATTAATAAAAATTAAAAAAACCCCAAAACACCTGGGAACAACCCAAAATGTTCATCAGTTGACAAATAGAAGAAAACTTTGATACATTCATACAATGGCATACAATTCAGCAATAAATAAACAAGTTACTGATATGCACAACACTGATGAATTTCAAAAACATTGTGCCAAATAAAAGAAACCAGACATGAAATTTTTGAAAAGGCAAAATTGTAGTGATAAAAATCAGATCTGTGTTTTCCATGGGCCAGGGATAAGGGAAGGAGATTGTTTGCCAAGGGTCAGGATTTTGTGGTGATGAAAATGAAATGTTCTATATCATAATGGTGGTAGTTACAAGACTATATACATTTTCAGAACTCTTCAAATTACACTTAAAAATGGTGCATTGCATATGCAAATAATATGTCATTAAAGCTGATTTTTATAAACAGCATCACCCCAAAACCTCATTTAAGGACAAAAAAGTTGAAATCTAAAGGTGAGTGATCACACAAGTAGTGGAAGTTGGAAGTACATACAGCATTAGAACCAGTCCTTGACTTCTTATCTAGGTCTATTTGCATTACAACTTGTAGCTTTTTTTAGAAGAAAAGCAACAAATGTATTTTCATTTATTTGGTTTTGGGAACACAGTAATTAAATATTTCTATTATCAGGTTTGTCTTCTATTTGGCTCAACTTGGGATCAAGCCTGTTGACAATAAATAATTCATTGTAGTCCTCAGTTGAATGACTTACAGTTCCTAAATCCCTTCAGTAATGGGGACTAATAAATCTCCCTGTCAGCTCTTTAAAAGACTAAGAAAAACTAAGAAAGTCTCAGACAGTGGTTTGATATAAATAAAAGGTACTGTTTCCAGGCTTGCGACTTGTCTTGTGTTTCTCTATTGCCTTGTTCTGAAAGAAAGCAAACACTTAATACTTGAGAACTCAGAACTATTCAGGGCGGTGAAGGATGTTTTTACAGACTTCATTTGGAAAATCCAGGGGAGCCCCCTGGTGTAGCTTCTTGATACTGCACTTGGGCAATGCTGCCATCAAGCAGGAAGAGAGGAGAAACACCCCAGGGTAACACAAATAAAAGGGCTAGTTTGACATTTTGTTCATTCAGATGTTCCTGATCCTTTGTGTTGTCACGGTGACTAGCCTGGCTAACACAGAATGCCTTTGAATTGGGCATAATTCAACAAACATTATTAAGAGTCTATTACCTAAGTGTTGGATTGATGCATAGAGAACGGATACTTGGAAACATCAAAAGTTAAATGTTACAAAAATGTATGGCTTAAAAAGTGCTCTTATGCAAATTATTGGGTTTGATTTACAAAGTAGGTATTATTATTCTAACTTTACAGATGAGGAAACTGAGGCTCAGAAAAGCAGAGATTTGTCCGGGAGTACTTTTTTAGAAAGCACTCTAAAATTGAATACTTTCTATTATGTACCACACCCTTGGCCAGGTTCCAGGAATATAAGGGGAAATAAGTTCAAGAACCTCACTGTTGGTTGTAAATATGTAAAGTAATTATAACACAGAGGAAGAAGTCCTCAACTGTGATGGGGAGAGTTGGGAAATATCTCCTAAGAGTAATGAGTTGAATCTCACAGAGTGTAAGTAAATTTGCTATGTAAAGTAGAGGGAGGAGAGGTTTCCAGGCAGAAAAAAATCACATGCAAGGGAGCACAGAAGACCAAGGCAGTGAGAGAATGGTGAAAATTCCATTGACTAGCGAGAGCATCAGTTACATACGTAATGAGACTTCATGGGGTTGAGCCTGGGAAACTCAGTAGCAACCAGATTGTAAAGGGCCTCTATGTCATTCTAAAGAGCTTGGATTTTTAAAATATCTGTGTATTTCCACTGCTTATAAAATCAGCAGAGTAATGTCTTAAGAAGGTAACTCTGGAGCCAGTGCGGCTGCTACACTGGAGGAGGTGGATTAGTTGGAGGCTGTTGGAGTAGTCAGGCATGGGATGATGACAGTGCCAACAAAGGCTGACTCAATGAGGATGAGAACAAACAGGTAGACTAAAGAGATTCTAGGAGTCAGGCATGTCAGAACTGGGCAATCAGTTGGATTTGGAGGGTTAAGGGAAAGGGAGAATCAGAAGATGACAAGTTTGAACTACCGGGTGGATGGTAACAATGCCATTAAATACATGTAGAGCACAGGATTTGGGGCCCGTAAATGATGAATCCAGAACTCAATCCCAGGCCTTCTGACTCCAAACCTAAAGTTCATTGTACTCTAACATACTGTGTTTTATAGGCTAGCAATGCCTATTGTGGTGGAAAAATATTAATGAAAGTAACTTAAAATTTTTACAAAAATAACTTCTACAATAGAGCTAAATTATTATATTACCATAGCCTCTTCTGTTGTGCAATAATTTCTCAAGAATATATTCCTTTAAAGCCCTATAAAGTGACTATACTTATGTCACTTCCTCTCTGACACTAATTCTCTGCTAGGTCTTAGTCTACTTTCAGAGGAGTTTATTAATATATTGGATATATACAATCTAGTCCAAGTTTTATTAACATAATGGTACAGAAGTCAACTTGCTCCAGTTCAGAGGTGCTCACTCTGCCTGATGATACTGTAAGTCCCCTGGCCACCTAGACCTGTCACCATCAGTCAATGATCCACCTCTCTGTGTCACTCATTCAGTCATTGCACCGTGCTGGCCCCTATACCAGGCACTCTACATACAGTAGTTGATTCAATCCTCTTAATGTCTCTGTGAAGGAACTACTAAATCATCCTTACTTTGTACGTGAGGATCCTAAGACCCAGAGAAGCTGAGTAACTTATTCAGTCTGACAACTTGAAGTATATATGCTAATTACTCGCATACTGGCACTTCCAGCCGAAACATCACAAATCCCAGACCTGCATCTCCAACACTCTACCAGCTACCCCCACCTAGACATCCTCCACATGTCTCACAACTTAATGCTTAAAATCCAGTTCATTATTTTCCCCACAATCTGCCATTCTTCTGTTTTCTATCCTGGTCAGTGGCATCGGTACATCCCTGATCACTCAAGTCAAGAAACTAGAAGTCACCTTAGTCTCTTTACTTGTTCTTTCCACCCATGTACAGTAACCCAACCTTTTTCACCTCACCTTCCTGCTCACCTACATTTCCTTTAAAACATGATTGACTATATAATCATACATGTTGTCTTTTTTTTTTTTTTTTTAAAGATTTCTTTATTGATTGATTGATTGATTGATTGATTGCTATGTTGGGTCTTCGTTTCTGTGCTAGGGCTTTCTCCAGTTGTGGCAAGTGGGGGCCACTCTTCATTGCGGTGCGCGGGCCTCTCACTATTGTGGCCTCTCTTGTTGCGGAGCACAGGCTCCAGACGCGCAGGCTCAGTAGTTGTGGCTCACGGGCCTAGTTGCTCCACGGCATGTGGGATCTTCCCAGACCAGGGCTCGAACCCGTGTTTCCTGCATTAGCAGGCAGATTCTCAACCACTGCGCCACCAGGGAAGCCCATACATATTGTCTTAACTTGCAAAATAATTTCTAAAAACTGCCTGTCTGGCTGGGGCATCTCAATAAAACTGCAACTTGCTTTAAGTTGCAGAATGTTCTTGGAGATCTACCATTTGCAGTGTCTGATTAGTGATCATTTTTGCCCCAGGCCTTTAGTAAAATGTTAGAAAAAGCTTCCAGATTCACAATAATATAAAAGCATAATTTCTGGAAACAATAAGTATTGGTGAGCAAGCCAAATTTGAAAAGCAAAGAACATTTGGTCATGCATATGAATATGCTGTAGGAGCACTTAAATACTTTCAGCTTTTTATCAGTGATGAAAATGTGGCAAGATCCTGAAATATATCTTTTGGCCCAGCCAGAACATTCATCTTTTAGTAACTCACAAACAATTTAATATTAATATATTGAGCACATAATTTACATTCATCTTTGGGTTCTCACTAATTTACTCCTTCCCACTCCAAGAAAAATTCTTTATACAGTATAGTACAAAGAAGGTAAAAACAAACTGCCTAGGTTTGTATCCTGACTCTGTTACTTCCAGCTGTGTGACTCAGGCAAGTTGCTTAACTTCTCTGTGCTTCAGTTTTTTCATTGGTAAAATGAGGACAGTAATTGTAGCTACCTCATAGAGGTTTTGTGAAGGATTAAATGTAAAGCTTTTGCACATAGTAAGTAATTAATAAGTGCTAGCTCTTTATTACTCTTCTGATTATAAAAAATATATATGCTTACCATTCTAAAAAGTCAGCTATATATATATATATATATATATATATTTTTTTTTTTTTTTTTTTTAAAGCAGACACTACCCAAACTAGTCCATGACCATTGTCAGCATTTTGGTGAAAATCCTTCTAGTTATATTTCCATGTATGTGTGTGATATGCAGAGTCATATACATTTACCTTATATACATTTACCACAGAGGGAAAAATGTATATAAGGATCACTGGTGCCTCTAAGAGGGGCAAGTTCCAGATCCTTCTTTGATATTCAGAGTAATTGAAGCAGTGGTCTTAAACAATTTGGGGTGGCAGAGAACTGGTCCCTGAGACAAAAAATGCACATGACCAACAAAAATACAGAAGGTGGTAGACTGGCTTCTTCCCTGAAATTAAGTGTGAGGAAGGTTTAGGGTTAATGGGGCAGCAGACATCAGCTTCTGCCCTGTTTCAGTTCATAAGAGAGGAAGCTTGTGATCCTAGCAAGTGGTGTATATGGAAGCAATGGAAAAGCCTGTCCATCAAGAGCTATAAGTCAGGAAGTCAAGGCCTACTTTGGAAAGCAGTGATGCATTTGAATCCTCAAGCTTTCTTAGCAGTGGCAAGGGGCACTGATTCAGAAGATTCATATAAGAATCTTGTCATTTGAGGAATAACCTAACGCTGCACCTTCAAACAAGCTAAACCCAAAGCTAGAAAGAAGACAATAATGACCAAAGCAGAGATCAATGAAATAAAAAATTGAAAAATAGTAGGGAAAAAAATCGCAAAACCAAAAGTTGGTTCTGTGAAAAGATCAACAAAATTGACATTGAAGAATGTCACTGAGGAATCTTGGGGCAGGAGACTCAAGAAGGTAAATTGTATTTTCTGCTAAGCTGAGAAGAATAGCCTTGAGGTTATTATCATTTGAACAGTAAAAGAATATGACTTTATTTTATACTCAAGCAAATAAAGAAGACATACTTGTTACTTATCTTTGTGAATCATTTTACATAAATGGGATCATAGTACATGTGCTATTTTATAACTTGCTTTTTTGCCCTCACAATATGTTGTGGACATCTTTCTGTGAAATAAATGTATAAATGTATAGCTGTATCATAAGTTTTTAAATCAGCTGTACACTATTCCATTATATGTACAACCAGTATAAACCACCCCCAAAAATCAGGATAGAAATATTGTCACAGCCCACTTTTTTTTTCAATAAATCACTAGTGCCCCGATCTGCTAGGTCAACAGAAGATTCCAAATCTCCCTCTTAGAGCTTCCTATTCTCCTTGAACTATCTAAAATTCCAGGGCCTTGCATAGTCTAAAAGGAGGTCATTTGACTTCCACATCCCAGGAGGGAGACCCTAGTGTTGGTTCTGTCTTTGTCCCCCCAGCTCTTCCACTGGGGCTCTTGCATCAGGTCTGACCCAGGATCTGCCCTGTCCTAGTTCCCAAATTTTAGAAGATTATAGGATTATGAAAGAATCTGAAGTCCATGTACCTGATGAAGTTTAGTATCATTTGTCTTCCCAGTCTAGGAGTTCTAGTATGGATTAGTGAGTACCTGTGTTGCTCTTATGTTCTCAGAGAGTAAAGGAACACTGTGCCCCTTGAATCTTGGTGTTCTTTTCTTTGTGTACTTTAGCTCTTGCTACACTGCCTCACTTTTGCCAGTGCCCTCTTCCTAGGGACTTCGTCCCTGTCCCCTTGCCTGGTGGCTGTGGCCTAACCGATGGGCCCCTCAAAAGTCTCCCTGATACTTGAATTATGGCTGAGCTCATCCATTATATTAGATAAAATGTCTTGTGGGTCTGGTATCTCCATCTCTTAGTCCAAGGAGTCCTGAGATGTGATGAGACATGTTCCTGGCAGAGAATACTAAACAAGAGAGTCTGGTCAGGGACCATACCAGGTCTTCTGGGCCAAAACAGACATTGTCTGGAGATGCAGCATGGTATGTTGCTGTCATCTTGATGGTTATTTGCTACTTACTCTCCACCCACCTCAAGTCCAAGAGTGGCAATCCCTTTCCCTTTACCAGTGATCAGTGTAGGAGTGGGTCAATCCTGGCAATGAGATGTGAAGTCTACTGGGATAGGCTTCTAAAAAAGATTTCCTCATTCCTAAAATAGAGACTCAGAGAGAGATGGTCCCCTCTTCCTTTGCACATTGTCATGTTTAAATGGGGTGCCTGGAACCACTTTTGCCTCTTTGTGAGATGAAAGCCAATCCATGATGGAGGAAAGAACCAAGAGAATTGCAGAAAGGTACAGCTGGAACCCAGATGTGCTGACTCTGAAGGCTACCCTGTCTCTAGACTTAATAAGTCCGATTAATATATTTCCTCACTGCTTAAGACCATTTGAGTGAAGTTTCCTATTACTTGCAGCCCAAAACTCTATTAGTCTTTCATGTGGATAAATTACTTAGTCTCTTAGACCTCAGTCTACACTCCTGTATTTTGAAGTTTAAGTGAGCTTTGTCATGCACACTGTCATGAGGCTAACATTACTAGATTAAAGATAATACTTCTTTTCCATGTTTATAATCTTGTCTCACAGTGAGCTTGGACTCTACTTCATATTCTCTGAGGAATTTAGCCCCACATAAGCTGGACTGAAGACCTTGACACTGAGTAAATCTCAGTCAGGTCCACAAAGCTGCACAGCAGTGTAGTATCATGATCAGGAAAGTGGGATCAGGAATTAGATTGCCTCATTTCAAATAATAGCTGCCCCCTAACCATGATCTTGGGTAAATGGCTTAATTTCTCTAAGGCCTAGTGTCCCAACTATACATTGTAGATTACAGTACCTACTTCAGAAGGTTGTTTTAACATTCAAATGAGGAGATCTATGTTAAGATTTTAACCCATTGACATTGTTCACAGTTAAAAAAAATTAGCTATCATTATTTGGTCACAGTAGTATAATGGTTTGTTGATATGGCTTTGATCTTTGTTTACTTAGTACCTAATGTCTTCCGTACATGCTTCTGTGAAATTCTGCAAAATACACTGAACTTGAAATGTGGTTGAGAGCTTTATTTTCTTACCCTTTAGTTTTATCAAGTATCACTTTGGGTTTCTTTACCTTAAAGTTTCTAATTTTGTGTTTGGGACTTGTGAGTCCATTTTTGATGGAAGTCTCATATATGCCTGGGAAGACAGATGGCTGCATTCAGAACAAACCTCAGGGTCAATGACTGACTGAGCATACTTTATGTACCACCCCTCTCCCCCTACTCCTAAGGCCTAAAGGTGAGTGGTGACTAAGGGGATGAAAACCCTTATTAGTACTGAATCAGATGAGGTGTCTCTGGAAGCCACCTCCCCTGAGCTGTCTCACTTTTGAAAGCTGGCATGAGCTGACAGAACCAAGGAGATGGATCAGCACCTCTTCAACATCCTTTTCTTTTCTCTCTCTCTCTTTTTCTTTGTTTCCCTGACTCTTGGTTTGCTATGTCAATTCAGATAATCCTGACTCAAGAGACAGTTTCTTTTAATGTTTGCCTGCCTCTGCCTTACAGAGAAGAGGTGCTCAAGAATCACATGGATCATTACAGAGTGAGGACCCTTAGGACTGTGAGGACTGTAAGACAATATCCTACTCAATCTCCTTATTTTATGTATGAGATACTGGGCTCCCAATTGTCCAATGATCATGCAGCTACTTAGGGCATAGAGTAAGGACTCAAACCCAGGACCGGACACTCTACCCAGTGCTCTTTATTTTTATTTAGTGAATTAGTTTGGCAAGAATTGCCACAGAAATGCATATTTAGGTAATACCTAGTAAATGTTATTGAGAAGTCAGGATAAATGCATTTATATTATCTCATTTCATCTTTACAACTACCCTGTGAGAGGACTGGAGAGCTCAGCAACTTGCCAGAGATCACAATGGATTCTAAGTGGGGAAGCTGGGATATGAAACTATATCGTCTGACTCCAAATCCAGAGTTCCTACAAGAGAAAATATTTGTGCTCAGTCAGCCTATCCTTCACCCCATACATATGCTTGCATGGTATATGCATGGTAAAAATTCAGTGAACAACTCCCTCTCTCCCTTCAACCAAAGCACCCTCAGCCAAGGGCAACATTATTCGTGAACCTCAGGGTTTAAAAAAATTTTTTTTTCCCAGAGAATTTGAGCCTCTTATCCCTGGCTTCTGCATACGTGATCCTTACACCAGAGGCATTAGCATCTCCTTGGAGCCTACTAGAAAAGCAGAATATCAGGCTCCACTCCAGACCTCCTGCATCAGAATCAGAGTTTAACAAGATCCTCAGGTGAGTCGTGTGGCCCTTAAAGTTGAGAGACTCTGCTTTAATCTAACTGAAGCTGAAAGATTTCTGACTTCTGGTGATCAAATAGCATTGTTATTAAATTTCTCCTTAACATGATGAAATTTCCAAATAATTATGGGCAAACCTCTCTCTCAAGAAGTTGAAAAAGTTGAATATTTCAGAGAAAAATAGGATTAACACTAGATGGTATATCTTGCTAAAGGTGAGGAGAGTTGAAATAATTTGAAAGTCTTTTTTTAAAACAGAGAAATTAGGTAGAGAAATTTCTCCTACACCCCAAGTCACTGAGACAAATGAAGATAATAAATATTTATTGGAAAAAATGAAAATATGAGGGGAAAGGAATATTTATCAAATAGCTTCACCAGGCATTTTACATAGTTTAATTTCTCATCACAACACTGGATCCTCACTGTATATACAAGGAAACTGAGGCTAAAAGAAATTAGATAAATTGTTCAAGGCCATGAAGAGTTAAGTCAGAATCCAGGTTTGTCTGATTCCAAAACTCCTTATGCCACTCCCTGTGTGTGACCCACATACAGTTGCTAGGTGCTGTGAGACTCCAAAAGAAGTTCCTATTTTCTCAATTCTAAGATGCTGTTTTTGCCCCGCAGCTTAATATTTCTGAAGTTGGGATGCTTCTTAAAACTAATGTTAAAAGACACTTGTTGGGACTTCCCTGGTGGTGCAGTGGTTAAGAATCCACCTGCCAATGCAGGGGACATGGGTTCGATCCCTGGTCCGGGAAGATCCCACATGCCGCGGAGTAACTAAGCCCGTGCACCACAACTACTGAGCCTGCACTCTAGAGCCCACAAGCCACAACTACTGAGCCCATGTGCCACAACTACTGAACCCGTGTGCTGCAACTACTGAAGACCACGTGCCTAGAGCCCATGCTCTGCAACAAGAGAAGCCACCGCAATAAGAAGCCCGCACAGCGCAACGAAGAGTAGCCCCAGCTCGCCACAACTAGAGAAAGCCCACACACAGCAACGAAGACCCAATGCAACCAAAAAATAAATAACAATTTAAAAAGAAAAAGACACTTGTCAAGGTGCCAAGAAAGTTCAATTTATATTGTAAAGTTTTTTCAACAAATAGTGCCAGAACAGCTGGATATTCAACCAAAAAAAATGAACCTTGACATATCACACACAAAGATTAATTTGGGATGAATCATTGTCTTGAATGTTAAAAGCCAAAACTTTAAATGTGGAAGGATATATTTGAAAACTTCGGATAGGTAAATATTTCTAAAAGAAGTCACTAAAAGCACCAGATACCTCATACCCATTAGGATGACTACTGTGAAAAAAAAAAAAAGGGAGTTGGAGGGCATATGGAGAAATTGGAACCCTCGAACACTTTCGGTGGCATTGTAAATGGTTCAGTCACTATGGAAAACAATATGCAGTTTCCTCTAAAAATTAAAAATAGAACTACCAGATGATCCAGCAATCCCACTTCTGGGCATATATCCATAAGGATTGAAAGCAGGGTCTAAAAGAGATATTTGCATGCCCATGTTCATTGTAGCACTATTCACAGAAGAGGTAGAAGCAATCCAAATGTCCATTGATAGATGAATAGATAAATAAAACATGGTATAGACATACAATGGGATATTATTCAGCTTTAAAAAGAGAGTAAATCCTGTTACATGATATAAAATGGATGGACCTTGAGGACATAATGCTAAGTGAGATAAGCCAGTCATAAAAAGACAAATACTGTATGATTCCACTTATATGAGGTATATAGAGTTGTCAAAATCATAGAGACAGAAAGCAGAATGGTTTGTCAATGAAAAAATGTTGCCTACCATATCAGTAAACAAAGGATGTTGTAGCCATCAAGCCTTCACACTGCAGCTGCCCTGATGGTGAGCCCTGAGGGAACTCAGGATAGAAACAGGATGCTGCCATCAGTCACTGCAGGCACCCCCCAACGGTGCACCCCGAGGAGACTCAGAATGAGAAAGCACAGGATACTGGCCCCAGATAGCCGAAGTGTTTATCAAAGGAATAATCTCAATGAGCCCAGAGCTTTGCATCTTCCCATATATAGAAAAGGACTAAATTCATTAACTTGAGATGTCTGGTTCTCTTTAATCAACTGTAATCTTTTGAAGTTCCTACTACCTGGTCTTTGTTGTAAATACTCCTATACATCCTGGCTCCTCTCTTACATCTTCCGAGCAGTCTCTCTGAGCTGAGAGGCTGCATCCTGGGCTTAAGCCCTCAGTTTTGTCGCCAAATAAAACAAAATTCTCCACTTTTAGGTGGTGCATTTTTTTCAATCTAGGGGTTGTTACCAGGGCCTGGAGGAAGGGAGAAGAGGGAGTTGTTTAATGGGTATACGGTTTTAGATTTATAAGATGAAAAACTTCTGGAGATCTGTTTTATAACAATGTGAACTACTTAGCACTATTGAACTGTATACTTTAAAATGGTTAAGATGGTAAATTTTATGTTATGTGTTTTTTACCACAATAAATTTTTTTTTAAATCTTCACAGAAAGAAAGCACTTAACATAACAGAAAAAAATGATTTATTGGACTTTGTAAAATTTGAAACTAGCCATTCATTGAGACACTGAAAAGAAAATGAAAAGGCAAGTCACATACTAGGAGAAAATATATATATATATATATTTTAAAAGGAACCCTATAGTCTTTTTTTAAATTTTTTAATTTATTTTTTATTTTTGGCTGCGTTGGATCTTCACTGCTGTGCACGGGCTTTCTCTAATTGTGGCGAGCGGGGGCTACTCTTCGTTGCAGTGCGCAGGATTCTCATTGTGGTGGCGTCTCTTGTTGCGCAGCATGGGCTCTAGGCACGCAGGCTCAGTAGCTGTGGCTCACGGGCTCTAGAGCGCAGGCTCAATAGTTGTGGTGCAGGGACTTGGTTGCTCCGTGACATGTGGGATCTTCCCGGACCAGGGCTTGAACCCGTGTACCCTGCATTGGCAGGTGGATTCTGAACCACTGTGCCACCAGGGAAGTCCCAGGAACCCTATAGTCTTTATTTATTTTTAAAATATTTTTGTTGCATTTCTTTTATTTATTTATTTTTTAATTAATTAATTAATTAATTAATTTTTGGCTGCTTTGGCTCTTCGTTGCTGTGCGCAGCTTTCTCTAGTTGCGGTGAGCAGGGCTACTCTTTGTTGCGGTGCGCAGGCTTCTCCTTGAGGTGGCTTCTCTTGTTGTGGAGCACGGGCTCTAGGCGCGTGGGCTTCAGTAGTTCTGGCGCACGGGTTTAGTTGCTCCACAGCATGTGGGATCTTCCCGGATCAGGGCTCGAACCCATGTCCCCTGCATTGGCAGGCAGATTCTTAACTACTGTGCCACCAGGGAAGGCCTAGGAGACAATATTAATAATACATATATCTGCAGTGGATGCTTTGATGCTCCCTCCAGATTTCCCTTCCACAACTGCCAGGAGTTTGGGCTGCTAGAATTGCAACAGTTAAGTCTGCCTGTAGACATTGCCCTTGACCAGAAGAGAAAAAAAATGTAAGGGAGAAGAGAAGAAGAAATATCAGGGCATCCAGAGAGATGGGAGGAAAACTAGGACTGTGTGGAGACATGGAAATCAAGGGAAAAACGTGCATCAGAAAAGAGGTAGTTTGTCAAATGTTCCTAAGTGATTACATAAGAGAAAAACTAGATAATACACATCAGATTTAGCAATATGGAGGTCACTGGAGAGAATAGGTAACAGCAATTTAACTAATAATGGGGACAGAAGCCAGATTGTAGTGTGTTCATGAGTAGGAGGTAAGGAAATAGATGCAGTAAGTGAAACAACTCTGAAAAAATTCTGAATGCAAAGGAGAGGAGTGAATTAGGTTAGCATTTGGAGCAGCTATGTGGGTCAGATGGCAAAATGTTTAAAAATTCAATTTAATTATTTTTGAATAAGTAATAAATTCACTTGGTTTAAATTTTTTAAATTACACATTGAGTAGTCATACTCTAGTTCCCCACAATCCACATCCCCTACTCTGACTTTTATATGTAACCACTATCTATTAGTTTTTTTTGGAATCTTTCTATTATTTCTTTAGGCAGATATGAGCATATACTAATGTAAATTAATAATCCTCCCCCTCTTTCTTCCACAAAAGCAGCTCAGCTTTGATTTTTTTCACTTAACAATAGATCCTGTATATATTTCTTAGTATCTACAGAGGGACACAGGTTGTTTCCAACCATTTGCTACTATAAACGATGCTGCACTGGATAACCTTATACAGTTGAAAGTTTGTATGTATAGGTATATTTTTAGGTTAAAATTCCAGAAGTGGGATTTCTGGATTAAAGATTGGTGCACTTTTAATTTTGATGGATATTGTCATATTGCCTTCCATGGGGTTCATATCATTTTGTTCTCCCAGGCATTATGTGAAAGTGTCTGTTACAGAAAATGCTATCACACCTTTGACTTTTTTGTAATCTCATGAGTGGTCATTGGCATTTTATTGTACTTTTACTTGGCATTTATCTTACTATGAAAGAGGTTGAACGTGTTTTTGTATGTTTAAATGCAATTTGCATTTTTTATAGTGAACTCTGTCTCTCGGAGAGTCTTATTGTTTATGTCTTTATCCATTTTTTCATTTGACTTGTTGGTCTTTTTCTTCTCAATTTCTAGGAGCTCTTTATATATTAGGGGAGAGGGAGCTATTAATCTTACAAGTGAAAGGTAGATAATAGAGCAAGCTTACTAAGAAGAGATGGGGAGTGATATCAAAAGCAAAAATGCAAATATTAGCCTTAAGTGACAGGAAGGATACATTTTGTTACATTACAACAAAAGGGACAGATGGGGTTGGGGCCACATTCCAGGTGGGTATGAGGATTTTGTGGTAGGGCTGCAGGAGTACCAGTTTATCAGCTTCTACCTTCACAGTGAAATAAGAGGCAGGTTCATCTGCTGAGACTTGACAAGGGGGCAGGGGTGGGAAGAGAGATGGTTGGAAGGCTGAGAATGGGTTGTCTGATTTAGTGATTTTACAGGCAAAATAATTTTAGGTGAAGACAAGGTCCAGGGTGTAATATTGGGAGTGTGTGGCTGAGGTGACAGGGGTGGAGGTCACTGAAAATAAAAAGATCAAGAGACCAAAAGCCAGGATGTTGGATCATTAGCACTCTCTAGACATGGAAGTCACCCATGTTGATGTCAGGTGTAAGGGTGGAGAGGAAGGTTTATGAGCCTGAGTCTGCAATGAATGAGAGGTAGAGTCTAGGATGTCAAGAGATGACAGGCACAATGAAGACTAGAAGGTGACAAAGCCAAACGGCATGAACTATGAAAAAGCAGAGATTTTTACAAATAGATGAAAGAGTAAGGGTGAAAAACAACACTAAGAAACAAAGAGAAAAGAGGCTTCTGACCTCACCTGATATATGGAAGTATTGATACACAGGGTTGTGAAAGAATAAGCAGTCTTCACTTGAATGGGCTGTAGTATAATCTGACCCTCAGGGAATATTCTTTATGGATTTAAAGATTTTAATAATGTGGAGCAATTAGATTTGCATCACCATTTACAGACATGAAGGCTCTTCTCCCTACTGACAGGGGACAGCCAGCTTTGAGAGTCATCTTGTGGGAGACAGTGCCAAATGTTAACACCACCTACAACCCTAGTTCCATCATTTCAGGTTAAGGCTTGTGATATTGCAAACGGCTCTCAGCTTTTACACTGGAGCTTTTCAGGGAGTAGTTTGAATGAGACAGAGGAAAAGGGGATAAGGAGATTGAATGTTTGAGGGAGGAACGCTCACTGAGTGAGGAAAAATTCTGAGTTCACCATCTGTCAGACCCTGTTCTAAGCACTTTGTGTGTAAAAATTCATTTAAACCTCACAAATAAGAAGTAAGTTGTAATAAAATCACTCTTATTTTTCAAATGAGCAAACTGAGGAAAAGAGATGTTAAGTAACTTGTCCTAGTTGTGTCACACAATTAGTAAACAGCAGAGCCAGGATGGAGGCTCAGGCAGTCTTGGCCCCAGAAGCCATGCTCTTAACCACCGTACCATACTCTTTGCTGATATATGCATCCAGATACAGCCTTGGAAATCCTTAAGCGTGATATGGGTTTTCCTAGGCAGCTGTTCTGGAGCCTTCCCATTACCCCTCAAAGAAAATCTCTAAGAGATTAGTCCTGCACTGTGCAAAGAATTAAACTGGGGGAGAGAGAGAGAGACAAGAGAATCAGACTGTTTTACATCATAACAACAAAATAGGCTAATGGAAGCAGAGTTCAAAAAGGCAGGAAGATTTTGATAAGTGAAACCAAAGAGTAGAATTGGCCTTTCTGATGGGTCCTCTGTCCTTAGTCATTCTCTTGACCTCGTGGTCTGGGACTTTGAGGGAGGCATAGTCATTCTGCAGTAGTGCTGTGAGCTGAGCTTCATGACTCAGCTCTTAAAATCTAAGAGGTGGGGGAGACTGTGGGGAAGAGAGAGGAGACGCCTTTCTTCTTCCTGTTTCAGTCTCAGAATTGACCTTACAAAACTTCAGATCCACCCAATTCTTTGGGGTCTTCTGAGGAACCCAGCCCAAGGAAGTCTCTGATGTATTTAAAACAGCTGTGGAGTCTTTGCTATAACCACAGTAAACCATTATTTGTTTGTTTTTTTAACCAGTTGTTCAGGATAGCAAGTCACAAAATAGTACACGCTGTTTGAGCCCATCTTTTTTTCTTTTTTTCCCCAACAAAAATGTCTATCTGTGTACAAAAAACCTTAGATGCCATATATAACCAACAGTGGCTAAATCCGAGGAGCTATTATAAGTGTTTATAAATTCATTTTCTCCTCTATAATTTTCTTCTTTTTTGACAATAAACATAACATGTGAAATTTAAAAAACTAAATAAAGTAGTTCATTACAACATCAACAGTGGGCCATGAAACCATTCAGCAAGAGGAGGTCGAGAAAATAAAAAGGGTCTTCTTGAAAGCTGTGCCTTTGAGAATTCCTTCTCTCATCAAGTTTCTCCCACAGCTGTGTCTCAGAGGATAAACTTGGAAGGATGCTGCCTCTCTACACTATGTGTCTACTT
This sequence comes from Balaenoptera acutorostrata, assembly GCF_949987535.1. NCBI lineage: Eukaryota > Metazoa > Chordata > Mammalia > Artiodactyla > Balaenopteridae > Balaenoptera > Balaenoptera acutorostrata. Next base: position 43,833,366 of record NC_080072.1, on the reverse strand, counting down.
TCCCCATAATGACCAATCACTGCAGGGTCACATCAATTGTCGGCACCCTCAGTTTAACTTTATCTGATTTTCTCTGATTCATTCCCATCTTGGAAGCTTCACATCTTCACTGTCAGGCCAGGAGACCTGGGTATAGTTCTCCATGTCTACTGCCCCCACTACCAGTGCTGTGCTGGCAGAGGAACACAGTTGTGTTCTTTCCCGGACTCAGTCACACTTACAACTACTAGCACCAACCTTGCCACCTCCTGATATGGCAATTCTCACATTTATCCTCTGCCTTTTCCCAATCATCCCTGGCTCCTCTGCTATACTAAATTAATAAACCCCAATGACAAGTTTAATTCTCTTTCTTCTACCTGTTAGGAGTAGAGGATGGCCAAAAAGGAAGGCAACATCACCCCTCAAAAAAGTGATGCTCCTGAAGTTTACTCCAAAAAGGCTCAGCAACATCCCAGTTATCGCTCTGTTAAGAGTGACTGTCTAATGAGGTATGGTCCTGTGGTAAAGCTGTAGTTTTACCTTAACCTTTTCTGCTGGCGCTTGAGTGGAGTAGCTCCCCTAGCATCATCCATATGCTGGATGTGCTGAACTTTTCCTTGTCCTTGACTTACTATGTGAGCTGAGGGCATGGCCCAGACTCATGATATCTTTCCTTAGGCATTCTAATAAATAGGAGCCATTTTATCTTGCCAAAACACTAAATAATATATGTGAGAGAATTTCTTAGATTGTTTCACCAGGCTTCTCTTAATTATTTTACCAAGCTTCTAAGAGTTTGGTAATATGCAAATATGTTCACATCATTTGGTCATTACCTCTTTATGACATTTTTCTCCTGCTAAGAAAGACCAGTTAGCCTCTGGATTAACGAGGAAACACACCAATGTCCCTTAAACCAAGACAGATGTGCAACCAGCTGAGTTATTGAGAATTAAATGGAGCAAGATTGGATGTAGGGCTTCCCTGGTGGTGCAGTGGTTGAGAATCCGCCTGCCAATGCAGGGGACACGGGTTCAGGCCCTGGTCTGGGAAGATCCCACATGCCGCGGAGCAACTAAGCCCGTGCGCCACAACTACTGAGCCTGCACTCTAGAGCCCGCGAGCCACAACTACTGAGCCCACGTGCCACAACTACTGAGTCTGCGCGTCTGGAGCCTGTGCCCCGCAACGAGAGGCCGCAATAGTGAAAGGCCCGCACACTGCAATGAAGAGTGGCCCCCACTTGCCGCAACTAGAGAAAGCCCTCACACAGAAACGAAGACCCAACACAGCCAAAAATAAATAAATAAATAAATTAAAAAAAAAAAAAGATTGGATGTAAACACTCAACAATATTATTTATTTAATTTTTTTAAACATCTTTATTGGAGTATAATTGCTTTACAATGGTGTGTTAATTTCTGCTTTATAACAAAGTGAATCAGCTATACATATACATATATCCCCGTATCTCCTCCCTCTTGCGTCTCCCTCCCACCTTCCCTATCCCACCCCATTTATTTTCTGTTGCTTAGAAGCAGCATGCTGCGTATCCCTGAGAGACTATCACTTTTCTAAAGACTGGGAGTACCTTATCCTCAGAAAATACTCTTTGATGAAGTTGAGGTTCAGCTCCCATTATTTAAAATATCTAGAGCTTCTTAATGAGTGGTTAAGTCCATTATTAAAGAAAGTAGTGGGAAAAGGAAGCCTGGGTGTTTTTCAACTGTTGGAGGATTGAAAAGCCTGGTCCCTGGAGAGGTAGATTAGCAGTGGGAAAAGGCCAGTAGAAGTAGGGAAGTAGTGGCTTTCTTTTAGAAATCAGAACCACTCAAACGTAGTGCACTGGAAAAATATAGGTAGCTGCATTAAGTTAGGGCAGAGCCCTCAGTGCTGTGGCAAAGTTCCCCATGGCTGAGTGGGCACAACTGAACCATCTACTTCTGTCCAATATGATATCTAATGAAATATGGTCCTGTAGCAGAACTCATGGACTAAATGAGACTGGGCCTTGAGTCTATCTTTGGTAGTGATCACAACAGACTGAAGGACAGAGGACTCCCTCCTGTTTACCCTGGAACTGAATAAGCTCTGGAGTCCTGGTAAAATCCAAAGAAAGATAAGAAAAGCCATGAAGAATGAATGATATTGAACTTTTCCCTCCTCTTGGCATAAGATTTGATTTGACAGAGAAAAACAAAAAATGTCACATTATTGGTACTTGCTGTGGAAGTGGGAAAGTCCAGAGGAATCAGTTTCCTTGAAGTAATCTGGATGATCCTCATGTTAGTGCTTCAAGACAGAGTCAACCTTCTAACACAAGACTTATTGCCAGGGTCCCCAGAGATTTTTACATTACATCACACATAACGTGTATGAAAGTTAATTTGGTTAACTGAGTACCTGAAGCTGTCTCCTGTCCCTTCTAGCAGGAGTATGTATGTATATAAAATAAAATTAAATATTGTATATAATTTTATATGTATACTTTTTTTTGTATATACTTTTAAACAATTATTTTAGTTTAAATTTCTCACAAAGGAAAGCTTGAAACAAGGGCTTGGGTGTAGGAGGTAATATCAGGAAGCAGGAGTGAGGGAATAAAGAAAATGAGAGAGATAAAGAGAAACTGCTGATAAAAAAGATGTGTTATTGAGTTACTGCGTGGGCAATTGGGATTCAGTCCCTCTCTGAACCCTCTAAAGAAATACATAAAATGGGCCACAGAATTGTCCTTCTTAAGGATGGGAAGCTATGGCTTTTTTTTTTTTTTAACTGGTTCCCCCACTCTATTGAGGCTTGCTCCCAGGAGTGTTTCTGGACTACCCTGTTGAGGGATGACAGACCTTCCTTGGCTTCAGGAAAAACACTGAGGCTGAACATCAAAGCATAGGGAGAGCTAGAGGTAAGAGAACTTGGACATGGAAACTCTCTACCACAGCTGCTACTAAAACCCAAGTTGGCCTGAGGGGATGAAACTTGGGGCACAAAAAGCACATGCTACATAAACCTGTATCAGGAAAGTGAGTGGAAGATGACTAATCTTTTAGAGAAGAATCTTTCTTCCCCCCCAACTCCCCACCTTATGTTGTTGGGTAAGAGGGTAGGCATTGCATGACCTGTTGCCTTTGAACATGTGTTTAAACCTCAGATGAATGCCCTGTGGTAGCAGCAGTTCTCAGTCTTACTCTCAGTCTTATCTGATGACTTTGACTCCAAAGCCTTTCTGAGTTTGCCAGACATATCTCCCTCCTGGCTATCCAGCAGCCTCCTTGAAGCTTATTCTAGGCTGTGGATTCTTTTGTTACCTCATCTAGTGACACTTTTTTTTTTTATTTTCCATCTTCTAGAATTTAAAAAAAAATTTTTTTATTGGTGGGGCTAATGGCAGCCTCTGGGAAGGCTCATGCCAATGAGTACTTCCCAGAACTGCTGCTGCAAATGCCCTTGTCTCCATAGTGAGCCACAGCCGCCCCCCACCCCCAACCTCTGCAGGAGACCCTCCAACACTAGCAGGTTGACCCTGGTTCTATTCCATATCATCTTCTCTCTGGCACACAAGGTGTCAGAGCAGCCTCTATCTGGAACATTGTCAGTAGTTGTGGCATATGGAAAGGAGAACATGGTGAGGAGGGTGCTGGCCCTTAAAGCCTCCATCCAGAACTGACACCTCTGCTCACTCATTGGTCAAGCTAAATAAAAAAGAAAAAATAGAGAAGCAAGAAGAACTACAATCCTGCAGCCTGTGGAATGAAAACCACATTCACAGAAAGATAGACAAAATGAAAAGGCAGAGGACTATGTACCAGAAGAAGGAACAAGATAAAACCCCAGAAAAAGAACTAAATGAATTGGAGATAGGCAGAAAAAGAATTCAGAAAATTCTTCCAGAAAAAGAATTCAGAATAATGATAGTGCAGATGATCCAGGACCTCGGAAAAAGAATGGAGGTAAAGATCAAGAAAATGCAAGAAATGTTTAACAAAGACCTAGAAGAATTAAAGAACAAACATCTAGAAGAATTAAAGAACAGAGATGAACAATACAATAATTGAAATGAAAAATACACTAGAAGGAATCAATAGCATAGTAACTGAGGCAGAAGAATGGATAAGTGACCTGGAAGACAGAACGGTGGAAATCACTGCCACAGAACAGAATAAAGAAAAAGAACGAAAGGAAAAGAAGACAGCCTAAGAGACCTCTGGGACAATATTAAACACACGAACATTCACATTATAAGGGTCCAGAAGGAGAAGAGAGAGAGAAAGGACCCAAGAAGATATTTGAAGAGATTAAAGTTGAAAACTCCCCTTACATGGGAAAGGAAGTAGCCACCCAAGTCCAGGAAGGGCAGAGAATCCCAGGCATGACAAATCCATGGATAAGCATGCTGAGACACATAGTAATCAAATTGACAAAAATTAAAGACAAAGAAAAATTATTAAAAGCAACAAGGGAAAAATGACAAAAAACATACAAGGGAACTCCCATAAGGTTAACAGCTGATTTATCAGCAGAAACTCTACAAGCCAGAAGGGAGTGGCATGATATATTTAAAGTGATGAAAGGGAAGAACATACAACCAAGATTACTCTACCTGGCAAGGATCTTATTCAGGTTCATAGAGAAATCAAAAGCTTTACAGAAAAGCAAAAGCTAAGAGAATTCAGCACCACCAAAGTAGCTCTACAACAAATGCTAAAGGAACTTCTCTAAGTGGGAAACACAAGAGAAGAAAAGGACCTACAAAAACAAACCCAAAACAATTAAGAAAATGGTCATAGGAACATACATATTGATAATTACCTTAAATGTGAATGGATTAAATGCTCCAACCAAAAGACACAGGCTCACTGAGCAGGTACAAAAACAAGACCTGTATACATGCTATCTACAAGAGACCCACTTCAGACCTAGGGACACATACAGAATGAAAGTGAGGGGATGGAAAAAGATATTACATGCCACTGGAAAACAAAAGAAAGCTGGAGTAGCAATACTCATATCAGATAAAATAGACTTTAAAATAAAGAACGTTACAAGAGACAAGGAAGGGCACTACATAATGATCAAGGGATCAATCCAAGAAGATATAACAATTATAAATATATATGCACCCAACATAGGATCACCTCAATACATAAGGCAAATGCTAACAGCTATAAAAGAACAAATTGACAGTAACACAATAATAGTGGGGGAATTTAACACCACACTTACACCAATGGACAGATCATCCAGACAGAAAATTAATAAGGAAACACAAGCTTTAAAAGACACAGTAGACCAGATAGATTTAATTGATATTTATAGGATATTCCATCTGAAAACAGCAGATTACACTTTCTTCTCAAGTGCACATGGAACATTCTCCAGGATAGATCACATCTTGGGTCACAAATCAAGCCTCAGTAAATTTAAGAAAATTGAAATCATATCAAGCATCTTTTCCGACCACAACATTATGAGATTAGAAATAAATTACAGTGAAAAAAAGTAAAAAACACAAACACATAGAAGCTAAACAATACATTACTAAATAACCAAGAGATCACTGAATAAATCAAAGAGGAAATCAAAAAATACCTAGAGACAAATGACAACGAAAACACGATGATCCAAAACCTATGGGATGCAGCAGAAGCAGCTCTAAGAGGGAAGTTTATAGCAATACAATCCTACCTCAAGAAACAAGAAAAATCTCAACTAAACAATCTAACCTTATGCCTAAAGGAACTAGAGAAAGAAGAAAAAACAAAACCCAAAGTTAGTAGGAGGAAAGAAATCATAAAGATCAGAGCAGAAACAAATGAAATAGAAATGAAGAAAATAATAGCAAAGATCAATAAAACTAAAAGCTGGTTCTTTGAGAAGATAAACAAAATTGATAAACCTTTAGCCAGACTCATCAAGAAAAAGAGGGGGAAAAAAAAAAAAAGAGGGAGAGGACTCAAACCAATAAAATTAGAAATGAAAAAGGAGAAGTTCCAACGGACACCGTAGAAATACAAAGCATCCTAAGAGACTACTACAAGCAACTCTATGCCAATAAAATGGACAACCTGGAAGAAATGGACAAGTTCATAGAAAGGTATAACCTTCCAAGACTGAACCAGGAAGAAATAGAAAATATCAACAGACCAATCACAAGTAATGAAATTGAAAATGTGATTAAAAATCTTCCAACAAACAAAAGTCTGGGAACAGATGGCTTCACAGGTGAATTCTATCAAACATTTAGAGAAGAGCTAACACCCATCCTTCTCAAACTCTTCCAAAAAATTGCAGAGGAAGGAACACTCCCAAACTCATTCTACGAGGCCACAATCACCCTGATACTAAAACCAGACGAAGATACTACAAAAAAAATTACAGACCAATATCACTGATGAATATAGATACAAAACTCCTCAACAAAATACTGGCAAACAGAATCCAACAACACATTAAAAGGATCATACACCATGATGAAGTGGGATTTATCCCAGGGATGCAAGGATTCTTCAATATACACCAATCAATGTGATATACCATATTAACAAATTGAAGAATAAAAACCATATGATCATCTCAATAGATGCAGAAAAAGCTTTCAACAAAATTCAACACCCATTTATGATAAAAGCCCTGCAGAAAGTGGGCATAGAGGGAACCTACTTCAACATAATAAAGGCCATATATGACAAACCCACAGTAAACATCATTCTCAATGGTGAAAAACTGAAAGTATTTCCTCTAAGATCAGGAACAAGACAAGGATGTCCACTCTCATCACTATTATTCAACATAGTTTTGGAAGTCCTAGCCACAGCAATCAGAGAAGAAAAAGAAATAAAAGGAATACAAATTGGAAAAGAAGTAAAACTGTCACTGTTTGCAGATGACGTGATACTATACATAGATAATCCTAAAGATGCTACCAGAAAACTACTAGAGCTAATCAATGAATTTGGTAAAGTTGCAGGATACAAAATTAATGCACAGAAATCTCTTGCATTCCTATACACTAACAACAAAAGATCAGAAAGAGAAACTAAGGAAACAATCCCATTCACCATTGGAACAAAAAGAATAAAATACCTAGGAATAAACCTACCTAAGGAGGTAAAAAACCTGTACTCAGAAAACTATAAGACACTGATGAAAGAAATCAAAGATGACACAAACAGATGGAGAGATATACCATGTTCTTGGATTGGAAGAATCAGTATTGTGAAAATGACTGTACTACCCAAAGCAATCTACAGATTCAATGAAATCCCTGCCAAATTACCAATGGCATGTTTTTCAGAACTAGAACAAAAAATCTTAAAATTTGTATAAAGACACAAAAGACCCCGAATAGCCAAAGCAATCTTGAGGGAGAAAAACGGAGCTGGAGGAATCAGACTCTCTGACTTTAGACTATACTTCAAAGCTACAATAATCAAGACAATATGGTACTAGCACAAAAACAGAAATACAGATCAATGGAACAGGATAGAAAGCCCAGAGATAAACCCACGCACCTATGGTCACCTAATCTATGACAAAGGAGGCAAGGATATACAATGGAGAAAAGACAGTCTCTTCAATAAGTGGTGCTGGGAAAACTGGGCAGCCACATGAAAAAGAATGAAATAAGAATGCTCCCTAACACTATACACAAAAATAAACTCAAAATGGATTAAAGACCTAAATGTAAAACTGGACACTATAAAACTCCTAGAGGAAAACATAGGAAGAACACTCTTTGACTTAAATCCCAGCAAGATCTTTTTTGACCCACCTCCTAGAGAAAGTGAAATAAAAACAAAAATAAACAAATGGGACCTAATGAAACTTAAAAGCTTTTGCATAGCAAAGGAAACCATAAACAAGACGAAAAGACAACCCTCAGAATGGGAGAAAATATTTGCAAACGAAGCAACTGATGAAGGATTAATCTCCAAAATATACAAGTAGCTCATGCAGCTCAATATCAAAAAAACATACAACCCAATCCAAAAATGGGCAGAAGATCTAAATAGACATTTCTCCAAAGAAGACACACAGATGGCCAAGAGGCACAGGAAAAGATTCTCAAGATCACTAATTATTAGAGAAATGCAAATGAAAACTACAATGAGGTATCACCTCACACCAGTTAGAATGGGCATCATCAGAAAATCCACAAATAATAAATGCTGGAGAGGGTGTGGAGAAAAGGGAACACTCTTGCACTGTTGGTGGGAATGTAAATTGATACAGCCACTATGGAGAACAGTATGGAAGTTCCTTAAAAAACTAAAAATAGAATTACCGTATGAGCTAGCAATCCCACTACTGGGCATATACCCAGAGAAAACCATAATTCAAAAAGACACATGCACCCCAATGTTCATTGCAGCACTATTTACAATAGTCAGGTCATGGAAGCAACCTAAATGCCCATCGACAGACGAATGGATAAAGAAGAGTGGTACATATATACAATGGAATATTACTCAGCCATAAAAAGGAACGAAATTGGGTCATTTGTAGAGATGTGGATGGACCTAGAGACTGTCATACAGAGTGAAATAAGTGAGAAAGAGAAAAACAAATATCGTATATTAACGCATATATGTGGAATCTAGAAAAATGGTACAGATGAACTGGTTTGCAAGGCAGAAATAGAGACACAGATGTAGAGAACAAATGTATGGACACCAAGGCAGGAAAGTGGGGGGCGGGTGGTGGTGGGATGAACTGGGACATTGGGATTGACATATATACACTAATATGTGTAAAATAGATAACTAATAAGAACCTGCTGTATAAAAAAAAAGAAAAAATACATTTCTCTGAAGAAATAAATTATTGGGAAATAATGTTGCGTGAAAGAATGAAAAAAAAATTTTTTTTAATCTTCTGATGGAGAAATGTCTACAATGATCCTTTGCCCCTGTTTTAGTTGGGTTATTTGTCTCTCTGTGGTTGAGCTGAACATGTTTTTATATATTCTGGATTCTAGTCTCTCTCTCTCTCTTTTTTTTTTTTGGCCACACCATGTGGCATGCAGGATCTTAGTTCCCCGACTAGGGATCGAGCCCATGACTCCTGCATTAGGAGCAAGGAGTCTTAACCACTGGACAGCCAGGGAAGTCCCTGGATTCTAGTCTCTTATCCAAGATATGATTTACAAAAATCTTCTCCCGTTATGTAGACTGCCTTTTCACTTTCTCAGTGGTGTACTTTGAAGCACAAAAATTTTAAATCTTGATGAAGTGTAATTAATTTATTTTTCCTTTGGCTGCTCCTGCTTTTGGTTTCATATTTAAGAAACAATTGCTAATCAAAGGTCATAATTTACACCTGTTTTCTCCTAAGAGTTTTATACCTTTAGTGTTTAGATTTAGGTTTTTATTCATTTTTAGTTAATTTTTTATATGCTGTGAGGTATAGGTCCAAATTCACTCTTTTGCATGTGCATATCCAGTTGTCCCAGCAATATTTGTTGAAAAACTCTTCTTTTCCAATTGAATTGTCTTGGCACCTTTGTTGAAAATCAACTGATCACAAAATGTAAAGGTTTATTTCTGGATCTCAATTCTATTCCATTGATCTGTATTTCTATCCTTATGCCAGTACCACACTGTCTTGATTAGTGTAACTTTATAGTAAGTTTTGAAATTGGGAAGCTTGAGTCTTCCAAATTTGTCCGTCTTCTCCAAGACTGTTTTGGATTGTTTGGCTATTCTGAGTCCCTTTAATTTCCATATAAATTTTAAGAAAAGCTTGTCAATTTCTACAAAGAAGTCAGCTGTGATTATAAATTGTTATTTAACTTTTCTTAATAATAAATTACTTGTAACATACCTCACAATGATTATAACACATTTCAACATGAATATTGACAATCATACCCATACTTATTATTTTTGTTCATTTGCATTATGAAATTCTATGAAGGTGCTATTCAGAGGGTGGCAGTTGAAAGTCATAGCTGAAATTTCTGACTTTGTGAAAGTCTGTATATATTTTTTACTTTATTCTCATGAAGCATAATAATATACATACAAGAGTAACACAACATAATATTGTTTTTGTCCTTTTCAAATGCACCATGTGATATTCTTGCTGTAGAAGATAAATGTTAGCAAGATGGCTGACAGATTCTCCTTCTTCTTTCTTCTTCTTCTCCTTCTTCTTTTTTCTTAATTTTAGAGTGCTGAATAATATTGTTCAATAAAAATATCCTCTAAAATAACTTCATTATATTTCTAAACTACTTTGGCATTAATCTGGAAGTTCAATTGAACTCTCACATTAGTGGAATTTCTTTTCCAAAAGAGAGTATCTGTGAATCAAATCAAATCAAACACAACACTTTTACAGCATAAAAAGTATACTGAGTACCTACCGGGGGTTTAGCCCAACTCTTCATTGTGAAACTTCTTAAGTGATCTATACTAGTCACTTCTACCTGACCCAGATAAAGTGTTTCTTTAATTGTTGAAATGTGCCTTCCTTACCTCACCATTCACAGTCTTCTTGCCAAGGACTCTTGTGTTGCCACATTTAAGGATCAGTTTGATTTTGTCTCATGTAATGTCTATACTGCATTAGACACAATGGCCTGCTCTCTACTTTGTGAACTATGTCCTTTGAACTCTGTCCAGGTATTATACTACCCTGGGTCTCCTATTTCTGAATACCTGGTCTCCACTTTCCTTAGTACTCTCTTCTCTCTTCCTACTACACCCAAGGGACATGTCCTAGGCTACCCTAGTCCTTGCTTACCAGTTTCACAACAATTCTTATTCTGATGTGTTCTCAACCAGGCTAATGCTCCCTCTTGCCTAGAGGGCATAGCTATTGGATATCACATAACCTTAAATAGAGCATGTCTGGACGTGGACCCCCTTTACTCTCCAAATCAACTTCCTTTCAATGTCATTTCATAGTGGTAATAAACATTTCCCAAGGTCATTAGATTTCAGTCCCCCATCCCTTAATTCCCTATGTATAATTAGTTACCATAAAGTCCTGTGGGTATTTTTGGAAAGAATTCTCAAACCAATCTATTCATCTCCATTCCACTTTTACCACTTGTACAATTACTTATGAAACTTTTTGTTCATGAGGTCAAGGGCAACCTAGTTAAGAGCTTTAATCTGCAAGAGCTTTAATCTACAAGACATGCACCAGCCTAGAAGGCAAATAGGTCCTAAGAGCTGGGCCAGATACAATAAGCTATTGATCAAAGTTGAAGGCCATTTTCAGATGGTATCAAGAAGAACCAATATAACCTTTACCTCAGGTTTGTATATCTACAACTCCCCACCATGTCTCCTGAATATTGTATGCTACTAACATATTTTGTTCACACCCACCTCTATACTTTTGTTTATTTGGTTAGTCTGGTTGGTGGTACAAGCTTAGTATTATCCCATTTAAAGGTTGGTGATTTATGTCATAAAGCTTTAGTACCATGGTCAATTCAAGAATATGGTGAAGTACATCTCTAGGTTGGTTTTCATGAAAACCAAAAGGTGGACAGACACAGAGAAGTTTACTCTTAAACTCAAGACATTGTTCACTAAGTCAACAGGATAGTGTCAGGAACTGGAACAGAAGTAGAGTTTTCCAAACCAACAGAAAAATTCTGGGCAGGAGTTTTTCTAAGCTTCCTTAAGTTCTCTGCCACCTGTAAAGCAAAAGCAACTCAAACCTTCACAGTTAGCCCTATCTGAACTCTCCTTGTCTTTGACATCTAACAAGTCTCAGTATCTCCTGCAAAAGAATAGCAAAACTCATATAGCCCTTTCCATTGGCTAGTGTATTGATCATGTTTTTAATATTTTATGATGTTTTGACATCTTGGGGGCCCTAGCTGGCTGAGAAGAGACTGCATCTCCCAGGATTAGCTAAATCCCAGAGATAATAAACAACTTGCCTGAAGACATACTTTTCATACACAAATCAACCAATCCCAAGTAAATACATAGTCCCTCCTTTATCTAACTCTTCTACACCAAGCAAATATTTCCCCTGCCCTAGATTTCTCAGGTTCAGTTACCAGACAACTAGTGACTACCCCTACAGCCCAGAGCCCACTTGAGTTATTCAAACTAGCCATTTGTAAGCAATTTCCCTACCCTGTCTTGCCTTTCTTACAGAAAACAATAAAGTCTTTGGCCAGGCTTTCTCTCTCACTCCTTTTTGCTTCCTGATCAACACTGGTGCTTCCCCATGTGGCCCTGCATCATGTGGTGTGCCCCCTCTTCTTGGAAACATAAGTAATTAAAATGTTCTTTCAATGGCATTAGCCTTTCCATGTCATCACTCAGTCACTTCCATAAATTAAAATCCCGTGAGTATAACTGAAATAGCTAGAGTCATTCTAAACACTTTATATAGATGACCTCATTTAATATTCACAACTCTATGAGGTATATACTATTATCCCCATTCTAACAAAGAGAATATTGATGTACAGAGAGGGTAGGTAATTTGCCCAAGATTCTATTAATCAGTGGCAGAGCTGGGACGCAAACCCAGGCAGAGCAGTGTCAGCCTGTGACTTCACAACTGCACTATATTGCCTTCTAAGGAAGTTGGGGTGTTCTATACGCTCAAGATACAAATCACTGGCATTTTCCTCATCACTATAGGCCTCCTGAAATGGTTTCCCTTCTTGTTTGAAAGCCTGTCCTAAATTATTTATCAGAATGAGGAACAGACATTATCTGGAGCCTGAAAAGCATCTGGTTCTGATCCTAGTTGTTGGCTTACAGTGAATAGAGAAATGAACATCTAATTAAAATTGCATAGAATGCAGATGAGACAGGGGTGACAATCCATACTCTTTCTCTAAAACCTCTAGATTGCTTTCACTAACTTACATAGCCTCAAGTATGATTCCTCAGTGGCTACTACATGAATGGTTGTTTTGGTTGTGTAGCATGTAGAGTAAAATTTTTATTTTCTTTGTTTTTTAAAATATTTATTTATTTATTTGGTTGCACCAGGTCTTAGTTGCAGCAGGCGGGCTCCTTAGTTGTGGCATGCGAACTCTTAGTTGCGGCATGCATGTGGGATCTAGTTCCCTGACCAGGGATCGAATCCAGGCCCCCCTGCATTGGGAGCGTGGAGTCTTATCCACTGTGCCATCAGGGAAGTCCCAAACTTTTATTAATGACACTAATAAAACTTACAGTCAACAACTGCCACACAATAATATTTTCTTTTCAATGGCTGCCTTGGGCCAATTCCCAGGGATAAGATTGAGTTAAAGAAAATTATGGTTGTTCTCATTACTTTCTATGTCTTTAACCTCTAGGTTGCTTTCACTAACTTATATAGCCTCAAGTTTTGTACATGTTAGACATGGACTTGCCAACATTCAATTATATCATGTATATTTATGCTAAGTCATCCTACACTCTCTCAAACTATCATATCACTCTCCTCTCTGAATCTCCAACATGCCCTTCCCTTTCCTTATCCTTGACTGATAATCTCGTTTCCTTAGAGACAAGCAGGCACCTGCTCATCACAAATCCACCAACCCTCCAGCATCTGTACCTGCTTACTCTGTTGACTCTGTATTATAAGGAATGGAATTGGCATGCTCTTATCTAAGGACAAACCCTCACTTGTTCATTGATGTCTCCCTCCACTCAGGGCTTTGCTTCTCCTCCCTCTTCTGACTACCCCATGACTCTAATGACACTAGTTGTTCTTCCCCGATTTCTCAAGTTCTGTACGTGGATGTCTACCTGGAATCTTAAATGTAGCATATTCAGAACAGAAATCTTGATGTCCTCCACACCCGAATCTGCTTCTCCTCCTGTCTTCCTCTGGAGGAGAAGGAAGGAATTCCTTCCTTCTGGAGGAATGATAATGACACAATCATTCATTTGGTTGGTCAGACCCCAGACTAGAAGTCATCCTTGATTCTTTTCTTCTCTTTCTCTCATGCCCTGCATTGAATCTACCTCTAAAACCAAAATATAACCAAGTGTAGTCACTTCTCACCTCCTCCATCAGTATCATCTTAGTCCTAGCCAGCCTCAACCCACATCTTATTGTTGTTATAACCTCCTAAGTGGTCTTTCTTCTTTCACTCTTAGTCTCCTACACAGTGACCAAAATATGTTCTTTTTTCTTTTTTTTCTTCCATTTTATGAAGATATAATTGACATACAGTACTATATAAGTTTAAGGTATACAGCATAATGATTTGACTTACATACATCATGAAGTGATTATCACAGTAAGTTCAGTGAACATCCATCATCTCATATAGATACAAAGTTAAAGAAATAGAAAAATTTTTTTCCTTGTGATAAGACCTCTTAGGATTGCTTTCTTAACAACTTTCATATACAACATACAGCAGTGTTAATTTTATTTATCATGTTGTATATTACATCCCTAGTACTTATTTATATTATAACTGGAAGTGTGTATCTTTTGATTGCCTTCATCCAATTCTCCCTCCCCCCACACCCCACCTTTGGAAACCATAAATCTGACCTCTTTTTCTTTGAGTTTGTTTGTTCTTGAAGTATAATTGTCCTACAACACTATATTAGTTTCTGTTACACAACATAGTGATTTGATATTCTATATAGTTCTAAATGATCACCACGATAAGTCTAATTACTGTCTGTCACCATAAAAAGATATTACATAATTATTCACTGTGATCCCCATATTGTATTCACACTCATAACTCATTTATAGTCCTACTGGAAGCTTGTACCTCTTAATCTCCCTCACCTATTTCTGTTTTATCCCATCCATCTCCCCTCTGGCAATCACCTGTTTGTTCTCTGTATCTATGACTGTTTCTGTTTCATTATGTTTGTTCATTTGTTTTGTTTTAAGGATTCTATATATAAGTTAAATCATACTGTATTTGTCTTTCTCTGATGTATTTCACTTAGCATAATACCCTAAGTTCACACATATTGTCACAAATGACAAGATTTCATTCTTTTTTTTTAAAATTAATTAATTCATTTGTTTTTATTTTTGGCTGTGTTGGGTCTTCGTTGTTGCGTGTGGGCTTTCTTTAGCTGCAGCGAGCGGGGGCTACTCTTCATTGCAGTGTGTGGGCTTCTCATTGTCATGGCTTCTCTTGTTGTGGAGCATAGGCTCTAGGCACGCAGGCTTCAGTAGTTGTGGCTCACAGGCTCTAGAGTGCAGGCTCAGTATTTGTGGTGCACGGGCTTAGTTCCTCCGCAGCATGTGGGATCTTCCCAGACCTGGGATCAAACCCATGTCCCCTGCATTGATAGGCAGATTCTTAACCACTGTGCCACCAGGGAAGCCCTTCATTCTTTTTTTATGGGTGAGTAATATTCTACTGAACATATATACCACATCTTTTTTTATCCATTCACCTATCTTAAGCAACTTTGGTTGCTTCCATATCTTGGCTATTGTAAATAATGCTGCAGTGAACATAAGGGTGCATATATCTTTTCTAATTAGTGTTTTCATTTTCTTCAGATAAATACCCAGGAGAGGAATTGCTCAACCATATGGTATTTCTATTTTCACTTTTTAAAGGAAACTCTATATTGTTTTCCACAATTGTTGCACCAATTTACATTCCCACCAACAGCACACAAGGGTTCTCTTTTTTCCACATCCTTGCTAACACTTGTCTTTTTGATAATAGCTATCCTGACAGGTATGAGGTGATATCTGTCCCTCAGACCAGAGCTACAGACTAACCAGGGCTAGTAGGATCTGTATTAAGAGAAAAGGGCTATCTCTTAATGAGAGGGTGATATCTCATTGTGGTTTTGATTTGTATTTCCCTAAAGATTAGTAATGTTGAGCACCTTTTCATATGCTTGTTAGCCATCTATATGTCTTCTTTGGAAAAATGCTAATCAGGTCCTCTGCCCATTTTTTAATCAGATGTTCATTTTTTTTGATGTTGAGATGTGTGAGGTCTTTGTATATTTTGGATATTTACCTCTTATTGGATATATCATTTGCAAATATCTTCTCCCATTCAGTAGGCAACCTTTTCATTTTGGTGATAGTTTCCTTCACTGTGCAAACCTTTTTTAGTTTGATGTAGTCCCATTTGTTTATTTTTGCTTTTGTTTTCCTTGCCTGAGGAGACATATCCAAAAAAATATTGCTAAGACTGATGTCAAAGAGCATACTGCCTAAGTTTACTTTTATGGTTTCAGACTTTACACTTAACGTCTTTATCCACTTTGAATTTATTTCTGTGCATGGTGTGAGAGAATAGTGCAGTTCGATTCTTTTGCATGTAGCTGTCCAATTTTCCCAACACCATTCATCAAAGAGGCTATCTTTTCCCCATTGTATATTCTTGCCTCCTTGTTGTAGATTAATTGTCCCTGTAAGTGTGGGTTCATTTCTGGGCTCTCTATTCTGCTCCATTGATCTGTTTGTCTTTGGGGGGCCAGTACCATACTGTCTTGATTACTGTAGCTTTGTAGTATAGTTTAAAATCAGGGAACATGCTAACTCCAGTTTTGTTCTTCTTTCTCAAGATTGCTTTGGCTATTTGGGGTCTTTTGTGCTTCCAAGTAAATTTTAGAATTATTTGTTCTAGTTCTGTAAAAAAACAGCATTGGTACTTAAATAGTGGTTGCATTGATTCTGTAGATTGCCTTGTGTAGCATGGTCATTTTAACAAAATTAATTTTTTCAGTCCATGAGCACAGTATATCTTTCCATTTGTTTGTGTTGTCTTCAGTTTCTTTCATCAGTGTCTTGTAGTTTTCCAAGTATAGATATTTTACTTCCTTAGATTTATTCCTAGGTATTCTTTTTGATGTGATTGTAGATGAGATTGTGTTCTTAATTCCTCTTTCTGATAGTTCATTGTTAACATACAGAAATGCAACAGATTTCTGTATATTAATTTTGTATCCTGCAATGTTACTAAATTCATTGATAACTTCTAGTAGTTTTTTGGTGGAATCTTTAGGATTTTCTATGTATGGTATAATGACATCTGCAAACAGTGAGTTTTACTTCTTCCTTTCCAATTTGGATTCCTTTTATTTATTTATTTATTTATTTTTTTGTCTGATTACTGTGGCTAGGCCTTCCAATACTATGTTGAATAAAAGTGCTGGGAGTGGGCATCCTTGTATCGTTCCTAACCGTAAAGGAAATTCGTTCAGCTCTTCACTTTTAAATATGATGTTAGCTGTGGGCTTGTCATATATGGTTTTTATCATATTGAGGTATGCTCCCTCTATACCCACTATGTTGAAAGTTTTTATCATGAATGGATGTTGAATTTTGTCAAATGCTTTTTCTGAATCTATTTAGATGATCATGTGATTTTTATCCTTCCTTCTGGTAATGTGGTATATCACATTGATTGATTTGTAAATATTGTTCCACCCTTGAATCCTGGGATAAATCCTACTTGATCATGGTGTATGATCCTTTTAATGTACATGTATTGTTGAGATACGTTTGCTAATATTTTGTTGAGGATTTTCTGCATCTGTGTTCATCAGTGATGTTGACCTGTAATTTTCCTTTTTTGGTGATATCTTTGCCTGGTTTTGGTATCAGGATGATACTGGCCTTATAGAATGAGTTTAGAAGCATTTCTTCTTCTGCAATTTTTTGGAATAGTTGAGAAGCATAGGTGTTAACTCTTCTCTAAATGTTTGGTAGAATTCATCTCTGAAACTATCCAGTCCTGGACTTTGGTTTTTGGGAGTTTTAAAAATTACTGACTCAATTTCATTACTAGTAATTGATTTGTTTATATTTTCTATTTCTTCCTGGTTCAGTCTTGGGAGGTTGTACATTTCTAGGAATTTGTCCATTTCTTCCAGGATGTCCATTTTATTGGCATATAATTGATTATAGTGATCTCTTATGATCCTTTGTATTTCTGTGTTGTCAGTTGTAACTTCCCCTTTTTCATTTCCAGTTTTACTGTTTAGGCCTTCTCTCTTTTTTTCTTGATGAGTCTGACTAAAGGTTTATCAATTTTATTTATCTTTCTAAGAACCAGCTCTTAGTTTCATTGACCTTTTCTAGGTTTTTTTGGTCTCTATTTCATTTATTTCTGTTCTGATCTTTTAATTTCTTTCGTTCTACTAACTTGCTAACTTTGGGTCTTGAAAGACCCAAAGTCTTTTTCTAGACTTCTAGTCTTTCCTAGTTTTATTTTTCTAGCAAGTTTTCTAGTTTCTTTAGGTGTAAAGTTAGGTTGCTTATTTGAGATTTTTCTTGTTTCCTGACATAGGCTTGTATCACTAAACTTCCCTCTTGTAACTGCTTTTGCTGCATCCATAGATTTTGGAATGTAGTGCTTCCATTTTCATTTGTCTTGAAGTATTTTCTGATTTCCTTTTTGATTTATTCATTGTCCCATTGGTCTTTTAGTAGTATGTTGTTAAACATATGTTTGTGTTTTTTCTATTTTTCTTCCTGTAATTTCTATCATCTTACCCTTGTGGCTGGAAAAAAAGATGCTTGATATAATCTCTATCCTCTTAAATTTACTTGTTTTGTAGCCTAGCATATGATCTATCCTGGAGACCATCCCATAAGCACTTGAAAAGAATATGTACTCTGCTACTTTTGGATGAAATGTCCTAAAGATATCTATTAAGTCCAACTGGTCTAATGTGTTGTTTAATACCACTGTTTCCTTATTGATTTTCTGTCTGGATAAACTGTCTGTTGATGTAAGTGGGGTGTTAAAGTCCCCTACTATTATTGTGTTATTGTCAATTTCTCCCTTTATGTCTGTTAATATTTGCTTTACATATTTAGGTGCACCAGTATTAGGTGATTATGCATTAGTGAGTGTACTATCCTCTTCTTGTATTGATTGTGTTGTCATTATATAATGCCCTTCTTTGTTTTTCTTTATAGACTTTGTTTTAAAGTCGGTTTTGTCTGATATGAGTATTACTGCCCCATTTTCTTGTCATTTACATTTGCATGAAATATCTTTTCCCATCTGCTCACTTTCAGTCTGTGTGTCTTTAGCTCTGAAGTGAGTCTCTTGTAAGCAGCATATACATGGTTCTTGCTTTTTTATTCAATCACCCACTCTATGTCTTTTGATTGGAGAACTTAGTCCATTGATATTTAAAGTAATTATTAATAGGTATGTACTTATTGCCATTTTGTTACTTGTTTTCTGGTTGTTTTTGTAGTTCTTCTCTGTTCTTTTCTTTTTCTTTTAGTTTCTTCCCTTGTGGTCTGATGATTTTCTTTAGTGGTATGCTTGTATTCCTTTCTCTTTAGTTTTTGTGTATCTATTGTAGGTTTTTTTATTTGTGGACACCATGGGGTTCATATATGCTGACCTATAACTGTATCTACTTGTTTCAAACTGGTAGTCACTTAAGTTCAAACACATTCTAAAAGATCTACATTTTTTACTCTCCTCCTCTGTTTCTGATGTCATATTTTACATCTTTATGTTATTCCTTTACTGATTATTATAGTTACAGTTGATCTTAAAATTTTTTGTCTTTTAATCTTCATATTAGCTTATTTAAGTGGTTGATCTCAGCCTTTACTATATATATACTTTTACTAATGGAATTTTCCCTTTCCCATAGATTCTTACTTCTTGTTATAGCCTTTTTTTCCACTTAGAAAAGACCCTTTAACATTTCTTTTTTTTTTTTTTATTAATTAATTTTATTTATTTATTTATTTATGGCTGTGTTGGGTCTTCGTTTCTGTGCGAGGGCTTCCTCTAATTGCGGCAAGTGGGGGCCACTCTTCATCGCCGTGCGCGGGCCTCTCACCATCACGGCCTCTCCTGTTGCCGAGCACAGGCTCCAGACGCGCAGGCTCAGTAGTTGTGGCTCACGGGCCTAGTTGCTCCGCGGCATGTGGGATCTTCCCAGACCAGGGCTCGAACCCGTGTCCCCTGCATTGGCAGGCGGATTCTCAACCACTGCGCCACCAGGGAAGCCCCTAACATTTCTTTTAAGGTAAGTTTAGTATTGATGAACTCTTTTAAATTAATTAATTAATTTATTTATTTATTTACTTGGCCACACCATGCAGTGTGCAGGATGTGGGATCTTAGTTCCCTGACCAGGGATCGAAGCCATGCCCCCTGCACTGGGAGCACAGACTCTTAACCACTGGACTGCCAGGTAAGTCCCTTGATGAACTCTTTCAGTTTTTGCTTGTCTTAGAAGATCTTTATCTCCTTCAATTCTAAATGATAATCTTGCTGGGTAGAGCATCCTAGGTTGCAGGGTTTTCCCTTTCAGCACCTTGAATGTACCATGCCACTCTCTTCTGGCCTGCAAAGTTTCTGCAGAAAAATCATCTGATAGACTTATGTGGGTTCCTTTGTACATGATTCTTTATTTTTCTCTTGCTGCCTTTAGAATTCTCACTTTATATTTAGCCATTTTTTTTTTAAAGGATTTTTCTTATTTATTTATTTATTTATTTATTTATTTATTTTTGGCTGTGTTGGGTCTTCGGTTCGTGCGAGGGCTTTCTCCAGTTGCGGCAAGCGGGGGCCACTCTTCATCGCGGTGCGGGGACCGCTCTTCATCGCGGTGCGCGGGCCTTTCTCTATCGCGGCCCCTCCCGTCGCGGGGCACAGGCTCCAGACGCGCAGGCTCAGCAATTGTGGCTCACGGGCCCAGCCGCTCCGTGGCATGTGGGATCTTCCCAGACCAGGGCTCGAACCCGTGTCCCCTGCATTAGCAGGCAGACTCTCAACCACTGCGCCACCAGGGAAGCCCTATATTTAGCCATTTTAATCATGATATGTCTTGGTATATGTCTGGGTTCATCTTGTTTGGGATCCTCTGTGCTTCCTGTACGTGAACATCTGTTTCCTTCTTAAGGCTTGGAAAGTTTTCAGCCATTATTTCATCAAATACATTTTCAACCATCTTTTCTCTCTCTTCTCCTTCTGGGAGAATGTTGGTATGTTTGATGTTGTTCTGGAGATCCAGTAAACTGTCCTCATTTTAAAAATTTGCTTTTCTTTTTGACATTCTGCTTGGGTAATTTCCATTATTCTATCTTCCAGATCACTTATGTGTTCTTTTGTATCACCTATTCTGCTGTTAATTCCTTCTAGTGTGTTTTTCATTTCAGTTATTGTAT
The DNA here is from genome assembly GCF_949987535.1 of Balaenoptera acutorostrata. Lineage (NCBI taxonomy): Eukaryota > Metazoa > Chordata > Mammalia > Artiodactyla > Balaenopteridae > Balaenoptera > Balaenoptera acutorostrata. Next base: position 43,812,303 of record NC_080072.1, on the reverse strand, counting down.
TATTCAGTTCTGACTGGTTCTTTTTTTATTTTTTTCAATTGAAGTATAGTTGATTTACAATGCTCTAGTATTTTCTGGGGTACAGCAAAGTGTTCTTTTTCATATTCTTTTCCATTATGGATTACTACAAGATATTAAATATAGCTCCTTGTGCTATACAGTAGGACTTTGTTGTTTATCTATTTTATATATAGTAGTTTGTATCTGCTAATCCTAAACTCCTAATTTATCCCTCCCTTACCTTCTTTCCCCTTTGGTAACCATAAGTTTGTTTTCTATGTCTGTGAGTCTGTTTCTGCTTCATAAATAAGTTCATTTGTATCATATTTTAAATTTATTTATTTTTTTAAATTTTATTTATTTTTGGCCGCATTGGGCCTTCGTTGCTGCATGCGGGCTTTTCTCGAGTTGCAGCGAGCAGTGGCATCTCTTGTTGCAGAGCACGGGCTCTAGGTGCGTGGGTTCAGCAGTTGTGGCTCATGGGCTCTAGAGCTCAGGCTCAGTAGTTGTGGCGCACGTGCTTAGTTGCTCCGCAGCATGTGGGATCTTCCTGGACCAGGGCTTGAACCTGTGTCCCCTGCATTGGCAGGTGGATTCTTAACCACTGCACCACCAAGAAAGTCCCTGTTTCATATTTTAGATTCCACATATAAGTGATATCGTATGGCATTTGTCTTTCTCTTTCTGACTTACTTCACTTAGTATGATAGTCTCTAGGTCCATCCATATTGCTGCAAATGGCATTATTTCATTCTTTTTTATGGCTGAGTAGTATTCCATTGTGTATATATGTACCACTCCATTGTGTATATATGTACCACATCTTCTTTATCCATTCATCTGTTATGGACATTTATGTTGCTTCCATGTCTTGGCTATTGTAAATAGTGCTGCTATGAACATTGGGGTGCATGTATCTTTTCGAATTCAAGTTTTCTCCAGATATATGTCCATGAGTGGGATTGCTGGATCATATGGCAACTCTATTTTTAGTTTTTCAAGGAACCTCCATACTTTTTTCCATAGTGGCTGCACCAATTTACATTCCCACCAACAGTGTAGGAGGGTTCCCTTTTCTCTACACCCTCTCCAGCATTTGTTATTTGTAGACTTTTTAATGATGGCTTTTCTGACTGGTGTGAGGTGGTATGACTCATTCTTTTTTATATTTTCTAGGTCCTTGTTAAAATTCTCACCGTGTTCATCTATTCTTTTCCTAATTCAGTTAGCATTCTTATTACTAATGCTTGGAATTCTTTATCAGGTAAATTGTTTATTTGTTTCATTTGTTGTTTTTTCAGGAGTTTTTTCTTGCTCCTTCAGTTGAAATAAATTCCTCTGTCTTCTCATTTTGCTTAACTTTCTTTGTCTTTATGAAATTAGTTGAAACAGTTACCTATTGTGGTCCTGAAGGGTGTACTTGGGTAAGCACGCCTCTATACAGTCTGTGTGTGCCCAGTGGCTTTGGTGGGAGAGCTGGATCTGATGTGAACACAAATTACATCTTTCCCCAGGCAGCTAACACCTTGGTAGGAGGTAGGGGTGGAGATGGAGTGGCTAGGGGCAGAGCCAGGTGTGAGCTGGGGTTTCTCCTTTGCCCAGAGGCCATCACCACCCTATTCAGGGCAGGTCACAAGTTGCTGGAGCAGAAGCCTGAGTGTTGAGTCCAAGCCAGCTCTATTTCCTTTAAGAGTATCCTTGCCCCAGAGGATTGGAGTGCTGGAGCATGAGGAGCTGGTGCAGGCACTTGGTGAGTCTGAGCAGAGGCTGTGCCCTCCTCAGATGCTGCTTTGGGTCTGAGCTCTCCCCTCAGCTGATGCTGGCCTTGCCCTGTTTTGGAGCTTTGCTGCAGAGCAGGTGAGGCCTGTATGGATGCTCAGAGTGAGTCAGGGTACAGGTTTTGGCAGTCTGGCTACAGTCAGCGATCCAGACTGCTTCTGAATTGTTGCCTGTGTAAGCACTAGTAATGGCTGCCCCACCTTGCTTAGATGTCACTTTGGGTCTGGGCCACCTTTGTGCCTCACAGCCAAGTTCTCTCCTTGGCTTAGCAGCCTGCATCTCAGTGTGGAGCTGCATCATGGAGCAAGTGGGGCTAGAGTAGTGACTTGGCTTAGGCTGGGGTGCACACCTGGGTGGTCCAGGAAACTGTCCAGCAACACATGCAGTTTCAATTCACCCCCTCCACGCTGTTTTGGGAGTGAGCAAGTGTGCAAATGCTCCTCATGAGTGGAGTCTAGGCTTCCTACAAGCCTCCTGTTAGTCTTGCTGGCCCTTCAACCAGCCTAGGGACTCATCTTCCCAGTGCTGGACCTCAGGGCTGGGGCACCCAATATGTGGTTCAAACCTCTCACTTCCCAGGGAGCATCTCCTCTATGTAATCTCCCTCCTCTTCTGAGTCCCCTCCCAGGGGCACATGTCCCTGATCACTTCTCTTCTCTTCCTACCCGATTCCATGTGGATCTTTCTTACAGCCTTGGTTGTATAGGAGTCTCTCTGACAGTCTTCAGTTCGTTTTCAGTGAGAATTGTTCAACATGTAGATGTATTTTTGATGTGTTCATGGGTTGGGGGGGAGGTGAGTTCTGCATGCCCCTACTCTGCCATCTTTATCTCTTTCCACTGTGGTTTTTTTCTTGTAGTTAATTTCTAGTCTCATAGTGTTGTGATTAGAAAAGATGCTTGATATGGTTTCCATTTTCTTAAATTTACTGAGGCTTGTTTTGTGGCTTAGCAGGTGATCTATCCTGGAGAATGTTCCATGTGCCCTTAAAAAGAATGTGTACTCTGCTGCTTTCGCATAGAAGTTCTTTATCTATACCTATTAAATCCATTTGATTTAATGTGTTGTTTAAGGCCAGTGTTTCCTTATTAATTTTATGTCTGGAGAAACTGTCTCTTGATGTAAGTGGGGTGTTAAAGTCCCCTACTATTATTGTGTTACTATTAATTTCTCCCTTTACGTCTGTTAGCATCTGCTTTATATATTTATGTGTTTCTATGTTCAGTGCATTTGTTATACCTTCTTCTTGGATTGATCCCTTGATCATTATATAATGTCCTTCTTTGTCTCTTTGTTTTAAAGTCTATTTTGTCTGATATAAGTATTGCTGCCCTGGCTTTCTTTTAATTTCCATTTGCATGGAATACTTTTTTCCATTCCAACACTTTTGGTCTCTGTGTGTCTTTAAATCTGAAATGAGTCTCTTGTAGGCACCATATATATGGGTCTCGTTTTTATATCCTTTCAGTCACTATATGTCTTTTTATTGGAGCATTTAGTCCATTTATATTTGAAGTAATTATTGATAGGTATGTACTTATTGCCATTCTGTTCATTGCTTTGGGGGTGGCCAAAGTATTTTATAACATAAATCAGATCATTTCACTGTCTTTATATCACATTTCAAATCACGTTCCATCACCCTTAGAGTAAAATCCCAAGCCCTTGCCTTGGCCTACAAGGTCTTACATAATCTGGTTTTGATTGTGTCTCCTTGGCTCCTCCTGCTCTTTTCCCTGCTCACTACACTCCAGCTACACTGGTCCTGCTGTTCTTCAAATACATGAAGCTAGTTTCCAACTCAGGGCATTTGTGCCTGTTGTTCTCTCCAATAGAAATGTTCCCAGATGAGTCACATGACCTGCTGCCTCACTTCAGCCCAGTCTTTATTTAATTATCACCAACTCAGAATGACCTTCCCTGTCTACCTTACCTAAATAACCTCTCACCCTTCTTGACTCTCTTACCCCTCATTCAATTTTGTCTTTTTGTTTATTCATTAATTTTCTGCTCCCTTCCCCAATACCTACCTGACACTAGAACATAAGTGCAATGAGAAAAGAGATTTCATTTGTTCACTTCTGTATCTAGTGCCAGGAACATAGGTGCTCAAAACATATTTCTTTATTAATGGATTAATAACTTAGTAAAAAAATAAAAACAAAGTTGTTCACATTTTAAAAATGTAACAGGACATAGTAATTGAAATGAAAGCTTTGGGGTTCAGATTCTGTTAGTGACTAATGTCACTGCTCAGATTCATTTGCAAGGGTATGGCCAGATGAATTAGGATACTTCTTCTCTTCCCACGCATATCTCTAATTATATCCATAATTAAATAAAGAAACAAAGATATTGAAAGAGGTCTGATGGATCAGAGTGAGTCTGGCCAAACCCTAGATAAAGGATAGGAGAACACTGACCCTAAAAATATACTCTTCATGAAGATAAAAGTTGTATGGATCAGTGGTCAGCTTTTACATTGAGGGCTGAGGCCATAGGAAAATATTATAGTTGCAGAAATGATTTCTACCCTCCCATCTTGGTACTGTGGGTTGTTATGTGAAAAAATGTTTTGTATGTGTGAACTGAAAGAGCTGTACCACTAAAAAAATGTATCATGTGGAACTCAGGCTCTTTCTGTTGTGGGACAGTATGGCAGAGATTTTTACCTGGTCCCAATAGTCATCTCTCTTCTACAGCAAGGTCAAAAAACCTTTTCTGCTAAGGACTAGACAGTAAATATTTTTGGCCTTGAGGGCCATATAATATAAATAAATGTTCATGACTATATTCAAACAAATTTTTATTTACAAAAAGAGGCAATGGAAAGATTTGGCCCCCAGCTATACTTTGTCAAACCTTGATTTAGAATTGCAAGATTTTTAACTGAGTGCATGACTGCCTAGCTAAAGGCTGTGTTTCCTAGCCTGCTTTGTAGCTATCTGTGGCCATGTGACTAAATTTAGCATCTATATCGATTACTGTGATTCTTAATCTCAGTACTATTGACATTTTAGGCCAGATAACTCTTAATTTATTTTTATTGGGATATAATTCATAACATAAAATTCACTGTTTTAAAGTATACAATTCAGTGGTTTTTAGTATATTCACAACGTGTGTTCACCATTATCTATTCCAGAACACTTTCAACACTCCTAAAAGAAGCTCTATATCAGTTAGCAGTCACTTCCCATTCCTCCCTCTCCTCCATATTCTGACCACCATTTATCTACTAATTCTGTCTGTATAGATTTGCTTACTTTGCACATTTCATGTAAATGAAATCATACAATATGTGGCCTTTTGTGACTGGCTTCTTTCACTTAGCATAACAGTTTCAAGGTTCACCTATGTTGTAGCAAGTATCAGTACTCCATTCCTTTTTCATGCCTGAATAACATTCCATTGTACACATATACCACATTTTGTTTATCCATGCATGGACACTTGAGATGTTTCTACTTTTTAGCTATAATTTAAAATGCTTTTATGGGACTTCCCTGGTGGTCCAGTGGGTAAGACTCCACATTCCCAATGCAGGGTGCCCAGGTTCAATCCCTGGTTGGGGAACTAGATCCTGCATGCTTGCCACAACTAGAGTTTGCATGCTGCAACTAAAGATCCCTCATGCTGCAATGAAGATCCTGCGTGCTGCAACTAAAACCCGGCTCAGCCAAAATAAATAAATAAATGAATAAACATTAAAAAATGCTTTTATGAAACTCATGTACCAGTTAGATCACAGAATAACTCTATGTTTAACCTCTGTGGAACTTCCAAACTATTTTCCAAAGTGGTTGCACCATTTTGTATTCCCACCAGCAATGTATGAGTGTTCCAATTTCTCCACATCTTCACCAAAACTTATTAATGTCTGCTTTTTTGATTATAGCCATCTTAGTGGGTATGAAATGGCATCTCATTTTGGCTTTGATCTGCATTTCCCTAATGACTAATGACATTGAGCATCTTTTCATGTGCCTATTAACAATGTACATATCTTTAGAGAAGTGTCTACTCAAATTTTTGTCCATTTAAAAAATTGAGTTGTCTTTTTATTGTTGAGCTGTAAGAGTTCCTATATATCTTTAAAATAGATCCTTATCAGGTATATAACTTGCAAATATTTTCTTCCTTTCTCTGGGTGGTCTTTTCACTTTCTCAATAGTGTACTTGGAAGCCACAAAAGTTTTAATTTTAATAAATTCTGATCTATGTATTTTTTTTGTTGGTTGCACACAGTTTTGGTGTCATATCTAAGAAACTGTTGCCTAATCCAAAGTCATGAAGATTTACCTGTTTTCTTTTAAGGGTTTTATACTCTTAGTGCTTAGATTTAGGTCTTTGATCCACTTTTTTTTTTTTTTAATTTATGGCTGTGTTGGGTCTTCGTTTCTGTGCGAGGGCTTTCTCTAGTTGTGGCAGGCAGGGGCCACTCTTCATCGCGGTGTGCGGGCCTCTCACTATCGCGGCCTCTCTTGTTGCGCAGCACAGGCTCCAGACGCGCAGGCTCAGTAATTGTGGCTCACGGGCCCAGTTGCTCCGTGGCATGTGGGATCTTCCCAGACCAGGGCTCGAACCTGTGTCCCCTGCATTGGCAGGCAGATTCTCAACCGCTGCGCCACCAGGGAAGCCCCACTTTTTTTTTTAACATATTTTTTGGAGTATAATTGCTTTACAATGTTGTGTTACTTTTTATCATATAACAAAGTGAATCAGCTATATGTATGTATATATATATATATATATATATATATATATATATATATATCCCCATATCCCCTCCTTCTTGCGCCTCCGTCCCATTCTCCCTTTCCTACCCCTCTAGGTGGTCACAAAGCACCGAGCTGATCTCCCTGTGCTATGCGGCTGCTCCCCACTAGCTATTTTACATTTGGTAGTGTATATATTTCAATGCTACTCTTTCACTTCGTCTCAGTCTACCCTTCCCCCTCCCCATGTCCTCAAGTTCATTCTCTACCTCTGCATCTTTATTCCTGTCCAGCCTCTAGGTTCATCAGAACGTTTTTTTTGGATTCCATATATATGTGCTAGCATACGGTATTTGTTTTTCTCTTTCTGACTTACTTTGCTCTGTATGACAGACTCTAGGTCCATCCACCTCACTACAAATAACTCAATCTTGTTTATTTTTATGGCCGAGTAATATTCCATTGTATATATGTGCCACATCTTCTTTATCCATTCACCTGTTGATGGACACTTAGGTTGCTTCCACGTCCTGGTTATTGTAAATAGTGCTGCAGTGAACATTGTGGTACATGACTCTTTTTTTTTTTTTAATTTAATTAATTTATTTATTTTTTGGTTGCATTGGGTCTTCGTTGCGGTGTGCGGGCTTCTTATTGCGTTGGCTTCTCTTGTTGCAGAGCACAGGCTCTAGAGCACAGGCTCAGTAGTTGTGACACGTGGGCTCAGTAGTTGTGGCTTGCGGGCTCTAGAGCACAGGTTCAGTAGTTGTGGCGCACGGGCTTAGTTGCTCTGTGGCATGTGGGATCTTCCCAGACCAGGGCTCGAACCCATGTTCCCTGCATTGGCAGGCGGATTCTTAACCACTGTGCCACCAGGGAAGCCCCGACTCTTTTTGAATTATGGTTTTCTCAGGGTATATGCCCAGTAGTGGGATTGCTGGGTCATATGGTAGTTCTATTTTTAGTTTTTTAGGGAACCTCCATACTGTTCTCCATAGTGGCTGTATCAATTTACATTCCCACCAACAGAGGGTTCCCTTTTCTCCACACCCTCTCCAGCATTTATTGTTTGTAGATTGTTTGATGATGGCTAATCGGACTGGTGTGAGTTGATACATGACAGTGGTTTTGATTTACATTTCTCTAATGATTAGTGGTGTTGAGCATCCTTTCGTGTGTTTGTTGGCAATCCATATGTCTTCTTTGGAGAAATGTCTATTTAGGTCTACCACCCATTTTTGGATTGGGTTGTTTGTTTTTTTGATATTGAGCTGCTTATATATTTTGGAGAATAATCCTTTGTCAGTTGCTTTGCTTGCAAATATTTTCTCCCATTCTGAGGGTTGTCTTTTCATCTTGTTTATGGTTTCCTTTGCTATGCAAAAGCTTTTAAGTTTCATTAGGTCCCATTTGTTTATTTTTGTTTTTATTTCACTTTCTCTAGGAGGTGGGTCAAAAAGGATCTTGCTGTGATTTATGTCATACAGTGTTCTGCCTATGTTTTCCTCTAAGAGTTTTATAGTGTCTGGCCTTACATTTAGGTCTTTAATCCATTTTGAGTTTATTATTGTGTGTGGTGTTAGGAAGTGTTCTAATTTCATTCTTTTATATGTAGCTGTCCAGTTTTCCCAGCACCGCTTATTGAAGAGGCTGTCTTTTCTCCATTGTATATTCTTGCCTCCTTTATCAAAGATAAGGTGACCATATGTGCGTGGGTTTATCTCTGGGCTTTCTATCCTGTTCCATTGATGTATATTTCTGTTTTTGTGCTAGTACCATACAGTCTTGATTACTGTAGCTTTGTAGTACAGTCTGGAGTCAGGGAGCCTGATTCCTCCAGCTCCGTTTTTCTTTCTCAAGATTGTTTTGGCTATTCGGGGTCTTTTGTGTTTCCATACAAATTGTAAAAGTTTTTGTTTTAGTTCTGTAAAAAATGCCATTGGTAGTTTGATAGGGATTGCACTGAATCTGTACATTGCTTTAGGCAGTATAGTCATTTTCACAATGTTGATTCTTCCAATCCAAGAACATAGTATATCTCTCCAACTGTTTGTATCACCTTTAATTTCTTTCAACAGTGTCTTATAGTTTTCTGCATTCAGGTCTTTTTTTTCCTTAGGTAGGTTTTTTCCTAGGTATTTTATTCTTTTTGTTGCAATGGTAAATGGGAGTGTTTCCTTAATTTCTCTTTCAGATTTTTCATCATTAGTGTATAGAAATGCAAGAAATTTCTGTGCATTAATTTTGTATCCTGCTACTTTACCAGATTCATTGATTAGCTCTAGTAGTTTTCTGGTAGCATCTTTAGGATTCTGTATGTATAGTATCATGTCATCTGCAAACAGTGACAGCTTTACTTCTTCTTTTCCAATTTGGATTCCTTTTATTTCTTTTTCTCCTCCGATTGCTGTGGCTAAAACTTCCAAAACTATGTTGAATAATAGTGGTGAGTGGGCAACCTTGTCTTATTCCTGATCTTAGAGGAAATGGTTTCAGTTTTTCACCATTGAGAATGATGTTTACTGTGGGTTTGTCATATATGGACTTTATTATGTTGAGGTAGGTTCCCTCTTTGCTCACTTTCTGGAGAGTTTTTATCATAAATGGGTGTTGAATTTTGTTGAAAGCTATTTCTGCACCTATTGAGATTATCACGTTTTTTTCCCTTCAATTTGTTAATATGGTGCATCACATTGATTGATTTGTGTTTATTGAAGAATCCTTGCATTCCTGGGATAAACACCACTTGATCATGGTGTATGATCCTTTTAATGTGCTGTTGGATTCTGTTTGCTGGTATTTTGTTGAAGATTTTTGCATCTATGTTCATCAGTGATATTGGTCTGTAGTTTTCTTTGTGACATCTTTGTCTGGTTTTGGTATCAGGGTGATGGTGGTCTTGTAGAATGAATTTGGGAGTGTTCCTCCCTCTGCTATATTTTGGAAGAGTTTAAGAAGGATAGGTGTTAGCTCTTCTCTAAATGTTTGATAGAATTTACCTGTGAAGCCATCTGGTCCAGGACTTTTGTTTGTTGGAAGATTTTTAATCACATTTTCAATTTCAGTGCTTGTGATTGGTCTGTTCATATTTTCTATTTCTTCCTGGTTCAGTCTTGGAAGTTTGTACTTTTCTAAGAATTTGTCCATTTCTTCCAGGTTGTCCATTTTATTGGCATAGAGTTGCTTCTAGTAGTCTCTCATAATCCTTTGTATTTCTGCAGGTTCAGTTGTTACTTCTTTTTCATTTCTTATTCTGTTGATTTGAGTCTTCTCCCTTTTTTCTTTTTTTAAAAAATTAATTAATTAAGTTATTTATTTTTGGCTGTGTTGGGTCTTCATTGCTGCGTGCAGGCTTTCTCTAGTTGTGGCGAGCGGGGGCTACTCTTCGTGGCAGTGAGCAGGCTTCTTATTGCGGTGACTTCTCTTGTTGTGGAGCATGGGTTCTAGGTGTGTAGGCTTCAGTAGTTGTGGCACACGGGCTTACTTGCTCCGCGGTATGTGGGATCTTCCCAGACCAGGGCTCGAACTCATGTCCCGTGCATTGGCATGTGGATTCTTAACCACTGCGCCACCAGGGAAGCCCTCCCTTTTCTTCTTGATGAGTCTGGCTAATGGGTTATCAATTTTGTTTATCTTCTCAAAGAACCAGCTTTCAGTTTTATTGATCTGTGCTATTGTTTCCTTCATTTTTTTTCTTTTATTTCTGATCTGATGATTATGATTTCTTTCCTTCTGCTAACTTTGGGGTTTTTCTGTTCTTCTTTCTCTAATTGCTTTAGGTGTAAGGTTAGGTTGTTTATTTGAGATTTTTCTTGTTTCTTGAGGTAGGATTGTATTGCTATAAACTTCCCTTTTAGGACTGCTTTTGCTGCATTCCATAGGTTGTGGGTCATTGTGTTTTCATTGTCATTTGTTTCTAGGTGTTTTTTGATTTCCTCTTTGATTTCTTCAGTGATCTCTTGGTTATTTAGTAGCATATTGTTTAGCCTCCATGTGTTTGTATTTTTTACAGTTTTCTTCCTGTAATTGATACGTAGTCTCATAGAATTGTGGTTGGATAAGATACTTGATATGATTTCAGTTTTCTTAAATTTACTGAGGCTTGATTTGTGACCCAAGGTATGATCTATCCTGGAGAATGTTCCATGAGCACTTGAGAAGAAAGTGTATTCTGTTGTTTTTGGATGGAATGTCCTATAAATATCAATTAAGCCCATCTTGTTAAGTGTATCATTTAAAGCTTGTGTTTCCTTATTTATTTTCATTTTGGATGATTTGTCCATTGGTGTAAGTGAGGTATTAAAGTTCCCCACTATTACTGTGTTACTGTCAATTTCCTCTTTTAGAGCTGTTAGCATTTGCCGTATGTATTGAGGTGCTCATATGTTCGGTACAGAAATATTTACAGTTGTTATATCTTCTTCTTGGATTGATTCCTTGATCATTATGTAGTGTACTTCTTTGTCTCTTGTAATAGTCTTTATTTTAAAGTCTATTTTGTCTGATATGAGTATTGCTACTCTAGCTTTCTTTTGATTTCCATTTGCATGGAATATCTTTTTCTATCCATTCACTTTCAGTCTGTATGTGTCCCTAGGTCTGAAGTGGGTCTCTTGTAGACATTGTTTTTGTATCCATTCAGCCGGTCTGTGTCTTTTGGTTGGAGCATTTAATCTATTTACATTTAAGGTAATTATTGATATGTACGTTCCTATCACAATTTTCTTAATTGTCTTGGGTTTGTTTTTGTAGGTCTTTTCCTTCTCTTGTGTTTCCTGCCTAGAGAAGTTCCTTTAGCATTTGTTTTAAAGCTGGTTTGGTGGTGCTGAATTCCCTTAACTTTTGCTTTTCTGTAAAGGTTTTAATTACTCCATCAAATCAGAATGAGATCCTTGCTGGGTAGAGTAATCTTGGTTGTAGTTTTTTCCCTTTCATCACTTTAAATATGTCCTGCCACTCCCTTCTGGCTTGTAGAGTTTCTGCTGAAAGATCAGCTGTTAACTTTATGAGGTTTCCCTTTTATATTATTTGTTCCTTTTCCCTTGCTGCTTTTAATATTTTTTCTTTGTATTTAATTTTTGATAGTTTTGATAGTTTGATTAATATGTGTCTTGGTGTGTTTTTCCTTGGGTTTATCCTGTATGGATAAGTCCCTGTATGGGACTCTCTGTGCTTCCTGGACTTGATTGACTATTTCCTTTCCTATGTTAGGGAAGTTTTCAACTATAATTTCTTCAAATATTTTCTCAGACCCTTTCTTTTTCTCTTCTTCTTTTGGGACCCTTATAATTTGAATGTTGGTCCGTTTAATGTTGTCCCAGAGGTCTCTGAGACTGTCCTCAATTATTTTCTTTCTTTTTTCTTTATTCTGCTCTGTGGCAGTTATTTCCACTATTTTATCTTGCAGGTCACTTATCCGTTCTTCTGCCTCAGTTACTCTGCTATTGATTCCGTCTAGAGTATTTTTAATTTCATTTATTGTGTTGTTCATCATTGTTTGTGTGCTCTTTAGTTCTTCTAAGTCCTTGTTAAATGTTTCTTGTATTCTCTCCATTCTATTTCCGAGATTTTGGATCATCTTTACTATCATTACTCTGAATTCTTTTTCAGGTAGACTGCCTATATCCTCTTCATTTGTTTGGTTTGGTGGGTTTTTACCATGCTCCTTCACCTGCTGCATATTTCTCTGTTTTCTCATTTTGTTTAATTTACTGTGTTTGGGGTCTCCTTTTCGCAGGCTGTACGTTCGTAGTTCCTGTTATTTTTGGTGTCTGCCCCCAGTGGGTGAGGCTGGTTCAGTGGCTTGTGTAGGCTTCCTGGGGGAGGGGACTGGTGCCTGTGTTCTGATGGGTGGGGCTGTATCTTGTCCTTCTGGTGGGCAGGACGATGTCCGGTGATGTGTTTTGGAGTGTCTGTGAACTCAGTATGACTTTAGGCAGCTTCTCTGCTAACAGGTGGGGTTGTGTTCTTGTCTTGCTAGTTGTTTGGCATGGGGCATCCAGCACTGGAGATTGCTGGCCGTTGGGTGGAGCTGGGTCTTAGTGTTGAGACAAAGATCTCTGGGAGAGCTTCGCTGATTGATATTATGTGGGGTTGGGAGGTTTCTGGAGGTCCTGTCCTCCCACCTCGAAGGCTCAGGCCCAACAACCAGCTAGAGCACCAAGACCCTGCCAGCCACATGGCTCAGAAGAAAAGCAAGAGAGAAAACAAAAACAAAAACAGAAACAAAAACAAAAAAACGAACAGACAGAACCCTAGGACAAATGGTAAAAGCAAACCTATACAGACAAAATCACACAAAGAAGCATACACATAAACACTCATAAAAAGAGTAAAAGGAAAAATATATATATATATTAAAAAAAGGAAGAGAGCAACCAAACCAATAAATGAATCCACCAATGATAATAAGCACTAAATAGTGTACTAAGATAAACATAAAACCAGTAACAAATTTGACACAGAAGGCAAACCCCAAGTCTACAGTTGCTCCCAAAGTCCACCTCTTCAGTTTTGGGAACATTCGTTGTCTATTCAGGTATTGTTCAGATGCAGGGTTTTTCAAGTTGATTGTGGGGATTTAATCCACTACTCCTGAGGCTGCATGGAGAAATTTCCCTTTCTCTTCTTTGTTCACACAGATTCTTGGGTTCAGCTTTGGTTTTGGCCCCGCCTCTGCGTGTAGGTCACCTGAGGGTGTCTGTTCCCCGTCCAGACAGGAGGGGGTTAAAGCAGCAGCTGATTAGGGCTCTCTTGCTCACTCAGGCCATGGAGAGGGAGGGATATGGTAGTCAATTGGAATGCGGGGCAATCCTGAGGTGGTAGAGGCACGCGTGACATTGCAACAGCCTGAGGCGTGCTGTGTGTTCTCCTGGTGAAGTTGTCCCTGGATCTTGGGACCCTGGCAGTGGTGTGCTGCACAGGCTCCCAGCAGGGTGTGGATAGTGACCTGTGCTTGCACACAGGATTCTTCGTGGCAGCAGTAGCCTTAGCATTTCACGCCCGTCTGTGGGGTCCGAGCTGATAGCCGCGGCTTGCGCCCATCTCTGGAACTCACTTAGGCAGTGCTCTGCCTTCTGTGGGCACACTGGGAAGGAATCCCCTCTCCTCACACACCCTGAAACAAAGGTCTTTTGCCTCTCTGGCAGGTCCAGACTTTTTCCTGCACTCCGTCCCAGCTAGCTGTGGTGTACTAGCCCCCTTCAGGCTGTCTTCATGCAGCCAACTCCAGTCCTCTCCCTGGGGTCTGAACTCTGAAGCCTGAGCCTCAGCTCCCAGCCCCCACCCGCCCCGGTGGGTGTGCAGACAAGCATCTCAGGCTGGTGAGTGCTGGCACTGACCCTTTATGTGGGAATCTCTCCACTTTGCCCTCTGCACCCCTGTTGCTGTGCTCTCCTTCGTGGCTCCGAAGTTTCCCTGCCCAACCCCTGTCCACACCAGTGAAGGGGCTCCCTAGTGTGTGGAAACTTTTCCTCCTTCACAGCTCTCTCCCCGAGGTGCAGGTCCTCTCCTTATTCTTTTGTCTATGTTTTTACTTTTTTCTTTTGCCCTACCCAGGCACGTGGGGATTTTCTTGCCTTTTGGGAAGTCTGTGGTCTTCTGCCAGCGTTCAGTAGGTGTTCTGTAGGAGTTGTTCCACATGCAGATGTAGTTTTGATGTATTTATGAGGAGGAAGGTGATCTCCACTTCTTACTCCTCTGCCATCTTGAAGGTCTCTCCTGATCCACTTTGAGTTAATTTTTGTATATGGTATGAAGTAGAGATCCAAATTTAGTCTTTTGTATGTGGATATCCAGTTGTCCAGATAATTCTTTATTGCAGAGGGTTGTGCACTGTAGGATGTTTAGCAGCTGTCCTGGTCTTTCCCTCTTAGATGTCAGTAGCACACCTCTCCTAGTTGTGACAACTAAAAGTGTCTCCAGACCTTGTCAAATGTCTCCTGGGGCATGAGTAGGGGAAGCAAACTTAACCCTGGTTGAGAACCCCAGATTTAGATAATGGGAATTGTCTTGAAATAAAATGTTCAATCTCTATAATTTACTCTTGAAAGAAAGGCCTTCTTCTTGACAATTTCTTCTTGCCTACTGGCTGGAATGTAGATGTTACAGTGGGTGTTGACCAGCCATTTTATTCACAAGACAGAATCCACAGGTAAGAATATTGAAGCAATAATGCAAAAAAGCCTGGGCCCCTTATAACTGTAGAGCTATCACACTGATCCTAAATTGTTTATCCAGATTTATCCAAGAGTGAAAAAAAATCTTCTAATTTATTTAAGCCACTATTATTTTAGATCATAGTAGCTGAACCTATACCCTAACAAATATACTTTTTTTTAAAAATCAAGGCAGAGAGGTCTACTCTTTCTGCACCCCAAACTTTTACTTCAACTTATAAAATCTTTGTTGCCTGAACAAATCCCTGTAGCTCTCCCAGAAGAATTATCACATAGCTAGCAGCCACACTTTGCCATAACAAAGGTAGAATGTTCCTGACTCTGTCAGACATTCCAGTAGGATATTGCATGTGTAAATACATGGAGGAATACAACAGCATGACTTGTGGGTGGGAACAATGAGGAATTCAACTCAATTGACATATAAGGTCCAAATGGAGAAGTAGCAAAAAAAAGGAGGTAAAAGTAAGGTTTTGAAGGGTCTATCACATTTTTTGAAGAACTTGACTTTTTTTCTGTAGGATGTGGTGAGTCATTGAAATACCTGATTGGATTTCCATTTTAGAAAGATAACTTATGGCAATGCGAAAAATAGATTGGATGGAATCATGGCATGGGGAGGGAACATAAATTGAAGGGATGACTGGGACTTCTCTCGTGGTCCAGTGGTTAAGACTCCATGCTTCCACTTCAGGGGGCATGGTTTCAATCCATGGTCAGGGAACTAAGATCCCACATGTCATGCAGCCAAAAAAAAAAAAAAAAAAATTGAAGGGATGACTATTTGGAGAAAAAAATTAAAGGAAATCAAGCTTTAAAAGATAACCTAGCTAGTTTAATAAAGAAGAGAGAGAAAAAAACCCCAGAAAAACAGAAAATGAGGAATAATAATGGGGGTAATAGAGAGTAAATTAAAATAAAGAAAATTGTACATGTCTGCCTCTTATTCCCTCATCCCCATTCTCATTCCCCTCCTACTATAGGCATTCATGATAGTATATTAAACACATGTAGTTCCAATTCACCCTCCATACATACATTTTTATAAGTATTTATATATTCTTCAAAAATATTACACTAGTTTGGTTTTTAAATTTTTAAAATTTAAGTATAACATATATACAGATATATGCACAAATTGTAAGTGTACAGGTCAATAAATTATCACAAGTGAACATGCTCTGGTAATTACACCAAAATCAAGAAATAGAATATTGCCAGAGTCTCAGAAATTTATATCTTAACCCCTTCCTGCCACTATCAACCCCTTCCTGCCACTATCTCCTCCCCAATGTTTACCACAGAATGACTTCTGGCACCATGGCTTAGTTTTTGCCTGCTTTGAACTTCAGATAAATTCAATCATTTGGTATGTGTTCTTTTGTGTTTGGCTCCTTTCAATCAACATTACATTAATGAGATTCATCTACATGTTGTGGACCAGTACACTTTATTTTTTATTGCTGTATAATATTCCTTTGCTTGGCTATGCCACAATATATTTATCCATTCTATACTATTGATAGGCTTTATAAGTAATAGCCAATTTTGGATATAATGAATTATGCTTCTGTGAACATTTCATTACATATCTATTGGTATTGTGATTTCATTTTCTAAATCAAAGATTAAAAATGGTTGCACCAAAATATGGGACTTCCCTGGCGGTCCAGTGGTTAAGACTCCATGCTTCCAATGCAGGGGGCAGGTTTGATCCCTGATCAGGGAACTAGGATCCCACATGCTGCGTGGTCCGTCCAAAAAAAAAAAAAAAAAAAAAACTGATTGAACCAAAATATATTTCCATCAACAGTATTTTTAGAAATCTGATTGTTTTAAATTTTCCCAGACATGGCATTGTCATGTTTTTTTATTTTTAGTCATTTTGGTAGATATATAGTAGTATTACACTGTGATTTTAATTTGCATTTTTCTGATGACCTTCCCAAATGTTTATTGGCTGTTTGGATATCCTCGTTTGTGAAGTGCCTCATCAAGTTTCCTATCCAATTTTTAAATTGGGTTGCTTATTTTTTCCCTATTGATTTATAGGCATTCTTTTATATGTTCTAGATATAAGGCTTTACATATCTTCTCAAAGTCTTTCCTCTCAGTGGTATCTTCTGATATTTCTTAATTTGAATCTAGTCCAATTTATCAAGTATTTCTGCATACTCCAAAATCACAAAAATATTGTCCTCTCTAATACTCTAGAATTTTGTTCTTTCATAAGAGTATGGTGCTATTCTTGGCTCTTTGTTTTCCCATATACATTTTAAAATTAATTTGTTTTCATATATACATTGTATATACATACGATATTTTAGAATTGCATTGAATCTAAAAACCTTTGGGAAAAGAATTAATTTTTTATGGTAATGGGTTTATAATTCATGCATAATTAGATCTCCTTTACTTTCTCTCAGTAATGTTTTGTGGTTTTCTATATAGATCTTGTACATTTTTTGCTAGATTTATTCCTAAATATTTTATGTTCTTTTAATTTTAAAGCATGGCATTTAATAGCTTTATTTTCTACTTGTTTCTTATTGGTTTATATATGTATTGCCTGATTTGATTTGCTAATATTTTGTTTAAGAGTTTTGCCTCTATGTTCATGAGTGAGAATTACTCACAATTTCTTTTCTTGTTATGTTCTCAACAGGTTTTTGTATGAAAGAAATTCTCGATTTATAAGATGAATTGACAGATTCTCCCCACTTTTCTATTCTCTGTAAATATTTGTGTAGGATTGGTATCATTTCTTCCTTAAATATTTGGAAAAATTCAGCAGTAAAGCCATTTGGGAAAGTTTTTAATTATGGATTTAATTTTTTAATACATATAGGACCATTCAGATTTCTGGTTCTTCTGAGTAAATTATATTTTTCTAAGAATGTGCCATTTTAATTTAAATTTGTCACAAAGATGTTCATAATATCCTCTTGTGACCCTTGGAATGTCTGGTATTAAGTTTTACTCCTGACATGAGTAATTTGTCCCTTCTCTCTCTTTTTTTAATTAATTAATTAATTAATTAATTTTTGGCTGCATTGGGTCTTTGTTGCTGCGCACGGGCTTTCTCTAGTTGTGGCGAGCGGGGGTTACTCTTCGTTGCGGTCCATGCGCTTCTCATTTATGTGGCTTCTCTTGTTGCAGAGCATGGGTTCTAGGCACGTGGGCTTCAGTAGTTGTGGCATGTGGGCTCAGTAATTGTGGCTCACGGGCTCTAGAGCACAGGCTCAGTAGTTGTGGTACACAGGCTTAGTTGCTCCACGGCGTGTGGGACCTTCCCAGACCAAGGCTTGAACCCGTGTCCCCTGCATTGGCAGGCAGATTCTTAACCACTGCACCACCAGGGAAGTCCCCCTTCTCTCTTTTTAAAAAATTAACCATAGTCACCAGATTAGGAAAGTTATTATAGTGCAAAGAAGTACCTCTTGCCTTGCTGATTCTTCATATTATTTATTTTGTTTCATTAATTTCTTCTCTTTCTTATTTGAATTTCATTTGCTGTTACCTTTTCCAATTTCTTGTGATGGATGCTTAGCTCAATTCTGTTTGGTATTTCTTTTTTTCTAAAAGATGTATCTAAGGCTACATATTTCCCTCTGATCATGGTTTAAGGTGCAGCTCACAATCTTGATATAAAGTATTTTCATTATCATTCAACTAAAAATACTTTCTTTTTAAATTAAAATTATTGTAAAAAATATTCAAGTATACACAGAGAAATAGAGAATAGTATAATGAACCCCCATCTACCCACCACTCAGCTTCAACAACTTCCCACATTTTGCAAATCCTTTCTCTTTTATTCTTTTCATTAACACTTTTAAGGACATGGGATATTTTCAAGCAAACTCCATATATCACATTATTTTATCAGTAAATACTTTAGTACAAAATATTTTCTAAAGCCGAATGTGAGAAAGGAACTGAACTGGAGCAAAAAGCAAATGGGAAAAGCTACTGTGAGGATGGAAGACAGAGGGAGTCAGACCATGCAGGGCCTCGGAGACAAAATTTCCAATCATTTTAAGAGCAATGGGAACACAATCAGACTGTGATTTTGAAAGATCTCTATAACTACAGTGTGGAGAGAGAGGGGATTGTTAATGGGAGCAAGAGTATATGCAGGTAAACCAGTTAACAGGAAGATGAAGATGAAGTTAAAGAATGGGAGGTGGCACTTACCTCATGGTCCAGTGGTTAAGACTGCACTCCCAATGCAGGAGCCCGGGTTCGATCCCTGGTCAGGGAACTAGATCCCACCTGCCGCAACTAAAAGATCCTGCATGCTGCAACTAAAGATCCCGCATGCCGCAATGAAGATCTCGAACTCAGCAACAAAGATCCCACATGCTACAATTAAGACCCGGCGGAGCCAAATAAATAAATAAATATTTAAAAAAAGAAGGGGAGGCAACTATCTATAATATCCCCAATTCCAAGCAGCCTCCAAATATCCTTACATAATTGAAATCTTATTAATAGAGTATATCCCCTTGCTCTGTTCTGAGAGAAACTATCCCACCCATAGTCCTGTTGAAGGAGTCGTTCTACATTACTATTAGTAGTAGTAATGATAACTAATACTGAGTGCTTACCATGTGCCAAACACTGTGTTAGATATTTTACATGTAACACCACTGATCCTCACAACAAGCTTATGAAACAGGCACATTCATAATCTCCATTTTATAGGTGAAGAAATGGAAGTTCAGAGAAAATAGCATGAACACATGCTAAGTGGCAGGACCTGATTTCTGCCTAAGCAGCCTGATTTCAGAGCACATAACCTTAATCACTATAATGTGTTCTCTCTCTTTCTGTCTCTCTCTCTCTGTCTTTGAACTTAGACCCTAGCCATAGACAGTAGCTGATTATACCAGAATTGAGAATATTACCCAATCCACAGACTGACCACAACCGATGACATAGTCTACTATAGAAAAATGAGCCTGGATAATCAGATTTCTTCTCTCATAGATTTGAACCAACAAATACTGAGAGATAAGGCATATTATCAGTGGGAGCTAAAACAGAAAGTTTCTGATGTAGAGAGAAGCTGTCAAAGTCATGATAGGCCACTGAAAATCGAAGACAGAGAGATTCAAAACTTATGAGTTAGCCAAAGTTATGAGGCACGCAAAGGACACGGCAAGAGTATAAGAGGAGGAAGTCATTGGTAAAGAAACAGGCATATGGAGAGAATAACTGACTCATGTTGATGGCACAGCATTAAAGAGAATTAATAGACTCCTGCTGTAGAGGTCTGGAGAATTGCCTTGTATCCAGTTTCTGTTCTGTGAAGCCTGGCTCTACTATAAATCCTGTTCTTCCAAAGCCCGGATTATTTGACTATTCCTGGTTTCCCAAAGCACACAGAGGCTTAGTATAAACATACTTTTTCAGTCATGATCCAGCTGGAATTTAATACAAGAATTATATAGGTGATGGAAGCACTGAGAAGCCAAAAAGGGTATGAGTCAACCCCAAGGCTAGCAATGCCAAGGATCTATTACCATATCTAGGGTCAGGTGACAAGGAAGGAAGTGGTATTACAAGAGCCTAGAATGCTGCCCAGAGGGAGCAGGGACCATAGAGAGACGAGCTTTCCCATAAGGAATGGGAACCAGAGACATTGTTAGAGGCATGGTAAGACATGAAGAAATCCCCAGGCTCCCCCCTCACTTTCTGAATTTCAATTTTCTCCTGATGTGTTCCATTAGGTGAACCTACCTGGAAGCCAGTTGGCAAGGGAACCTCAGACACACAGCTCCCTACAATACAAGGCAGAGCAAGGAATGGATCTGAGAGCAAACAGCAAAAGATCTGCACATCTTCCATTACCTGAAGTAAATGGAGATAAACTAAGTCTGTTTCTTAATCCCAAAGAGTGTAATTTATGAACTTTGATTTGCTAGGGTGTTGCATAAACTGAAGGACCCAATTATGTCTAGAAAGTAATCTTCTATTGGTGGTCTCCCAGACTTGGGCATGACTTCTTGAAACTTAAAGCTCCATCATTATGAAAACCTGAGCCCCTCTGAGTTGGTTTGCTAAATTAAGGTTTTGTGGAAGTGGGCCATTGGGTCATTTTATCACCCATGATGAGGACTGACAGTGTTGGAAGTACTGTTGCTTACAATGTTTCATTTTTCTGAAGAAGAAAGGTCTTCTAGCTGAATTAAAGAATCAATAAATGGTGTTTGGAAAACTGGACAGCCACATGCAAAAGAATCAAACTGGACTACTTTCTCACACCATGCACAAAAATAAATTCAAAATGTGTTAAAGACTTAAATGTAAGACCTGAAACCATAAAACTTCTAGAAGAAAACACAGGCAGTATGCTCTTTGACATCGGTTTCAGTAATATATATATATTTTTTGTATATGTCTCCTCAGGCAAGGGAAACAAAAGCAAAAATGGACTACATCTAACGAAAAAGCTTTTGCACAGTGAAGGAAACTATCAACAATAAAAAGGCCACCTATTGAATAGGAGGAGATATTTGCAAACAATATATCCAAGAAAGGGTTAATATCCAAAATATGCAAAGAACTCATGCAACTCAACATCAAACAAACGTCTTGATTAAAAAATGGGCAGAGGATCTGAATAGACATTTTTCCAAGAAAGACATACAGACAGCCAACGGGCACATGAAGAGATCACTTGACATCACTAGTAATCAGGGAAATGCAAAACAAAACCACAATGAAATATCGCTTCACACCTGTCAGAATGGCTATTGTTAAAAAAATAACAAGGGTTGGTGAGAATGTGGAGAAAAATTAACCCTCGAGCACTGTTGGTGGGAATGTAAGTTGGTGCAGTCACTATGGAAAACAGTATGGAGATTCCTCGAAAAGTTAAAAATAGAACTACTGTATGATCCATCAATTCCATTCTTGGGTATTTATCCAAAGAAACCAAAAACACTAATTAGAAAAGATATATGTTCATTGCAGCATTATTTACAATAGCCAAAATATGGAAGCAACCTAAGTGCCCATCAATAGATAAATGGATAAAGATGTGATATAATCATATCTTTACAATGGAATATTACTCAGCCACAAAAAAGAATGAATTCTTGCCATTTGTGACAACATGGATGGACCTAGAGGGTATTGTGCTAACTGAAATAAGCCAGACGGAGAAAGAGAAATACCTTATGATTCATCACAAGATGTGGGATCTAAAAAACAAAATAAATGAGCAAACACAACCATATAGAAAGACTCAAAGATAAAGAAAATAAACCGGTGGTTGCCAGAGGGGAGGAGAGTGGAAGGATGAGTGAAATAGGTGAGGGAGATTAAGAGGTACAATCTTCCATTACAAAATAAATGAGTGAAAGGTATAAAATGTATAGCATGGGGAATATAGTCAATAACATTATAATAATTTTGTATGTTGACCAGATGGTAACTAATTGTGGTGATCATTTTGTAACATAGAAATATCGAATCACTATGCTGTGTACCTGGAATGAATATAGTGTTGTAGGTCAATTACACTTCAATTTTTAAAAATGTAAAACAATATCACTCATCTCACTACAGCTGACCCTTGAACAATCCAGGGGTTAGGGGTGATGACCCTCCACACGGTAGAATATTCACCTGTAAGTTTACAAGTTGGCCTTCCATTCTGTCATTCAACATCTGCATTCAACATACCTATTTATTGAAAACAAAAATCCACATGTAAGTGGACCTCCACAGTTCAAACCCATGTTTTTCAAGGGTCAACTGTGCTTTGTATTGGAAAATAAAGCTGTTCTCCATAAAAATGTTATTTCTGCTAACATGCAACTTGATTATTATTATCGTTATTTTTAAGTGAATTAAAAGTAAAGATTCTTAAAATGTCTCAGTTGTAGTTTATAATATGGGAAATACTGATAGCTATAACTTTCATACATAAACAAAAGCTCTTCGGGGTTCTTAACAATTTTTAAGACTATAATAGGGTCTTGGAACCAAAAATATTTGAGAAATGCTGTTCTAAGGATCACACTTAGAAACTGAATGGATTTTCTGGGCCATAGGGAATTCATCATATTCAACTTCAGTATATAATGCCAGGTTGTTTTCCAAATTAATTATATCAATTTACACTCCCACCAGAAATAGAGTGCTTTAGTTGAACAAGTTGGTACTTTCTGTGATTTCTGACTTTTATTTGATTTGTAAAAACTCCACACTATTGCAAAGGTAATTAAGATTTTGGGGAGGGAGTAGGGGTGCAGCAGTCTAGGCTCCACCATTTAGTAGCAGGGTGGTCTTAGACACATTATTTAACCTCAGTGTCCTCATAGGATTGTTTTTATGATCACATGAATCACATGTAAAGCACTAGAACTGTGCCTAGTACTATTAGATGCTGTACATAAATAATAAATTTATGCTTAATAAATGTTGGCTATCATCATGGTCCTTGTCATCAGTTCTGTGGAAATATGAATTACAGCTGGGATATGATCAGCAGTGACCAGCTCTGGGATTGTAGCTAACCTGGTGAAATAGGTATTCTATTTAAGCTTCAACTTACTTTCAGTGGGGTGGGGTTGGGGGTGGTAAGAGTGGGGGGTGGCGTCTAAGAATTTAAAATATATGAACCTATAGAAATGAAAAAATGAGACCTCTATGTAGCGAGGGTGGGGAGACTGGAAAGCCCAGATGGTGTTTCCATCCATTCAGGATGAGGAATTTTCTCAATCCAGACCCAGAAAGGACTCATTTAGGTTCCACAAAAGACCCAGGAAGATAAAGGGACTGTTAACAAAGAGCTAACATTAATTGAGTGCTTAAGGTGTGCTAGACACTGTTCTAATAAACTACTATTTGTTTTGTCATTTCACTGCATAACAATTCTACATATTAGGTACTTTTCTTAACCCACTTCACTGAGGCATGCCTACATATTTACCAAGCCTACATATTTGTTAAGGTGTGGAGCTCAGCTTTAAGCCAAGGCAATCTGACCCAAGAGTCTCTTAATTATTCTCTGATACTGCCTCACTTGAATACATAATTCTCAAAAATACATGGTTTAAGTGGGTGGGAGTGACTGATACGCATTTTAGTCAAGTCAATGAACCTGTGAGATAGAAACGATAGAAATGATTTAGTGTTGATTCAAGAGCAGTTTTCCTGAAATGATGAGGGGGAAACCTGGACACAATCTGAGGCTGGTGTGTATTACTATGCAGAGGATAAAGAATAAAGTTGGACTTGGTCCAAAAAGAGCCTCTGTGGACAGTCTGTCCCAAGTGTTTTGGCAGCTCATAACCCCCTGAGATTCTACATTATTGAGTTGATCTGAAAGATCAACTTTCTAACTCTTTTGATCTTATTAGTATTTTTCCTTTTACAATGCCTTTCTCAGCAACCCAGCAAAGTAAGCAAGGTAGCTATTCTTTTTTTTTTTTTTAGCTTATTAACTTATTTATTTATTTTTAACATCTTTATTGGAGTATAATTGCTTTACAATGGTGTGTTAGTTAATGCTTTATAACAAAGTGAATCAGCTATACATATACATATATCCCCATATCTCCTCCCTCTTGTGTCTCCCTCCCACCTTCCCTATCCCACCCCTCTAGGTGGTCACAAAGCACCGAGCTGATCTCCCTGTGCTCTGTGGCTGCTTCCCACTAGCTATCTATTTTGCATTTGGTAGTGTATATATGTCAATGCCACTCTCTCACTTTGTCCCAGCTTACCGTTCCCCCTCCCTGTGTCCTCAAGTCCATTCTCTACATCTGCATCTTTATTCCTGTCTTGCCCCTAGGTTCTTCAGAACCTTTTTTTTTTTTTTAGATTCCATATATATGTGTTAGCTTATGGTATTTGTTTTTCTCTTTCTGACTTACTTCACTCTGTATGACACTCTAGGTCCATCCACCTCACCACAAATAACTCAATTTTGTTTCTTTTTATGGCTGAGTAATATTCCATTGTATATATGTGCCACTTCTTCTTTATCCATTCATCTGTCGATGGATACTTAGGTTGCTTCCATGTCCTGGCTATTGTAAATAGAGCGGCAGTGAACATTGTGGTACATGACTCTTTTTGAATTATGGTTTTCTCAGGGTACATGCCCAGTAGTGGAATTGCTGGGTCGTATGGTAGTTCTATTTTTAGTTTTTAAAGGAACCTCCATACTGTTCTTCATAGTGGCTGTATCAATTTACATTCCCACCAACAGTGCAAGAGGGTTCCCATTTCTCCACAGCCTCTCCAGCATTTATTTTTTGTAGACTTTTTGATGATGGCCATTCTGACTGGTGTGAGGTGATACCTCATTGTAGCTTTGATTTGTATTTCTCTAATGATACTGATGTTAAGCATCTTTTCATGTGTTTGTTGGCAATCGGTGTATCTTCTTTGGAGAGATGCCTATTTAGGTCTTCTGCCCATTTTTGGATTGGGTTGTTTGTTTTTTTGATATTGAGCTGCATGTATATTTTGGAGATTAATCCTTTGTCAGTTGCTTTGCTTGCAAATACTTTCTCCCATTCTGAGGGTTGTCTTTTTGTCTTGTTTATGGTTTCCTTTGATGTGCAAGAGCTTTTAAGTTTCTTTGGGTCTCATTTGTTTACTTTTGTTTTTATTTCCCTTTCTCTAGGAGGTGGGTCAAAAAGGATCTTGCTGGGATTTATGTCATAGAGTGTTCTGCCTATGTTTTCCTCTAAGAGTTTTATAGTGTCTGGTCTTACATTTAGGTCTTTAATCTATTTTGAGTTTATTTTTGTGTATGGTGTTAGGGAGTGTTCTAATTTCATTCTTTGACATGTAGCTGTCCAGTTTTCCCAGCACCACTTATTGAAGAGGCTGTCTTTTCTCCTTTGTATATTCTTGCCTCCTTTATCAAAGATAAGGTGACCATGTGTGTGTGGGTTTTTCTCGGGGCTTTCTATCCTGTTTCATTGATCTATATTTCTGTTTTTGTGCCAGTACCATACTGCCTTGATGACTGTAGCTTTGTAGTATAGTCTGAAGTCAGGGAACCTGATTCCTCCAGCTCCGTTTTTCTTTCTTAAGATTGCTTTGGCTATTTGGGGCCTTTTGTGCTTCCATACACATTGTGAAATTTTTTGTTCTAGTTCTGTGAAAAATGCCATTGGTAGTTTGATAGGGATTGCATTGAATCCGTAGATTGCTTTGGGTAGTATAGTCATTTTCACAATGTTGATTCTTCCAATCCAAGAACATGGTATATCTCTCCATCTGGTTGTATCATCTCTAATTTCTTTCATCAGTGTCTTATAGTTTTCTGCATACAGGTCTTTTGTCTCTGTAGGTAGGTTTATTCCTAGATGTTTTATTCCTTTTGTTTTTTGCCTATTTTTTAATTGAGTTGTTTGCCTTTTTGTTGATGAGTTGTAAGAGGTTAAAATATATTCTGAATACTAGATCTTTATCAGATATTTGAGTTGTAAATATTTTCTCCCATTCTGTGGGTTGTCTTTTTTCTTGATAGTGTCCTTCAGTGCACAGGAGTTTTTTACTGTAATGAAGTCTAACTAATTTTTTTCTATTTCTTATATATTCTTTGCTTGTGTTTTTAATATCCTATCTAAGATTTCACTGCCAAATCCAAGAAATGGAAATTTGCTCCTATGTTTTCCTCTAAGAGTTTTATATTATCTCTTACATTAAATCTTGATCCATTTTGAGTTAATTTTTGTGTATGGTGTGAGGTAAGGGTCCAACTTCATTCTTATGCATACGGATATCCAGTTGTCCCAGCACCATTTGTTGAAAAGACTATTCTTGTCCCACTGAATAGTGTTGGCACCCTTGTTGAAAATCAGTTGACCATAAATGTGAGGGTTTCTTTCTGGACTCAAAATTCTATTTCATTGATCTATATGTCTATATTTATACCAATACTGCACTGTTTTGATTACTATGGCTTTGTAGTAAGTTTTGAAGGTTAGAATTGTGAGTCCCCTAACTTTGTTCTTTTTAAGATTGTTTTGACTATTATGGGTCCCTTGCTATTTCATATGGATTTTAGGATCAACTTATCCATTTCTGGAAAACAGGCAATTGAAATTTTGATAGGGATTGCACTGCATCTGTAAATTTAGGGAATACTGTCATCTTAACAATATTGTCTTCCAATCAATGAACACAGAACGTCTTTTTATTTATTCAGGTTTTCTTTAATTTCTATCAGCAGTGTTTTACAGTTTCCAGTATATGAGTCTTGTACCTCCTCAGTTAAATTTATGAAGTATTTTATTATTTTTGATGATGTTGTAAATAGAACTGTGTTCTTAATTTCATTTTCAGGTCATTCATTGAAGAGTATAGAAATACAACTGATGTTTGTAAGTGATCTTGTATCCTGCAACTTTGCTGAATTCATTTATTAGTTCTAATAGTTTTTGAATAGATTCTTTATGGTTTTCAATATTTAAAATTATGTCATCTGTGAATAGAAATAGCTTTACATCTTCTTTTCCAATTTGGATGACTTTTATTTCTTTTTCTTGCCTAATTGCCCTGACTAGACCTTCCAATGCTAGATAGTGGAAAGAAGTGTGAAAGCAGATATCCTTGTCTTGTTCCTGATTTTAGGGAGAAAGCTTCAAGCATGATGTTAGCTGTGAGTTTTTTCATTGATGCCCTTTTTTAGGTTGGGGAGGATTCCGTCTCTTCCTGGCTTATACAGGTTTTTTTGGTTTTTTTTCATGAAAGGGTACTGGAATTTGTCAAATGCTTTTTCTGCATCTATCAAGTTGATTATGTGACTTTCCCCTCTCCATTTTCATAATATGGTGTATTACACTGACTGATTTTCATGTTGATACACCCTTACATTCCTGGAATAAATCCTACTTGGTCATGGTGTATAATCCTTTTAATATGCAGCTGGATTTCATTTGCTACTATTTTGTTGAGGAATTTTACATCTTTATTCATAAAGGATATTGGTCTGTACTTTCTTTTATTGTGGTTTCTTTGTCTGGCTTTGGTATCAAAGTAATACTGGTCTCACATGAGTTAGGTAGTGTTATCTCCTCTTCCATTTTTTTTTGGAAGAGCTTGAGGACTGGTGTTAATTCTTCTTTAAATGTTTGATAAAATTCACTAGTGAAGACATCTGATCCTGGGCTTTTATTAGTTGGAAGTTTTCAGATAACTGAATCAATCTTTTTACTTGCTACAGGTTTATTCAAATTTTCTATTTATTCTTTAGTCAGTTTTAGTTTTTGTGTGTTTCAAGGAATGTGTCTATTTTATCCAGTTTATCCAATTTCTTGGTGTACATTTTTCAAAGCATTCTCTTATGAACTTTCTATTTATGCAAGATTGAAAGTAATGTCTCCATTTTCATTCTTGATTTTATTAATTTGAGTCTTCTCTCTGTTTTGCTGGGTCAGTCTAGCTAAAAGTTTAGCTTTGTTGATCTCTTCAAAGGACCAACCTTTGGTTTCACTGATTCTTTCTATTTTTCTATTCTCTATTTTGTTTATCTCTGCTCTAATCTGTATTGTTTCATTTCTTCTAGTTGCTTTGTGGTTAGTTTGCTCTTCTTTTTCTAGTTCCTTAAGGTGGAATGTTGGGTTGTGGATTTGAGATCTTTCTTCTTTTTTAAAAATGTAGATGTTTACATCTATAAATTTCCCCCTGAGCACTGCTTTCGCTGCATCTCATAAGTTTTGGTATGTTGTGCTTTTGTTTTCATTCATCTCAAAGTATTTTCTAATTTCCTTTTTGATTTCTTCTTTGACCCATTGGTTGTTTAAGACTGTGTAGTTTAATTTCCACATATTTGTGAATCTCCAGATTTTCTTCTTTTATTGATTTCTAATTTCATTCCATTGTTGTCAGAGAAGATACTTTATATCATTTCAATATTTTAAACTTTATTGAGATTTGTTTCATGACCCAACATGTTCTGTGCTGAAGAATGTTCCATGTACAGTTGGGAATAATGTGAGTCCTGCTGTTTTTGGCTGAAGTGTTCTACACATGTCTGTTAGGTCTAGTTGATTTATAGTCATTCAAGTTTTATATTTCCTTGTTTATCTTTTGCCTAGTTGTTCTATTGATTATTGAAAGTGAGGTGTTGAAGTCTCCAATTACTGTTGTTGAAATGTCTATTTCTCTCTTCAACTCTGTCAGTTTTTGCTTAATATATTTTAGGTCTCTGTTGTTAGTTGTATATATGTTTGCAATTGCTGTATCTTCTTGATGAATTGACTCTTTAATACTATGTAATGTCCCTCTTTATCTTGTGTAACAATTTTTGTCTTAAAGTCTATTTTGCCTGATATTAGAATAGCCACTCCAATTCTCTTTTGCTTACTGTTTGCTCTCTTTTGGTTACTGAAATATCTTTTTTCATTCTTTCATTCTCAGTCTATTTGTGTCCTGGATCTAAAGTGAGTCTCTTGTAGACAGCTTATAGTTTGATCAAATTTTTATCCATTCTGCCAATCTCTGCTTTAAATTTGAGAGTTTAACCCATTTATATTTAATGTAATAACTGATAGAAAAGGATTTACTTTTGTGATTTGTCTATTTGTTTTACATATGTCTCATATCTTTTTTGTTCCGTAGTTACCCTATTACTGCCTTCTTTTGTGTTAAGTGGATAGTAATTAATTAAATAATAGTTTTCTAGTATACCATTTTTTCCTTTTCAATTCCTTTACTATATATTTTCTAGTTATTTTATTAATGGTTTCCCATGGGATTACAATTAACATCTTAATTTACAACAAGATAATTCAAGTTAATACCAACTTAGTTTCAATAATATATAAAAACGTTGTTCCTATATAGCTCCTCCACTCCCTATGCTGTTATTGTCTCAAATTACATTTTTATACAATATGTGCCCAACATAGATTTATAATTATTGTTTTGTGTAGATTTTTTTAAATTGAATAGACTAAAAAGAGAAGTTATAACCAAAAATACATTAAGACTAACTTTTATATTTAGCTATGTGGTTACCTTTATTAGTGGATATTTCTTCATGTGGATTTGAATTAACTGTCTAGTGTCCTTTTATTTCAGATTAAAGGGCTCCTTTTTTCATTTCTTGTAGGGGAATGTTTACCAGAAACAATTTCTCAGTTTTTATTTATCTGGGAAAGTCTTGGTTTCCTCCTTTTTTGTTAGGCTTTTCTTGTGTGTGGTAAAAAAAAAAACAACACATGACATAAATTTACCATCTTAACAACTTTTAAGTATATGTTACAGTATTGTTATCTATATGCACATAGTTGTACAACAGTTCTCTAGAACTTTTTCATCTTGCATAACTGAAACTCTATATTCATTGAACAACAACTCCCATTTCCTCCTCACCCCAGCCCCTGGAAACTACTATTCTTTCATTTCTATGAGTTTGATTACTTTAGATATTTCATATAAATGGAATCATGAGTGTTTGTCTTTTTGTGATTGGATTATTTTACTTAGCATACTGTCTTCAAAGTTCATCCTTGCTGTAGTATACGACAGGATTTCCTCCTTTTTTAAGACTGAATAATATTCTATTATATGTATGTTCAATATTTTCTTTATCCTTTAATCCACTGATGGGCATTTAGGTTGCTTCCACATACTGGCTATTGTGAAAAATGATGCAATAAGTATATCTCTTTCATTTCTGCAAGATCATTTTGCTGGATATATAATTCTTGGTTGACAGGGGTTTTTTTTTGCTTTTAGCATTTTGAATATGTTGTCTCATACCCTCTGGCCTCTGTGGTTTCTGATGAGAAATCAGCTGTTAATCTTATTGATGATCCCTTGTGCTTGACAAGTCATTTCTCTCTTGCTGATTTCATGATTCTCTTTGTCTTTGATTTTTGACAGTTTGATTATAATGTATCTTGGTGTGTATCTCCTTGATTTTGTCCTACTTGAAGTTCACTGAGCTTTTTGAATATGACCATTCACATCTTTTATCAAATCTAGGAGGTTTTCAGCCATTATTTCTTCAAACATTCTTTCTGTCCCTTTCTCTTCTCTCCTTCTGGGACTCCAATTACGTGTATGTTGGTATGCTTGGTGGTGTCTCACAAATTTCTGAGATTCTTCATTTTTTTTCATTCATTTTTCTTTGTGCTCCTCAGATCAGATAATCTCAATTGACCTATCTTTAATTTCACTGACGCTTTCTTCTGCATGTTTAAATCTGCTGTTGAACCCCTCAAGTGAATTTTTAATTTCAGTTATACATTTTTCAACTCCAGAATTTCTATTTGGTTCATTTTAAAATAATCTCTATTTATTTATTGATATTCTCTATTTGATGAGACTTTGTTCTCCTGGTTTCCTTTACTTCTTTGTACAAGTACCTTTTAAATATTACAATGCAGCATCTACAGAAATTATATTCTTTCCTCCCCAAGGTTTGCTGTTCCTGCTTGTTGTGGTTGTTGTTTGTTTCTTTATTGAGTTTTCTGAATTCATTTTGTAAACACTTTTTTTTTTGGTCATGTGGGCCACTGAAGTCTCTGT
Organism: Balaenoptera acutorostrata; assembly: GCF_949987535.1. Classification (NCBI taxonomy): domain Eukaryota; kingdom Metazoa; phylum Chordata; class Mammalia; order Artiodactyla; family Balaenopteridae; genus Balaenoptera; species Balaenoptera acutorostrata. The sequence goes on along the minus strand of NC_080072.1, from coordinate 43,781,111 downwards.
TCAATTATCTCAGTGATCAGCTAATGATTTGACAGATTTCCTTTAATGTCTGGAAAACAACAACAGAAAACCTCCCAGTTTGTTACGGGTCTCCATGTGCATGTTGTGACACACATTCAGCATTTATCCAGATGTTAGCAATTCTGCCTTAGCCTTCAATTCCTGCTTGAGCAGAGACTTAAGGCCAGGTAGAGGTGAGAGCCCAGGGTCTTCTCCGGTCTTTTCTGAACACACACCAGCCCTGGGCATGCAATGCCCTTCCAGAGTCTTGGGAACTTTTCAAAAGCCTTATTCCCCAAAGCATCTCATTTCTCAGGATTTCCCCTCCCAAGCTTTTCTATTGCTTGTTCCAACTGTTATTTTTTGCCCCAGGCAGCAACAGATAATACATTTGCCTTTAAATGTTTTTGATAAATACCTCCAGGTAACTGCCTTAGCATCGGGAGAGATCCAAGTTAGGTGAAATAAAGACAAGCCCTTTGATCTGGTCTTTGAGGGAACCACCAGACAAGTTAAAAAAAAAAAACTACCACAATTCTTTGAGAATAAGGTCTGTTCTGCTCTCTCTGGCACTTGGAACTTAACCTATAATGCAAGATGTCTTGAAAGCTGCTGCTGAATGAACCAGGGAGTGAGGGATGGACGATAAGGAGTGAAAATCAAAATTCCACAAAGCTGTCTTACCAAGATTCACCTGTTTTTTTTTTTTTTTCTTGATTAAGCATTTGCTTGGTTGTGAACTTTTTATTACTTTCTAGAGGTTCTGATAAAGTTGGTTTTGACAGTTTTGTGGTTTTTTTCCCAGTTTATTTACTGCTTTTATGGAGGGGAAGAACTTTGGATTTCCCTCTCTACTTTAAAATTTTCACTGATGTGGGAGTTCCCTGGTGGTCTAGTGGTTAGGATTTGGTGCTTTCACTGCTGTGGCCCAGGTTCAATCCCTAGTCAGGGGAGTGAGATCCCGCAAGCCATGCAGGTGGCCAAAATTTTAAAAATTAAAAAATTAAAAATAAAAATAATAAAAAAAATAAAATTTTCACTGATGTCACTCTGATTTAGGTTTCTGAAACTCATTTAAGGACTTTCTACATCTAGAATTATAAATCTATTCCCTTAAATTTTCTTTTATTCTTTGAAAGATATGTTTTTTAAAAGACACATGGGTCTGAGGGACTTCCCTGGTGGTCCAGTGACTAAGGCTCCACACTCCCAATGCAGGGGGCCCGGGTTCGAGCCCTGGTCAGAGAACTAGATCCCACATGCCACAACTAAGAGTTTTCATACTGCAACTAAAGATCCCGCATGGCGCAACTAAAGCCCACATGCCACAACAAAGATCCTGCATGTGGCAATGAAGATCCTTAGCACCAAACCAAGACCTGGCGCAACCAAATAAATAAATAAATAAAATATTTTTAAAAATAAAAATGGGGCTTCCCTGGTGGCGCAGTGGTTGAGAATCTGCCTGCTAATGCAGGGGACACGGGTTCGAGCCCTGGTCTGGGAAGATCCCACATGCCACGGAGCAGCTGGGCCCGTGAGCCACAACTACTGAGCCTGCGCGTCTGGAGCCTGTGCCCCGCAACGGGAGGGGCCGCGATAGTGAAAGGCCCGCGCACCGCGATGAAGAGCGGTCCCCGCACCGCGATGAAGAGCGGTCCCCGCACCGCGATGAAGAGTGGCCCCCACTTGCCGCAACTAGAGAAAGCCCTCACACGAACCGAAGACCCAACACAGCCAAAAATAAATAAATAAATAAATAAAGTAGCTATACAATTAAAAAAAAAAAAAATTTAAAAAAAAAAAAATAAAAAAATAAAAAAACACATGGGCCTGAAATTCATCAGAATTTATGTTTGTGAACAATGTGAGAAAGAGATTGTGGTAGGCTGAACAGTGGTCCCCCAAGAACCACTGAATGTTATCATATATAGCAAAAGGAAATTTGCAGATGTGATTAAGGATTTTTAAATGGGGAAATTATCCTGTATTATCAGAGTGGGTCTGAAGTAATCACAAGGGTCCTAGGGTCTCCAGATCTCCTAGGAGATCTGAAAGTGGAAGCAAGAAGTTGGAGTGTTGCAAGGAATGAGCCATGAGGCAAGAAATGGGCCATGAGGAAAGAAATGCAGGCAGCCTCTAGAGGCTAAAAAAGGCAAAGATACATTCTTTCCTGAAGCCTCCAGAATGAATACAGCCCTGCTGATATCTTGATTTTAGTCTTCTGACCTCCAGAACTGTAAGAGAATAAATTTGTTTCGTTTTAAGCCACTAAGTTTGTGGTAATTTTTAACACAGAAATAGGAAACTAATACAGATTTCTTACTTTAAATTTTAGCCAAAGGAATGAGATATGACCTCACACCTGTCAGAATGGCTATCATCAAAAAGTCTACAAATAACAAATGTGGGGAAACGTGTACCCTAGTACACTGTTGGTGGGAAGGAAAATTGGTGTGCACTATGGAAAACAGTATGGAAGTTCCTCAAAACACAAAAATAGAGTTACCATATGATCCAGCAATTCCACTCCTGGGTATATATCCAGAAAAAAATGAAAACACTAATTTGAAAAGACCCATGCACCCTGATGTTCATAGCAGCATTATTTACAATAGCCAAGATATGGAACAACTTAAGTGTCCATCAACAGATGAATGGATAAAGAAGATGTGGTATATATGCAATACAATATTAATTAGCCATATAAAAAGAATGAAATTTTGCCATTTGCAACAAGTGAATGGACCTGGAGGGTATTATTGCTTAGTGAAATAAGTCAGATGGAGAAAGACAAATACTGTATGTTACCACGTATGTGGTATCTAAAAAATAAAAGAAACAAATGAACATAACAAAACAGAAACAGACTCACAGATATAGAAAACAAACTGTGGTTACCAGTGGGGAGGAGCAAGATAGGGGTAGGGGATTAAGAGGTACAAACTACTATGTATAAAATAAGTATACTGCAAAGATATATTGTACAGCACAAGAATATAGGCAACATTTTATAACTTTAAATTTATAACATCTATTTAATCTATAAAAATATTGAGTCACTATGTGATACACCTGAAACTAATATGGTATTTTAAATCAATTATGCTTCAATAAAAATATTTAACCAAAGGACTATCCAAATATACCCAATGCCAAGTACTAAAAATGTATCCTCTCACTGATTGGAAATGCAGGGGTTGGGGTGGGGTAGAAGGGTTGTGCAAGAGTAACATGATCTGAATTATGTATTAAAAGGATCATTATGGCTGCTGTCTTAACAATAGACTATGTGGGAAGGTGGGGATAGAAACACAGGAAGATAAGTGAGGAGGCTATTAATCTAGATGAGAGCTATGGTGGCTTGAAACAGGGTAGCATAAGTGGTGGTGATAAATGGCTAGATTCAAGTTATATTTTAAAGGTAGAAGAAATAGGATTTCCAGAGGGAGTGGATATGAGGTGTTAGAGGAATCCAGGATCATTTTTTGTCTGAGCAATGGATAGAATGGAGTTGCCACTTATTAAAATAAGAAAAACTATACAAAGAGCAGGTTTGGGGGAAGAAAGACAGTGTTGGACATGTAAACTTTTACACTCTCCAAGTGGAGACACCAAGAAGTGGTTGTAAAAGTTATTGGCTTGGGAGTCGGGTAAAGGTCAGGACTAGAGATAAGAATTTGGGGGAGTCATCAGCATATAGATGCCACTTAAAGTAACGATACTGGATGAGATAATCTAGGGAGGGAAGGTGGATAAAGAAGAGAGCTGGGCATTAAGCCTTGGTAGACTCCAATAAATGCTGAGGACGAGAAATCAACAATGGAGGCTCTGAACGAATGGTCTATGAGGTAGAAGGAAAATCAAAAAGATATGATGCCCTTAAAGCCAAGTGAAGAAATATTTCAAGAAAGAGGAAATGATCAAGTGTGTCAAACACTGCTGGCGGTTAACAAGATGAAACTGAAAAATAATCATTGGACCTGGAAACATGAAGATTGATTACTTTGCCAAAGTTATAGAGATAAAGCCTGAATGAAGTGAATATAAGAGGGAATATGAGGATAGGAAATAAAATAGAGATAATAGACAACCCTTTTGAGGAGTTTTGCAGTAAGGTGGAGTTGAGAAATAAAGAAGCTTTTGCAAAAGGAAGTGTGGTCAAGAAGCATTTTTTGAAAGATGGACGTACTAAATTATATGGCTCTGAGCATCCTCTAGCTAGTGATCTGACGCAGTATCATATTCCTCTGCAACTTCCCCAATACACTCTGCCCTTTGGAAGTCTTTGTCGTAAACAAAATGTTCCATTCTCTCAACCTGTTCTCTGAAACTTTGCCTGTTTATATGGATCAGCCCCATGTACACCAAGTTGGGCTGGGAGTAGAGGAGATCAAATCCCAATCACAGATATTCCCTGCTCCTTCTCCTTTATGGGGAATTTATCACTAGATACCTTTTGTTTTCAAAGATGCATTTCCTAGGGATTCTCAAATTAGAATCACTTTTGGCCTGTGTTAATGATGTAAATACCTTGCTTCTACCCCAGACCATTTATGGCCCATGCTGACCAAGTAACCCCGTTTTATATTATGTGACTACCTCACCCCATACCACATGGCCACAGCTGATTGAGGCCAGGTAGGCACCTGACTGAAGAACCACCAATACATAGGCTGGCCCACATCCTGTATGGTGGAATGACATGAAATTCTTTGCCTTAACTGAGGAAGGAGTTTGCTTACTAAAGACTGAACCTTACAAAAAGAGTAGATGCAAGAACATTTTCATTTTATATGCTGCAAGCACCTTCTGCCACACAGGATGGAAAAACAGATTACTTTGAGGAGCAGACCCTCCCCGTACTCTGGAAAGTACTATTTTTGCATGACTTTTTAGTTACATGAATATGAGTCAAGTATCTATCAACTTTCCTTGGGGAATTCAGTAAAAATATACAAATATAGATGGTTTATGTTGAAAAATTGAGTGTCCTATTTAGAGGGGTAAATTGGTTTTTTTTTTTTTTTTTAGCAGAACCACATCCTTGAAAATGATATTAAAAACATTTTTTCTTAATCTGGAAATAGAATAGCCTACACCTAAAAATCACTGTTTTGAAGGAAGGGATGTGATTTTGTCCAAGTAACTAGAAGTAGGAAATATCCAAAACGAGCTTGACTGCTTGGTTGTAAGCCTACATGTGATATTGTAAAAGATTGAGTTGTTCACATTTTGGAAAATGGATGGCTCATTATTTTCAGAGGAATCTTATGATGAGAGCCTAAGGTAAGGGAGAATAGCTCTGAGAATCGGGGGGGTGAAGAGAATGTGTGCTTCCACCTTCAATCACCCTGGGACAAGGTAAATTCTGGAGCATAATATGAGGACTCCGTGGGAAAGATAAAAGCAAAGGCCCCCTCCCAGAACCTTGGGGATTTGAGGAATGTACTTTAGGGAGGGGAAATTGGCTCAAGGGCACTCTAGCAAGCATTAGGCCAGCCCTCCAAACACTGTGCTGAGGCAGTCCAGGGTCAGCACTAGGGTGAGGCCAGCAAGACTGCCATGGGGCAACATATCAGGAGGCATTCCCTCTTGGGGTTGTACAAGTGCGTGGTTGGCATCACAGAGTGCCTGCCTTTGAAATTCTGTTCTCTGGGGGCCTTGCTTGCTTCACCCTAGTCCTGGCCCTGTGTGGCACTCTGATTATTGGGGAATGAGCTGTGGCAGAGTCTCACTCACAGAAGTTTAATTGCTGAATCCTGAAAGTTTCAGTAAATTAAGGATGAAAGCAGAGGCTCAGAAGCCTGATCCCTGAGGGGAGCAGAACATGCCAAATGGGAATCGAAATACGCAGCTTTGACACATTGATTATTTTGAGCGGAAGGCATTTGAGAAACAGCAGATGCAGGAAGGGCTCTCTGAACTTCTCCTTTCTATGTAAAAGCAGATCATAAAATTTCCCATAAGAATAGTGTCCTCCACGTATCAGGAAGAGAAGAACATTCTTATCACCAGAGACTGGGAGTCAATGCCAAAATTGATCTGTACAAACCAACCTACTAAAACAACCCTTATCTTTTATTACTTTCCCCTAATATTTCCTAGTCACTTCCTCACAATTTACCACTCCTAGAAGGTTAAACTCTTTTCCTTTGTCTTGTCATTTCTCCACAAATTTATTGTCTTTTTGATTAAAAAAAGAAAAAAAGGTATATAAGCTCTTGGTCCTAATTGCTTCTTCGGGTCTTCAGTTTTCCTATAAAGGCTCCAAGTGCACATAACAATATTAAATAAAATTTGTATATGTTTCTCCTGTAAATCTCTCTTATGTCAGTTTAATTCTCAGGCCTGGCCACAGAACCTAAGAGGGTAGAGGGGTCATGAATGTGTTGAAGAGACTAATTGAAAGTTTGAGTATACAGTAACTGTGAGCTGGAGAAAAGATAAAGGCTGAGGATGAATTCGTAGTAGGGAAAGAAACAGATGCAGAGAATAGCAGACAAAGAATAGTTGATCATGGGGCACTAGGGAGATAGTACTTCAGTTTTTACTGCTGAGGACCCAAGAGCTGTTTTGGATTCTGCATGACCACCCAGTCCCATGGGACCCAGCTCTACCATGGTTCCAGCCATTCATGAGTGAAGCTCTCTGTGGCAAGCTGCAGAAAATGGCTCTAACTTAAGCAGAAGGGAATTTATTCAAAAGGCATTGGGGGGGACTTCCCTGGTGGTCCAGTGGTTAAGACTCTGCTCTCCTAATGCAGGGGGCCTGAGTTCGATCCCTGGTTGGGGAACTAGATCCCGCATGCATGCTGCAACTAAAAGATCCCGCGTGGGGCTTCCCCAGTGGCGCAGTGGTTGAGAATCTGCCTGCCAATGCAGGGAACACGGGTTCGAGCCCTGGTCTGGGAAGATCCCACATGCCACGGAGCAACTAGGCCCGTGAGCCACAATTACTGAGCCTGCGCATCTGGAGCCTGTGCTCCGCAACAAGAGAGGCCGCGACGGTGAGAGGCCCGCGCACCGCGATGAAGAGTGGCCCCCATTTGCCGCAACTAGAGAAAGCCCTCGCACAGAAACGAAGACCCAACACAGCCATAAATAAATAAATTAAATAAATAAATAAACCCAAAAAAAGTTAAAAAAAAAAAAAAAAGATCCCGCGTGATGCAACTAAGACCCAGCGCAGCTAAATAAATAGATAAATAAATATTTTTTTTAAAAAAGGGGGCATTAGGGGTATAATCAAATTGACAGGAGGTGGGAGAGTCAGACTTGAGGACTGGTGGGAAGCAAGACAGCCCTAGAGACAATAGCTGTCTCGGTGGCAGGAATGGTCTGGTCAAGATGCTGCTATACAGACAGAAGGGAAATTTGATCATTGATAGCTTCAGTCTCTTTGTCCCTGTGCTAGAGATTCAAATTCCAGGGAGGGAATATACAATGCCCTAGCTTGGGTCATGGGCCTGCCCTCCTAGCTTGGGTTACAAGCCAAATCTCAAATAATAGCTCCAAATTAATCAAAGTGGAAGAGGCAATAGGGGAAAAGGAAACTGGGGGGCTAAGAACAGGAAAAGATGAATATTGGGAAGCCAAACCAAGAACTGTCCACTGCCCAGCAACATGGCTTTCTGTCCTTTCCTGTGTTGCCATAGGCCTTCCCACATGATTCTGATTCCTGTCTTGTGATTCCTGTGAGTACCATTACCCCAGCTATCCCATAACTGTTACTTGAATGATTCTCAGTCCCTTGCAACAGAGAAAGCTGAGGCAGATTGTGAGGAAAAGGGTGCTCTTCTGCTTTTTTTTGGTCTGTCTCCTACAGAAATTATTAAAAACCTCTCAAAAAAAGATCCCAACTTGCTTCTTCAGAGACTGTTTGGCTCTGCTGGATTCTCTTGACTTGTCAGCTTTTTCTTGGGACATTTTCCATGTGGGAAGGGAAAGGGGTCATAACATAATAGTATTACTTTCTCAGTTAATGTTTAGCATGGTTCGGCTCAGAGATCAGCCCAAACGGGCAATACATGGGCCCTTACACTCCCTCATTCTTTTTTTAATTGAGCTATAATTCACATGCCATAAAATTCACCCTTTTAAGGAATGCAACTTAGTGGTTGCTGTATATTCACAAACTTGTGCAACTATCACTACTATATGATACCAGAACATTTTCATCAGTTACTCCCCATTTTCACCTCCCTTCAACCCCTGACAACTACTAGTCTATTTTCTTTTAATAAATTTATTTATTTATTTATTTATTTTTGGCAGCGTTGGGTCTTCGTTGCTGCGCATGGTCTTTCTCTAGTTGCCAAGAGCGGGGGCTATTCTTTGTTGCAGTGCACAGGATTCTCATTGCGGTGGCTTCTCTTTGTTGCAGAGCACAGGCTCTAGGTGCGTGGGCTTCAGTAGTTGTGGCACACAGGCTCAGTAGTTGTGTCTCACGGGCTCTAGAGCGCAGGCTCAGTAGCTGTGGCGCACGGGCTTAGTTGCTCCACGGCATGTGGGATCTTCCCAGACCAGGGATCAAACCCATGTCCCCTGCATTGGCAGGCGGATTCTTAACCACTGTGCCACCAGGGAAGTCCCTACTAGTCTATTTTCTGTCTCTATGAATTTGCCTATTCTGGACATTTCATATAAATAGAATCATATAATATGTGGCATTGTGTGTCTGGCTTCTTTCATTTAGCATAATGTTTCAAGGCTCATCCATGTTGTAACATGTATTAGTACTTATTTCTTTTTATGGCTAAACAACATGCCATTGTATGGATACATCACAATTTGTTTATCCACTCATAATGATAGATATTTGGGTTGTTTCTACTTTATAGCTATTGTAAATAATGCAGTTATGAACATCATGTACAATTTTTTGTGTCCATGTGTGTTTTCAATTCTACTGGGTATACACCTAGGAGTGTAATTACTGGGTCATGTGGTAATTCTATGTATAACATTTTGAGAAACTGACAAACACCATCTGCAAGCTATAAGGTTCTATTCCAGATCCTCAACAACACTTGGCCCTCATTTTTATTTTTACCATTCTAGGGGGTGTGAAATGGTATCTCATCGTGGTTTCCATTTGCATTTCCCTAATGGCTGATGATGCTGAACATCTTTTCATGTGCTTATTGGCTATTTATGTAACTTCCCTGGAGAAATGTCTATTCAAATCCTTTGCCCATATTTTAGTTGGATTGTCTTTTTACCATTTAGTTGAAAGTGCCCTTTATGTATTCTGGATACTAGTTTCTTATCTGATATATAATTTGCAAATATTTTCTCCCATTCTGTGGTTAGTTATTTCACTTTCTTGACATTGAAGCACAAACATTTTAAATTTTGATGAAGTCCAATCTAATTTTTATTTGGTGGCCTTTTTTTTTTTAACATCTTTATTGGAGTATAATTGCTTTACAATGGTGTGTTAGTTTCTGCTGTATAACAAAGTGAATCAGCTATACATAAACATATATCCCCATATCTCCTCCCTCTTGCATCTCCCTCCCACCATCCCTATCCACCCCTCTAGGTGGACACAAAGCACCGAGTTGATCTCCCTGTACTATGTGGCTGCTTCCCACTAGACATCTATTTTACATTTGGTAGTGTATATATGTCCATGCCACTGTCTCACTTCGTCCCAGCTTACCCTTCTCCCTCACTGTGTCCTCAAGTCCATTCTCTACCTCTGCGTCTTTATTCCTGTCCTGCTCCTTGGTTCTTCAGAGCCATTTTTTTTTTTTTAGATTCCACATATGTGTGTTAGCATACATTATCTGTTTTCCTCTTTCTGACTTACTTCACTGACAGTCTCTAGGTCCATCCACCCCACTGCAAATAACTCAATTTCGTTTCTTTTTATGGCTGAGTAATATTCCATTGTATATATGTGCCACATCTTCTTTATCCATTCATCTGTCGATGGACACTTAGGTTACTTCCATGTCCTGGCTATTGTAAATAGAGCTGCAATGAACATTGTGATACGTGACTCTTTTTGAATTATGGTTTTCTCAGGGTATGTGCCCAGTAGTGGGATTGCTGGGTCGTATGGTAGTTCTATTTTTAGTTTTTTAAGGAACCTCCATACTGTTCTCCATAGTGGCTGTATCAACTTGCATTCCCATATTTGGTGGCATATTTAAGAAATCATTGGTTAATCTCAGGTTATAAAACCTTATACTCATGCTTTCTTCTAAGAGTTTTACAGTTTAAATTTTTACATTTAGTTCTTTGATTCATTTTGAGTTAATTTTTTTATATGGTGTGAGGTAGGGGGTACAAATTCACTCTTTTGCATATGGATATCTTGCTGTCCCTGTGTCATTTGTTGAAAAGATTATTCTTTTCCCCTTGAGTTGTTTTGGTATCCTTGTTGAAATCAAATGACTGTAAATATAAGGGTTTATTTCTGGACTGTCAACTTGATTCCATTAATCTATATTGCTATCTTTATGCCAGTACCACAATGCCTTGATAATTGTAGTTTTGTAGTAAGTTTTGAAATCAAGAATTGTGTGTCCTCCAACTTTGATCTTTTTCAAGATTACTTTCGCTATTCCAAATCCCTTGCTATTCCATGTGAATTTTAGGATCAAAAGAAAAGCTGTTGGTATTTTGATAGTGATTGCACTGGATCTGTATATCAACTTGGGGTATATTGCCATCTTAACAATATTAATTTTTCCAATCTGTGACCATGTCTTTACATTTATTTAGGTCTTCTTTAATTTTTTTCAAAATTTTTAATAATTAAAAAAATTATTTCTAAATATTTTATTTGTTTGATGCTATTGAAAATGGAAATGTTTTCTTAATCTTATTTTCTTACTGTTGTTTGCTGGTGTACCTAGGTACAATTGATATTTGTATATTGATCTTCTATTTTGCAACTTCAGTGAGTAAATTTATTTCTTAGTTTTAATGGTCTTAATGGAGTCTTGGGATTTCCTATGTACAAGATTATGTCATCTACAAGTAGAAGTAGTTTTACTTCTTCCTTTCCAGTCTGAATGGGGCTTTTCTTTTTTTCTTTTCTTTTTTTTGTTTTTGCCTAATTGCACTGACTAGACTCTCTAGCACAACGTTGAATAGAAGCGGCAAGAGCAAACATCCTTGTCTTGTTCCTGATCTTAGGGGGAAGCTTTAAAACTTTCACCATTAAGTATGATGTTAGCTGTGGTTTTTTCACAGATGCCCTTTATCAGATTGAGGAAGTTGCCTTCTATTCTTAGTTTGTTGAATGTTTTTATCAGAAATATTGAGATTAGATGATTTTTTAACTTTATTCTATTAATGTGGTGTATTACATAGCTTGATTTTTGTATGTTAAACCAACATTGCATTCTTGGGATAAGTCCCAATTGGTCATGGTATATAATCCTTTTTCTATATGTTGCTAGATGTGGTCTGCAAATGAACAAATATGCAGCTATTATTTTGCTGAGGATTTTTGTGACTATATTCACAGGGATGTTGGTCTGTAGTTTGGTTTTGTCGTTTTCCTTGTGATGCCTTTGTCTGGTTTTGGCATTAGGGCAACACTGGCCTCATAGAATTAGTCAGGAAGTTTTCCCTCCTCTTCCATTTTTTTGAAGTTTGGAAAGGACTTTAGTAATGCAATTAAAGCCAAGAAAATGAAAGACTGTTTTGTGCTGCATAATTCTACCCTTAGAATACAAAATATTACATACCAAGATAGACTATTACGAACAAGGTACTAAATATTTAAAAGACAAAAATCAAGCCAACAAGTTTTGTCCCAGATTAAGTTTACCCCCTCCTAAAATTCCTAGAGATAATTTACTTAATCTATATCACAAATTTATTTTTAAACCAATGACTACTGTGTTAGTGAAATGGCAAATAAAGCATACTCTTTGAAAAGCATTCAAGAAGCACAGCAACATATTAATAAGAAAGCAAAAAGAAATAAAAATACTACCCTCCAGAAATAATCATCAGAAATATTCAGTGAACACCATTTCAGACCATGCTCTGTATCACAGTTATTTAACTCCATATTTAAATGTATTCATTGTTTACCACCAATCCTCTTACTTTACCTTCTCTATACTTAAATCTCATGGATATATGGATTTTTTTTTTAAGTAGTTTTGTGCTAGGACTCCTGGGCAATGTGATTCCTGAGTTCCTTTCTGCTTAGGGATGTTAATATGCTTCCTTACATGTGCAGTATTCTTGTCTCACATTTTAACTTATTAGAGATTGTTCTATTATTTCCTGGCATGAATACTGTTGTGGAAGAGTCAAAGGATAATCCCATTTCCCCCTCTTATAGATCACCTTCTTTTTCTGGGTTGATGCTTGAAGAACATTCTTTAATCCTTGAAATTCAACTTAATTTGACATGTTTCATCTCAGGTAGGTCATTCTGGAATGATCAAAATCAGCCCTTTAATTTACAGTTTCAGTTTCTTTTAATACTTTTTTTTGCTGCATTTTTTTGGTCACCTCTATTTAGACCTTTTTAAAAAATTTTTTATTGGAGTATCATTTATTTACAATGTTGTGTTACTTTCTGCTATACAGCAAAGTGAATCAGTTATACATATACATATATCCACTCTGTATTTTTTAAGCTCACTCTTTTAGGGATAATAATTAGTCTTATGTTGGATAATGTTTGTCCTCTGCAATGACTAACTTCTAATTGCTTTCACCTTTGTTTTCTTCTCTTATAAGTGATTAACCAGGCTTTCTTTTGTGTTAGAAATCTCTTTTCAGTTGTGTCCATTCTATTTCTTCCTATTTCATATTAATTTGTTAGAGAAAGTTAGTGTTATTTTGGTCCTTGAATTGTTTTCGCAACTCTGCAATTTCCCTTTCCATCTCGTGGTCTCATTTTATCTGGTATTTGAGCTCTTGCTTTATTGAACTGAAATTCTTATTAAATTTTCCTTAGGTGTACTTATGAACATTTTTATTCCGCAAAGTATTTAAATAGTTCCAGATGTTTCTTCTTTAACATCCCACACTCATCTAAACTCTCACCATTTGGGTATTTTGCAGGGGCAGAGAATGTTTAATGCATGTCCTTATTTCTGTCATGTTTTAATACTATCAATAAGGATGCTTTTGCCTGCAAATAACAGAAACTCTAACTAACAATGTTTTAAACAATAAATACTTTCTGTTATCTTACATATCTAGTATCTAGAGGTAGTCAGCTCCAAGGTTATTTCTGCAGTTTAACTATGTCCTTGAGGATATAAGCTCTTCCCATTTTTCTGTTCTGCCATACCTCAAAATCACAGGATGGCTGCCACAGCTCCAAGATTCAAGTTTATACACACCAGCATCCCAGGCAGCAAGGAAGGGGATGGGCTAAAAGGGCCTTATCATTTTTTATCTCTCCTTTTTTCCAAAAAGAAACTTTTCCTAAGAACCTCTCTCCCTTCCACCCCAACCCCTAAACAGACTTCTCCTTTCTTTTTTCCAGAACTTGATCATATGCTCTTCTGTAAATAAGTCACTGAAAAAGGAGAACTGGATTGTCATGATTGGTCTAAGACAGTGATTCTCAACTTAGGGTGATTTTGACCTCCAGGGGACATTTGGCAATATCTGTGAACAGTTTTGGTTGTTACAACTTCAAACCAAAATCAAACCAAAACCAATATTGGCAAGGATATAGGGGGAGAATAGTAGTGGAGTATATGCACTACCTACCTATACACCATTGTCTAGTGGAAGGAAACCCATTTTCAGCTAGAATACTAATGAATAATTTATTTTTCTCACCAAAAGGGTTGTTAAATTGTCCTTCCTTTGCCATACAAAGGACAAAATAGAACTCAGAGAGAATGTAGAGGTCCTAGATATATAGAGAGAAATGCTTCAAAATCATGCAGTCAGAAAAAGAGAAAAGTAATTGGGGTTTAACAAGTGAAAAATACTTCTGCAGAGTATAAGAAGAATAAACATATGAAAATAAACTAATCAAAACAGTCCTTAATGTGAACTTTGTAAATAACTCTATGAACAAAAGTAAAGGTTAAGTAAAATAGAGGATAAATTAGAAAAAAGGACATCTGTGGTAGACAGAATAATAAGTCCTCAAAGATACCCATGTCCTAATCCCTGGAATCTGTAAATGTTACATGCAAAAGGGGTTAAGATATGAATAAATTGTCATGAAATAATCAAAAAATTGTCATGAAATAATCAAAAAATCAAATATTTTTTGATTATCCTCTGAGGCCCAGTGTAATCACAAAAGTTCTTACAAAAGGGAGGCAGGAGGGTCAGAGTCAGAATAAGAAAAGTGACAACAGAAGCAGAGTTGAAGTGATGCCATAGCCAAGGAATGCAGATGGCCTCCCCAAACTAGAAAAGGAAAGGAAATGGATTCTCCGTTGGAGCCTCCAGAAGGAATGTAGCCCTGCTGACACCCATGTGAGACTTGATCTCCAGAACCGTAAGATGATAAATTTAAGTTGTTTTAGGCCACTAAGTTTGGGATAATTTGTTACAGCAGCATTACAGCATCCAAGTACAGGCTGACATACAATAAGAACAGCATGAGACAAAGCAAAGATCATCTACAGGACTTGGACAATGCAGACAAGAGGAATCAAAACTGGATCAAAACAGAGGCAATACCTAGCTAAACACTAATTAAGAGTTTTCATCATTTTTCATAGTAAGAAAACTGGACATTTCTATGGAAATTCACTGTGTATTTGTTACAGTTTGATGTATGTATTATTTAAGGTTCTCCAGAGAAACAGATCCAATAGGAGATTTTATATACGTGAGGTGGTGTGTGTGTGTGTGTGTGTGTGTGTGTGTGTGTGTGTGTGTGTGTGTTTTAAGGAATTGTCTCATACAATTGGGAGGGCAGGCAAGTTTGAAATCTGTAGGGCTGGCCAGCAGCCTGGCAATTCAGGTTGATGTTACAGTACTGAGAATTCTGTAGGGCAGCAGGCTACGAACTCAGTTAAGGTTTCTATGTTGCAATTGTGAGAATTCCTTTTTCAGGAAACCTCAGTCTTTGCTCTTAAGGCCTTGAACTGATTGAATGAGGCCCCATCATATTATTCAAATTGCACTGATTTAAATGTTAATCACGTTTTAAAAAAAAGCCCTTACAGAACATCTAGTCTGTTGTTTGACCAAACAACTGAGCATATAATCTAATCAAGTTGACAGATAAAATTAACCATCACAATGTACACATGTACATTTAACTCTATAGTAGAATACACTCATTAATTAACAACAAATCCCTTGTATTCATCAATTTGCTTTACTAGTATTTAGATAAAGATTCTTCATCTGGAATCCATGGACCTCTAGAGGGTCTCCCATCTTCAGGTGGGGGGAGGAGGTCCATGAAACATTCTAATTATATACAGCATTTTGAGTTGATGTGTGTTCATTTTTCTGGGTGATGAGTCCATAGTTTTCACCATATTCTCAGAAGATTCTAGAAGGGTATGAAACTGGCCAAGAAAGGTCAAGAAGCCACTATAGACAGTCATCTAAACTGAGTGGACCATTTTTGCCATTTGAAGGCTGGGTTCTCATGTCTGAACAAGCAGCACCCTTACCAACTGCCCTGGGAGTTACTCATTACACAAAGTCCTCACCAACTGCAAATAATAGATTAAATATAAATCTTTGCTTTCCAACAAAGTTTTCTATATCTTACCCTGATATGATAATACAAAGTGGGGGGATGGAATGGTCCCATAGTTCAGTCCCAAATGAGTCTTTCAGAAGCAATTTTTGGGTCATTATAATTTTATGGGTGAGCTATTTAGTTAATTCCTGGCAGTGGAGTGAGCAGCAGTGAGGAGCCTTCTAAAATTTTAGAAATGAGAAAGAATGCTGCTCTTTGAATCCTAAACCTATCAACTCAACACATATAAGAAGCCAGCAAAATGTCTCCTAGGCCCTGAGAACAGCTACATAGTTAAAGTGAATAAATCAATTAATAGGAAAAACTAGTATGTTAAAGCAGTTCAGACTACAAATGGGCTGCACAGGGGAATTTATAGGGTGATGGAAATACTCTATATGATACTGTAGTTGTAGACAGATGACTTATGGCTTTGTCACAACCCACAGAATTATGCATCACAAATAGTGAACTTCTGCATGCAAATTTCAAAAATATCAACCAGGATGCCCAGGGATCCCAGGATGGAATGCAGACAATGACTAATGAACATAATTGTATTACAAATGTATAATGTAACTTGACTGAAGGAAGTGAGGAAAACAGGAGCTAACTTAAGTAACTTTGGAAAACCATGTTTTGACTGGATACTTTAAGGCTAAAGACAAAACTAGTTGACCTGAGTTAGCATTTCTGAAACTGCTTTATATATATACTAGGGTAGAAGAATTAAATAAGTTGTGGATAATAGGAGGCAGATTTCCAACTGTCAGATAATAGTTAAAAAATTAATTACAGAGAAAGAGGCTAGAGTTAATCCTGTAGTGCTGTATTAGAGTTGGGGATGTATGAACTCATGTTTATTTTAAGATATATGCAGGCAGATACAGAAACATATATCTGTGTGTTTACATGGGTTAGTATCTATGTGTACACACACATACATACACACACACACACACATTTGCTAGCTTTGTTCACTGAGTGGGCTGAGAAACAGTGGCAACTCAGTAGCAATGAGCACACCCAGGACCCAAATCTTGGTTTCTACGTATAATTCTCCAATAAAAGGATACTGGAGGTAACCTGAAGTAGCTCTCAAAGCTAGAAAAATTTGGCCAAAGCTGGAACTATTTGAGCAACAAAATAATGACAGTACTCTATTATGACCCAAAGAATAAAATATCCATGAACCTATACTGATATAAACAATTGAATAACTAAGTAGATAGGTAAGTGCTGAAGAAAGAACAAATTTTTCTTACAGAAGAATTCAAAACAATATTTGTAGATACTTCCTCCTCCAGGAAGTAGAGATAATTCCCCTCTCCTTGAGTGTGGGCTGGATTTAGTGACTTGCTTCCAAAGAAAGTATGGGAAAGAAAAATAGTAACTTTCAGTGGAGAAAACTGGCAGGTACTACCTTAACCAAGGGAATAAGGTTAACATCATCAGTAATAAATCATTTTGATATCATATACCTCCTGATACATGATGTGCAGAGAAGGCACTTCACCTTTGTGGTAATTTCCCCCAAAACTCATAACTCTCATGTAATCATGAGAAAAACCCAAACTGAAGGACATTCTCAAAGTATCTGACCAGCTCTCATCAAAACTGTCAAAGTCATAAAGAACAAAGAGACTGAGAAACTTTCAAAGATTGGAGGGGATTAAGGAACCATGATGACTAAACGCAGTATGGGATGCCGGGTAGGTTCCTCAAATGGAAAAAGGACATTAGCGGAAAAACTGGTAAAATACAAACAAAGTGCAAGGTTAATGGTATTATAACTATGTTAATTTCTTAGTTTTGACAACTGTACTGTGTTTGTGTTAAGATGTTAACAGTAGGGGAAGCTGGGTGAAGGGTACATGGGAACTCTTGATACTACCTTTGCAACTTTTTGGTAAATCTAAAATTATTCCAAAAGTATAAGGTGGTTCTGAAAAGCAAATTCTGACAGAGTGCCTAGTACAAGAAAAATGTTCTTCTGTGGGTCAAGAATATTTCCCCAGACCTGAGCTGGCTGAAATACGCCTCAGGTCTAACTATATGCTTTGACTGGAATTCCCTGCTTATCCAACAACTTTCAGAATG
Source organism: Balaenoptera acutorostrata (assembly GCF_949987535.1). NCBI lineage: Eukaryota > Metazoa > Chordata > Mammalia > Artiodactyla > Balaenopteridae > Balaenoptera > Balaenoptera acutorostrata. The sequence goes on along the minus strand of NC_080072.1, from coordinate 43,763,348 downwards.
TTGATTCAGCCTACAAGAGACTGTGGTCTTGGGAAAGGAATGCAGTGAAGAGGGCACAGGAGCATAATGTCACTAGAAAGATATATCCCCTTAATATAAATCAGTCATCCAGCATTCAAGCTAATTGCACCAACTCAGAAAATTCTGTTATGAATCTCTCACTGAGAACCTGTTCATTCTAGGGTCCAAAGTCTATTTTCTGGACTAGCAAGCCTCAAATTCAGACCTTACAGTCTGGTGGGTTCCCTCCCCAATTCCTCCCCACCCCCACTCCGAGCACCCCTTTATCCACGTTGTTGTTCCAGCCCATTAGGCCTCCCAATAGTCAGCTCTCCCAGTGATACCTCCAGTAACACCATACCAGCTATATACAAGGTATTTCTGGTATCTTGGCATCCCTTTTACTTTCTTGAATAACATGAATACCAGTTTAAAAAGTGAGACTCCCTCAGCTCCCTTGATATTTTTACTAAGTAAATGTTGTGGCTGTATCCTATAAAAATTAGGGCACAACACCAATAAACAATGACTCTAGAATCCAGCCTCTACCAGGTTTTTACTGTGCTGAAAGAAAAGAACTTGATTCTCTCCCTCCTGTATAACTAATTTCTCTTTAATCTCTGTGTACATTACTTGTGCTTTTCCTTATCATTCTACGTTTGAAGGCCTACGTAACCTGAATTGCCACTTTCCTTTTCAGAGATGAAGAGAGAAGTACTCATGTCATTTGTATATCAAGTATGAAGTCATTCCTCTTTCTCACTTTTTTATCCATTCTAAAATTTTGCCTTGAACTTCAAGTTCTTCTGGCCCACATGACTCTAACCTGGTTGTCAATAATTTTTAGTAACTATTGTAACTGAGAGCTTTCCTTTCCACTCAAAGTTCACCAAACCCTATACTAAAAACAGAAATGTGTTAGTGAATCAAGCAGAGGCATGCAGAGCATCTTATTGTGTAAGCCACAATGAAAAGTAAAGTTGCCGAATATTTGTTTCCTTTTCATTATTCAAACTTGATTACATATAATTTTGTGTGTGTGTGTTTCCTACAGTAAATACACACTTAACTTTGAGAAATGGATGGGGTGATTTTTGACTGAGAGAATTTCTATCTTATTACTAGAGACAAGCCTGGACCTTGAAATGCCTGACTTCTGTGTATTTCTCTCACAGGATTGGGTAAAGAGTGGGAAATTTCCTTCCCTTTTCATTGTGGATGAGCAGTTAACCCCCCTCATTCTTCTCTCTGGGAGCTGATCCTTGCCAGGGTCCCAGGGCCTTGACTCAGTTTCCTCCTCATTCTGGTCCCCCGTTCCATACTGTGCTCACAGTAGGTGAGGTGAAGGGGAAAGCAAGCAAGGAAGGGGGAAAAAAAGCCCAACCTGCTGTTGCCACGGTATTAGTCAACACCATGTCCTTCTGCATCACCTCCTTCCTAACTTTTATACTACCCTCATGTTCAAGAAAGGCTGACTGGACTGGGAACTTCCCAAGTTGAGATTTTATGAGAAGGAGAAGGAGTGAGAAAGGGTAAACTCCATCCCAATACATCTTCAGACCCTAATTCTCCCACTCCCTGACATAATGCCTCACTCTTTTCCATAGAACTTTCTTTTAGGTTCTTTGTAGACTAATTTCTCGCCTCATGTTTCAGCCTTTGGTCCGTCCCTGTTCTCCCTGCTCCTCAACCATCCCACACCCTACTCCATTGTCATGCTGTTCTTGCACCAGTGCCGGTAACGTGGAGGGTCCACTCTCATTGTCAGAGGGAAGAGAACAGCACCTCCAGGGAATGGTACTGAAGAAAGATTTGCTTCTAGCACCTCAAGATGGAATTCTGTCATTTACCTTGATAAACCTAAAGAATAAGCATATACCACTATCTCTTGATTCATTTGTTTTATCAATGAATGATCAATTAACTGCCTAGTCTCTCCATCTTTTCAACGTACTCACATATTTCCAAGTGAAGATACTTAGTAGGCAAAGTTCAGGGGACAGGATAAGCCTGGATGTTTAAATTTGGGAGTTGTCAGCATCCATATGATATCTGACATACAGATTGAATAAAGGCGCAAGCTTCAATCCTTATAATAAATTTTAGTAAAGCTCAATTTCTTTTTCATTTCTGTATATATACATATTTTAAAAACACATCTATAGAAGTTCTCACATTTTCTTCCCACACATGCCTGGGGTGCTAGAGCCTTGCTTTACAGAAAGGTGCTCAGGGATACAGAAATCCAATGGCCAAATTCTATGAAATGTACATTTCCAGTTTTACTGCAAACTGCCAAATTGCTTTTCTAAATGCAACGTACTAATCTGCAAGCAGTTTATGAAAGAGTTCCTGTTTCTTCACGTCCTTTCTTAAACTTTATATTATCAGACTTCATACCTGCCAGTCTGTGGATTGATCTGTCCCCTCAGGGATCAGATTCCTGCTCTATCTCATTAGAGGAGGAACTGCCACTCTCACCTTAGCACAAGACCTTTGACCATTTAATGTCCCTGAAAATAAGATTATTCCACAGAAATAAAAGTTTCATTAGTGGGCCAGTAATTAAATGTGGATTTAATACTTTCTTTTCTGATCCCTATAATCACATAAAGTTAAGACATTGTCCCAGGAGCCCATTAAGCACTACTACCTACTACTTGGCACATAAGTAAGCCTTCAATAAATATTTTGTGAATGAACAGAAGGAGATGTCACTACATAGCCATGTACAAATACAACTGGGCATCTCTCTTGATCCCTCTCTTTTTGTTGCTTCCCTGACATGAATTACCAGGTCCTGTCAGTTCTACTTCTGAGATATCTTTTGTGGTCCTGTCTTATGGATTCCCACTACCATTGCCCAAGTTATGGCCATCTAAATCTCCTCTCTTCCTTTCTCATTCTTCCATCCCCAAACTGAAAATGTGTGGGTTATTCTCTCATGTTTATGTGACATTCTACATGCTCATCTTCTGCCTGGAAAATACTCACCTGACAATATTCTTACTTATCCTTCGGAATTCAAGTCAAATATTACCTCCTCTGTGAAGACTTTCTTGACTCTTGGGCAGTTTCTCCTCTGTGCTCCCACAGACGTTCTAGTGACTCTTCTCATTGGACTTACATTCTATTGTGTTCATCTTTTTTGCTATCTTGACCAATGCTGTCCAATAGAAATATAATACAAGCCACATGTAATTTTTCTAGTAGCCACATTAAAAAGTGTAAAGAGAAACAGATGAAAAGAATTTAAATATTTTAATTTAACCTGATACATCCCAAATACTATCATTTCAACATGTAACAAATGTAACATTTATTAATGAGGTATTTTATTTTTTGGTACTAAGTCTTCAAAATTCTGTGTGTTTTTTATACTTATAACATATTCCACTCCAGACCGGCCACATTTCAGGTGCTCAATAGCCACATGTGGTTAATGGCTCCTGTACTGAAAGACTAGTGTGACGTTCAAAAGGAATCATATCTTGTTAATTTTTGTATTCCCAGGTGTTCGACTTGTCAGAAATACCTAACAAATGCTTGCTAAATGAATTAATGAATAAATGAACAATGATAAAAATAGCTAGTGCTGATTGCATGTGAAAGGCACTGTGGTAAGCAATATACATAACTTCATTCCTTTCCCTACCAGCAAATGCTTAGTTGGTATTCAATGGCTACTTAACAGTCATTACGTAATTAGTCTTGGGAAAGCCAATTGTTTGTTAAGAACTCAGTTTTCCTACTTGTGAAAGACAGAGGGGATGGGCCAAGTGAGTCTTAGACCAGTTCTGAAATAGTGTGGATATAAATAAATGCAGAGCATTTAGAGTCGAGTCATGAAAACAATGAATGATCAGATAAATTTTAGGAGACAATGTTGCACAGTGGAAGGGCACAGGCTTTGGAATTAGGCACACCTGGTTAGAATTCCCAGCTCCTCTACTCAGTTATGTGTTCTTAGGCAATGAAATTAAATTTCCCCGTCTTCCACTTCTTCCCTGTAAAACGGAGACGATAATACCTACCTGTTGTGGGGTTCGGAAATAATATCTATAAAGTGTTTGGCATATTAGTATATCTTTAAAAAACAGAAGACATTATTATTGGTTCTGAGAAGTCTTTCATTCTATTTTTTCCACCTTAGGATTTAACAATCGTAAAGGTAAGCCTTTAGATAGGGCTTACCATGTGCCGGAAACTGTGATAAAAAGCTTAAAAATATTAACTCATTCAGCTTGATAGCACCCCTATGAGGTAAGTGCTATTACTGTCATTTCCATTTTACCCCCAGGGAACTGAGGCATAGACGGTAAGTAACTTGCCCAGGGTCACACACATAGTAAGTGGTAGTGCTTGGATTCTATACCCAGGTGTTCAGTGCCAGAGTCAGGACTCTTAATCACTGCTCTATTCTTCTCAAGCCAACCACTGACTAATTTATTAGAAAAAACCTACAATTGGCTGCTCTAATAAATATCATAACAGAGTGGTTAAATGGCTTTTTTATGGAGAACCTAATCTGTGCACTGTTCTCTGATCTGGAGAATAAGTGATTAGGAACTGAGTTAAACATAAGTTTTATTTCCTTAAGAGTCATACCTGTGTATACACTGAGTTTTGTTTTACACATAGGTGTGGTTTGCTGTCTGAGGTTCTCCCAGTTCAGGTGCATTGTTTCAACTGTTTCTGGGAAGAGGCCTTTCCCTAGAAGCTCAAGGGTGAGCTGATACTGGTCTCGGAGACTTCAGGCACAGTTCTCAAAAAGCACCACCCAGAGAGCAGGACATAGGGGAGTCAGTCTGTGGCTTACATCTTGGACACGCTGTGATGTTCTAATACAGATGCTGAACTAGTGATTCCCACTTCTGGGCATCTGCAGCAGCTCGGTTCTGACTCATGTGCAAAGAGAGTAAATCCCTGAAAAAGAAAGAAAAAGAAAAAAAGAATAATCTCCAGGTCTCAGGGTCCTACTGAGTTACTACTGCCCCCAAAGTGAGCTCCAAACAATGACAACGCCACCCACAAAAGAAGGGCAAATGACCACCAAATCAATTGTGGGAAGAAACTGACCAGCAAGATGGTTACTTCTTTCCACAGTGACACTTGGAAAAAAGACAGCAGATGGTATTTAAAGAAATGTTACAAATACTGTTCCTCTTCCTCCCAATACCTGTGAGTCAGGTAACACCAGAACACTGTTAGCAATAAACAGGGTCTGGAGGAGACACTTGAGAATGTAGGGAAGGCAAAATTTTACCTCTACCTTCTTAGGGGTTTTCAGCTGCGCCTGAGAATTAAACTGACATAAGACAGGAGAAATGTATACAAATTTATATGTTTTACATGACACGGGGCTCTGATAAGAAAATGAAGATGCAGAGAAATGGCAAAACCTACAGGCTTTTACATTAGGTTGAACAAAGAGAGGAAATTGTGGGAAAGTAACTAAATTATATGGGGAGGTTAAAGGAAGATAAGAATTAACAGTTCTGTTTATACAGGATTCTCTCAGCTTTGATTCCCCATTGAAGAAAGTTTCTTTCTCCTGGTATAGGAAGGGTATCTTTCACATGGGAGATTTTATCTCCTGTTTTCAGGAAGAAATGGGGAGATTAGAAGGCCGTTTTGGCATCTGCTATTCTTTCAAGTGCCTTTAGTTCAAAATAATCCCTATGTCACAGTAGCATATTTTGGGGTGGTATATTCTGCCACTTTTTATTCCTCCCCTCTGAAACTTCACCCCAAAGATTCATAGTGCAGAATCTGAGCTGGCAGATTATTCTGTTTCTCCCCGAATTAGTCTTGTGAATAGGTCAGTTTATTTGAACAGTTGTGTCTTAGCGCAGGAGGCAGTGGTGCAGGTGAGAGCAGTAGCTCATCTAAGTTAGATCTCTATATGATGTGAACAATCAGGCATTTAGTGAGGGGTATTTTTTAATGGAAACAAAAGAAAAACAAATATTAATAGTTAGAAATCTAGTTTCTGAGTCCAGAGGACAGCAGGTAAGAAGATTTCTAGATTTAAGCTTAGAAGCATCTTTAGATGGTGGAATGAGGATAGCAGTTTGTCATTTGACAAATTTCCTGGTTTGAAGTTTGAATGTCTCTGGTTATGGCATTGGGTATTCTGGTGAATTTTCTGACTGGCCCACACAGCAGCAGGCATGAAGGTTGTTTATATATGTTTTATTGTGGTGATTTTTCTGAAGTTTATATCAAGTCATCTAGCTTTAGCTTGTAGGGCTTGGGGAAAAGGGCAGTTTTAGTTCTTAGTGATTTCAAGTCAGAAGAGTGGGAGAAAAATTGGAAATGATAACTTGGAGAGTTGTAGCCATATATTTTAGGAAGTTAAAAGAATTCAGGATCCAGACCAGTTTATAAGTAGATAACAAAACCTCAAAGACAGTGAACACAGCTAGAATCTAGTAATCACAAGAGTGTGTTATAGTTTTTCACTGAAACATAATTTTCTCTCTAGAGTCAACCCCATTTTTACTAAATATAATTACAGTAAGACTTTTTTTGTAAAGTACGTTTAGTCTTGTTAAACTTGGCATGATTATTTACATAAGTGCAGCAAGAATGATTTATCATATAGGTTCTTTATAAGTCTGCTTTGTCAGAACTTTTAATAAGGAATCTTAGATTGAACCTTTAAAAGTCTTTCAAGGATAAGAAGCCATGTCAAGAATTCACCAACAGACTTTGCCTACAGCACCCATACATTTGGGTGAATTCCTCTCTTCCTGAGGTACCCAATATATCTGAAGGTTCTTGGGCCTGCCAGGAAGTGACCTTCCTTACTCAGCTGTAGGGCTGGGAACCCTGTAAGCAAGGCATCAGGGTGGTATTTCAAGGGACTTTATAAGCACTGACTTCATAAAGTCAACTTTAGTTTCTTAAATCTGTCTAGTTAATTGAGTATATGTACATCACTGTCAAATATGACATTACAATCAAAGTCTTGATAATATAACCAATGTCTCCAATTGTGTTCTGTTATAAAGAGAAGAAATTCTTATTGAATCTGTGTAAATAACTGTATTCCCATGAATAAGAATATTTCTTAAGAATTTCCAAATTCTCAGGGGATACAAAGAGAGAAAAAGATCAATGTTTTAATTTTTGTTTACAAAGGTATAATTGCTGTAAGTTAATAGACAGCTTAAGAAAAAGAGAAATGGGGTCTTCTTAAATCTGGAAAACCAACAATGCTTTAAACAAGTTATAAAATTATAATTATCCTCATTGGTTCATTCAGTCCCATGTAATTACTTTTTGTTTGCTTGATCCTGAGTTAGCAGTTTTATGAATCAAACAGTTTTTCCATTAGAATTCTAGAAATAGTTATCCAGTTTAGTGGTATGATCTTAGAGTTATCAGAAACCTATATTCTAGAGTATTTCTCAGGGTCCTTTTCATGAATCTCCTTGAAGATGAAGCATTTTCCCTTGTAGATGATTGTAAAAGCTTTCCAAGAAGAATCAAGAGTGAAACAATAACTGTCTGTGAATGACAAAAGACTTCAAAATAGCCATGGTTAAAGATCTGGTGAGAGTTCACTATTTAAAGAAATGATACAATTATAAGGGACAGTTGGTTATTTCTGTGACATGCAATGTTTCAAAATAATAATTGGGTTTATGATTGCTTATACAGATAATAAGGGCACTGACAAATTTCTAGGAACTTTGTAAAATTTTTGAAATATTAGTAACATATGCCCATACAAATATAACCTAAACAAAGTTAATCAGCAATTTGACAATGTTTTCTATGTAATTTAATACATCAAATAAGCTAATTAGTTTAATCTCTCTCTCTCTCTCTCTCTCTCTTTTTTAAAGGAGAGAGAACAAATCTTTTGAGATCTTCCAGGGGCCATCTGGAAAATCCCAAAGTTAGTCCAAGGTCAAAAAGTCTTCATTTTGAATTTGATTTGGGGAAGTTTAGCAAAATTGTCAAAAGGTTTAAAACACTTGATTAAGTAAGTATCACAGGTCACAGAAAAACAGATACTTAGTTACCCATCTAATTAAGGTTGACAACTGAAAGATTTTAAAGGTAAATTAAAAAATTACATAATTGTAAAATAAAAACCACTCAGCTTCTTTAATAATGAAGACTCAGTTTTTGTAAGTAATCAAAGACCTGATAAAGACAATGCGAAGCATAGGAAATTATTTTGATAAGACACAAAATCTTTGTTTCCTTGACAGATTATATGAAAGGTAAAGAAAAAAACCTTTTATAATCTCTTATTAAAAGCAGACCAAATGGAGCATAACCTTTAAAAACTGTACAAAAAAATTAAAAATTAAAAAAAAGCAGACAATCTAATAAACTTTGTCATGTTAACAGAGAGAAAATTAAACTCTAGTTTTGTATCAGTACATTATTGCGCTCATTTAAAGAAGTCTTATAAGTAAATGCATTTAATTTTAGCCAGCTTTGACCTTGCAACAAAAAATTTCTGTTCTACAAACCTTCTGTAATTTTCTATATCCATTTTGATTTTGTCCTATTCCTTTTCTCTTTCTCAATCTGGAACATTTAGTCATTTTACTTTAGGACAAAAATTACTTTTTAAATTTTTTAACAGAAACACACCCTACATTCCTTATATGCTCTTCATAATAAGAATACACCTCATTCTCTACCTATACTTCGCTTACAAAGTTGTTTTCCTTTGCTGTTATTGTTTTTAGTCGTTTTATTTTTATATATTGATTATAAATTGTAGGCAGGCAATTGTAAACTGTCATATATTAGCATTCTTAGTAGATTTGCAAATTTATGAATACAGGCATACCTCAATGATATTGTAGGTTCAGTTTCAGACCAATACAATAAAGTAAATAACACAATAAAGCAAGTCCACAAATTTTTTGAGTTCACAATGCATAAAAAAGTTATGTTTACACTATACTGTAGACTGTTAAGTGTGCAATAGCATTATGTCTAAAACAATGGACATGCCTTAATTAAGAATACTTTATTGCTAAAAAATGCTAACCATCACCTGAGTCTTCAGCAAGTCATAACCTTTTTACTGGTGGAGGGTTTGAAATATTGTGAGAATTACCAAAATGTGACAAAGAAACACTAAGTAAGCAAATCCTGTTGGAAAAGTGGCGCTGATAACAAAGTATTATGAAAAAGACTGATATAGTGATTAAAATTTGCTATAGCTGGGAATGTCAAAAAAGAAAAAAAAAAGGAAAAGAAAAGTGGTGCTGATAGACTTGTTCAGTGTGGGGTTGCCACAAACTTTCAGTTTGTAAAAAACACAATATTGGGACTTCCCTGGTGGTCCAGGGGTTAAGACTCTGTGCTTCCACTGCAGGGGGCAGGGGTTCAATCCCTGGTCGGGGAACTAGGATCCTGCATGCTGTGCGGTGGTCAAAAATAAAAAAACAGCCCTCCCACACACAATGCAATATCTGTGAAGTGTAATAAAATGAGATATACCTGTACATTATTATAAAAATTTATAATTTTTAGAGACATATGTACAATTTTTTAATGTGGCAAAAATATGTGTAGTTAACAGACCACCAAATATCTTTTTTCTCTTTGTAAAAATTAAGAAGCCAAAAGTAGATAAACTTATGTTTAGCAATTAATGTTTTAGTGTATTATCTCACTTAGAAATGATCTAGATATTCAATGAATAGCCATAATTTAACATAACTTTAAGGCCTCAAGTTTCAAAAAAGATTTTGGAAACTATTTTTAAGTAGATGTAACACTTTGTTATGTTAATGTTGTTAATGAAACAAAGCCAGGATAATCTTAAATTATTTTTCTTGTAGATAAATCAGGCAAATATTTTTTTAAAAATCACAGAAATACTACCAAATGTAAAATAAATAGCTAGTGGGAAGCAGCCGCATAGCACAGGGAGATCAGCTCGGTGCTTTGTGACAACCTAGAGGGATGGGATAGCGAGGGTGGGAGGGAGATGCAAGAGGGAGGAGATATGGGGATATATGTATGTGTATAGCTGATTCACTTTTTTATAAAGCAGAAACTAACACACCACTGTAAAGCAATTATACTCCAATAAAGATGTTAAAAAAAAAAAGAATAGATATGAAACTGATAACACTGGTTGACTCAGGGAATAGAACTAAAAGGCTGAGGACAGAAATGAAAGTTAAACTTTTCACATATACCCTTTGAATCTTATGAATTTTGAACTGTGTAATGGTGTTAAATATTTTTAAGGTTATTTTTTGTTTGTTTGTTTTGCTTTTGTTTTGTTTTATTTGGTTGCACCAGGTCTTGGTTGCAGCAGGCGGGCTCCTTAGTCATGGCTCGCCTGTTCCTTAGTTGTGGCATGTGAACTCTTAGTTACGGCATGCATGTGGGATCTAGTTCCCTGACCAGGGATCAAACCTGGGTCCCCTGCATTGCGAGCTTGGAGTCTTGACCACTGCACCACCAGGGAAGTCCCAATATTTTTAAGTTTTAACACTGAAAAAAATCTTTTAACTCAGGAATTCCACTTCTAGGAACGAATTCTATAATGTATTTACACGTGTTCCACATGTACAAAGATATTCACTGCAGTATATTATATAATGGCCAAAGATTGGAGACATCCTAAATGTTCGCTAATAGAGGAGGGCTTAATAAATTACAGTACAGTCATACAAAGAGTTGCATGCGTTCATTAAAAAGAATAAGGAAAAAATAACTTGGTAGCACTATGTGGGCTGATAGAGAATAATCTTAAACAGTTTTGAATGAAAAAAGACTGTATGTAGTCTGTATTATCTGCTTATGGTATGCTTGCATATACATAGACTATTTATGGAAGAGTATACAAGAAATTGCTAATCTTGGTTGACAGGGAGGGGTACTGAGTGGTTGGAGAACAGATATGGGAAGACAATTTTCTTTTCACTGTATATCCCTTCGTAGCTTATGAATGTTTTACCATATGGCAAATACGACCTAATCAACAAAAAATGTTTAAGCACATTATGTTCAAAACTAGGGGAGTGTCTGGGAGACTTCCCTGGTGGTGCAGTGGTTAAGAATCCGCCTGCCAGTGCAGGGGACACGGGTTCGAGCCCTGGTACAGGAAGATCCCACATGCCACGGAGCAACTAAGGCCATGTGCCACAACTATTGAGCCTGCGTGCTACAACTACTGAAGCCTGCGGGCCTAGAGCCCGTGCTCTGCAACAAAGAGTAGCCCCCACTCGCCGCAACTAGAGAAAGCCCGTGTGCAGCAACGAAGACCTAACACAGCCAAAAATAAATTAAATAAAATAAAAAATTAAAAAAAAAAACCCACAGAAGCGGGACTTCCCTGGTGGTTCAGTGGTTAAGACTCCACACTCCCAATGCAGGGGGGCCGGGTTCGATCTCTGGTCAGGGAACTAGATCCCACATGCTGCAACTAAAAGAGCCCTCATGCTGCAACGAAGATCCCACGTGCCGCAACGAAGATCCCTCGTGCCACAACTAAGACCCGGCACAGCCAAATAAATAAATAAATAAACATCACACACACAAAAAATCACAGAAGCAAAGAACCTAGAAGTTAAAACATGACTTTCTCTAACTTTTTTAATGTACTGCTGTGTTTGACATACATCAAGCAATTTATTTTTACTATACGTCCTGATTTTAAATTGAGTTTAAAATTTTACAATCTTAAACATCTAGTAGAGATAACATAAATTCATTTGACTAGTAAACCCAAATAGAATAAGTGCTATGTCTTCATTACATTTAATGTTGACAACTCTGAAGACATGACTTAAACAAGCTTTTATCCCAGATCCTGTGAACCTAAGAAACATTTGGGTTAGTTTTTATATTTCTGAGAGTTTTAGGAATACTTTATATAAGCATTTATTTTTTTAAACCAATTAAATAGAACTCCTTCACAGAGTAATTTTGGCAATATCATCCAGAGGTAGAAAAATATTACATATATACATAGACATATAGAGACATATACAAAAGAGATCTTACAGTTTTCATTTTAAACCTTAGCCGTGAGTTAGGTATAAATATAGAAACACAAAATTTACTAACTTATACAAGAGTTATCTTTGTCTTATTAATTTTTTCCTTTCAATTTGACCTTCCCATAGGTAACAATAGGATAATTGTATAGGGTGACAGCTCTCTAAAAACTCCTTTTAGATCTAAAAGTCCAAATATTCAAGAGCATACCTATTTTAATTATGACTCAAAACCAATAAGCCTTTTATGGCTTAGCCACAGACATGAGAGGCATCCCCAAAGAGAGTACAAAAGATGCAGCCCTCCCAAGATCCAGAAAGTTCACTCCCAGAGTTAGCCTAAGAATGCAAAGAGCTTTACTGTCACAGGCAGTAAGAATAGTGTTTGTGAAACTGGTGTCTCTTGTTTCCTACAGGAACTTGAAATGTCTCCAGCTATAGACCAGCTAATTTGTGGCATCGGGTGGGTGACATTAGGATAAGGGCTCCCTGGCACTATGAAGACAACAAAGGTAAGACAACAAAGGCTCCTTAGGGACTGGAATCTCTCAAGACAAACTGGAATCTCGCTTAGGACACACTTCTCTGAGAGGTGGCAAGGTTGGACAAAGAGAATGCTGCTTGTCATTTTGTGTCTTGATTTCCAGCCTGTTTGGCTGGTTACCTGACTCAAGCCAATACTTGTACTGTACAGTCCAGCTGCTGGAGACCAGAGAGAATATTTTACCTGGTCACAAAGCCAAGCTGTGAAGATGTGAAACAAGATGAATGGAGCAGCTCATTTTATGATTTTCCTCCTTATGACAAACACCACTAAAGACAGAGACAAAGAAACAAAGACTAGGAGGCTGTGGATTATAACCAATGGGTACCCAGAACCAAATACAAAGGTCACAACTCAAAGAACTAATTTTTACAAACTTTTTCTCCTGCCAAGCTACATTTAGAAAGGGAAAAAGATGAGGAGAGACTTTCATTATTCTTGCTTTGGTTGGGCCATGCAGGCAGAGATCTAAGGGATTGATGTGTAAGAATTCTTACCTTCTGCTGGCTTTTTGTCAGCTGTCCCAGGATCTCTCAGTGTCCCAACCATTGAAATCCCAACCTCACAACCAGAAACCGTAGGGGAGGCAAAATTTTACCTCTATCTTCTTAAGGTTTTTTGGCTGGGCCTGAGAATTAAATTGGCATAAAACAGATTAACAGTAGAATTGTATACACATTTATGTTAAATGAAGACTCAAAGAAATGGCAAAATCTACAGGCTTTTATACTAGGTTGAACAAATAAAGGCAATTGTGAAAAAGTAAATTATATGGGGAGGCTAAAGGAAGATACAAATTATTTTAACAAAGTCTATGTATACAGGATACTCGGCTTTGATTTGCCACTGAAGAATGTTTCTTTTCTTCTGGTATAAGAAGAGCATCCTTCACATGGGAGCTTTTATCTCCTGTTTTCAGGAAGAAAATGGGAGCTTAGAAGGCTCTTCTTGCATCTGCTGTTTCTTAAGTGACTTTAGCTCAAAATAATCCTTATGCTAAAGTGGCATATTTTGGGGTGGCATATTCTGCCACTCTTCAAGAACCAGAAAGTCAGTGGTCAGGACACAAGGAATATTTTAGAAGCGCCAAGAACATAGCAGCTCCATTTTTGTTCCACGTAGATTAAAGCTGTTGAATAACTGAGGGTCAGATGATTCGCCTCCACGTGAAAACCAAACTTATTTCACAGATCTCTAAAACACTCAGAACAGACACTGGGCATTAAATTTCACCCTCCTTTTAGAGATGAGGAAATGAAGCCACAGAAACCTGTGTGTACTCATTCAGACTGACAATTGATGTATTAGCAGAAATGTTAGAAACCTGGTAGAATTTTTTTGTTTGCTTTTTAATAACAAGCTTTAAAAAATATGTTTAAAGCAGACCAATTCTGGACGTCATAATTGAATACAGGGCAAGGTAGAGATCACCAAATGAACTGCTAAGAGTAACTGTGCTCACTAGAAATTTGGCTCTCTTGAGAAAAGCTGCCTGAAACCCTTTCTATGCTGTGCTCAGTCTATGCTACGAAAGTGAGCATCTCTGATGCACTCTAGATAGCTGTAATGGGTTCTTCACTGCAACTACGAAGTTGTGTTCCCTTTAGTTTTGTCAAAAGAAGTAGTTTCTTTTAAATAGTTCACGCTCTCCTTTGTCATGAAATCTGTAAAGATAAAGCATGGTGAAAATAATTAATTAACACCATGAGTTCCATGAGAGACATACATAAGATTCTGTGCTACTCATTGTGGGGAACACAAAGATGTATGAGAAGGCAAAGTGACCAGATCTTGTTTTGGAGGAGGCAAATGTGGCATAGTAAAAAGATTATGGAATTTGCCATCAAATAGACCTAGATTTCAATCCCACTTCGGCCACCTAACAGCTGTGTGACTTTGGGCAAATTACTTGTCTCATTGAACCTCAATTTTCTCTTCTACAAAATTCAGATGAATAGATGAACATTTGCATAGGGTTGTTGTAAAGATGGAGTGAAGAACCTCAACAGAACTATGTTTAATGAGACACTGACAGAACAATATATCATATGAGTTAGAAAATGATACATGCCATGAGAAAAGTATTTCCTCAGAGCAGGAAGAGGTACTGTTTGCATAAAAAAATTAATGCTTGACCTTACTTGACTTCTGTTTTTAAAGAAGTTATGGAAGTCTGAGGGAATGCATAAATAGCTATAACTAGTTTATGAGTAACATATGTGTTTTTGGTGTCTATTCCTATTTATTTTCTCAGTAATATATAGTATCCTTAGGCTGTAAACTATAGCAATACATTTTTGGCTTGGTATAACTTACCTTCATTTACAGAACTATGTTTCTGTAGCAAGAATCAAAAGTATATACCGGTATTCCATATGTGAATAAAATTACAATGTAGTAGATTCCAATATATGGCAGCCCAATTTTGGGGGCTCTTGTTGAAAAGAGATGGGAAAAGCATTTGAATGAATTATTACTTTTTTTTGGTATTACTATATTTTAAGTGTTACACTCTGGGCAAAATCCTTCATTACCTTTTGTGAAGACTATTAGTCACTTTTTATAGATATATGACTTGGAATTCACTTAAAAATGGTGGTGCACTACAAGGGACATGAGCCACACAACATGCCCGTAAGACTGTACCATCTTGGATAGTAAACTGTTGTTTTAATTTTAAGTCCTCTTCCAGAATGCATGCTGCCCATCTGTGGGGGGTCTCTGCTGGAGGGACATGTTACATACACATCGACTTGAATCAAATGAATGCCTTTAAGCCTGCAACCCTAAAGTTATTTTTGAAAGTCATAATGTATTCATTAAGCAATTACTTAATTTCTTCACATGTTTTTCTCAGAACTAAGTATTAATTTATATATTTATATATAGCTATTATATTGTTATATTTACATATAACTATTTTTAAAAAATCAAGCTTTGCACAAAAATTTAAAAATTTGTAATGAAAGTACTCTCCAGAAATAGTGCCTAATTGCTTATGGTATGGTGATAAACCTTAGCAGTGGTTAACTTAGCTCTGTGTCTTCTAAGATGCCCCTAAATTCCCTAGGCTGGGTTAGATCCTTTTTATATATATTCTCTCATCCTGCATTATACTGGAATTATCTGTTTAGGTCTGTCTCCCTGTTACACCCTATGCTCTGTGGGAAATACTGTCTTACCTAACTTTATGTGCCTAGTTCAGGGACAAGTACTTTAAACAAAGGTATTTATCTGAAATGAACAACTTAATGACTGAATTAATAAACACAAATCCTGTAATCTTTAACTTGTTTTGTTGCTGATGCCCTTCCACAGGCTAGCATTTGGCCCATAGTTCTTACGGCTATTTTGGGAAGAATATTACTGACCTATAGCTAAGAAGTGTTTCATCTGACCCTGGATATTTCAGAATTTTGCTAATGGACTGGGTTTTAGACACACACACATCTTGCCTAGCCTAGGGAAATGACTCATCCCTGAGGGTAGGCAGCTGTATTAGTTTTGTGTTCTGTGCCCTCCGCCAGGAATGACTGTACCGGTAGCCTCAGTAACCGTAGGTTCCACATCTGTGAATTCAAATAACTGTGGATTGAAAATATTCAGAAAAAAAATTCTAGAAAAGTTCCAAAAAGCAAAAGGTTGAATTTGCTATTTGTCAGCAACTATTTACCCAGCATTTACATTGTATTTACAACTACTTACATAGCATTTACATTGTATTAGGTATTATAAGTTACCTAGAGATGATTTAAAGAATGTGGGAGGATGTGCACAGTGGTTATGTTAGCAGTGGTTAACTTAATTTTGCATCTTCTAAGAAGATGCCCCTAAATTCCCTAGGCTGGGTAAGATCCTGTTTATATGTATTCCCTCATCCTGCATTATAGTGGAATTATCTGTTTATGTCTGTGTCCTTATTATATCCTGTGCTCTGTGGAAAATACTATCTTACCTAACTTTATATGCCAAGTTCAGAAACAAAGATTCTTCACCATCTTACATAAGGAACATGAATATCTGTGGATTTTGGTATTTGCGGGGGTGGGGTGGGGTGGGGAGAGTGTGTCCTGGAACCAATTCCCCACAGATACAGAGGGTGACTGCACTTGGTACTGGACTGCGAGCTCCAAGGCAGAAGCCACGGTCTTCAAAAGAAAGTAAAGTACGCAGCTCCGTCAACTTTTGTAGTTTCCAATTGGGTGCAGCACCACGGGTGCTTTAGTTCTAGTAACAGTGTCAGGCACTGAAACAAGCTCTAAATCCTCAGAGAAAAATCATTCTGAACCATCTTAGCTCATCCTTAAAGCACCAACCTGTGAATGTTATTCACCGTGCCAGGAGCTTTCACTCACTTTAAATTCTCACAGTCCTTTTTTTCTTCCTCTGGTTTCTAGTTTTTGAATGATAGCTAGCTAAATCCTAGTGGGATTGTTTATACCGTGGGTGTCCCATGGAGCCTAAGGTTATGGTAATATTAGAGTTTTTCTCACAATCATCATTTAAAAAATTGAGATATTATACATAAAGTGCGTTGAGTGAACTAATCTTAAGCGTACGACTCGGTGAAGTTGTACCTAGGCAGACACCACCTCGGTAACTACCACCCAGATCAAGAGACAGAACGCTCCGAGCTTCCGTGAGGTTCCCTTGTGCCCTTTCCATTTCCCCTCCTCCCCCCGCGAGATAACCATTATTCTAATTTCTCTCACCATGGATAAATTTTGTATGAAATTACTCTGGAAGCAGTGTTAAGTGGAAATATTTGACCCACAGTCCCGCGGGGCTGGACGAGACGCACGCTCGGCTCCCTCTCTATAGGGCACCCCGCGGAGGCGCCAGGGGACCACAGAGCCACGGCTCCGCTCTCACCGACCCAAACCAGCCCCGCCAAGAGGCGCGTCGGGCCTCACGAAGACAGTGCGGGAGCACACCACAATGGCTGCCAGCGGTCACCCGCGGCTGCCTCGCCGCATCCTCCCCACCTTTCCAGTGGGCGTCGCTCCTAAACGACGGGCAGCCCGGGTGTGGCCCTGGACGCGACCCACTGGAACACGAGCTGCCGGCGGGGGCGCTCGTGAGCTCGGGATGTGGGGCGCGCGCCCATTGGATGAACTTTCCCCGCGAGCTGGCCGGGCGCAGAGCCCACCTCCCGGCCCTCTCTCCGCCCTCCCATTGGCCGTTCGCGTCCCACCCGCGCCCGCTCCCGTCCTCCTCCCGCCCGGATAGAAACGGGGTTGAGGGGGTGGGAGGCCGAAGCCAGGAGGAGGGTGAGCGGTCCTCCTAGTAAGGGGGCGCGAGAGAGCCAATCAGGACAAGACGTGAAAAAGAGGCGCCGCGTCAGCCAGTCACATTCCGAGGTCCGGGTCGGGGTCGGCTGACGCGAGCGCGGGCCGCAGCCAATGGGCGTGCCACCACCCGTCCGCTCTTCAGCGGCCGGTCGCGGGCGGTGGAAGAGCGAGTGAAGGGAGCGCGACGGCGACGCCGACAGAGCCCTCGCTGGACTGCCGGGAGGAAAGCGAGGCCCGAGCCTCTGCGTCTAGGTGAGAGGCGGGGACGCCGGGCGGGAGAGGCGGGCTGTGGGTCCCTCCTCGCCTGGCCGGGGCCGCGGCTCTGGGAGCCGGGGAGGCAGGCCTGGCCGAGGCGGGGGCTACACCCGCTGCCCCGCCCCCGCCCACCGCTGCGTAGAGCGGGGGGCACCCGCTTCTGCCCGGATGGTCTATGCGAGGCTTGGCGGGGCCACCGCCCTCTGGAGAGCCGGGACTGAGAGCGGTGCCATAGGGAGGGGCCTGGTTTGCAGACGCGGAGCCTGGGGGCGCCGCCTGGGGCGGAGAGACCGCGTAGAGGTGGCGAAGGTGGGGCGGGGTAGTTAACGGAGGAGCAGGTTTGTGCGCCTGAGGGTGGCAGTGAAAGGAGGCCTGTGATGGAAGGATTTTGGGTCTGGGTACGAAGAAAGTGATGGGAATAGGGTGATGCTCAGAAAAGGGTGCCCGGGGAGAAGGTGCGGAGCCGGGGCGTGTGGTTGGCCTCTTGGAAGTAGGCATTGATTGAGACTGGGGGGGAAATCAGCTGGGAGTGAAGGGAGGACAGGCTTGGGACACGTGAATCTGGAGTAAGAGGCACTTACTAAAGCCGGAAGGTGACCGAGAGGCAAAGGTTTTAGGTGAGGTGTAGATGGAGGCTGTTTGACTAGAAGGCGTTAGGTGGCCAGTTAGGAGAAAGTATACAAGGAGCAAACGAGGTAGGTTTATGTATGGTAACTGAAGGGTGTGGATCTTTTATGAGTAAGTCAGCAAGAATAACTGTCGGTTTTGTCAGGTAGGAGTCAGTCAGCCACGTCCATAGGTTCATTCACTACTCATCGATGGCCAAACTCTCAGACTTGTTAACTCTCACTGCTGAGGTTGATTGTCCTCCCTCCCCGACCCTCCTCTTTCCTCCCCAACCCTTCTCCCACCCGTGTGACAGTTCATCTCATTGTTTTGCCTCAGCAGCGCACGAACTCATCTCACAAGCCATGGCACAAATATTGTTTGCTTTTGATTGGATGGCAGTGAGGAATCGCTTAATTCTTATATCAAAAAAAAGTAGAATGTGTTTGTTTGAAGACAACATCAGAGGATACTTTCCGAAAACTGCAATACAGGGGAGTTTCTCAACAGTCATGTGTAATATAGCATAAAAATGATGCAAGATCTCTTACAGTAACACAAGTAAGAGTGAACATAAGTACAATTCTGTTACTCTATAAGAATCAAGCATTTTGATGTAGAATTTGATTATGCATCATGCTTGTTGGGAAATTTTTCAGCCTTGGGAAGAGTTTTATAGCTAAATAGGTTCAAAGTTCTTTTCACTTAGAGGAAAGAAAAACATGGTGTCACTGCTACTACCTTTCTGTTTAAAGCTTTGGAAGTTTTATTTGTGGGGTATGGGCAGAGGTTGGGGGCAGAGAAAAGACAGTAGAAAAGAAAATGGTCCATTACTACATTTTCATTGGATTTAAACAGGAAGAGGTGATACAACTGAGGTATAATTTCTGCCTGAGGATAGGACAAAAGGATTGTGAGGAGTTAAGTGCTTCTTTACCAACATGAAATAGTACAGTGTTAAGGACAAAACCCAAAGAGGGCATTTGTCATATAGGATGTTTCCTTATTAACCAAATCAACAAAGCATTATGGGTAATGGACCATTCTTTAGGATGTAGAAATAGTTTTGTGGAAGTAATTTCTTGGTAATGCTATTCACTGATCACATTTTACTCTTAGTATAACAGAGTACCTAAGTGCTGAGGTGCTGAGGCGACTTGGAGCAGAGAAGTAATCTGAGTGGTGTGGAGTTAATCAGGGAAAGTTTCCTGGAAGAGGTGAGTGTTGAGCCATCTTTTGAACTAGGAGTTGGGACATGGGTTATTGCAAGATAAGAGGATGGCATTCCAGTAGTATGGACATGTTATAAGCAACTGTGGACAAGAGTGACAAATTAAAAATGGTTTTTAAGGAGGATTGAAGATTTGAAGATTTTTTTTTAATAAATTTATTTATTTTATTTATTTATTTTTGGCTGAGTTGGGTCTTCGTTGCTGCGTGCAGACTTTCTCTAGTTGCGGTGCGCTGGGGTTACTCTTCTTTGTGATGCTTGGGCTTCTCATTGCAGTGGCTTCTCTTGTTGTGGAGCACCGGCTGTAGGTGTGCAGGCTTCAGCAGTTGTGGCATGCGGGCTCTAGAGCGCAGGCTCAGTAGTTGTGGCACACGGGCTTAGTTGCTCCGCAGCATGTGGGATCTTCCCGGACCAGGTTTCAAACCCGTGTCCCCTGCATTGGCAGGTGGATTCTTAACCACTGCACCACCAGGGAAGCCCATGAATGAAGATGTAAAGGTGTAGAAATCAACTAAGTTTGTTGTTATAGCTTAGTTGATAAATGATGGTTTTGTATGGTGGCTAGGAGAGAAAAATTAGAATAGTTGATGATGGATTGGAGATAAATAGTGAAGAGTACAAAAATGTTTTTTGATAGTTATGATAAGAGGAATATGGTGAAAGTAAATTGGGTTGTTGAGAGGTAGATTTGGTGTTCAACTGTATATAATAGTAAATATTTTTGATTCCTGTACTAGATTATGTTGATAATAATAGCAAAATTTATTGGGTGCTACTTTGTGCCAGAAACTGTTTTGAGCTTTCCAAGCATCATCTTCCTTTGATTATCCCTACTTTATAGGTGAGAGAACTGACGTTCAGAGAGATTTAATTTAACCAAGGTAACACAACTAGTAAGTGGCAGGTCAGGGCTGGCAAAGTCAGTAAGTAAACGTGAATTGAGCATCTGCTTCATGCCAGGCATTGTGTTATTAAGTGCTAGGGATTCAAGGTTGACAAGCAAATTCAAGGTCAGGCCTGAGCCATGTTTTAGAGATTGTCAGGAGTTAACAGAAGAGAACCAGTGAAGAAATAGAAAAAGATTAATTGGAGAGACTTTTGTAGACACTGAGGAATATACTGTTTAGGGAAACTTAGTATAGAGTTTTAAGAAAGAGGAAGTGATCAGCAGCAAAATATGTAGCTGAGAGACTCAGAAGAACAAAGATCGAGAAGAAACCATTGAGTTAAGTAACGAAAAACTTAGTGTGAATTTGGTCTCAAGAAAGCCAAAATGAAGATACTAACATACAGGCTGGTAGTTAATTGTGTTTAGTGGCAAGTGCTCTATACAGATTTAAAGTTTGGTATGATCACAATTATGGTCAAATTCATAGGAAAGATGTTGGTATGTCCCTTTGTAATATTTTAGTTATTGGCTGGTAAAATCATGGGTAGTTTAAAAATGCTGGTACTTTTTGTATTTTTCCAAGTTTAAAAAAAAGCATTGTTATTTTTATCATTAGTGGGGAAAAATCATTCAACTAAAATGAACTAATAGAGAGGGAATATGTGGGTGGTCTAGTCTGTACTATGTTTGCGGTAGGAGAGAAGATGGTCTTATTTCAGTGTCTACTGCATATGAGCCACTTTGCTAGGCACAATCCCATTTTGGCAATGACTTGTTATTGTTGGAAACAACCTGAAACTACATTTGCTTAATCTGAGGGATCAGGTTACTAAAGCACCGTGAATCATGGAGATATGGTCTTGGCTTTTCTGAACATTGTTTAATAAATGAATTTAAGGTTAAAAAAACCAAACCAGTCGTACATTGAGTCATTTTAACTGTGTCTTTTTGGCGTTATACCCTTCTCTCCTCCCACACGTAGGTTTATAGTTCCTCTCTTCAGTGGGTTTGTATTGGGCTTAGAGTCTCAGTTCAGTAAGGAAACATGAAAGTGCTGAGTTTACATATAACAAATTTAACTTAAACACTTAAAATTCGTCATTGTTTTCAGTTCCCAATTTGAAGAAGAGAAGAGATAAATTTCAAGAAAATAAGTTTTTCTTATCAAATAATTATTCCAAAGCAAATTAGTAGTATTTGCCCTAGGGCTAGTACAGATTTATTCCAATCTTATAAGTCAAGAATGGGACGTAGTTTTTAGTTTTTTTGTTTTTTTTTTAATTTTATTATTTATTTATTTATTTATTTATTTATTTATTTTTGGCTGTGTTGGGTCTTCGTTTCTGTGCAAGGGCTTTCTCTTGTTGTGGCAAGTGGGGGCCACTCTTCATCGCGGTGCACGGGCCTCTCATTATCGCGGCCTCTCTTGTTGCGGAGCACAGGCTCCAGACGCACAGGCTCAGTAGTTGTGGCTCACGGGCCCAGTTGCTCCGCGGCATGTGGGATCTTCCCAGACCAGGGCTCGAACCCGTGTCCCCTGCATCGGCAGGCGGATTCTCAACCACCGCGCCACCAGGGAAGCCCCAGTTTTTAGTTTTAATTTCATTTGGTCCATAGGAATTGTGGAAGGAAACTTAATATTTCATCTAGGCACTGTACTGTGTTCCTTAAATAAATTATTACATTTAATTCTCAGGCAGTTCTCTAAGGTGGATATCTTATTTTATGAAGAGAATGAGATTCAGAGAAATTAGTAACTTTCCAAAGGCCAGAGAGCTAAGTGGCAGAGCTGGAGATTCAAATTTGCTTTCTCTGACTCCAGAGCTCATGCATATGAGATGTATGGCAAGAAGGACTTGTTTATTAATACATACAACTGAAAAAAATGCCACATAGCCTTAGGTATTTAGTAACTATTCGTTACTTTAGAAGATGGGACTCTTGCTCTGTGTGTTTGTGCCTGTGACACGGGGTCTTAAATGATAGTGATTTTTGTGTCTTATAGGGTGCGTTATATTTTATTGCTTTAGAAGTGTGTGTTTTCACATTTTAATATTTTTTGAAATGAAGATTTTACAGTGTCTATATTTTTTTAAAAATGTTTACAAAATGGATACTATGTCTTAAAGTCAAATGTGTCTCAGAATTAAGGAAGTGTGGTATGTGCATATAGTATTCATGTATATCTGTCTTAGCAGTTTGTTTGCATTTTCTTCCCAGCCTCCTCCCTTTACTTAGCGTATTGCTTTTTTTTTAGTATGGTAGAATACAGAATTGAAGTGTATATTAATAATAAAATAGTCATTCTCTTTAGGTAGTGAATATTATGGTGTAGGAGAAAATTTTTTATGTAGAAAATTCACATTGCACTGTGAATGAGCAGATCTGAATTTTAATTTTAGTTTTGTTAGCAACTTGATGTGTAACTTGAGGCAAGTCACTTCCCCTCTCTGAGCTTTAGTTTCCTCATCTGTAGAATAGAGTGGGGAGGGGAACTTTTAGACCTGTCTAGCTTAAAGAAACTATATGCCTTCTTTCTAATTAAAAATGTGGATGCCTTAGAGACCTTTCTTAAAATACTGTATTTGTTGCTTTTTACTTTTTTTTCTTTCTCTTCATCTCCCTGTCTTCCCTCCCTGCCCTTTTTTCCATGGATCCTTGAGGGTGTTGTCAGATTCTTAATTTATTAGAGAGTATGAATTACTTTTTATATCCTCCATTTGTCAAGACAGGATATCTGAGAAAAGTAGGTAACCAGTAAGTAGTGAATGAATGAATGAATGAATATGTTTTATCTGGTTAATAAAAGAATTGTTTAAATAAAATACCATCAAAGAGTTGTTGAAGTTTCATTGAAGGATAGTACTGCTACCTTTCACATAAAGAATGAAATATGTTCAGCAAAGTAAGTATCTGCTCTCTACTGGGCAGATGTACAAAGAGGAAAGCTCCTGGACCCGTCTTTAAGAAGCTCTCTGTTCTAATAGGCGAGGCAGATGTCTTTAAACTTTGTATTACGGAAAATTACAAACATAAAAATACAGTAATATGCATATCACTAGCTTTAACATTTTTCAACTTGTGGTCAATCTTGTTTCATCTGTATCTCCACCCACTCCCCTCCCCCTTTTTAATTTTGAAGCAAGTCCCTAGACATTTTTACCCATTTTTACCATACAGCATGGTAAGTGCAACAATAGACATGCTAATCTAAGTGAAGTGGAAATTTCTTCATATAAATATATTTGAGACTTGTATATTATACTGTTCTGAGCAAGAGAAATTAGATATAATAATCTACTGTAGGACAGGGATAAGTAGTTGGAGAGACTGAATATACATATATAAAACAGAATGTAGCAACGTTAAGATCATATGTCAGTATTAGAGATTCTAAAAGGGAAATGACGTTGGTGGAGTGTGTGTATGTATGTGTGTGTGTGTTTAAGTTTTAACCGTTTGACAGTTTTAAGATTACTTTGAGAAATCTAGGCTAGATCATTCTTGTCCTTTGTGGAATTTTTGCCAAAAATGTTGGCATGTCAGTCACATGAGAAATCCTTCTTGAATGTAAGGAATTCTTACCACTATATCTTATTATTTTGGAGTATTGACTTAAAAACTTTGAACTATTAACTGAGAATTAAAATCTTAAAATATATCCCCTAATGCAGAGTCTTAGTCAAAGGTCATAAACTTCTTTGAGCATCTCAAAGCTTTGTGCTGTCTCTCCTCCTCAGAAAAAATATACATATACACTTAGTTTTTCGAATAATTTCAGGAGGCTAGTAATAAGACTTTCAAAACCCATTCAGATATCTTTGAAGGTTTATAGATTCTGGTTTAATAATCCATTCTTTAATGTATAGGCAGATAGCATACTGCTAAAATCCAACTTATATTTATTACTTTGTGCTCTTCACCTTTTACAAACAAGTGTTTTTTTTTTAACTTTAAACAATTTTTATTACACAAAGGTTGTCACATAATTGGATATTGCTCTACTCTGTACACAATTATTCTTACTCTCCACAAAAAGGCTGTTTCTTAACTTCTCATCTGTTGATGGCAATCACTAAAATCCTGATTTTAACAGAATAGTAGTAAAAATGCCTCAGTGTTTTAAGTTGAAAGCAGTACATTGGTACATGGCTCTTATACTCATTTACCAGGAATGTACAAATGTCTTTATTCAAAACTACAAAATATATTGTCTGTAGGCATGGACAGTGACAGCAGTAAACCATTCTATGTTGTCAACTGAAACCAGTAACTGATGGTTATAGTGATTTTCTTAAACATCAACCAGCCTTTTCTTCAGTCATCTCCTTCAACTGACCTCTCAGAGTTATTGGTGAGGAACGCTGCCTTGAGCTTCCTCTCGCAGCTCATTAATGATGGTAAAGCACTATTCTAGGAATTAAGACATGCCACCTCCCATACCACGTCCCATTCCACCCATCCCGCCCATTCCAGGATCCTTCTCTTCTTTAGGAATTTCTGTGACTATGACTTCTGCTGTAGTTAACAGAGAGGCCACTCCAGCAGCATCCAGTAATGCACATCTTACACCCTTAGTTGGATCAGTGATTCCTTTTTCCACCATATTCACAAAATCTCCAAGCATAGCATCATAACCAACTTCTTTTTTTTTTTTTTTTCAAACGTCTTTATTGAAGTATAATTGCCTTACAATAGTGTGTTAGCATCTGCTTTATAACAAAGTGAATCAGTTATACATATACAATATGTTCCCATTTCTCTTCCCTCTTGCATCTCCCTCCCTCCCACCCTCCCCATCCCACCCCTCTAGGTGGTCACAAAGCACCGAGCTGATCTCCCTGTGCTATGCGGCTGCTTCCCACTAGCTATCTATTTTACATTTGGTAGTGTATATATGTCCATGACACTCTCTTACCCTGTCACATCTCACCCCACCCCCTCCCCATATCCTCAAGTCCATTCTCTAGTAGGTCTGTGTCTTTATTCCCGTCTTGCCACTAGGTTCTTCATGGCCTTTTTTTTTTTTTTTTTTTTTTTTCCCTTAGATTCCGTATATATGTGTTAGCATACTGTATTTGTTTTTCTCTTTCTGACTTACTTCACTCTGTATGACAGACTCTAACTCCATCCACCTCATTACAAATACCTCCATTTCATTTCTTTTTATGGCTGAGTAATATTCCATTGTATATATGTGCCACATCTTCTTTATCCATTCATCTGTCGATGGACATTTAGGTTGCTTCCATGTCCTGGCTATTGTAAATAGAGCTGCAATGAACATTTTGGTACATGACTCTTTTTGACCTATGGTTTTCTCAGGGTATATGCCCAGTAGTGGGATTGCTGGGTCGTATGGTAGTTCTATTTGTAGTTTTTTAAGGAACCTCCATACTGTTCTCCATAGTGGCTGTATCAATTTACATTCCCACCAACAGTGCAAGAGTGTTCCCTTTCCTCCACACCCTCTCCAGCATTTATCGTTTCTAGATTTTTTGATGATGGCCATTCTGACTGGTGTGAGATGATATCTCATTGTAGTTTTGATTTGCATTTCTCTAATGATTAATGATGTTGAGCATTCTTTCATGTGTCTGTAGGCCATCTGTATATCTTCTTTGGAGAAATGTCTATTTAGATCTTCTGCCCATTTTTGGATTGGGTTGTTCGTTTTTTTGTTATTGAGCTGCATGAGCTGCTTGTAAATCTTGGAGATTAATCCTTTGTCAGTTGCTTCATTTGCAAATATTTTCTCCCATTCTGAGGGTTGTCTTTTGGTCTTGTTTATGGTTTCCTTTGCTGTGCAAAAGCTTTTCAGTTTCATTAGGTCCCATTTGTTTATTTGTGTTCTTATTTCCATTTCTCTGGGAGCTGGGTCAAAAAGAATCTTGCTGTGATGTATGTCATAGAGTGTTCTGCCTATGTTTTCCTCTAAGAGTTTGATAGTGTCTGCCCTTACACTTAGGTCTTTAATCCATTTTGAGTTTATTTTTGTGCATGGTGTCAGGGAGTGTTCTAATTTCATACTTTTACATGTTCCTGTCCAATTTTCCCAGCACCACTTATTGAAGAGGCTGTCTTTTCTCCACTGTATATGCTTGCCTCCTTTATCAAAGATAAGTTGACCATATGTGTGTGGGTTTATCTCTGGGCTTTCTATCCTGTTCCATTGATCTATATTTCTGTTTTTGTGCCAATACCAAACTGTCTTGATTACTGAAGCTTTGTAATATAGTCTGAAGTCAGGGAGCCTGATTCCCCCAGCTCCATTTTTCGTTCTCAAGATTGCTTTGGCTATTCGGGGTCTTTTGTGTTTCCATACAAATTGTGAAATTTTTTGTTCTAGTTCTGTGAAAAATGCCAGTGGTAGTTTGATAGGGATTGCATTGAATCTGTAGATTGCTTTGGGTAGTAGAGACATTTTCACAATGTTGATTCTTCCAATCCAGGAACATGGTATATCTCTCCATCTATTTGTATCATCTTTAATTTCTTTCATCAGTGTCTTATAATTTTCTGCATACAGGTCTTTTGTCTCCTTAGGTAGGTTTATTCCTAGATATTTTATTCTTTTTGTTGCAATGGTAAATGGGAGTGTTTTCTTAATTTCACTTTCAGATTTTTCGTCATTAGTGTATAGAAATGCAAGAGATTTCTGTGCATTAATTTTGTATCCTGCTACTTTACCAAATTCATTGATTAGCTCTAGGAGTTTTCTGGTAGCATCTTTAGGATTCTCTATGTACAGTATCATGTCATCTGCAAATAGTGACAGCTTTACTTCTTCTTTTCCGATTTGGATTCCTTTTATTTCTTTGTCTTCTCTGATTGCTGTGGCTAACACTTCCAAAACTATGTTGAATAATAGTGGTGAGAGTGGGCAACCTTGTCTTGTTCCTGATCTTAGTGGAAATGGTTTCAGTTTTTCACCATTGAGGACAATGTTGGCTGTGGGTTTGTCATATATGGCCTTTATTATGTTGAGGAAAGTTCCCTCTATGCCTACTTTCTGCAGGGCTTTTATCATAAATGGGTGTTGAATTTTGTCAAAAGCTTTCTCTGCATCTATTGAGATGATCATATGGTTTTTCTCCTTCAATTTGTTAATATGGTGTATCACATTGATTGATTTGCGTATATTGAAGAATCCTTGCATTCCTGGGATAAACCCCACTTGATCATGGTGTATGATCCTTTTAATGTGCTGTTGGATTCTGTTTGCTAGTATTTTGTTGAGGATTTTTGCATCTATGTTCATCAGTGATATTGGCCTGTAGTTTTCTTTCTTTGTGACATCTTTGTCTGGTTTTGGTATCAGGGTGATGGTGGCCTCGTAGAATGAGTTTGGGAGTGTTCCTCCCTCTGCAATATTTTGGAAGAGTTTGAGAAGGATAGGTGTTAGCTCTTCTCTAAATGTTTGATAGAATTCGCCTGTGAAGCCATCTGGTCCTGGGCTTTTGTTTGTTGGAAGGTTTTTAATCACAGTTTCAATTTCAGTGCTTGTGATTGGTCTGTTCATATTTTCTATTTCTTCCTGGTTCAGTCTCGGCAGTTTGTGCATTTCTAAGAATCTGTCCATTTCTTCCAGGTTGTCCATTTTATTGGCATATAGTTGCTTGTAGTAATCTCTCATGATCTTTTGTATTTCTGCAGTGTCAGTGGTTACTTCTCCTTTTTCATTTCTAATTCTATCATAACCAACTTCTGAAGAACTTTGCAGAATTTTCTCAACTATCAGTGATCCTTCGACACCTGCATTCTTAGCAATGGTCATTGCAGGAATTTTGAGTCAAACAAGTGTTTTTCGTTATTGAGTGAAATTATAAAATTCATTATGCAAATGCCTAATTTTTTAAAAGACCAATTCTTAATTGGATTCTTGGAGGAAAACAAGCTGTAGCCAGTTTGAATATGTAGGAATGATTTTTCCAAAGATTTTGGAATAAGTGTATGGAACTTTATGTAATGGCTGCTATCCATCCTGAATTAAGATGAAGTAGAATATGACTTAAGAATGAATAAATACATAAATACCACTTTTTCAGAGGTAAAGGAAAAAACTTCTTTGACCTCTCTTGACCTTAAATAGTTAAGACCTATGGAGGAAAGGATCTGTTAAAAGTATTTTGAGGTTCACATTTGTGTTAAAACAACTCCTAGATATGATACACAGAGGCTTAGAAACATGTATTGGTCTGACAGAGGATTGATTCTCAGTAGAGTCCTGAGATCATAAGTGTTTATCGTCCACCTGCTTTGAAGGATGGTCCTAAATATATTTCTTAGAAGTATGGGTTGTTTTTTTTTTTAACATCTTTATTGGAGTATAATTGCTTTACAATGGTGTGTTAGTTTCTGCTGTATAACAAAATGAATCAGCTATATGTATACATATATCCCCATATCCCCTCCCTCTTGCGTCTGCCTCCCACCCTCCCTATCCCACCCCTGTAGGTGGTCACAAAGCACTGAGCTGATCTCCCCTTGCGATGCACCTGCTTCCCACTAGCTATCTATTTTACATTTGGTAGTGTATATATGTCAGTGCTACTCTCTCACTTTGTCCCAGCTTACCCTTCCCCCTCCTCGTGTCCTCAAGTCCATTCTCTACATCTGCGTCTTTATTCCTGTCCTGCCCCTGGGTTCATCAGAACCATTTTTTTTTTTTTTAAGATTCCATATATATGTGTTAGCATATGGTATTTGTTTTTCTCTTTTTGACCTACTTCATTCTGTATGACAGACTCTAGGTCCATCCACCTCACTACAAATAACTCAATTTCGTTTCTCTTTATGGCTGAGTAATATTCCATTGTATATATGTGCCACATCTTCTTTATCCATTCATCTGTCGATGGACACTTAGGTTGCTTCCATGTCCTGGCTATTGTAAATAGTGCCGCAGTGAACATTGTGGTACATGACTCTTTTTGAATTATGGTTTTCTCAGGGTATATGCCCAGGAGTGGGATTGCTGGGTCATATGGTAGTTCTGTTTTTAGTTTTTTAATGAACCTCCATACTGTTCTTCATAGTGGCTGTATCAGTTTACATTCCCACCAAGAGTGCAAGAGGGTTCCCTTTTCTCCACACCCTCTTCA
Source organism: Balaenoptera acutorostrata (assembly GCF_949987535.1). Taxonomy (NCBI): domain Eukaryota; kingdom Metazoa; phylum Chordata; class Mammalia; order Artiodactyla; family Balaenopteridae; genus Balaenoptera; species Balaenoptera acutorostrata. The sequence continues at coordinate 43,733,432 of NC_080072.1, read as the reverse complement.
GCATTTATTGTTTGTAGATTTTTTTTTGATGATGGCCATTCTGACTGGTGTGAGGTGAGAAGTATGGGGTTTTAAAAATTTGTGGATTGTACCTAAAATATAATCATAATAATGGTTATTAGCATAAGCAGAATCCTTAGGAGATAGGAACAGATCAGTTAGCTGCTAAATGGGACATTTGACTCTGCAGAGCAGAGCATAGGTTGTTTGAAGATCAGTGAATATTAGGTGTATGGCTTTAAAATGATAACCTTGTGACCCATTGGAGTTAATAATTTTCTGAGTATCTAATGTATTACTAGGAAATAACTTATTCTAATACACAGTAATACATAGACTTTGAGAGCTAGAAGAGGATTTATCCGTCAGTGATTTAGCCTCCCCTTCAGTGAATTTTATGAATGATCAGAGCAGTTAATTGACTTGCCCAAGGTCAGGTGGTTAGTGGTAGTCCCAGCAGTGTAGTCTGTTGCTCTTATTTATCTTGGCTGTCTTTTCGTTCTGGATCTCAGTTTCTGGAGAAGGAAATATCTTGATACTTGGAGTTTTTAGCATTGTGACTTTGATTCTCAGTTGATAAATTGACTAAGAATTCCCTGGGCTTCTTAGATGCGTTAAGTCAGTTTCAGAGCTGGAAAAAGATTCTAAGAATCCACAAAGTCATCAAACACTTCCCTCCTGTTTTCTGTACCTTTCTGTGCTTGACAGCATTTTGTTTGTTGCAAGCTGTACATAAGAACCTGGCAAGGTTTTAAAGCTAGACCAGGAAGATTTTTGAGAAGAGACTTTGTTATGGGATTCAGTTGTTTAAAGAGATTCCTGGAAGCTTCCTACTAGAAACTAGAGACTGGAGGGATCATTGACATTCAAGTTCAGAGAAGTTTGAATTACTTCCACGAAGGGCTCTGAGTCCAAGTCCTCATGCCACATTTGGTTGGTGTGGACCTGGTGCCCAGGGAGAAGACCTGCCCCTGTAGCTGGGGTAAAGACCTTTAGAACAGTGACCCTCCAGCTCTTTTAATCCCGGCCCTTTAGCTGGGCCATTCTTTAGCTCAATAATTCCCACTTTCTAGTGGAATAATAACTAAATTGTCAAGGTATAAGCATTTTGGTGGGGAGAGGGACTTTCTTCAGCAGTTAGGGAAATGGATGGTTCCTATTTGAATCGCAAAAAATATACTTATCTTAAAGTCTAGACTAGTTAGAAAACTGTAGGTTTCAAATTCTAGTGATGGAATTATATAACACATTCTGCTGGTTTAGTAAAACAACTAAAATGTTAATAATGAAGCTCAACTTAATTAGAAGTAAGAATAATGATAATTGAAAACCATGACCAGTTTCACTGACAGTGATTGATTGTTCCTCTTGAAAATTACAGAATTCCAGGTTTTGAGTGTGCATATTTGGTAGAAGCTTTGCAGCATTGTGAGTTGCAGCATGCAGAGTTATTAATTGTATACAAACTGAAGTTTTCGGTACATTCTAATAACACACTCATATTTGCAACGCTTAATACCTGGCTTTATAGTTTATTCATAAGTAGCCTTGTGGATCAATGGAAGGTCATGCTTTCTAAATCATTTGTAGACCATGGGAGGTTTGGTCCGTGTTTGTATAGTCATTACCTTAGAAGGCTGATGTGGTAATAATGAGCTTTTCAGGAGCATTGTTTCCCTAGCGGTGTTGGGAAATTGGTGAAAGACCAGCCTTAAAAAGAGGTCAGATGAACCGGTTTGCAGGGCAGAAATTGAGACACAGATGTAGAGAACAAACGTATGGACACCAAGGGGGGAAAGTGGTGGGGGGTGGGGGTGGTGGTGTGATGAATTGGGCGATTGGGATTGACATGTATACACTGATGTGTATAAAATGGATAACTAATAAGAAACTGCTGTATAAAAATAATAAATAAAATAAAATTCAAAAATTAAAAAAAAAGAGGTCTAGGAGTTTCTTTACCTCAGTACATTTTGTAGGTCTTTGATATGCTAATGCACTTTATAGCTCTCCTGGTTGGGGATAAAGTGTACAGCTTCCCAGCCCCATTTACCACAATTTGGAAAATGCTGCCTTGGCGGACTAGAGCCTGTTTTTAGGTTTCAGCCTTGGGAACAGATTCAGAAGGCTTCATAAGAAAGTGACACAAGAGAAACAGAGAGGAAATACAGCATGCAGCAGGAGCTTCAAAGCACTTTTCCGTAGTTAAGAGTTGCAGGTTATTTGCTATAATAATCAGACTGAGTATAAACAGCTTTTAAACAAAGTCTACTTCTGTAACCAGTGAAATACCTGACTCTAACAACTTGTTCTTAAAGTTACTAATCTTCATGAATAGGCTTTGGTAGTTTTAAATCAGACCACACAAGAGACATGATTAGTAATCTGCCTGAGTCAATTTTTTGGGTAAACTTCTATGTGTACATCTACATGTAATGTTCAGGGTATACATGGAACATTTTCATGTTAAAATCAGTTCTTCTGAGTAATTTGAAATGTGTATATATTTTCACATAAAAGTTCTTAGTTTATTAATCATCTCATGAAAAATCTGCACAGTCACCACAGATACAGTCACTGCAGAGTCTTTACTCCTTCTGTTGTCCAATCTCCAGCTCACTTTTTCCCAGCACCAATGTTGGCCTTTGCAGTCCTCTTGACTTTCTTCATTCTGTTCTTCGTTCCTTTTGCTGTTTTCTTGAAGTCTTTTTCTTATGCAGGCCATGTCTTGCACATCTATGTTAGGGTTCATTTTTCTTTCTGTAGTCCAAGGAATCGTAAATCCTGCCAAAGCCAGTTGTCTTGCCACCGCCAAAATGGATTCTGAATCCAAATCCAAAGATGACATCTGGTGTGGTCTTGTACATTTTGGCTAGTTTTTCCTGAATATCTCTCTTAGCTACTTTTGCCTTCCCAGGGTGAAGGATGTCGATGACCATTTGTTTCTGATAAAGTAGTTGGTTGGTCATGAACTTCCTGGTCTGGAGAGCTACTGTGTCATTTATGATGGTTGCTGATCTTCAAGCAGCCAGAGAGGAAAAGAGTGAAATATTTTTATATTAATTCTTAGGTATATTATGGAATCAGATGCACAACTTTAATGAGTTTTTAAGCAAAATGGGATATTTTGATTTCTGTGTTGTGTTGGAGAAGTTTAAGAAGCCTTATCTTTGCTAATACGCTTAAAATACTAGTATGCCTTTGTATATTGTATTTCACTTTTTTGAGTCAAAGTGTTAAGATAAAAATTACAATATTTAACATGAAAACATTTTTATTAAGGTAAGGAGTCTGTAGCACAATAGTTGATCTAAAGAAAATCATGTATGACTTTTGGATGTTACTCTTTTAAGATTGTTTTCTCCCAGAATGGAATTGGATACATGTTTTTGCAAGCAGTGGAACTGTTTATTACCAAACTGTGTTAACAAGAGCACAGCCCTTCTTCTGTAGGCTTTACAGTAGAGAAATTACCCTACTGGTACAGGCCTTGAGGACAGAAACAAAGGAAAATGGGTATTGCTAAAAAATTTAAGTTTTCTTGTTAGTAGATAATTTTAATGCTGTAGAATTGACATTTCCTCTCTGATGAAGTAGAACTTGACTTTTAAGGATGTTTTTGTGTTTGAGTTTTACATCACTCAAAGGAATTCTGAGTCTGATTTTTCTTAACGTGTAATATTTTCCAGGATAATGAGGTTTTAGAGGCATTTTAACTTGCCAAAGTGCCATGCTTACAGAGCAACATCAGTATACAAAATAGTTGTGTAGTGCCCTAAGAACTAATGAACCTACTGAGATTCCTTACCAAGATGTGTCGCAGACATTGGGGAAGATTGGATATAGAGAGTTAAATATTGGCATAACAATGTCTGTGTAGGCAAACAGAGTGGCCATTATATTCACTTCAATGAGTGCTTACAACAGGGTTGGACACTAGCATCTTTTATTGAAAACCAAGATGCTAGAGTTATTCTTTTGTTTGTTGAAAAATGCTTTGTAAGCCTTAATTTTTGAAAAGAAAAAGGAACCCACTATTCTTACCAACTTGTACATTTTGAGTTTGCATTTTTTAGTCCTTTTTTTGTTGTTTACAGCTCACTTGCAGAGGTTTTCTTTTACGTTGAGTCTTAATCAAAACACTAAATAAAGATTCTAGAGTTATTAAAATATAGTAAAAAGACGCTAGACCAGTGGTTCCCGACATGCCTCCAGATGAGAGTCTATCAAAAATTTTAAAAGAAAATATATGCTTACCTATAATATGAGGCCTCTTAATAGTCTAACTAAAATGAGTTGGCTTGTTTTTGGCTACAAGTATGTCAACTCCAAGTAAAAATCTACTGGTTAGAAGTTCACAATTAAGTGAATATGGGAAAGTGAAATTTTTATTCAGTGAATGAGATTATTTGGTAGGCAAAATCAGTTGACCCTGGAGCAGCAGTGAAGGTTATGGGTGCCAGTCTTCCGAGAAGTCAAAAAAACCTGTGTGTAATTTTGCAGTTGGCTCTCTGTATCTGTGGTTCTGCCTCCTCAGGTTCAACCAACTGCAGGTTGTATAATGCTGCAATATGCATTTGTTGAAAAAAATCTGTGCATAAGTGCACCCATGTAGTTTAAACCTGTGTTGTTCAAGGATCATCTGTACTTAAAAGTATGAGGCCCATGGGGCCATATTTTTTTTTAAGATATTTTGGGTAACTTGAACATGGATCAAATGTGTTACTGAACCAGGTTTGTTTGCCTGATGTGCAGCATGCCAAATGCTGAGACACCGAGGTTTGCAGCAGAGAAAGTGTTTATTCAGGAGACAGCCAAGTGAGGAGATAGGAGACAGGAGAGCAGATCTCAGATCTGCCTCCCTGAAGGCAAGGGGTTTGAAATATTTATGGGATAAAGAAGCAGGGTGGTATTAGGCATGGGGAAAGGTGATTGGAGGTAGGGAAAAGGTGAGGTAATTGGTGTTCTTTGCAGGCATATCTGAGTTACATGCTTCTTCTTGAGATACATGTCCAAAAATGGAGGCACTTAGCATGATCTGAGGGTGGAGTTTTGAGTCCTCTGACGTCAAAAGGTCATTTATTGGATACCTCTGCAGGCCCAGTTTTAGGGTCAGTGGTCCCAACCAAAAATCTTAGCCAGCTTGAACTGGATAAGAGCTGACTCCAAGTTTCTGGAAAACAGCATAAGCCCCCAATACTGTAGGGACACAGAGGTGTTATCTATAGGGGGTGGTTAAGGAGCCAAAAGAAATAATTAAGATGAGCTTGATCAGTGAAAGCATATTACAAGCAGGGGGTTTTTTAATAAGCTGTTCCCTTAGCTGTTGTTCTGTAAGACAAGCTCAAGAATTTCTTTTAGTCATCAGTTTCTTTTAACCTATGGGACAGTTTCAAATGGTTGACCCTCTCAAGAGTAATGAGCAGTTACTTTACCATATTCTTTGTGGCAGATTGTATTTTCTAAAAGTAGTTGTAACAATGTGTCCCTTCTCACATGTTCTTGTGACCTTGACCATTCTCTCATCCTGAGGTGGAGTTTATGTTCCCTTCCCTTGAATTTGGGTGTTCCTGTGAATCACTTGTGAGCAATAAGGTGAGGTCAGAAAAGGTGAGCTTGTATCCAGCTCACCAAAATACTGGTCCTGAAGTCTTCAACAGCTTTTCAGCAGTATAGCCTGAGATTGCCATGCAGTAAGGAAGCCCAGACTGCCTCATGTGGACAGACCACGTGAAGAGGCTCTAAGATAGGAGCTAGAACTGTTCAGCTAAAACTGCTTATTCGAGCCCTTCTCAAATTCCTAACTCTCAGAAACTATGAGAGAGAATAAAAATGATTATTGTTTTAAGATGTTGTTTTAGAGTAATTTTGTTACATAGCAATAGATAATCAGAACAGTACTTTCCCTGAATCTGCTACTATATACTGAGATTTGTCAGTGTACAGATGTACAGTCAGTGATATACCCCAATGGTTTGTTCTGGGATCTGAACATTAACTTTATTTTGGTCTTTACCTTTGACATATAAAACTTTTTTCTATCTTTCTTTCCTGTGCCCATTTGGAAAAGCCATTCCATCCTTAACTATTTAGTAGAATGTATTTTGGTAATTGAAATTGTCATGTTTGTTGGCAAGTGTCCATGATATGTTTATTATGTCATGAGAGCATATGATCATCTTTAGAAGGCCTTTTGCTCTGTACCTTAATTTTAGTTACTATGATATTTGGCCTTCTATTAGTTTCCTAGGGCTGCTGTAACAAAGTACTACAAACTGGGTGGCTTAAAACAACAGATATTTATTGTCTCAGTTCTGGAGGTTAGACGTCCAAAATCCATGCTCTGTCCGAAACCTGTAAGGGAATTCTTCCTTGCTTCTTCCTAGTTTTTTCTTAGCAATTTTGATATTCCTTGGCTTGTAGCTGTGTAACTCCAGTCTCTGCTTTTGTTGTCAGGTGGAGTTCTCCCTGTGTATCTCTGTGTCTTTACATGCCTCTCCTCTTATAAGGACACCAGTGATGTTGGATTAGAGACCCATTCTGCTCCAGTGTTATATCATTTCCCTTAACTAATTACACCTTTGACAACCCCGTTTCCAAATAAGGTCACACTCTGAAGTCCTAGGGATTAGGATTTCAACATATCTTTTTAGGGGGAACACAGTTCAATCCATAACAGGCTTCAAGGGAGACTGATATAATTATGTTTTAACCATTTATTTACACATTTTTACTCCAGATTAGATGTGAATGGGGTTTTTAATCAGTGATCATGAAGCTCTATTCTCTGCAGTTTAGGTCCCCTTTCTCTCTAGCATACACACATAAAATTTGATAGTAGTTTTTTACTGTTTACGCTCATTGACCCTTTTGAGAATCTGATAAGAGCAGTGGATTTTTCCCCTAGAAAAAATGTACAGATATATGCACAGGAGTGCACACTTGTACACACACACATAAACACACTCAAAACAATATTTTGCATGAAACTTTTAACATGTTCTTGGATTTCCCCGCCAGCCCCCAAGCCTGTTCATGAACTTCTGGATTAGAGAGTTATTAATTCCCATCAGTTACAGATGCCTAATTTCTATTTCCCTTTTAGTGGAAAAGCAAATGAAAAGGAAAAATAATGAGGAAGCAAAGTATGTATATGGAATCCCCTCATGATCATTGTAGCTCAGTGCAGCTTTTTGGGGAATTTTCATAATTCTGTGATATTTACCATGTGCTTAGTCTCTTTTCTGCTTCCATTCCCGTTCCCTTAGCCATGTATAACCTTTGGCTACATAAAATTATAAGTAATGTTAGACTTTTATGTAAAAAAGAATAATCTATGTAGTTTTAGACCTGTACACAGTATCTAAACCAAGCTTTGTATCTTGCAACAGTGTTGGGTTAACTCTTTACCTCTTTAAATTATGTGTTAGTTTTTGATTATTATATCAAGATTTTTTTGAACATGGTAGCCGTCTAGGGTTTCTGAGTCTGCGACAGGATTATATTCTGTGCTCTTCTTCACTTGTAGCCTTTTCTCCAAAATAATATCGCCCAAGCTTCACCCCTGAACATCTTATCTTAATGGGCTTTCCTTTTAAAAATACAGATTTTTAAGTACACCTTGAAAAAGGCAATAGGTCATGTCTTTGTGTTGTGTTTAGTCTCTGGCATATCTGTGTTTCTGAAGCCTGTCATTCATTTATTATTATTATTTTTTTTGAAAATATTATATCAAACAGTTATTTACTGTCCATTTTAGAGTGATATGCATAGTAACTCTAGTAATAGTGAAATCATAGGCGATGGATATTTAGACTGTGCTGGTTTCTCATTGATGCCTTTCTTAGTAGTTCATTTTTCTTTTTATTTATTTATTTATTTATCTATCTATTTATTTATTTATTTATGGCTGTGTTGGGTCTTCGTTTCTGTGCGAGGGCTTTCTCCAGTTGCGGCAGGTGGGGGCCACCCTTCATCATGGTGCGCGGGCCTCACTATCGTGGCCTCTTGTTGCGGAGCACAGGCTCCAGACGCGCAGGCTCAGTAGTTGTGGCTCACGGGCCTAGTCGCTCCATGGCATGTGGGATCTTCCCAGACCAGGGCTTGAACCTGTGTCCCCTGCATTGGCAGGCAGATTCTCAACCACTGCACCACCAGGGAAGCCCCAATAGTTCATTTTTCTGAATGTGGAATATTCAGAATCTTTATTTAGAGCAGGGGTTGGCAAACTGTGACCTGCAAACTGTTTTCCTGTCTTTGTGAATAAAGTTTTATTGAAACAGAGCCATGCCCATTTGTTTACTTACTGTTCATGGCTGATTTTGTGCCCCAAATGGCAGAATGGAGTAGTTGCTACTAAGATTGTATGGCCCACAAGCTGAAAATATTTACTACTTGACCCTTTACAGAAACCTTTGCCAACTCTTGGTTTAGAGTATTTTGGAATTAATTCCCCCTCTTTTAAGGATATTTGAAATTCTTTTTTTTTTTTTTTTTAACTTTTTCAGCCATGGAATCTAAGGGATATTAAAAGACCATTTAGCATTCTATCTACTGCTGCTTGAATTTCCTCCAGTACTCCTGCCAAGTGGTCCTCCAGCTTAGAGGTGTAGTAGGATTATGAGACAAAACAGCATTGGCTGTGTCTGTGTTAAACACAGAATTGTCCCTGATTGGGAGTCAATCAGTGACTCCCAATAAAAAGATAGATGAAATAGCTTATTCTTTGTCTCTTTGCTCTCCCCACTGTCTCCATTGGTAGGTTATTTACTTTGGGTTTGTTTACATGCTAGAGGCACAGAGGAGCCACTTTTTAAGAGGAAGACAACTAAGTAGATCCTGGTTTAAGGTGTAGCTGTAGGTGGAAATTTATAGGAAGCTTGAATGAATGTTTAGACATTGTCTAGAGATTTTCATATTCAGTGCTTAGTTTCCCTAAATAAATTTATAGCAGCTAAAACATGGAACTAAGAGTTCTTACAATTACCTTTTGTCAGTTTTTACTGTATGTTCAATAAATACTGGTGCAGAAAGAAACATATAGGTAGAGCCAGTCTCACTGCAGAACTTCACTGCAGAACTGTGTTTGGTAATTCTGTGTACTTGACTCCTTGGTGAACATGGTGAACATAGGGGTCCTCTCAGGAGATGGGAGAGAGTGGTATCTGATCCAAAGATCAACATTATCCAGACGGGGGAAGAATTTCTCACATTCCATTTAGGAAATCCAGCCTGCTAAAGTCTTGTTAAACAACAGTTTCATAGTTAAAACATCATCTGGTTTTTAATCTAGTAGGTTTGCCATCTAATAAAGAAATGAAATAATAACTCAAGTAATAAAGATTAGCAGAAGAAAGATATTACACTTTTTTTCTTAACACAATGCTCGTCTTTTATTTTTCACTTTAGAAAAGATTTTTCATACTTTTTTTCTCATAGATGAAAGTAAGTTTGTAAATTGTTAGAGGACAAAAGATAGTATAGACTGGCTAATTGATGGGAAAATATACACTTTCAAATATTTTTTTGGTACCTTCTGATTTTTCTATTTACTGGCTCTACCTGTATGTTTCTTTCTGCACCAGTAGTTAAAAATACATAACACATGCACTTCATACATAATTTTAAATTGTGCAAAAGGATATACAGTGAAAAGCAAATGCCTGTCATTTCTCTTCCCTAGTTATCCAGTTCTCCCTCCCAGAGGAAACCATTATTACCAGTTTTTTGGCTTTTTTGCCAGAAAAATCTGTGTATTTATAAACATATGCATTCATTTTTTCATTCCTTTTCCATAAAAGGTGGTATATCATATAGAGTATTACATCTTGGCTTTTAAAATTAATCATGAATGCTGTGTTTCATATCAGTATAAGTTGAACCACCTCTTTCCTTTTTTAGTCCTCAGAGGTTTGGTTTAAACCTACTTCTCCTAAAATCATTAATTTCCTTCCCAGAATTAAAAAAAGGGTATATGTGCATGTGACTGTAACAGTATATAGTCCAGAGATAAAGTAGCTATTAGTTTTACTTTGGTAATAAAAATTTTTTCCTAGTCTAAAAATTACACTCATAAGTAAATGATCATTTCCATAAAAAAAAGATAATTAAAGTTTTTTAGACTGAAATATTACAGATCAGACTGACTGCTGAGGGACCACAGAGAAATCACTGCCAATGAAGTAGGGGGAAGATGAATAAGGAAATGTAATTATGTGCCCAGCCTTAATCCTTACACAAATGCTATGAAGTGAAGGGGTGGTGGTGTATATGCTGTCTATATGTTTTAGAGATGAGGAAACTACAGAAACAAACAGATAAGTAAGCTCACCCCCAAGATAAATGGATGAGCCTGGATTCCAGCCCAGCCCTGCTAGACTCAGAGCCCAAAGGTCCCCACTACATCATGGCATTGGGTTATCTGAAAGGCTTGTTTCCACAAAGGGGGCCTACCTTATTTATCAGGAAGCAGTTTATAACAGGGCCAGATTCAAGAGTACTGAAAATGGCTTCACTAGAGACTTAATTTCTTAATAGCTTATGTAAGGGAGGAAGACTTTTCTTCTATCCTTTTATGTTCTAGGACTGATGCCTGCAAATTAAACTGACAAAAGACATTAATAGAAAAGGCATATGTATATTTTTAAAATGTGCATAAAGGCTTCACAGAAAAGTGAAAACCCAAAAAAAGATGGTTAGACTTGAGAGCTTATATACCATATTAACAAAGGGTTATAAATTATGGAGAAGTGACTAGACAAAGGAAAAGGAGTTTGGGCTTCTAGGGGCAATAAATTGTGGGAAGGTAAATATGTGGGAAAACTAATAGAAGGTATCGGTTGCTAACATTCCATCTTCTTCCTGGCCATAAAACTCACCCAGAGAGTCCTCATTACGGCAGCCCTCATTTCTTGGAAGTTTCTGCTTTTAATCAGATGAGGGAAGCTCTGAGAAGAATTCTTTCTGCATCTGTTGAATCTCAGTTCCTTCAGCTCAAAGTAACCCATGTGCTGTTAATGATAAGCTTTGGGGTGCAAATTCTGATCCCATACTCCCTTACACACAGAACTCACTGTTTTTCAAAGGTAGTTAAGTGTGATACATAGTATATATATTGGTATAGATATTTGCATATATTGGTATAGATATTTATAGAAACATGTTTGAATTTTGTTATTAATCTTAAGCAAGACCTTAAGAAGCTCTCAGAGCTTATTCTCTTTACCTTATCTTATTACCTCTACTGCCCTGAGTTTTTTGTTTCTAGTCTTCCAATAAATAGTTCTGTTTAGGAAAGGTCTTTCAGTGGGTTGGGTAGAGTAGAGTTGGAAATGAATCCACTAACCTTCGATAAGTGTTTATTTCTTAACCTGAGAATGATGTCTTTTTATTCAAACTGATAGTGGCAATAGTTAAGTCGGCTTCGGTGGTCTTGTGAGTCGAGTTCTAAGTTTGACAACAGACCTTTTCCTTTCTCATTCTCTTTGTTGGGTGCCTCTGGAAATGGCCTTCAGGGGAATACTGGTAAAGTCTAATTGCTTTTGAGCTTTAATTGTTTAAGAGTCTACTTGAACCAGTTAATAGTCTCATTTCTAAACTGTGTTGCTGAATTGGCCCATCAACTTTTACTGTGAAATGGTGTGGAGTTTTAAGGATTTTTCAGCCAGAATTTGCTTTATTTCATATGCTAAAATCTTCTGTGGAGCAGATTCTTGTCTGTTACATGCCAAGGAGACCCTGTAGTAAAGATACTGTCCATTTCCTCTTATAGTGAATCATACAACTTTAGAAATGGAAAGGAAGACCATCTATTCCAGCCTCTTCACTTTCCTGAACTTCTCTTCCAGTGCTGTGCACTCACTCCTTACCTATGAGTTGATGCCTTTACCTCACTGTAGGACAAGTGGAAACTTTTTATACTCTCTATAAATGTGGAATTTAGTTAGAAGATACTGGTTTAAATTTGCCTCTGTCTATATATAGGTGCTGAGTGACCTTAGGCAAGAAAAATTATTAAGAAGACTTGTAGGAAATTGTATCGGAAAGCATGAGAGATATAGTTTTTTGTGCTTAATCTCTCCTTTTCCTGTCTTCCTTTTATTATTTATTTTTCTCATCACTGATGAGTCTTCTGTAAAACTTTGCTTCAAGCCCATGGACCCACCCCGTTCCTCTCACCGTATCCTAATCTCCATGTACTTGTTCACATTTGTCTTTCTGCTTAGCAAGTTTCTGAAACAACTACTTGACAGTATATTAAAAGTCTTAATTAATTTGAGTTGTTTTTAACGCTAATATAGGCAAAGGAATTCCCATTTCTTGGCACTAAAGAGCTGCTTTTTTTTTTTTTTTGGCAGATTTTTGTGGTTTTCATGTTACTGTAATACCCCAGTCTCTCACTTTGATTGCTTTGTCTATTTAAAGAACTCTTTTTTAAAAATTTAAGTTTATATTTTTAGTTTTTTACACATGTCCACTTTTTTTTGGATTTTCCTCCCATCTAGGTCACCACGGAACACCGAGTAGTGCTCCCTGTACCACCCAGCAGACTCTCACCAGTCATCCACTTTATACACAGTATAAAGAACTTTTTTAAAAAGTTGAAAATGAGAGAAGGAACTTGTCTCTAATTATTTATCTTAACTAGGTTTCTGAAAGTAGTGAGACAACATGACTGGCTTTCCATTAATTTTAGGACATCTATTAAGAGACTACAATTATGTTACAAGGGTGCAGTTTATATTGATTGAGTGAGTGCTATCTTAGAATTATCTGTGGTTTCTCCATTTGCGTCCATTCCAGGCTCTTTTTGCCCATGAACCTGCATGTTCTCCTTTTATAGATAAGGAAACAGGTTAAGAGTAGTAGTTTTATCTTAGGATCTCATGGCTTCAAAGTGACAGAGCCTGGACCTCAGCCACTAGTAAGTGAAGGTGCTTTGTAATATGTTCTCTTAATGTAAGTTTATGTGCATAATATAAAACCCACTAGGAAAACCCACTTTAGCAAGAAAGCCTCGAAAGTAATTTTGATATTTGGTACCCACCATTTTGCTGGTCTTCTGAAAGATTTCTGCCTCTATAACTTTTGAACCATAGGATAAGGTACTTTTTGAAGAAAATACCCAGCTGCCACTGCTAGGTGGTGTATCCTAAGGCATCTCAAGAACAGTGAAAATAAATATGAATCATGTTTCACAGCTTCTCTGCCCTGGCACATGGAATAATATTGCTGCTTTTCTCATTATTGCAGTGCTGCAGCTACTTTTTAACAGTTGATAGGAGCTTTAGATATTTTCCTATGTAAGTGGAATCACACAGTAGGAATCTAAACAGCATGCTCTGGAAGGATTGGCAGCATTTCTTTCCTGGCTTCTGCTTTTCCTGTAGCTTTTGGCCATACTAGCAGGACTATGTGGAAGATGTGATAAGTCTAGACTTTCTTTAAAAGGAGTGCTCAATTGTACTTGCTTTGCCAGTAAGTTAATAGGGTAAAGTATATTGGTGGGTGGGGGAATCAAGAATACCTGGAGACAGAGTTTAAAAATACTTGGTGCTTGTAAAGTTTTTGGTTGCGTTGTGATAAAGTTGGGGAGCTGTGGGAATCTGTTCTTTCTTCCATGAAGAGAACCTTAAGGATAAAATCACATGCAATTAGCTTTAAGCTAGTTACCTGAAACTGGTAAGAAGTAGTTTCATTCTACAACTCTCTTAGCAAATAATCTTTATACTGTTAAGGAGAGAGTATTAAGTTCGGTAAAAATTTTCTGTTGTTTGGTGTTAACAGATTTTTATAGGGAGGGTGTCCTGGTAGGTGAGGAAGAAAGTATGTAGTTGTGTTTTTTTTAGGGTTGAGGCAATCACATATTCAGGCTATAAATCCTCAATTATTAAAGGGCAAACTGCTTAGTATCTTTTTCTGTCTTAAATGCATGTGTACACCTATGGAAAACTTTCTGGTTCCTTGTATCTGGTAGGGGCTTAATAAATATTTCTTGAATAGATTTTTACATATGAAGAAAATGAAGCTCAGAGAATTAAATAACTTGTTCTAGGTCATGTGTCCAGGACACTGTGTTTAATATATATTTAGTATGTAATTGTCATTAATACTTACCAGATTTGTTAGGTGTATTGATGCAGAATTATTCTTCATTTCTCCCCTATGACAACATTTTAACTTTAATGCTCTATAGTTTTAATTAGGTTTGGGGGTCAACGAAGTCTTGAAATAGTCTTATTAGACCTGAAGCAGGTTATAAGTAGAGTAACCATACTGTGAAAACTGGAACACTTTTGAGAAGAGGGGGCTCTAATCAAAGTTAAGCTGGAATAATGTGTAAAACCAGGCTTATTCCAGGAAAACCAGGACATATATGGTCACCCAATATTTACTTTTATTTTTTACAGTAAACTTTTTATTGACATGTAACATACCTTCAGAAAGTCCATAAATCCTGTGTACAACTTGACGAGTTTTAAAAAATGAGCCACTCAGATCAAGAAATAGAACATAACCAGTATCCCAGAAGCCTCCCTCACACCCTTTTTGGTCACTACCTCTTCCTCCCCTGGAATATAACCATTGTTCTGACTTTTAACTGTAGATGATTTTTGCCTGTTTTTGAACTTTATATGCATGATATCATACAGTATACACCTTTTGTGTCTGGCCTCTTTGGCTCAGTGTTCTTTTTGTGAGCCCCATCCATGTGGTGTATAGGATAATTCCTTCATTCTCATTGTTTTTTAATATTCCATTGTATGAATATACTATAGTTTATGTAATATACTATTGACAGACATTGGGTTTTTAAAATTTTGGGTCAGTAGGAGTAGTGCTGCCACAAACATATAAACATTGTTTATGAGTCTTTTGGTAAACAGATGTACTCATTTCTGTTGGGTATATAATCAGGAATGGAACTGCTACATCATATGATATGTGATTGTTTAGCTTTATTAGGTAGTACCACTTTTACTAAGTGTTATAACAATCTGCACTTCCTCCAGCAGTAGATGAGAGTTCCATTTTTCTCTCTCTGCAACTTTACCAATACTATGTGTTGTCTGTCTTTTTCATTTTAGCCATTCTGGGGACAGTGTACCAGGATCACATTGAGGTTTGATAACTAATGAAGTTCAGCCCTTTTTTTTTTTTTTTTTAAATTGTATTTTTATTTATTTATTTTTGGTTGTATTGGGTCTTCGTTGCTGTGTGCAAGCTTTCTCCAGTTGCGGGGAGCGGGGGCTGCTCTTCATTGCATGTGCGGGCTTCTCATTGCGGTGGCTTCTCTTGTTATGGAGCACAGGCTCTAGGTTCGCGGGCTCAGTAGTTGTGGCACACAGGCATAGTTGCTCCGTGGCATGTGGGATCTTCCCAGACCAGGGATCGAACCCGTGTCCCCTGCATTGGCAGGTGGATTCTTAACCACTACGCCACCAGGGAAGTCCTCAGCCCTTTTTTATGTGCTAATTGGCCATTTGGATATTTTTTTATAATGCCATTTGGATACTCTCCTTTATGCTTCCTTTTCTGTTCAAGCCTTTCCCATTTTTGTATTGTTTTTTTCACTTCTCCTTATTGATTTGTAGTTCTTCATATATTCTGGGTAGTAATCAGTTGTCATTTATACGTACTACTGCAAATATCTTTTACCTGCTTTGCCTTTTCTCTCTGTTAATAGTGTTGTGGGATGAACTCAGTTTTAGTGTCTTCCAGTTTATCAATATTTTTCCTTTTTGGTTAGTAGCACTTCTTGTGTCCTATTTAATAAATGTTTGCCTACCCCATGATCATGGAAATGTTCTGTGTCATCTTTAGAATCATAACTATTTTACCTTTCACGTTTGGGTGTATAGTCTGTCTGGAATTCATTTTTGTGTGTGGTGTGGTATAGAAGTCAAGATTCATTTTTTGCTATATGGATATCCAATTGATTGTACTCTTCTCTTCTTGTCCCAACACTACATTTCTGTAGCTTTATAATACATCTTGATACATGGTAATATAAGTTCTCCAGCTTTGTTGTTCTTAGTGCTTGTCTTGGCTACTCTTGGCCCTTTGCATTTCTGTAACATTTTAGAGTCTTAGTTTCCATACATAAACAAAAACAGCTTAAATTTTGATTGGGATTGTATTGAATCTAAGGAATGTAGTACATCTCTCCATTTATTTAAGTATTGTTTGATTTCTCTCAGTGTTTTGTAGTTTTCCATTAATATCTTTTACATTTATTTCTAATTTTTGGTGTTCTCAAAAAAAATAATTCAGGGGCTTCCCTGGTGGTGCAGTGGTTAAGAATCCGCCTGCCAATGCAGGGGACACGGGTTCGAGCCCTGGCCCGGGAAGATGCCACATGCCATGGAGCAACTAAGCCTGTGCGCCACAACTACTGAGCCTGTGCTCTAGAATCCGTGAGCCACAGCTACTGAAACCCATGTGCCTAGAGCCTGTGCTCCGCAACAAGAGAAGCCACTGCAATGAGAAGCCCGCGCACCACAACAAAGACCCAACTCAGCCAAAAAAAAAAAAAAAAAAAAAAATTTCGTTGAGGTGAAATTCACATAATATAAAATTAATCACTTTAAAGTGAAAAATTCAATGACATTTGCTACATTCACAGTGTTGTGCAGCTGCCACCTCTGTCTAGTTCCAGAATTCCTTCACTCCAAAGTAAAGCTCCTGAAGCAGTTTTCCTCCACTGCCCACTCTCTCCACTCTTCAGCTCCTGCCAACCACCAGTCTGCATTGTCTCTATGGATTTATCTATTCTGGATATTTCATATAAATGAAATCCTATAGTGTGTGATCTTCTATATCTGATTTTTTAAACTTAGTATGTTTTTGAGGTTCATCCCCCATTGTAGTACGTGTCAGTACTTCATTCCTTATTATGACTGAATAATAGTCCACTATATATACCATGATTTGTTGATCCATTCATTTGTTGATGGACTTTTGGGCTGTTTGTACTATTTCACTGTTGTAAACACTGCTGCTATAAACAAGCGTGTACATGTACTTTTTGAGTACCTATCTGCAGGTCTTTTGGGGTGTATACCTAGGAGCAGAATTTCAGGGGCATACGATAATTTTTTGTTTAACTTTTTGAGGAACTGCCAAACTTTCCCACAGCAGCTGAATCACTTTTCATTCCCATCAGCAATGTGCATGAGTTCCAGTTTCTCTGCATCCTCATCAATTGATACTTGATATTTTCTATAATTTTTTTGTGTTTTGGATGGTATTATAAGTGGTATAGTTTTTATTTTAACTTTATTTCTTGTGTGTTGGTGGTGTATAGAAATACATTTGTTTTTTTTTTCTGTATAAACCTTGTATCTAGTTCTTAAATTCACTTGGTATTTCTAATAGTTTACTTATGTATTGATTGAATTTTCTACGTACATTTGCATTTCTGATTTCCAATGCTTTCTTTTTTTTTTTTTAAACATCTTTATTGAAGTATAATTGCCTTACAATGGTGTGTTAGCTTCTGCTTTATAACAAAGTTAATCAGTTATACATATACAATATGTTCCCATATCTCTTCCCTCTTGCATCTCCCTCCCTCCCACCCTCCCCATCCCACCCCTCTAGGTGGTCACAAAGCACCGAGCTGATCTCCCTGTGCTATGTGGCTGCTTCCCACTAGCTATCTATTTTACATTTGGTAGTGTATATATGTCCATGACACTCTCTCACCCTGTCACATCTCACCCCACCCCCTCCCCATATCCTCAAGTCCATTCTCTAGTAGGTCTGTGTCTTTATTCCCGTCTTGCCACTAGGTTCTTCATGGCCTTTTTTTTTTTTTTTCCTTAGATTCCGTATATATGTGTTAGCATACTGTATTTGTTTTTCTCTTTCTGACTTACTTCTTTCACTCTGTATGACAGACTCTAACTCCATCCACCTCATTACAAATACCTCCATTTCATTTCTTTTTATGGCTGAGTAATATTCCATTGTATATATGTGCCACATCTTCTTTATCTATTCATCTGTCGATGGGCATTTAGGTTGCTTTCATGACCTGGCTATAGTAAATAGTGCTGCAATGAACATTGGGGTGCATGTGTCTTTTTGGATTATGGTTTTCTCTGAGTATATGCCCAGTAGTGGTATTGCTGGGTCATATGGTAATTCTATTTTTAGTTTTTTAAGGAACCTTCATACTGTTCTCCATAGTGGCTGTATCAATTTACATCCCCACCAACAGTGCAAGAGGGTTCCCTTTTCTCCACACCCTCTCCAGCATTTGTTGTTTGTAGATTTTCTGATGATGCCCATTCTAACTGGTGTGAGGTGATACCTCATTGTAGTTTTGATTTGCATTTCTCTAATAATTAGTGATGTAGAGCTGCTTTTCATGTGCTTCTTGGCCATCTGTATGTCTTCTTTGGAGAAATGTCTATTTAGGTCTTCTGCCCATTTTTGGGTTGGGTTGTTTGTTTTTTTAATATTGAGCTGCATGAGCTGTTTATATATTTTGGAGATTAATCCTTTGTCCGTTGATTCATTTGCAAATATTTTCTCCCATTCTGAGGGTTGTCTTTTCGTCTTGTTTGTAGTTTCCTTTGCTTTGTAAAAGCTTTTAAGTTTCATTAGTCCCGTTTGTTTATTTTTGTTTTTATTTCCATTACTCTAAGAGGTGGATCAAAAAACGTCTTGCTGTGATTTATGTCAAAGAGTGTTCTTCCTATGTTTTCCTCTAAGAGTTTTATAGTTTCTGGCCTTACATTTAGGTCTCTAATCCATTTTGAGTTTATTTTTGTGTATGGTGTTAGGGAGTGTTCTAATTTCATTCTTTTACATGTAGCTGTCCAGATTTCCCAGCACCTCTTATTGAAGAGACTGTCTTTTCTCCATTGTATATCCTTGCCTCCTTTGTCATAGATTAATTGACCATAGGTGCGTGGGTTTATCTCTGGGTTTCTATCCTGTTCCATTGATTATTTCTCTTTTTGTGCCAGTACCATATTTTCTTGATTACTGTAGCTTTGTAGTATAGTCTGAAGTCAGGGAGTCTGATTCCTCCAGCTCCGTTTTTTTCTCTCAAGATTGCTTTGGCTATTTGGGGTCTTTTGTGTCGCCATACAAATTTTAAGATTTTTTGTTCCAGTTGTGTGAAAAATGCCATTGGTAATTTGATAGGGAATGCATTGAATCTGTAGATTGCTTTGGGTAGTATAGTCATTTTCACAATATTGATTCTTCCAATCCAAGAACATGGTATATCTCTCCATCTGTTTGTATCATTAATTTCTTTCATCAGTGTCATATTGTTTTCTGCATCCAGGTCTTCTGTCTCCCTAGGTAGGTTTATTCCAAGGTATTTTATTCTTTTTGTTGCAGTGGTGAATGGGAGTGTTTCCTTAATTTCTCTTTTAGATTTTTCATCATTAGTGTATAGGAATGCAAGAGATTTCTATGCATTAATTTTGTATCCTGCAACTTGACCAAATTCATTGATTAGCTCTAGTAGTTTTCTGGTGGCATCTTTAGGATTCTGTATGTATAGTATCATGTCATCTGCAAACAGTGACAGTTTTACTTCTTCTTTTCCAATTTGTATTCCTTTTATTTCTTTTTCTTCTCTGATTGCCGTGGCTAGGACTTCCAAGACTATGTTGAATAATAGTGGTGAGAGTGGACATCCTTGTCTTGTTCCTGATCTTAGAGGAAATGCTTTCAGTTTTTCACCATTGAGAATGATGTTTGCTGTGGGTTTGTCGTATATAGCCTGTATTATGTTGAGGTAGGTTCCCTCTATGCCTACTTTCTGGAGAGTTTTTATCATAAATAGGTGCTGAATTTTGTCAAAAGCTTTTTCTGCATCTGTTGAGATGATCATATGGTATTTATTCCTCAGTTTGTTAATATGGTGTATGACATTGATTGATTTGCATATATTGAAGAATCCTTGCATCCCTGGGATAAATCCCACTTCATCATGGTGTATGATCCTTTTAATGTTTTGTTGCATTCTGTTTGCTAATATTTTGTTGAGGATTTTTGCGTCTATATTCATCAGTGATATTGGTCTGTAATTTTCTTTTTTTGTAGTATCTTTGTCTGGTTTTGGTATCAGGGTGATGGTGGCCTCATAGAATGAGTTTGGGAGTGTTCCTTCCTCTGCAATTTTTTGGAAGTGTTTGAGAAGGATAGATGGTAGCTCCTCTCTAAATGTTTGGTAGAATTCACCTGTGAAGCCATCTGGTCCTAGACTTTTGTTTGTTGGAAGATTTTTAATCACAGTTTCAATTTCAGTGCTTGTGATTGGTCTGTTCATTTTTGCTATTTCTTCCTGGTTCAGTCTTGGAAGGTTATGCCTTTCTAAGAATTTGTCCATTTCTTCCAGGTTGTCCATTTTATTGGCATAGAGTTGCTTGTAGTAGTATCTTAGGATGCTTTGTACTTCTGCAGTGTCTGTTGTAACTTATCCTTTTTCATTTCTAATTTTATTGATTTGAGTCCTCTCCTCCTTTTTCTTGATGAGTCTGGCTAATGGTTTATCAATTTTGTTTATCTTCTCAAAGAACCAGCTTTTAGTTTTGTTGATCTTTGCTATTGTTTTCTTTGTTTCTATTTCATTGATTTCTGCTCTGATCTTTATGATTTCTTTCCTTCTGCTAACTTTGGGTTTTGTTTGTTCTTCTTTCTCTAGTTCCTTTAGGCATAAGGTTAGATTGTTTATTTGAGCTTTTTCTTGTTTCTTGAGGTAGGTTTGTATTGCTATAAACTTCCCTCTTAGAACTGCTTCTGCTGCATCCCATAGGTTTTGAATCGTGTTTTCATTGTCTTTTGTCTCTAGGTATTTTTTGATTTCCTCTTTGATTTCTTCAGTGATCTATTGGTTATTTTGTAACATATTGTTTTGTCAAAATATAAACAGACCAATCACAAGCACTGAAATTGAAACTGATTAAAAATCTTCCAACAAACGAAAGTTCAGGACCAGATGGCTTCAAAGGTGAATTCTACCAAACATTTAGAGAAGAGCTAACACCCATCCTTCTCAAACTCTTCCAGAAAATTGCAGAGGAAGGAACACTCCCAAACTCATTCTATGAGGCCACCACCACCCTGATACCAAAACCAGACAAAGATACTACAAAAAAGAAAATTACAGACCAATATTACTGATGAATATAGATGCAAAAGTCCTCAACAAAATACTAGCAAACAGAATGCAACAACACATTAAAAGGATCATACACCATGATGAAGTGGGATTTATCCCAGGGATGCAAGGATTCTTCAATATATGCAAATCAATCCATGTGTTTGTGTTCTTTACTTTTTTTTCCCTTTAATTGCTTTCTAATCCCATAGCGTGTGGTCACAAAAGATGCTTGATATGATTTGAATTTTCTAAATTTACTGAGGCTTGATTTGTGACCCCAGATGTGATCTATCCTGGAGAATGTTCCATGTGCACTTGAGAAGAAAGTGTAATCTGCTGTTTTTGGATGGAATGTTCTATAGATATCAATTAATTCTGTCTGGTCTGTTGTGTCATTTAAAGCTTGTGTTCCCGTATTATCTGTTTGGATGATCTGTCTGTTGATGTAAGTGAGGTGTTAAAGTCCCCCACTATTATTGTGTTACTGTCGATTTCCTCTTTTAGAGCTGTTAACAGTTGCCTTATGTATTGAGGTGCTCCTGTGTTGGGTGCATATATATTTACAATTGTTATATCTTCTTGGATTGATGCCTTGATCATTATGTAGTGCCCTTCCTCTTCTCTTGTAACGTTCTTTATTTTAAAGTCTATTTTAAATTTTTTTTTTTTAATTTATTTTATTTATGGCTGTGTTGGGTCTTCGTTTCTGTGCGAGGGCTCTCTCCAGTTGTGGCAAGCAGGGGCCACTCTTCATCGCGGTGCGCGGGCCTCTCGCTATCGCGGCCTCTCTTGTTGCGGAGCACAGGCTCCAGACGCGCAGGCTCAGCAATTGTGGCTCACGGGCCCAGCCGCTCCGCGGCATGTGGGATCTTCCCAGACCAGGGCTCGAACCCGTGTCCCCTGCATTGGCAGGCGGATTCTCAACCACTGCGCCACCAGGGAAGCCCTAAAGTCTATTTTATCTGATATGAGTTTTGCCACTCCAGCTTTCTTTTGATTCCATTTGCATGGAATATCTTTTTTCCATCCCCTCACTTTCAGTCTGTATGTGTTCCTAGGTCTGAAGTCGGTCTCTTGTAGACAGCATATATATGGGTCTTGTTTTTGTATCCATTCAGCCAGTCTGTGTCTTTTGGTTGGAGCATTTAATTCATTCACGTTTAAGGTAATTATCAATATGTACGTTCCTATTACCATTTTCTTAATTGTTTTGGGTTTGTTTTTGTAGGTCCTTTTCTTCTCTTGTGTTTCCCACTTAGAGAAGTTCCTTTAGCATTTGTTGTAGAGCTGGTTTGATGGTGCTGAATTCTCTTAGGTTTTGCTTGTCTGTAAAGCTTTTGATTTCTGCATCGAATCTGAATGAGATCCTTGCCAGGTAGAGTAATCTTGGTTGTAGGTTCTTCCCTTTCATCACTTTAAGTGTGTCATGCGACTCCCTTCTGGCTTGTAGAGTTTCTGCTGAGAAATCAGCTGTTAACCTTATGGGAGTTCCCTTGTATGTTATTTGTCGTTTTTCCCTTGCTGCTTTGAATAATTTTTCTTTGTCTTTAATTTTTGCCAGTTTGATTACTATGTATCTCAGTGTGTTTCTCCTTGGGTTTATCCTGTATGGGACTCTCTGTGCTTCCTGGACATTGGTGGCTATTTCCTTTCCCATATTAGGGAAGTTTTTGCCTATAATCTCTTCAAATATTTTCTCAGGTCCTTTCTCTCTCTCTTCTCCTTCTGGGACCCCTATAATGCGAATATTGTTGTGTTTAATGTCCCAGAGGTCTCTTAGGCTGTCTTCATTTCTTTTCATTATTTTTTCTTTATTCTGTTCCACAGCAGTGAATTCCACCATTCTGTCTTCCAGGTCACTTATCTGTTCTTCTGCCTCAGTTATTCTGCTATTGATTCCTTCTAGTGTATTTTTCATTTTAGTTATTGTGTTGTTCATCTCTGTTTGTTTGTTCTTTAATTCTTCTAGGTCTTTGTTAAACATTTCTTGCATCTTCTCGATCTTTGCCTCCATTCTTTTTGCGAGATCCTGGATCATCTTCACTATCATTATTCTGAATTCTTTTTCTGGAAGGTTGCCTATCTCCACTTCATTTAGTTGTTTTTCTGGGGTTTTATCTTGTTCCTTCATCTGGTACATAGCCCTCTGCCTTTTCATCTTGTCTATTTTTCTGTGAATATGGTTTTTGTTCCACATGCTGCAGGATTGTAGTTCTTCTTGCTTCTGCTGTCTGCCCTCTGGTGGATGAGACTATCTAAGAGGCTTGTGCCAGTTTCCTGATAGGAGGGACTGGTGGTGGGTAGAGCTGGCTCTTGCTGTGGTGGGCAGAGCTCCGTCTCCAATGGTTTCTTATTCTCTGTTCCTTTTTCGTAGTAGTTTACTCGATGGATGCAATATTCTTTTGAATGACTTGGAGAGTATTTATTAGAATTTAAATTTCCTGTAAATTTTTCATTACCTTAGTTTTCTTCGTGGTTGGTTCTGTTGCTTTTCATTTTAGTCCTTCTTGATTTTGTAGGTATTTCTTAAATATCTCATGATCCTTAGTTATCCATATTTATGAAGGACTAGTATGATTGGTTTTGGTAGCTGATACTGCCTTCCTCTCAGTTTTCTGAAGCCTGATTTTCCAAGAGAGCTTTTCTCCAAGTGGAATTACTGAGAGCTCTATATGAGTTTGTTTTAAGGGCCACCAGCAGCCAGATAATCTGAGGACCTAAAATTTATTTCTGGGACACGAGTGCTCTGAAGACGTTTTTTCTTTTGGTTGTTTCTGTTTCCTTTCTCCCAGTGCCCCACCTCCATTTGTGGATGTACAGAGCAACCTCAAACTCAGCCCTACTTCGCTTTTGTCCCTAGTACCCATGCTGGATGTTCTCAGCAGATCTGGATACTAAGCCTGGGAGCCAAAGTTTATACAGGAAGTAAGACTGTCAGGAGTGGCTCTGCTGTTCTGTGAGCAACCTTTAGTTACCTTAATTTCCCTAAGCTTTTATTCAGCTTCTTGATCCTGAACTTGGTGTTTTCTATTTAGGGGGTTGGGACAGCTCTTGCCTTCTTATGGTCCTTTCCTATGTTTGTTTTGCTTATTAGGTTGTTATTTCTTATGCTATGGCTTCTCTATCAATTTAGTCTCATCTATTTCTTGTGGAAATTCTTTTTTCTTGCCTTCCTTCCTACCTTCCTTCCTTCTTTTCTTTCTGCTTTTAATGGGTTTTCAGATTGTTATGAATTTAATTTTTTATAATTGTGAAAAATTTAGATATAAAATACAGGTATCTACTTCTTAGCTTAAATAAAACATAAATACAATTGAAGCTTCTTATTCTCTTCTCTGATTGTATTATACTCTCTCTAATGCATTTATTAATATTATCATGTGTATGCATTTCTGAACAATAAATAGCATCATTTTGAATGTGTTTGAGCCTTGAATAGTGACATACTGCATGAGTCCTTCTGCATCTTGTTTTTTCCACTCATCATGGTTCTTTTGTGTGTTCATTCTATTAGTATACTCTCTTTTCTGCTGTTTCAGTGGAATTTGGGTAGGGAGGATAAGTCAGTCTATATATTTCTTACTATGACTTTTTTAAAAAGGAGATTTAAGTACCTTTTGAATACATTGTCACTACAGACGTGTAAAAGAAAGGACTTGGTGTTACCTCTTGTTTCAACTGGTGATGATAGGTGAATATGACACCTCACCCTGTTATACAAGCTAGGCAATTGAGTCTTGCTGCTGACCTGTATTTGGTGTTATAAATACTTTTGGAGACAGAGAAACACCACTTATTCATGTTTGGGGTTTAACTGAGGTTTAAGTGGAGATTTGGATTCTTATTGCTGAAGGAATTTTTAGAGGTCAC
This sequence comes from Balaenoptera acutorostrata, assembly GCF_949987535.1. Classification (NCBI taxonomy): domain Eukaryota; kingdom Metazoa; phylum Chordata; class Mammalia; order Artiodactyla; family Balaenopteridae; genus Balaenoptera; species Balaenoptera acutorostrata. The sequence goes on along the minus strand of NC_080072.1, from coordinate 43,708,432 downwards.
TTGGTACAAACTGTACTAAAGAAACCCAGGCCCAGAGAAGGTGAGTGACTTGTCCGAGGTGGTCCAGGTGAAAACAGGGATTAGAAGCCAGTGTTGCAGTTCATTGTACTTTCCACCATACTACAATGAGCCAAACGTTAATGTCCCCTTTTGTGTTAACGTTGAACTTTGATTTTTGCCTGTCCTTTAAAATACTTATTTGAATACCAAGAGATTTTCAGTATGTAACAATGAACATAAATCTTTGAAGTGATGCTTATTTGTCATATTTTCCTTAGGATCAGAATGGTTTCAATCCCAGAATACTATGAAGGCAAGAATGTCCTCCTCACTGGAGCTACTGGTTTCCTAGGGAAGGTACTTCTGGAAAAGTTGCTGAGGTCATGTCCTAAGGTGAATTCAGTGTATGTTTTGGTGAGGCAGAAAGCTGGACAGACACCCCAGGAGCGAGTAGAAGAAGTCATTAGTGGCAAGGTAAGTATGGAAAATGATCATTTGGAAGAGAGAAAAAAGTGTGTGTTTGTGCATGTAATTATTGTAATCATCAACAGAGTATATTTCTTAAGTATCCTGAAAAAAATTGGTAAAAAAAATCCTATAAGAATGGCAGTAAACTGAATGTGACTTGTGATCAGTAGGAGAAAAAAGCTTTCTTCTATGATGAACAAAATTATATAACAAGTTCTAAATTACCTTTATGGTAAAGGTTTAATGTGTTTTTAGAATATTTGAGGCAGGTTATTTGTAATTACTAGGTGTTTAAATAGTTTCGGAATAATAATAATGAGTTAGTTTTTAACTCCTACTATGCTGTGAGACACAGTGCTTTGATAACAGTTAAAGATTTGTAAGCACTAATTGCTCCCCACAAAAGTATTAGGAAGTAGCAAAGTCACATATTCCCATTTGACAAATAAGAACATGACAGAGGGGTTATATAGAATACAAGAGTATGTCGTACGTTTGAACCTTTAGTAAAATATGGCTAAGAAAAAATGGAAATAAGCTGGAGTAAAATTATTTCATAGTCACAAGCTTTAGAATTTATCTGACATTCATTGTTAGTAAGTTTGGTATAGTAGCTACGTAATTTTTTAGTTACTAGGTAGGTATCTGGTACCTTTTAACCTTCTAGGGCAGCTGTGACTTCCATATAAAAAAACAAAAAAGACCAAAACTAGAAACCTCTGAGTTACTCTGAGCAGTGAAAGAATTGCTGAAAAGTATCAAAAGATATGTTGATTAATTATAGATTAACAATTCTCTAGAGTTAATAAATAATTTATTAGACATGATTTGTATTCCAGCCTGTTTTGATCTTTCAGTAGAAATCCATAGTTAATAGTGGCTGACATTTATTGAGTGCTTAAGTTGTGCCAGGCACTGTGTGCAAAGCACCTTATATGTATTTAATTATCACAGGAACTCTTCAAGGTAAGTACTGGTCTTATTCCCATTCTACAAGGTCATATAATTAGTGTTAGAGCCAATGTCTGTGAACTCTGACGGTTGAACCCAGAGCTCATGCTCTGGTAGGGACAGATGTTGATATGTCCCATTTTACAAATATAGACAGTGAATCTCAGAGGTGGTTATTTTGTCTGAAGTTGTGTAGCTAATAGATGTCAGATATAATGCAGATGACTTGATAACAAATCCCTTTCTACTTTATAGCATTACTTCCCCAATAGATAAGAAAGTAAGACAAAGATGATGGAACGCTTTGTGATAAAATGGGAAAAGTAATCTTGAGAGTTGGATACCTTACTAGTTGTAAATGTTGTAGCTGGTACACACTGAGTAAAAATAGCTTAATTTCCTGAAGCCAATGGCAAAAAACTTGGTGCCCAAGTTTACAGAAATTAAAAGAGAAGATGACAAAAGCAAAAGAGAAGTGTGTGAAGGGCAGCGAATAACAGAGGTTAACATCAGAAGGAATAAAAGTCAGTTTATGGGTTAGGGCAGTAGTGGGAAGCTTATCTCCTAGGAGTGATAAAGTATGATAACAGAAAAACAATTAAGAGAAAAAGAGAAGATACACAGTAAGACCTGTACAGAAGTGTGGGAGGGTTTAAATAAAACTTTTAATTTTCTTAACATTACAGCGTTATAATAAAATACAATCACCAATATTCACTACAGTGACTAAGGATAAATTAAGAAAAGGTTAAACTATATTTAGAATGTTTTCTTTACTAAGATGTTACGTTGTTTGAGAATGATTTCCATTCAAATATAATTTTGGTTCAGAAAGATAAACTTCTCTCTTTTGTGAAGCATCCATGTTTTTCTTGTTTGTATTCCCCCTCCTCCCCATTAAGAGGTAATCCTAGACCCACAGGGTTTTAACAGTGAGGTGTAAATTAATATTTGTTTTTCCTTTTAAAAATAAATTGTTTGAAACTATTAATAGGGCATTAAAGAATAAAAATAATATTTACCTTTGTCCCACTGTTTATTGAGTTTGTCCCCATATGAAAACTTTAAATAATCTTTACTTCAACTAGAAAAACTTCTTTTCTCTGAATTACTTTTTAAAACAAATCTACTTCTTTGAGGGCTACTCAGTTAACAGTATAGCTCACAAGGGTAGTTATACTCTAGTAACGTTCTTCCCATTGCCCCAAACTCTCGTGCACTTGTGTTCTTCCCATTTTCCCTCCCTTCCACAAAGATGTGAGTCCTGCTATATACTAGAAGCTGTTCAGGTTACTAGAGATACAGCAGTGAAGAAAACAAAATCCCAGCATTTGGAATTTACATTCTAGTTAGGGAGACAAGTTAACAACTATATAACATGTTGAATAGTGGCACGTGCTGTTCAAAAGTAAAGCAGAAAAGGGGGATTGAAAGTGATGGAGGTGCTGCTTTAGATACGATGGTCAGAAAAAGTTCTCTCTGAGGTGACGTTTGGTCACAGACCTGAATGATGAAGTGAGGAAGAATCCATGTGGTACGTGGAGGAAGAGTGTTAAAGGTAGAGGGAACAGCACGGGCAGAGGCTCTGAGAACTGCTTGGCAGGTTGGAAGAGTGTCAGAGCAAGCTGTGTTGTCTGCTTTACTGGACTCTGTATAAGGCATGTAAAGTAAATACTAAGTGCTGGAGTATTCCTACTAACACTCTTCCTCTCCCCAAGTGAGGTTTCTGCCTTTTAAAATACAATTAAAATTGTTAATTATTCTTTTAAATTTTTGCTTGTTTGACTTGAGGAAGAGGGCTTCGAACAAATATTTATACTTACACATGAGAAAAATGTAGCTAGTATTTTTAAACTCTTAGATTAAGGAATTATCACGTGAACTTTCTACGTACTTATTTTTAAAAGTAAGATGTGAGTTAAACATGAAAACAGAGAACAGAGTAGTGATTACCAGAGAGGAAGGGGTTGGGGGTAGGGTGAAATGGGTAAAGGGGGTCAACTGTATGGTGACAGATGGAAACTAAACTTTTGTTGGTGAGCATGCAGTAGTGTATATAGGAGTCAAAATATAATGTCCTAATCGTGGAACTTATATGATGTTATAAACCAGTGTTAGTTATCTCAATTAAAAAAAAAGACAAGGGACTTCCCTGGTGATCCATTGGTTAAGACTCTTTGCTTCCACTGGAGGGGGCATGGGTTCGATCCCTAGTCGGGGAACTAAGATCTCGGGTGCCATGTGGCATGTCCAAAAAAAAAGACAAGTTGTAGTCATTTTCATTATTGTTTCTAAATTCTTTAGAGACAATGAAAAAAAAGATGTGAGTTAATATTTCAGTATTTACTACCGTAAAATCTAGCTACATAATAACTATGCTTGAAGAATTTGCCATCTTAAAGTGTGGTAGGTACAAAGGTCATTTTCAGTTTTTCCTGAGAACTGGGAAGATCGACTAAACTGTATTCAATATCATTTTAAAATTAAAACTATTTGGTAGCCTAGTATAAGGACTTTTTAAAAAACGTGATATAATTTATAGCTTTTTTCCAAGTGACTTTTAAAACTCTTGAGCAAATTATTTGATAATGTATATTGACTGCAGTGTATTGCAGACTGATATTATTACCTTATGGCTATATTTTTTCATATCATCCAAATAGGTTGAAAGATTCTGTTTATTTAAGGCAGTGATTCTCAAACTTTTGATCTCTGGACCCCTTTACCTCTTAAAAATTATTGAGGACTTCAAAGAGATTTTGTTTTTGTGAGGTTTTATTTCAAGTATCTTATTGATGTTTATTGTAGTAGAGATTAAAATTGAGAATTTTTTTTTTTTCAGTCCGTAACACCTCTTTATAAAGTTTTGAGACTTTAACAATACCTTACACAGACCACGTGTTAAATACATGTTGAATGATTGATTCAAATAAGATACTGCTATTTAAAACATTTTGCACAAAGCCTGGGCCATAGTAAAAACTCAAAACATGATAGAAGCAGTAATAGCAATGATAGTGATTTAGTAGTTATGATAATTGTAGTGCAATATTAATATTAATATTGATTTATTTTATACTGGATTGCTAGATCATTCATCGAGTGCTGAGAGTTAACAAGAACAATTTTCCAGTCAGGTATTCACACTGTAGTTATGATCTATGCTTCCCCAGTTCAACTCTTCACCCATCCTTTTCTGTGTATAGATTTATCAAAGTAAGCTTTATGCTGTATTCCTCTTCTAGTTTCCTCTTTTCTTTTTTTTTTCTTTTTTTTAACATCTTTATTGGAGTATAATTGCTTTACAATGGTGTGCTAGTTAATGCTTTATAACAAAGTGAATCAGCTGTACATATACATATATCCCCGTATCTCCTCCCTCTTGCGTCTCCCTCCCACCCTCCCTATCCCACCCCTCTAGGTGGTCACAAAGCACCGAGCTCATCTCCCTATGCTATGGGCTGCTTCCCACTAGTTATCTGTTTTACATTTGTTAGTGTATATAAGTCCATGCCACTGTCTCACTTCGTCCCAGCTTACCCTTCCCCCTCCCTGTGTCCTCAAGTCCATTCTCTACGTCTGCGTCTTTATTCCTGTCCTGCCCCTAGGTTCTTCAGAACTATTTTTTTTTTTTAGATTCCATATATATATATGTTAGCATACAGTATTTATTTTTCTCTTTCTGACTTACTTCACTCTGTATGACAGTCTCTAGGTCCATCCACCTCACTACAAATAACTCAATTTTGTTTCTTTTTATGGCTGAGTAATATTCCATTGTATATGTGTGCCAATTCTTTATCCATTCATCTGTCGATGGACACTTAGGTTGCTTCCATGTCCTGGCTATTGTAAATAGAACTGCAATGAACATTGTGGTACATGACCCTTTTTGAGTCATGGTTTTCTCAGGGTATATGTCCAGTAGTGGGATTGCTGGGCCGTATGGTAGTTCTATTTTTAGTTTTTTAAGGAACCTCCATACTGTTCTCCATAGTGGCTGTATCAATTTACATTCCCACCAACAGTGCAAGAGACTTCCCTTTTCTCCACACCTTCTCCAGCATTTATTGTTTGTAGATGGTTTGATGATGGCCATTCTGACTGGTGTGAGGTGATACCTCATTGTAGTTTTGATTTGCATTTCTCTAATGATTAGTGATGTTGAGCATCCTTTCATGTGTTTGTTGGCAATCTATGTATCTTCTTTGGAGAAATGTCTATTTAGGTCTTCTGCCCATTTTTGGATTGGGTTGTTTGTTTTTTTGATATTGAGTTGCATGAGCTGTTTGTAAATATTGGAGATTAATCCTTTGTCAGTTGCTTCATTTGCAAATATTTTCTCCCATTCTGAAGGTTGTCTTTTTGTCTTGTTTATGGTTTCCTTTGCTGTGCAAAAGCTTTTAAGTTTCGTTAGGTCCCATTTAAAATTGAGAAATTTTTAAAGTAAAAGAATATACATACAAGCACACATTCCATTAGCCATCGAGAGTGATGATGTCATTACACATGTAGCTTTGGAAAATTCCTCTCCATACTTGTGAGAGAATGAAAGTGAAAAATGCAAATAATGTTTTACTTTTATTATGAAAGTAGTTTTGACTTTGTGCACTCCCTAAGTAGGAGTCTCAGGGACTCCTAGGATCTTCCACACTTTGAGAACTGGTGCTGATTAAGAGTGTACAGTGTTGCTTAGACCATGTGGGGACAGCCTACAGACACATTCTAATGGATATACTGAATAGGGGCAAATGTTCATGCTTTAAGGAGAGAGTTGACTTTTGCAGACATCCAAAATTAATTTGAACCCAAGCTTGGCAGTAAAGATTCAGAGAATGAAATTGGAGTCAGAAACAAAAGTGATTAGAAAGCTGTGAGCTCAGTTTTGCAAGGGCTCAGACTCTATAGGCATATACCTCCAAAGAAATGTCAGTGATAGCATTATTATTTTTTTTTTTGGAAGAGAATGATGCTCATTTGTCTATCTAAATTCTTATAGTCCTGTTGGAAAAAACAAAAAAAATTAGCAAATCCTTACATAGCAACTAACCAGACTTTTTACTTTGAATGAACTTCGTATACCTTTGTGATAGTTCTTTGGATTAGAACTAATTGTCATGTCACAGTAGCTTTTCTTTGACATCATGCAGCAGATACTTAACATGTTGCTTTTATTTTTATTTAACTGTAGGATGTAAAATCCTTTCTACAAAATTTAGAAGTTATCCCTAAACTTCTTAACTATTCAGATAGTGTACGTTAGTGTCTCTTCTTTTTCCTCTTTCTGATTTTTTGCCAAATCCTTTTGGAATTCTTTGCTTCCCTTAAAACCTGTGAGAAGGGAGTCATCAAGGGGGCTATAAGACCACAAGGCCTATTTTAAGTAATAATGCCTCCATGTGTGTTTTGCTGCCATCTCTGCCCTTTGTTTACTCATCTTGGCATTTTATCATGAACCACTTGTAATTGGTATATTGTAATTCCCTTCCCAACACCCTCCCTCCCCCTAGTGAGAGGTTATTTATTCTTATTCATTTTTTATTTTTAAGAAAACATTTATTGTGCCTACTCAGTGCTGGGCACTTGACTTGATGTAAGGGGTTGAATTCAGGAATAAATAAGAGTCCCTGCCTTAATGGAGCCTACAGTCTAGAGAGTTTTTAAGAGGGAGGGAGAGAGAGTGTAGAGGTGTTAAGAGAGATTGGATAGGAGCAATTATTGAAGCTGATGTCTTGGTTGGAATTGAGGACCTAAGTTAAATGTGAAAGAGTTGGGCATCTTCTCTGGGGTCTCCAGGGTAATGCTTCTAAAATTTTTCTGCACCAGTAAGTCTAATTTGTAAAGAAAATGATTATCTTTTACTGAAAGCCTGAAATTTCATTGAACTTTTATAGTTTAGTCTAAACATATGGCCATTATTTTCAATATAAAAATGCCTTGTCCCCAAGTATTTGTCTAAAAAATACTTGACTAAAATACTCTAAAATTTTGTCATTTTATCTTATGCTTTTAATTCCCCCCGGCACATCCCACCACTTACTCCTAGGGCCATTCATTCCCACTTAGGTATAGCCTTTCTGGTGAATCAATAAAATGAGTTCTTTTTATATCAAGTAGCAGTGAATATGTACACTTAAAGTTGTTAAGAAACTTTTAGGTAGAGCCTTCTGTGATTTTGAAACAGGAATAAAAGCATAGGCATAGAGCATATACTGTAGTGGGACATTGTCTTATAGCAGAATTTCTCAACTTCAGCACTATTCACATTTTGGGCCAGATAATTCTTTGTTATGGGGAGCTGTCCTATGCATTGTAGGGTGGTCAGCATTCCTGGCCTCTACCCACTAAATGCCAGCAGCTCCCTCTCCTCACCATCCCAGTTTTGACAAAGAAAAATGTCTTCAGACATCACCAAATGTTCCCTGGGGGCTAAAATTGCCCCAACTTGAGAACCACTGATTTACAGGAATGTCTCTGGGAAGGTAAACCTCATTGCTGGCAAGGAGTGAAAATAGTTGACCATGAAATAAATTCTGGAAAGGGAATAAAATACATTAAAGAGGGCATTAGTGGACTTAGTAAAGTCGGAACTAATTGGGGTACCAGTGGGTTAAAAACTTTGGAGGGGCTTCCCTGGTGGCACAGTGGTTGAGAATCTGCCTGCCAATGCAGGAGACACGGGTTCGAGCCCTGGTCTGGGAAGATCCCACATGCCACGGAGCAACTGGGCCCGTGAGCCACAATTACTGAGCCTGCGCGTCTGGAGCCTGTGCTCCGCAACAAGAGAAGCCACGATAGTGAGAGGCCCGTGCACCGCGATGAAGAGTGGCCCCCGCTTGCCGCAACTAGAGAAAGCCCTTGCACAGAAACGAAGACCCAACACATCCATAAATAAATAAATAAATAATTAAAAAAAAAAACTTTGGAAAAGATGGTATTGAATAAAGAGATGGTAGCTAAAGAAGGGAAGAGCATCACATTTGAGATGTAACTTGTAAAACAGCGTGATCACATATTGATGGTAGTGGTGGACATATCTGATATGAAGGGGAATTAAAGGTCATTGGCAATCTGGGAGAATGAAAAAGTCTGAATTCAGTGTGTTAAAAGTACTTTTCTGGTCATTTTCAGGCTCCTTTTCTCTGCTAACCCCTTAAATATTCTTCAGAATTCTGTCCTTGGCCTTGATCTCTTCCTACTAGGTCCAGTTAGGTAATTACTCAGCACCTTCTGTTTTATGTGAGGTGAAAAGTTGTATTTTAAATTAGATTTGGAAAAAGCTTCATATAGTCTGGACCTTGGGAGCTCATCACTGCTGCTACCTGGGTGATATTCTCCCAGGGCTACCTGTGTGGTTAATAAAATCTATATCAGTAGTCTGGCTCTTTCTTCCCTGAACTCAGGACCCACAGAGCCAGTTATCTCTACTAGACCAGTCTTCTGGGGTGTTCTCATTGACACTTTACACTCAATGTTCACAAAACTGAACTCGTATCTCCATAGCTGCACTTCTTTCTCTCCCAGTGTTTTCCACCTAATGAATTTATTCACTTAACAGGTGTTTATCATGTCACTGTCTTGCCAGGCACTCTGTTATCTGGGGCCTTTGTTCTGAGCAAAATAGACTCTAGTCCCTGTCCACGTGGAGTTTATATTCCTTATCCCTCGTCCAGTCATTGGCCAAGTCTTACTGAGTTTTTTATATTTCCCAAAGATTAGTGCTCTATTACTTCTAGGTGGTTATACATGCTACTTTCTCTACCTGCAACACTATTCTTCTACTTTATAATCTCAGGTCCTTCCCAACTAGCAGGGCTAGATGTTGCTCCTGTACAGTCTCATAACACTTATATTATCCCTATTTTATTACTTATAACATTATATTTTAACTGTCTGTTTACTTGTCTAATTTTTCTTATTAGACTCTAAATAGCTTGAGGCAAAGGTCATAATTCTTGTTTTCTCAGTGTCTAGAAGGTACTTAGTTCATCTGAAATGCTTAGTAAATATTTTATTAACATAAGAAAACAATAATATTGAAGTCACTAGCTAGCAGTGGTGGAGGGGAAGACTGTTACTTACTAAAAGTCACCTGGGAAGGTGAAAGAGAGTACCATATATGTTTTATAGACTTTTTTCCCCAGATTTCAGAATCTCTGCTTAAACTACAAATATGGACTTTCAATGGAGTGGAGAGTCAGGGTGTAATAGAACAGTGATCTGGAGGTGACATCAGTGTTCCTCTATAAAATCTGGGATAAAAAATTAAATTTGACTCACAATTGAATGTACCTTTATACTGTAACCATTTTGGGATCTGATTCTCTAGTTAAATTTATTCCTTTGAGTATACTTAAGGAATATTGAATTTTCTATTTTCAAGTTAGAATCCTATATGTATATCTCAAGTTTATCCAGCTTCATATTCACATTTGCTTACCAACTTTTTTTTCCTTTAACATACTTTGTTTTTCCCTTTAAAATTTTTCTAAGATTTTAGGTAGAGTATGATTAATGGTATTTTAATCTACTAAAAGAGACTAAAACCAAAATGAAATGAAGTGATAAATTAAGGTTTGGATTTTAGAAATCTGAATGATCATTTTATTTTTATTTATTTATTTTAAAATGTAATTTATTTATTTTTGTCTGAGTTGGGTCTTTGTTGCTGCATGCAGGCTTTCTCTAGTTGTGGAGAGCGGGGGCTACTCTTCATTGAGGTGCACGGACTTCTCATTGCGGTGGCTTCTCTTGTTGCAGAGCATGGGCTCTAGGTGCGCAGGCTTCAACAGTTGTGGTGCGTGGGCTCAGTAGTTGTGGCTCGCGGACTCTAGAGTACAGGCTCAGTGGTTGTGATGCACAGGCTTAGTTGCTCCGCGGCATGTGGGATCTTCCCAGACCAGGGATCGAACCCGTGTGCCCTGCATTGGCAGGCGGATTCTTAACCACTGCACCACCAGGAAGTCCCTGAATGATCATTTTAAACATTGTTCTGATGTCTGTACTGCTTATGTCTATTCTGAGAGATAATATAATCTAATCAACAAAAGCATGGACAGTTAAAATTTAATTCTGCAAGCTACCAGCCCTGTGTCCTTTGGCAAGTTACTTAACCTCTCTGTGTCTCAGATTCCTCATCTATAAAATGGGGATAATAATGTGGACCCCATAGAGTGTTTTTCATACAGAATGATAGCAATTTAAGCAACCTTAGGATTCACGTAGTTGAAATTTAAAAAATAGTGATCCTTGGGGGAGGAAAAGGTGGTGATGATGGGTTTTAGAAAATTGAAAAATACTGCCCTAAAATGTTTTTCCCCTTTGATAGCTTTTTGACAGATTGAGAGATGAAAATCCAGATTTTAGGGAGAAAATTATAGCAGTCAACAGTGAACTCACCCAACCTAAACTGGCTCTTAGTGAAGAAGATAAAGAGATCATCATAGAGTCTACCAATATTATATTCCACTGTGCAGCTACAGTAAGGTTTAATGAAAATTTGAGGTAAGTAAAGGTACTTATATGATATTTGAACTGCGGCATAGTTAAAAGATCTAATTTGAATTCTACTTTTTAGTCAAGTCATTTGAAAGTGTTTTGAACATGTTTGCTCTCTGTTAATTGTAGCATTCCGTGTCCTACAGAGCATTAAAAGAATTTTCTTTCTCAACAGTTTAAAAACATCGGATAGCTAGTATATGTTTATTAGAAGAAGTTGCCATGAATTTATATATGGGGCAGGGAGGAGGCAAGAGATGGGAAGTGTGGAGTAGAAGAAAGAGAAGTTTACCTTGGGTAGGAGTATTAGTCTTAACAGCTAATAGTGTTTATTTCCTCTGCCCTCCATTCTTTCAGAAGTGTATACCCCAGCAGCTTTGTCTACTTCACACATATTCATCTGAAAATTTTAAAAAGTTAGGCTCAGGTTTTGCAGAGTAAGATGAAATGGCTTATACATTGAAGTCATACTTTGTTTTTGTTTTAAAACTTTGGTATCAGTGTTAAGGGCAGGGTACATTGGATATAGGTTTACTTTAAAAACGGTTTGGACTTCCTTCAAGATGCCCTATTTCAAGAAAAAAAATAGCATTTTAAATGGTCACTATGTTTTTAAAAATCTAACAAATACGCATTTCAAATAATGGTGCTTAATTCAGAGCATTTTTTGGTGTTATATACAGTTTTATAATGTTAATCTAATTGTATGGTCTTACAGCAATTAAAATGGTGCACACTTCTTTAGGTTTCATAATTGCCTGAAGGGCTTCTTAAAATGTTTTTAAGTTCAATTCTGATTGTGAAGGGTTTTGAGATTATCCCCCATATTGTCTATGTATAGAAGTATAAACCTTAATCGACATTGTATAACATGACAGTTCAGTGCCAAAGCATTACAGTGAGTTTTGCCTATATTGCAGGTGATGATACTATAATAGTCCCTTAGATTCCTCTAACAATGCTTTATAGTTTCAGGGTGTTTTCTCGCTCATTATTTCATTCCATGCTTAATGTTACCCAATGTAATATCATGGTCAAATCCATTTTATACTTGAGGAAGCTGAGGCAGCACTGTATAATGGAGAGGGCGTGAGCTTTGGAATTACATACCTTAGTTCTAATCTTGACTTTATCCTTTATTATCTGGTGGTAATAATTTATTTACATTTTAGTTCTTTTTATGCAGCAATTATGTGTTCAGGATTCAAAAGTGACAAAAGAATCTTATTAGAACTATAGTATAATCTCATTTTCATAAAATATGTGTGTACATAGATGTGTATTTATATACATATCTTTTAATATCAGCCAGTTATTATATTTGGATAGTGTGATTACAGGTAGGTTTTTAATATGAAATAGTCCATCTAACTGGTATTTTTCCCTGTAGTTCTAGCTTTCATTTCTTTCATAACCAAAAGAAAGAGTTCACATAGCCTTATGAAACTGTTTTCAAGGAAAAAGGTATATAGATACTTGATAATTATGGTATAGTCCTCAAAGGGAAAATCAGATGCTTTTAAAGGGGAAATTGTTTTGCAGACAGGCAACATTCATTAGGGTGAAACTCATCCAAGTAACCTTACGAGGAGGACCAAAGTGTAATACTTTTGGGGAATGTTCTCTCCTCTTTCTCTTCCCCTCAGGGTAAGCAAGGTTATGATTAACAAAAGGGAAATCTTTTTATTATTATTCTTTCTTCTTTCACTAGAGATACCATAGTGGAAGGAGGTAGACAGGTGAACAAGAAAATTTATTGTTCTTCTCTTCCTTGTCAGGGCATGCATATTTACTGACCCAATCCTAGTCATTAATTGAAATTATTGTCTTCTGTGGAGCAACTTTAATGGATATTGATGTCTAAGTGGTGATACTACAACATTCTAAAATACTGTAGGTTGACATATAATAACTACTTACAGAACAATTATTCTTTATAACCAGTTTTTAAGTTAGCCCACAAATAAAAAATGGTTCAGAGCCTTTACTGCCAGGACAAGAAAATCCAGATTTTACTCCCAACATTATACTCTGTATTTTGGGGGAAATCAAAATAAATTGTACACAGATCCTATTTGCAAAGTCCATATTGTCTATTAGAGGAGATGGAATATACTTAAATAACCATAAAATAGGATAGAAAATGTAGAGTTACTGAAGAGCATACATTAAAGTGTTGTGAGAGTTGAGAGGTGGCAGAGCTCATTTATTTTCAGATATGGTGGTCTATAAATCTTGAAGTGGGAAAAAATGGATATCAAGATTAGGAATTATAAAGAAATACTGACAAAAGATGAGGAGAGGGTGATATTGAGGATAATAAAGGGAGTTACTTAAATAATTGACCATAGGTATGGTATCTCTTAGTAAGGAAAGTGAAGGTAGAACAGGGCCATTGGACTTGAGAGTAAAGAAGTGTCAGGAGACTAGAGACCATGATGAGGACAGAAAACAGGCTTAAGGGCAGAAATGGGAGGACAGATAGTGTGGTCTGGGGAAAATTCATAGTATGAGATTTTAGAGATAGAGCAATTTTGGGTGAGAGGGCCCAGGGTATGAACATGAGAGTAGGTGTTTAGAAAGGAGTGGAAGTAAAGATCGATGATTTAGAAAAGATCAAGAAAACTGTTGAGCCTAAGGGCATGGATTCTCAAACTTTAGAATGTATTATGAATCTTAAGGATTACTGGAAAATGTGTTAAAAATGCGTAATCTTGGACTGTATTTGCCAAATTCAGACCCTCTAGTTTTGAGATAATACCCAGGAATCCTCATTTTTAATAAGAGCCTAGGGTGTGATTTAAATTACAAATGACTGGGTCCCCTACCCTGATTGATTAATTGTCCCCTTAATAGACATCTGTTTCTATATCTTCATTAAGTTAAAATAAAATCAGCAGCAATATAGTGATGAGATCTCATGTAGGTAGTATTTTCTCAGAGGTGGGGAAGGGAGTGATGAGGGAGAGATCAGAATGGCCTGGGGAACTTATATAAGATGTGATTTAAGACACATTAAAAAGTGTCTGAAGATGAGGTCCAGCAATCTGCATTTTAAATAAGCTCACAGGTGTCTGTCAAGCAAAGCATGATCTCTGGTTTAAGGTCTTGTAAGTGTTATCAGCATAGATTTTGAACAACCCAATATGTCAATAGAAGACAGGTGAATAAGAAAATTTCTTGGCAGTTCAAGTTGAGTTTTTTCCTTTATTAAAGTGGTTTCTATGTCTACATTAGTGATGGACCATAATTACAAAGATTTGTTCATTTTTGCTCTCCCCCCCAAAAGCCAGTGTTACATAAGATGTGTTGAATCCCCATAACCAAAACATAGTGAGAACTTTATTTTTGTTTGGTACTACTAAATGCTTTCAGATCTAACATGTCAGGGTCTCAGCCTAAAGTTCAAGGTGTACAAATTGGATGGTAGTGAAACAGAGTGAGGATACTAGCCTGGCAGGGATCCTAAGAGTTATTTACATGGGCACAAAATGCCTTCAGGTTTGCGCTGTCAGGTGTGGATGGATGGGAAGAGGTGAGTAGGCAAAGCTCAGGAGTGCTTCCTCTCTCAAGTTATTCCTTATTTTCAGTGACCCAGAAATTCTGTCACCATCCTCAGGAACCTGTAACAAAATATCCTTTGTGTTCTGCTCCCAAAACATCACTCTCCCTACCACTATTGTTTTGCAAATGCAAAAGAAAATGGCACATTGCCTTATAGTCTAGTGGACAGTATCCTCTCTGTGAAACGTCTTTTTTGCTGGATATCTATTTGAACAGATTTTCCTCCCTCAGTTGAGATAAGGAAGGAAAAAGATACACATGTTTTTAAGACCCCAACCCAATTAGTCCATTAAAAAAATTTTTTTTCCTTTCAGTATGTTTTCATAGGTTCTCAGATAATATTAAAAGAAAAAATAAGTCCCAAGAGTTTTTCCTCTCATGAACTATTTCTTACTCCTAGTGACCCAGAACTTGTTGTTCTGTCCTCAGAAACCTGTAACAGGATATTCTCTGTATACCTTTTCCAAAACAGTACCCTCCCATTCCCACTGTTTTGCAAATGTGATACGCATCAAAGAACTACTTTACAGTCAAGTAGACCAGATTCTATCTGTGACATATCCTGACCTTTTAAAAGAACAGTTGGATTTTTTCCTTCTTAAATACTGAACATGTAAGAATTTCGGAAAGTACTCAAAACTATTTTTATTTTTTAAAAAAATTTTCTTGTGATCTGTCTTTGAAAATATGTTGTTTTCCATAAAACGTAAACATAGAATTTGTAGTTTTACTTATTGAAACAATTTCCATATTTCTAACTTTTTCATAGTTATAATTTTCATGATGTGATGATATTACATCATGTTACTATACTGTAATTTATGTCATGTTCACTTAGTATAGCAAATATTGGGAATTTTTCTGAGGGTGTGGAGAAAAGGGAACCCTCCTACGCTGTTGGTGGGAATGTAAATTGGTGCAGCCAA
The DNA here is from genome assembly GCF_949987535.1 of Balaenoptera acutorostrata. Taxonomy (NCBI): domain Eukaryota; kingdom Metazoa; phylum Chordata; class Mammalia; order Artiodactyla; family Balaenopteridae; genus Balaenoptera; species Balaenoptera acutorostrata. The sequence continues at coordinate 43,693,025 of NC_080072.1, read as the reverse complement.
TTTCTATGGAGAACAGTATGCAGGTTCCTCAAAAAACTAAAAATAGAGTTGCCATATGGTCCAGCAATCCCACTCCTGGGCACATATATCTGGACAAAACTATAATTCAAAAAGATATATGTAACCCTGTGTTCATAGCAGCACTGTTTACAATAGCCAAGACATGGAAACAACCTAAATGTCCATCAGCAGATGAATGGCTAGAGAAGATGTGGGGGGTGTGTGTGTGTGTACACACACACACACTGAAATATTACTCAACCATGAAAAAGAATGAAATAACGCCATTTGCAACTACATGGATGGCCCTAGAGATTATCATATTACATGAAGTAAGTCAGAAAGAGAAAGACAAATACCATATGATATCACTTATATGCAGAATCTAAAATATGACACAAATGAACTTATCTACAAGACAAACTGACTCACAGACATAGAGAACAGACTTGTGGTTGCCAAGGGGTAGGGGCGGGGGAGGGTTGGATTGGGAGTTAGGGACTAGAAGATGCAAACTATTATAGATAGAATGGATAAACAACAAGGTCCTAATGTATACACCGGGAACTATATTTAATATCCTGTAATAAACCATAATGGAAAAGAATATGAAGAAGAATATATATGTATAACTGAATCACTTTGCTGTACACCAGAAGCTAACACAACGTTGTAAATCAAGTATACTTCAATTAAAAAACAAAAGCAAAAACACAACCAAAGAACCCAAAAAACAAATTTAGGGAATCTTAATTTCTTTCTATTTGAAAAATTACGGTTAGAACAAGTTTTTCCTCTCAGTTAATTTCAGTGGGTTAACTAGATTAATAACTCTGTCATTTCTATAATTCCTGGTACTTTGTCCTAGTCTCTTTCAGATCAGTTGTATCAGTTTATAGTGTCACCAACAGTGTATTACTTTGCCAGTTTTTTCACAGTATTACTGGTTTTGGGTATTTCAACTTTTTTTCCCCTCAAGTAAGTTATAAACAAAAGTATAATAGAAAGCAAAAACGATCCACCCCTTAAGTAATATTTATTGAATGCTTATTTTGGGACTATGTTAAGAATAATACTGATGAATACTTGCAAGCTATTTTGTTTAATTTAACTTTATACAAATCTTAGTAGTTAGTCTCCATTACATATTCTCCTTTACAGATGAAGAAATTGAGGCCTGAGTGCTTGAATGACTTTACAAGGTCACCTAATCCTAGCTGATAGGCAAGCTAAACCAGGATTTGAACCCAGGTCTTATTCCAGGGTCTTGTTTTTAATCCTGTTTCACTTCATAATCTATATATTTAAAAAATATTATTCACACAGATTTTCCATGTTTTTATAGTTGTCAATTATTTTAATGGCTGTATTCTTTCATTGTGATAAGATACCTACTTTATTAAACCATTTCATAGTGAATATTTGGGCTCTCTAGGCTTTTACTATTACTAGATGATGCTTCATCGATTATTTTTCTGCATATATACTTTTGCATTTGTGAAATTATTTACCTCAAATAAATTTCAAGAAGGGAATATATAGATCATCTTGGGGTCTTGCATTTGCCTCTCGTAACAAATGTATTATAACACCCCTTTGAATTTTGTAAGGTAGTCTTAAAAAGGTGTTTGGGTTAATTGCTACAAAGAGAGAAGTAAACATACTTTTACTTGATTATATATTAATATAATTTAATGTTTTTGAGTTTTCTTTGACTGTTTTACCCTTATTGATGACTCTACCATAGCATTTTAAAATTACTTAATGATTCTTACTTCTCCTGGTGGTATAGCCATTTCATAAAACAGTATGCTTTCAAAAATCAAGAGGCAAAAGAAGTCTAAAATGACTTCAAAAATGTATGCATAAAAGCCAAAGACTGAAATTATCTGTGTCTATTTCTGGGTAATTTAAGAATTTTAATTTGTGCTTTTATTTTTACAATCCTAATATGAAGTTTATTTTATAATCAGAAGAATTGTAAACACAACTGGTAGAATGGTTGTACTTCATGTTGAAATAACACACAAAATCTGAGCTAAGGGGTCAGTTGTAAAGAAACAAAAAACTCTTTGTCCCTTTCTGTCTCTGATGCTCTAAAATGGAAATAAGATTTTTTTAACAGGTGAAAAAATGACACAGCTTCCCAATTTTTTATTGTCACTTTTTCTTTTACAGAGATGCTGTTCAGTTAAATGTGATTGCTACACGACAGCTTATTCTACTTGCACAACAGATGAAGAATCTGGAAGTGTTCATGCATGTATCAACGGCATATGCCTACTGCAATCGAAAGCATATTGATGAAGTAGTCTATCCACCCCCTGTGGATCCCAAGAAGCTGATTGATTCTTTAGAGTACGTTTGTTTGAAATTTATATACATTAGCTTTGACCCCAAACTTTGGATCCAAGTTTATCTATTTACATGTATCTCTTGGTCTGTTTCAGTTTCTCTCTCTTTCTCTCTAAATCTCCACCCACACTTATGTATACATTTATCTCTTCCTTATTCAACAAATTATTATGTATCTACTATGTTCTTTTTATTGTATAGATTTGTACCTAAATGACTCTCCGTAAAGTCAATGTGTAAAGTCAGTGTAGAGCTTTCACTTTTGACCAGGTGTGATGGTTGGAGGAAAGCCTCTGAACAACTCATCCATGGTATTAGAGTCTCCGTTTTCCAAGGAATCAATCTTAGCTGCTAAGAAGTGCCTGATATCCGTGGAGACTAATGACTGCCTATTCAATAGCAAGTTCTAGTTTATTAAAAGATTATCCTTTTATTTTGCCCAATAGAGTACAGTTGACCCTTGAACAACACGGGTTTGAACTATGTGGGTTCACTTATACGCAGATTTTTTTCAATAAATAAGTACTCTAGCACTACACAATCTGCAGTTGGTTGAATCTTTTGATGCAGAACCATGATACAGAGGGCTGACTGTAGAGTTATATGTGGATTTTTGACTGCGCAGGGGTCAACGCCCCGACCCCATGTTTTTCAAGTGTCAACTGTATATCTACAGAGGGGCCTTGAATTATTAGGGAATCGGAGGAGTCATGGTCCTTTAATTGATACTCCTAGTGTTGTTGTTTATCATCTTTCTGAGGACTAGGATCCTGTCATCAATGATTACTTGAGAAATGTTTGCATTTGATGGATACAAATAGGCATGGCCAAGATTTCATTTGCTTCAGCCTGTACTTTCTCATCGAGTGAAACAAACAAACAGGATCAGAGCAAGAATAAATAAAGGGTCTTTTCTTTTATAGACGATAATTATAGAAAATTCCAGTATCTGTATCTTCACATATTTGTTAATCCTCATATAATATTCCTGTGAGCTTTTTCCTCCTTTATTCTGTTTGCTCTTAGGTCTCTTTTCTTCCAAGGAATCCTATTCACGTTCAGCTCTTCAGTTACCATCCCCTGTTTTCTCAGTCGAATTCTTTTCTTCCCAAGGGTGCTACAGAATGTTGATAGCTCCTTCTCCAAGTTTTCTTCTAAAATAAACACATAAGTCCACTTCTTTACGGCTTTCCTGGAAATATGAGGAAGTGGACAGATTTGTAAGAAAACTAATAAGTATGGGAGCTTACTGAGACATTCTTATGGTAATTCCCTGGTTTCTGTTTTCTAATTCGTTTCTTAGATGGTCCCAAATATCTACCTCATTTTCCTCAGGTCAGTAGGCAGAAGTGTTTAATATCTCTGGGAAAAGCTGGGTGTGGAAGTTAATAAATCTTTTTACTTTTTCTCTTATTAGCAGTTTGTATATCCAGACATCGAAGTTGCTGAGAAAGAGCCTATAACCTTCTAGTTCTATTATTTCCTTTCTTCGCTTACAAAGAAATCTGACCAACTGGCCAACAGATAATTTTAGGATAACTCATAGATTGGCTCTGTAAACTCACTCCAGTGATGAGGCTTACTGACTCTAAAGTCTTTCCTCGGTTTAGCCAGTTTTGTTTTTTTTTAATATAGCAACTCTCTCTTCCATTTTTCAAAGTTCATCTCCACTATGGAATTTTTCCTAAGTTGAGTAGCAACCTCCCTTCAATTTTGTTAGTGTTCTTTTCCTTCTACACGCAAAAAGTACTTCCACATACAGAAGAAAGTTTATCTTGATAGTCTCCATTTTATGCATCCTTATCAGTTGGTATGGGTATCATTTGTGCACTGATAGAATACTTAGTATGCATGCAAGTATGCATTGTATTATAGACAGGAAGAAAAACTATCTGAAAACAAGTACATAATGTATTGGAATTAGAAATTTAGACTGGAAAAGACTATAGAGATCACCTAGCGTATCACCCTCCTCTTACAGATTATCATAGTAGAACTTCTTCAGAGACACTGAGAGAATTGGAAGAATTTTGTGACTTCATAGTAGGTTGCTAATTGAATTTTTATAGCGTGGTTGAATTTATTTTTATCATTTACCCCAGTATTTGTTAGTGTTGCTAGTGAGAGCATAACAATTTTTAGTGCTTCACCTTAAATATTTAGATTACTAGACCTTTTATGTTGATTGTAAATGTATGTTCATTTAAAATGTATATAATTTACATGTTATGCTGTTATGGTGATTATATACAAATCTATAATTCCTAATCTGAAACCCTTGGGGCCAGATGTATTTTGGAATTTATTTAGACTTTAGAAAGGAAATATAATCTATGTATTGTGTAATATGAAATAACTTCAACTGGATTCGGGGTAGCACCCCTCATCAAACACATAGGAAGTATATGAATACTTACAACTAAATGATTTAAAAAAAAAAAAAAAAGACCATAAATCAGTTCTGATTCACTTTTGCTACCTACCATATGATTTATGAAAGAACTCTTGTTTTTCAGACCTTCGTGGATATAGAAACTGGATATAAGAGATATGGAGTTCTGGTTGATATTTAATGAAAGTAAAGCTAATTTCCATTTTTTTAGTAAAAGTTGTTGTCAAATCACTTGAGTCAGAGCAACAGATATGTTTGAAATATGCAAAGTGGTTTTTCATTTTATAGTAAAACATCCGAAAATATTTTTGCATGCAATTTCTTTGTTTACCAGGTGGATGGATGATGGCCTAGTAAATGATATCACACCAAAATTGATAGGAGACAGACCTAATACATACATATACACAAAAGCATTGGCAGAATATGTTGTACAACAAGAAGGAGCAAAGCTAAATGTGGCGATTGTAAGGCCATCAATTGTTGGTGCCAGTTGGAAAGAACCTTTTCCAGTAAGTTGTTAGAAATCTTTGTAAATAATTGGAATTGGGAATTTTAAGGCATAATTCTGTACAAAAAGAGTTGGCAATTTTTTATGAGCAGGTTTTGTTTACCGAACATGGCTTACTATGGCAAAGTTGTTTCCGTTTGTAGAAAGAGGCACTCTTATTGGTACTTTTATTTCTAATGTAATACTGTATGTATAGATATGCAGATCAGTTTTTAAAATGTTAATTGAAAATTAAATCGAAGGCTATGGTGTTGTCTGGAGTCAAAGGAGACCATGAGTTTTCTTCATGATTGATGAGGGATTGGACTCTGACACGTCAACATTTGTTGGCTTTTAAAATTATTTGCAGATTAGTTTCCCTTGCAGAGGTGAAGGAAATAGAGATGAGAATATTCAGATCTTATTTTATTTCATTTGCTTTTTAGTACCAAAAAGAGGCAGGCCTTCCAAGAGGTTGACTCCTCCCTGTATAGATTACAAGCTAAGGAAGATAAGAGATTTCTGTGATCTGCTGTAGAAAAGCAAGGCATTACGGTATTTGTGAATCCCTGAAATAAGAGAAAACATAAGAGATAAATTGATTTAGGAAAAACTTAGGTCTCTGTAATGGTAGTAAATGATAGTATCTCTTCTGTTGCTTTGGCATTATTCTGTTTTCTTCTGTTTTATTCAGTAATTTTGAGGAGGATTTACCATTTCCCTCAATCTCAGGCTACTGCCTTAGTAAATAGCACAAAATCAAACTTAAACAGTCACCATTTAGCTAAAATATTTGACAGATATAAACTCCTTTTTAAAAAATTCTCTTTGCAGAGAGTTAATGGAAGAGTAGGTAGCCCTTTGAAAACGATTTTACTTAGTCATTTGCAATCTCAGAGGAAGACTGCTTCTATTTAAGATGGGGAGAAATATTCTGGCCTGAATCTAGTCTGTTTTTTAGTTTTTAGAAGAAAACTACCAAGTATATATGTGGAGTTGTAGATTTCAAATGATAAATCTCTAGTTTCATAATATTTCTAAGCTCCCTCCCTTTTTTTAATTTTTGGTATTAGGGATGGATTGATAACTTTAATGGACCAAGTGGTCTCTTTATTGCGGTAAGTAAGCCTTTTGTTTTATTGACTATTCTGTACTTTTTTCTGTTTTCTGTGTATCTGTATATTGTGTATATGTGCTTTGGCTTATATTTCTTAAGGTGTTGTTTTTAATTTCAACAAAGGCAGGGAAAGGAATTCTTCGAACAATGCGTGCCTCCAACAATGCCCTTGCAGATCTTGTTCCTGTAGATGTAGTTGTCAACATGAGTCTTGCGGCAGCCTGGTATTCCGGAGTTAATAGGTATATGAGATGACAATGTCGCTTGTTAAATATATAGTAACTGAGATGGGAAAACTAATGTTAAATAATCCCTCATAACTGATATTTATCAGTTTTATTAACCCATACCAATATTATATAGGCATTATCACTTTCAACTGCAAGAGTTGGTTTAAGTAGGCGATGAAGTGGTTCCATCAGCATTTATTAAGAATTAACATAAATTCTTGTGTACTGCCCACAGGATGGACAAGGTCATTAGAAATTAAAAAAAAAAATAACACAAAACATGATTTTTTTTTTAATCCAAACTAGAACTTGGTATAAACTTGGCATATATAAAGAGCTAAAATTCACAGAGAATGGCTTACATATATCAAACATGCACACTAGAGCACTTTAATCAACTCATGGGCCTCCTTTTAAAAGGGAGTAGTAGCATTTACAGGTAACACCTAAACCTAAACACCTAAGCTTCTCAATAACTTTTTTTCTAAATAATAAACTGCCCTTATTTTTGAAGTCAGTATTTTATATCTTAAAAAGGAGGGATATGATTATATGAATATATTGTTTCTGGTGAAAGGGAACTCAATTCATAATTTTTTTCAGCTAGAGCCTCTGAAAATGGGAAGGAGATAGGAAGAGCTGAGGTTGTTTGTTCTTTTTCCTCGCATGAAAAACAGACACTCCTGCTAATACAAAGAAGAAAATATGAAGTCTATATTATTTTTTATAAATAATTTTTTGGTAGGATAGGGAAAAAGGGTAGTGTAAATAGTCGTTCAGACACAAAAATTAATCCTTTAAAGATAATATTTTAAATATTCACTGTAGAAAAGGCACCCATCATCCTCATTTCTTCCTACTTAAGTATCATGTAAGATTTAGATTGGTTAAGTTTAGCCTCTTTCTATGTTTCATTGCTTTGATCTTTGTCTTTGCAGACCAAGAAACATCATGGTGTATAATTGTACAACAGGCAGCACTAATCCTTTCCACTGGGGTGAAGTTGGTATGATTTTACCTGTGTTTTTGAATGTTAGAATAAATTTTAAAGAACTTAAAATGTTCACTGAGTTTTTACGTTAGAATAACCCATGAGGCATTAGAGCCACCAGTTACCAATTTATTCTTATTTTAATTGCCATGTTAGAACATCTACTAGTACTGCCTTTTGGTCCTTAATAATGTTTCATAAATTTTAAAATATCCTGCTGTATATTCCCTCCTCATCCTACCCTCGTCTGACCCTTACTGTTTCTCTGCTGCCATCTGCAGCAACGCCGATAAATACTCGTGGTATGGAAATAATGCTTTTTTCCTCCCTCGTGGGTACTCTCAATCCTGATGTTCCCTGTTCACAGGCAGTATCACTTCCAACTACAAGAGTTGGTATGTTGTAGGAGATAGCTAGTTGTCCTAAGAGTAATAACTGAAGGAATTAGCAAGTAGAATACATGTTGCCAGAATATTTTCTATTACATTTATTAATCTGTTTAAATTCACAGATTCATAGCAGGTAGTGTGTATGCTATGTTACTTGTTTTAGAATAGGAATAGTATAACTTAAAGGCCTACTTAAATTGAATCATTTTTAAGTTGTTGGTTTATGTTTTCAAATTTAAAGTAAAATGTATTTACAGTGTTGATTTAGTACTAGGTCTTATTTTACCTCTAATTGAACAATTTTTGTTACCCTTGTGGAGCGATTTGATTTTAAAGTAAATCTTTGTCTTTCATCCTAGGGTTTTTTATGGCATTTTTATTTCAATTGAAAGATTGACTATTAGAGCATATAAGAAAAAAAAATCTAGGGTGCTTTTAATTTTATGATAATTATTTGTATTCTTTTAAGAATTTTAAAACACTTTAATGAGTTAGGTTTTTTTGTATTCTTTCATTGTGTTATGAAGTTTAGCAAAAATCAAGTTGAGCTTTATTTTAGTGAATATTCCAGTATACATTTCCATTGAAGTATACATGTATCATATATACATGATAATAGATTATTTTGATATTGCATAACCTAAATAAATTACAACAGAACTTAATTTGGGGTTGTTTTAAGCTTGTTGATATATGTTAATTTGAGCAACTTATTCACAAGCAAAGGATGATGATTTCCCTTTTCTTTTTTAAGTAAGTACAGTAATAAGAATCTGGAAAGAGGAACAGAAAGAAAGAAGCTATCGTGAGAGATGAAATATAGAAAGTGACATTGTAAACTGATATAGGTAAAACATTAAAAGGATTTTTAAGAGTGAATTTTAGCAAAAATTCATTCATCTAATAAAAATTCATAAATAGTGGCAGTTCTAAAACCATTTGAGTTCAGCAGTCTAATACCCATATTCTCTTAGCTACTATAGAAAATAGAAAAGTTTGTTTTTTAAATGAGCAAACTCTTACATCTTTGGTAAAATATTTTGCTTTGTAAAAACATGTGTTTTTTTTTTTTTCAAAACTTCATTACATGGTTATTATCAAAGCTGTTACACAACTTTTCTTCCTCAGAATACCATGTAATTTCCACTTTCAAGAGGAATCCTCTCGAACAGGCCTTCAGACGGCCCAATGTAAATCTAACCTCCAATCACCTTTTATATCATTACTGGATTGCTGTAAGCCATAAGGCCCCAGCATTCCTGTATGATATCTACCTCAGGATGACTGGAAGAAGCCCAAGGTAATGGTGACTAGCTCTGTCTTATCTGTTCCTCTGACTGTTAAGCAACCCATGCTTACTCTAAAATGCATATTAACTCTGTATTTGTTTATGCTTATGATAAGGCTTAATGGCCTTTTGTGAATGAGAAGACTCTTGAATTTCAGAATTTGTCAGAAAAGCAAAGGTGGTGTTATAATTCACTCTGTTCTAAAGTTTGGATGATAAATTATTGTCATGTGCTGAATTCTAGGTCTAACTTCAGGTATTTTTTCTGAATAACAAATAACATTCAAAATGCTTTGACGCTTATTTTTCCTACAGGATATTATCTAAATCATTCCTTCAAGATGAATCCTTTAAACCAAGTATTCAGGCGCCCCAATATTAAGTTGTATTCCAACAACTTATTGCTTCATTATTGGAAGGGTGTCAGACATACAGTACCTGCATTATTGCTCGATCTTGCACTCAGGTTGACAGGTCAGAAACCGTGGTAAGAAGAATAGCAGTAAATACACTATGTATTGGTAAGGTGGTGGAAGCTTGCTGGAGAGACAAAAAGTCGCTAGCATGAGCTTTACCTTTAGAATTACTAACCTGATTAATCACAATCACAGTCAGGATGCTAGGACATTTCTTAGAAATTAAGGATATTTGGGGAGACTAACTGTGGATCTCATCTTATTGGGCCATTGATCCTCCAGAATCCCATAATGTAGGAAATGTCCAGCGTCAAGGTTGTCATTGTTATTATAAGCTGAAATTGAGCCCTTCTCTCCCCGTTAAAAACTTGGAGGTGAGTTTTATAGGGGATTAAGGGTTAAATGTTTTGCTTTAAGTGGATTGTGCAGTTTTATATGAAAAAACCTAGGATGCTTCTAGAAAATTAACTGCTTGAGCTATCTCAGCTTCCTATTCAGCTTATAATATGGTAATTACCGTTTCTGACTAATTTTTCAGGTTGAGAATTTAAAACAAAAGTTAACAAATGGAAAACTTTCTATTATAGTTGTTATGGCCTTTCTTTCTTTTCTTTTTTATTGAAACCCCACAAACTTAAATAAGTAATCCTACTGTCTTTACCACAATTATAGTGAAATGTACTATAAAAATATTTATTTTTTAACTACATTGGCATTATAGTGGAGCCTTTGATTAGAGAGTTCAGGATTTGAGTATTTATGTGTAAAGAAGATGCTGATTCCAGAACTTCCATCAACTTAAAAAAATAAAAGTGAGGTATCTTCCAGTTATAGTGTATCAGGATCTGAGTTACATGTAGGGAATTTTCTGTGGATTCAGTTGTCCATTATGTTTCTAACCCTGTATGTTAAATATTGAAATACAAGAGAGGTGTTGAACAACTTTAGAATAGGTAAAGAAATACTCAGTGGAAAGAAGATCCAAAATATATTAAAACTATCTTCAAGTTTTCCTAGAATGATCTGCAAAGTGCAGTATTTGTCATTGGCAACATTCTTTCATGGCTAAAAAGCAGATGTAAATTTGTGAGTGATGGCAGTGATGCCGTCTTGATATTAATAAAGTTGTTGCAAATTAGAGCAGAACAATCAAAACTAGGTCAAAAAAGTAAAATAAGTTAAATACATCACAGTGCCTTACACAGAAAGTGGGGCTTAGTAAACTTAAAAAATGAATGAAGAGCCAAAGTTTATTAAATAATTTATAGTAGATGTTGCTACATAACAGATCATCTCAAACTTAGTGGCTTAAAACAGCAGTAGTCATTTTATTTCTTTCAGGATCTGGAATTCAGGAAGGAATCCACTGGGCAACTTTGTCTTAGAGGTCTTTCATGTGATTGTGGTCAGATGGAGCTGAAAGGGGGGCGTGCAGTGGAACAGCTGGTATCACTGTCTCTTCATATTGTGTCAGGATCTCTTCATAGAGTCTTTTTGCAAGGACCAGTGGTAACCTTAGGGGAATTGGACTACGTACATGGCAACTGAAGGCTTCAAGGAAAAGTGCTTCAGCAGGCAAGGTGGAAGCTATGTGCATTTTCTGACCTACCTAAGGAAATCATGCAGCACTACTTCCACCTCATTCTTTTAGTCACAGGCGAGTCACAGATCCTCCAAGATTGAAGAAGAAGGGATATAGAGAATAGTCAAGATCATCTTGTAAATGAACGGGTGAGATGAAAGGTATTGTTGCAGCCATTTTTGGAAAGTGCAGTCTGCTATAGTCAGGCTTCTGATGCAAACAATTCATATTCCTCCCACATGGAAAATACTCTTGCCTTTTCCCCCCAAAACGTCTCTGACATCAGCTTGAAGCCAGTGTGGTCAGTGAAATCTGGTAAATTGTGGATGAAGCTCTTTAGGAGTGTTTTTTCAGGTATAGTTCCTCAAGTATTAATCTGAAAACCTGTGAACTAAAGTGACAGGTTACCTGCTGCCCGTCCACCCAACATATAATAGTGAGACAAGCATAGGAAATACTTTAGACAGTCTTGTTCGAAAGAGAGAAAAAGAGAGGCACGCAGCAATCACTGGTCCATAACAGTTCTGCATTCCAGCAGGGTCTTGTTTGATGGTTTCTTAGTTAGGGCTCATTCCCACTCTCTGGTGGTTTTCTGAGGCTTTTGGCTCTCCCCTCTGAGTCATCCTTCTTTTCCCATAAAAAATGGCCTGTGTTTGCAACTAAATAGCCTTCGTACACTACTTCCTGCCTGTAAAAAGTTGGGAATCTTCAGGGCAGGGATTGGCAAACTTTCTGTAAAGGGCCATATAGTAAATATTTTAGTCTTTGTGAGCCATATGGATTCTGTTGTAACTACTTAACTCTGCTGTTAAATGTAGCTTCCACCTTGTAACTACTCAATTCTTCAGCCTTAGGCAATATGTAAATGAATAAGCATGACTGTGTTCCAGTCAGACTTTACTTACAAAACAGGTGGATTTGGCCCCTAAGCTCTGGTTTGCTGGCCCTTGATCCATAGGCCTCTTTTCATTTGGTACTGTCTCTTTCCTTTTAAGTGTAAACTCATAGGATTCCTTTTAAAACTGTGTGGGTTTCCCATGTATCTATTTTAAAACAATCCACTCCGTTAGACGAAAGTCCACATATCTTTTTGAGACACACCTTTCTCTATCTTGGGTTCCTTATGAGGTTGCTGTGGGATAGCACCCTTGGATCTTAGATCCTTAGACTCTTACATCCTGCCTCTTAAACAATAGTGCTTATGTAAGACATGTCTTTAACATCTAGAGTGAAACTTTTGTTTGTCTGAAAGGTTCTATGAAGTATACTACCTTAAATCTTTCTGAGGTCCTAACAAAGAATCTTATGTTTACATTCTGGATTTGATCTATCCCCAGAAGATGTTTCTTAAAGAATTCCTGGCTGGAATTTTACATTCCTTCCAAATTGCACCCAAACAGATAGTTCATTTTTTAAGATCATCTTTGTCCTCTTTGAGGACATCTTAGCTAGATCATCGAGTTTATTAGATACATTTTCTATTTTCCATGTGACCACGGGTGACAGTTTTGTTAACTTCCAACATTATTTTCCTCACTTACCTTGAAACTCTCACCAACAGTTTCCTTAGAGCCCTTTTATTTTTTCCACTAACATTCTTGGTCCTTCCAGGTTTTACCAGTGGTTTCAAGGGCCTTCCAGTTTCTGTCTGCCCCCTAATCCTAAAGTCAGTACTGCATGTTTTAGATTTTTATTATAGCAGTCCCTCACTCCCAGTACTGATATCTGTTCCCATTATTTGTGCTGCATAACAAATCTTTTAGTTCCCATTATTTGTGCTGCATAGCAAATCTTTCAAATTTAGTATCTTTCTTTTCTTAAAAAATTGAGATCTAATTGACATCAAACTTAGTATCTTAAAACAGTAATCATTTCATTTATTGCTCATGATTTCTGTGGGTCAGAAATTCTAGAAGCCTTTTTTGGGGTGGTTTTTTCTCAGGATCTTTCAAGTGGTTGCAGTCATAGGGGCTGGAGCAGGTACACTGTAGGAGTGGTAAAGGAGAGAAAGGGTACAGAGCAGCTGGGTGGCCAGGCATCTTTCTCTCTTCATATAGTCTCAGAGCCTCTCAATGTGGTCTCTACACATGGACTAATTTGGGCTTCCTCACAGCCTGGCAGCCTCAGGGAGAGTTGGACAGCATACATGACCTCTGAAGGCTTCAAGGGTGAGTATTCCAGTGAGCAAGGCAGAAAGCTACATCACTTTTTCTTACCTCCCCATGGAAGTCACACAGTGTCACTTCCACCTCATTCTTTTTGTATAAGTTACCTTCACCTCTTAATGGGGCGATAATTAAGGTGAACATGTAAGATGGGAGATAATATTTGCAGCCACCTTTGGAAATTAAAATTTGCTACAAATAGGAAACATCAAATAAAGAATCTTCTTACCTGAGGTTTGTCCTGTACAAGGCTTCCTAAGTATCAAAGCAGGAATGCTTTGGGAACCTATACTGTAAAAGCAACAAGAGACATAAAGGTTTTTTATTTAGGCAATATTATAAATGTTAAATATAAATAGATTATATTTATATATAATATAAATTACATATTTACGAATATAAATATGTAATTTATATTATTTAATTTGTTCAGATATTTACTGAGCAAGGTACTGGCCTCTATACCTTATATTGGGGCCTTAATATAATGCCTACTTCTGCATTAAACTAATGTCAGTCATGTCATTCGTGGTGTCCAGTTTACTCATTTACATTATTCTGAGTGCCAGCTAGATAAAAATCTGACTTACTGTATATCTTGACATAATTTAAAAAGTATACACATCATATGGATTCCTGGTTAATAGTCACTGGGGACTAGGATGCATGATATTATCACATGTAGAAGCAGTATAAATTATTTACTCTAGCTCTTGAAATGTAGTAGATATTTCATCACTCTTAAAATGGTATTTAAAAAAAATGTTTCCATTGTCTTGTTTTTTTTGATTATTTAGCTTAACTTTCTCCAGCTTAACTTCTCTGAATCTGATATTTTTTATCTTTGTGATTCTCAGTGGAGGACAATTTTGCCTCCCTCAAGGGACATTGGACAATTTTTGGAGATGTTTTTCGTTATCACAACTGGGGGATGGGTGCTACTAGCATCTAGTGGGTAGAGACCAGGGATGCTGCCGAGCATCTTACAGTGCATGGGACAGCCCCTACCACAAAGCATTATCTGCCCTAAAATGTCTATAGTGCGGAGGTTGAGAAACCCTGGACTAGATGACCATTAAGATCTTGCCCTCCTCTAAAAGATTGTGATTAGTTTTTACAGGTTGCTGTAATAAAGAATAAATACTCAGAACATACATGGCAGTGTAGTCCCAGGCATCTGCTCTTACAGCATGTTTAACCAAAGATTGGTGGTGCAAAGTTTTAAGTTTCTTTTTATCCCCCATAGTATTCAATCCAGAGTTTTATTGCTTGATAAGTATTCTGTGAACTTCACACATATATGACCTTTCAAATTTCCTTCTCCCCCTCCAATTTTTTATTGTAATTATGGCTGAATCAGTGATTGGTTTTAGGGTAATTCTGTCACTTGAATGAATCTGCAAATAAGACTAGGTGAGAATTGTCAGTGAAAAAGGAGTTAGGAAGAAAAACTTTTTAGTAAGATGTATGTTGGAAAATCACATTAACCAAATATGTGTACATGTGTGATTCAAGTGTACTATACTGGCTGTGATAGTGGGTATTAATTACAAATCTGTTAAATCTTTATGTTGTTTTTTAGAAAAAAATTGCCTAATCTCTTTTCTAAAAGCAGCATGTCTTGTTTTTTTTCCCTTCAAGTGCTTTCTATCTATTTGAACTATTCCTGTCCAAATTTAGCCTTTGATGCTAAATAATTCTTTTTGTGCTTAATGGAGGTTTTATTTTGGAATTGCTTCCTTGCATGAAGTACAGTTTTTCTTAACATAGTCCATGTTGCCTCATTTTCTTTCAGTATTCTGGATTTAGGGTTTCTTTCTAAATGTATTGAATATGTCATCAGAATTTCTTAGCTAATGTTACTGTTTTGATTTCCCCCCCATTTCTAATGTTCTAATTTTCTCCTATTTCCCCCATTTCTGAAGCCCCTAATTTTGGGACTTCTAAACTGCATATAATGCTAATCCTTACTGTGGGACTATAAATAGAATTCTTTTTAAGCATTACTTCACACATAATTTTTCTGTTTACCAGAGGTTAGGAATTTTTGGTGTGTGTTTTGTTTCAAAAAGTTCTTTCTTCCGTTCCTCTACTTAGCATAGGTAATTATTATTGTATAGATGTTGCTTTTCTGGTTAATGTTATGATATCAATGACTTATAGTGAGCCATGATATATAAAATGACAAATTTAGAGATTAAAGCCCTTCACCCTTCTAAAAAGAAACAAAAAAAGTATCGAACTCCCTTATTTCCATAAGGATGGATATTGGGGACTTGGGAAGGTGAGTGAATCTCTTGAATATCTATTTCAGACAGCTGCCAACATGAGTCACTGATTTCATGGCACGCCCAGACAATCACGGTGCCCGTTAGTGTTCAAGAGAAAGTTATTTAAAATATATAGCGAGAGTTGACTAAATGGCAAATGAATATTTCTGTGTACTTTGCTTCCATGATGCTGAAGAGTTGAGATTATAATGGAACAGTATGTTATGAATTCACAGATAATCTTAGTAAAATGCAGCTGAACTAAAAGGTGGCTTAAGGAACAAAAAGGAAAGGAATACTAATTGAATCCATTTATTTGCTTAGTATTGTATGTAGAAAATTTGACCTTGAAGTATTGTATTTCCTTTGAAAATTAATTTCATATATCAGCAGAACTCTCTTTAGGCAGTATTAAATTCATTTACTGCTGCTTAAATTCAATTACTGCTGCTTAAACTTACTGCTGCTGTATTAAATTCATTTTGGATTTATAAAATGTTCTTCTAAGATGCAGAAATATTCTTATTTCCTGGTGGTTTGGTACACTTATTGAATTACGTGTTACAATTTTATTGTTAATGTCTCAAAATAGAAACTGGTACCCTGGGTGGTGATGAGATTTTTCCCTATCTATGCAAATTATGAATCTCAATTTTTCTTATAATACAGGATGATGAAGACAATAACTCGTCTTCACAAAGCTATGGTGTTTCTTGAATATTTCACAAGTAATTCTTGGGTTTGGAATACTGACAATGTCAATATGTTAATGAATCAACTAAACCCGGAAGATAAAAAGGCAAGTATTTTCTGTTTTATATTAGAAAACAAGTAGCATACTAATTAGAGTATGCTAATTAGCAACCCGAGAAATAATTGAGTATTTTCCCCAACTATTATACAATAAGAAAGTTGATCTATTTATAGTCTCCCATTAAAGCTTCAGTCATAATTGGTGGTGATAAAGTTGCTTTATCCTGGAGTTTATAATGTAAGTATGAGAGTAGCAGAGGTATTTTCAAAGCATGATTGACATGTTGATTCTCTTTTTCTCTTTAATGTCAGATTCAAAGAGAATTTTGACTTCTTTATGCATTTTCCCCCCAAACACTCTGTTTTCTTTAAGTTTTAAGGAAAACCTTCTCTCAGAAATTGTTTTTGTATACTCTTTTACTTTTTGCCATTCCACATTTTGCTCTTTGTTAATTTGAAACTAAAACTCTGTATTCTCTTTTTAAGGTTACCTTAGATATTTGAACATGCATACTTAACAAAGTCTAAATTGAGTAATTTCTATAGCCTCTTCCTTAATGATATTTAGGACCATAAAATGTTTTAGCTCTGATTACCATCCTCATTAACTTATATGGTTATATGTTACTTTAGTTCTCTACTTAAACCTCATAATTAGAAATGATTATTTTGTTCAGTTTTACTTAGATTTAACTATATATTTATTAGTGTCTTTGCTATCAGATCTTCTCTTTAGGGTCATTTTTTTTCTGCTTGAAATATATCCAGAATACAAGAATATGATTGTGTAGTAGGTATGTTGGTAGTGAATTCTCAGTTTGTGATTATGTTACATGATTTCAACACTTTAAAGACAACTTTCTCTTTATATTTGTCTTATTTTCTTGATGTTGAAAAGCCAGTCTAATTTGCGGCTGCTTTACTATCCTTTCTTAATTTAGCAAGGTCTAATATAATATTGATACTTCTACCTTTTCTTGGATAATGCAAAGGGTAACACCTATCTGCTATGTTGTTATGTTTTTTAATTCTATATTTATGTTATGTGCCTCACAATCATTCCTACTGTAGTCTAGTCAGTTAGTATTCATATAGATTTACTGGCATAATTGTCCTTTTACTGCTCTTATTTCTTCCTCCATCCTCCTCTAATGATTCCAGACTTCAATCTGGAAGCATTTTCATTCTGCCTAAAGAGTACCCATTAGTATACTTCTTCTAGTGTGTGTCTTCTATTGATGTCAGCTTGTATCAGTTTTTATTCTTCTGGGAATATTTTTATTTTTCAAAGATATTTATACTGGTATAGAATTCTATGTTAGCAGCTTTCTTTGAGCACTTGGAAGACATCTTCTCATAGTCTTTCGGCTTCCATTGCTCCTTTTCAGAAGTCAGTTGGTCAGACTAATGTTTCTTTGGAGGTAATCCACAGTGCCTTCTCTGGTTTTTAAAAAAATTTTTTCCTTGACTTTCAGCAGTTTTACTCTGATATGCATAGATATATGTGTGTATATGTGGTATATGTGTGTTTTGAATCTTTGGCTTGGTGTCTCACCATTTTTGGAAAATTTCCAGCCGTTGTCTTTTCAGATACTGCTTCTATTCTATGCTTTTTCACTCTTCCTATGGGAATCCAGTTGCACATATGTATGACCTTCTCATAATATCTCATATCTTAAGTCAAGTCTCCATTTCAGTGCACTGGTACTTCAGTGATTTATTTATGATAGCTTTTTTATTTTTGGTCTAGAACTTGCTATTTTCAGAAATGATGGTAAATTAAATTGTGAATAATCTGTTACACCAAAAAAATTACCTGATTGTGTGTGGAGGAGCACTGAGCAGTGTATAGCCCTCTTATTTTGTCATGAAATAGCATTTTTGTAAGGCTTTCTTTTCCAGATTTATCTACCCTTTTCATCAGATGGCCTACTTACAGTTGTCTAAACTCCTAAGCCAGCTTTTGTAACATATTCTATCTCTTGATGTCAATGCTGTTTCTCTAGGAAAATTAATCTGTGTGGTATGCAGGATGTTCAAAAAGAAGAGATAGTATAGACAGAAGGAAACTGGAAATAGGTGTATTGATACATGTATAAAAGGAATACTTAGGTCTATTTGGACAATGGGATTTTGTCGGTTTATTTATTTATTTTTAATGGTGCAGGCTTCTTTCTTCTTCATGTACTCTTTAAAAGCTGACATGAGTTTTCAGATTATCTTCTCAAATGTGTCTTTGTTTAATGGACGATATGAAATAGGAATAAGAACTTTTTTGTGAATAGCAGTAACATTTAAAAAACTAATACAGTAAATGTTTTGTAATCATGTCATGTGGAATTAGCCTTTAGAAAAAGTGTGAATTTTTGACTGGTTGTGAAAAAAATTATCTAAGAAAGTAACCAATAATTTTTTTGTTTATGTAGACTTTTAATATTGATGTACGACAGTTACATTGGGCAGAATATATAGAGAACTACTGTATGGGAACTAAGAAATACGTATTGAATGAAGAAATGTCTGGCCTCCCTGCAGCTAGAAAACATCTGAACAAGTACGTTTTATATGGGTTTGATTTCATCTTGTCTTCCTTATGAAATATTACAGTTTTTTCTAAGCTGATAAATTGAGACACTGCTAATAATATATCGTATCAATATTTAAGAAAAGTGGTTGCCTTTGGGCTGTAACTATGGTAGTATTAATTTAGCCTATGATTGTTGAACCTTACTGTTTTCATCAGCTTATACTGTCCATTAGTAATAAAGTCAGGTGGAATTTAGTTTTAAATATCACTTTTATCTTCCCTTATTGCTAGTGAAGAAGTAAAGATATTAGGAGAAAATAAAAATATATTTTAAACTGGAGGTAATGTAACGTTTCTTTTACCCTATTTAAATACATCTTTAGAAGAGGAAAAGAGGTATAATAATACATTATTCACTATAGAACTTTTTTCCTTGTTTATAAAATAGTTGTAATTATTCCCTTAGTCTCTTGTAAAAGTAATACATACTAATTGTTAAAAAAAAACCTCAGAAAATAGAAAAGGAAAAATTACTATTAATCCATTATTCAGAGATGCAGTTAGTTTTAAAAGTAATCTCTTTTATTCATAGTAATTTTTTAATACAAGTTTTATAACAGTTTTCAAAAGTTTCACATTATTATTATTCTTGTGCTTTCAACTCTTTGAGAATTTATAGGGCAGCTAGTTGTATAGATGAGGAAATGGAGACTTAGGAAAGTTGTGTTTGACAAGGTCATATTGTATTAAGTGGCAGGGCAAACTAGAATACTGATCTTTGACTCCTAATTCAAAGCTCTTTTGTCTACACCCATTGTTCGTGTGTTGTACGGTTAACCCTTGAACAACATGGGTTTGAACTGCGTGGGTCCATTTATTGATACATGTAGATTTTTTCTATAAATACATACTATATTACTACACAATGTGAAGTTGGTTCAATTCACTGATGCAGAAACACGGGTAAGAAGGGCTGACTGTGAAGTTATACTTGGATTGTTGGAGGGTCGATGCCCTAACCCCCATGTTGTTCAAGGATCAACTGTAGTCCTATATCTTTCACTGCCTGTTGAAGTTAATGGAATTTATGTAACAGTATTGCATATGTAAAGGATTTATATTCCTTTCTAACACCATTAAAAAACATCAAAAATGTTTTGAAACATGAGCAAGATAATGAGCATGTTGCTCTTTGAGAATGGGAGGGTCTTCCTATATAGAGCAAGTGCCATGTTTCATTCACGAATGAGGACTTGTCCAGTTGGCTTTTGATCCTGGGACTGAAGGAGTAAATTCACTTGTCTGACAACTTTTAAGCAGCTAAAGATGTCCAAAAAATGTTTATTTTGTCTGTAGGATGATGTATATGATGAATCTATCTTTTTAGATTAGATAGGAAGCTCTGAAGTGCAAGGGATATGTCTGTTTTACCTACTAATGTACTTGCTGACTAGCACAGTATAGGGCATATGGAAGGATGCTAAATAATACTTGTTAAATAAATAAATTTGCATCCCAAATGTACTGTTATAAAAAAACTGTGTTATTCATTGTTAATAGAGGTAATGCATTGTTTGATGGACTCTTGTCCAGAATGTGCACAGTCAGGTTTGTTTGATGTTTGCTAACTTTTAATTTAAGGACTTCTGGTTAGTTTGTTTGTTTTTTTTTTTAAATAGATTTATTTATTTACTTTTGGCTGTGTTGGTTCTTAGTTGCTGCGAGCGGGCTTTCTCTAGTTGTGGAGAGTGGGGGCTACTCTTCATTGCGGTGCGCAAGCTTCTCATTGCAGTGGCTTCTCTTGCTGCGGAGCACTGGCTCTAGGCACACGGGCTTCAGTAGTTGTGGCACACAGGCTCAGTAGTTGTGGCTCACGGGCTCTATAGAGCACAGGCTCAGTAGTTGTGGTGCATGGGCTTAGTTGCTCTGCGGCATGTGGGATCTTCCCAGACCAGGGCTTGAACCCATGTCCCCTGCATTGGCAGGTGGATTCTTAACCACTGTACCACCAGGGAAGTCCCTTCTAGTTAGTTTTTAAATAAGTTGCAGCTTAGTATGGATTTGAACTTTGATTAGATTAAAACTGAGCATGAATTATCTGCTATCCAACAATATTCTATTCTAGAAAATAGTATCCAGTACATTTCTTGATTTGCTTTTCAGGTTGAGGAACATACGTTATGGTTTCAATACTATCCTCGTGATCCTGATTTGGCGCATTTTTATCGCAAGATCACAAATGGCAAGAAACATCTGGTACTTTGTGGTTAGTCTGTGTTACAAGTTTCTGTCTTACTTCCGAGCATCCAGCACTATGAGATACTGAAGACAAGAATTTAGCATTAGAACATCTATGCATATGGTGGTCTAAATGCACAAAATGTAAAATGTACTTAAGTCATTTCACCTTTTGTCAAGACATTAAACCATCTTAACTCAGAGTGTGGAGTAAATTATGGTACATTTTATGTAACATTTTAACGTATGCTCATAAAAACCTAGTGAACACACTGTGGTATGCCAACTCAAATCTATAATAGCCACCAAAACCATGACTTAACATTTTGATCCCTGGGGAAAAGGGGTTGGGTGAGGGTAGGAGTGGGGAAATAGGAACACTGACCAGTATAACTGTGCAATTCTGGAACATATTAATTAAAATATGCCTTAACATACAGTGATTTTCTAATTATAATATTTAGTGCAGTGGAAAGCATATATTTGGACAGGAATACTAGCTAGGTGGTAGATATTTGATTCTTTAGTGTTTGATTTTTTTCATCAGTTCAAGTGGGTTTTAGTTTTGTTAAAATTACAGCCAAACTATTTTCACCTCATCCTGTAAGTTATTGAGTGGTCTCAGACATGAGAGACACGTTCTTATTTTTCTTTCTCTGATTAGAGGTCTGATGCATATCATTTTTCTATAAGCAGTCAGTTGCTTTCATAATCAGAAGGCTATATATTATTATAGAGGCCCTACTGGATCTAAATGAGTTTGAGAATCCATGTCAACATATGCTATGTGTTTTTAGAAGGAAAATGAAAATTCAGTAAGACTGTTAGTATCAAAAAGAATAGGAATACACTTTTCTTGACCACATTATGACCAAATGAAAATCAGTTCTGTGACATTTTGTTCATATTTTGAAGCTGGATGATTACTTGAGACTTTGACAAGCAGGTGTGGGTGCAGGGAGGAATTCACCATACTTGTGCTCTCTGCCCTTTTTAAATTTTATTAATAGGACTTTAAAAGGCTTATACTGTCTTTCCAACGAAAACTAAAAGTACATTACTATGGAGGAATGTATTTGCAGGTAGTCATAGCATTAAGAAAATGTTTTCATATGTGTGTAAACACATACTAATTTTTGACCTTGAGAGCTGAATTTCTTCCAGAAAAACTAAATAATACATAAAATAATGTGTATAAAATTAAAGAACTTTATTTACATACCACATAAAGTAGCAAACTGTTGAATGAGTTTAAAAATATCATTTATTTTTTCTGCATGTGGTTTTAGCTTTTAGAAAGGAATTCATTATAGAAACAAGTAATAGCAAGAAAATCGATGTATATTTTAATGATACATTATAATTCCCTTTAAATCTTAATAGTAGGTAACTCTCCTTACTGTTACAACACATTTGCTTTAACATATCAGCATAACATGTTCTAATTTAGCTGATCAAGTTGTACTATATTTAAATCATTAACAATGTATCTTGAATATGTTTAATGAAGTCAGTTCACAATACAAAAAGTTACATAGAACTTTACATCTTAATTTTCTTCATCAATTTAAATGCAATGTATAAGAAGTTTATTTTGTTATTGTGAAAAAACTAAATGTAAAGGAAACCACCTTCTTCCATGCAGGTGTATAATCTTGAAAAGGAAAATGCTTCCATGTTGAAGCCAGATTTTCTGTAGTAAACCTTTTAAAATATTATTTTAAAAGAAATATGTATATAAATATAAATACATATGTATTCTTTGCAATGATACTAAAGTCTCTGGTCTAGGACCATACCTTGTGTAAGGTGTGAGAGACCATGGCAGTGTCTAAAAATGGAATAAATGATGATGCCTTTGATTTGAAGTGGCCCACAAAGTTAACTATAGATGTCCTATACATTGAGTACTTTATCTCTCCAAATACATTTCCATAATGTGTTGAAAACATGCTAACATTTTTATGATTTTTACACATCTGCTGAATATACTTAGAATCAGATGAACTGTCTTTGTGTCTTGCAAAAGAATCAGGTACAACTTCAGCAGGCGTGTGAAGTACATGGAAGGTGTATGTCTCTGAACTCTGTCATTGTTCCTGTAATCTAACTTAAAGAAATGATAACTGGGAGGGTGCTGAGGCCACTGCATTAATTTTGTGTGTTTAGAATTCTTTTGTCAAAAGAAAGCTAATGAATAAATTAATATGTCATTCTGGAACTTAAAAGTTCTAAAATTAGTTTAAAAAGTATATAGGTTGTTAATCCTCACCAACTTGACTTTAAGCTTAACTCAAACAAAGAGTTTGGAAATCATTTGTATTTATGTCATTTGCTAGACATGGTTTTTAGTTCTTTCTGATTGTGTTTTACACACAAACTCAGATTTTAACAGGATAGCCTGTTAAGTAAATCTAATATTTCATTTAACTCATTTGATAAAGCTGTTTTTTAAACATTGGGTTTTTTCCCCCTATTCACCCTTGATTCTTATAATTCTGGCATATGCATTTGTCAGTCGTGAAGTCATTATAACTATATTTAAACTTGACTTGGCAACGTTAATATGTTCAAAAACTCAACACAGAGAAGCATGGCAATACATTCTTTGACTTAAGGATGGTATAAAATAAATATTTTCTGAATCTGCATAATAAAGCTTGGAAGCAGGGAGGAAAAATCTTCTCTCCCTTTTTTGTGCTTGTCTGTAGGAACTGTTTCAGGGTTTTTTGCTTTTTGTTTTAAATGTAAATCGATAGTCTTTTATAAGAAATAAATAGAAGCATTATTGGGTGCCTTTGTTTGTAAACCAAAAAGTAATAAATGAATCCCTATATTTCCATTATAGTATTTATTGTATTTTTACAATAATTGTCCTGAAAATTACTCATGAGGTAATGTGGTTAGGATTACAGGAAACAGTTCTCATTTATACTTCTTACCTTTTTAAAGGTGTACTCATTACTTTTTATATCCTAATTTTATTGAATTCTAAGTCTCTTACACAGCATTTTAGGGGAAGCATATAGGCAGGATGAATACTTTTTGTTAAAGTATTATTTTTATTTATTAGCTGGAATGAGGTGGTTTTTCTAAAAACAGTGCCAGGGTGTCATTAGGCTCCAGCTCCTCTCCTCCACCTTGAATGATATTATATTAATTTATAAATACATTTGTTGTAATTTGTCTATTGAGTAAGTATAAGGAATCATTCATTAGTAATAGAGGGTAACTAAAAAAGGAGAGAGCTGATATCAGGCTGGGGTACAGGTGAATATAAATGTCCTTCCTAGCCAAGCTCTTCTAGGCTGACTCCAAGCTGTGACTTGAAAATATTAGCACTGACTTGCTCTATTTTGAGAAAAACTCCCTAATCTTTTGCATGAGAAGCTAGAGAAAGGAAGGTATACTGCATAACTTGATATAGAAATGAGTTAATTAAATTTACAGTCTCTGTGATAAAAGAAATATGAAATATTTTCTTATTGAATTAGTATTTTTATCTTCTTGAAACATTTTCAAGTCATAGAATGAATGAATGCCTTTTTTTATGATGGTACTCTCTTAGCGTACATCTCTGCTACCCTTAAGATTCCTAAACAAATCATCTTTGTCATTTGAGCATATTTGTTAAATTATTCCTTTGATTTTTCTTTATTAAAGAAAAATTTGAGTAACATTAAGTTTGACGTGCTCCTTTGCAAGTTGATTGCTATAAAAATACATTTATATAGAAAAATGTAAAGTGATAAATATGAGTTTAATATCTTTATGGTGGGCAAATAAGGCTATAATTGTCGTTTTCTTTCTCCCTTTCTTTCCCTCCCTCCCTCCCTCCCTTCCTTTGTCACAGATCACATACAATACCTATACTTTCATACAAGATGAAGAGAGGAAGGGACTTCCTTGGCAGTCCAGTGGTTAAGACTCCGCACTTCCAATGCAGGGATGCAGGGGGTGTGGGTTCGATCCCTGGTCAGGGAACTAAGATCCCACATGCTGCGTGGTGCGGCCAAGAAATTTTAAAAAAAGATGAAGAGAGGCAGTGAAGATTTTTCTGAATTCATTAAAATATATAAGCATACCTCATTATTCTCTTCAAAATATTTACTTTGAGATTCTCTCCTAGACATTTGACTTTGTTTTTTTATGGGGTTGAATTAGGTGTCCTCCAAAGATGCTTTGGAGGCAGAATTGCTTTATTTTCTGCTGTTATACAGAAAACCTAATTCTCTTTCTCTTTCTTTCTCTCTCACATATATCTGTGGAAAGCTTATCTTCAGTTTTTGAGAGCAAAGTTTAACTAGAAAGTGTTAGGTTGAAACACGTAAAAATGCTAATACTTGATGGTCTTTGAACTACAAAGATAATCTCATATGACTCTACCTAGTATTAGAGCTGCTTTTTTTGTTTTATTTTTTAACAAACACACCTGAACCTAAACATACAGATGAATGGATTTTATTTAAAAGAGTCATCCCAGGAGAATATATATTTATTTCATCAGTACTTAATTTTTTGACATATAATACCTACTTCTCTGCTTTATGTTACATCTTTCACAGGTTTGTCATTTTTCCGAACTGGGTTGTTGATTTCTGGTGTTGAGAGGAAAACCAGCTCGCACCTTTTACACTGTAGAAATAACATTAGTGAACACTTGTTGAGCACTCACTATGTGCCAGGCACTACTCTAAGCATTTTACATGTATTAACCCATTTGTGCCTTACAGCAACCCTTTGAGAAGGGCACCTCTGTTACCCATGTTTTATAGGTGTGGTAACTAAGGTGTGTAACATTAGTAATTTATCCATGTTACACTGCTAGTGGCAGAGCCAAGGTTTGAACTCAGGTAAGTCCAGCTCAAAAGCCTGCTACACTTGTCCATGACACTATACTGTCTCTCACTATAGGAACACGTGCTTCTGGACCATTTAGGGAGGTTCTCTTATATGCTGTTGGGTTAGGCACTATGTTTTATATATTGCAATTATCTGTTTATCTGTCTGTATCACTCAACACACTCTAAACTTGTCAGTGGTTCAGATCGGAGTATGACACACTACCTACCCTTTAGCGTTGTATGACTTAACATAGGTAAGTAAACATAGTTTTAATAGAACATATAAAGAAAAGAACAAAATACTAAAAGCACAAAGGAGTGATTACTGCTTAGTGTTTCAGGGAAGAGCTCATACAGACATACAGTATTTGAATTGTGGTTTTAAGTCTGATTGGAAGAATGGTGGGGAAGGGAAGCGTTCCAGGTACAGAGAAGGGCATGTGTAAAGGGAAGTGTGGGGAGCCATGAGGAAATATTTTGGTGCCAAAGGGGAGGATGACTAAGGGAAGATGAGGCTGGGGAGGCAATTGGGGGCCAACCGAGGGCCTTTATATGCTCAGAATTCACTATGGAATGTGGAATGGCTGTGGTCAAAACCACTCAGAATGTCCTCCTAGCCAAAGCACACCAATTTCTATTAAATATGAATAGATTTTGGACTTCAGTGAACTGACCTATATTACACTTATTTCCTGAATGAAATCAACTTAAGAGAAAAAATTCTACTTAAATAGTGACACTAAGTATTTTTGAGAATACAAGCCACACCAGTGTTTAAACAGCTGGTCTCTCTGTTTTTCAGTTTTCTCTGATTCTCAAAGTATGATCCCAGACCAGCAGCATCAGCATTTGCATCACCTGGGAACTCAATAGAAATGCAAGTTTCAGATCCCACCCAGACTTACTGAATCAGAAACTGGGTGGGGCCCAGCAGCCTGTTCTGACACGGCCTCCAAGTGATTGTTATGCACACTAAAGTTGGAGAACTGCTGGTCTGAGTAGTCAGTGTTCGTGAGATACCAGCAAGGTCCAAGTAGAGTGCATTCCTAGGACCTGGGACAAGGTCTGGAAAGTCCCACTTGAAACTAAAAATCAGTATATAAAACATGACACAAAACACATAGTAATACATAAGAAATGGTCTGGCCTCACAGGAATAATGCCAAAATGTTCAAGAAGTTAGCCTTATGTGATAATTATGGGTGGTCTAGCTTTTTGACCCTTATATTTTCTACGTTTTCTGCAATGAGCCTGAGTTTTTTGTAAACTAAAGCAAAAGTTTTTATTTTACAGTAACAAATGAGGGTGTGTGGAATCTGGAAAAATAACAAAAGCCTAAAAAAAAAAAAAAAAAAGTCCATTCATTCTGGGTTTTTAACTCCAGATCTTGAGATGGCATTTTTGTCTCATGGTTAGAGAACAACAACCTACTATGCTATGATAGCCTTTGAAATTGTCCAGGTCTTTATTATGTTTTTGGTAAACTCGGTAAGTATATTCATTTCTGTGCTTACTAGTTTCT
Organism: Balaenoptera acutorostrata; assembly: GCF_949987535.1. Classification (NCBI taxonomy): domain Eukaryota; kingdom Metazoa; phylum Chordata; class Mammalia; order Artiodactyla; family Balaenopteridae; genus Balaenoptera; species Balaenoptera acutorostrata. The sequence continues at coordinate 43,665,456 of NC_080072.1, read as the reverse complement.
TACTCGGTCTTTATCTGGTACTAACCATGAGTGTATGTCCTTTCTGTGCAGCCAAGTTACCACAGTCCTCCAACTAGCTTACTTTCCCATTGTAATTCCCATTATAGTGCTCATATTATGTATCAATTAATTGTGAGTTTATGGAGAGTCAGCTGTCACAGAGAGTGCTCAACTCTTCGTAGATTGAGAAGGTGTTTCTGTCCTTAAAACTGGGTTCTAGAGCCTGTGTCATGGGAACCTCGCATAATTACCAAAGCATGCAGGCAGTTGAAAGTATTGCTAATTTTAGAATGTTTTACCTGAGAAAATCTGAAATGATTAGGGGGTTTGCCTTAAGCTGTATGAAAACAGGATCTAACCCCATTAGATTGAAAATACCTGTTTACTTTGTTTCCTTCATACACTTGTGAGCTCTCCCATAGGGCAGGGCCTGTTTCTTTAAGGAACCTAGCACATAGAAGTTACTCAATAAATGTCTCAGCTTAATTGATAATATGAAGTTTGTCCTTCCTTCTATCAGCCCCAGAATTGTTAAGCTTCCTTTTCCTGTATAATACAAAATTTTACAATCAAGAAGAATTTGCCAAAAGGAGTATAAAAGTTGACACCAATAATTTCATTTTTTTCCCTCACCTAGAGATGCTAACAAAAGACAATGCAAATGCTCCAAGTTAGGAACTCCACAATTGACAAACTTTACTAAGTCTTTTATTCGATAAGCACTGATTGGCTCTTTGCTAGCCACTAATGTAAAGTCATGCTAAATACAATCTTCTGAATTCTTAGTAGATCATAAAGTACTAGTTCTGCTGTCTGTACTACTTCTAGAGTTTTTCTTTATGAAGACACATATCCAAAGAAATCTAGTTGTCTATATTGAAGGGCAACTTGATTCCTGGTGTGTGGTGATTCCTAGTCGTGTGTGCCTTAGATTAGAAAATCTCTGGATAAGCTTTATGAATCTGCTTAGCTCAGTGGTGCGAAAGCCACTGGAAGGGTCGACTGTGCATGTAACATCTGGCAGCACAGTAGAATGGCCTGATGGCACATTTTTGACCTGGCTATATCATCTGCCTTCTTCCCCAGTATACCAGAATGATCTTGCAGGCCTAGGCCAATTTTTGAATTTTTTCCCTTTGACACAAGAGGTAATGTTCAGTACACTATATGAAATGCCCGCCCTGCTCTGACATCACTTCAACCCTCAATTTCCTCACTGTATAATTTCAGTATTGTTCAAACTTATACCGTGTTATGAGCACCCTCCTACTTCTCGAATTGTCAGATGCACTTTACCTGCAAGCATATTGTATCCATATACATCAATACTCTGCTTAACAGACCATAAAATTCTAGGTCATCACAGAGCATAAGGACAAATTCTTCAAGAAATGTCAGTACTGGGATCCTGGAGTATCCCGAGATCCTCCTTGGCACTAGGCACACTTATTAGCATAATCTCAAAAAGACATACAGAACCATCCCCTAAGTTGGGCATCCTAGGAGGAATCCCTTTTGTCTGAAAAGAAACCTTTTTTTTCTTAACACAGAAAAAATGCAAGGGGAAAACGTTGACTTTGAGGCATTTTAAAACTCCAGCTCTGGAACTTCTTCACAAAGCCCAGGTAATGTAGTAAAACCTAGCCTCATCTGTTTGAGAGTCACTACTGCTTGTTTGCCCACTCTGGTCCCATTGCTACTCTGCCTTTTGTCACATAGTTCTTGACAGTTCTCTCTCTGCCCTTGTCTTCCGCATTTCCCATTTGAAAACTCCCTTTCCAGCTGCAGTGAGTCTTCCAGGATTACTGGCATTCTTCTTGCAGGGAATTGGACTAATATTCTTTCTAGGAGGCTTAATTCCTATAAGGTCCGCACACATGAAGGATTTGCTGTTTTGAAAAGTAACTAAGCGGAATTCCCTGGCGGTCCAGTGGTTAAGACTCAGTGCTTTCACTACCGTGGCCTGGGTTCAATACCTGGTCAGGGAAGTAAGATCCCGCAAGCCACGTGGCACAGCCATGTTAATAATAATAATAATAAAAATAAGCAGTTAAAGATTAGTGTCGAAAGGGATTCTCACAGATATTCTAATTGTTCTTGTAAATGAATACTCCATGTCTACTTTTCTAACATACTGTTCCATGGTAACTGGAGCACAAGTACATAGTCACTTCTAAAATTAAAAAAAAAAACTATTACAACAAAACTTCCGTAAGGACAGAGAAGCAGAATTGTGTAGTAGAAAAAGCATTTGTTTTGCTCTAAGACTAGGCATGAATCAACTGCCACTTATCAGCTGTGTGACTATGAATGAGTCATTTAACCTCTCAGACTCAGTTTCCACTTTTGTAAAATACCTGCCCAGGAACGTGGTTGTAAGGATTAAATGATATAATGAATATAAAGTGTGTGTTACATAGTAAGTGTTCAGTAACTGTTTCTTCAAAATCACCAAAAATGCCTAAGGAATAAAACTATGGAATAATTATGGAATTAGTTATACTAATGCAACGCAATTTATATTCTCCAATTTTATACTGTGGTTTCCCCATTTCTGATATCACTTTTTTTAAAAGATTTTTTTAATGTGGGCCATTTTTTAAAGTCTTTTTTTAAAAATATAAATTTATTTATTTATTTATTTTTGGCTGTGTTGGGTCTTCGTTGCTGTGCACGGGCTTTCTCTAGTTGCGGCGAGCCGGGGCTACTCTTCGTTGTGCGCGGGCTTCTCATTGCAGTGGCTTCTCTTGTTGCGGAGCACAGGCTCTAGGCGTGCGGGCTCAGTAGTTGTGGCATGTGGGCTCAGAAGTTGTGGCTCATGGGCTCTAGAGCGCAGGCTCAGTAGTTGTGGCACATGGACTTAGTTGCCCCGTGGCATGTGGGATCTTCCCCGACCAGGGATCGAACCTGTGTCCCCTTCTTTGGCAGGTGGATTCTTAACCACAGTGCCACCAGGGAAGTCCTCATTTTTAAAAGTCTTTATTGAATTTGTCACAATATTGCCCTTGCTTTTATGTTTTTGGTTTCTTGGCCCCGAGGCATGTGGGATCCTAGTCCCCAACCAGGGATCAAACCTGCACCCCCTGCATTGGAAGGCGAAGTCTCAACCACTGGACTGTCAGGAAAGTCCCTGATACCACTTTTTTTAATCATTAAGGAATACGAATTTTGAACATTTTGAATAAAAGTATAAGAAATCAGTTCTCTTTACACCTTGCAGTGTTAATGTTATTATCACTTTAATTGAGCACCCTTCTCCACTGTGGCTTTTCTGCAATCAACAGGACTTGCCCACTGGATAAAATGAGGATCCTTCAAAATTTCCTCATACGGGAACAGAAGTCCCACTTAGTCATTTCACCCGCGGGCAGAAGAATTCTTTAAAGGTAGCCAGTTCCCAAATCATCCATTCCCACAGACTTCTTATTAGCCACATGTTGAGACAACTGGCCCTCTTTATCTGCCCTAATGATCTGTAGTCAACCCAATAGTTTGTCTTCTTGCTGAGGTAGAGAGATTATAGCACATGACCTGGGCCTCATTTGTGTTCCAAGAATTCTTTGGGGAGTTTCCCTCCTCTTGCTTTTATTTAAAAGAGATAAAACAAACTTGAACTGCAAACTGTCAATTTTTTCTAATTGTTTATATAACTTGGCTGCTGGAGCATTTCGCATTCCATTAGGTCTGTAGTCCTCAGTCCTGATAGGAGGCCTGTAATTAGGAAAAGCCTTGAACTATCCAGAAGCAAATTCTGGAAATCATCCCACCCTCACACATACACATTTAAAATCTTCCTTTTTGAACAAGGCTTCTTCCTCAGAATCAAAAATCTTCCGGAAGTTTTCACTTACAACTAGAAATTGCAGGGTACGTGTATTTGTATACTGTTAAATCGCAGATTCTTAGTTCTAGATTTGGTTCTCTGCTTTGCCAGGCATTCTGTACAGCTTTCTCACTCTTTCTCATTTTCAAAGGAGAATGTGTAGTGTTTCCACATCCAGTTGTCAGGTTCCCCTCTTCCCCCCACCCCACCCTGGGCTTCAATTATTTTTTTTCCAAGATAAGTCTAGTTACTTATTACCTTTTTTCCTTGGTTAGAACTTGCTGGTTATTTCATTTGAGTTTCTAATTCTGATTCACAGTCCTCACTTTAGAGGCCCCCCACCCCCACCCTTTTCCCTCAAGAAGGAAGTTCCTCTGCTGAATGTTCTTCTTTGCCCTTGCAGACCCACTGTCTTCTCCACGCTGCTCTTTGCCACATCAAGCTGACCTCTGTGGATGACACATTTGGGTTCCCTTGCCTTCTGGCTTCCAGTTGGATTCAGCCCGTGAGAGGCACTGACAGGAGTAGAGGACAAGAGGAGAGAAAGGACAGGGCTGTTTGCTCCTCAGCCATTCCCTCTGAGCTCTGGTTTGGCAGTGGTTGCATTCCTCTACCAAATGCCATTGCTGCTGCAGGGTGGCCTCCCTCCTACAGCTCCACATTTCTCAGAGTTCCAGTCATCGTCTCCTCCCCTGGCCTACAGCTTCCCACTGTTGCTAGTCCCTGTGCTTCACCATTCCTCGTTGTTGCCTTAACCCTGCTCATACTTCTGTAGTCCCTTCCTTGACCTCTGTTACTTTTCTCAGTGTGCCATCTGTTTCCTGTCCGGTTTGGATACAGTTCCTCATCTACATCTTAGCAATGCTGGTACCTTCCACTAACACAGTTCAGGACCCCAAATGTGGTGGAATAAAGCCTACTGATTGGTCCTGAAAAAATGTTCACTGCCTTTCTCACTTTTTCAAGTTGGCTACCACTTCCTTTGTCAGTCCCTGATATGGGCACACCATCATTACATGGGAATCATCCTTGCTCTTCCATATGTGTTATATCACTGTGGAACCGATTGCTAATTCGCAGATTTGGTCCACCCACCAACATCTAGAAGGCAAATTCTTTGCCTGAAAACAAAAAAACAAACCCCCCCCCACTCTTTCTACCTAGTCTATCTTCCCCTTTCTATACATCCCATTCCCAAAAAGGTGTGCGCGTGCGTGCACACACACACACATTGTTCTGTTGTTTGTCAGACAGTGGAGTCACAGTTGTAGTACCTCAATAAAGAGCCCTTCATCTGTTCCTTAAGATGAACTCAGCTCTGGAAGAGACTGTTCAAGGTTGTCCAAAAATGGAATTTATCTCTTATATTTTTCTCCCTGTCCCCCAAACTCTCCTCCTCTGTCCCATCAGATGGACCCCATCATCCACCCAGGTAAACTAGAAATGGGCATCATTCTTTGCTCTTCCCTCTCTTTATACTAATTTTTGCATTAGTCACCAGATCTTTGCCATTCTATTCCCTTAACACTGGGGATATGTTAACTTCCTTCCATCTTCATTGCTACCGCTGTGGTCCAGAAACCAACATCTCTCTTACCTGGATCATGATGACGTTTTCCTAACTGATTTCCATGCCTCTAGTCTGGTTCCTCTCCAAAGCATGCTCTCTTCAACAACTGAATGATCTTTCTAAATCACAATTCTGATACGTTGGTTTCCATACTTAAAACCCCAAAGTGACTTCCCATTTGTACACTGTACCCAGGATAAAGTTTGTACTTCATAACACAGATTTCTAAAGCTCATTACGATCTGAACATTCTCATCTCCTACATTTTTTCCTGTTCCTCATGCCTCAACCACTTGCTCTTCTACCAAAGTTCTAATCTCTGTCTTGTCTTGATCACGACGTGCCTCTACCTGCAAAATTTTGTCTGCTCTCACCCATCTTTCACATTTCAATTTAGGCATCAAGTCTATCAAGAATGCTTTCAATGGCAAATATCCAAAACCAGATTGCTACTAATTTTTCTTATATAAGAAATCTGGAGATAGGCAGTTGATAGCATTGATTCATTATTACTGTCATCATAATCATTACTGTTATTATTTATAATAATAAGATTAGTCTTCTAACTATCATCCTTAGTGATCCCAGAGTTCTGATAAAACTCCATTCCACATTTCATTCTTCTGGTCCAAACCAGAGATCGTAAACAGACTTTATCTTAGGTATTATTGCCAGTCAGTTGATAACTAATATCTGTATTGAGAAAAAATTTGAGACCCAAGAGAGGCTCAGCAGAAGAGAATGCGAGGCATGATCATTTAGTGATGTCTGCCATGGGTGCAGAAAACAGAAACATGGCATGTGTGCAATATATCTGCCATCTTTTGTCAAACTTAAGCATCTCTATGTGGCCTGGTTAAAAGTTGCACAGTTAGCTTGTCAGGATGGAAAAGGACAATTCTAGAACAGGAAAAACATTATGATTATTTTTTTCTCCTTTAATTTGCATAGAGTGAATTATTCCACTTTAAATTATAAAACAACCTCACTTTTCTAGGATTAAACCCAATTTAGTTTTTGTATAGTGTCTGTTGTATACGCTACTGAGTTTGGCTTGCTAATATCTCTACTTATCACAGTCTACTTGGAATTAATGTTACACCACTTAACATATAAGAACGTAACAACAGTGTATTTCCAATTACCCGCTTCCCATTCTTCATGATACTGTTACCAAACATTTTTCTATTTCTTTTTTTTTTTTTTTGCTTTTCCAAATGTTATAAACTGTAATAAATTGTTAATACTTTTGCTTTAAACAGTCAGGTGTTTTTCTTGCAATGAAAACAAGACTTTGTATTTTCTAAAGTACTTTTAAGAGAAAGTAGTTAACATTTCTGGAGTTCTTCATTTCTTCATGTAGATTCATATTTCCATCTGGTGCCATTTCCCTTTGGCCTGAAAGCATTAACATACCTTGGTGTGTAGGTCTGCTGGTGATGAATTCTTCTGCCTTTGTCTGGAAATGTCTATATTTCATCTTCATTTTATAGGATATTTTCTCTGGAAAAAGAATTCTAGGTTGACAATTTTTTTCTTTAGCACTTTAAATATATCATTCTGTTGTCTTTTTTTTTAACATCTTTATTGGAGTATAATTGCTTTACAGTGGTGTGTTAGTTTCTGCTTTATAACACAATGAATCAGCTATACATATACATATATCCCCATATCTCCTCCCTCTTGTGTCTCCCTCCCACCCTGCCTATCCCACCCCTCTAGGTGGTCACAAAGCACCGAGCTGATCTCCCTGTGCTATGCGGCTGCTTCCCACTAGCTATCTATTTTACATTTGGTAGTATATATAAGTCCATGCCACTCTCTCACTTTGTCCCAGCTTACCCTTCCCCCTCCCCGTGTCCTCAAGTCCATTCTCTAGTAGGTCTGTGTCTTGATTCCCGTCCTGCCCCTAGGTTCTTCATAACCATTTTTTTTTTTTTACATTCCATATATATGTGTTAGCTTACAGTATTTGTCTTTCTCTTTCTGACTTACTTCACTCTGTATGACAGACTCTAGGTCCATCCACCTCACTACAAGTAACTCAGTTTTGTTTCTTTTTATGGCTGAGTAATATTCCATTGTATATATGTGCCACTTCTTCTTTATCCATTCATCTGTCCATGGACACTTAGGTCGCTTCCATGTCCTGGTATTGTAAATAGAGCTGCAATGAACATTTTGGTACATGACTCTTTTTGAATTGTGGTCTTCTCAGGGTATATGCCCAGGAGTGGGATTGCTGGGTCGTATGGTAGTTCTATTTTTAGTTTTTTAAGGAACCTCCATACTGTTCTTCATAGTGGCTGTATCAATTTACATTCCCACCAAGAGTGCAAGAGGGTTCCCTTTTCTCCACACCTTCTTCAGCATTTATTGTTTGTAGATTGTTTGATCATGGCCCTTCTGACTGCTGTGAGGTATTAACCTCATTGCAGTTTTGATTTGCATTTCTCCAATGATTAATGATGTTGAGCATTCTTTCATGTGTTTGTTGGCAATCTGTATATCTTCTTTGGGGAAATGTCTATTTAGGTCTTCTGCCCATTTTTGGATTGGGCTGTTTGTTTTTTTGTTATTGAGCTGCTTGACCTGCTTGTAAATTTTGGAGATTAATCCTTTGTCTGTTGCTTCATTTGCAAGTATTTTCTGCCATTCTGAGGGTTGTCTTTTCATCTTCTGTATGGTTTCCTTTGCTGTGCAAAAGCTTTTAAGTTTCATTAGGTCCCATTTGTTTATTTTTGTTTTTATTTCCCTTTCTCTAGGAGATGGGTCAAAAAGGATCTTGCTGTGATTTATGTCATGGAGGTGTTCTGCCTATGTTTTCCTCTAAGAGTTTGATAGTGTCTGGCCTTACATTTAGGTCTTTAATCCATTTGGAGTTTATTTTCGTGTATGGTATTAGGGAGTGTTCTAATTTCATTCTTTTACATGTAGCTGTCCAGTTTTCCCAGAACCACTGATTGAAGAGGCTGTCTTTTCTCCATTGTATATTCTTGCCTCCTTTATCAAAAATAATGTGACCATATGTGCGTAGGTTTATCTCTGGGCTTTCTATCCTGTTCCATTGATCTATATTTCTGTTTTTGTGCCAGTACCAGGCTGTCTTGATTACTGTAGCTTTGTAATATAGTCTGAAGTCAGGGAGCCTGATTCCTCCTGCTCCGTTTTTCTTTCTCAGGATTGCTTTGGCTATTCGGGGTCTTTTGTGTTTCCATGCACATTGTGAAATTTTTTGTTCTAGTTCTGTGAAAAATGCCAGTGGTAGTTTGATAGGGATTGCATTGAATCTGTAGATTGCTTTGGGTAGTATAGGCATTTTCACAATGTTGATTCTTCCAATCCAAGAACATGGTATATCTCTCCATCTATTTGTATCATCTTTAATTTCTTTCATCAGTGTCTTATAGTTTTCTGCATACAGGTCTTTTGTCTCCTTAGGTATGTTTATTCCTAGGTATTTTATTCTTTTTGTTGCAGTGGTAAATGGGAGTGTTTCCTTAATTTCTCATTCAGATTTTTCATCATTAGTGTATAGGAATGCAAGAGATTTCTGTGCATTAATTTTGTATCCTGCTACTTTACCAGATTCATTGATTAGCTCTAGTAGTTTTCTGGTAGCATCTTTAGGATTCTGTATGTATAGTATCATGTCATCTGCAAACAGTGACAGCTTTACTTCTTCTTTTCCGATTTGGATTCCTTTTATTTCTTTTTCTTCTCTGATTGCTGTGGCTAAAACTTCCAAAACTATGTTGAATAATAGTGGTGAGAGTGGGCATCCTTGTCTTGTTCCTGATCTTAGTGGAAATGGTTTCAGTTTTTCACCATTGAGGACGATGTTGGCTGTGGGTTTGTCATATATGGCCTTTATTATGTTGAGATAAGTTCCCTCTATGCCTACTTTCTGGCCGGTTTTTATCATAAATTGGTGTTGAGTTTTGTTGAAAGCTTTTTCTGCATCTATTGAGATGATCATATTGTTTTTATTCTTCAATTTGTTAATATGGTGTATCACGTTGACTGATTTGCGTATGTTGAAGAATCCTTGCATTCCTGGGATAAACCCCCATTGATCATGGTGTATGATCCTTTCAATGTGCTGTTGGATTCTGTTTGCTAGTATTTTGTTGAGGATTTTTACATCTATGTTCATCAGTGATATTGGCCTGTAGTTTTCTTTCTTTGTGACATCTTTGTCTGGTTTTGGAATCAGGGTGATGGTGGCCTTGTAGAATGAGTTTGGGAGTGTTACTCCCTCTGCTATATTTTGGAAGAATTTGAGAAGGATAGGTGTTAGCTCTTCTCTAAATGTTTGATGGCTTCACCTGTGAAGCCATCTGGTCCTGGGCTTTTGTTTGTTGGAAGATTTTTAATCACAGTTTCAATTTCAGTGCTTGTGATTGGTCTGTTTATATTTTCTATGTCTTCCTGATTCAGTCTCAGAAGGTTGTGCTTTTCTAAGAATTTGTCCATTTCTTCCAGGTTGTCCGTTTTATTGGCATAGAATTGCTTGTAGTAATCTCTCATGATCGTTTGTATTTCTGCAGTGTCAGTTGTTACTTCTCCTTTTTCATTTCTAATTCTCTTGATTTGAGTCTTCTCCCTTTTTTTCTTGATGAGCCTGGCTAATGGTTTATCAATTTTGTTTATCTTCTCAAAGAACCAGCTTTTAGTTTTATTGATCTTTGCTATCGTTTCCTGCATTTGTTTTTCATTTATTTGTGATCTGATCTTTATGATTTCTTTCCTTCTGCTAACTTTGCTGGTTTTTTGTTCTTCTTTCTCTAATTGCTTTAGGTGAAAGGTTAGGTTGTTTATTTGAGATTTTTCTTGTTTCTTGAGGTAGGATTGTATTGCTATAAAATTCCCTCTTAGAACTGCTTTTGCTGCATCCCATAGGTTTTGGGTCGTCGTGTTTTCATTGTCATTTGTTTCTCGGTATTTTTTGATTTCCTCTTTGATTTCTTCAGTGATCTCTTGGTTATTTAGTGGTGTATTGTTTAGCCTCCGTGTGTTTGTATTTTTTACAGATTTTTTCCTGTAATCGCTATCTAGTCTCATAGCGTTGTGGTCAGAAAAGATACTTGATACGATTTCAATTTTCTTAAATTTACCAAGGCTTGATTTGTGACCCAAGACATGATCTACCCTGGAGAATGTTCCATGAGCACTTGAGAAGAAAGTATATTCTGTTGTTTTTGAATGGAATGTCCTATAAATATCAATTAAGTCCATCTTGTTTAATGTATCATTTAAAGCTTGTGTTTCCTTATTTATTTTCATTCTGGATGATCTGTCCATTGGTGAAAGTGAGGTGTTAAAGTCCCCTACTATGATTGTGTTACTGTTGATTTCCCCTTTTATGGCTGTTAGCATTTGCCTTATGTATTGAGGTGCTCCTATGTTGGGTGCATAAACATATACAATTGTTATACCTTCTTCTTGGATTGATCCCTTGATCATTATGTAGTGTCCTTCTTTGTCTCTTATAATAGTCTTTATTTTAAAGTCTGTTTTTTCTGATATGAGAATTGCTACTCCAGCTCTCTTTTGATTTCCATTTGTATGGAATATCTTTTTCCATCCCCTTACTTTCGGTCTGTATATGTCCCTAGGTCTGAAGTGGGTCTCTTGTAGACAGCATATATACGGGTCTTGTTTTTTTTTTTTTTTTTTTTTTTGTAACCAAAACTTTAATCCCAAGGATTCTCACAAAACGTATTACAAATGACAGCATGAAAAAAAAAATCTTGCACAGTAACTCAAAGTTCAGCTCTACAGTGTACCCTTAAACTGGCAGGACATGGGTATCTTGAATAGTCTCAAATTTCCAAATAATATTACAAAGAGCTATGTATCCATATACAGCAATCACAGATGGAACTTACGACCTAAAGCAAAGGTAAACTAAGGGTCTCTTGTAGACAGCATATATATGGGTCTTGTTTTTGTATCCATTCAGCCAGTCTGTGTCTTTTGGTTGGAGCATTTAATACATTTACATTTAAGGTAATTATCGATATGTATGTTCCTATTACCATTTTCCTAATTGTTTTGGGTTTGCTATTGTAGGTCTTTTCCTTCTCTTGTGTTTCCTGCCTAGAGAAGTTCCTTTAGCATTTGTTGTAAAGCTGGTTTGGTGGTGCTGAATTCTCTTAGCTTTTGCTTGTCTGTGAAAGTTTTAATTTCTCCCTCGAATCTGAATGAGATCCTTGCTGGGTAGAGTAATCTTGATGGTAGGTTTTTCCCTTTCATCGCTCTAAATATATCCTGCCCCTCCCTTCTGGCTTGCAGAGTTTCTGATGAAAGATCAGCTGTTAACCTTATGGGGATTCCCTTATGTGTTATTTGTTTTTTTTCCCTTGCTGCTTTTAATATTTGTTCTTTTTATTTAATTTTTGATAGTTTGATTAATATGTGTCTTGGTGTGTTTCTCCTTGGATTTATCCTGTATGGGACTCTCTGCGCTTCCTGGACTTGATTGACTATTTCCTTTTCCATAGTAGGGAAGTTTTCAACTATAATCTCTTCAAATATTTTCTCAGTCCCTTTTTTTTTCTCTTCTTCTTCTGGGACTCCTATAAATCGAATGTTGGTGCGTTTAATCTTGTCCCAGTAGTCTCTGAGACTGTCCTCAGTTCTTTTCATTCTTTTTTCTTTATTCTGCTCTGCAGTAGTTATATCCACTATTTTATCTTCCAGGTCACTTATCCGTTCTTCTGCCTCAGTTATTCTGCTATTGATTCTCTCTAGAGAATTTTTAATTTCATTTATTGTGTCGTTCATCATTGTTTGTTTTCTCTTTAGTTCTTCTAGGTCCTTGTTAAACGTTTCTTGTATTTTCTCCATTCTATTTCCAAGATTTTGCATCATCTTTACTCTCATTACTTTGAATTCTTTTTCAGGTAGACTGCCTATTTCCTCTTCATTTGTTTGGTCTGGTTCATTTTTACCTTGCTCCTTCATCTGCTGTGTGTTTCTCTGTCTTCTCATTTTGCATAACTTACTGTGTTTGGGGTATCCTTTTCACAGGCTGCAGGTTTGTAGTTCCTTTTTTTTTTGGTGTCTGCCCCCAGTGGCTAAGGTTGGTTCAGTGGGTTGGGTAGGCTTCATGGTGGAGAGGACTAGTGCCTGTGTTCTGGTGGATAAGGCTGCATCGTGTCTTTCTGGTGGGCAGGTCTGTGTCCAGTGGTGTGTTTTGGGGTGTCTGTGACTTTAGTATGATTTTAGGCTGGTTTTCTGCTAGTGAGTGGGGTAGTGTTCCTGTCTTGCTAGTTGTTTGGCATAGGGTGTCCAGCACTGTAGCTTGCTGGTCGTTGAGCGGAGCTGGGTCTTGGCGTTGAGATGGATATCTCTGGGAGATTTTCACCGTTTGATATTACGTGGAGCTGGGAGGTCTCTGGTGGACCAATGTCCTGAACTCGGTTCTCCCACCTCAGAGGCACAGGCCTGACACCTGGCCGCAGCACCAAGACCCTGTCATCCACATGGCTCAGAATAAAGAGAGAAAAAAAGAAAGAAAGAAAAAATAAAGTTGTTAAAATAAAAAATAATTATTAAAAATAGTAATAGAAAAAAAAAGAATAGAGCAACAAAACCAAAAAACAAATCCACCAGTGATAGCAAGCAGTAAAAACTATACTAAAAACAACAACAACAAAAAACAAAAACAAAAAAGGGACAGACAGAACCCTAGGACAAATGGTAAAAGCAAACCTATACAGACAAAATCACACAAAGAAGCATACACATACACACTCACAAAAAGAGAAAAAGGAAAAAATATATATATATATCGTTGCTCCCAGAGTCCACTGCCTAAGTTTGGGATGATTCGTTGTCTATCCAGGTATTCCACAGATGCAGGGTACATCAAGTTCATTGTGGAGATTTAATCCGCTGCTCCTGAGGCTGCTGGGAGAGATTTCCCTTTCTCTTCTTTGTTTGCACAGCTCCTGGGGTTCAGCTTTGGGTTTAGCCCCGCCTCTGCATGTAGGTCACCTGAGGGCGTCTCTTCTTTGCTCAGACAGGACGGGGTTAAAGTAGCAGCTGATTAGGGGGCTCTGGTTCACTTAGGCCAGGGGGAGGGAGGGGCACGGAATGAGGGGTGAGCCTGTGGTGGCAGAGGCCAGCATGACATTGAAACAGCCTGAGGCGCGCCGTGTGTTCTCCCGGGGAAGTTGTCCCTGGATCACAGGACCCTGGCAGTGGCGGGCTGCACAGGCTCCCGGGAAAGGAGGTGTGGATAGTGACCTGTGCTTGCACACAGGCTTCTTGGTGGCTGCAGCAGCAGCCTTAGTGTTTCATGCCGGTCTCGGGGGTCCGCGCTGATAGCCGAGGCTCGCGCCCGTCTCTGGAGCTCGTTTAGGCAGTTTTCTGAATCCCCTCTCCTCGCACAACCCGAAACAATGGTCTCTTGCCTCTTAGGCAGGTCCAGACTTTTTCCCGGACTCCCTCCTGGCTAGCTGTGGTGCACTAGCCCCCTTCAGGCTGTGTTAACGCAGCCAACCCCAGTCCTCTCCCTGGGATCTGACCTCCGAAGCCAGAGCCTCAGCTCCCAGCCCCTGTGGGTGAGCAGACAAGCCTCTCGGGCTGGTGAGTGCTGGTTGGCACCGATCCTCTGTGTGGCAATCTCTCCACTTTGCCCTCCGCAGCCCTGTTGCTGCACTCTCCTCCGTGGCTCCAAAGCATCCCCCTCACCCCCCCCCCCCCGCCCCCGTCTCCACCAGTGAAGGGGCTTTCTAGTGTGTGGAAACTTTTCCTGCTTCACAGCTCCCTCCCACTGGTGCAGGTCCTGTCCCTATTCTTTTCTCTTTGTTTTTTCTTTTTTCTTTTACCCTACCCAGGTACATGGGGAGGTTCCTGCCTTTTGGGAAGTCTGAGGTCTTCTGCCAGCATTCAGTAGGTGTTCTGTAGGAGTTGTTCCACATGTAGATGTATTTCTGATGTATTTGTGGGGAGGGAGGTTATCTCCACGTGTTACTCTTCTGCCATCTTGAACGTCTCCATTCTGTTGTCTTTGATCTCCATTGCTTCTCATGAGCAGTCAGTGATTATTCTTATCATTGGCCCCCATATGTAATGTGCCTTTTTTCCTCTGGGTGCTTTATTTTCATTTTCTTTTAGCAATTTGACTATGATGGATTTTTAGTTTAGTTTTTTTTTTTTAATGTTTATGCTGCTTGTGTTTTATTGAGCTTCTTCTGGGATCTGTGGGTTTACAGTTTTTATCAAATTTAGAAAATGTTGGCCATTATTTCTTCAAAATCTTTTCTGTGCTGATCTTTCTTTCCCTCTGAGGCTCCATATATACATATATTAGACTGCTTGAGATTATCTCATAAGTCACTGAGGCTGTGTTTTTCAATCCTTTCTCTTTCTGTGTTTCAGTTTGGATAGTTTCTCTTCACCTGTTTTCAAATATACTGATTTTTGTTTTGTAGTGTCCAACTTGCTGTTAAGCCCATCCAGTAAATTTTTGTTTTGTTTTGTTTTGTTCTTTGTTTTTTGTTTTTTCTTCTTGGCCATGCTGCACAGCAAGTAGAATCTTAGTTCCCTGACCACGGATCAAACCTGCGCCCCCTGCAGTGGAAGCGCAGAGTCTTAACCACTGGACTGCCAGGGAAATCCCAAAATTTCATTTTAAATATTATAATTTTTAGTTCTAGAATTTCCATTCTGTTCTTTTTTTTTTTTTTTTTTAGTAGTTTCCATTTTTCTGCTGAGATGCCTTACCTCTGTCTGTTTTTTTTTTTTTTTTTTAATCTTGAATATATTTATAATAGCTGTTTTAAAGTCCTTGGCTGTTAATTCCAGTGTCCTCTCAGAGTCTGTTTCTTTGGACCATTTTGTTTTTGTTGTTGCTACTCTTGGTTATGGGTTGCATTTTCTTGCTCCTTTCCAGGTCTAATGATTGTTATTGCTTGCTGAGCCATGTGGGTATTACATTATTGACAGTCTGGATTTGTTTTCTTCCTGCAAAGAGTGTTGTTTTTTTTGTTCTTTTAGGTAGTTAATGTATTGGCACATCAGTTTGATCCAACTGGGACTTGGTTTTAGGCTTTATTAGGGTGGGACTAGAGTAGCCCTTATTCTAAGGCTAGAGCAAACCTACTTCTAAGATATGGCCCTTCTGAGCTCTCCACTGAATGCCTGGGGTGTCACTTTATTCTGGCTAGTTGGAACACCAGTATCTCAGCACTGTGCAACCTTCAGAATCCTCATTTAGCTTATACCAACCCCAATGGATAATTCCTTTCTGACAGACCTGTGGTATCTTGCTCTGTGCATCTACAGGTTAGTATTTGGTCAGAGACCCAAGGGGGTTCATACGCAGATTGCAGGAGCTCCTTCCCTGTGCAGCTCCCTCCTCTTTGATATCCTGACTCTCAATTTCCAGGCACCTCGGCAGCTCCAGACTCTGCTCTGTGTTTCCTCCACCTAGGAAGACCACCCTCAATCCTGGGCTCCCCAAAGCTCTGGAAGTCCCTCCTGAGAGAGAAGCAGGTGATCTTGCTACTGTTTCTGGCCATCTGATTAGGGAGGTGCCTGATATCCAGGAAGAAATCTGCAGCTCCCTTTCTCCCCCTAGATCCACCTGGGGCACCCAGCTCCCTGTCCCTGACGTACTCCTTGCTGAGTTTGTCTGTACACACAGGGCTTCCAAACCAGAAAGCTCTACCAGATGTCAGTGTGGTGAAAAGGGAGGACTGGAGGACCTTCAGCTTCTCCATCATCTCCACTAACACCCTGGAACCACCACTTAGTATTCTTCAGTAGGGATGATTTTTCTCAAATGTATGAAAAGCTTGAATACAAGAAGTTTAGAAAATATTGATATTTGTATTTATCTTTAAATTTTAAAAAATGTGGCAGTTTGGGTTTTGGGGAACAGACTCTGGGTTGGGGTTCTGGGATCAAGCTGTTTGTTAGGGATTAACACCTGTGAAATTGGTAGAGGTGGAAATCAAACCGTGTTGGAGGCTGAGAGAGCCTCAGCCCTCCAGCAGGGAGCCCAGGAGTCAGCATTGCCTGTTAGATGTCTTGCATCAAGCCAAAATGGCTAAGCCTAGATACCCCACCTCCCTCAGTCACCAGATAGGGGCTGCCCCGGTGAGGGCATGATTTTGGACATGGCAACTCTTCAGCTGAGGCAGACCCTATAGGAGCTGACATCAAAGGCTGTCTGCAGACCATGCTTCCTGCAGCTGAGCAGCAAGTCCTCCCTCGAAGGGGACTGTGGTGGTAAACCTCCATGTCTACCACACAAAAAAAGTGCTTGCTATGGAAATGCAACTTTAAGACAAATCCCCCTTGCCAATCTTCCCAACCTGATTGCTACTCCTAAGCTCCTTCTAAATAGAAATTCTGGAGCCAACTGGACTCATCCTTTGAAATACCAGGAAGTAGTGAGAACTGGACTGTCATGGAGCCTCACTGGGGTAAAGTCATGGCAGGGACTGCAGCGGGCATTGATCCATTTATCCACCCATCTGTCCGTCTTTCCACGGGTCCACCCACAAATGTTCCCTCTGCCAGATTCTTAGACATGTGTTGGGAAGGTAACTGTGGCTATGACACCTTCTCTGTCCTCAAGGAACCCAGAGTCAGTGGGGGTGACATCACAGAGAGCACAGCAGCCCTCAGTGTGACCCGGGCAGATGATTGGACGCACAGCAGGAGGGCCTCAGCTAGTCAGTTGTCCCACTGCTTCTGGGCCCAGAAGCCAGTGTCAAGGCAAATGGGAGGCACTGAGAGGTCAGCCCACATGGGAAAGTAGCAGCCATGAGGCCATGACAGGGCTGAGCTGGCAATAGCTGCCATAAAAGGGTCAGGCCTGGGGCTGAGGTGCCTGGGGTGGCACAGGAGAAATAGGCCCTGGGCTCTGTGGCAATCCTGCTGGGCCGGAGCCCTGAGGTGTCTGGGCACAGGGTGCAGCTGAGCTTTGAGGAACTGAAGAAAGTGTAGTGAATCCAGAAATGAGGGGGGAGGAAACAGGCTGGGTGGACATAGGAGTGGAGTGGGGTGAGGGGCACCAATAGTGACTGTGACAGCTGGGAGGGGCACAGATTCAGACAGTGGAGGCAGAAGGTCAGCTTCCTTCTGGGGTTGAGGGTCCTCTTTCTAAATGTTCTTTCTCAGACGAGCTTACTTGGTGGTCCCTTACTCTCCTTCGTGCTCCTGCTGCCTTCTCCCTGACCCAGGGCTGACCTAGGAGGAGGCTGATCTTCAAAGAGAGAAAGTCACGGTGAATGAGAAACAGGAAGACCAGCCCTGAAATGGGCACCAGCCTCACTTGGCTGATGATGGCCCTCTGCTGAGGACTTCAGCCAACAGAGGGCAGGCGGAGGAAGATGCCCTGGGTGTACCTAGGGCTGCAGCCATCGTTTCTCAGGCCTCTGCTGTTTGGGGAGCTTGAAGCAAGCTCAAAACTCTCCTACAGTATTCTTCAACCTGGAAATATATCCTCTGCCTGCTGCAGAGACACAGCTCCCATATCCAAAACATACCTGCTTACGTCACCTTCTCACCCAGGCAGATCCAGTCAGGCTGTGAGGAAAAACAGCCTTCGGAAGGTCTGGAGCCCTGCAGCCAATATTCCAATAGGCATTGCCTGACCGGGGCCTAAGGAAACGGACCTGAAGGCCTGAGGGAAGCCTTTTAGAAACTTCAGCAGGAATATTATTTCTGGGCAATTTAGGCCTTCCCTCAAAGCCCTGGCGCATGCTGCATCTATGGCAAGAAAAAGACAGCTGAAGGTTTCGCAAGATACTTGCCTTTTGGAGAAAAGCCAAAGAAAAAAGAAAGGATTAGCACGAATGCTCAAGCTGTTGTTTTCTGCTGGGGCAAATTCTCTTGCACCTAGGCTGCAGGGGAAAATACAAACAAAGCACGACTCTTCTGAGCATCCCTGGTGGGCTGCTTTGCCCACTTCCTGTTGTGGTCATTTAGTGCTCTCTTCACTCTCTGCAAGTTCCCACATCAGTCCAGACTCCTTTCCCCCAAATCACAGACCTTCAGGCATGAACCCTTCTACTTACAGACTCACCGCTCAGCGCTGCCGCCCTTCCCTGGGTCTCAGGTCAAGGCCAGGCCCACCCCTGTCCTCAGGTGCCCTTCCTGCCTTGACTGTTCCAGGACACTTACCTCTCCATGATTCTTTCTAACCTCTCGCTCCCCCTGCTTCCTTTCCTCTTCCCTAACCACCTGCTCAGATGTACCCCATCAAGAGGCAGAGACTCTCCACTGGCTCCTTTTCACACTACTGCCTTCTTGTTTCTCTCCCGTCACTTCCAATCTTGAAAGAGCAGTTCTTTCTTGCTTTTCTATCTCGGCTCCCTCCCTGCCACCCACACTTCAGCACGTTGTTCTCAGGCTAGTCACATCCAACGGATCCTTGTCCGCAAGTCCTTATCTCCTTTGACCTTGCTGTACCAGTTGGCACAGTTGGCCACTCCATTCTCCTTGATCTCTCCCCTCCCTTGGCTTTCCCTAACACAGCTGTATCCTGGGTGTCCCCAGTCTCCTTTATTGACATTGCTTTCCTTTTTTTCCCCTTCTCTTTACACAAGCTCTGTCTTCAGTACTCTTCTCTCCTTCAAGTGCTCCCTGGCAGTGACCCATCCACAAGCATGAGTTCCCCTCTAGTGATTCCAAGTCTGTATCCTCAGCTCAGATACCTCTCCTGAGCTTCAGATCCACATTTCCAGAGACCACCTGTCACCCCTTGAGGATAGACATACATAGACATTTTCAAAAAGGAGCTGGTCATCTTCCCACCTTCCAGTTCTCCCTTCTCCTGTGTTATCTTAGTCATGTCTCCTGTGTTATCTGTCCTGGTCACTCAGTACATGTGGTTGCCCAAGCCAAGCACCTGGGAGTCATCCTTGCTCCTCTACTGGTGCACTTGCCTCAGTCCCCCGCCCCCCACCCCTCCTCCTCCCCCTCTTCCTTTCTCTCCTCCATTACCACTGCTCTACTCTAGTCCTTATCTCCTCTTACTCCAGGCACTCCAATAGCCCCCTAGTAGAGTCACCGCCTCCTCTCTGACGCTCCTGAAACTCATTCTGTGTAATCAGAACAATCTCCCAAAGCACACAGCTGATCATCTCACTCCTCTGCTAGACACCTTCAATGGCTCCCTTAAAGTACAATCTCCTCAATGTAGTCTATAAAACCATCTCTGATCCGGCTCCTGTCGACTCCTCCAGCTTCCCTTCTCCCTCCATGCCTTGCATTTTACACTCCAGCAACAACAAGCTGATGCCTCTGTAACTTTGTTCATGCTGTTCTTTCTGTCTGGAATCTGTTCTCCTTATATTTCCCCTTTTACTTTCCCTACTCCTTAGTTAACACTCAATTCTGATGTTCCTTCTCCAAGACACACATCTGATTTACATGCCCCTTCTCTGAGCTTGCACCTATGATAGCTTGTGTCACCATGGCACTGTAGTTACTTATGCAAAAGAGTGTTCTAAGTGAGCCTAGAATGGGAGTCAGAATTGGTGGACTGGACAGCCCTTGGATTCTACTGGCAAGAGCTGATATGCATGAGGGTAGTTTAGGGGGAAGTACTGAGTGTGAGATTGGACAATTGGATGACTGAGAGAAAGATGGGAGATAGGAGGACATTTGAGGCTGTGCAGAGAGGCATTTATTCTCTGCCAAGCCCCTTGAAATGTGAGTCCTGGTGAAGGTGAGTCATAAACCTTGTGCAGCTCTGGGCTCTGGCAGCATTAGTTGGCCCCCAGGTGACGAAGTACGATGCAAATGTAAGGAGAGGCTGTTCTCTCCTCAGCATGGACCAGTATCAGTCTGGCACCCTGAGGCCTAGAGGTTTGGGGAGCATCTTTGGCACCCAGCCCTACCTTGTATGGTTGCACAGGTCGTGACTTCCATGTGGGCTCCCGGACAAAGGGTTGGGAGTGGAGCTCAAGTCCACCCAAAGTAAGCAAGACCTTCCTCTGCTTTGCATAGAAGATTTTATGGTCTTCTGGCGGCTCTGTTGGAGTAGCCATGGCTTTCCTGGAAAGGGCACTGTCATTTCTGGGTGTGGAAAGTCTCCCTTGTGCAGCTGTGAGGACACAGGACATTGACAAGAGAGAACCAGGGCAAGCTATAGGGTAGGGGTTAAGTGTTGGTTAAACTGATGGGTTGATTCATGATTATAGGTCAAACACTCCTTGGAAACTTCAAGAAATATTTCAGGGACTCTTTGTAGGGAATTAAAGTCTCTGAGTAAGTTATTTGAATGCATGAGCCCCCATCTGTATTCATAAGCTGCTGAGGACTGGGGACATTGAGTTTATATTTTCAGTCTCCCCATACTGGACCCCCAAAATCTAAGGACTGGACTAGTCTTATTCCTTTTTCACTCCCTGAGGCTAAGCACAGTGCCTGGACATAGCAGATGATAAATGGATGGATGAAAAGACTATTCTATTGATTCCTTGCCCCAAATCCAAGGGATTTAAGGAGGCCATAGCAGCCCTGCCCAGGCCAGTCCCAATGGCAATTTTCTCTTGTTTCTTCAGGCAGGATAATAGCCCTCTGATAGTGAGAGACTTGACCCTCACCCAGGAGGATGCAAAGAAAAACACCCAGTGGTGGATCTGGCTTGTGCATTGGCTCTGGGGACAGTGAGCTGTGGGCCTTTATGGTGCCCTGGGGAGAGAGGAGTGCTTCCATGAGGTGCTGCCTCCACAGCCTCTGGCTCCTCTTCCCTGTGTAAAGGTGGCTAGATCAGTACATCCCTGTGCAGCCAAGGCGCCAGCCCAAAGCGAGGAATTGGCTGAGGCAACTTTGGGCAGCCCTGGAAGAGAACACCCTGCCCAAGCTCTACTCCCCTTCCTGCTTCCGCTCCGCAGCTCTCCTGGCCCTATTCTGAGCTGAGCGAGGGCCCGGACAGTAGTGGGCATGGAGCCCTTGCACCATCGTGCACGGAACCCACTGTAGTGCTCTGCAGACCTGTCCTGCCAGGCGGCTGAAAGAGCATGCCTGTCTTCACTGCCTGGGGGTTACCTGGCTTTGGGCCCTTTCCTCCCTTTCAAGAAACCACCACTCCCTTGTGACTGAGAGGAACAGGCCGGTGTAGGGGAAAGGGCAAAGGTCTTTAGAGTCAGAAAGATCTGGGTTCAAGGCCTGGTTCTCCACTTGGGCACCTTAGGCAACTCATTTACTTGTCCTAGCCTCAGTTTTCTAACCTGAGTGCAAAATGAGTCACTGTGACGATGAACTGTGACCATTTTATGTAACGTACTGGGACAACGCCTGACTCAGAGTAGGTTGCTTAATAAATGCTAGCTCTTACCATCATTACAGGCGAGCTGGCAGAGCAAGTTCTCTGGCCTCCTCCTGGGATGAAAGCCCTTGTACAGGCTCAGAGCAAATATTCTGACAATCCAGTGGTGCCACTTTAGCCAACTGAAATATACACGAGCAACATGGAACAAGGGTTTACTTTCACTGAGCTGGGGTACCAGGTCTTGGAAGTGAATTCAATTTGGCAAATGTTTTTTAATTGCCTGTTTGTATCCACACTTAGTCTGGAGTTTCAAAGGGAGGACGGCATCATTCTGGGGCCAGGAACAGGACGACTGGGAATCTGGGCAAGAGCCGTGGGGGAGGGGGGTAGCCTAGGGAGCATACCTGGGCACCGTGTGAGCACATCCATCACAGCACCTCCCCACAGAGGCCTGCAGGGATGCCTGCTGGCTTTTAGAAATGGTGGGAGCCGTTCCCTGCAGACGAGAAGGAATTCAGTGGCTCTGTGTCACCTGCAGGAGGGCCCAAAGCCCATCATCTAGCCATGAGGCCGTTTACGATTTGGCCCTAATTTATCTTTTCACTTACATCTCACACTCAAGCTTTCCTTCCCCACCCAGACTCTCAAAGTTTCTCAATGGGGCTGCTACTGCCATTTCAGGCAGGACATGTCTTCATAATACAGGACTGTCCTGCATGGCTCAGGACGTTTCACTTCACTGGCCTCCACTCACTAAATGTCCGTAGCACCCACCCCTTTACCATTCATTTCCAAATGCCCTACCCCTTTTCCAAATGCACCAGGTGCTCTTTGCACTTGCCTGAGCCTCGGCCTGGAATGTCCCTCCCACCCCCACTTCTCCACCTACAGAAGCCCTCCTTCATGAGAACCAAGCTCAAATGTCACATCTCTGGAAGCTCCTCCTAATTCCCCCGCAGGCCAAGTCACAGCTACAGTCAGTCCTTCCCTCTGACCCTGCTGGGATCTCCACTATTGGACGGGTTGTTTGGAGGTCGATTTCCTTCGTTAACCTGCAGCCCCTGAAGGCTGGACCACATCTTAGAAGCTTTTTTTGTAGTCCTCACAGTGCCCACCATCAAGCTCGAGATGCAAAAGGTGCTTCACCCTGGGTGCCTCGGAGTAGCGCCGCGTCTTCCCAGGCAGGGCGGGGCGCGCTCCAGGAGACCCGGCGGGACTGCAGCTGGGCTTCCACTGCCACCTGGCGGCGACCCAGCGCTCGCTTTGATGCAATGGAAAGAGCGGCTGGGCCCGCGGCCAGCCCAACCCCAGCCTGGGCTCCTGAGGCCCAGTTACGGAGGCGCTCCTGGCATAAGCCAGGATATTACGGCAACCATCATGATTATTATCACTGTGGCAACCACTGTTTATGCAGCTGTTTACAGTTTAAAGAGCTTTTATTTCATACACACTATTTCACGCAAAGCGCGTTGCAACCTTGGGAAGTCGGCAGAGCTTAAATTATTATTCTTATTTTTCAGATAAGTAAAGGGAGATTAATATCACTAACAACACCAGCTACTACTATAAAAATAACATCTCTTCTTCCACCTCCATTCTCTCCTCTGTCCTAATTACTGAGTGCTTAATATGTGCCAGGCAGTGGTCTAAGGGATTTGCAAACATCACATAACAGCCTCTTGAATGGGACTTTTCCTATCTCAGAGTTTGGACCAGGCCCTAAAGCCATGTGCCCATGCATTTTAAAGCAGTGCTATCCAATAGAAATATAACGTGAGCTGTATATGTAATTAAAAATTTCCAGTAGCCACGTTTTAAAAAAGGACGTTTCACCACGTTTTAAAAAGTGGTGAAATCAATTTTAATGAGATAGTAAATTCATGCAATACACCAAAAATATTATTTCGACATCTAATTAATATAAAAATATGAATGAGATATTTTACAATCTTTTATTCATACTAAGTCTTTGAAAACTGGTGTCTTGGTGACATAGTTCATCCCACTTTGGACCAACCATACTTCAAGTGCTCAATAGTCATACAAGGCTAGCAGCTGCCATGTTGGGTGGTGTGGTTCTGAAGAAAGGAATTTCACCATCCAGAAAGACCTTGCTCACTGGAAGTCTGCAAGCCAGCTTGTGAGTCTTAGCCCACCACTATCAATGTCTAGACCATTTGTAAGAGGAGCTAGGGGATTGGAGGAAGAGAACTGGGGAGTGAGAATTTCTTTGAAAAGAGTTGTTGGAGTGCTGTGTGATTTCATTCCCTTACTAATGGAGGAGAGGAGGGCTGTTCCCTTTCTCCAATTTGAACCAAGTAAGGGAAGCTTCTATGCAGTACAGAAGCTAATGCCTGACTAGTGCCGGGAGAAGCCAAGGAATGAGCCTGGCTGGGGTTGACCCTGATGTCAGAGGAGGGAGAGAGGGCTGCAGAGTGAATAAGGTGAGCCGTGCTTACAGCAGGGCAAAGGGGCATGTTCTCCATGGGACATTAGTCACCTTGAAGGAGCCAGCCCAGAGGACCTCATGCCAGGACAGAAAGGCTGCATGGAATGCACCAAAGGAGCAGGGATGGAGGGGCCAGGTGTGAGCAGCCAGCCAGAGTTTGTGTCACTCACAGCTGAGGATGATGCAGTGAGAGAGCCCCACTGAAGGGAGTTTTTGAGAACCCCACAGAAGTCCTCCATGGGAGAAGGAGCCAAGATGTTGATACCTCCCACCCAGAGTGTCCCAAACCTGTGTTAAAACGTTATCTATGGAGGACCTTGCCCTTTTCCTCAGATCTCCTGCTCTTCCCGTATGTGACCTGAAAGAAGGCCCAACGTGTCAGCTTGAACAAGTGGAAGGCAGTGGAGCAAGGAAGAGGGAAGAAACTGACCATTACCTTTTTTTCTTTCTGTGGCTTCTCCACCAGTGGCAGACGTTATATGGGGAGGTAGGGCAAGCAGGAACTGAAATTCCTAGAGAGGGACACAGGACTACGTAGCCTCAGCTGGGTCCTGCCCTGTCTTTTGACAAGGCTTTTTTACTTTGGTGATGATCATTCATCCCATGAACATTTAGGGAGCACTCCACAGTAGTAGTTGCTATTATCACATGCTAGCCTTTATTATTTGGGTTAAAATGTATTTTAATAAATAACTATTGATAACACTGAGGTTAAGTTGGAAGCTTTGTAATACAGGTAGATTAATCAGAGATCTCTGATGTAAGCAAAAGAAATCCAGCTCAAACTAGCAAAAGTGGAAATGGTAATGGAGTAGATCATATAAGTGAGACATTTAGTGGTGACTTACCTCAGGAACAGTTTAATCCAGA
Source organism: Balaenoptera acutorostrata (assembly GCF_949987535.1). Taxonomy (NCBI): domain Eukaryota; kingdom Metazoa; phylum Chordata; class Mammalia; order Artiodactyla; family Balaenopteridae; genus Balaenoptera; species Balaenoptera acutorostrata. The sequence goes on along the minus strand of NC_080072.1, from coordinate 43,640,498 downwards.
AACTCAGACAATAGTATGTCTTTTTTTAATCTTAGATTTTTTTTTCTGCTTCTCTTTGTGTGATGATCACAAACTTTCTTACTGTAAGTGACGTCTCCTGCCAAGCAACGGAAGATGGCTGTCCATTGCTCCAAATTTGCAGCTTTCTAGCACTGTAATCTGAAGGTAAGATAGCATCTTTCTTGCTAGTGTCAGCAGGCATGTTCTTAAGATTCTGGTTTGACTGACTCAGGTGTCCACCCTTTGGAGTTGGGGATTAGGCGTAGACAAGATGTGGTAATTGACCACATCCAAAACACAAGGACTGGGGGTAAGTTTCCTTGGGAATGAGGGTGCTATTGCCAGAAGTGAGCTGGGGAAGCATGCTGAGAAGATAAAACTACAGTTACCACTATCCACTCTGGGGTACAAGTGCACAGAGCTGTGGGCACACAGAAGAGGGTGTGACCAATATTGCTTCTTTAAGAAATTCCCAACAACCTTTGTCAAATACCTCATTCAAGTCCAGATGCGTTATGTATATTTAATTTCCCTAATATTCCTCAGCTGGATATCTTCTATTTGCCCCTCCAGATCTGCGCTCCCCCCTTCTCTAGCCTGTTCTGTGCCCAGGAGGCTGACTTCTCTGGACTGCATCAATGGCTCCTTTGCCCTCTGGTTGGATTTCCAGTTGGGGTTGGCCAGTGGAGGCAAGAAATTGAAGGGAAAGAGAAGGACGAGTTGGGATATTTATTCTCCAGGTCCCTTAATTCAAGATTACTTGAGCTGGCCAAGGGGTGTGGCCCTGTAGACAGTCACTCTGCTTCCAGGTTTGCCCTCTCACTCTCACTCCTTCAGGCTTGGGTGGTAACATCCCCACTGTTCTAGCCCAGGGTACTGTACTATTCCCTGTGGTTTTCCTACATCCTGCTCATCTTTGTGTATAGTCCCTTTATAAGACTCTCTTTTAAACCATCCTAATATGTGTACACTGTTACCTGCCAAGACCCAGACTGATATAAAATCTGTCTGCAGAGCAAATGAAAATTAGTTGGTTGTGATTGTCTTTAAACCACATTGACTCCTTATGGTCTCTGCTTTTTTCCTAAGTGCTCACAGACCAATCTCTTCACAGTACTTATTCCTTCCAGACTCTTGTAGAGAGTCAACACCAAGCTTGGCAGCCTGTAGTTTCCGAACACTCTTTTAAAAAGAATCACTGCATTTGCTAGTCGCAGTTCTTTAATGTCCTTCCTTATGCTCTAAAGTGCTCTAGAAGTTTGACCATTTCGTCCCTTTAGTGTTTCAGTCAGAATAACCCAGGTTATGCTGTGGTAATAAACAACCTCCAACACATGATGGCTTCAAACAAAAACAGGTTTATTTCTCGTTCCCAATTCGTATTCATCACAGGCTGGCAGAGGGCTCTGCTCATGGCAGACACTCAGAGACCCACAATGATGGAGCTGCCGTAACTCAAGTGATGCCGGTCATTGTGCCAGAGGGAAAGAGAATCTGAGAGTCTTGCAAGGACAATTAAATGTTTGTCCTGAAAGTGACACCAAACTAGTCACAAGGCCTCATCCCTGCACAAGGGGGCCAGGAAGGTAGTCCTACTGAGTGTCCCTTTTAGGGGAATGTTGTTATTTTAGGTATATGTCTTGTCCTTCCAACTGGGGTATAAGCTCTCCTGGGACAGAGTTATTTTTACACTGCTTTTTTTTTAGCATATGTCTGGACCCAGATCACGCTCAGTAATTACTCACTGGAGGGACAGCTTATCCAACCATGATTTTAAGAGTGAATGACATTTGAAAAAAAAAAAAAAGAGTGAATGACATTTGAAAGCAGGAAGGTTGCAGGGTGTTATGATGTTTAGGCAGAAGTTGCTAAGGTTCTGGGGTGTGTGTGTGTGTGTGTTTTAATGTTAATGGTAAATACTAGTTCTTCCAATAGTAAAATCTCACACAGAAGGTAAAAAGCATAATACAGAAGGAAAAATGCGTCTTCTAGATGTGCCAGTTCTACTATTAGGTTTGTTTTAAGGTAAATATACAATTTGGTTTGGAACCAACACAATGCCTGGCACATATTAGGCTAAATATATATATATATATTTTTTCTGGAGCATCAAGTTTATTAACTAGAATTGGAAGAACCCAGGAGTTCTTGGAACAAGAACTATCCCCCTCCCCCACCAACACGGAAGACAGAAGAGTAGGGGAGGGGAGACGTGCCCCAGGAATGACAGTCCAGTCTCTCAAGTTTCACCCAGGTGGGGGTTGAGGGGCAGACCTGCAGCCACGGTGGCCTCGCTTTCGGTCGCCCGGGCTGCTCCGGACCATCCTCTGAGCTGGCCAGGGTCTTGGATACGATGCTCCTGAAGGCCATGCAGAGAACACACTCCTCTTCCCCTGCACCGGGCCCCAGGGAGCGCGGCGGCCTGACCTTCCTGCCTCGGTCATCCATGGGGTTCACATGGGCTCACTTTATTATGACGCCTCATGCTGGGCAGCTTGCAACAAAGATGTTTCAAAATAAAGTTCCAGATTCTCCCAGCCACCCCTTGCTTTTTCTGGCTCTGGCCAGAGAGAGTGGATGAGGACACACTCTCAGGCTGCCCAGCGTGGGAGGACCTTCCAGTGTTGGACACACCCAGGGGGCAGCTGCTTCCCTCTGGGGCTCCAATCCTGCTGCTGCTGGAGGTGGATGTCCCAGTGCCACACTGGGGGGCTGGGCTGGGGGTGGCAGTCCTCGCCTCCAGGCTGGGTGGGGGACAGGCAGACTCACCGGTCTTCTGCCCTGCCTGCTGGTCTTCCTGCAGCTGCACATTTCTTCTGTGGTAGAGCCACCTGGTTTGCAGGGAGGACACCACAGGGCTTGGAGAAGGCTCAAGTTCACTGCCACAGAGGTCCCCGCAAGAGAAGGGCTTCAGAGTTATGATGGAGACCTCCACCTTGGGTTTCTTGGAGCTCACACTGCCTGTCCCAGTGTCCTGGATCTGGTCGCAAGTCAAGCCCGGAGTCCTCACCATTGTCACCTCCAGGTCCTCTCCACAGGGTGGCTGGAGTGGCTCCTTCTGGCCCATGTTGACCCATGGATGCCTCATGAGGTCAGGTAAGGTGCCTCTGTCACTGGGGTTGAGGGCAATCATTTTTTGTAACAGATCCCTTATCTTCACAGACAGATAAGGTGGGATGGGGTATTGCCCTTGTAGGATTTTCTTCCGCAGCTCCTGTAAGTCTTTTCCCACAAAGGGCCGGGACCCAGTTACCATGGTGTAGAGCACTGCTCCCAGGCTCCACACGTCCACCGCAGGGCCGCCGTAGCTCTGCCCCAGGAATAGTTCCGGGGCAGCATAAGGGTGTGTGCCGCAGATCGTGTCCAGTTGGACAATGTCATCACACTTGTTGCTGAGGCCAAAGTCTGTAAGTTTGATATTCATGTTGGAAATCAAAGAGGAGGCTCAGTGGCTTCAGGTCCTGATGCACGATGCCCCTCTGGTGGCAGTGCTGCAGGGCGGAGACCAGCTGCTGGAACAGGCCTCGGGCCTCCGCCTCTGTCATACGGCCATGGATCTTCAAATAGCGGTACATGTTCCCCCCACTGAGGTACTCCATCACCACGAAAAATGTCTCCTCTGTGTCAATCACCCCCAGCAGTTTTACAATATTGGGGTGATTCAGAGCCTTCAGACTGCACACTTCCCGGAAAAGTGCCTGGACACTTGAGAAGCTCTGACGCCTTTTCTTTATGACCTTCACAGCCACCTGTGTCCCGGTCAGAATGTGCCGGGCCAACTTCACTTTACCGAAGGTGCCTTCACCAATGGTGTGGAGGATCTGGAAGTCATCAATATGAGCCTTCTTGCCAGCAGATTTGGCTGTGAGGCCCTGCATCCTGGTGATCTGCTAACTACACTGACTGACAGCACTACCTAGCAACGCTAACTACGCTAACTAACAATGCTAACTGTACTAACAGGGCTAAGTATGCTGTCTCTACTAACAACGCTAACTACGCTAACTGTACCAACAGCGCTAACTAATAGTAACTACACTAACTATGCTAATCAAGTATTAACTATACCAACAATACTCACTATGCTAACTGCAGAAAGAACAATGACACAAACAAAAAAGAGTAGAGAAAAGAGAAACGAAAATCAACAAAATGGCAGAAACAAGGAAAACACAAGCTAACTGTAGGTCCAAGGCCGTCAGGTCACCAAAAGCAGCTTCCTGGGCTCTAAGGACCAAAAACCTGGGCCCACCTTTCTCTTTCATAGGGCTTTGTGAAGTACATCACAATGGTGCACTCTGAGGTCAGAGCAAGAAATGGACCCATCACCGCTGGGGATACACCACAGTGGTTTTCTCACTTTTTGAGTTCAAGGCCCCTTTACACTTAGGAAAAAGGATCCCAAAGAAATTTTTCTTTACGTGTGTTATTAGATATTGGTATTCACTTTGTTATAAATAAAAATCTGCAGGATACTTCAGTGGCCTTTTTATTTCTAGTTTGAAAATGTGTAATAATTTTAGAGACCTCATAATGTCTACACTTGAAATGTTCAATTCCTTTTCCTTAAATTCTGGTCTCAAAATAACGTTACAACTTAACTGACTTCACGATACTATACAAAATGTTCTGTTGCATAAGACATGATACGGTACATTATGAAAGTCTATGAAGCTGAGAGAAGGTTTGCCAGGAAGGTCATTGAGCAGATTTCTCATCAGGAGCCTCGGAGGCCAGATGGCATGACTCAATGTACTTGAAGTGTTGAAGGAAAGAAACCGTCAACCAAGAATCCTATATCTAGCAAAACTTTCCTTCGAAAATGAGGGAGAAATCAAGACATTCCCAGTTAATCAAGAGTTGAGAGAGTTCTTAACCACCAGACCCGCCTGCCACAGGGAGTTCTTCAGGTTGGAGTCAAGGACCCTGGACAGTAGCTCAAAGCGTTATGAAGAAATAAAGACCTCTGGTAAAAGTAGACAGACGGGCGACGAGAAAAGCTAGTACTGTTGTAACTTTGGTTTGTAGCTCCACTTTTTGTCTTCTATTTGATTTAAGAGACTAATATATAATAAAACACACACATACAAATCAAAAAAAAAAAAAAAGATCACCTCTTCACCTAGAAAAGTTACTTCACCCCCACTTTAGCCTAACTTTGGGAATTCCCATCAACAGCATTCTTCTTTCCACTGTAGGAAGCAACGCTGCCAGAAGCTATGGCAAGCAGAGCCTCTTCTAAAATGCCTTTGATGACTGCAGCAACATGGATGCAACTAGAGATTATTAAGTGAAGTAAGTCAGAAAGAGAAAGACAAATACCATGTGATACTACTTACATGTGGAATCTAAAGTATGGCACAAATGAACCTATCTATGAAACAGCAACAGACTCACAGACATAGAGACCAGACCCGTGGTTGCCAAGGAGGAGGGGGGTGGGAGAGGGAAGGGCTGGGAGTGTGGCATTAGCAGATGTAAACTATTATATATAGGAGGGATAAACAACAAGGTCCTACTCTACAGCACAGGGAACTAGAGTCAATATCCTGTGATAAACTGTAATGGAAAAGAATATAAAAAAGAATGTCTATATGTGTATAACTGAGTCACTTTGCCATACAGCAGATTGGCACAAGATTGTAAATCAACTATACGTCAATAAAAACAATAAAATAAAATAAAAAATGCCTCTGATGATGTACACAGCCCCTGCTCCTGCTGACTACCTCTCTGCAGCACCCAACACTGTGAAACCCCACCCCCAGCTGAGGTCACTCCAGTCCTGTGTCTCCTTCCTTTGTCCTCTGTCTCCCACCAGTGTTTCTCTAACAGAAACACAAAGAACTGCTGTGTTTTCACTCAGTCTCACTGTTCACGTTCCCACACTTGATTTGGGCATCAGACCTGCAAGAGTTCAAAACTTACTGGGTGGTAGAACTTAGGCTAAATATTTGTTGAATGAATGAATGAGTATCATCTCTGCTTATTCACTTAGCCTCATATATCAGCTTTTTCTCGTTGCCAGGCAACAGAGACCATATGTTCACTTTATACATAGTATAACGTAGAAGAGCTGGACTACAATGCCAATAAGGTGAAATGAATGATGAGGGTTCTTATTGAAACACAAAGACAGCAGAATCTGGGCTAGAGGGGCTTTGATTGTAAAGGGGGAAAGGGGTGGCTGGAGGACCACAGAGGCCATACATTTGCTGGCCACTGCTAACCTCACCTATGTAACTTTAAACCCCCCTGGCTTCACCTGCCTGAGAGTGTAAAATACACTGAATTAACATAGAATCCCACGTCTTGAGTGCTCTGAGTCCCATCTGCTCACAAAGGAGTTCCAGGTGGTTCCAAAGCCCCTCACCCCAGGTATTTCTACATACCTGTGCTCAGGCTGAGTCCATTCATGCTTTTCTACTCCTCGATGCAGGTTGGTGCCTGCAAACCATGCTGCCCCTGCTAGGGGTGCAGGTGGTTTAATACACAGTTCTGTCATGCACAGCTGTCTGTCCTCTGGCCAATTCTTTCTAACATAAATGAAGAAGCATTTTGAAGGGATGTAAGTATCTCCTTCGACTGTATAGTTTAGGATTAGCTTGTAGATAAGCAAGGACTGCATAGAGTACACAGCTTTAATGCCAACAGAACAAGACAGGTGTGGGCAGTGAAATGTGGCACTGGGTGATGAAAGAGCCCTGGAAAGAGTTGACTTAGAGACAATGAAAGAAGAGGAGAGTGGAGTGGAATACAGTTGTAATTGCTCAGAGACCACAGGAAAAAGACAGTAGATTGGAGACAATGTTTATATGATGAAAACAATCCACTAGGGCTATTTAAGTGTTAGAAACATCACAGTCCAAATCAAATAGATTTGGCTTAGTCCCTTATCTGCCAGAATTAATGAGAAAAGCAAAGTCTGTGCCTCTGTGTGTGTGCATGTGTGTGCACACGTGCATGCCTATGTGCATGCCTTTCCTATCCAGCAATTATGTAAGAGCCCTGGGGGCTTATGGGGTATTCCCAAAAGAAGGCTTTTGCAGGTGGGTGCAGCTCTTGCTACTTCTTGGTCATGTCTCGTTGGATCCATTCAGAAGCAGCGGATTCCGTGTATGTTATAACAAGCCCAAACACAGAGATCTTTGCCAAGATTCCTACCTAAACCCTGGTTCTTTGTGCCCAGTGTTCTTAACCATCTCTGTTCGGAGCCTCTAGTAGTTTTTTGCTACTCAGCATCCATACCTGACTTCTTCCAGTTATAGTACCCAATTCTCACAGTTTCAGGGAAGAAATATGTGACTGGCCAATTAGAATACTATGTCTCATGGCTTTAGTAATTGGCTCAGTAATTGACATATATTCTGTTGAGAAGCCAGTGAGAGTTTGTTTGTTTGTTTGAGACAGCTGTTGGGGGAACATTACATGGATCTTGACAATGAAGTCAACAGAGAGAGGGAAATGCAATGTTGAGAGATGAATAGAAACAGTCCTCGTGATATATTTTAGATCCTGGATCAACCCACACCTGAAGTTAGTTACCCATGCACTTTTTAGTAACAAACAAATAAATTACCCAACCTCATCTTTTTTCTCCTCTTTAAGCCTGTTTGGCTGTGTGTTCTGTCATTTTCAATAGAAGGAATCCTAATACTACTGAGTCCTGCTCATCCTGGGGATATTAAGTGAGGTGAAGGTCATGGTCATTTATGAACCCAGCTTCTTCCCTCTAGCCTGAGTCTTAAAGAGTGTAATTCTCTTCTTGTTTGCGAGTTTTCTCTCTCTTCAACCCTTGGGATACTTTCTTCTCTGGAACAATCCAGCTCTAGGTTCTAGGTGACCTGGTCCTTGAAAATAAAAGCCTGTTAATTCTCCCACAAGGCAAAGGTCACTTAGATCTTTTGGACACAAATGCTTGTCTGTTCTTCCAGGAATAGGGGAGGGAAAATTTACCTTTTCATTTGCCTTCAGCTGGGGAAATAAGCTAGAATAAATATCTCAGTAAATTGCCTGCTCATTAACTTTAGAAGGTGTTATGGTAAGGCAGCAAGTCCTAGTAATAGAGCACCTGACCAATGACTCAGTTTCAGGCACGTTTGAAACACTATGAGGACAGGACAGCAGAGGAAGACAGAGGGCACCTGACCCAGCCCTTCCTGACTAGAGAACTCTTGCCACTGGAGAGGCTGGGTGGCCAGAGCTAAACTCACTTGGCAGATTGCAAATTCAAATGCCACCAGGGGCCAGGTGGATAACAAAGTAAGTGAACTGGGGGAGGATGGAGGAGGAGTGGGGTCTTCTGTGAACAGGAGAGGTTACCTCAATAAAGAGGCAGCCCCTATTCAATGGAGCCTATGTCTCCATGTGGGAAAATGGGCACGGTGTGGCTCCAGTTGAGGAGAAGCCCTAAAATTTGCAAGTTCTAAATGTTGGCAGCCAATTACAAAAACAAAAAAACAGCACTGTGGAGCCAAACAAAATATTCAAGCAGGCCAGATCCATCTTTTTCTGTTCCTTTGTTTAAATCCAAGATAAATAGTTGGTCTAAGATATCATGTTCATCAGAAACCAGATTCCCCAAACCTCACACGCTACTAGATGGGTGCCTGGGTTGGACCACTGTGGGTGATGGGTATCTGCGTTGATCCGTTCCTCCTTTCCATGCACTGGACCTGTCTCTCATTTGAAGACTGCTCCCTCTCCAAGTACAGGTGGTTTGGCTGGGGCCGACTCAACCCCTGAATCCAAGGGTCAGCCCATAACCTGATCCTCTGATCATCCCTGCTGGACTAGGGCAAGGTTGGGCAGTAGTGCATCAAGCCGCACCAATGAGACCATTTCTGTTTGTTTGTTTGTTGTTGTTGTTACTATTATTATTTTTGCAAAAATTATTGGGAAAGAGAAGCTCTCTTTCCTCTGGCATTGCTAGCTATGAATATTATAAATCTGGAAGATCCAGGTGCCATCAGCGGGAGAGGGTCTGGAAAACAAGGACACTATCACCAAGGAAAGTGGAAAATGGGGAGAGTGCAGGTGAGAGAGACAGGGACCAAATTTGAGCCCCTGACTACAGCTGAGCCTGAAGCCGTATCTACAACTGAGCTTTTGATTAGGTTACCAAAATGTAATCCTTTTCTTGAGATAGTTTGAGTTTAGGTTCCCTCACTAGTAACCAAAATAAACTTGTCAAATATATACTGTATTGTTAACTACCTGTTAGCGCCTCAGACATAATTGAAGTCTGGGAGCCCAGAGCCTTGATGGCGCCTTGCTAGCAGGAGGTGAGACACTTGTGAATCCAACACTGAGTTTGTAGGGAGAGAGGCCAGAGGAAGAAGGAGGGCTGACAGATCCGTCCTTTCAGCAGGGGTTATTGTCAGATGTGTTCCAGGGAAGCATCCCACGTTCAGTCTGTTAGCTCTAACACTTGTGCGTTTGTGAGTGATTGTAACATAAATTAGCTCAAATGTAGTTGATAAATGGTGGCATGGTGTCAGTGAAACGTGGAAGTTGTGCTGGTTCATAGGAGATGCTCCTAGCCTGTCAGAAGATGAAGGCAAAGTTGAGGACCACGGCTGACGGCAGCAAGCTGAGGAGGGAGGCAGGGTGGTGCATGATCCTCCCTGCCTCATGTCTCCCTGTCGCCTTAGCTGAGCCATCACCTTGGTCTAGGAGTGCTTCCTGCTCAGTGCGCCCCCATCCTGCACATCGTTCCCTTATTTCCGAGACTCAGAAGACTACGCTTCTCCCACACTGCCTGCTATCAAATTACCTTCTCTTTCTTTTTTTTCTTTTTAAGGCAAAGTCCTTTGTTTTCTGCAAAATGTTTTATTTATTAAGTGCTGAGCATTCTTTTTAAACTCTGCTGATATTTTAAAATTAAGATTTTTATTGCTTTTGTTAGTGTTCTAGTTGCAAAGTCGTGTAGGTTTTAAACTGTCTGCCTCAATCCTCTTTCCCCCATAAGTCGTATTATTTTTAGTTTGCAATTTGCAGAAAGTGTCTTTTTGTCGTCTCCCACAGGAACACATATATCTCGTTATTGCAGAAACACTTGCACTTTTTAAAAGAGCAAAATGATAGATAGCTCTAGATGTGCTGAGCCTGGACCACATTGCTTCAGTTCTCATTGATTTTCCTTGCTTTTATACAGTATCATCAAAGTTCAACCTGTCTTATCACTTTTTTTTTTTTGGTCTAGTATTGAAATATAAAGAGGGGCTTCCCTGGTGGCGCAGTGGTTGAGAGTCTGCCTGCCGATGCAGGGGACACGGGTTCGAGCCCTGGTCCGGGAAGATCCCACATGCCGCGGAGCAACTAGGCCCGTGAGCCACAACTGCTGAGCCTGCGCGTCTGGAGCCTGTGCTCCGCAACAAGAGAGGCTGCGACAGTGAGAGGCCCGTGCACCGCGATGAAGAGTGGCCCCCGCTTGCCGCAACTGGAGAAAGCTCTCGCACAGAAACGAAGACCCAACACAGCCAAAAATAAATAAAATAAATAAATAATAATTAATTGAAAAAAAAAAAAAGAAATATAAAGAGACTTGAATCTGATTCCTGGGTCCTGATAGGCTGAACCCAGGAAGTTTTCTGGATCCCTGAATCCAATTTTCAAACCTGGGTGACCTAACTTGTGCTCTGCCTCTCAGCATCCAGGAGGAGCCTTTAAACAAAACTATATACACCAACAACACAGCATAAGCAGATGCCACACACTGTAAAGGACACAGGATGCAGGCAGCTGGAAAATTGTGCTACAAAAATAAACACCCAGTTTCTGCAAATTGGGCGACTCTCATTAGCCTGGGGAAGCTCATTCTCACCGTTAAGTAGTTAAGCTGCTGATTAAAGGCACAAGACCATTTAGGCACCTGCTTATTCTTGCATTTTCTTTTCATTTTAAACTTTGGCCAGGAGATGGTGCTCTTGAATGTATTCTGCCAGAGGACCCCTCAGATTTGGAGCTACAAGAACAAATTCAGCACCTGCAAATACTCTTTCTTAAACTGAGAAAATGACTTGGATTTTCCAAGGGGGAGAGGAATGCAATTTTAAAACCAGTTAGAGTCCGAGTGGCTAAGAACATAACACCACCTGTCATTTTTCTTTTGGATTTCCAAATCCAGTTAATGCTGATTCGTGGTAGGGGCAGGTACAGCCGCAAGACTGTGATGTTAAACTGGCAAGTAAAACGATTTGGAAGTAAAAAATATAAAGCACTTCAGGAGAAACTAGTTTTAGAGCCTACCACATTAGAATAATGACAGCTTGGTACACTGGCCTGTGGTGACCTGGATTTAAATCTTGTGCACAAATGATGCATATAATGGCTTACACCTTCCAGATATGCCTTTGCATGGTATCAGAGGCCTTCAAAGCCATTATGCCCAGGACTGAGTAAACCAGGACGGATCATCAAATATTGCTTTTTAGGCAGCTTCCACCTCTATTCAAAGAGCTAGTCCTAGAACATAGCGACTTGAGGTCTGAATCTTACATTGAGATGTAAGAGAGTGATATCCTAAAATAGAATCATACCACTATTGATGGCTGCCGTGTGCCAGTTGCCCTGCAGGAGGTGCTCTGAATGTTCTTTTTCTCGCAGTCCTTACTACAACATCAAGAGGTGGTTGCTCTTGGGCTTCCCTGGTGGTGCAGTGGTTAAGAATCCTCCTGCCAATGCAGGGGACATGGGTTTGATCCCTGGTCCGGGAAAATCCCACATGCCGCAGAGCAACTAAGCCTGTGCACCACAACTACTGAGCCTGCGCTCTAGAGCCCACAAGCTACAGCTACTGAGCCTGTGTGCCACAACTACTGAAGCCTGAGCGCCTAGAGCCCGTGCTCTGCAAAGAGAAGCCACCACAATTAGAAGCCAGTGCACTGCAATGGAGAGAAGCCCACGCACAGCAACGAAGACCCAACACAGCCAAAAATAAATAAATAAATTTATATATATAAAAAAAGAGGTGGTTACTCTTATTATCCTCGTTTTACAGATGAGGAAACAGAGACTTAAAGAGGCTAAATAACTTGCCCAAGGTTAAACTGGTAGCAAATATTACAGCTAGTAAATTATTCAGCTGGTTCCAGAATCCACACTAATTATTATGCTGTTAACCTCCCCCCAGAATTGCTACTGTGTATTTCCCACTTAAAACCTTCTGAGGGCTTTCACAGCCCACAGGATAGAAACCACATCCCTTGGCTTGACACTTAAGGTCTTTTATGATTTATGAATCAGAAAAACGGCAGTGATATTATCTAAGACCATGTGTAAGGCAGTGACCACCAAGTCCTATCACTGCAACTGTTTTGAAGCACACATCCACAACACATGAATATTTATTCATGAGTTATTTACGGGTTTTCTTGTCGAATCAGGCATTAAATACCATTAAACTTTATTTCTAATTTAAAAGAAATTCTAAATAATGTCTAATATATCCTTCCTTCACCCCCAATGGAAGATCTTGTTCATCCCTTGCCTCGCACACTCTGTGCATACTTGGGAAACCACCAGCCTAAGGTGAGGCCAGCTGGGTCTGGCTCTCTGCTCTGAGACAGAGATTCTCCCTTGTCAGTGTTCAGGAGAGCTCAGGCCCTGAGAGGCAATGGGCTGGCATACTTGTGCTGAAAAATCTTTTCCCTGGGATGGGGAGGGGGTGAGTATCATAATTATCTATAACTTGGTAAGCCTGGAAACAGAACTAAGGGACATATAGGGACTAAATGATGCTTGCGCCTCATGGTCCAGGATGTGCAAAGTCCATTGGCCAAGGCATCGTCTCCCATAAACTGTGCTTGGATGATGTATCAGTTTTCTAGGGTTGCCATAACAAAATACCACACACTGGGTGGCTAAGACAACAGAAATTTATTCTCTCACAGTTCTGGAGGCTAGAAGTCTGAGATCACAGTGTTGGCAGGGTTGGTTCCTTCTGAGGGTATGAGAAAGAATCCTGTTCCATGCCTCTTCTTTTTTTTTTTTTTTTTTAATTTTATTTATTTATTTATTTATTTATGGCTGTGTTGGGTCTTCGTTTCTGTGCGAGGGCTTTCTCTAGTTGTGGCAAGTGGGGGCCACTCTTCATCACGGTGCACGGGCCTCTCACTATCGCGGCCTCTCTTGTTGTGGAGCACAGGCTCCAGATGCGCAGGCTCAGCAATTGTGGCTCACGGGGCCAGTTGCTCCGCAGCATGTGGGATCTTCCCAGACCAGAGCTCGAACCCATGTCCCCTGCATTGGCAGGCAGATTCTCAACCACTGCGCCACCAGGGAAGCCCCATGCCTCTTCTTTGATGTTCCTTGGCTTGTAGACACAGTACCCCAATATCTGCCTTCATCTTCACGTGGCTTTCTTTTTATGAGGATGCCAGTCATGTTGGATTAGGGGGTCTGCTCTTCTCCAGTATGACCTTACCTTAACTAATTACATCTACAATGACCCTATTTCCAAGTATGATTGCATTCTTGGCGGTGAGGATTTCAACATTTTTTTTTTAACATCTTTATTGGAGTATAATTGCTTTACAATGCTGTGCTAGTTTCTGCTGTATAACAAAGTGAATCAGCTATATGTATACATATATCCCCATATACCCTCCCTCTTGTGTCTGCCTCCCACCCTCCCTATCCCACCCCTGTAGGTGGTCACAAAGCACTGAGCTGATCTCCCCTTGCGATGCAGCTGCTTCCCACTAGCTATCTATTTTACATTTGGTAGTTCATATATGTCCATGCCACTCTCTCACTTTGTCCCAGCTTACCCTGCCCCCTCCTCGTGTCCTCAAGTCCATTCTCTATATCTGCATCTTTATTCCTGTCCTGCCCCTAGGTTATTCAGAACCTTATTTTTAGATTCCATATATATGTGTTAGCATACGGTATTTGTTTTTCTCTTTCTGACTTAACTTCACTCTGTATGACAGACTCTAGGTCCATCCACCTTACTACAAATGACTCAATTTTGTTTCTTTTTATGGCTGAGTAATATTTCATTGTATATATGTGCCACTTCTTCTTTATCCATTCATCTGTCGATGGACACTTAGGTTGCTTTCATGTCCTGGCTATTGTAAATAGAGTTGCAATGAACATTGTGGTACATGACTCTTTTTGAATTATGGTTTTCTCTGGGTATATGCCCAGTAGTGGGATTGCTGGGCCGTATGGTAGATCTACTTTTAGTTTTTTAAGGAACCTCCATACTGTTCTCCATAGTGGCTGTATCAATTTACATTCCCACCAACAGTGCAAGAGGGTTCCCTTTTCTCCACTCCCTTTCCAACATTTATTGTTTGTAGATTTTTTGATGATGGCCATTCTGACTGATGTGAGATGATACCTCATTGTAGTTTTGATTTGCATTTCTCTAATAATTAGTGATGTTGAGCATCTTTTCATATGCCTCTTGGCCATCTGCATGTCTTCTTTGGAGAGATGTCTATTTAGGTCTTCTGCCCATTTTTGGATTGGGCTGTTTGTTTTTTTGATATTGAGCTACATGAGCTGTTTGTATATTTTGGAGATTAATCCTTTGTCTGTTGCTTCATTTGAAAATATTTTTTCCCATTCTGAGGGCTGTCTTTTTGTCTTGTTTAAGGTTTCCTTTGCTGTGCAAAAGCTTTTAAGTTTCATTAGGTCCCATTTGTTTATTTTTGTTTTTATTTCCATTTCTCTAGGAGCTGGGTCAAAAAGGATCTTGCTGTGATTTATGTCATACAGTGTTCTGCCTATGTTTTCCTCTAAGAGTTTGATAGTGTCTGGCCTTACATTTAGGTCTTTAATCCATTTTCAGTTTATTTTTGTGTATGGTGTCAGGGAGTGTTCTGATTTCATTCTTTTTCATGTAGCTGTCCAGTTTTCCCAGCACCACTTATTGAAGAGGCTGTCTTTTCTCCATTGTATATTCTTGCTTCCTCTATAAAGATAAGGTGAGCATATGTGTGTGGGTTTATCTCTGGGCTTTCTATCCTGTTCCATTGATCTATATTTCTGTTTTTGTGCCAGTACCATACTGTCTTGATTACTGTAGCTTTGTAGTACAGTCTGAAGTCAGGGAGGCTGATTCCTCCAGCTCTGTTTTTCTTTCTCAAGATTGCTTTGGCTATTTGGGGCCTTTCGTGTTTCCATACAAATTGTGAAACTTTTTGTTCTAGTTCTGTGAAAAATGCCAGTGGTAGTTTGATAGGGATTGCACTGAATCTGTAGATTGCTTTGGGTAGTATAGTCATTTTCACAATATTGATTCTTCCAATCCAAGAACATGGTATATCTCTCCATCTGTTTGTGTCATCTTTGATTTCTTTCATCAATGTCTTGTAGTTTTCTGCATTCAGGTTTTTTGTCTCCTTAGGTAGGTTTATTCCTAGGTATTTTATTCTTTTATTTGCAATGGTAAATAGGAGTGTTCCCTTAATTTCTCTTTCAGATTTTTCATCATTAGTGTATAGGAATGCAAGAAATTTCTGTGCATTAATTTTATATCCTACTACTTTACCAAACTCATTGATTAGCTCTATTAGTTTTCTGGTAGCATCTTTAGGATTCTCTATATATAGTATCATGTCATCTGCAAACAGTGATAGCGTTACTTCTTCTTTTCTGATTTGGATTCCTTTTATTTCTTTTTCTTCTCTGATTGCTGTGGCTATAACTTCCATAACTATGTTGAATAATAGTGGTGAGAGTGGGCATCCTTGTCTTGTTCCTGATTTTAGAGGAAATGGTTTAAATGGTTTTAATGGTTTCAGTTTTTTACCATTGAGAATGATGTTTGCTGTGGGTTTGTCATATATGGCCTTTATTATGTTTAGGTAAGTTCCCTCTATGCCTACTTTCTGGAGAGTTTTTATCATAAATGGGTATTGAATTTTGTCAAAAGCTTTTTCTGCATCTATTGAGATTATCATATGTTTTTTATCTTTCAGTTTGTTAATATGGTGTATTGCATTGATTGATGTGCATATATTGAAGAACCCTTGCATTCCTGGGATAAACCCCACTTGATCATGGTGTATGATCCTTTTAATGCGCTGTTAGATTCTGTTTGCTAGTATTTTGTTGAGGATTTTTGCATCTATGTTCATCAGTGATATGGTCTGTAGTTTTCTTTTTTGGGGACATCTTTGTCTGGTTTTGGTATGGTGGCCTTGTAGAATGAGTTTGGGAGTGTTCCTCCATCTGCTATATTTTGGAAGAGTTTGAGACGGATAGGTGTTAGCTCTTCTCTAAATGTTTGATAGAATTCGCCTGTGAAGCCATCTGGTCCTGGGCTTTTGTTTGTTGGAAGTTTTTAAATCACAGTTTCAATTTCAGTGCTTGTGATTTGTCTGTTTATATTTTCTATTTCTTCCTGGTTCAGTCTTGGAAGGCTGAGCTTTTCTAAGAATTTGTCCATTTCTTCCAGGTTGTCCATTTTATTGGCATATAGTTGCTTGTAGTAATCCCTCAAGATTCTTTGTGTTTCTGCAGTGTCAGTTGTTACTTCTCCTTTTTCATTTCTAATTCTCTTGATTTGAGTCTTCTCAAATGAGTCTGGCTAGTGGTTTTTTCTTGATGAGTCTGGCTAGTGGTTTATCAATTTTGTTTATCTTCTCAAAGAACCAGCTTTTATTTTTATTGATCTTTGCTATTGTTTCCTGCATTTGTTTTTCATTTATTTCTGATCTGATCTTTATGATTTCTTTCCTTCTGCTAACTTTGCTGGTTTTTTGTTCTTCTTTCTCTAATTGCTTTAGGTGAAAGGTTAGGTTGTTTATTTGAGATTTTTCTTGTTTCTTGAGGTAGGATTGTATTGCTGTAAACTTCCCTCTTAAAACTGCTTTTGCTGCATCCCATAGGTTTTGGGTCATCGTGTTTTCATTGTCATTTGTTTCTAGGTATTTTTTGATTTCCTCTTTGATTTCTTTAGTGATCTCTTGGTTATTTAGTGGTGTATTGTTTAGCCTCCATGTGTCTGTATTTTTTACAGTTTTTTTCCTGTAACTGATATCTAGCCTCATAGCATTGTGGTCGAAAAGATACTTGACAAGATTTCAATTTTCTTTAATTTACCAAAGCTTGATTTGTGTCCCAAGATATGATCTACCCTGGAGAATGTTCCATGAGCACTTGAGAAGAAAGTGTATTCTGTTGTTTTTGAATGGAATGTCCTATAAATATCAATTAAATCTTTCTTGTTTAATGTGTCATTTAAAGCTTGTGTTTCCTTATTTATTTTCATTTTGGATGGTATGTCCACTGGTGAAAGCAGGGTGTTAAAGTCCCCTACTATGATTGTGTTACTGTTGATTTCCCCTTTTATGGCTGTTAGCATTTGCCTTATGTATTGAGGTGCTCGTATGTTGTGTGCATAAATATTTACAATTGTTATATCTTCTTCTTGGATTGATCCCTTGATCATTATGTAGTGTCCTTCTTTGTCTCTTGTAATAGTCTTTATTTTAAAGTCTATTTTGTCTGATATGAGAATTGCTACTCCAGCTTTCTTTTGATTTTCATTTGCATGGAATATCTTTTTCCATCTCCTCACTTTCAGTCTGTATGTATCCCTAGGTCTGAAGTGGGTCTCTTGTAGACAGCATATATACAGGTCTTGCTTTTGTATCCATTCAGCCAGCCTGTGTCTTTTGGTTGGAGCATTTAATCCATTCACATTTAAGGTAATTATTGATATGTGTGTTCCTATTACCATTTTCTTAATTGTTTTGCACTTGTTTTTTAGGTCCTTTTCTTCTCTTGTGTCTCCCACTTAGAGAAGTTCCTTTAGCATTTGTTGTAGAGCTAGTTTGGTGGTGCTGAATTCTCTTAGCCTTTGCTTGTCTTTAAGGCTTTTGATTTCTTCATCAAATCTGAATGAGATCCTTGCTGGGTAGAGTAATGTTGGTCGTAGGTTTTTCCCTTTCATCACTTTAAATATGTCCCGCCACTCTCTCTGCCTTGCTGTTTCTGCTGAGAAATCAGCTGTTCACCTTATGGGGGTTCCCTTCTATGTTATGTGTCATTTTTCCCTTGTTGCTTTTAATAATTTTTCTTTGTCATTAATTTTTGCCAATTTGATTACTATGTGTCTCAGTATGTTTCTCCTTGGGTTTTTCCTGCCTGGGACTCTCTGTGCTTCCTGGAGTTGACTGACTATTTCCTTTCCCATGTTAAGGAAGTTTTCAACTATAATCTCTTCAAATATTTTCTCAGACTCTCTCTTTTTCTCTAATTCTTCTGGGACTCCTATAATTTGAATGTTGGTGTGTTTAATGTTGTCCCAGAGGTCTCTGAGACTGTCCTCAATTCTTTTCATTCTTTTTTCTTTATTCTGCTCTGCAGTAGTTATTTCCACTATTTTATCTTCCAGATCACTTATCCGTTCTTCTGCCTCAGTTATTCTGCTATTGATTCCTTCTAGAGAATTTTTAATTTCATTTATTGTGTCGTTCATCATTGTTTGTTTGCTCTTTAGTTCTTCTAGGTCCTTGTTAAACGTTTGTTGTATTTTCTCCATTCTATTTCCAAGGCTTTGCATCATCTTTACTATCATTACTCTGAATTCTTTTTCAGGTAGACGCCCAATTCCTGTTCATTTGTTTGGTCTGGTTCGTTTTTACCTTACTCCTTCATCTGCTGCTTATCTCTCTGTCGTCACATTTTGCTTAACTTACTGTGTTTGGGGTCTCCTGTTCGTGGGCTACAGGTTCATAGTTCCTGTTCCTGTTTTTGGTGTCTGCCCCCTGTGGGTAAGGTTGATTCAGAGGCTTGTGTAGGCTTCCTGATGGAGGGTACTGGTGCCTGTGTACTGGTGGGTGGGGCTGGATCTTGTCTTTCTGATGAGCAGAATCGTGTCTGGTGGTGTGTTTTGGGGTGTCTGTGAACTTAGTATGATTTTCGGCAGCCTCTCTGCTAATGGGTGGTGTTGTGTTCCTCTCTTGTTAGTTGTTTGGCATGGGGTGTCCAGCCCTGGAGCTTGTGGGCCATTGAGAGGCGCTGGGTCTTAGCATTGAGATGGAGATCTCTGGGAGAGCTCCCACCAATTGATATTATGTGGGGCCAGGAGGTCTCTGGTGGTCCAATGTCCTGAACTTGGTTTTCCCACCTCAGAGGCTCAGGCCTGACACCCAGCCGGAGCACCAAGACCCTGTCAGCCACACCACTCAGAAGAAGAGGGAGGAAAAAAAGAAAGAAAAAATAAATAAGTAATAAAATAAAATAATTAAAATTAAAAAATAATTATTAAAAAAAATTTTTTTTAAGTAATAAAAAAAGAAGAGCGCAACCAAACCAATAAACAAATCCACCAATGTTATCAAGCGCTAAAAACTATACTAAGATAAACATAGAAATCAGAAACAAGTCAGTTGCAGACAGCAAACACCAAGCCTACCATTGCTCCTAAAGTCCACCACCTCAATTTTGGGATGATTCATTGTCTATTCAGGTATTCCAGAGGTGCAGGGTACATCAAGTTGATTGTGGAGATTTAATCCACTGCTCCTGAGGCTGCTGGGAGAGATTTCCCTTTCTCTTCTTTGTTCGCACAGCTCCTGGGGTTCAGCTTTGGATTTGGCCCCGCCTCTACATGTAGGTCGCTTGAGGGCATCTGTTCCCCATCCAGACAGGACAGGTTTAAAGTAGCAGCTGATTAGGGGGCTCTGGTTCACTCAGGCCTGGGAGAGGGAGGGGTACGGAATGCGGGGTGAGCCTGCAGCGGCAGAGGCCGCCATGACATTGCAACAGTCTGGGATGCACCATGTGTTCTCCCAGGAAGGTTGTCCCTGGATCACGGCAGTGGCAGGCTGCACCAGCTCCTGGGAGGGGAGGTGTGGATAGTGACCTGTGCTTGCACATAGGCTTCTTGGTGGCTGCAGCAGCAGCCTTAGCGTTTCATGCCCATCTCTGGGGTCCGTGCTGATAGCCGCAGATCGTGCCCGTCTCTGGAGCTCATTTAGGCAGTGCTCTGAATCCCCTCTCCTTGCTCACCCCGAAACAATGGTCTCTTGCCTCTTAGGCAGGTCCAGACATTTTCCTGGACTCCCTCCCGGCTAGCTGTGGTGCACTAGCCCCCTTCAGGCTGTGTTCACGCAGCCAACCCCAGTCCTCTCCCTGGGATCTGACCTCCGAAGCCCAAGCCTCAGCTCCCAGCCCCCGCCCGCCCCGGCGGGTGAGCAGACAAGTCTCTCGGGCTGGTGGTGAGTGCTGGTCGGCACCCATCCTCTGTGCGGGAATCTCTCCGCATTGCCCTCTGTGCCCCTGTTGCTGCACTCTCCTCTGTGGCTCTGAAGCTTCCCCCCTGCCACCCCCCACCCCCCGTCTCCACCAGTGAAGAGGCTTCCTAGTGTGTGGAAAGTTTTCCTCCTTCAGAGCTCCCTCCCAGAGGTGCAGGTCCCATCCCTATTCTTTTGTGTCTGTTTTTTCTTTTTCCTTTTGCCCTACCCAGGTACGTGGGGAGTTCCTTGCCTTTTGGGAAGTCTGAGGTCTTCTGCCAGCGTTCAGTAGGTGTTCTGTAGGAGTTGTTCCACATGTAGATGTATTTGTGGGGAGAAAGGTGATCTCCACATCTTACTCCTCTGCCATCTTGAAACACCCCCCTCAATTCACCTCTGTATCGCTGCTCACCCAGCATGGCACCCGGCACCCCAGCACGTTTTGCTTCATTTGCTTCAATCACCCCAGCTGATTGCTTCATTCTGTTTGTTACCAGTGTATCTTTTTTAAAAAACTGCTTGATTGAGATATAATTCACATACCATACGACTCACCCATTTAAAGTGTGTAATTCAATGGTTTTTAGTATATTCGCAGAGCTGTGCAATCATCACTACAATTAATTTTAGAACATTTTTATTGCCCACAAAGGAAACACTGTGCTGATTCTCAGTCACTCTCCATTTCCTCCAACAGTCTCTAACTTTAGCAATCACTATTCTACTTTCTGTCTTTATGGATTTGCCTCTTCTGGATATGGGTATAAATGGGATAATACAATATGTGTAATCAAATTTCATCCATATTGTAGCACATATCAGTACTTCATTTATTTTTATTGCCAAACAGTATTCTATATTATGGATAAACATGTTTTATCCAATATTTGATGGACATTTGCATTGTTTCCACCTTTTGGCTACTTAAATGGTAACATATGAATATGAATGTTTAGATGCTCTGTACAAGTTTTTGTGTATCCAAAGATTGGGTCAGGTGGTAACTCTGTGTTTAACCTTTGAAGAAACTGTCAAACAGTTTTTCTAAAGCAGCTGCGTCATTTTACGTTCCAAGTAGCGGTATATGAGGGCTCTGATTTCTCTACATCCTCACCATCTCTTGTTATCTTTTTTATTGTAGCCATCCTAGTGGGTGTGAAGGTGTATCTCACTGCAGTTTTGATTACATTTCCTTGATGGCTAATGATGGTAAGCATCATTTCATGTGTTTATTCAGTCAGTTATACATCTTCTTTGGAGAAATGTCTATTTGGTTCCTTTGCACACTTTTTGATAGGGTTATTTGTCTTCTTATCATTTGATATATCACTTTTATCATTGTGTTATTTGAACTCTTAATATAGAGAGTTATCAACATATTCTAGATATGTCACAGATATATAATTTGCAAAAAAATTTTCCCATTCTATGGATTGTCTTTTCACTTTCTTGATGATGTCTTTTGAAGCACAAAAGTTTATTTTTGATGAAGTCCAGTTGATAGTTTTTTTCCTTTTGTTACTTGTGCATTTGGTGTCACATGTGTATCTTGAACAACATACATACTGCATACATACTACAATAGCTCTTACCTGACAGTATTGAAATATTATTGCCTTGACTCTTCCTGATGGGACTCTGAGCTCCCTGGCAAGGAGCAGGGGGAATGGGGAACAATCATGCCTTAGTAAATTTGTATCCTTAATAGTCCCAAGTGGTTGTTCTCATTCTAGCAAAGTGGTTAAGGACATGGGCTCTCCAATCAGGTGCCTGGGTTCGAATCCCCTCTCTGCCACTATCACTGTGACCTTGAGCAAATTACATAGACTCACCAGGCTTCAGGGACTTCAACTGTAAAATAGGGAAAATAGCAACCAATTAGCATTATCCTGAGGATTAACTGGGTAATGCATGTAAGGTGGTTGGCACAAGGCCTTGGACTTACTAACTATGTTAGCTGGACCATTATTATCTCAGTACCTGGCAGAGAGTAGACATCCAATAAACGCTTGTTGAATCAATGACTGATAAAAAGGGTCATTTAGGAGAGCAACACAATCTCTATGTAGAGTCACAATCCTGGTGCCCAGGGGGGCAAACAGAAACTTCTACTCTCTTGGAGAGGGATATCTAAACCAGTCCATACCTACCGGGGATGGGGTCCCATCTGGCACACTCTCCAGATAAGACTTTTCTTGACCTGGGCATTTCTCCCACCTTGAAATGTCTGTTTACACAGCTCACCCTTTGAGGGTCCTGGGGACAGTATCTTCTGCTGCTCTTGCTTAATTGTCTCCTAAACATACAAAGAAAGTAGATAATTGTTCCAGGAGGAAATACTGCTGGGCTTTGATTCCTAAGCTGGCATGACAGAGATATCAGCATTTCTTACAAAGTCCCCAAGCACAAGCTTTGCACAAGCGCTCTATCCCTTGGGTCATTATTTTATGACATTTGTTAAGAAATATGCTTTCTATTTTACAGTTAGAAGCTTCTTATCCTAAGTGTGTTTCTTTCCTTGGTCTTGGTGGGACTGAGGCTGAGTTCACTGGCCACTGAGCTTAAGACAATTTTTAATTAATTGCTGCTACCAAGTGGAGGCAGATTCTGGTCGTGGGGATGCTACCCATGGGAAAGGACAAAGCATGCGAAAATCTAAGATAAGTTGAAGGATCATCACAACAAAAAGCAAATATAAATGAACTTAGTTATTTTACCAAAATATGTAGATTGAGATTACTTTAAATTCAGTTTTTCTTATTCTTTGGGAAGCTCAAAAGTTATTATCCATCTTTCCCAAAATAAGAAAAACAGGATGGCTGTTTTTTTTTGGAGCTGCCATTATTGGGTTCATCACAAGCCTGATCTTTTCATTGAAGCAGGTCCCTTAATGCCTGTGCTGGGAAGTGAGTTCAGCTTTATTCTAGCTGATGACTGATGTTTGCTCAAAAGTGTTTTCTTTCTTGGATTTTACCTGAATTGTGTGTGTGTGTGTGTGTGTGTGTGTGTGTGTGTGTGTGTGTGTGTGTAGGACTGGGATTGGGAAGGATGAGAATACAGATCAGTAGAGGTCCCTCATCTGTGGAAAGGATGGCAGCCCTCTAGGTATGTAGAAGGACAATCGCTGCTACCACCTTTTCACTCCCTAACACCAATCCTATGAGCACAGAATATCTCCATTCTCCCCTCAAAGGTCTTCCTAAAACAGGTTGACTCTACTATTCCTCAACCCTCAAGTCTGCTGCAGTATCAAAGACAGAAAACATGATATCATAGAATAACAAGGAACTACGAGTCAGAAGACGTGGATTTGAATTCAGTTCTGCTGCTTTTCTTGGGGAAGTTGCCTAATCAAACCTGAGTCTAACTGACTTCAACACCAGAGCCCAAAAGAGGCTCAACCTCTCTCATGAAGAGCCTTGAATGATATGCTGAGATGTTGAATGCTATTGGGCGGGCATATCAACATCCATTGTAATATGGGTGTGATCCAGGGCTCCCAGGCCACGAGCAGAAGCGAGCTGAGACTGGCATGATGACAATAGTTACAAGTCACCTGCAGTAGCCGTGAGAGCCCTCCCACCAGTTGTACGCACGCAGTCCCTGCACTGCTGATGCAGGTGCCTTGCTGCCCAGCATGCCATGGGGACTGGGGGAGGTGGGGGGGAGGGCATGTAGGATATTTCAGTTTTTATTTCTTTTATGTTACAGCTCCTTTGCTTTAGGATTCAACATGAGCCCATTGGGATGATGGGCAAACTAAGGCAGACCCCATGCTGGGCTCAGGCCTCTGTTCACCTCTCCCACTGGCTCACTGTCTCTAAACCAAACATGTGCTCTTTTCCAGAAGTCTCCTGGCCTCCTCATGCAAACAGGTTCTCAGTAGACAGTTCCCTCTAAGGCTAGTCATATGCAGCTCCGGGGGTAACTGCAGCTTGGCTTCAAACCAGGCCCCTCCAGCCATGTTTGCCTTCTTATGTCCAGGTATGCCCTTTGAGAAATGGGTTCATGTCTCACACAATGCATTTTCCACCAGCTTTATTGTGAAGACCAATTAGATATTTTATTGTATGAATCATCTTAAGGCCATGCATTCTTGACAGGGGCAATATCACCCCAAGGGAGTGAAAATGGGTGCTTGGTTATATGCTTTATGTATAAAGCACATACATATAAATAGTATACATATATACAAAATATTGGTAGTATTACAATTTCATTGGGGATATTAGGGGAAAAGTGTCTAGAAGGCTACTTAGGGGCAATAATGAAAAAAAGTTGAGAAACACTCTTAAGACCCTAAGATAAAAGAAATATTTATGTAAATTACAAATATACTTTCTGTGTGATTATCTTTCTGTCCATGCTTATTAATAGACAATTTCCATGTAACAAAAATATTAGTAAAACAAAATGAATGTTGAAGACTCCTGTTTCAGAATGTGTCTACAGATGTTAAACATTTCAAGAAATCTCTTACATAGGCTGTATTTGGAGTACTTCATATATTTGGAATTCTGTGCTTTCTTAAATGAAAACATAGAAATTCCCCAAATGGTTTTATTGGCGTTGGTTACCATCCTTGAATTTGAATGGAAAGCCCTTTACACATCTGTGATCAATTAGCTTTTGATTATTGGCTAATGATACACATTTAAATATATCCAGGAGACAGATATTATGGTTCAATACAATAATTAAATTAGTGCTATGATTGAAAATATTTTAATCTTTTATCAATCTAGGGCACTCATGGAAGGAATATTTATTTTATTTTAGTGCACAATTTACAAAGAGCTTTCAAATAACTTCATTTGCTAATCGTACAACTCATTTCACCCTCACGAGTCCTATAAAGTTAATATTATTATCAATT
This sequence comes from Balaenoptera acutorostrata, assembly GCF_949987535.1. Classification (NCBI taxonomy): domain Eukaryota; kingdom Metazoa; phylum Chordata; class Mammalia; order Artiodactyla; family Balaenopteridae; genus Balaenoptera; species Balaenoptera acutorostrata. Next base: position 43,615,421 of record NC_080072.1, on the reverse strand, counting down.
TACCATTTTCATTTTAGAGATAAGGAAGCTGAGGCTCAGTCAGCTTAAATGATTTGTTTAAGAGACTTAGCTGCGAAGGGTGTGTATGACCTCAGGCTGCCGCAGCAGTGCATCAGAGACTGGGTGGTATAGGTGAGGAAAAAGTCTTTCTCCTACAACCCTCTTAGGTTCTGTGCCTGGGGACTGCTTGAACTGGGCTGACAAAAGACAGATTAACAAGAGAAAAGCAGAAGTTTGTCACATTTACATACGGGAGCAGTCAGAGATCAGTAACTTAAAGGGTGGGTTAGAATATAGGTTTACATACCATTTTAGCAAAGGAACAATACATTTTTAGAGAGATCACAAGACAAAGGAATAGAACCTTGAGTCTCTAGGAGCAAGAAATTGTGGGAAGGCAAATACAGAGGGAACTAATGGTACATAAAGGCTAGTTAGTGAAGTTTGCTTATGTAGGTTCCTCTGGTGCCATCTCTGGGCTGGTAAGGGATTAAAGTTGTCTCTGATGATTCACTTTTGTCCTTCCTGGTAGAATAGGGAGGAAATTTATGTCCTATTTTTAGGCAAATAGGGGAAACACAGAGCTCTTTTCTCGTATCCGCTTATTCTCGACTGCCTTCAGCTCAAAATAATCCTTATGCCAAAGTAGTATATTCTGGGGTGGCATATTCTACCACTCTACCATGGCTTAAACAACAGAAATTTATTTCCTCACAGTTCTGGAGGCTGGAAGTCCAAGAGTAAGGCGCCAGCAGTGTTGGTGTCTGGTGAGCCCTCTCTTCCTCGCTTGCAGATGGCCACCTTCTTTCTGAGCCCTCACAGGGCTCACGTGGGGAGAGAAAAAGATCTCTGGTGTCTCTTCCTCTTCTTATAAGGTCACCAATCTTATCGGATTAGGGCCCCACTGTTATGACTTCATTTAACCTTAATTACCTCCCTATGGGTCCTAGCTCCAAACAGAGTCACATTGGGGGTTAGGGCTTGAACATATGAATTTGGCAAGAGGGGAGACACAATTCAGCCTGTAACAGAGTGGCAATGGGATCTGAATTCCTCCTCTGACTCCCAAGCCTGTTCTTCTTTGTCCCATCACATGACCCCTCCACGTGCTGGCATCCATCCTCTGAGCCAGGGCCAGACCACTGGCAGCAAGCCTAGAGCAGGCAGACAGCTGTCTGATTCTGGGGTGACTGCTAGAGTTGGGAGGTAGGTGTGCATCATCTGTATCAGGGGGAAGAAGGGCAGGGGGAAAGGCAAGGTTACCCTTGACGTGGCCACTGTCTTAATTCAAGTGCTTATTATCTTTTGCCTTGACTCTTAGAAGATTCCCCTGCTTACTTTCCCTGCCTCTAGACTTGTCCCACTCTATTCCATCCCCCAAACAGACAACAGAGTCCTTTTTCTAAAATGCAAGTCTAATCACCTCTTTACTGTGCTTAAAACTATTCAGTGTTTCTCAATATCTAGATAAAGTCAAATTCCTTAGGTTTGCATTTAAGACCCATCATGACCTTGGCCAGGACCACATCTCTGACATCATTTCCTGTCCTTCTCTGTCATATTAAACATTCCAGCTACACAAAACTCCCTTTTATTCTCTCCAATACAGTTCAAGTTGAAAATGTTTACTTTTATTTATAAACTTAGTTCAGATGGCATCTCTTCTAGAAATCTTCCCCCCAGATCCCTCCTAAAAAACTTAACCATTCTTTTCTTTCTGAAGCCATGATAATTCGATTGTAAAAAACAGTTACCCTCTATTGGAATTGTCTCTGTTTTTATTTCCCTTAATGGAACGTGGGCCTCCTGTAGAACAGGGGCTCAGAAAATACTTGCTGGACAAATGAGTGTTTTGTCATGAGATGGCAGGTCCCTCACTCAGGTGTGTTTCTTCATCTTCTCCGTCCCTCAGCAAGCAACAAAGCCAGCCTATTCCTATGGGAACTTCCAACTCTGGTTATTCTCCATCTCTAAAGGCTGATAGATAATCTCGATCAACAAATTGACCCTCATAGATTTTCTGCAGTTATAGCAAATATCACCAGGAAAACTGGAGTCCTCCCCATACTTGGTAACCATCACTTCATCCCCTCTTCTATTTGGAGTAATACTTCTGTGCCTTATGTGGCAGCCCAACTCCATATAGCTTTTAGAACTCTGGGACGTCTCTAAGGCTCACAGGAAATCAGTCCTCCATGCCTTCCTACAACAAGCAAAGGCCCCCCTGAAGGTCCAGATTTGACCTGGAAGTTCAAACACAAGCCCTGGAAAAATCCCTTTGGTCAGAGGCCAGACTTGGTGCTTAACTCACCACCTTCAGCCAATTGTCTCTTTAACTAATTGGTCGGTCAATTGTTACAGCTTTTTCCATCTGACCAGCTGTTGAACTCCAAGGTCTATCACTTCCTTCCCAACTTGAGATATACTCAATCCTCCACAGAAGCCTTTTCTGTCTGGCTCAGATTCCACTCTTTGTTCTCTCTCCTTCCTTCTTCTCCTTGAGCCAAACCACCTTCACTGCTGACCCAAGGAGAGAAAGACCTCAGTGGAACATTAAAACTCTGCTGCTTTATGACAGAAGGGAGGGATTGCAGTCTGTAACAAAATTGTCTTTAGTCAAACACACAGACCGTTCCTGAAGATTATTAAGATGGTTCTTTATTTTAGGATCAAGTGGTCTATTCCAGCCTATACAGAATCCACACTGTGGATTCAACGGTTTATATATGGCTTCTCCATCCTGTCTAACTTGCCTCAACCATCTTTTGTTGGCATTACGCCTGGTACAAGACTCCCGGAGTGTTCCATATACTCATCCCTGCGGTAACAAAGGGTAACGTTTCTGAAACTTTTTTCTTGAACTCTTTTCTATAATCTCCTCTACACTTTATATCCTCATTTTATTCCAATTACTATCACACCGCAAGAATCTTTCATGTGTTTTTACATGTTCTTCACAATTGTTATAACTTAATAGTTCCTCCAGTGAATATAAATACATTTAAAATTATTTTCCTTTTATTTACTAATTATATGATGTTATTTTTCACTCGTATATAACACTTCAATGAATATCTTCACAAAATAGATTTTTTAAAATTCTTTTGACTTACTTCCTTAGGATTAATTTTTAGTGATGGAATGACTGGGTCACTGGAGATGCATGTCACTATGACCCTTTCTAGCTAGTATTATCTGGCCTTATATACACGGCACCAACTCTGTGCAGGTGCCTGTTTGAGAGCAAGATCACCCACACTGAGGGCTATGGCTTTCCATTTGTCTTTACTAATTAAATACATACAAAATACTATTTTCAGTTCCATTCCAGTTGCCATATAAGTCATGGCCAGCACCTTCAAAGTACAACTTCTTATTAAGGCATGGTCAACTCAGACTTTTTAAGCACCACTAACTTAAATCAAATTTTTCAAGCCCCACTAACTAAACTGCCATTTTCAAGTTCCTTTAAATCCCATCTCAACTTTGGTTCAAGACCTGTTTCACTACTGGAAAGGTGACATCCTGTACCTGTTTCATGGGGTTCTTCCCTGTCTCCCTCCCCTCTTTCCCGTCCTTATCTACACTGCTGTCTACGCAGGTGGCATCTCTCTAGATAGTGCATCGGCTCTGCCGTGGGAGTTACGTCTAACTCTGCATTTCTTTCCCTAGAAACATGTTTTGACTCCTTATTCCAAATGCTCAGGATTATTCCAACAATGCTGTCAGAGCCCAAAATAGCTTGGAAAATTTTCTTTGGAAATTGTTTTCAAAAGCCATAGGCATGCCCTTTTGAATCTCCTTATTGGTGGCAAAACTTGGTATTTAGAAGATAGATTTTATTTTTTGGAAGGAAACTAGTATCTTTTACGTATTTTTCATATCAGACAGGATCCTGTCAGAAGCTAGAAACCATGCCATTATTTCAGTGGAGAGAATTTAATATAAAGAGAACTGCTTCCCAGATAGAAGAGAACTACACAGGCAAAAAGGGGAAACTGAGGTATCATGAAGGTCGTAGCTGCAGGAGGCAGCTGCCTCCCCTAAGGACGAGGGAACAAAGGGAAGATGTTGGGATTACAAACTTAGAAGTTTGCAGAAGGGGCCTGCAGAGCTGGGACTCGGCCCTTGAGGGAGAGGGTGTGCTCCGATGGAACTGGTGCTGTGACCTTGGAGCCCGGAGAAGAGGCCCCTCAGAGCTGGGATTCTGACTCCTGAGGAGGAGGTGCCGGTGGCTAATGCTGTCTTTCCGAGCGGTCACATTGAGGTTGGTTCTAAGAGTGTGGAAGGGCAGCAAACTAGAACCACCTGTGCTGCTGGAAGCAGCAGCTGCTGGAGGGTGAAGAGTGTTGCTGGGGCAACGCTGATAGGAGCCGGAAGCAAACAAAGGAGAAAGTCTCCACTCCTTCCTCCAACCCTCAAGTTCCCTATGGCATCCCTGATAGGCAGAGCCGAACAAGGAGAGAGCTGGCAAAGGAAAAGTGTCATTTGCAGGGGCTCAGCCCCAGTATCAGAAAGTAGAGTGAGGAGGAGGGGAAAACTGGAGCCCAGAAACAATGGCTTAATAACGAGCAATCCACCAGGTACCAGGCACTCGGTAAGTTTTGTTTTGTTTTTTTTTAAATTTATTAATTAATTTATTTTATTTTTGGCTGTGTTGGGTCCTCATTTCTGTGCGAGGGCTTTCTCTAGTTGTGGCAAGAGGGGGCCACTCTTCATCGCGGTGCGCGGGCCTCTCACTATCGCGGCCTCTCTTGTTGCGGAGCACAGGCTCCAGACGCGCAGGCTCAGTAATTGTGGCTCACGGGCGCAGTTGCTCCGCGGCATGTGGGATCTTCCCAGACCAGGGCTCGAACCCGTGTCCCCTGCATTGGAAGGCGGATTCTCAACCACTGCGCCACCAGGGAAGCCCACGGTAAGTATTTTGACATAGGAGATCTTTAGTGCTCATGCCGCCCCTGTGATAGAGGAATTCTTGCCCTATTTCATGGACAGGGAAGTGGAGGCCCAGAGAGAGT